>NW_027362770.1:40070788-41478288 GCF_046119375.1 Phyllobates terribilis | reverse complement strand
ATAAAAAATGTATAAAAAAGTGGCAAAAACGCACTTTTTTTTCCGCAGCATTTTTCCTGCCAAGGAGATGCAGAAACGCTGCAGAAATTTCTGCTTCAAATCTTGAACGTGCTCACATAGTCTTACTCCTCCTGAAATGAGGAGCAACGGGTTGAAATTGTGATCTCTCTACTGCAGGGAGATCCTCAGTCGTGGGCGTTTTCTTTACTGCAGGATTCAGTTTGTCTCCAGTCTGTGGAGGGTTTTTTTGGGGCTCTGGCCCTCATCTATGATGACCCTGACTGAGTCGCCTTGGCTGAGTCTAGGCTATGTTGCCTTCAGCAGGGGAATCGATCAGTGGAAACCTACAGTTCTGAATTCCGTAGATGGGCAACGTATTCTAAATAGAATGACTCAGCCTTTAGAAGCCAATTTTGTGAGGGTCTTACTGAAAGGTTGAAAGATGCCTTGGCAGTATATGAAACCCCTCAGTCTTTGGAGGCTGCTATGTCATTGGCCATACGTCTTGATAGACTCCTTTGGGATAGGCGGGTGAGACCATCTTCTCCGGGGCCTTCTTGTCGGGGTCGGGAAAGAAAAAAGGTGTTTTTTTTGTGGGAAAAAGGGACGTTTTTTGGGACCTGTCCTTCAATTTCTAAACAAAAGGAGACTCGATTTACTCTTGGTAGTCTGGAGTTGGATAAGCAAGGGGTGCATTTGTTACCAACCTGCAGTTCCCGCTTTGTCCTGTCAGCAGAGGTTGTGCTAGAGAGCAAAAACAAGAACATTTCTGTGTTTGTTGACAGTGGAGCCGGAGTCAGCTTGGTTGATGCTGAGTTTGTGAAAACTCAGGTTTAGCTAAAGTACAGCAAGCAATACCCTATTTCCATCTTCACCGTTGACTTGGCGCCACTTGCACAGAAAGCATTTACTCAGATTGTACATAATGTAAAACTGAGGAAGGTGTCCGTTCATTGTGAAATAATCCCTTGCTATGTCCTGGACAGTCTTCCCACCCCAATGGTTTTGGGTTTCCCCTGGCTGGTGAAACAATCAGTTCCTTGGCTTGTTAAACATAATCCATTGGTGGATTGACAAGCCATGGAGATCATTAAATAGGGAGATTACTGCCATGAGAACTGTTTAGATAGTTCCCTTGCTACTGTCTCTACGGGAATATTACCTGCTTTTCTGTCTGGTTTTGAGGACGTTTTTTCTGAGAGGGGGGTGTCAGAAATTGCCTCCACATCGTGCATATGACTGTCCTATTAACCTGACTCCGGAGCTAAACTACTGAAGTTCAGACTGTATAATCTTTCTGGTTCTGAGAGACAAGCCATGAAGGATTTCATTGCAGAAAGATTGGAGAAGGGACATATCAGACCCTCATCTTTGCCCGTGGCAGCAGGGTTCTTCTTTGTGAAGAAAAAAGATGGCGGTCTACGTCCCTGTTTAGATTTCCGGGAATTAAATCAAATTACCATCCGAGATCCATACCCTCTTCCTCTGATTCCCGATTTGTTCAGCCAGGTTGTGGAAGCAAAGGTATTCTCCAAGTTGGATTTAAGGGGAGCCTACAATCTGGTTAGAATCAGAGAAGGGGACGAATGGGAAACAGCGTTCAATACCCCTGAAGGGCATTTTGAGATTCTGGTTATGCCTTTCAGTTTAACCAATGCACCTGCGGTATTCCAGCATTTCATAAATGATATTTTCCATCATTTGGTGGGGAGGTTTGTGGTGGTCTATCTAGATGATATTTTGGTTTACTCACCTCACCTGATTTTGAGACACATCGGGGGCATGTTAAACAGGTGCACCAGATATTAAGGAATAACAAACTCTATGCAAATGGGAAAAATGTATTTTCTCTGTTCAGGAGGTGCAGTTTCTGGGGTACTTGTCATCTTCGGGTTTTTGGATGGATCCGGAGAAGATCCATGCAGTCCTTGATTGGGACCGTCCCGAGAACATGAAGGCTCTACAATGTATTCTGGGTAATCTGCCACCGATGTACGTGGGGCAAAATGTGTCTGAGGAATGTGAACACGGATCTCTGTATAAACTATGGTGGATAGCATTAACTCACTAACCTGTGCTTCAATTCCTTAATCCTTAATTCCTTATACAATAATCATGTAACATTAGGAAAATGTTCCTGCAATGGCTGATAGTCTTTGCAAACAAAGAGCTGGACAGCACAATCCCCATCTGAAATCCCTGGATTTCACTATTTTAACAGTCTTGAGGTAGAGGTGTTTTCCTGAAGTACACTGAGGGATACCTCAACCTGAAAGAAAAAAACATGCATGCAATGCAACAATAACATTTAACGAGGTAGACAAATGTCTATAACAAGTTCCTGAAGTAATCTAAAGGATATCCCATCTTTGGATTGGAGAAGCCGCACTAGGCCAAACTGTCTCCAACCCAGTTGTAACCCAAAGGTTACAGTTCCTGGAAAGTTCCTTGTGGTTGAATGGATAGTTTTTAATTCTCAACCGACATAAGTAATATAACCTCTGAAACAGGCCTAATGAAAGATTTGGAGTCACCTTGCTTCGTGACTGTCACTTCCACTTTGCGCACCTTGCCATCTTCACTTGGAAAGGTTTTTGATATAATTCCCATAGGCCATGCATTTCTCTCCTCCTTCTGGTCTTTCATGAGAACAAGATCTCCTACTTGTAAGCTAGGTTTAACTTGTTGCCATTTTCTTCATCCTTGAAGAAGAGTAAGGTACTCTCTCTTCCATCTACTCCAGAAACAGTTAGCCAGATGTTGTAGATGTTTCCAACATCTCTGATATTTGTTACCGGACACAGAGTCTTCAGGTGGATTAGGAACGGTTCCAAGTTTCTGAGTGAGGAGAGTTGCTGGTGTAAGAATAGCAGAAGATTCTGAATCCGTAGCTATGGGAACAAGTGGTCTTGAGTTTACAATAGCGGACACTTCTGCTAAGAAAGTGGTTAAGGTCTCATGAGTGAGTCTCGAGAGGTTTGAGTCCATCAACATAGACTCCAGTATATGACAAGTGATGCCTATCATTCTTTCCCCTGATCTGCCCATATGGGAAGCATGAGGAGGGTTTCCTGGACTGGTGGACTGGAGGACTGGACTGGTGTTGAATCTAATTGTAGGTATCGACAGGCGCCTATGAAGTTTGTTCCACAATCAGACCTTATTTGCTTGACTGGTCCCCGTATGGCGAGGAATCGTCTTAAGACATTGATAAAACTGGAGGAATCCATTGATTCTATTACTTCTATGTGTATTGCTCGTACACTTATGCATGTGAACAACACTGCCCAATGTTTACTTTCTGCATGTCCGCCTCTGGTCCTATGTGCAGTGATTTCCCACGGGCCAAAAACGTCCAAACCAACATAGGTAAACGGTGGCTCTGTGCTTGTCCTATTAGCAGGCAAATCAGACATCTGTTGTTGTTGCAGTTTTCCTCTTGTCTTGCGACACTGAACACAAAGATGAATTAAATGGGAAACTTGTCTCTTTGCTCCCACAATCCAGAGGACTGCAACTCTTAAGGCACCTTCAGTGAAGTGTCTGCCTTGATGTTTGATTTTTTCATGGTAATATCGTATTAGTAGAGTTGTGATGTGGTGACGGCCAGGAATGATTAAAGGATTCTTTTCTGCCTCCTCCAACTTGGCCTTGTTTAAACGACCACTGACTCTCAGTAAACCCTTCTTGTCAATTACTGGATGTAAGTGGACAATGGGGCTCTTTTTAGGAACATCTTGCTTTTTAATTATACATTTCATTTCCTTGTGAAAAACATTCTGCTGCACATTACGTATCACAATCAGTTCACTCAGAGCACAGTCTTCTGCAGAGAGAGGGTTATGACAGATGTGCCAATCGCGACACTCAGTGTTACTGTCCTTATTGCGATAGCATTGTGCAATGTGGACTAACCTTGCAATGGCATGAACAAGCCTTGTGCATCTGGAGAAGCGATCAAATCGCTGACAGTCCAAGCCAAACTTCTCCTTGGAATTGGTGATGAGGGTGCTGACATCAGGACGGATCTCTGGGTCAACATCTGGATCCTGAAGACTGAAGCTGTCCTCAACGGCAGTGTCTTCACACTGGCCGAGAACGAACTTTGGTCCTGTTAACCAAGAAGTATTTGCAAAAGCACCAACAGACACTGACCTAGTAGCAAGGTCAGGAGGGTTAAGATGGGATGGAACATACTGCCATTGCTCAGGTTTAGAGGATTTCCTGATCCTTTCTATGCGGTTACTGACATAGACATAGAAGCGTTTTTTCTGGTTGTATACAGTTAGGTCCATATATATTTGTACAGAGACAACATTTTTCTAATTTTGGTTCTAGACATTACCACAATTAATTTTAAACAAAACAATTCAGATGCAGTTGAAGTTCAGACTTTCAGCTTTCATTTGAGGGTATCCACATTAAAATTGGATGAAGGGTTTAGGAGTTTCAGCTCCTTAACATGTGCCACCCTGTTTTTAAAGGGACCAAAAGTAATTGGACAATTGGCTCCAAGGCTATTTCATGGACAGGTGTGGGCAATCTCTTAGTTATGTCATTCTCAATTAAGCAGATAAAAGGCCTGGAGTTGATTTGAGGTGTGGTGCTTGCATTTGGAAGGTTTTGCTGTGAAGTAAACATGCGGTCAAAGGAGCTCTCCATGCAGGTGAAACAAGCCATCCTTAAGCTGCAAAAACAGAAAAACCCATCCGAGAAATTGCTACAATATTAGGAGTGGCAAAATCTACAGTTTGGTACATTCTGAGAAAGAAAGAAAGCACTGGTGAACTCATCAATGCAAAAAGACCTGGGCGCCCAAGGAAGACAACCGTGGTGGATGATCGCAGAATCATCTCCATGGTGAAGAGAAACCCCTCCACAACAGCCAACCAAGTGAACAACACTCTCCAGGAGGTATCAATATCCAAATCTACCATAAAGAGAAGACTGCATGAAAGTAAATACAGAGGGTTCACTGCACGGTGCAAGCCACTCATAAGCATCAAGAATAAAAAGGCTAGACTGGACTTTGTTAAAAAACATCTTAAAAAGCCAGCACAGTTCTGGAAGAACATTCTTTGGACAGATGAAACCAAGATCAACCTCTACCAGAATTATGGAAAGAGAAAAGTATGGCGAAGGCGTGGTACAGCTCATGATCCAAAGCATACCACATCATCTGTAAAACACGGCGGAGGCAATGTGATGGCTTGGGCATGCATGGCTGCCAGTGGCACTGGGTCACTAGTGTTTATTGATGATGTGACACAGGACAGAAGCAGCCGAATCAATTCTGATGTATTCAGAGCCATACAGTGTGCTCAGATCCTACCAAATGCAGCCAAACTGATTGGTTATTCGTTTCATACTACAGATGGACAATGACCCAAAACATAAAGCCAAAGCAACCCAGGAGTTTATTAAAGCAAAGAAGTGGAATATTCTTGAATGGCCAAGTCAGTCACCTGATCTCAACCCAATTGAGCATGCATTTCACTTGTTAAAGACTAAACTTCAGACAGGCCCACAAACAAACAGCAACTGAAAACCACCGCAGTGAAGGCCTGGCAGAGCATCAAAAAGGAGGAAACACAGCGTCTGGTGATGTCCATGAGTTCAAGACTTCAGTCATTCATTGCCAACATAGGGTTTTCAACCAAGTACTAGAAATGAACATTTTATTTACAATTATTTAATTTGTCCAATTACTTTTGGTTCCTTTAAAAACAGGGTGTCACATGTTAAGGAGCTGAAACTCCTAAACCCTTCATCCAATTTTAATGTGGATACCCTCAAATGAAAGCTGAAAGTCTGAACTTCAACTACATCTGAATTGTTTTGGTTAAAATTCATTGTGGTAATGTCTAGAACCAAAATTAGAAAAATGTTGTCTCTGTCCAAATATATATGGACCTAACTGTATGTAGCCCAGAACAACCTTGATGTCCGTGTAGAATCTTGTGTCATCCACGTGAATAGCTAGTTCACTTTGTATGAAATCTGCAATCTCTGTGTCTAAAACAGCCCTGCAGAGCTCAAGTCTGGGTATGGTGTGCTCAGGTTTAGGATCCAATTTAGCTTGTCCAAATATAAATCCAACATAGGCTTCATTGTTAGAGTCTATAACCTTCAAATAAGCAACAGCTGCAATAGCTTCAGTAGAGGCATCAGAGAATATATAGATCTCTTTCCTTTGACTCGTACCAAGGGATGCTGGAGTATAACAATGTGGTATATGGATTTTATCCAAGGCACAAAGAGATTCCCTCCATGACTTCCATTTTAGTTGTCTGTCAGCAGGAAGTGGTACGTCCCAGTCCTAAATAGACTTGA
This sequence comes from Phyllobates terribilis, assembly GCF_046119375.1. Classification (NCBI taxonomy): domain Eukaryota; kingdom Metazoa; phylum Chordata; class Amphibia; order Anura; family Dendrobatidae; genus Phyllobates; species Phyllobates terribilis. The sequence continues at coordinate 41,471,955 of NW_027362770.1, read as the reverse complement.
GAGTTGCCTTAATAGAAGCTTGCCTTGTATAGTCAGGGGTGCAACAAACCCGAGTGGATCGTATAGACTCTTCACCACTGACAGAACCCCACGCTTAGTAAATGGTTTTTCTGCACCACTAACCTGAAAGCTGAAGGAGTCCTTTAACCAGTTCCATCTCAAGCCCAGACTTCTCTGTACTGGTGGGTCGTCTGAACCTAGATTCAAGACTATGAATTCTGCAGCATGATCATTAGAGTGAAAGGCCTTCATGACAACAGCACTATTGGAGGCAATTTTATGCAATCTTAAATGAGCTTTAGAAAGCATACCTTGTGTTCGTTTGAGCAGATCTATGGCTTCTTCCGCTGTGGGCTTGGATTTGAGTCCATCGTCCACGTAGAAGTCCTCTTCAATGAACTTTTGGGCATCCTTCCCGAACTCTGATTCGCCATCAGTAGCAGTCCTACGTAGGCCGTATGTAGCAACTGCAGGAGAAGGACTGTTTCCGAACACAAGCACCTTCATACAGTATTCAACCATTTGCTTGTTGGTGTCGTTGTCTCAGTGACATAGAAAACGGAGATCATTTCTGTGATCTTGTCGCACGATGAAACAATGGAACATTTGTTCGATGTGAGCAGTAATGGCGACTGGCTCTTTTCTGAATCTCATGAGCACTCCCACCAGGTTATTAGTCAGGTTGGGACCAGTGAGGAGAACGTCGTTTAGAGATACACCATCATGTTTGGCGCTTGAATCGAACACCACTCTGATTTGTTTAGGCTTTTTTGGATGATATACTCCAAAGGAAGGTAGATACCAACATTCTTTATTGGCTTGCAAGGGTGGAGCAGGGTCTGCGTGGTCATTGCTAAATATCTTGTCCATGAAGGCTACAAAATGGTCCTTCATTTTAGTCTTGTTTCTCAATGTTCTCTGCAGTGAGGTGAACCTGGATAAGGCCTGTTCTCGGTTGTTAGGAAGCTTGGCCCTTGTAGCTTTAAAGGGTAAGGGAGCAACCCAACGTTCAGATTCATTCTTGAAGAATCCACTGTCCATTATTTTAATAAATTCCTTGTCTTCTATTGATAAGGCAACCTTGTTGTCATCTTGTGTTGTGCGAAACACTGTTCTCCCTAAGTTGTCACCATAGGGAGTAGGAATTATGTCCGGCTCTTGGATGAAGTCAGAGAACCTTTCTTTCACTTCATAGTGATGAGCATGGTTTGAAGTGAGTTGTGCGACCATTTTGAAGTACATACGTTTTAAAGGAGTTGACTTCGGATGCCTTGTGACTCTTATCCAGACATAAGGTTAAGCTGAAAAAAAGAATGGACAGCACCTCCAAAAACATACGTTGATCTAATGCCTCTCGGCAAAATTATATAAAACTGAACATGAGGTTCTTAGTTTAACATTCTGATCAGACTGTATGAAGCCCACTGCCACGTCACGGCAAACCTCTTAGTGGGTCCTAACATTTCCTGCCTGAACGGGAGCGGAGCCGTGCGCCAACCACCACCGCAGCGACAATGCACCAGCAGGGCGGGCGGCCTGGTGCCTCACAGCACCCATGCTGCAAGGCCAAGTCCCCATGACTTCAGGCCGTGCCGCCCCACAAGCACAAAACCACAGCAACAATGGCCGACACACTTATTCAGACATACATTGCCCACGATTACCCAGCCTAGATCAAGTCTTTGGACGTATGGAGCATCATCTGGGCCATAGCATTGTTGGCGCACCTTGTGGACCCTTAGAATGTCCCTCCCTAGTAGGATTAGAATATCAGCATTCGTGTCCAGAGGAGGAATTTCGTTAGTTAGATGCCTCAAGTGGGGATGATAGAGCGCGGCTTCCGAAGTGGGAATTTCTTCCCTGTTATCGGGTATCTGGTCACATTCAATTAAAGTTGGCAAGGGTATGTGCACGTTCCCCTTGATTGAAGAGATAATGTACCCAGAGGCTCTCCTACCAGAAGTCTCAATATGACCAGAGCAAGTGTTGAGGGTGTATGGAGTTATTTGTCCCTTTATATTGAGGATCTCAAAGAGTTTGGGCTTTGCTAGAGACCTGTTACTTTGCTCATCTATTATAGCATACATTTTGGAGGCCTTGTCGGGTTGTCCCTCTGGATAGACTTTGACCAGACATACCTTAGCGCAGCATTTAGGACCAGACCCTTCTCCACATATTTCCATACATGAGGAGGAAACAGCAATTGCAGCTGGATCAGGAACTTGTGGCTCCCCGCCATGCTTTTGAGCCGGATTGGATGCTGCAGAAGGTTGTGAATTGTGTGGAGCTGGCGGGGGATGCATAGATGTAACGTGTTTGTCACTACTGCATTCTGTGCACTTAATGACGGCCTTACAGTCCTTAGCAAGGTGGTCTGAGGAGGCGCAACACTTGTAACATATCCCTAGCTCCTTGAGAGTATCTCTGCGTTCCTGCAAAGTCTTTGCCCTGAGTCCACGGCATTCCTTAAGTGGGTGAGATCTTTTGTGGATAGGGCACATACTGTTACTGTCCATAACTTTAGGAGCAACAGCATTTGTTTTAGTGAATGAGGGTACAGTAAGTGGAACGTCAGTCTTTCTCACTGATACTGTGCTCCTTAACTCTCTACATTTGGTGATATTGTTATCATACCTTGTAGAAGATGACGAGGTAGGAGTAGGTTTAGTGAAGTCGAAGCTGGGATCATTCTTCTTCAGAGCTTGATCACCGACGAACCTGGAAAAATATGAAAAGGGAGGAAAATACACATTATGCTGTCTTTTATATTGTGAGCCGTGGTCTGCCCATTTATCCTGCATGCCTTTTGGCAACTTGAGAACTACTGGAGTCACGCCATGAGCAGTATCAAGGTAGCTCAGTCCTGAAAGACGTGGGTCTAATTTTGCCAATTCTATTTCTTTTAGCAGGTCACTCAGGTCTTGAAGTTTTCGATTGTCCTTGTTAGTCATCTTTGGGAAGGTTTTCAGTCTCTTAAATAAGGCTGACTCTATGGCTTCTGAGCTGCCATAGGTTTGCTCCAACCTCTCCCATGCTGCAATAAGACCTGCATCTGAATAGTCCACATGAACTGCCCTTATTGTCTTCATGCGCTCCGCTGATTCAGGGCCTAACCAGTTGACAAGCAAATCTAGTTGTTCCTTGCCGATGAGGTTAAGGTCTTGGATTACTGCTTGAAAAGTTGATTTCCAGGCTCTATAATTTTCGGCACGATCATCAAACTTTGAGAGACTGATGTTTATTAACTGCCTGCGAATCATATATCTGGCAAATTCAGACATGTCCGATCTCCCGTTCATAGTTGCAGGATTAACTTCTGGTATCCCTGGGGAATATAAGTTCTCTGGCTTATATGACTGAGATGGATCAGGACGAAATGATGCAACATGAGTTTTAAGTTGTGGTTTAGTCTCTGTGGGGTCTGCTAGCTGCGGCCTAAATTGTGGGTTAGTGCTGGAAATTACCTTGTTGGCAGTAGGTGGCGACATCTCTTGGTTTGCGGGAGCATCCGTGCGGTGGATAGGAGGTGGCGCTGGTACAGATGGTAAATGTCCTAGCGCATAGTCTGTAGTGCGGTCAGCTGGGTTCTCCATTTCTCCTGGAATGAGGCAGTCCATATCAGTATCTTGACATAGTGCTTGTTCAAGGACCTTCAGTTGTGCAAGGGCTGCTTCTTCCCTTTCTGCTTGGAGTATTTTTAATTGGGTTTCCATCTCAGCTTCCGGCCTGGCAAAGGAGCTTCTAACTTTAGCTTCCTCTGCAGTGGCATGGAATTCCAGTAACTTGTCAGATAATGTTGACTTCCTGGAGTGAGATGATCTGGAAGACCGAGATGTGATTTTGGTCGAGGTTGTACGATGTGACCTAACCTTTTGGAGGTATGCAATGCGGAGTTCTGCCTTATCCTGGGCATCTCACACTAATTTGGTCTTTTCTTGGAGAAGAGTCTCCCTTTCAGCCAGCTGGGGCATCATCCATATTACAGTTACTCAGGAATGTAATGTACTTAACAGACAGTCTCTGGTAGCGATCATAGGCAGTGGATAAACTATTCAATTTGGCGGTTAAATCTGCTGCGTCATTGTTAGCGCGTGGAAGAGCTGCTAAATAGTGATCAACTCTACCCCATAAATGATTTATGTTATCATGTAGCTCATCTCTGGTTGTCTGCAGGTTCTCTCTGACCTTTTGTGTCGGCTTGGTTCCATGTTTGGTTCGTACATCCTGCTCTGCAGTAAGTGTGGACTCTGCTCCTGGAGCATCTGTGGTGTCAGGAACATGATGTGCTTCTCCCACAGAGGGATCCATGGTGCTTTTTGTGGACATGCTTTAGCTAAGATGGTGGACGGTCATAAACTTGCTAGCAGACAATGCATATGCACACAGACACTGAAGACAAAGGATTCTCTCCTTACTATTCTGCCACCAATGTAGGTGGGGCGAGATGTGTCTGAGGGATGTGAACACGGATCTCTGTATAAGTGATGGGGGATAGCATTAACTCACTAACCTGTGCTTCTATTCCTTATGAACTGCACATGATTAGTCCGGAAGGATGATGCAGTGATGAATTCAACAGGTTTATTCACAGTCCTTGATGAGGTGAGATGAGGGAAGGTGAAGGGATGAAGATGAGGTAGAGGTGAGATGAAGTCAGAAGCACGGGTTACAGTTAAGGAGAGAATCATTTCTCAGTCCTGCAGCTTGTATTGTCAAAATGGCACTGAGACCAGCAGAAGCAAGTGAGGGAGAAGAAGATAGGAGAAGTTACAGACAGGAAGGATTGTGGGTAACACAGTGGTGATAATACATAACAACGGTCAGTAAAGATGGCAGCAAAGTACAACAAATACAATAAACATGTAACATTAGGAAAATGTTCCTGTAATGGCTGAAAGTCTTTGCAAACAAAGAGCTGGACAGCACACTCGGCTTTACTAATTTTTACCAGAAATTCATCCAAAATTACTCAGTAATTGTGAAACCCCTTACTGACATGACTAAGAAGGGGCTGATTTTTCCAAATGATCGGAGGCCTCCCTCCAGGCTTTTTCTTCCTTAAAGAAATATTATGCTACTGCACCTATACTCGGTCAACCCGATGTTTCACAGCCCTTTATTGTGGAAGTTGATGCATTGGATGTGAGGTTGGGGATGTGTTGTCTCAGGCTCTGTCCCATGGTAAGTGATGTCCATGCGCCGCCTTTTCTAAAAAATTGTCTTCGGTTGAGAAAAATTATGATGTGGTTAATAGGGAACTCTTGGCGATCAAATTGGCGTTCGAAGAATGGTGACATTGGTTGGAGGGGGCTTTCCATCTTATTACTGTTATTACTGACCATAAGGACCTGTCATACCTCCAGTCAGCTAAACGTCTCAACCCTAGGCAAGTCAGATGGGCCTTCTTTTTTACTTGGTTCAATTTTGTTGTCACTTTTCATCCAGGGATCAAAAATGTCAAGGCTTTGTCCCGGAGCTTGCCTGGTGGCGGTAACCATGAGAACCCTGCCCCGATATTACAGAAGGGGGTAGTCATTTCGGCATTATATCCTGAACTGGAGGGTGAAATGTTGGAGGCTCAGGGGGACGCCCCTGCCTCCTGCTTTCCAGGAAAATTAATTGTACAATCCAATCTGCGCCGTAAGGTTATTACAGAACATCATAACTCTGTGCTTGCTGGGCATCCAGGTGGTAAGGCAACCGCAAACCTCTCTCGTCGTTTTTGGTGGCCGGGGTTGCATCGGGATGTGATTGAACATGTAGCTGCTTGTAGTATTTGTGCGCATTCTAAGGTTTCGCATACCTGTCCATCTGGTACTCTTCTTCTGTTACCTATCCCTAGTAGGCCATGGACACACTTGTCCATGGATTTTATTACTGACCTACCGGTTTCTGCAGGCAAAATGGTGGTTTTGGTGGTTGTAGATAGGTTCAGTAAAATGGTTCACTTTGTCGCATTACCTGCACTTCCAAATGCCAAGACACTTGCTCAGGTGTTCATAAATGAGGTTGTGAAGCTTCACGGGGTTCCCTCTGATGTGGTGTCAGATCAGGGGACCCAATTTGTTTCCAAGTTCTGGAAGGCATTCTGTTCTAGCCTGGGGGTGCAGCTGTCCTTTTCCTCTGCCTTCCACCATCAGTCGAATGGACAGACCGATCGTGTCAATCAGAATTTGGAGATCTACCTTAGGTGTTTCGTTTCCGAAAATCAGGAGGATTGGGCATCCTACTTACCACTGGCAGAATTTGCCATTAATAATCATCGACAAGAATCCACTGGCAAGTCACCGTTCTTCGGTGCATACTGTTACCACCCACAGTTTGGTACCTTTAGTGGGGAGGATCTTCGAGAGTTCCTGAGGAGGAACGGTTTTCTTTGGCGCTCTCCTCAGTATGGCAGGGTGTTCTGAGTAATTTAAAGATCATGGGAGACGGGTATAAACGTATGGCTGACAGAAAACGCTTGCCACGTCCGGACCTGAATGTGAATGACTTTGTGTGGTTGTCTACCCAGAATATAAGATTGAAAGGTCCTTCTTGGATGCTGGGACCTCGGTTTATTGGTCCCTACAAAATAACCGCCGTCATTAACCCAGCAGCGTACCGTCTTGAACTTCCTCAGGCCCTTAAGGTCCACAATGTGTTCCACAGGTCCTTACTCAAGAAGTATGTGGAACCTATTGAGCCCTCACCTCTACCACCACCCCTAGTAATGGTTTAGGTAATCTGGAGTTCCAGATTGAGGATTGTAGATTCTCGTCTCTAACGTCGTTCTCTACAATACTTGGTGCACTGAAAGGGTTATGGTCCAGAGGAGAGGATGTGGATTTCAGCATCAGAGGTGAACGCTCCCAGGTTCGTTCATTCATTCCACACCTCTTATCCTGAGAAACCCGGTTCTGAGTGTCCGGAGGCCACTCGTAGAGGAGGAGGTATTGTCACGGGTGTGTCAGAAGTGACAGACAGTCGCCCTGCAGTTGGATCTCTTTGTTTGGCATTACAGACACCTTCTTAGAAGATGTCTCTCTAGGATCCAGCGGCTACCTTCCTCTTGCTAATTAACACCCTGGTCTGGGTGTATAAATACTGTATTTTTCGGACTATAAGTCGCACCGGACCATAAGACACATCTAGGTTTTAGAGGAGGAAAATAGAAAAAAAATGTAAGTAAAAAAATGTGGTCACGGTGCACTGTTAAGGGGGAGAGAGTCCTCTTCTGACACTGGTATAGTGGTAATGTCCCCCAATTCTGTTAATATCCCCCATCCTGGTATATATGCCCCCCCTTCCTATTATACGTGACCCCCATCCCCATTCTGGTATGAATGGCACTCCAATCCCCCTTCCTGGTATTGATGGCACCTCTCATCCCCATCCTGGTATGCATGGCACACCCCTCATCTCCATCCTGGTATGCATGGCATCCCTCCATCCTGGTATGCATAGCACCCCTGATCCCCATCCTGGTATGCATGGCACCCCTAACCCCTATCCTGGTATGTATGGTACCCCTCCATCCTGGTATGCATGGCACCCCTCTATCCTGGTATGCATGACACCCCTCATCTTGGTATACATGGCACCCCTCCATCCTGGTATGCAAGGCACCCCTCCATCCTGGTATGCAAGGCACCCCTCATCCTGGTATGCATGGCATCCCTCATCCTTATTCTGGTATGCATGGCACCCCTCATCCTTATCCTGGTATGCATGGCACCCCTCATCCCTATCCTTGTAAATAAACACTTCTACTCACCTTTCTTCCCTGTGCTCCAGCGCTGCGTCCTGCTCTGCTGCCAGCACTGATCTCACCATGTGAGCAGCGCATGGCATCACTGCCATGCGCCCTCACAAGTTGACATCAGCTGCCACGCTTCGGCTACACTGTGTGCAGGCTATTAAGGAGAATGAATATTCAGTGCTCCCCACCCACACCTTCTCATTTAAAGATTTTTCTGTATTTTCATGACTTTGAAAATTGTACATTCACACTGAAGGCATCAAAACTATGAATTAACACATGTGGAATTATATACTTAACAAAAAAGTGTGAAAACTGAAAATATGTCTTACATTCTAGGTTCTTCAAAGTAGCCACCTTTTGCTTTGATCACTGCTTTGCACACTCTTGGCATTCTCTTGATAAGCTTCAAGAGGTAGTCACCGGAAAGGGTTTTCACTTCACAGGTGTGCCCTGTCAGGTTTAATAAGTGGGATTTCTTGCCTTATAAATGGGGTTGGGACCATCAGTTGTGTTGTGCAGAAGTCTGGTGGATACACAGCTGACAGTCCTACTGAATAGACTGTTAGCTGCTTTTTTCTTGCCATAATACAAATTCTAAGTAAAGAAAAACGAGTGGCCATCATTACTTTAAGAAATGAAGGTTAGTCAGTGTGAAAAATTGGGAAAACTTTGAAAGTGTCCCCAAGTGCAGTTGCAAAAACCATCAAGCGCTACAAAGAAACTGGCTCACATGAGGACCGCCCCAGGAAAGGAAGACCAAGGGTCACCTCTGCTTCTGAGGATAAGTTTATCCCAGTCACCAGCCTCAGAAATCGCAGGTTAATAGCAGGTCAGATTAGAGACCAGGTCAATGCCACACAGAGTTCTAGCAGCAGACACATCTCTACAACAACTGTTAAGAGGAGACTTTGTGCAGCAGGCTTTCATCGTAAAATAGCTGCTAGGAAACCACTGCTAAGGACAGGCAACAAGCAGAAGAGACTTGTTTGGGCTAAAGAACACAAGGAATGGATATTAGGCCAATGGAAATCTGTGCTTTGGTCTGATGAGTCCAAATTTGAGATCTTTGGTTCCAACCACCGTGTCTTTGTGGTACGCAGAAAAGGTGAACGGATGGACTCTACATGCCTGGTTCCCACCATGAAGCATGGAGGAGGAGGTGTGATGGTGTGGGGGTGCTTTGCTGGTGACACTGTTGGGGATTTATTCAAAATTGAAGGCATACTGAACCAGCATGGCTACCACAGCATCTTGCAGCGGCATGCTATTCCATCCGGTTTGCGTTTAGTTGGACCATCATTTATTTTTCAACAGGACAATGACCCCAAACATACCTCCAGGCTGTGTAAGGGCTATTTGACCAAGAAGAAGAGTGATGGGGTGCTACGCCAGATGACCTGGCCTCCACAGTCACCAGACCTGAACCCAATCGAGATGGTTTGGGGTGAGCTGGACCGCAGAGTGAAGGCAAAAGGGCCAACAAGTGTTAAGCATCTCTGGGAACTCCTTCAAGATTGTTGGAAGACCATTTCCGGTGACTACCTCTTGAAGCTCATCAAGAGAATGCCAAGAGTGTGCAAAGCAGTAATCAAAGCAAAAGGTGGCTACTTTGAAGAACCTAGAATATAAGACATATTTTCAGTTGTTTCACACTTTTTTGTTAAGTATATAATTCCACATGTGTTAATTCATAGTTTTGATGCCTTCAGTGTGAATGTACAATTTTTATAGTCATGAAAATACAGAAAAATCTTTAAATGAGAAGGTGTCCAAAATTTTGGTCTGTACTGTGTATATAATATATATATATCACCCCACATTCGGACAAAATTTTGAAGGAAAAAAGTGCATCTTATAGTCCGAAAAATACGATAGTTGACTAAAACTAAGCTATCTTCCCTTGTTTGTTCCCCCTTGTTGTCTTTAGTTGTCAGTGTGGATCGACTAGCGCTCATCCCCTCCCTTCCCTAGCCAGGGCCAAGTGCCAGAGAAAGACAGGGCGAGGTTCCTGCGTGGCAATTGGTGCGGAACCAATATAGGGACGTTAGGGGAAACAGGGTGATATGAGGTCAGCCTAGGAGGTCTCCACTACCCCCTTTCCCTAGAGTCTGGGCCTCCTTTTCCCCCTTCTCTTTGAGTTGCACTTAGTTTTTCCTACACCTTGCCTGACAAAGGCTGACTAATATATTTAGTGTCTTGGACACAACTATTTTCCTTAATTCTTTAAGGTTACTATTTGGATCACCTTTTGTTCACGTATACTTGGTTGTTGTATTCACGGTGATGCTACTTCTTTGCAGGGTATAACAGGGCCATTGAGGGCGAGCCAACGTTGAGCGGTGCGCAAAATATCATTCCTTAGGGTGCCATCCTCCATGGCAAAGTATGGAAACCATTAGGCCAAAATTAAGGCCAGAGTCCCCAATGCTCGTTTATGTGATCTACCCCTGTCTGATAAAGCTCACCCTTTTAATTTTGAGTAATTAAAGTTGTTGTAGATAGTAGAAGGGTCTTTTTTAGTTTTTCTGATTTACTTGGGACCTGATTAGGTATCTGTCTTTTGTTTTTGTCGAAATTGTTGGCACCCTTGAATTTGCTCCAGAAAATTAAGAATTTCTCCCAGAAAATTAATGCAATTACACAAGTTTTGTTATATACATGTTTTGGTCCTTTGCGTGTATTGGAACAACACAAACAAACTGATTAAAAAAATGGCAAATTGGACATCATTTCACACAAAACCCCAAAAATGGGCCTGACAAAATTGTTGCCACCTTTTCAAAATTGTGGGTAAACAACTTTGTTTAAAGCATGTCATGCTCGTTCAAACTCACCTGTGGCAAGTAACAGGTGTGGGCAATATGAAAATTACGCCTCAAACATAATACAAAGGGGCGAAGTTGACTCAATCTTTGCATTGTGTGTCTGTGTGTGCCACGCTAAGCATGGAAAACAGAAAGAGGAGAAGAAAAACATCTGAGGACTTGATAATCAAAATTATTGAAAAATATCAACAATCTCAAGGTTACAAGTCCCTCTCCAAAAATCTTGATGTTCCTTTGTCCTCAGTGCACAACATAATTAAGAAGTTTACAACCCATGGCACTGTAGCTAATCTCCTTGAACATGGACGGCAGAGAAAAATTGATGAAAGGTTGCGACGCAGGATAGTCCGGGTGGTGGATAAGCAGCCCCAATCAAGTTCCAAAGAAATTCAAGCTGTTCTGCAGACTAAGGGTGCATCAGTGTCAGCGCGAACTATCTGTCGACATTCGAATGAAATGAATCGCTTTGGCAGGAGACCCAGAGGAACCTACTGCTGACGGAGACATAAAAAAGCTAGAATACAGTTTTCCAAAATGTATATGAGTAAGCCAAAATCCTTCTGAAAAATCGTCTTGTGGACAGATGAGACAAAGGTAGAGCTTTTTTATAAAGCACATTATTCTACTGTTAGCTAAAAACCAAATGAGGCCTACAAAGAAAAGAGTACAGTAACTACAGTCAAATATGGTGGAGGTTCAAAGATGTTTTGGGGTTGTTTTACTGCCTCTAGCACTGGGTGTCTTGACTATGTGCAAGGCATCATGAAATCTGAAGATTACCAAAGGATTTTGGGTTGCAATGTAGTGCCCAGTGTGAGAAAGCTGGGTTTGCGTCATGGGTCTTCGAGCAGAACAATGACCCCAAACATACTTCAAGGAGCACCTAGAAATGGATGCAAACAAAGCACTGGAGAGTTCTGAAGTGGTCAATAATGAGTCCGGATCTAAATCCTATTGAACACCTGTAGGCAAATCTTAAAATTGCTGTTGGGAGAAAGCATCCTTCAAATATTAGAAACCTGGAGCAGTTTGCAAAAGAAGAGTGATTCAGAATTCCAGTTGAGAGGTGTAAGAAGCTTGTTGATGGTTATAGGAAGTGATTGCAGTTATTTATTCCAAAGGGTGTGCAAACAAATATTAAGTTGAAGGTGTCAACAATTTAGTCCAGCAGTTTTTGGTGTTTTGTGTGAAATTAAGTCCAATTTGCCTTTTTTTCTCAGTTTTTTTGTGCTGTTCCAATACACACAAAGGAAATAAACGTGTAGTTGCAATAATTTTCTGGGAAAAATGGTTTATTTTATGGAACAATTTCAAGGGTGCCAACGTTTTCGACCATGACTGTATATATCCAAATAGGCAAAATAATTCCCTACCTTCCCTATCAAACCATTTTTTTTTCTGCTGCACCCAGTGAAAAAGCGGGAAGAGTAAAGGAAACCCCAAAACCTATAGAAGGGAGGGAATAAGGAAGGGTGCTATCGTGGGTTTCGGAAAATCAAATTACCGGTTGTAACATACCTGGCGGCGTCCTTGCATAGTGGTCCATCTCCCACTGTGCAAGAGCGCGCACTTGATCTCCTGTCCAGAATGTCTCTCTGGCTTCCCTCCTTGCTGTCTGTTTGTCTGTTTTGGCTGCATAGGGCGACGCCCGCTGAACTTCCTGTTTCTTGTACCTGCTGCGGACACGCCCCTGTTGCACCTTCAGCCTATTGCTGTCCATCTTTGGGTATTTATACCACCTTCTTCCTCAAGATGGCGCCTGAGCATTGTTTCTTGTCAGTTGGCTTTTTGTCTCTGACATGCCAGGTTCTATCCTGTTTTCCTGCCTGTTTTCCAGTTCTGTGTCTGAACTGTGGTCTGTTCTTGTGAACACGCTTCTTGCCTGTTCTTTCGCCTTCTAGGGGCCGTATTCCTAGATCTGCCTGTCTGTGCCTTGCGGTATCTGTTCCCGTCTGAACAGAGTCCTGTTTGTGTCCCTGCCTTGCGGTATCTGTTCCCGTCTGAACAGAGTCCTGTTTGTGTTCCTGCCTTGCGGTATCTGTTCCCGTCTGAACAGAGTCCTGTTTGTGTTCCTGCCTTGCGGTATCTGTTCCCGTCTGAACAGAGTCCTGTTTGTGTTCCTGCCTTGCTGTCTCTGTTCCCGTTCCTCTGTTCCCTGTTGTCTGTGCCTCATTTCTACTTTAACCTTGTCTCCCTTTTCCCTCTATGTCTGTTTTCTGCGTCTTTTTGCAGAGTCTGAACCCGCTCCTAAATTCCTTCTCGTCGTCTCTGTACCTCTGTTGTGAATTTAGTGTACGCTCGCTACTTCTATGTAAGTACTGTGCGTGCTTCTGGTTCTGCCTTTCCTTCTCCGTCTGTTCTTTGTGAACAGAGTCCTATCCCCTTGCCTTGTTTACCGCTCTGCGGTGTCCGCTCTGCTCCTGCTTAGCTTGCCGCTCTTGCGGTTTCTGCTCTGCTCCTGCCTTGTTTACCGCTCTGCGGTGTCCGCTCTGCTCCTGCTTAGCTTGCCGCTCTTGCGGTTTCTGCTCTGCTCCTGCCTTGTTTACCGCTCTGCAGTGTCCGCTCTGCTCCTGCTTAGCTTGCCGCTCTTGCGGTTTCTGCTCTGCTCCTGCCTTGTTTACCGCTCTGCGGTGTCCGCTCTGCTCCTGCTTAGCTTGCCGCTCTTGCGGTTTCTGCTCTGCTCCTGCCTTGTTTACCGCTCTGCGGTGTCCGCTCTGCTCCTGCTTAGCTTGCCGCTCTTGCGGTTTCTGCTCTGCTCCTGCCTTGTTTACCGCTCTGCGGTGTCCGCTCTGCTCCAGCTTAGCTTGCCGCTCTTGCGGTTTCTGCTCTGCTCCTGCCTTGTTTACCGCTCTGCGGTGTCCGCTCTGCTCCTGCTTAGCTTACCGCTCTTGCGGTTTCTGCTCTGCTCCTGCCTTGTTTACCGCTCTGCGGTGTCCGCTCTGCTCCTGCCTTGCTTGCCGCTCCTGCGGTTTCTGCTCTGCTCTTATCTTGCTTACTGCTTCTGCGGTTTCCGCCCTGCCCTGCTTCTGCCCGCTGCTCCGGCAGTCCTGTCCTGCCCTGCTTGTGCTCGCTGCTCCTGCAGCCCTGCCCTGCTCTGTTCTTGCCCACCGCTTCGGGCGTTCCCTCTCTGCTGTGGTTGTCTACCGCATCTGCGGTTCTGTGACCCAGTCTGTACTGGGTCTTAACCTCTCTGTGCTCCAGCCCGTCCTTTCGGCCAGTACCTCCCTGCCTGCATACTCGCCTGTATCCACCCATCTGCATACCTGCCGTGTTTGCTTACATCCACCAGTCTGTGCCAGCCTAACCTGCCTGTTCCAGTAATCCCAGTGTGGGTCAACCCCCGTGTCCGGAGTTTGACCTGGAGTAGCACCTGGTCCCTCTGCCCGGTTTCTCCCTGGTGCACTGGCGTCGTATGCCGTCGTGCCATCTTGGTCGGATCGGCCAGATACTTAGTCACGCCACTCCAGGAACTCTCCGGTTCATGGTCCAGTGGAACCACAACACCCGCACACGCCAGTCAGTTCGGGCATGTGCATAACACCGGTAAGTAATTATCATTTTTCCCATCCCCACGACAGCATCATAGAGAGAGATAACAAAGAAATCCTTAAAGAGGAACCACCGCTTGAAGAACCTTTCTTCCAAAGGAAAGATCAGAAGAACCCAAATCTAACCGGTAGTGTTTAAAAAAGGTGAATGGTGAAGTCCAAGTTGCCGCCCTACAAATTTGTTCAAGAGATGCATTGTCCCTTTCTGCCCACAAAGCAGATACCATTCTTGTAGAGTGAGCTTTTAAATTTTCAGGAACGGGGTGTCCACCTGAAGAATAGGCTAATGTAATTGCCAATCTAACCTATTTAGCCAGTGTCCTTTTAGATGCAGCTTTGCCTTTGTTTGGATCCTGAAAAGGAACAAAGAGAGAGGTAGCTTCCCGCCACCCAGACATGTTTTCTAAGTATTGAATTAAACACCTCCTGACTAGTGATGATCGAGCACTAAAATGCTCGGGTGCTCGGTGCTCGGGTCGAGCTAATCCTAATGCTTGGGTGCTCGACATGAATAACGAGCCCAATGTAAGTCAATGGGAAACCCGAGCATTTTTCCAGCAGCCATCTTCCCCGGAGGTCTGGAGGAGCCTAAAAATTGGTCAAATCGATGGAAACAGTGCTGAAATGACATGAGAACAGGGGAAAGAACCCTGGAAGCACCGGAATCCCAGGTCACTGCTGTGAACAATCTTGTCAGAGGTATTTCGCCACTTTTACAGACTGACAATAAAACATACAAAAACTAAAATGGATTTTCCTGGAAAAAATGTTAAGAAACATTTCTTTCCAGGGTACAGGGTAATGACTTGTAGATAAGACAAAATATATAACTATAACAAAAAAAAACTCCTCCGCACCTTGAGCTATGTTCACACGTAGTGTTTATGATGCGTTTTTGCACTTTTGCATTGCTTTTGACGGTGAAAAATTCATTCACCAGTAAATGTAATTTTAACATTTTACTACCTTATCTGGCCATGCGGTGTGTGAGACACATCCGGTTTCATTTATGGAAGAGGGACTCTGAAAGTCACAAAGCCTATTTTTACAGGGCCATCAGGCAGCCCTTACTATTGTTAGATGGCCATCAGCCGGCTCTGCTTTGCATAGCCGTATATTGCTATTGCATTATAACGTATCTGTCTGCGGTTGTCAGATTTTCTTTTTCATATATACTGTGTAAAGTTTGAAACTTGGATGTCCAGCAGGCGGCCCTCATAATTTATAGAGTGCCAGCAGGCGTCCTCCACTATTTTTAGAGGGCCAGCCGGCCTCTTGGGGTTACCCCCCCGCGTCACACCCAGCATCCACCGCTCGCTTTCCCAATGAATGGGGAGAGGCAGAGCACCCGGTGGATGCCGGGTGTGATGCGGGCGGTAACCCCGCCCACAGCCTGGCATCCACCGTGGAACGCAGAAGACAGAGACCCCCGACTGCTGCCAGCACTTGTCGTGGCATCAGCGGATGTCAGAGCCGGCTGCAGCCGGGGGTCACGTGATGCCTGTGAGCGGCCAGTGATGGCGCTGCTCACAGGCAGTATCTGCAACGTAAGGTAATTACAAAAATCCTTAGGGGCCCCGGGGGATACATTGGGGGGTAATATAAAGTACTGGACAACTCCTTTAATTTTTATTCATTTCTGTAAAATTTGGAAAATTTCTGCCAACTTCGATGAATTTCTGTCAACTATGATAAATTTTTGTCAACCTTGATTAATTTCAGAGTACAAATCACTATAAAAATTATGAATCGGTCAATGAGTGCATGGAATACATCAATCAAGTTATGCATTGTGGAAGATATGTGTAATGCACACGCCCGGATTGACTGGCGTGTGCGTGTTTAGTAGTACCACTGGGCCATGAACCGGAGAGTGCCTGGAGGGGCGTAACTAAGTATCTGCCCGATCCGACCAAGGTCGCACGACGGCATACGACGCCAGTGCACCAGGGAGGAACCGAGCAGAGGGACCTGGGTCTACTCCAGGTCAGACTCCGGACACGGCTGTTGGCCCACACCGGGGAATACAGGAACTGGAAGGTTAGGCTGGCTCACAGACTGGGGGGTATAGGCAGACACGGCTGGTATGCAGACGGGTGGATGCTGGTAAGCACGACTGGTATGCAGGCAGGGAGGTACAGGCAGGTACGGCCGGAATGAAGGCAGGTGGATGCTGGTAAGCACGGCTGGTATGCAGGCAGAGTGGATAGGACCCAGTACAGACTGGGACTCAGGAACAGAACCGCAGATGCGGTAGACAAACACAGCCGAGTGAGACCGCCCGGAACGGCGGGTAAGAGCAGAGCGGAAACCGCAAGAGCGCTGAGCAAGGCAGAGCAGAGCGGAAACCGCAAGAGCGGTGAGCAAGGCAGAGCAGAGCGGAAACCGCAAGAGCGGTGAGCAAGGCAGAGCAAAGCGGAAACCGCAAGAGCGGTGAGCAAGGCAGAGCAGGGCGGAAACCGCAAGAGCGGTGAGCAAGTCAGAGCAGGGCGGAAACCGCAAGAGCGGTGAGCAAGTCAGAGCAGAGCGGAAACCGCAAGAGCGGTGAGCAAGTCAGAGCAGAGCGGAAACCGCAAGAGCGGTGAGCCAGGCAGAGCAGAGCGGAAACCGCAAGAGCGGAGAGCAAGGCAGAGCGGAAATCGCAAGAGCGGTGAGCCAGGCAGGGCAGAGCAGAAACCGCAAGAGCGGTGAGCAAGGCAGAGCAGGCTAGAACCGCCGGAGCGGTGAACAAGGTACAGCAGAAGGGACAGGGCTCTGTTCACACGGAACAGACAGGAAGGGAAAGGCAGAACCAGATACACATTCGATACTTGCAATGAAGTAGCGAGTGAACTCTAAATTCACAAACAGAAGTACAGCGACAACGAGAAGGAGTTAGGTGCAGGTTCAGACTCTGCAGAAAAAGGGAAGGTACGGACATAGAGAAAAACAGGAGACAGGTTAGGAGACAGTTCAGACAGGAACTGTTACTGCGACAAATACAGGAACGAGCCAAGGTAAAGCCAAGTGCTGGTTCAGACAAAGCAGGAGAAAGGGAAGGTACGGACTCAGAGAAAAACAGGAAGCAGGTTAGGAGACAGTTCAGACAGGAACTGTTACTGAAGCGAGATACAGGAGCGAGTCTGGGTATGCGGCCCCCAGAGGGCGAGATGAACAGGCAAAGAGCGTGTTCACACGGGCCTGGAAATACAGCCTCCAAGAAAGGCAGCTGGCAAGAGAACACAGACAGGACTCAGTTCAGACACGGGAACTGATACCGCAAGGCAGGAAACATAGACAGGACCTGGCACGTCAGCGACCAGAAGCCAACTGACAGAACACAATGCTCAGGCAAGGATTCCAGGGAAGAGCTGGGTTAAATACCAGGTGACAGACAGCAATAGGCTGAGGACGCATCAGGGGTGTGTCTGCAGCAGTTACAAGAAGCAGGAAGCTCGGCGGGCGTCGCCCTAAACAGACAGAGCAAAGCAAAGCAGAAAACATGGAAAGAATCTAAAGTGGTAGTCTGGACTGGAGATCAAGTGCGCGCTCTTGCACAGTGGGAGATGGACCACTATGCAAGGACGCTGCCAGGTATGTAACAATATGTATGTGCCCAGAATATGAACACTCATTTCCAGCTGATGATACTATCTAGCACCTGTCACTTTTCTAAAAGCAACTAACAGCGGTATCAATAGGGAATATAATTTTTTTTTCAGCACGGAGTATAATACAATAATCCCTGACTAGATGCCTCTAAGACTCTATCCAAACTACTGTAGGTCACCCATACACGAATCTAAGATAGGAGATGTAATATAGTACAATAAAAAATAAAATTTAACCGGCTCCAAAGAGGTTTTTTTGGTACATTGCACCACCAAACTATGAAGGAATGCAAGACCCTGCCTGCTTTCATCAATTTCTACTTACAGATCACCGTTAAAAAATTATGAATCGGTAAACGAGTGCATGGAGAAAATCAATCAAGTTATGCACTTTGGAAAATATGTATGTGACCAGAATATGAGCACTCATTTCCAGCTGATAATACCATCTAGCACCTGTCCTGATTTTAAAAGCAGCTAACAGCAGTATCATTAGGGGATAGATTTTGTTTGTTTGTTTGCTTGCAGCAGCAAGAGTATAAGGCAATAATCCCTGTCTGGATGCGTGTAATACTGTCACGGGTGTGTCAGAGGTGACAGACAGTCGCCCTGCAGTGGGTTGCAGGAGATCTCCACGTTTGGCATTGCAGACAGCTGCTTAGATAGGATGTTTTCTTTAGGACCGAGCGACTACCTCTCTCTTGCTAATTTGCTCTCTGGCCTGGGTGTATATATACCTGGTGTGTCTGAGAGGGCTTCACCGGTTATATTCATTTCTACTTGTGAAGCTTAGCAAGAGCAGTACCTCATCCGCTCTGGAGCTTCAGGCCGGGTGCACGTTTGGCGTTCATCTAAAGCTAAGCCATTTTCCCCTGTTTTGTCTACCCTTGTTGTCCTTAGAATTTTAGTGGGGGTCTCCACTCCCCCCTTTCCCTAGTGTCTGGGCTCCCTCTCCCTTTTCCTTCTGTGTTGTACTTACACCTGGAGTGACATTATAACCGGCCGAGCACGTTTATGAAAAAAAAAAATACTGACTTTGTTTTTATTTTTTTCTTTATGTGTTTTTAAACATGCACCTTTTTTTTCCTTTCTCCCTTGGTATGGGATCAGTTCCAGAGCTTGCAGAGCAGTTCCGCTGTCTGTCTCTGGAGGTGAATGACCTCCGCTATGAGATTCAGCAGCAGCAGCAGCGGTTACAGGCCGCCAATGTAGGGGTCTCTGCAGGTAGGCCTGTCTAGCCTGAACCCAAGGTTGTCCTCCCAGACAGGTTTTCAGGAGGTAGGGACAGGTTTATTGTATTTAAGGAGGCATGCAAATTGTATTTCAAACTTTGTTCCTACTCCTCCGGTAATGAGGAGCAACGGGTTGGTATTGTGATCTCTCTATTGCAGGGTGATCCTCAGTCATGGGTGTTTTCGTTACCACAGGATTTGGTTTGTCTCCAAGCTGTGGAGGTTTTTTTTGGAGCTCTGGCCCTCATCTATGATGATCCTGACTGAGTTGCCTTGGCTGAGTCTAGGCTATGTCACCTTCAGCAGGGGATTCGGTCAGTTGAAACGTAAAGTTCGGAATTCCATAGATGGACAACGGACTCAAAATGGAATGACTCTGCCCTTAGAAGTCAATTTTGTGAGGAGCTTACTGAAAGATGCCTTGGCTGTATATGAAACCCCTCAGTTCTTGGAGGCTGCAATGTCTTTGGTCATATGTCTGGATAGGTGCTTTCGGGATAGACGGGTGCGACCACCTTCTCCGGGGGCCTTCTGGTCGGGGTTGTGTACCTTTGCCAGGGGAGCAGTCTAAGGGTGAACCAGTACTGAGGGAGGTGGAGGAACCCATGCAGTTAGGAGGTGTCTCTGCATTATACATCTCCCCGGAGATTCGCAAGAAAAAAGGCGTATGTTTTTTTGTGGGAAAAAGGGACACTTTGTTGGTTGGGACCTGTCCTTCAATTCCTAAATGAAAGGAGACTCGATTAACTCTCGTTAGTCTGGAGTTGGATAAACAAGGGGTGCATTTGTGGCCAAACTGCAGTTCCCGCTTTGCCCTGATAGCAGAGGTGTTGCTAGAGAGCAAAACCGAAAAAATTCCTGTGTTTGTTGACAGTGGAGCCGGGGTCAGCATGGTTGATGCTGAGTTTGTGAAAACTCATGGCCTTGCTTGCTTTGCTTTAGCTGAGCCTATTCCCATCTTTGCCATTGACTCGGCGCCACTTGCACAGAAAGTATTTACTCAGATTGTACATAATGTAAAACTGAGGGTGGGGTCAGTTCATTATGAAATCATCCCTTGCTATTTTCTGGACAATCTTCCTACTCCGATTGTTTTGGGTATTCCTTGGCTTGTTAAACATAATCCATTGGTGGATTGGCAAACCGGGGAGATTATTGAATGGGGAGATTACTGCCATGAGAACTGTCTGGATGTTTCCATTGCTGCTGTCTGAAATATTACCTGCTTTTCTGACTGGTTTTGAGGACGTTTTTTCTGAGAAGGGGTGTCTGGATTTGCCTCCTCATCGTGCTTATGACTGTCCTATTAACCTGACCCCTGGAGCTAAACTACCGAAGTCTTTCTGGCCCTGAGAGACAAGCCATGAAGGATTTCATTGCGAAAAGTCTGGACATATTAGACCCTCACCTTCGCCCGTGGCGGCAGGGCTCTTCTTTGTGAAGAAAAAAGACGGCGGTCTACGTCCCTGTTTAGATTTCCGGGAATTAAATCAAATTTCCATCCGTGATCCATACCCTCTTCCTCTGATTCCTGATTTGTTCAGCCAGGTTGTGGGAGCTAAGGTATTCTCCAAGTTGGATTTAAGGGGAGCCTACAATCTCGTTAGAATCAGAAAAGTAGACGAATGGAAGACAGTGTTCAATACCCCGGAAGGACATTTAGAGAGTCTGGTTATGCCTTTTGGTTTGACCAATTCACCTGCGGTATTCCAGCATTTCATAAATTATATTTTCCATCATTTGGTGGAGAGGTTTGTGGTGGTCTATCTGTATGATATTTTGGTTTATTCACCTGATTTTGAGACTCATCGGGGGCATGTTAAGCAGGTGCTCCAGATTTTAAGGGATTCCAAACTTTATGCCAAACTAGAAAAATGTATTTTTGCTGTTCAGGAGGTGCAGTTTTTGGGGTACTTGTTATCATCTTCAGGTTTTCGGATGGATCCAGAGAAGATATGTGCAGTCCTTGACAGGGAACGTCCCGAGAACCTGAAGGCCCTACAACATTTTCTGGGCTTTACTAATTTTTACAGGAAATTCATCCAAAATTACTCTGTTATTGTGAAACCCTTTACTGACATGACTAAGAAGGGGTCTAATTTTTCCAAATGGTCGGATGCTTCCCTCCAGGCTTTTTCTTCCTTAAAGAATCATTTTGCCACTTCACCTATACTCAGTCAACTCAATGTTTCTCAACACTTTATTGTGGAGGTCGATGCTTCGGATGTTGGGGTTGGGGCTGTGTTGTCTCAGGGTTCAAACCCTGGTAAATGGTGTCCCTTCTTTTCTATAAAATTGTCTTCGGCTGAGAGAAATTATGATGTGGTTAATAGGGAACTTTTGGCGATCAAATTGGCATTCGAGGAATGGCGACACTGGTTGGAGGGGGTTGTCCATCCTATTACTGTTATTACTGACCAAAAGAACCTGTCATATCTCCAATCAGCTAAACATCTCAACCCTAGGCAAGCCAGATGGTCCCTGTTTTTTACTAGGTTCAGTTTTGTTGTCACTTTTCGTCCAGGGGTCAAAAATGTCAAGGCTGATGCTTTGTCCCGGAGCTTCCCTGGCGGTGGTGACCATGAGAACCTGCCCCAATATTACAGAAAGGGGTAGTCATTTTGATTCTTTATCCTGAACTGGAGGGTGAGGTGTTGGAGGCTCAGGGGGACGCCCCTGCCTCCTGCCCTTCAGGAAAGTTATTTGTACCATCTGATCTGCGCCGCAAAGTAATCAAGGAACATCATAACTCTGTGCTTACTGGGCATCCAGGTGGTAAGGAAACTGAGGACCTCCTCTCTCGTCGTTTTTGGTGGCCGGGGTTGCATCGGGATGTAATTGAACATGTAGCTGCTTGTAGTATTGACGCATGTTCTAAGGTTTCTCATACCCGTCCGTCTGGTACTCTTCTTCTGCTACCTATCCCTAATAGGCCATGGACACACTTGTCCATGGATTTTATTACTGACCTACCGGTTTCTGCAGGCAAAACGGTGGTTTTGGTGGTAGTAGATAGGTTCAGTAAAATGGTTCACTTCTTCGCATTACCTGCACTTCCCAATGCCAAGACACTTGCTCAGGTGTTCATAAATGAGATTGTGAAGCTTCACGGGGTTCCCTCCGATGTGGTGTCTGATCGGGGGACCCAGGTTGTTTTCAAGTTCTGGAAAGCATTCTGTTCTCGACTGGGGGTGCAGCTGTCAATCAGAATTTGGAGACCTACCTCAGGTACAGTACAGACCAAAAGTTTGGACACACCTTCTCATTTAAAGATTTTTCTGTATTTTCATGACTATGAAAATTGTACATTCACACTGAAGGCATCAAAACTATGAATTAACACATGTGGAATTATATGCTTAACAAAAAAGTGTGAAACAACTGAAAATATGTCTTATATTCTAGGTTCTTCAAAGTAGCCACCTTTTGCTTTGATGACTGCTTTGCACACTCTTGGCATTCTCTTGATGAGCTTCAAAAGGTAGTCACCGGAAATGGTTTTCACTTCACAGGTGTGCCCTGTCAGGTTTAATAAGTGGGATTTCTTGCCTTATAAATAGGGTTGGGACCATCAGTTGTGTTGTGCAGAAGTCAGGTGGGTTTTCCCTCTGTGTTGCACTTACACCTGGTGTGACAAATACGCTATCCATACTGCGAAGCTCACCCATACTCAAATTTCAGATAAGAGTTAATATTGTAGAATATAAAATCGATTTGAATTGGCCTTCCCATTATTAAGCAGTAGGTCTCCTATACTGGTATTGCATATGCAGCAAGTTCAAGGGCTGCCAAAAATTAGGATGCACACCAATACCAATTTGAAGAAATGTAGTGAAGGGCCTCAGAAAAATTGTTTTAAAAATTATTAAGGAGTGGGTCTCCTATACTGTTATTGCGTATGCAGCAAGTTCAAGGACTGCCAAAAATTAGGATGCACACCAATACCAATTTGAAGAAATGTAGTGGAGGGCCTCAGTCAAAAAATTATTTTCCCATTATTAAGGAGTGGGTCACCTGACTGGTAATGTCCATGCATTAAATGCATGGGTTGAAAAACATTTACCCCTGGAGGAATATACATATATATTATATAAAATGTTAGAGGTAGGCCTCTAAAAACAGTTCCTACGGGCATCATAAAGACCCTTAAAAAATGATGTGGGTGTTACATGATGGTCACCCTGGTGATATGGTGGTGGAGGATGAGGATAAGGATAAGGAGGAGGAGGACTACATAAAATAGACGAAATCCTGAAGCGTGCATGGGAATAGACCCTCCAAAAAAACACACTGGATTTAACTTTATGCTCCGCTGCTATCATCCGGTGGTGCTGAGAAGTCTGGCCCAATCCAGCCCTTGTTCATTTTCAGTTGACAAGCGGATGCGCTTATCAGTAATTATACTCCCGGCGGCTCTAAAAACCCGCTCTGACAAAACGCTAGTGGCAGGGCAGGTCAGGACCTCCAAGGTGTAGCGAGACATGCCACGTGTCCAGTTTGGATACCCAATAGCTGTTAGGCACAGAAGGATCACGGAGATAGCTGGTACGGTCAGCAAAGTACTTCTTCAGCATCTTCCAAAACTTTTCCCTCCTTGTCAGAGAACCCTGCGCATCAGGGCCTGGGCGCTGGAAGGGTCTGTGGAAACTGTCCCAGAACTTTGACAGTGGAACTCTGTGCTGGGACAAGAACGTGGACGTGGTTGCTGACGGTGATGGTTTCAAGTGTGCAACAGCAGGTGCAGGGTGGGAGGCATCTTCGCCTGCATCATGGACAGAGGCTTGGCGTGCACGTACAACAGCGGAAGAGGCAGTGGTGTCACCCACAGACACTGTTTCTGCACCCTGGTGTTCGGCCCAACTAGTTGGGTGCTTTGCTGTCATGCGCCTGAGGATGCTTGTGTGGCGCCCCTGAGGGTTCGACCGCCACAGGAATGCTGCACTTCTGCAATGGAGTGTGGTGTTCCTCCTCTGAGGTAAGGCCGGTGTGATGGTAGTGACCTAGCCTTTTGCATCCAACACCACATTTCCACCAGAGGGAGCTAGTATGCATTAGATGCGGCTCCCCTGGTTACAGGGAGACTGGGAAACACAAAGTGGTAGGAACCAGTTAGTGGGTGTGGGTGAAGGAACAGTTAGTTAGTGACACTTCTAATTTCATATTTAATAGAATGCCATCTTTGATCTTGGTCCTTCTGTCCTGTCTTCTCTGGTTCATCAGTCTAGCCTTTGCTAGTCTGTCGGCCGTCACTGTGCTGTCAAAATACTGTGTGTAATGTGACTTCCCTCCGGGAGCGCAGATCCTGTGTGGGCCTGCACCGGCATGGGACACAGCCCTCGTACCCCGATCTTGGGACGAGAGGTAGGTTGCAGGCAAGGAATGTCTCAACCCGGCCGAGGACCAGGATCAAGAAGGCCCGGGAGCTTTAGTGTGTGGCTCCCTAGCAAATGGGTCCCGAGGAGGATGCAGACGGAGCGGAGCACGCCACCTGTCCTCGCCTACCTGATCTATTCAGAGGGATTCCGGCTGCAAGAGGGGTACCGGCCCCCGAGACCCGACCTCGTACTCTACGTCCAGGACGGGAAAGCCTGGTTAGGCCCTGAGGATCCCGCCGGGCGTCGGATGGAGAGGAATTGCCACCCGAGCCCTACACCTGAGAGGAGCTCAGAGGGAGACCCGGCCTATCCACACACGCACAGACGGGAAAGGGTGAAGTCTGTAGTGCAGGAACACTCTGGTGCAGGGTCGCTACCGAACACTGGACTTCCTCGGAGGTAGTCGGACCCCCGTCCCTGGTGGCCGCAGGACTCCGCGAGGAGCAGGGAGTCGCCTTCCCGCTAACATCTGAGTGAGTAAAAAGCCTTGGAAGTTCACCCCTATGGCCTACGGACTGTTCATTACGCGCCATACCACGCAACGCGGTGCCCGTACGTTCCTCGCACTACTAATCCCCCCCCCTCTATTCTGCCTTGCCTGCCCTGAGGCCGCGCTCCGCCTGTGGGGAGCAGCGAGAACTTTAGCCGCCATGACACCGGGCCTCAGCGGACTGTAGCGGCGCTGGTGGCTCATCACCAGACACCACAGGTGGCGTAGTCGTTAATCAGCCACTCAACCCGGACAAGCCCACACCATCTCTTTCTAATGTGACGGCCCTGAGCACGGGTCGGGCCCGGCCACGGCTGCATCCCATCTCTTCAACGCAGGGCCCGACACCGAGTCCCCCAACACCCAGGGTAAAACACGGGCTTTCTGAGTTGAGGCGTCACACTTGTGGTGGTCAGGCTGGTAGTTTTGCTGCCCCTGCTGATGCTGGCATGGCAGATGTTGCAAATGGCCTTTTTTGGAATAACTGGACAGTCTTTAAAAAAGAGCCAGACTCGGGAAGACTTAGCAGTTGGACTGGAAACTTCCTTAGTATTGGTGTTTTGGGGAACAGTTGCCCGCCTTGTGTCTGTGGCCACCCCACTGCTTCTTCCTGCCTGTTGTGGTGCTATGCCTCCCTCCCCTCTGTGCTGCTGTCTCCGCTATGCATGTCACCTTGCCAGGTTGGGTCAGTGACTTCATTGTCCACAACATCGTCTTTCACGTATGCACCCTTGGCCTCCTCCTGACTTGCTGGCAATTCTGTTTCATCATCATAATCCACCTCTTGCGACAGTAATTGCAGTTTCCCACTGTCGCCTTCATGTGATCGTGGCTGCTCAAATATTTGGGCATCACTACATGTGATCTCCTGTTTCCCCGGTTGAAGTGGACCGAGCAAGAGGCCAGAATCTATAATGGAAATGTGAACAGCTTGTCTCTGGGCACTCGGCATGGTGGGAAGAAGGAGGATCAGGGTGAGGAATATGTGGTCCAGACTCAGACTGAGCCTGGACCGTGTGGAAGACAGGGTGGTGTTGACAAACTATCTGGAAGCATTATCTGCTATCCAACCAACAACCTTTTCACACTGCTCTGGCTTCAAGAGTGGTGTTCCACAACCCCTTAGAAAGTGAAACAGGAAGGTAGGTCGACATGATGTGGATGTTTATTGTGCTCACTCTGCAGGCACAGTTTCATCTTGCCCACAGTCTCGGCCTCTGCATGCGCCATCAGCATCATATCCACTTCCCCGTCCCTTACCATGCGCCTTGCCCATTTTAAATGGAGTATAATATTTTGCAGGTTGCAAAAAAAATGTCAGGATTAATGCCGTAGTATTTGATCACGTCTGATGACCAATTCTTTTGGCCAGTGTCCGTATAGCGATGCTATTGGTCAGCAAACAAGTGTGTATATATTTTGGACACACAAGTAGCAGACTTTAAATGGAGTATTATATTTTGCAGCTTGCAAAAAAAATCAGGATTAATATTGCAGTAATATTTGACCACCTGAGATGATGGACAAGTTTTTCTGCTTCCACAATACAGCAATGCTATTCAAATGAACCAAATCTGGCTGTATGCTGCTAACAAGCACATGGAGCAGTAAATGGTGTATTATATTGCTTTACACCAACTTATCAGAATTAAGAGAAAAAAAGAATATTATCAGCCCTGATATGTAGGCCTAATGATAGGAGTTCCAGCAGCAGAAAGAATGTGCAATGGACCCTATGTTAGGCCGGTACGCAGGAGAAGGGCTTTCTCGCGGCGTCTGGCCAGGCCCTTTCCTGCTGGTCAGTAATTGTCAGCATTTAGGTTCCGTTCTAGGGATTCTAAGTGTGGTTTCTGCTCATGTGCTGCTAAGCCACGCCCCTTGCGGCCATGTGCAACTAAGCCACGCCCCCTTGTGATCATGTACCGCTAAGCCACACCCCCTGCTGTCTGGCACCACGTGATTGGTTGTTCTGGGGGGCTGGGGGAGTCTCTAGTGTATTTAAGGGCTCTGTGGGCTCCGTCCCGGTGCCTACTCTATCTCTTTCTAACCTGGGGTGAGGTCTCTGGCAGTAAATGCAGTGTGTGTGAGTCGTTGTCAAGGGTTCCTGTTGAAAGCTCCCTAGTCATCCTAGCCATCAATTAGGGTTAGGGGAATGCTGTTAGCAGCACGCTCTACCGTGTCGGTTCACCGGTTGGTGTCCACGCCACGGAGGCGTCCTCGCTACCGATCCAGCATTCCAGGTCTCCGCCATTGTATGTGTGGTCACACTGCCGCTTTTACACCCATGTCTTGGGTGCTGCAGAGATCCCCCTCCTCTTTAGGAACTTAGGTTCCAGGCCTTTCCTGGCCTGCAGCTATCTGCAGCTCTATACGCCGCCATCTAGTGTTCTGGCGTTTCATGCTGCCAAATCCTTCCTGCTCTGCACAGCGGTGTCTTACAGTGCAGAAGTTTATTAGTTTCGTTTCTGGAGTGTTGCTAACTCCCAGCATTGTACCTTCTACACACTAGTTTATTTCTTTCTCTGTGCTTAGCAGAACATTCCTCTGGGACTCAGCTGCTGCAGCTCCTCTGCAGTCCGGTGGACCCCGACGTGTCTTTTAAGTTTTATTTTATTTTATTAAAGGACACGCCAGCATAACATTAGACTAGGCCAGGGTCTGGCTGAGTATGTCGGCTACTGCATAGAGTCAGAACGGCTCATCCTCGATGCAACGCTATATCCAGCGGCTGGAGTCTTGGTTGCAACGAGTAGATCAATGTGCGCCGACTCTGGACATTCCAACTCTGACCGCTCAGGCTGTGGGCCAGACGGTAGCCGCCCTAATACAGTCCCCTGTCCCAACTCCTCGCCTAGCGCTTCCAAGTAAGTTTTCTGGGAGCGCTCGGACCTGTCGCGGGTTTCTCAATCAATGTGCGGGGCACTTTGAGTTACAACCCCAGGTGTACCCCACTGATAGGTCTAGAGTGGGATTTATATTTTCCTTGCTCTCCGAGCGGGCGCTGGAGTGGGCTACTCCACTCTGGTAACGGTCGGATCCAGTTGTGCAGACTGCAGCTGGTTTCACAACAGCCCTCAAACAGGTCTTTTTGGGTCCTCAGGTCACCAATGACACTGCCATGCGTCTTCTCGCTATTAGTCAGGCTACCTCGTCCGTAAGCGACTATGCGGTGCGTTTCCGCACCCTAGCAGCTGAGTTGGATTGGCCAGACAAAGCTCTGATTCCCATTTTCTGGAGAGGTCTGGCCTCCCATGTAAAAGATGCATTGGCTACCCGAGAGGTGGCAGTAACAATTGGGCATTGATTAATCTCGCTACCAGAATTGACCTTCGGCTTGCCGAGAGACGACTGGAGGTGACTGCTGAGAAGCTACGGGAGCGTTCTGCTCCAACCTTATCAGTGCCTTGGAGTGAGGGTTCGGGCAATTTCGAACCCTCTGTGCCCATGGAGGTGTCACTCACGGAGGGTCTTTGTCTTCCCAGTCAATAAAATCCGGTCTATTGTACCACACCCCTCGGTGGTTTGGGCGATGCGCCAGTTGCTCTCTGCATGTTAAACGGGGAGTTCTAGTGTCTGTTGGAGGCGAGTCACTAGAAAAGGAATTTGTTTCCTCCAAAACTCTGTTGCCTTCCTCAGTCATTCTTGATCAGAAAACTGTGGAGATAGGAGCCTGTGTGGACTCGGGAGCAGAGGCAAATTTTATGTCCACGTCTTTTGCTCTGAGTCACTCAGTTCCATTAATTTTACTTCCTAATCCTGTTAAGATCCGGGTAGTTAACGGGTTTGTTCTGCCTAAGGAGGTTACCCATCGTACTGAGGCTATACAGCTCCAGATAGGAGCTAGCCATTGTGAATCTATTTCTTTCCTGGTGATGGAGGAGAGGGTGGATTCGGTACTTTTGGGTCTGCCCTGGTTCCGGAGGCATTTCCCCCATCTGGACTGGTCGACTGGTCAGGTTATCCAGTGGAGCTCTTCCTGCCAGGGGAATTGTATTCATCCGGTGCTTTCTGTTTCTCGTTCTGAGTTACCTCCGGAGCTGTCAGCGTTACCCGTTCAATACGCGGAGTATGCAGATGTTTTTTCCAAAATGGCTGCAGAGACTCTACCACCTCACCGGGTGTATGATTGCGCCATAAACTTACTACCGGCTTCTGAACCCCCAAGAGGCAGGTTTATCCTTTGTCGGTCCCTGAGACAAAAGCAATGTCAGAATACATTGCAGATAATCTGGCAAGGGGATTTATCCGTAAATCGACATCCCCAGCAGGGGCTGGATTCTTTTTTGTCACTAAGAAGGACGGGTCTTTGCGTCCTTGCATTGACTATCGTGGTCTAAATGCGGTGACAAAGAATAAATATCCTTTGCCTCTGATTACCGAGCTGTTTGATCAGTTTCGGGGTGCGACAATTTTATCTAAATTGGATCTCCGCGGGGCATACAATCTTGTGCGAATCCGTGAAGGTGATGAGTGGAAAACGGCTTTTAATACCAGGGATGGTCATTATGAGTACCTCGTCATGCCTTTCGGATTACGCAATGCTCCCGGAGTTTTTCAGGACTTCATGAATGATGTCTTCAGGGATTTACTTCTTATGGCTGTTGTCGTGTATCTTGATGACATCTTGATTTTTTCTTCGGACCTTGAGCAGCATCGTCGGATGGTGAAAACTGTATTGCACAGTCTGCGATTGAATCGCTTATATGTGAAGCTTGAGAAGTGACTTTTCGAGCAAGAATCCTTACCCTTCCTGGGTTATATTGTTTCTGGGTCCGGTCTTACTATGGATCCCGAGATACTCGAGGCTGTTCTGAAGTGGCCCGAGCCTCGTTCTCTGAAAGCTGTTCAGCGTTTCTTGGGGTTCATAAATTATTACAGGCAGTTTATTCCGCACTTTTCCACACTTCCTTCGCCTATCACCGCCCTCACTCGAAAAGGGGCCAGTCCTAAGGATTGGAGTCCTGAGGCAGAGGAGTCTTTCGCTAAATTGAAACTCTGCTTCACTAAAGCTCCTATCTTGCACCATCCTGACGATTCCAAACCATTCTTTTTGGCGATAGATGCGTCTTCTGTCGGCGCAGGAGCTGTACTGTAACAGAAGAATGCTCAGGGTAGAAAAAGAGTCTGTTTCTTTTTCTCTAAATCCTTTTCCTCGGCTGAGCGAAATTATTCGATTGGTGATAGGGAACTGCTCGTGATGAAACTGGCCTGTGAAGAATGGAGGCACCTACTGGAGGCTGCGATCCATCCTTTTCATGTGTACACTGACCACAAAAATCTTTTGTACCTTCAGACGGCACAGCGCTTAAATCCCAGACAGGCAAGGTGGTCCTTGTTCTTCTCTCGATTTCACTTCTCTCTCCATTTTGTGCCTGGCGAGAGGAATCCACGGGCAGATGCTCTGTCTCGCTCGTTTGATCCACTGGGTGAAGAGTCGGAATCGCGACTTATTGTTCCATCTGAGAGTTTACTCTCTGTGAACCCTGTCACCCTGCAGGGATTTCCGCCTGGGAGGACCTTTGCGCCAGAGTCTCGTAGGCAAGAGGTTCTGCATTGGGGTCACTCCCCCAAGATTGGAGGGCACTTTGGGGACAAACGGACCAAAGAGTTAATTTCTCGGTCCTATTGGTGGCCCAAGATGTCTACTGATATCTCCCGTCTAGGGAACGGCCGGCTGGGCTTCTTATGCCTCTTCCCGTGGCTGATAGGCCATGGGAGATGATTGCGATGGATTTTATCACGGATTTGCCGCTTTCACAGGGTAACAGGCTGATTTGGGTGGTTACGGACTACTTCACTAAGATGTCCCACCTGATTCCTCTGCCCGGTCTTCCATCTTCCCGAGAGCTTGCTCAATTGTTTGTTGCCCATATCTTCCGCTTGCATGGTATGCCGGATCGGATTGTGTCTGACCGGGATCCTCAGTTCGCCTCTAGATTTTGGCGAGACTTTTGCTGCCTCTTACAAATCGAGTTGGGCTTTTCCTCCTCGTATCATCCCCAAACTAACAGTTTCGTTGAGAGGACTAATCAGACATTGGCAACTTATTTGCGACATTTTGTATCTGCCCGCCAGGATTCTTGGGCATCTTTGCTACCCTGGGCGGAGTTTGCCTTACACAACTCTGTGGCAGATTCTATGGGGCAGACGCCATTCTTGATGAATTTCGGACAACATCCTCTGGTCCCGATGCCCGCACCTGGTACTAATCCTCTTCCTGCTGTGGAGGATTGGGCAACTAATGCCAGGGATATCTGGGATTAGACTCAGGAGTCTTTGCGTGCTTCTAAGGAGCGTATGATGGTCACGGCCAATAGGCATCGGCGTCCTGCTCCAAGTTATGCTCCTGGGGACTTGGTGTGGCTTTCTGCAAGCAATATTCACCTCCGGGTGGTTTCGACTAAATTTGCTCCCCGGTATTTGGGGTTATTTAAAATCTTGGCCAAAGTGAATGATGCTGCCTATCAGGTGAAATTGCCGGCCGCTTGGCGAATTTCTAACACCTTCCATGTTTCTTTACTCAAGCTGGTCACTCTCAATGAATTCTCTGGTTCCTTTCCGGCTGAATCGGAATCTGCACAGGATGACTTTGAGGTAAATGAAATCATTGCTTCTAAGGTGGTTAGGGGCAAGAAGTTTTATTTGGTGGACTGGTGGGATTATGGTCCGGAGGATAGGACTTGGGAGCCGGTAGACAATATTAACGCTCTGGATCTTATTGCCGCTTTTGAGCGTATCTGTAATTCCGGGGGGGGGGAGCCCTAGAGAGGGGGGTAATGTTAGGCCGGTACACAGGAGAAGGGCTTTCTCGCGGCGTCTGGCCAGGCCCTTTCCTGCTGGTCAGTAATTGTCAGCATTTAGGTTCCATTCTAGGGATTCTAATTGTGGTTTCTGCGTTTCTGCTCATGTGCCGCTAAGCCACGCCCCCTACTGTCTGGCACAGCGTAGTTGGTTGTCCTGGGGGGCTGGGGCTGTCTCTAGCGTCTTTAAGGGCTCTGTGGGCTCCGCCCCGGTGCCTACTCTATCTCTTTCTAACCTGGGGTGAGGTCTCTGGCAGTAAATGTAGTGTGTGAGAGTCGTTGTCAAGGGTTCCTGCTGAAAGCTCCCTAGTCATCCTAGCCATCAATTAGGGCTAGGGGAATGCTGTGAGCAGTACAACCTCCACCGTGTCGGTTCACCGGTTTGTGTCCACGCCACGGAGGCGTCCTTGCTACCGATCCAGCATTCCAGGTCTCCGCCATTGTATGTGTGGTCACACTGCCGCTTTTACACCCATGTGTTGGGTGCTGCAGAGACCCTCCTCCTTTTTAGGAACTTAGGTTCCAGACCTTTCCTGGTGTAGCGCCCCGAGGGTTCGGCTGCTACAGGGGTATTGCACCTCAGCCCAGAGGTGTGATATTCCACTCCCGGGTAAGGATGGAGTATGGACCAGGGCTCAGTTAGCTGCATACAGCACACACACCCCATTTCCGAGGGACAGCTCAACGGTGCTCCCACTAGACAGAAGTGCAGGCACGACCGACTATGTCCCTGCCTGGAGTGGGGAGGGGGGTGGAACACCCAGTGCTGTAGGGGCAGATAGGGGTTGGTTCCTGAACGTAGGCAGGAGCCCATTGGTTGCTGGTCACCTGGGCTCATGATCAGAGGGAGGTATAAAAGGTGGGCACCATCTTAGATCTAGGTTCGTTCGTTCGTTCAGGCAGAGGAGAAGACTGGGAGTGGAGGCTCTGTAGGAGCTCCACTCAGGAGCGGGCCTAGAGAGAGGCCGAGGAAGAGAGAGAGAGGAGGTGAAAGGGAGCTGTGATTAAGTCTCATCCCAGCTCCACGAGAAAGGAACAGAAAGGAACAGAGAAAGAGAAGAAGAGACAGAGAAACAGAAGGGCTCAGGAACAAGAAGGTGGAAGGGACCCTAAGAACCCACGAGAATCCAGGGTGAAGGGTCAGGCAGATTAAGGGTACCGGATCCCAAGTTGGTGGAGGAGAAACTACCCTCAGCCAAAGACCGGTCGTCGTGATCATCTATTGGTGCGACACCTCATCAAACCTGCTAGGAAGGCACCATATAGGACAGCGGAGGACAGGGCCCACGTTTAACCGCACAAGTCCGCGGCAGCTGGACAAAAGTGGGTCACTGGTGAGGCAGGCCAGAGAAAGGATTAAAGGGGGTCCTGTGCCATGCTCCTGAACTGCCTGGGAGTTGACCGAGCCCCACACCTGGTGGACGCAGCACGGCTCGGGCGGTCACTGCTGACAGAAGTGACCCGGAACAAATGAACTGTGAGTAAAGACCCTGGACTGTAACTTGTCTGTGTGCTCCTTCGCGCCTCCAGCACTACCGGTACTGGGACTCTCACCACCATCCACTACACTGCCCTGGGGCCGCACTCTTCCCGTGGGGAGTCACACCATCCCAGCTGCATTCATCATCAGCCCCAGCGGACTGCCTTGCAGCGGCGGTTCCTAATAACCGCAATCCACGGGTGGCGTAGTCGGACATTATCTGAAGCACGTAGCAGACTACCATTGGTCTGACCACCCTGAGCCGCGGGACCGGGCCGCCACTACTACCCCCATCGTTCCCCTATCACCCGGATCTGCGTGCCCCACGGCCCAGGGGGCGAGTCAGCTTTGGCGTAGTCGGCAGGATTTCGTGCCCGCTAACAACGGGTACTGCGCGCCTGAAAAGAGACTGTTTCGTTGTACTAAAGATGGCGCCCGCCCTAGAAGAACGAGCGCCATAATGTGCGCGCCAAAAGACCACAGGAGGCCGCCTCCCATCGTGGGCCGGGTCCCAGAATGGCGCCAAAGAGGAAGCCCGCCCCCAACAACCATGAGCACGGCTGTGGAAATGTCCGTCAACGTGGGGGGGCTGCCCCTGAGAGTGATTGTCAGCAGAATGCCCCGGGACCACCCCCATGGGGGCGGAAAGAGAAGAAAACTGCGGGGCAGGTGGTGGTCTGGATCAGTCCAGACAGACCGCACCCGGGGATGGACGCCCTCGGCAGCACCAGCCTCCTGGCCCGAAGCCTGCTGCAGGCCGAATCGCTCTGCAGCCTAGCAGAAGTCCTAGCGCAGCTCCCCAGAGACCCGGAGCGTGCGCAAGCTGCACTGGAGGACCTGGAGCGGAGGATGGTCCGGGCGCAGCGAGGTGCACGAAGCATCATCGGCCCGGTCGCAAGGCCTGGATGACCTGGGCGCCATCGCTAAGCCTGCACCCCTGTCCCGGATGGGACTGCCACCTAGCGCAGCCAAAAGACCCCCGGCCTGGTCGCAAGGCCGAGTGCCCCCGGGCGCTGCTCCCAGATCAGGTCCCCCCACTCTACCATCGCTGGGCGTGGACCTATTGGCACATCATACCGGTCCGGATGGACTGCCGCTGGAGTGGCCGGCGGAAGTGACCGGCAATCAGCCATGGAAGGCCCAGCCCCCGCGCGAGCCTCTGATACCGGCTCCAGAACCCGTAGAGGTCACCCTACCCCCACTGGAGGACGTCCAATTTGCGTGGGACCCCACTAGCGAGAACTTGATGGGGTTCTCTCAAGAGACCCGGGCAGACGCGGTCCGTCGTCTGGAGGCCTGTCATCAGCAACTGGCGACCTTTGAGCGGGAGCGACGAGAGAGACGCGTCAGAGAGGAACGGCTCCAGGCCCAGAGTGCTGAACAAAAACGCAAGGCCCGCCAAGACCCCCGAGCAGCCCGTGGTCCCCGAATCACCGGGACCATAGTCAAATTCCACATGGAGAACGGCTGGGGGTTCATCAGGGGCCCAGAAACCGCAGGCGACGTCTTTGTGACCCACAGGGACGTTGAGAGTCATCTACCTGAGGGACATCGTGGCCGTGACTTGTACCCTGGTGATGTGGTCGCCTTTTACCCGCCACGTAGGTGCAAAAGGACCATACGCCCTACATGTTCATCGGCCCACTGAGGAGGAGCTACAATACCGCGGCTATGAGGAGAGCCAAGAGGACCCGGACGGGTCTGAAGAACCATATGAGGAGGAAGAAGGAGCATATGGAGGACACCGCTACTAGTAAGTAGCAAAGTACCTGTGTACATAGTTACCCGTCAGGGTACAGAGAACTGATTACTGTTAAGAGACTGTTACCTGTGTGCCCCTCATCCCCTACCAGGCTGAGGACTGTGAGCAGCCATTCCCTTCCCAAAACTGGCCGAGGACTGAGAGCGGTCAATCCCTTGTATATAGTTGCGCTTCCTAAAGCGCCCCCTACTGGTTTTATAAAAAGACTACCACGTCTACCTCGGGATAGCAAGTCCCTCGTGTTTACAAGTTTGCCAAAGTTCCTGCACTTACAAGAAGAGTGCACACCTGGTCGCAAGTTGCACCGCCACCAGGATCCAAGAATGTGTTGTAAAAATGTTTTCCTGCAAATGTTTTATATGAAAAGTTTTTATAAGCTGCTAGATAGTAATGTGAATGTTTTCTAATAGTGTTTATATGTCAAAAGAGTTCCAGAAGTATTAGTAAACGTTTTATAATAGTGTGACAAGAAAAGAAAAGCGTTTCCCATAAAGGGAATTGAACCATGTTGCCTGTTTTCTGATGTGAAAAGTTTTTAAAAAATTTTGCATGTCCTGTAATTAACTGTTTTTGCTCTTTTCCAGCCCGAGGACGTGCTGTGCTTTACCAGGGGGGAATGTAGCGCCCCGAGGGTTCGGCCGCTACAGGGGTATTGCACCTCAGCCCAGAGGTGTGATATTCCACTCCCGGGTAAGGATGGAGTATGGACCAGGGCTCAGTTAGCTGCATATAGCACACACACCCCATTTCCGAGGGACAGCTCAACGGTGCTCCCACTAGACAGAAGTGCAGGCACGACCGACTATGTCCCTGCCTGGAGTGGGGAGGGGGGTGGAACACCCAGTGCTGTAGGGGCAGATAGGGGTTGGTTCCTGAACGTAGGCAGGAGCCCATTGGTTGCTGGTCACCTGGGCTCATGGTCAGAGGGAGGTATAAAAGGTGGGCACCATCTTAGATCTAGGTTCGTTCGTTCGTTCAGTCAGAGGAGAAGACCGGGAGTGGAGGCTCTGTAGGAGCTCCACTCAGGAGCGGGCCTAGAGAGAGGCCGAGGAAGAGAGAGAGAGGAGGTGAAAGGGAGCTGTGATTAAGTCTCATCCCAGCTCCACGAGAAAGGAACAGAAAGGAACAGAGAAAGAGAAGAAGAGACAGAGAAACAGAAGGGCTCAGGAACAAGAAGGTGGAAGGGACCCTAAGAACCCACGAGAATCCAGGGTGAAGGGTCAGGCAGATTAAGGGTACCGGATCCCAAGTTGGTGGAGGAGAAACTACCCTCAGCCAAAGACCGGTCGTCGTGATCATCTATTGGTGCGACACCTCATCAAACCTGCTAGGAAGGCACCATATAGGACAGCGGAGGACGGGGCCCACGTTTAACCGCACAAGTCCGCGGCAGCTGGACAAAAGTGGGTCACTGGTGAGGCAGGCCAGAGAAAGGATTAAAGGGGGTCCTGTGCCATGCTCCTGAACTGCCTGGGAGTTGACCGAGCCCCACACCTGGTGGACGCAGCACGGCTCGGGCGGTCACTGCTGACAGAAGTGACCCGGAACAAATGAACTGTGAGTAAAGACCCTGGACTGTAACTTGTTATCTGTGTGCTCCTTCGCGCCTCCAGCACTACCGGTACTGGGACTCTCACCACCATCACTCCCACCATCCACTACACTGCCCTGGGGCCGCACTCTTCCCGTGGGGAGTCACACCATCCCAGCTGCATTCATCATCAGCCCCAGCGGACTGCCTTGCAGCGGCGGTTCCTAATAACCGCAATCCACGGGTGGCGTAGTCGGACATTATCTGAAGCACGTAGCAGACTACCATTGGTCTGACCACCCTGAGCCGCGGGACCGGGCCGCCACTACTACCCCCATCGTTCCCCTATCGCCCGGATCCGCGTGCCCCACGGCCCAGGGGGCGAGTCACTGGCCTGCAGCTATCTGCAGCTCTATACGCCACCATCTAGTGCTCAGGCGTATCATGCTGCCAAATCCTTCCTGCTCTGCACAGCGGTGTCTTGCAGTGCAGAAGTTTATTAGTTTTGTTTCTGGAGTGTTGCTAACTCCCAGCATTGTACCTTGTTTAGTTACTACTTGTGTGTGCACTTAACACACTAGTTTATTTCTTTCTCTGTGTTTAGCTGAACATTCCTCTGGGACTCAGCTGCTGCAGTTCCTCTGCAGTCCGGTGGACTCAGACGTGTCCTTTAAGTTTTAGTTTAGTTTATTAAAGGACACACCAGCATAACACCCTATTCTGTACTATACTAGCTCTCCACAAACTCTACCTAACTAGTGCTGTCAGCAGAATTAATATTCTTCAGAATGAGCCCTTACAAAGACTGTTAGGGCTCATACCCATATGTGAGAAAAAAAACGGTCCATTTTCTGGACCGAAGAAACGGACGAGTGCCATGCGATTGCTATGTGATTTTTCACACCTAGCATCCGTATGACATGCATATGCAATGCATTTTTTTTCTCTGCAACTATTATTCTGCAATCATTTACAGGACCATTTACAGTGTTCGATGCTACAGAATGATAATGTATCCGTAAAAATTGGATGGCATACGGATGGTCCGTTTGCAGTCTGTTTTTTTCTCGCACCCATTGACTTGCATTGGCGAGTCTCGTTCAAGATACGAGGCAAATCAAAGCATGCTGCAATTTTTTTCTCAGTCCGATTTCAGCTGAGAAAAAAATCGCAGAGGAGGTGTAACCCATTGAATAACATTGGTCAGAGTACAATCCGATTTTTTATCGGATTGCACACTTCCGTTTTCTCACAGATGAATATGAGCCCTTAGAGTTGATTAATAATTGTGGTGTGGAATCTCTGTTTAAAATAGTGGTGAGCATGCGCGCTCATCACTACTCCTCATATCTAAAGAATGGAATCTAACCTCTTTCTCATTCTTGGGTTCATTACTAGTGTTGAGCGAGTATGTTCTATTAACCCTTTCGCCGAGTATGCTCGGGCCGAGCTCCGAGTATTTACAGCTGCTCGGGGATATGGTTGAATCGCTCCTGTGTGCATGATTTGCAACTGTTTGACAGCTTTATTACATGTGAGGAATGTCTATTTCTTACACATTCCTCACATGTAATAAAACTGTGAAATAGTTGCAAATCATGCACACGGGAGCGATTCAACCATATCACCGAGCAGCTATAAATACTCGGAGCTCGGCCCGAGCATACTTGGACAGAACATACTCGCTCAACACTATTCATTACATAAAGAGAGTAATGTAATCTCTTGAGACCTATGAAAGATTGAGGACACCCTAGGGAGAAAAGTTGGGTCTGGTCTAATGACCACACTGTCAAGGATAATGTCATAGAAAATATTAAGGATTCCTCCAAAATCCCCCTCTTCTCCCTCTTCTATACCATTTGTCAAAGGAGAAGAGCGGACAATCTACGGAGCTGTCTGTATGCAAATAGCAGTACAAAAGAAGCTCCTCTTATCACCCCCTCTTTTATCGACCATTTCTCAGAGCAGAAAGCTGACCATCTAAAGAGCTGTCTGTATGCAAATTAGCACACACATGAGAAGTGGCTAAGAGGCAGATGCCAGTACAAAAAGAGGTGATAAACCCAATTAACATGTGAGTGTGTTTTCCAGTGGCACCGACCTGCCATAAATCTACATCTAGGTGAGAAGGTTGTATTCCCAGAACTTCAGAAGAATTCAACAGAAATCTTTTGTCTGGCTGGCACCAGCACAAAATATGGAATATCTGAAGTTTTATACGTCCGATAATCATGGGACTCATATTTTTAGTGACAGGGTCAACTAAGGAACAATATGCATAATTTTCCATAGCTGTGAGCCCCTCCGGTGAGCGGTAACACAAAAGTACAAAATAACAGACCGCAGCTATGTCATGTGTGGTCTCTAAATAGAGGCAAATTCATAATGGAAAATATGGTATCACTTTCGGGCTTCTGAGATTAACCAGCGAGAAGTTATTATTGAAGCCAGATATTTTTAATAAAGTATGAAGGCTAGAGCCCAGCCCACGTGATGTCATCACAGGGGAGTGAGTGGGCAGGCCCTCCTTCGGCATAAAAGACACGACCGAAGATGGGTCAGTACTCGTTGCCGGGAGGTATAGATTCTATAAGCAAGGGGTCACGTTCGCTGAATGGGCATTGGAGTGCCTCCCCTTCAACTATACTGAGTTGTCTCTGTGATCTTTATAGTAAGTTCCTCTTTCATCCTATTTTATTTGTGTTACTGAATATTCTGTACTGTAAATGTCTCCATTTGTAAAATCTTGTTATATTTTTCATAAACACTGCCTCCCTTTTGGATTAAATCTAAAATGTAATAGTTTTGTTTCTTTTTCTCTGTAATTGTTCCCTCCCCAGAAGTCATATGCTACCAGAAAGCAGGTGTCCGACCAGGCCTGTATTATATTTCAAATTTGGTCGGTGGTGGCAGCAAATAATCGTAATTGGGCTATCGTGAAGCTGACAGTGACCATACTGGGATATATAAACATATTCCATGCGCTGGAATCCAGAGATGTGTATGCCATATGCTCTCTGCGCGCTTGCTGATAACTACGTAGTGAGAAATCGGGATCGTGGATGCGCGAATCCCTGCTCAATCATGACAGAGTGAAAGCAGTGGTGGGATATTGTGTGATCTCCCCGGTATCGTCCCTGTCGTTCCCTGACAGATAATATTGGTAAATGGTTGGTTTACTGATAGGAAAATTACAAGCTCTATCTTTCTAGCTGATGTAAGGGCTACCAGTAGGATAGATTTCAAGGATAGACCTTTAAGCTATATTTCAGCTATGGCTCAAATGGGGATCTTTTTAGGGCGTCTAAGACTAAATTGAGGTCCCATTACGGAACCTGAGGTGGAACTATAGGTATAAATTTGCCCACCGACTATATGAACCTCACTACCTATTGGTGGTCATTAATTTTTGGTCAAAAAGAATACCCAAGGCTGATATCTGTACCTTTAGGTTGTTAATTGACAGTCCTAAGTCTAGGCTTTTCTGTAAGAATTCCAAAATCTATTTATATTGGAAAAATTGTATTTAAAAAAACTCTTCCAGACCCTTGAATAGATTTTGTTGTTGTCTTCTTCCTACACCCCTTCAGGGTAGAAACAACATTTTTTGGAAATCCCTCTGATTCAAGGATCTGTCGGTCAAATGCCACGCCATCAAATGGAAATTCCTTACCCCAGGGCATAAGACTGGACCCTGAGAGAGAAGGTCTGGGATTTCCGTGAAAACCCATGGATCCCCCGCTGCCATTAGCCTTAATCAATTGAGCCATGCTCTCTAGGGTCAAAAGGGTGCTATTAAGATTACTTTGGATTGATCCGACCAAATCCTCCTTAAAGCTAATGGGATCAGGGAGATTGGCGGGAAGGCATAAGGTAACCATTTGTGGAGAAATGTATTCACCTGACAGGAGAATTCCCTGGAATCTAGGGGGAAAACATTGGCACCTTCCTGTTGACTCTGGTTGCAAAAAGTTCAAACATGAAAAAATACAATTGTATCCAGCTCACTCATGATTAAGTAGTTATCCCAAAGCGATGCACGGGCTGAAAGCTTGTATCGGCCACAAGAAATGAAGCAAATAGTGTAGAAAAAAACATGCATGCGGTGGCATCAGTGGCCAGTTTTTAACCTCTCATGTTTGTTTTTTTTTTAAAAGATTTTTTATTAAAGGTTGTTTTTACAAAAAAATTTTTTTTTTCCAATATTGGATGCTCGACTTTTTTTCTCCATCATCTCGTTGCAAAAAGGTCTATCAGAGGCTGGCCCCATAATAAGATTAATCTTCTGAAGGACTGAAGGTTCAGTGACCATTTGTCATGATTTAATTAATGGCAGCTTAGACAGTCTGCTTTGATATTGTACTTTACCTTTAGATAACCTGCTGATAAAAACAGAATATTTTACTCTGCCACTGCCATGAATTTTCCAGTTTCGTTCATCAGTGACCAGGACCTTGTGCCCCCCTGATTGTTTATATAGAACACTACTGTCTTGTTGTCCGAAAGAATTACGTTTCGTTCTTCTAATCCAGGTAGGGCCTCTACCAGAGCCAACCTGACTGCTGTCAGTTCCTTCAGATTTGAGGACGCTTGTCTCAGAGCTACTGATCACTGCTCCTGAAAAGCTCTGTCCTCCAGATGTGCCCCCCAACCGAAAGGGTTTGCATTGGTGATGATAACTGATGGATTCAAGATTCCCTAGAGAACTCCCTGTTAAAGATTCTCCCGGCAGAGCCACCAAACTTGGGACTCCAGAGTTGTTTTCAAAATCCAAATTATATTGTCTAGGTGTCCCTTGCATTTTTTTCTCCCACTGAAGCATTCTAAATGAGCCCGTGCCCATGCAACTGCCGGAATGCACGATGACAGGGACCCTAAGATGGACATAGCTCCCCTCAGCGAGATTATTAGATTCCTGATCATACTGGAACAATTCCGGTTATTTTAGCTATTTTTTTCTTCTGAATGAAAAGAACTCAGTTTGCACGAATCCAGATGGATGTCCAGCAAAACTTGCCTCTGTTCTGGAATCACCTTTGATTTTTTTTGCTTTTACCAGCCATCCTAAGGAAGCTAGGACACTGGATACGTGTTTTACCTCCTGACTGCAGTCTAACCGTGTTTTTCCAACTATCAGGAAGTCGCCAAAATATGGGATGAACAATATGTCTCTTTCTCTGATATAGGCTGACAACTCCGCAATTATCTTTGTGAACACTCTATGGACATGGACAACCTGAGGGAAGAGCCTGAAACTGAAAGTGCTGCCAGTTTCCTTGGATATTTACTGCCTCCTTTTGAAATTTCTGATGCTCTTGAAGGATAGGTGAGTGGTAATATACATCCTGGAGATCCAATATTGCCATTTTGGAAAAATAAGTTTTACTATCGTTCTTATCATTTCCATTTTTAAATGTTTGACCTTTAAACAGCGATTTAAATCTTTTAGGTTTACAATAGTTCTATAGGAGAGGTCTGGTTATCTCCGTAGAAAGAGAGGACTGTAGAATCCTCTCCCTTTCTCTGATTTCGGAACCTGACAAAGGACCCCCTTCTGCACAAAGGACAAGACTTCCTGTTCTAAGACCTATTGCCCTGCTTTCGAAGACTGGATTTCTGTAACTAAGAATCTTTCTGGAGGCCGGGAACTGAATTCTAGCTTCAAACCATGACTTATGGTAGTTAAAATCCATTTGTTCCTTGAGATTTCTAACCAGGCAGGAAGAAACCTTTTTAGCCTTCCACTTACCTGGGGATCTTTTCTGGGGATCAGCAGGAAAGGGGTCATAATTGAAGCTTTTCCCCTGGGCTCTTGGGACCTTTCGTCTTGGATCTCTGGTCCTTGTGGACACAAACCGTCTTTTTCCAGAAGGACGAAAGGATTTTCTCTGAAAGGAACTAGCGGGGAACCCTTTCCTGGTATCTGCTGCTTTTTCCAGGATCTCATCTAGGACTGATCCAAAAAGGAATTCTCCCTGGCATGGAATGTCACACAGCCTACTTATAGATTGAAGATTTCCTAATTTTTCAACCAAAGAACCACTTTTTGAATCGTTGGAAAACTGGCTAAAATCTTCTCCTGCAAACATTTATTTTTAATCTGAGATTGCAGCTGATCTAACCATACAATTAGAGATTTTGGTGTGCATGTCGCTGCGATGTTTGGGTTAAACACTGCTGCCCCCGACTCCCACGCCCTTTTGAGGGAACTTTCTGCCTTTTTATCCAAACGATCTTTCAGGAGGTCCGTGTCATCAAAGAGCAAAGCCAATTTGCAGGATACAAGCGAAATGGCCACATAAATTTTCCCTTTTCCCAACACTCACAAACATCTGATACAAAGCGTATTTTCTTTTAACCCCTTTCGGAATGAAGCCTTTTAATCAGGCTTCTTCCACTCCTTTATTAGGGAGGACATGTTTTTATGCACCGGAAAGCATTTCTTCTTTCTCACCTCCAAACCCCCAAACATTACATCCTGTATTGTTTTAGGTTCTTTAACGTCCTCAATTTTCATTGTGGCCCTAACCGCCTTTACTATCTGTATCTGTGCTGGAAAACAAGGACGGCCTTCATTGCCATCTGAGGAGGATGAAGATGAAACATCTGCGTGGAATCTTTCTAATTCCCCATCTTCTAAGTCTTTGTCGGAACTTGTATCCCTAAAACCATTCTGCTTCTCATTAAGAACATAAGGGGTTCTACTCCTAAGACCCTTAAGTGAATTCCTGACCTCTGTTTTAATTATCACTTTCAGGTTCATACGGGATGAGGATTAGTCTGTCAACGGTGATAAGGACGGTAATAATTTGGCTCTTTAAAGTATAAATTCTATATTCTTTGTTTTATTCTGTGCTTCCCTAGCTCTGTACTATAACAAAAATGCATTCAAGGGGAGAGAGCATTATCCCTGATATCGGAAGGGTATTTGACTTGCCCACCCCAATAGCAGGAACTACCATGCACGGAGGGGCTGCTTCCTCTACATGATCCATGACTTGCCTTTCTTCTTCCATTCTGCAGGCACGGAACGGTATAGGGCATGCACTCTCTTATAACACCGGAGGTGCTTTCCTTCTGTAGACATTTTCAAATGTCCCGCCATGGGACGGCTGCACCCACTAGGCCACATCCTCTGGAAGTGACATCAGATGCTCCAGCATCGGATCACTATCTTCTCACCTGCGTGCATGCGCACAGATATTACTCTGGAAACCATCACTGCGGCCGTCATGAAAGGAAGGGGAGAGTTCGTGGCATTCTCCTTTGCCAGCGCCTCACTAGACACGGGCTCAGCGGCATGCAAGCTGCACTGTCTCAGCTGGGAGTGCTACCGAGAATCCCAGCGACTGCTCCAGCCTCCAAGGAGTAAAGTAAGTCCCAGAAATCCCTGGCATCACCATGGACTGTAGAACTCCCTCCAAGGACAGAAAACCACTGAAGCGGTAAGAAAATTATATATATATATATACACACACACACACAGTACAGACCAAAAGTTTGGACACACCTTCTCATTTAAAGATTTTTCTGTATTTTCATGACTATGAAAATTGTACATTCACACTGAAGGCATCAAAACTATGAATTAACACATGTGGAATTATATACTTAACAAAAAAGTGTGAAACAACTGAACATATGTCTTATATTCTAGGTTCTTCGAAGTAGCCACCTTTTGCTTTGATGACTGCTTTGCACACTCTTGGCATTCTCTTGATGAGCTTCTAGAGGTAGTCACCGGAAATGGTTTTCACTTCACTTGTGCCCTGTCAGGTTTAATAAGTGGGATTCTTGCCTTATAAATGGGGTTGGGACCATCAGTTGTGTTGTGTTGAAGTCTGGTGGATACACAGCTGATAGTCCTACTGAATAGACTGTTAGAATTTGTATTATGGCAAGAAAAAAGCAGCTAAGTAAAGAAAAATGAGTGGCCATCATTACTTTAAGAAATGAAGGTCAGTCAGTCCGAAAAATTGGGAAAACTTTGAAAGTGTCCCCAAGTGCAGTTGCAAAAACCATCAAGAGCTACAAAGAAACTGGCTCACATGAGGACCGCCCCAGGAAAGGAAGACCAAGAGTCACCTCTGCTTCCGAGGATAAGTTTATCTGAGTCACCAGCCTCAGAAATCACAGGTTAACAGCAGCTCAGATTAGAGACCAGGTCAATGCCACACAGAGTTCTAGCAGCAGACACATCTCTTCAACAACTGTTAAGAGGAGACTTTGTGCAGCAGGCCTTCATGGTAAAATAGCTCCTAGGAAACCACTGCTAAGGACAGGCAACAAGCATAAGAGACTTGTTTGGGCTAAAGAACACAAGGAATGGACATTAAACCAGTGGAAATCTGTGGTTTGGTCTGATGAGTCCAAATTTGAGATCTTTGGTTTCAACCACCGTGTCTTTGTGCGACGCAGAAAAGGTGAACGGATGGACTCTACATGCCT
The DNA here is from genome assembly GCF_046119375.1 of Phyllobates terribilis. Lineage (NCBI taxonomy): Eukaryota > Metazoa > Chordata > Amphibia > Anura > Dendrobatidae > Phyllobates > Phyllobates terribilis. Next base: position 41,427,127 of record NW_027362770.1, on the reverse strand, counting down.
GGTTCCCACCGAGAAGCATGGAGGAGGAGGTGTGATGGTGTGGGGGTGCTTTGCTGGTGACACTGTTGGGGATTTATTCAAAATTGAAGGCATACTGAACCAGCATGGCTACCACAGCATCTTGCAGCGACATGCTATTCCATCCAGTTTGCGTTTAGTTGGACCATCATTTATTTTTCAATAGGACAATGACCCCAAACACACCTCCAGGCTGGGTAAGGGCTATTTGACCAAGAGGGAGAGTGATGGGGTGCTACGCCAGATGACCTGGCCTCCACAATCACTAGACCAGAACCCAATCGAGATGGTTTGGGGTGAGCTGGACCGCAGAGTGAAGGCAAAAGGGCCAACAAGTGCTAAGCATCTCTGGGAACTCCTTCAAGATTGTTGGAAGACCATTTCCAGTGACTACCTCTTGAAGCTAATCAAGAGAATGCGAAGAGTGTGCAAAGCAGTCATCAAAGCAAAAGGTGGCTACTTTGAAGAATCTAGAATATAAGCCATATTTTCAGTTGTTTCACACTTTTTTGTTAAGTATATAATTCCACATGTGTTAATTCATAGTTTTGATGCCTTCAGTGTGAATGTACAATTTTCATGGTCATGAAAATACAGAAAAATCTTTAAATGAGAAGGTGTGTCCAAACTTTTGGTCTGTACTGTATATATTTATATATATATATAATAAATATATGCAGTACAGACCAAAAGTTTGGACACACCTTCTCATTTAAAGATTTCTGTATTTTCTTGACTATGAAAATTGTACATTCACACTGAAGGCATCAAAACTATGAATTAACACATGTGGAATTATATACTTAACAAAAAAGTGTGAAACTGAAAATATGTCTTATAGTCTAGGTTCCTCAAAGTAGCCACCTTTTGCTTTGCACACTCTTGGCATTCTCTCGATGAGCTTCAAGAGGTAGTCACCGGAAATGGTCTTCCAACAATCTTGAAGGAGTTCCCAGAGATGCTTAGCACTTGTTTGCCCTTTTGCCTTCACTCTGCAGTCCAGCTCACCCCAAGCCATCTTGATTGGGTTCATGTCTGGTGACTGTGGAGGCCAGGTCATCTGGCGTAGCACCCCATCACTCTCCTTCTTGGTCAAACAGCCCTTACACAGCCTGGAGGTGTGTTTGGGGTCATTGTCCTGTTGAAAAATAAATGATGGTCCAACTAAACGCAAACCGGATGGAATAACATGCCGCTGCAAGATGCTGTAGTAGTCATGCTGGTTCAGTATGCCTTCAATTTTGAAAAAATCCCAACAGTGTCACCAGCAAAGCACCCCCACACCATCACACCTCCTCCTCCATGCTTGACGGTGGGAACCAGGCATGTAGAGTCCATCCGTTCACCTTTTCTGCGTCGCACAAAGACACGGTGGTTGGAACCAAAGATCTCAAATTTGGACTCATCAGACCAAAGCACAGATTTCCACTGGTCTAATGTCCATTCCTTGTGTTCTTTAGCCCAAACAAGTCTCTTCTGCTTGTTGCCTGTCCTTAGCAGTGGTTTCCTAGCAGCTATTTTACCATGAAGGCCTGCTGCACAAAGTCTCCTCTTAACAGTTGTTGAAGAGATGTGTCTACTGCTAGAACTCTGTGTGGCATTGACCTGGTCTCTAATCTGAGCTGCTGTTAACCTGCGATTTCTGAGGCTGGTGACTCGGATAAACTTATCCTCAGAAGTAGAAGTGACTCTTGGTCTTCCTTTCCTGGGGCGGTCCTCATGTGAGCCAGTTTCTTTGTAGCGCTTGATGGTTTTTGCAACTGCACTTGGGGACATTTTCAAAGTTTTCCCAATTTTTTGAACTGACTGACCTTCATTTCTTAAAGTAATGATGGCCACTCGTTTTTCTTTACTTAGCTGCTTTTTTCTTGCCATAATACAAATTCTAACAGTCTATTCAGTAGGACTATCAGCTGTGTATGCACCAGACTTCTGCACAACACAACTGATGGTCCCAACCCCATTTATAGAGGAAGAAATCCCACTTATTAAACCTAACAGGGCACACCTGTGAAGTGAAAACCATTTCCGGTGACTACTTCTTGAAGCTCATCAAGAGAATGCCAAGAGTGTGCAAAGCAGTCATCAAAGCAAAAGGTGGCTACTTTGAAGAACCTAGAATATAAGACAAGTTTTCAGTTGTTTCACACTTTTTTGTTAAGTATATAATTCCACATGTGTTAATTCATAATTTTGATGCCTTCAGTGTCAATGTACAATTTTCATAGTCATGAAAATACAGAAAAATCTTTAAATAAGAAGGTGTGTCCAAACTTTTGGTCTGTACTGTATATATGAAGAAAAGTCATGAACTGACTTATATCCATGACTCTTATTATAGGACTTCCATCCGACTCAGAAAACTATATCACCGTGGCAATGGGGTTGGATTTGCCTCTATACAAGTCACTAGTGCGGACTACTTCGATTAACGTGTACAAAATTTTTTGGGGGCTCCAGTGACTAAGATAGGTTATCAAACCTGGGTTTATTCAGTTTGGAAAAACAAAGGATTAAAAGTCGATCTTATTACAATGTGCAAATATATGAGGGGACAGAACAGAGATCTTTCCAATGATGTTTTTACACCCAGGCCTGCAACGGTGACAAGTAGTGATGGGCGAGCACTAAAATGTGCTTGATGCTCGTGACGCACCCCCTGGGCCAGTGCTGTTTGGGGATACCCGGAACCGGATCAGATGGGGGTTGTAGTCTCCGAGTGGCGGCGACCCGGTCCGTGCCCAGGGTGTCAAACTCAGTGTGTGGCAGTCTTTACAGATGTTGTTAAAGGTCCTTAGTGTCGACTACGCCACCCGTTGATTTGCGGTCAAAAGGCCGCCGCTGCAGAAGGGTCCGCTGAGGCTGGTGGTATGTGTGCAGCTCTGGTAGTATAACCCCCAATGGGAGGGGTATAGCCTCAGGGGGTCAGATGTAGAGGATGGTGGTTGTGAAGGTGCAGGATGAATCAGCAAGAAGACTCAGAGTCGGGCTGTGCAGTTCAGGGGTTTTTACTTACGGGTGTTCTTATGGTCACTCTGGCCTGAAGCGACCACCCGAGCCGTGCTGCGTCCACCAGGTCCTGGACTCGGCCAACCCCCCAAGTAATTCTGGAGCGTGGTCCTGAGCTCCTGTCTGACTTTCCCTCTCTTCTGGCCGTTCTCACCAGGGATCCACCTAAGTCCGGCTCCCTCGGGGCTCTTGGTGGGTACACCTCTTCTGGGTTCCCTGATCCTATACCTGGTATGCCTTCCTAGTGGATTTAGTGAGGGTCGTGGCAGATCCTGCCCACGACCTCCGGTCTCTGGCTGAGGATTAGTGGCCTCCACCAGCTTGGGATCCGGTACCCTGGGTGCCAACCCTTCACCCTGCTGTTTGTATTCTGGGGTCTTGGGGTTCCTTCTTCTCTCTGGGTCCTTCTGACTCCTCTCTCTCTCTCTCTCAGACTTGGCCTTGGAGCTGGGCCCAGCCGGAACCACAACTCCCTGTCAGCCCTTCTGGCTGAGCTTCTCTGCTCTGCTCCTCTGACTGAACTCTGACAGACTGACCCTGATCTAAGATGGTGCCCACCTTATATACTCCCTCTATGTGTGAGCTCAGGTGACCAGCACCCAATGAGCTCCTAGCCTTACCCAGACTGCTCCCCCTATCTGCCCCTACACTACTGGGATGTTCCACCCCCCTCCCACTCCAGCCAGGGACAGACACTGTCGTACCTGCACATATACTGGTGGGAGTACCGTCGGTCTGTCCCCCGGAAATGGGATGTATGTAGTGTATGCAGCTATCTGAGCTCAGTCCCACACTCCATCCTTACCCGGGAGTGGAATACCACACCTCTGGCTTGAGGTGTAATACCCCTGTAGCAGCCGAGTCCTCAGGGTGCTACATTCCCCCCTGGTAAATCACAGCACGTCCTCGGGCTGTAAAAGAATAAAAACATCCACAAACATACATTTTTTTTTCATAAAACATAAACATATAAAACATCATATATTATCAGCATAAACTTTTCATATAAAGCTTTTCATAAATAACACTCTTGTTCCTCCGGCCACGGTGCAACTTGTGACCGGGTAAAGTGCGACAGTCTCTTGTAGTAAAAACAACAGTTTCCTATAAAACCGGTAGGGGGCGCCTTAGAAAGCGCAACTATATACAAGGGAAGGTGGCCGCTCTCAGTCCTCGACCAGTGGGGAAAAGGGATGGCTGCTCACAGTCCTCAGCCTGTGGGGAGATGGGACACACTGGAACAGTTCACACTTGTCCCAACGGGGACCTTATTTTAAGTTAGCAGCATGGCATATACCCTGACTGGTAACTATGTACAGTCTCTTTACCGTACTTTAATGACGGCGTACTCCTGCTCCTCCTTCAGACCCGTCCGGGTCCTCTTGCTCCTCTTCACACCGTAGCTCCTCCTCCGTCAGCCGGTGTACATGGAGAGCGTAGGGTCCTTTGGCACACTTGTGCCGGGTGAACGTGACCTCGTCCCCTACATATAGGTCACGACCTCTGTGTCCCTCCGGCAGATGGGACTCCACGTCTCTGCGGGTGACAAAGACGTCGCCGGGGGTGTGATGATCCCTGATGAAACCCCAACCGTGCTGCAGTTGGAATTTAATTACAGTCCCGGTGGCACGGGGGTTCCTCCTGGTCCGGCTCTTCTGCTCTGCACTCTGTTCCTGCAGCCGCTGCTCTCGGACCCGCCTCTCTCTTCGCTCCCGGTCAAAGACCTCTAACTGCTGCCGGCAGCACTCCGCACGCTCAGCTGCGGCTGCCCGAGTCTCTTGGGTGAATCCCATGAGGTCTCCTCCGGTGGGGTCCCACGCAAACTGCGCTTCCTCCAACGAGAGTGGGGTGATCTTAACGGGCTTCGGAACCGGAATCAGGGGCTCATCTAGGGGTCTTTCTTTCCGGAGTCGGGGATGGTGGAACTCCGGTGGCCACACAAAGGGCTGCCCATCCGGGCACGTGTGCTGGGCAAACAAGTCTTCACCCAGGTGCGGCACGGTGGACGTTGAGGGCGCGGTGGTGGTAGCGGCGCCCGGGTTCATTAGGCCTTGCGACCAGGCTTGGGGCACCCTGAAGGCAAAGGGCACCGTGAAGACGGCGGCGCCCGGGGTTACTTGGCCCAGTGACCAGGCCGGTGGCTCAGTGGAGGTAGAGGGCGCTGTTGGTACTGCGGCGCCCGGGGGTACTAGACCTTGCGACCAGGCCGGTGGTGTTTCCTGCTTTGCCGCGCTCGGGGTTGAGGCGCGTGACGTCACAGGGGTCGCGGCCGCGGCTTCTGCTTGAGGCCTTGTCTGGAGCGGTGACGATGCAGCGACGGGCACGGCAGGGGGAATTTCGGGCTCTGCGACGGGGAGCTGGGGCAGGCACGCGGTTTCTCGGCTCGGGGTAGGGACGTCCCCTTTACCTGCCTCCATCTGTCCAGCTCCCTCCTCGGCGCCGTCTCCGGCCTTCACTCCTCCTGCACCATCCTCAGAGGCGGTCTGTCTCCTCGTCTCGGGTGGCGTGCTTCACTGGCGGGTTCTTGCCTGCAGGGCCATCTCTCGGCTCCACTCCGTCAGCGTCTCTCGCTGCACCTGGGCCATCCTCCATGCGAGGCGCTCCAGCGCGGTCTGTGCACACTCCCGGTCTCGGGGGAGCTGTGCCAGGATCTCCACTAAGCCTAGTGGGGTTGTTGCTTGCAGCAGGCTCCTGACCACAGGGTCGGTGCTGCCTGACTCTCCTTCCATCTCCGGGTACGACTTCTCCGGAGTCCTCTCCAGACTTCTTGTCTCCGGGTGCGCTCTCTCCAGACTCCTCCAGGCTGCACCCATCTTCGCTCTCTTGTTCTGTCTCCGCCCACATTGAAGGTGGTCCCGGGGCAACTTTGTGATTGTCAGTTCCAGGGGCAGTTCTCTCACGCTGATGGACATCTCTAGCATCACAGTCTCCGTTGGTGGGGGCGGTTTCCGCTTTTGGCGCCATTCCTTGACCTGGCCCACGATGGGAGGTGACCTCTTGCCACCCTCTAGCACGCCCATAATGGCGTCCGCTCTTCCAAGGCGGGAAATCTTCTGGAAATGGCGGGAATCGTCTCCCAGTGGCGGGAAACTCCGTGGATGGCGGGAAAAAACTGCAGATGGCGGGCAACCGGCGGGAAACGATCCGTGATGGTGTCCCATGGCGGGGACCCTCTGGAACCGGTGGGAGACTTCTTCTTGAGGTAAATTTGAACTTTTCTTCAGGCACGCAGTACCCGGTGGTTGTGGGCACGAAATCCTGCCGACTACGCCAAAGTTGACGCACCCCCTGGGCCAGTGCTGTTTGGGGATACCCGGAACCGGATCAGATGGGGGTTGTAGTCTCCGAGTGGCGGCGACCCGGTCCGTGCCCAGGGTGTCAAACTCAGTGTGTGGCAGTCTTTACAGATGTTGTTAAAGGTCCTTAGTGTCTACTACGCCACCCGTTGATTTGCGGTCAAAAGGCCGCTGCTGCAGAAGGGTCCGCTGAGGCTGGTGGTATGTGTGCAGCTCTGGTAGTATAACCCCCAATGGGAGGGGTATAGCCTCAGGGGGTCAGATGTAGAGGATGGTGGTTGTGAAGGTGCAGGATGAATCAGCAAGAAGACTCAGAGTCGGGCTGTGCAGTTCAGGGGTTTTTACTTACGGGTGTTCTTATGGTCACTCTGGCCTGAAGCGACCACCCGAGCCGTGCTGCGTCCACCAGGTCCTGGACTCGGCCAACCCCCCAAGTAATTCTGGAGCGTGGTCCTGAGCTCCTGTCTGACTTTCCCTCTCTTCTGGCCGTTCTCACCAGGGATCCACCTAAGTCCGGCTCCCTCGGGGCTCTTGGTGGGTACACCTCTTCTGGGTTCCCTGACCCTATACCTGGTATGCCTTCCTAGTGGATTTAGTGAGGGTCGTGGCAGATCCTGCCCACGACCTCCGGTCTCTGGCTGAGGATTAGTGGCCTCCACCAGCTTGGGATCCGGTACCCTGGGTGCCAACCCTTCACCCTGCTGTTTGTATTCTGGGGTCTTGGGGTTCCTTCTTCTTCTCTCTGGGTCCTTCTGACTCCTCTCTCTCTCTCTCAGACTTGGCCTTGGAGCTGGGCCCAGCCGGAACCACAACTCCCTGTCAGCCCTTCTGGCTGAGCTTCTCTGCTCTGCTCCTCTGACAGACTGACCCTGATCTAAGATGGTGCCCACCTTATATACTCCCTCTATGTGTGAGCTCAGGTGACCAGCACCCAATGAGCTCCTAGCCTTACCCAGACTGCTCCCCCTATCTGCCCCTACACTACTGGGATGTTCCACCCCCCTCCCACTCCAGCCAGGGACAGACACTGTCGTACCTGCACATATACTGGTGGGAGTACCGTCGGTCTGTCCCCCGGAAATGGGATGTATGTAGTGTATGTAGCTATCTGAGCTCAGTCCCACACTCCATCCTTACCCGGGAGTGGAATACCACACCTCTGGCTTGAGGTGTAATACCCCTGTAGCAGCCGAGTCCTCAGGGTGCTACACTCGGGTCGAGCACATTGGAATACTCGGGTGCTCGACCCAAGCAACGAGCCCAATGTAAGTCTATGGGAAACTCGAGCATTTTTCAGGCGGCTCCCCCTGGCGGTCTGCAGGGGGCCTAAAAATTGCCCAAATCGATGGGAACATTGCTCAAATGACATGGGAACAGCATGGGGAAGACCCCTGGAAGCATTTCTGACTCCCAGGTCACTTCTGTCAACAACGTTGTCAGAGGTATTACGCCACTTTTACGGACTCACAATAAAACATACAAAAATGAAACCAAAATGGATTTTCCTGGGAAATATGTTAAGGAACATCCTTTCCAGGGTAATGACTTGTATATAAAGCAAAATAACTAACCAAAAACAAAAATACTCCTCCACACTTTGGGCTATGTTCATACGTAGCGTTTTTGATGCGTTTTTGCACTTTTGCATTTCTTTCAACCGTGAGAAATGCATTCACCAGGAAATGTCATTTTAACATTTTACAACTTTATATGGCCATGTGGTGTGTGAGATATCATCAGACACATCGTGTTTCATTTATGAAGAAGGGACTCTGAAAGTTACAAAGCCTATTTTTTTAGGGCCATCAGGCGGCCTTTACTATTCTTAAAGGGCCAGCAGTCGGCCCTCACTATTCTCAGAGAGCCATCAGCCGGCTATGTTTTATTGTTCCCATTCCTAAAGAGTGGGTCTCCTATACAGTTATTGTGTATGCAGTGAGTGGCAGGGCTGCCCAAAATTTGGACGCACCCAAATACCCCTTGGAAGAGACTTAGAGGAGGGCCTCCTGAAAACAATGTTCCCATTATTAGGAAGTGGGTCTCCCATTGTGTTTGCCTATGCAGTGAATGCAAGGGTTGCCAAAAATTTGGAGGCACTCCAATGCCCCTTGGAAGAGATGTACAGGAGGGCCTCATAAAAAATGTTCACATTAGAAAGGAGCGGGTCTCCTATACTTGTAACGCCCATGCACTAAGTGTATGGGCTGACAAACATTTACCCCTTGGGGGTATACATGAACATACTGTATAAAAAATTATTTTAAAGGGCATCATAAACACCCTTTAAAAAATTATGTGAGTGTTCCATCACGGACCATGGTCACCCTGGTGATATGGTGGTGGAGGATGAGGATGAGGAGAAGGAGGAGGACAAGAGCAAATAACCAAAATCAGGAAGCGTATACCCATGTGTGGGTGTGAAGAGGTACATGGGAATACACCTCCAAAAGAAAAAAAGACACTGGATTTGAGTTTATGTTACGCTGCTATCATTCGGTGGTATTGAGAAGTTTGGCCCAATCCAGCCCTTGTTAATTTTTATAAGAGTCAGCCTGTCAGCATTTTCAGTTGACAGGTGGATGCGCTTATCAGTTGTAATTCCACCAGCGGCACTAAAACCCCGCTCTGATAAAACGCTGGTAGCAAGGCAGGCCAGGACCTTCAAGGCGTAGAGAGCCAGTTCATTCCACGTATTCCAGCTTGGATACCCAATAATTAAAAGGCACAGAGGAATCACGGAAGAAGTTGGTACGGTCGGCAAGGTACTCCCTCAGCATCTTCCCAAAATTTGCACTCCTTGTGAGAGTACCCCGCGCCTCAGGGCCTGTGCGATGGGAGGGGCTGAGAAAATTCTCCCAGAACTTTGACAGTGTTCCCCTGCCTCTGCTGGATTGGAGTTCGGTCTCTCTCGCCTGTACTCCTTGGTTGTCCAGCGAACTGTGACCTTTGCCACCAGTGTTTTCAGATGGGAATTTTTCTAATAGTTCCGCAACAAGGGCCTTCTGGTACTGCCTCATTATTGTAGACCTGTCCGCCCCAGGAATAAGAGATATAAAGTTCTCCTTGTAGCGTGGGTCTAGAAGTGTCACCAACCAGTAATGACTGTCACCCAAAATTTTGAGAACGCGAGGGTCATGGGAAAGGCAGCGTAACATAAACTTCCGTGTCCTCACCAAGAGGATGACTGACCATGTTCTCCTCCTCCTCTCTGTCCTCTGGCCATCCACACTGAACAGACGATATGACAGACGTGCAGGTAGTACAGTCTATAGCGCATGAAACTAGCTCCTGTTCTCCCCCCCCCCCCCCTCTTCCTCATTGTCACCCAATCCACGTTGGGATGAGATGAGGCTGGGCTGTGTGTAATTACTCTGTATAGTTCCTTGCTCCATCTCATCCTGCTCTGCATCCTTTTTGATTGAGAGCAGAGAGCATTTCAGAAGACAGAGAAGTGAGATGGTGACGCTAATTATGGAGTCATCGCCGCTCACCATTTTGGTGGAGTCCTCAAAGTTTTGGAGGATGGTACATATGTCTGACATCCATGTACACTCCTGAGGTCTTATGTGTGGAGTCTGAACTGAATACCGACAGCCTTGTTGATGCTGGTACTCAACAACTGCCCTCTTCTGCTCACAAATCCTTCCCAACATCTGCAGTGTAGAGTTCCAACGCATGGGGACATCACACACCAGTCTTTGAGCTGGAAGATGCAAATGTTGCTGAAACATGGCAAGGGCGGCGGAAGCTGTAGCTGACTTTCTAAAATGGGCACACAGGCGGCGTACTTTTACAAGCAGATCCGGCAGCTCGGGGTAGGATTTGAGAAACCGCTGAACCACGAGGTTAAGCACATGGGCCAGGCATGGTACGTGTGTGAGCTTGCCTCGCCTCAGAGCCGCCACCAGGTTCCGGCCATTGTCACACACGACCATGCCTGGCTGTAGGTTCAGCGGTGTCGGCCACAGATCTGCTTGCCCTTTCAGAGTTGTCCACAACTCTTCAGCATTGTGAAGTTTGTCACCTAAGCATAGTAGCTTCAGCACAGCCTGTTGCCACTTGGCCAAGACCGTGCTTTCAGCTTGTGACTGATATGGTCATTTCGGAGATGGAGGCTGAAGAGGAGGAGGAGGATGAGGTGCAGGAGCTGTAGACTGTGGGGGCAACCCTGATTGACCTAGGGCCCGCAATCCTTAGCATTGGGAGGATGTGTTCCGTCCCAAGGTCCGACTGGGTCCCAGCTTCCACTATGTTAACCCAGTGTGCAGTCAGAGAGATGTACCGTCCCTGCCCACAAGCACTTGTCCACATGTCCATGGTTAGGTGGACTTTCCCGGTAACTGCGTTGTTGAGGACGCGGCTAATGTTTTGGGACATGTGCTTGTGTAATGCGGGGACGACACACCGGAAGAAATAGTGGCGGCTGGAGACAGAGTACCGAGGGACGGCCGCCACTATCAGGTTGTGGAATGCTTCAGTCTCCACGAGCCTAAAAGGCAACAATTCGAGCGCAAGCAGTCGTGAAATGTGGGAATTTAGTAGTGTGGCCTGTGGGGCGTTGGCTACGTATTTGCGCTTGCGTTCCAAGGAGTGGGGTATGGACAACTGAACGCTGCGCTGGGACAAGGACGTGGACATGCTTCCTGATGCTGCTACTTGAAAATGTGCAACGACAGGTGCAGGGCAGGAGGCATCTTCGCATGGACCATGAACAGGGGATTGGCTTGCATGCACAACAGCGGAAGAAGCAATGGTGCCACCCGCAGACACTGTTCCTGGACCCTGGGGTTCGGCCCACAAAGTCTGGTGCTTTGCTGCCATGTGCCTGATCATGCTGGTGGTGGTCAGGCTGCTAGTTTTGTCACCCCTGCTGATGCTGCCCTGGCAGGTGGTGCAAATGGCTTTTTTTGGGTTTATCAGCAGAGTCTTTAAAAAACAACCAGACTCAGGAAGACCTAACCGTTGTACTGGCAACTTCCTTCATGTTGGTGTTACGGTGAATGTTTGCCTGCCTTCTGTCTGTGGCCACCACACTGCTTCTTCCTGTCTGTTGGGGTGCTCTGCCTCTCTTCCCCTGTGTGCTGCTGTCCTCACGCCAGGTTGGGTCAGTTACTATATCATCCACCACCTCGTCTTCCACTTCCGCTCTCGGGTCCTTCTCCTGACTTTCCGGCAATTGTCTCATCGTCGTCCACCTCTTGTGACACTTTCCCACAGTCTTCTTCGTGTGACCGTGGCTGCTCAAGCATTTGGGAATCACTACATGCAATCTCCTCTTGCCCAGCTTCAAGTGGACGGGACGAGAGGGCCGAATCTATAAATGGAAAAGTGAACAGCTCTTCAGAGTGTCCAAGTGTGGGATCAGTTGTCTCTGGGCACTCGGCCTGGTGGGAGCAAGGAGGATCAGGGTGAGGAATATGCAGTCCAGACTCACGGCTACTGAGACTTGACCGTGTGGAAGACAGGGTGGTGGCTGAGTGACTGGAAGCATTATCCGCTATCCAACCAACAACCTTTTGACACTGCTCTGGGTTCAATAGTGGTGTTCTGCCGTCCCCCAGGAATTGGGACAGGAAGGTCGGGCGTGAAGATGTGGGTGTTTGCTGTGGCACAATTTCAGCTTGCCCACGGCCTTGGCCTCTGCATGCACCATCAACATCACGTCCAATTCCCCGTCCCTTGCCATGCGCCTTCCCCTTTTTAAGTGGAGGACAATATCTTCCACGTGCACTACAAATGGCTGAATTTGGAGCTAAGTTATATGTAATGTGATGGAGAAGCGAAGCCACAGTTTTAAATAGCTGGCTTGTAGGTAACTGTTTTGAACAGCAAACTGGTGTCAATTGCTTCACTGACACACTGAAACAAATCTTTAATGGATGCCAGAAATGGCAGTATTTTCAGCGCAATTATATGTGATCCGTGTGACGGACAAACCACAGTTTTAAATAGCTGGATTTTTAGCGCTGTAATATGGAAAGGACCTGTCTGTATTCTGCAGTGCCAACAAGCAAATGGCGCAGAACAACGGTATTCTCTGGATTGCTTTTTAAGCAAATAATGAGGATTAAAATCCCCCAAAAATATATTCCTGGTCCCTGAGAGCTGGGCCTATTTCTAGAAATTCAACCCCTGGCAAAAATTATGGAATCATAATTTTTTTCAGACCAAGCAGAGGGAAAAAATTATGGAATCACTCAATTCTGAGGAAAAAAATATGGAATCATGAAAAATAAACACACAAAAGAACACTCCAATACATCACTAGTATTTTGTTGCACCACTTCTGGCTTTAATAACAGCTTGCAGTCTCTGAGGCATGGACTTAATGAGTGACCAACAGTACTCTTCATCAATCTGGCTCCAGCTTTCTCTGATTGCTGTTTCCAGATCAGCTTTGCAGGTTGGAGCCTTGTCATGGACCGTTTTCTTCAACTTCCACCAAAGATTTTCAATTGGATTGAGATCCAGACTATTTGCAGGCCATGACATTGACCTTATGTGCCTTCTTTCAAGGAATGTTTTCACAGTTTTTGCTCTATGGCAGGATACATTATCATCTTGAAAAATGATGTCATCATCCCCAAACATCCTTTCAATTGATGGGATAAGAAAACTGTCCAAAATATCAATGTAAACTTGGGCATTTATTGAAGATGTAATGACAGCCATCTTCCCAGTGCCTTTACCTGACATGCAGCCCCATATCATCAATGACTGTGGAAATTTGCATGTTCTCTTCATGCAGTCACCTTTATAAATCTCATTGGAACGGCACTAAACAAAAGTTCCAGCGTCATCACCTTGCCCAATGCAGATTCGCGATTCATCACTGAATATGACTTTCATCCAGTCATCCACAGTCCATGATTGCTTTTCTTTAGTCCATTGTAACCTTGTTTTTTTCTGTTCAGGTGTTAATGATGGCTTATGTTTAGCTTTTCTGTATGTAAATCCAATTTTCTTTAGGCGGTTTCTTACAGTTCGGTCACAGACATTGACTCCAGTTTCCTCCCATTCGTTCCTCATTTATTTTGTTGTGCATTTCCGTTCTTGACGCTTTAATGTCTTCCTTGGTCTACTAGTATGTTTGCCTTTAACAGCCTTCCCATGTTGCTTGTATTTGGTCCAGATTTTAGACACAGCTGACTGAACAACCAACATCTTTTGCAACATTGCGTGATGATTTACCTTCAAGAGTTTGATAATCCTCTCCTTTGTTTCAATTGACATCTCTCCTGTTGGAGCCATGATTCATGTCAGTCTACTTGGTGCAACAGCTCTCCAAGGTGTGATCACTCCTTTTTAGATGCAGACTAACGAGTAGATCTCATTTGATGTAGGTGTTAATTTTGGAAATGAAAATTTGCAGGGTGATTCCACAATTTTTTCCTCAGAATTGAATGATTCCATAATTTTTTCCCTCTGCTTGGTCTGAAAAAAATTACCTTTACTGAGTACCACATTTTTAATCTTGATTTCTTTTAGTGTTTCTTAAAGCCCTACAGTTGCCATTTGAAATGACTTTAGTTTTGTGCCATGTCTGTGATCTGCTTTTTTTCAACAACATTAAACAACTGAATAAACGTCCTCAGAGCCCGGTGATTCCATAATTTTTGCCAGGGGTTGTATCTAACAACATCAGCAGACAAAACTGGAATGGAGCCTCTTGTGCTATGTGCACTGCAGTCTGCTATATCCCCTGCCTGCATGATATCTCTGCAGATGGATTAGTCCTCAGAAGGACTGTTTGTTGAGATGAATATGTGTTTCTAATATAGTTGGGTACACTAGAACACTACACTTGGGTAGGTACACTAACTAGAAACAAGCAAGTCTCTCCCTAGCTCAGCAGCACCTCTCCCTACACTGTCTGATTCCGGAGTGACGGTGACGAGCATGGCGGCGCCAGGTCTGATATAGACCTGATGACGCTGTGCGGCCATCCAATCACTGTAATGCCACAACCAACATGGCTACGGCATTACAGTGAGTGGCAGGCAATCCGCACAAGGTTTTTTTTGGCCGCGAAGCATATGGGGCAGAGACTCTGGCACGTGACATTTTTTGATCGCTTTCTATTCCGATTTTTGGGAGGCAGAATAAACAAAAACCAACAATTCATGATTTTTTTTTTTTTGGGGGGTGGGTGGGTTTCTTTTATGCCATTCCGCGTGTGGTAAAATTAATAAGGTAGCTTTATTCTTCTGGTCAGTACGTTTACAGTGGTACCACATTTATATTGTTTTTTCTATGTTTTGGCGCTTTCACACAAAAACATTTTATATAAAAAATAATTTTTTTTACCGCTTTATTCTGAGGGCTATAACTTTTTTATTTTTCGGCGGACGGAGCTGTATGGCGGCTTGTTTTTTTGCGGGACAAGATGACGTTTTCAGCAGTACCATTTTTTTTTTTTTTTTTTTACATTAGTCTTTTTGATCGCGTCTTATTCCATTTTTTGTTTGGTGGTATGTATGATAAAAAACAGAAGCAAAAAATAGAATTAGACTTACCGGTAATTCGGTTTCTAATAACCCACCACGACAGCACCAAAGGAGGATGTCACCCCACCCTAATAGGGACAGGAAGCACAAAGAGGTTAAATAGCCCCTCCCTCATCCTCCCTCCAATGTTTTTATAAAGGACCACACAAGTATGGATGCTTCAAATTATTATTTATTCAAATTAAATGATTGGCTAACCAAGCCTGGGAGGGAATTACCAGTGCTGTCATGGTGGGTTATTAGAAACCGAATTACCGGTAAGTCTAATTCTATTTTCTCCAATAACCCCCCACGACAGCACCAAAGGAGGAGTACCAAAGACTCATGTTTAGGGAGGGACAATGGCCTGAAGCACTTTCCGCCCAAAGGCCAAGTCTTTAATGGACATTAAATTAAGTTTGTAATGCTTGGTGAAGGTATGGACCGAGGACCATGTAGCTGCTCTACATATCTGCTCGAAGGAAGCGCTAGCCTTTTCAGCCCAGGAGACGGACATGGCTCTAGTAGAGTGTGCTTTCAGTTTCTCTGGTGGTGAGA
Organism: Phyllobates terribilis; assembly: GCF_046119375.1. Classification (NCBI taxonomy): domain Eukaryota; kingdom Metazoa; phylum Chordata; class Amphibia; order Anura; family Dendrobatidae; genus Phyllobates; species Phyllobates terribilis. Next base: position 41,411,760 of record NW_027362770.1, on the reverse strand, counting down.
GATTCTGGATTTGATATGATTCCACAATTGCTTTCTTGATCCAAATAGCGATGGTCACCTTTGAGACCTTCTTCCCTCTGTTCTGACCAGATGGCTGAATAAAGAGGTTCTGATCCTTCCTCCAGGCCTCTGTCTTTTGGAGGTAGCGAAGAACAACCCGCCTTACGTCCAAAGTATGGAATTCTTCTTCTTCCCTTTTATTTTTTGGGTTTTGACAAAAGGAAGGCAGAATTATTTCCTGAGATCTATGAAAGTCTGAGACTACCTTTGGCAAGAAAGATGTGTCCAGTTGTAGAATAATCCTATCATCCAGGATTCTCAGGTATGGGTCATTCACCGAAAAGGCCTAGATTTCTCCCACTCTCCTGGCAGTGGTAATCGCTACTAGAAATGTTGTTTTCCAGGCTAATTTATCCAGCTCTATTGAGGCCAAGGGTTCAAACGGTGGTTGCATCAGACCTTTAAGGACGATATTAAGATCCCAGGAGGGAACGTGGTTGATTATTCTGGGATGCAGACAAGTAGCTGCTGTCATGAACCTTTTTACCAATCTGTGTTCGGCAAGGCTCTGGCCATCTGGGTCATGTCAGGATGCCGAAGATCTGGTACATTTGGTTTATACCATGTTAGGAAGGTCTTCCATATCTTGCTGAATATGGAGTTTGTGATTTGTTTCCTACTTTTTTGTAGGGTATGAATTACTCGGTCTGAGAGTCCTTTTGCCTTCAGGATTGTGAACTCAGAAGCCAGGCCGCTAGATGAAGGTTCTCTGTATCTGGATGGAGTATTGGACCCTGATGGAGAAGGTTTTTGATTGCTGGCAAAATGAGAGGTCCTTCTATGATTTAACTGTTCAGTGCACAGAACCAGCTCCTTTTGGGCCAAAGTGGGGCTATGAAAATTATTTTGACCTCTTCGGTCCTTACTTTCTGTAAGGTCTTGGGTAGCAATGGAATTGGGGGAAAAGCGCAAGCCAGATGGAAACGCCACGGGTGAGCAAATGCATCTATCCCCAGGCATATGTCGTCTGGATCTAGGGAGAAGTATTTTTCTGCCTTGGTGTTCTGGCGTCTTGCAAAGAGGTCCACCTCTGGACGACCCCATTGTCTGGTCAGCATGTGGAAAATGTCTGAGTCCAGCTCCCATTCCCCCGGATGGATATTCCTTCTGTTCAGAAAATTGGCCTGGATATTGTCTGAGCCTTTTATGTGCAGACCTGATAAGGAACGAAGATGTCTTTCCGCCCAGAAGAATATTCTTGCTGAGATACTTTTTAGATTCTCGTAGCTTGTACTCCCTTGATGGGACAGGTGAGCTACGGTAGTCATGTTGTCTGAATAGACTTTTACATGTTTGCCCGTAATGATTGGAGCTGACATTTTGAGTGCCTCCTCCACTGCTTTTAACTCGCGGAAGTTGGAGGATCTCCTGCTGGTCTCTTCTGTCCAGACCCCTTGGAAAGGGGTTTGAGCAACGACAGCTCCCCATCCTATCTTGCTGGCGTCTACCGTGACTGTTACCAGAGGGAACTGAGACCATGGAACCCCTGTTCCTAGGTTTCTTGGGCTGAGCCACCATGACAGGGATGTTTTCACATAATGAAGGATCATGATCTTCCTGTTTAGGGAGTCTGGGGATCCGTCCCACTGTGCAAGAATATGGGTTTGCAATACCCTGGTGTGAGCCTGAGCCCAGGATACGGATTGGATGCAGGCTGTCATGGAGCCGAGGGTTGACATGGCAAACCTTAGGGACACCCTGTTCAGGGTCTTCAGATTCGATATCTTGGATCTCAAAAGTATCTGTTTGTCCTTTGGTAGGAAGGAGGTTTGTCTGGCGGAGTCTAGTAGAACACCCAGGAACGTTTTTTCTGTGGCAGGGACCAGGTCTGACTTTTGATGATTTATCAACCACCCTAGGGTGGTCAGGATTTGGATTGTTCTCTGCAGATCTTCCTGAAATGCTTCCACTGAGGGACCTACAAGTAAGTCGCCGAGGTAGGGAATGATGCAGATTTTTTCTTTTCTGATTGAAGCCACTATCTCTGACATAATTTTGGTAAATATTCTCGGTGCTGAGGATATCCCGAACGGCAATACGTTGAATTGAAAATGTAACGTCTGATCTTCTTGAACCACCACAAACCTTAGAAATTTCCGGTATGTTGGATGTATAGGGATGTGATAGTATGCGTCCTGTAAGTCAATGGTTGCCATCACATATCCTTGTCCTATCAAGGGAAGTGCTGATCTGATGGACTCCATTTTGAATCTTCTGTAGATGATGTATTGGTTTAGGGGTTTCAGATTTATTATTATTCTGTAGTTGCCGTTTGGTTTCCTTATCATGAACAGGCATGAATAGTGGCCTGTGTGTCTTTCTGTTTTTGGGACCGGTGAAATAGCCCCCAAGGATAGTAGGTTTTTTAGGCCGGACATCAGTGTGGTCTTTAATCTTGGGGAGGTTAGATGAGTTATCCTTACTTTTCTTGGAGGATATGAGGAGAATTCGATCTTTACCCCTTCTTGAATTACCTTCAAGACCCATTGACTGGAGAAGATCTTTTGCCATTGGGGAAGGTATTTCATTTCATGATTCGCCCCCCCCCCCCACCACTCTGGCGTCACCGCTTCTGTTGTCGCTGTCCTTTTGTGAAAAAAATATTCCTATCTTTCCCCCCTTTGGGGTAGCTCCATCGACTGGACTTGCCTTTCCCCTTGCACTGGGGATTCTGTTCCCGAGGGGGGCAAAAGGGGGTCTTCTTGTAGGGTCTGGGTTCAGGCAAGGATTTCTTTTTATCAGCCGCCTTTGCCAGGAGGTCGTCAAGGGCCTGGCCAAACATATATTCTCCCCTGAAGTGAATGGAACAAAGTTTCATTTTCAGCCATAGTGCTCGCCTTGTGGAGTTTGATAGGACTGCGGCCCTGTCGGTTACCCTCACAGATTCTGCTGAAGCATCCGCCAGAAAGTCAGTGGCCTTCTGCAGTAAAGGTAGGGAAGCTTGTATCTCCTCTCTTTATGTGCCCATAGCCAGATGCTCTTCAAGCTGGTTGAGCCATCTTGACATGGACCGTGCAACACACCTGGAGACTACGTTTGTGTTCAGAAGGACTGCTGATGTTTCCCAGGATTTTCTGAGAAGGCTGTCCATCTTGCGGTCCAGAGGATGCTTTAGTTGCGACAAGTCATCGAATGGCAATACTGTCTTTTTAGCGACTCTTGCCACCTGAATATCGACCTTAGGTATCTCGGTCCAACATTTTGAGGTCTCTTCATCTACCGGAAACCGGTCTTTCAATTCTGCTGGTGTATTCAGTCGTCTTTCAGGATTTTCCCATTCATCCAGGATTAGATCCTGAATATTTTTATGTATCGGGAACACCATCTTTTTCTTTGAGCGGAGACCACCGAACATCTCTTCCTGGACTGATCTAGTGGGCTTCTCTTCTTCCACTTCCATCGTTCTTCTTACTGCTGAGAGGAGGTCTTCCATAAATTCCATTGAAAAATAATATTTCTTATTTTCCAGACCCTCCTCTGCTGGGCTGAGTTCACCTTCCTCTATAAGGTCTTCTGGAAGGGATACTTGGGAGTCAGAGTCCCTTTTTAATTCCAGGGAAATCTTCCTCTTTTTAGCTTTTGGAGGCGAATCAGAAATGGATCAGGAAAAGGAGGCCAATGAAGACTGAACCTCCTGACGGACTATCCCTTTAATTTCATCTATGAGGGACGGCTGCTCTTCCCTAATAATCTTCTCTGTGCATTTCTGGCATAAATATCTTTTGCTTGAAGAAGATAATTTTTTTGAACATATAGCACATTTTCGGCTAGATTTATTTCCTGGTGCAGTATCCTTGTCCCCCTAAAAAAGAGGGAGAAGGGTAATTAATGTATGAATTCTAACCTGCACCTAGGAAAGGACCCCCAGTGCCAGACTTACTGGGACTGGAATTGCGCTGGGCTCCGCAGACATGGAGAAGGTAAATTCCTGACCATCCAGTGTAAGAATACAAAACGGATTTGGTCCTACCTTCGATGTCTTCAGTCCAGGGCTCTTATATAGGCGACTGGACTTGGCGCTCTCCCTCTTTCCCTGGGGAGGGGGGGTGGCAAGGCTCCTCCCCCTTGGTCCAATTGGTGAAGCAGGAACACCTGCGATCACCTGCGGGGTTATTTATTTATTTCATTTTTTTGCTGCTGAGAGACCCGGAAGTGACCTAGGGGACCCTTTTCCGGCGTCAGTCACTTCCGGCCTCTTCCTAAGTACTTGCGTTCCAGGTTGGAACGCACACCGGAAGTGACGTTATCGGTGGTCCGCATCACTTCCGGGATCCAGCACGCATCTCTCCACTATGGAGACTGCCGGAGGCCGCCTTGAGAGGGGGGAGGAGCGGGGCTGGAGAGCTTGAGGAGGCCTCCAGCCCGACACCCACCGGACCTTACCCGCAGGCGCGTACTCGGTGGGGACAGGGGTCCCGAGTCCCGGAGGAGACGGGAGCAGCATAAGGGGAGGAGGAGAAAAACTGCTCGGTCCCAGCTGCCCGGCTTAAAGGTATACTGGGTGTCTGCCGCCGGCACAGAGCACCCTGGATGACCTCTTCATCCCAATAGGGACAGGAAATGATCCTAGTTACTTACGGGTAACGGGATTTTACAGAGCCCATGACAGCACCACCTGAGAGAGGGAATCCGCCCACCAAGGACAGGAACCTACTGAATAAAAAGGCAGTACCTCTCTTCCGCATCAGTTTTTGTTTCAGAGCATAAGAGGGCCTCCGAAAACAGGTTAATACATAACCGCCACCTCAACATTTGTAATAAACACCTTAAAAAGTGCACACCATAGTGATAAAGGGGAGGGAATTAATAGGGTGCTGTCATGGGCTCTGTAAAATCCCGTTACCGGTAAGTAACTAGGATCTTTTCCCCTTCTCCCATGACAGCACAACCTGACAGATTTATAGAGATCAGACACCAGAGGGAGGGATCACCGCTTGCAACACCTTCTTACCAAAGGACAGATCAGTAGAAGAGGAAAGGTCAAGACGGTAATGTTTGTAAAATGTAGCGGGGGATGACCAAGTTGCCGCCTTACATATGATGTCGATGGGCACATCCGCCTTCTCAGCCCAGGAAGCAGCTACCGCTCTGGTGGAGTGGGCCTTCAGGTTCTCTGGAACCGGCAGATTGCTAGAAGAGTAGGCTAAGGTAATAGTATCCCTGACCCATCTAGCTATGGTCCCTCTTGTAACCTTAAGTCCTTTCCTAGCCCCCTGAAAGGATATAAATAAGGCGTCACTCTTCCTCCAGGCTTTTGTCACCTCCAAATACTGGACTAACACCCTCCTAACATCTAAGGTGTGAAGCTTATGTTCCTCAGAATCCCTAGGATTAGGATAGAAGGAAGGGAGAGTGATTACTTGCGTCCTATGGAATTTGGAGGCTACCTTCGGAAGATAGGCTGGGTCTGGTCTTAAGATTACTCTATCCGTACATACTTGAGTGAATGGATGGTTAACAGATAGTGCATGCAAGTCACTGACTCTACGAGCTGATGTCAGGGCTACCAGTAGGGCAGTCTTTAAAGTTAGAATTTTTTCTGAAACTTCCTCTAAGGGCTCGAAGGGAGGTTTGGTTAGTGCCTCCAGAACCAAATTAAGGTCCCAAGGAGGCATCCTTAGAGTAGGAATAGGCATGGACCTATCACAAGCTTTAATAAATCTAATGATCCACCTATTCGCTGCCAAGTCATAATTATATAATGCCCCCAGAGCTGATACTTGTACCTTAAGAGTACTGGTGGCTAGTCCCATGCTTAACCCCTTCTGGAGGAATTCTAGTATGGCCTCAATAGGAATCCTCCCTTTGGCGGACTGACCCGAGGTAGACAGGAACTTAGCCCAGGTTCTACCATAGATCCTAGTTGTTACCGGCTTTCTACTTGTCAGTAGGGTAGTAACCAGATCCGGAGAAAACCCCCTTTGTGTCAATAGTGACCTTTCAAAATCCAGGCCATCAAATGCATACCCGACCTTTGGGGATGACAGACTGGGCCCTGCCTGAGGAGATCTGGGATGTCCGGAAGAACCCATGGATCTGCTTGGGACATTCTCTTCATCCAAGTGAACCATGGTCTCTTGGGCCAGAACGGGGCGATCAATATAACCCTCGCCCTTTCCGCTCGGATCTTCCTCAGGATAGTAGGGATCAGTATTAAAGGGGAAAAGGCATAGGCTAGCGTAAAATTCCAAGGAATCCGCAGCGCGTCCACCGCAAATGCCCCCTCTTTTGGATTCAGGGAGCAAAAGATTTCGGTCTTTCGATTGTGTCTGTTTGCAAATAGATCTATTTGGGGCTGTCCCCATCTGCCCACAATCTGCTGAAATACGGCTGGATTCAATTCCCACTCTCCTTGTTTTAAGATGTGACGACTCAGGAAATCGGCCTTTACGTTCTCTTCTCCTTTTATATGCAGCACCGAGAACGTGAGCAGCGGACTCTCGGCAAACCTGAAGATCTGATCCGCTACTAACATCAGAGGGAGAGACCTGGTACCCCCCTGATGATTGATGTAGGCGACTGTCGACCTGTTGTCTGACATTATCCGGATGTGATGACCCCGTAGAACAGGACTGAACTTTATTAGAGCATTTTTGGCTGCCAACAGCTCCTTCATGTTGGAAAAGAGACTTGAGTCGCTGTCCGACCAGAGGCCTTGTACAGAACGATCTCTTAGGTGAGCTCCCAAGCCTTGTGCACTTGCGTCCGTTGTAATTGTATCCGACACCTGGAAGGTCCAAGGAACCCCCAAAGACAGATTGACTGGAGAGCTCCACCAGTCCAGGGAGTTGATTACAACCTCTGGAAGAGATATTTTCCCATTCAGGCGACCTTTGAGCCGCCTGTCCGCTGCCAGGATCTCCTGTTGAAGACATCTGGAATGGTACTGGGCCCACTGAACCACCGGGATGCAAGATGTCATTGTACCCAACAGAGACATTGCATTCCTCAGGGTCATGGTCGGATTGCTGATAACCCGAGATATTAGGGATCCGATCTTCAGCTTCTTTTCCTCTAGTAGAAGACAGGTTTGGTTTTCTGAGTCCAGAATGAGACCCAGGAAAGACTGGACCCGCTTTGGTTCCAGCCTTGACTTCTCTAAATTTAACAGCCAACCCAGGCGTTTTAGACTGGCCATGACGTCCGCCAGGGCTAGAGCACAGAGTTGTCTTGTTCCGCCCACTACTAAGGAGTCCTCCAGATAAGGGATGACCAGAATCTCTCTTTCCCTCAAATGTGCTGTGACCTCCAGGATAATTTTTGTGAAGACTCTCGGTGCCATGGAAACGCCAAAGGGAAGAGCTGCGAACTGAAAATGCCTTACGTACTTGCCGAACTGTACAACCACCCTCAGAAACTGTTGATGATCTCCCAAGATCGGGACATGGTAGTAGGCGTCCTTCAGATCGAGGACACACATATAACAGTCCGCAAATAGCATCCTTATGGCCGACTTTATTGTTTCCATTTTGAATGGCCTGTAGATTAAATAGTTGTTCAGCTTCTTCAAATTGGCAATGGTCCTGAAGGAGCTGGCCGGCTTCTTTATTAGGAAGAGAGTTGAATAGAATCCCCTTCCTTGCTCGGGTGCAGGTGTTTCCACCAGAACCCCCTTCACGAGTAGAGAGAGAACTTCATGCTGTAAGGCTATCTGCTCCGCCAGACCCCTGGGGGCTGAAATTTTGACGGTGTTACTGGGCCTGCTCTTGAACTCCAATGTGAGCCCCCTCCTGATTATCCCTAAGATCCAAGAATTGGATGAAATTTTCTCCCAGGCGGGCAGGAAGTGGGACAACCTTCCTCCCACGTGGGGGGAACTGTCACTTAGGGGCCTTCTTATTCTCGGAGGAGGGACCCCCGAACATGAAGCCTCTGTTATACGGCTTCCTGTCTTTCCAGCTACCTTGGTCTCTGGGAGCTTTACTGCGACTGTACTTCCTCTTCCAAAAGGAGCTTTTAAACAGGGTACCAGACACAGTGGGAAACCCATGTTTTTTGTCTGCGGCCTTATCCAGGATGTCATCTAGACCTTTGCCGAACAGGAAGTCCCCCTCACAAGGGATTGAGCATAGTTTAGCCTTTGATTGCACATCCCCTGGCCAGCTCTTGAGCCATAAAGCCCTACGAGCTGCATTAGAGAGATTTGCAGACCGGGCAGCCAGCCTCACTGAATCCGCCGATGCGTCTGCCAGGAATGCAGCCGCCCCCTGCACAAGAGGAAGGTCCGACAAAATCTTCTCCCTCGAGACATTCCCCCTAATCTGGTATTCTAACTGTTGAAGCCAGATCATCATAGATCTAGTGGTGCAGGTGGCTACCACTGCCGGTTTAAGGGCCCGTGCTGATGACTCCCAGGCTTGCTTAAGGAAAGACTCCGCTTTTCTATCAAGCGGGTCTTTCAAGGCCCCAAAATCCTCAAAGGGCAGAGTGGATCTTTTTGAGGACTTTGCAATGGCCACATCAATCTTAGAGGTTTTGTCCCATTTAGCCGCATCCTCTTCCTCAAAGGGGTATCTCCGCTTAGAGGAGGAAGGCAGCGGACCCTTCTTCTCCGTTTTTTTCCATTCCCTTTCTATAAGCGATCTGATCCTCTCATTAACCGGGAATGTGCGTCTCTTCCTCTATTCCAAGCCCCCAAACATAACATCCTGGACTGTTCTGGGAACTTTGGTATCAGTAATACCCATAGTCACTCTGACAGCTTTAACTAGTCTCTCAGTATTATCAACCGAAAAACAAGGCCTGCCCCCCCCCCCATCATCATCCGAAGATTCCGATGATGATGAGGAGAGATTAGAGGAGGAAGGCAGTTCTCTTGTAAAACGGGACTCTACCGATTCCTCTGATTCTTCCTGCGTGAGGTTAAGCTTTTTAAAGAATCCCTGACTTCTGTCTGGATCAGATTCTTTAATTCCATAGAAAACCTGGGGGACTCTTCCGCTATGGTTTTCTGAATACAGTCCGCACACAGGTTTTTGACGTAGGAGGTGGGAAGACTGATTTTACATAAAGCACACTCCTTGTTTTTACTCTTAGAACTACACTTCTTTGGCTCTTAACACCCCAAGAATTGAAAGGAGAAAAAGAGAGGGGAAAACAGAGAAGAGCACATTACTCAAGGGGAGACTTTCACGAAGATCACTCACCACACTGCCGTTCAGACTAGGGTACCGGAGGCGGTGGTTGCCGTTCACATGAGGGCTCCCATCTGGCGGAGGTGGACTGAAGAGGTATTTTCTGACTGGTTCTGCCGGAACTCGTCCGCCCTCCACTGCTGTGGCTTTGGTGATGGGAAGATTCTCGATGCTCCAGTTGCTTAAGCTGCTTGCGCTGCTTTGGCTGCGGCTGTACCTCCTGTGGTGGTGACAGCTGCTGCCCAGGTGACTGCGGCTCCTCATTCATTATGGCGGGGATGCAGACACCGCCACCTTGATTGCTCCCCATCCTTAAAAAGCAGTAGGGCTCCACCTCCCTTAGGTTCCTCCCCTTCCGGCAGCGTGCTCATTCTCTTTCTTCTTCTTTTTTTTTTTTTTTTAAAAACTTGGCCAGCTGGCGCGCTACACCGCAGATCCTCCTCCTACTGCGCGTGCGCAGCTCAGCGGCACCCGGCGCGCTTGCAGCGGGATGTTGGCCTCCCACCCGCGCATGCGCAGACCCGGCTTCCGGCGCACTCGGTGATAGGGCACATCACCACCCCGCGCGTGCGCAGCCCGAACTTCCGGCGCGCTCCGTCACAGGGTGCGACGTGACCCCCCACGTGCGGAGACCCGGAAGACCTGCCGGCCGGCGCGCTCAGTCTAGTCCACTGTGAGGCGCAGACCCGGCCGCAGGACCCGGCCCACCCGGGGAGGACTCCGGAAGGCAGCCCCCCCCCCCCCACACGCAGACCCGGGCAGCAGCCAGATGGGCTGAGAACAGGGGCCATCTGCTGCTTCCACAGCCTCCAGGCCGCACCGACTCCGGAATCCACGGTCCAGGTACGTGAGGTACCACCTGGCGAGGCTCCCATCAAGGACAGGAACCAAAAAAACTGATGCGGAAGAGAGGTACCGCCTTTTAATTCAGTAGGTTCCTGTCCTTGGTGGTCAGATACCCTCTCTCAGGTGGTGCTGTCATGGGAGAAGGGGAAAACACACTGGAGGGAGGATGAGGGAGGGGCTATTTAACCTCTTTGTGTTTCCTGCCCCTATTAGGGTGGGGTGACATCCTCCTTTGGTGCTGTCGTGGGGGGTTATTGGAGAAAACTATGCTTTATTGTGTGTTCACTAAAGGGATTAAGTAGTGGGACAATTTTATAGGACAGGTCATTCCGGATGCGGCGATACCAAATATGTGTACTTTTATTGTTTTGTTTTTTTTCATAATATTTATTTATGGGTATAGTATATTTTTATTTTTTTGGATTATTTTTTTCAATTTTGTATTTTTACAATTTTTTTTTTTCACTTTGATACTTTTTTGTTCTTTTACACTTTGTCCCACTATGGGACTTTCATTTTTTGCAGGGTTATCACTAGCATAGCATAGAGATGCAGCAGCCGGAGGTCACATGGCAGCCGGAGGTCACATGACCGCCTCCGGATCTGCCATATATGGTGTCCTGCTAGGCTCAGCCTGCAGCTGAACTCTAGCAGGAGACACTGTGAAACAGTCAGCAAAGATCATGCAATGCAATACATGTCTATTGCATTGCATGAGATCAGTGATTAGAAAAATAAAAATTAATGTCCCATACAGGGACTAAGTAAAAAAAATGTTTTCAAACTGTTAAAAAATAAAAATCACAAAATAAATAAAAATAAATATTAAACCAATAAATCCGTATATTTATGCAAAAACAAAAAAACGTACACATATTTGGTATCGCCGCGTCCGAAACAACCCGATCTATAAAACTGTCACACTAATTAACTCCTTCTGTGCACACCGTAATAAAAATAAATAAAAAACGGAGCAAAAAAATATGCTTTTTCATCATATCGCCAAACAAAAAGTGGAAAAAAATGCGATCAAAAAGCAAAATGGAAATAAAAATGGTACCGCTGAAAAAGTCATCTTGTTCGGCAAAAAAAAAAAAAAGCCGTCATACAGCTTCATCAGCCAAAAAATAAAAAAAAGTTATAGCTCTCAGAATAAAGCGATGCAAAAAAAATATTTTTTCTATAAAATTGTTGTGTAAAAGCGCCAAAACATAAAAATATACAGTAAGTGTAGTATCGCTGTAAACGTACTGACCCGAAGAATAATGCTGCCTTATCACTTTTACCACACGCAGAACGGCATAAAAAAAACAATTCCTGAATTGTTGGTTTTTGTTAATTTTACCTCCCAAAAAACGGAATAGAAAGCGATCAAAAATGTCACGTACCCAAAAATGGTACCAATAAAAATGTCAACTCGTCCCGCAAAAAACAAGCCGTCACATGACTGTCGGCCGAAATATGGAAAGATTATAGCTCTCAAAATATGGCGATGCAAAAACATTTTGCAAAAAAAAAAACATCTTTTAGTGTGTGACAGCGGTCAGTCATAAAAACCCGATATAAATCTGGTATCTCTGTAATCGCACCGACCCGAAGAATTAAGTAATCTCATCACTTATACCGCACGAGGAAAGGCGTAAAAAATAAATAAAACCAATTCTTTACCTGCTACTGATTTGTTTATTATGTCTCCCTAAGATCGCAGTAAGGTTCTGCTCACATTTATCCTGCGCTCTGCTCTGAGCACTTACACCAGAGTTTCCGTGTAAATCTCTGAAATACGTGATTCAGATGGAACCCATGACAGAAGATTCCCTGTAATGAGGCAGATATAGGCCACTGTGGATGCCATCTGGTCTGTGATCCCACGATGTCATTTTTTTTAGGCGTGCATAAAAGTGTGGTTGGCCACAGTTTTGTGCACTTCTGAATAAAAGGACACCGCTAAACAGAGGCCAGACGGAGTCCAGAGTAACTCTGCTGCCTCATTATAGTGAATGGATCCCGCAGGGGTTTCATCTGAATTACATCACTTGGAAATTTAGATGGAAACCCCGATGTAAGTGCTCAGCCTAGAGCGCCGGATAAATGTTACGTAAAATGTTCCCAATAAAAGCTTCAACTCAGTCCTCAAATAAAGCTAGTCCCAACTCAGGTCCGTCATCTGTTAAAAACATAAGGGATTTCCAAGTTACTGGTAGCAGAAAGGCTCTGGAAAAGCGAAATGGCCCTTGCCCCCCAAAAGAAATTCAGAAAATTTTGGGCTCCCAAATCCAAAAGCCTATTCTACAATAATTTGTTCTCCAATGGTCAAATAGCGCTCCGTCCCCCCCAGATCTCGCCGTATGGCTGAGCGGTACGATACAGCCACATATGGGGTATTACAACTTTTAGAAGAAATTGTGTGACACATTTCGGCACCATTTTTACCCATTGCCCTGTGTGAAAATGTAAAATCTGGTTTTAAAACATTTTTTTGTGGTAAAAATATAATTATGTTTTCTTCACTGCCCAATGGTATAAATTTAAAAATTAAAAAATACTCACTACTTCCCTAGATGAATTCCTTGAGAGGTGTAGTTTACAAAATGGGGCCACTTGTGGGGGTTTCTGCTGTTTCGGCATGTCAGCGACTCTTCAAATGTGACATGGTGTCTGCAACCTATCCCAGCCAACATAGCGCTCCTTCCCTTCAGAACCGTGCCGTACACCAAAGCAGTGGATTTCCCCCACATATGGGGTATCGGTTTGTTCAAGAGAAATTTCACAACAAATTTCATGGTGCAATTTATCCTATTACCCTTATGATAATGCAAAATTAGGGGATGAAAACATTTTTTGTGGGAAAAAATGAAAATTTTATTTTTACGGCTCAATATTATAAACTTCTATGAAGCACCTGGGGGTGCAAGGTGCTCACCACACATCTAGATAAGTTCCCTAAGGGGTCTAGTTTCCAAAATGGTGTCACTTGTGGGGGGGTTTCCACTGTTTAGGCGCATCAGGAGCTATCCAAACGCAACATGGCGTCTGCTAATTATTCAAACAAATTTTACATTCAAAAAGTCAAATGGCACTCCTCCTCTTCCGAACCCTGCCGTGTGCCCAAACAGTGGTTTTCCCTCACATATGGGGTATCAGCACGCTCATGAGAAATTGCACTACAAATTGTGTATTCCATTTTTTCCTGTTACCCTTGTGAAAATAAAAAAAATTGGGTCTAAAGTAACATTTTTGTGAAAAAAAGTTAAATGTTCATTGTTTTCTTCCACATTCCAAAAATTCCCATGAAACACCGGAAGGGTTAATAAACTTCTTGAATGTGGTTTTGAGCACCTTGAGGGGTGCAGTTTTTAGAATGGTGCCACTTGGGTGTTTTCTGTCATAAAGGCCCCTCAAAGTCACTTCAAATAAGATGTGGTCCCTAAAAAAAGGTTTTTGTAAATTTTGTTGGAAAAATGAGAAATCGCTGGTCAACTTTTAACCCTTATAGCTTCCTAACAAAAAAAAAAATTTTGGTTCGAAAATAGTGCTGATGTAAAGTAGACATGTGGGAAATGTTATTTATTAACTCTTGTGTGACATCTCTCTCATTTAAGGGTATGAAAATTCAAAGTTGGAAAATTGCAAAATTTAACATTTTTGCCAAATTTCTGATTTTTTCACAAAGAAACGCAAGTGATATCGAAGAAATTTTACCACTATCATGAAGTACAATATGTCACGAAAAAACAATCTCAGAATCAGGGGAATCCGTTGAAGCGTTCCAGAGTAATTACTTCATAAAGTGACAGTGGTCAGAATTGTAAAAAATTGGCCTGGTCACGAAGGCAAAAACAGGCTCTGGTGCGAAGTGGTTAATAAATTTATGCTGATCTGTAATGAATTTGGGATGCCTATAGCTCATGAGAAAACATTTTTTTCCTTGTAAATCCCTTGAGTTCTTGGGAATTTTAATAGATTCAGATAACATGTAATGTTGCCTCCCTGAAGATAAGCTTTTTAAACTTCGTAGTTCTATTCCAGCCTGTATCGTTAAAGATAAGGCTACATTGAAGGAATTGCAATCCCTTTTAGGTATGCTAAATTTTGCATTAAAAAAAATCATCCCTATGGTAAGGGTCTTTTCCAAACGTTTATATGAGGCCACCTCTGGGTTTACTTTACCTGACTCTCATATTAGGTTCTGCTCTGATGCAAAAGAGGACCTGAAGATTTGGCTCGAATCCCTTACTAATTTCAACGGTAGGTCATGCTGGCAAAGCTCTTTTATGGCCTCTAATAGCCTACCTTTGTTATTTTCATCGGATAAGGATGATGGGTTCGGATTATTATTTCGTTATCATTGGGCAGGAGAATCGTGGTCTGAACGTTGGGTTAATAAACGGGTAACTAGGAATCTTTTTTCACTTTTTTGTAGCCATTCATCTTTGGGGCCACTTATTGAGAACACAAGATTTATGATAAATTCTGATAACCAGGGTTTAGTTTTTTTTCTTTGAACACATTGTCTACTAAAAACAAGTGGGTCGCTAGAATTTTAAGATCTTTAGTTTGGTGGTGTTAAAATTTCATTTTTTCATTTGTGGTTAAAAGCCTCTTATTTTTATGACAGAAACCATTAATTTCTAAATTTGTCACCACCCCTAGTCACAGTTTCATCAGAGGGTGCCAGACGCCGACACTAAAAGGAACAGCTTTCCTACAACTGACCCCATTTTGGGAACTACACCCCTCAAGAATTGTATAATGAGGATTTAGAACCCAAAACATACTACACATTTGATAACATTAGGTCGTCATATTGAGTGCAAGTGCTCGCTGCTCGGGTATGCACCAAGTATTGCAGGTGCTCTAGTGTCATGCTCGAATCCCCGCCTGGATTGCCTGCCATACACAGGCAATCCCCACATGTTTTTTTGGGGGGCGAGGCCTCGAGCATGTCACTCGAGCACCCGATGCAAACTCGAGTAGCGATTACTTGTGCTTAATACTAGTAGTCAGTCATTTTTTTTAACACAATCCTAACCCCAACGAATTAAAAATTTTTTATTTTATTTTAGAATTTTTATTTGACTAAGGGTAGGACAAAGGGGGATTTTATTAACTAATAGGGTCTTTTCACAGTGATCAAAAGTCAATATCAATGATCAAAAGGAACAGGGAAAAAAAATAAATAAATAAAAATGATCTGCTGGAGCCAGGTACTGGCTGGCAGATCTCTGCAGGCGCACTGTGCATGCGCCCGCCATTTTTTTTTTTTAAGAAGAAGATGACACGGAGGGCCGGGGGACGGATCAAGAAGGCCTGGGAAAGGCGGAGGTACCTGTGGGCTCAGGGAGCATCATTTCTCTCTCCTCTGACATGTATATCATGTCAGAAGAAAGGAATGATTGTAACAGCAGCACATTTTTTCACTTTATCACAGTTAGTTATTCATTGACGTGATTGGGGACAGGAAAAACCGCCCCTGATCATGGTTCTCCGGTGTTTCAGCTACCCCCGGTAGCTGAAACCACAGACTTTCAGACTCTGGGAGTGCTACAGCCTTATTCCCAATCACCGTTTTAAAACCGCAATGAGGGAATAAGGCTCCTTAATGGCAGCAGTTTTAATGTGTATTGATGGTCAATAAGGGGTCAAGTTAAAATTTATAAGCCCAATCATGAGGCCAAACAATAGAAACAACCGAAGAGCAGCGGCCATGATACGAGACTGCAAACTGAAGTCAAATCATGAGACATAGCCCAGAGGTCCAAAACCCAGCTTCAGCATAAAGCCAAGTGGCTAGTATCAGCCCAAACGCTTGGCCCATCCCAGGCAACACTTACACAGTGCATTTACCTGTGCTGCCTCCACACCATTCATTAGCTTCCCCTTTTTCGCCCACCTCATAACTTTCGGCTCTGGATACACTCGAGAGCAGGGTTTGCCAAACTCCATTCGTCAGGGACCCAACAGATCGGGTTTTCAGGATTTCTTTACTATTGCATGTGCGTGAGAGACTGTGGCACTTTGATACCTCAATAATAATTCCATCACCCGTGCAATACTAAAGACATCTTTAAAACTTGATCTGCTGGAGGCCCTGACGTCTGGAGTTTGGGAAACACTGCTCTAGAGGAACAGGAGAGCTGGTAAGGCCGAGAGAGTCTTTGATGGAGGGAAGCAGCGTTACAACCAGGAATACTGTATTATGGCACATGATGCACTGGCTACCTCTGCCCAGGGAGGTGTCAGCCCTGGAACTCCTGAGACTGTACAATGAACTTCCACGGGATAAGATGTTGACTGTTGGACCGCCTGTCATGTGACTAGCCTCTGTAGGGATATATAAAATAAAAACCCTCGCACACTGGAGAATGAATGGGCTTTTTAACCTCTATGATCTTGTCCCTACATAGGTCAAGGAAGGCTACCTTGTGGTATGTTGTCCTGAAGGACAAATTGGAAAAGTAGTTTCCAATCACATGCTGGCATGCTCAACAATTGCTCTAAATGTACGTTTGCGTGTGGTTTTACTCTGAAATGTTCAGTTTAGGAAGACAGGGAAAGAAAAAAAAAGAATGAATATTTGACCATGGGCAGGTTTTCTCTGGCTTTTCACTGGTGATTGACAGGTCTCTTGCCATTTGTATAAAGCTAAAATGCTGCCAAGTTGGTTGGGATGCCATCTGATGGTACCACCCAGCTCTTTTTTTGTGAAGTAGTTTCTCTAACATGGTAAAGCATGGAAGAATCAGTTATAGTTCTTTGTACCAATGGAAGACGGGCTTGATTTTGTGGCAGTGGTACGCTTTTGTTTGTGGTACAGAAGTCTCCAGTGATCAAATAAAAATCATATACACTACTGGCTGAAAGTGTCGACACCATTGAAATTGTTCCAGAAGACGCATTTCTCCCAGAAAAGTATTGTAATTACACGTTTTTTATTTATTTATTTATTTATTTCCCTGGTGTAGTGGAGAAGAATGATGAGAAAAAAAAAAAAAAAAGGCAAATTTGACATGATTTCACACAAAACCCCGAAACAGTTGAACAAAATTTTTGGCACCTTTCCAAAATTGTGGCTAGACAACTTTGTTTCAAGCATGTGATGATTGATCAAACTCACCTGTGGCAAGTAAGAGAAGTTGACTAAATTTTTGCGTGCCGCATTAAGCATGGAGAACAGAAAGAGAAACAAAATTGTTGTAAAAGAGATTAGTTACTTACCGGTAACGGGATTTCTCAGAGACCATGACAGCACCACGAGAGAGGGAATCCGCCCACCAAGGACAGGAAACCTACAGGCTTAAAAGGGGGCGGTCCTCCCTCTCGCCTCAGTTTGGATTACAGAGCATTGAGAGGACCGCCCGGTTAGTAGACATAGCAACATAATCCTGAAACAAACAGTATATACATTTTCTTACAACACCAATGTGTGAGAATAAAGAATGAAAACAGATAAGAAGTGCTCCCAAAAAGGGGTGAAGGGAGGGAATATAAGGGTGCTGTCATGGTCTCCGAGAAATCCCGTTACCGGTAAGTAACTAATCTCTTTATCGGTCGACCATGACAGCACCACGAGAGAATTGCAGAGATGAAGATTCTAGGGAGGGACCACCGCTTGGAGCACCCTTCTCCCAAATGTGAGGTCAGACGAAGCACCCAGATCTAGTATATAGTGCTTATAGAAGGTTGATGGAGAAGACCAGGTAGCTGCCTTACATATGTCCTCCATCGAGACGCCAGACCTCTCTGCCCATGAGGTTGCCACCGCCCGGGTAGAGTGAGCTTTCAGGCCACGCGGTGCTTCCTCTCCGCTGGATACATAGGCTAGCGTAATGGCCTCCCTAATCCATCTAGCTATGGTGGATCTAGAGACCTTAAGCCCCTTCCTAACCCCCTGATAGGAGATAAATAAGGAACTCTCTCTCCTAAAGGGCTGAGTGACAGCAAGGTACCTAACCACACACCTTCTCACATCTAAAGCATGGAAATCTGCTTCTATCTGATTACTAGGGTTCAGACAAAAAGAGGGTAATATTACTTCCTGAAGTCTATAAAACCGGGAAGCTACCTTAGGCAAGTATGCTGGCTCTGCTCTAAGAATTATTCTGTCGTCCAGAACCTGGGTGAAGGGAGGGCCAGAGGACAGAGCCTGAATATCACCAATCCTCCTAGTAGATGTTAGGGCTACAAGAAGAGCTGTTTTGAGGGTAATCGATCTCAGGGATACAGAATCTATCGGTTCAAAGGGTGCCCCAGCGAACGCTTTCAGAACCAGGTTTAGGTCCCATGGAACGACATTAGTTTTGGTAACCGGCCTGGACCTACCTACTGCTTTTATAAAGCGGGAAATCCAATAGTTTTCTGCGAGGACACAGTTATAGAGGGCACCTAGTGCAGACACTTGGGACCTTCAAGGTGCTCGTTGCCAACCCCAGCTCGAAGCCCCTTTGTAGGAACTCTAAAATCTTCCCAATTGGCGCTCCCTTATCCACTGAAGATTTAGAAAAAGATAAAAACTTGTTCCAAACTTTTGCATAAATTTTGGTAGTGACAGGATTTCTACTACATAATAAAGTAGATACTAGACTCTGGGAAAAACCTTTTAGTTCTAGCAGGGACCTCTCAAATTCCATGCCGTCAAGTGGAGGCCCGGAGCTCGCGGATGGAGCACTGGACCCTGGCTGAGGAGATCCGGAACGTCAGGCAGGACCCAAGGGTCCGAGATGGACATGTTCCTCAGGCATGAGAACCAGGGTCTTTTGGGCCAAAAGGGGGCGATCAAGAGGACCCTTGCCTTGTCCTCTCTGATCTTTCTTAGCACCATAGGCAGAAGGTTTAACGGTGG
This sequence comes from Phyllobates terribilis, assembly GCF_046119375.1. Taxonomy (NCBI): domain Eukaryota; kingdom Metazoa; phylum Chordata; class Amphibia; order Anura; family Dendrobatidae; genus Phyllobates; species Phyllobates terribilis. Next base: position 41,392,878 of record NW_027362770.1, on the reverse strand, counting down.
GAAGGCATAGGCCAGACTGAAGTTCCAAGGGATTTGGAGAGCGTCTACTGTCAGGGGCCTTTCTCTCGGATCTAGGGAGCAAAAAACCTTTGTCTTCCGGTTTTGCTTTGTGGCGAAGAGATCCACCACCGGAAGACCCCATTTCCGGACTAACAGGGAAAAAATGTCCTGTTTTAGTTCCCATTCGCCTTGCCTTAAAAAATGACAGCTTAAGAGGTCTGCCTTTGAATTTTCTTTCCCTTTGATGTGGAGGGCTGTTAAAGAGAGGAGATGGTGTTCCGAGATCTGAAAGAGATGATCTGCCACTCTCATTAGCGATCCAGCACGAGTACCCCCTGATGGTTAATATAAGCTACTGCTATATTATTATCGGACAGGATCCTAATGTTCTTATTGTGAAGGAATGGTAAGAAATGATTAACAGCCCTATCAACTGCCAGTAGTTCCCTAGTATTAGAGGAAAGAGCTCTCTCAGCGTCCGACCAGAACCCCTGGGCAATCATCCCCCAAGTGAGCTCCCCATCCATGTAGACTTGCATCAGTTGTAATTATTTCAGATATTCTGACCACCCAGGGAACTCAGAGACAAGTTTTCTAAATTCACCCACCACTGTAGAGAGTCAATAGACCGGGGAGATGGAGAGACTGATGTTCCTAAGTGCCCATGTAACGAGACCTCATTTTGTAGGACGTCCCACTGTAAAACTCTGGAGTGGTATTGTGCCCACATTACCCCCGGCAGACAAGATATCAGGGTACCAAGTAAGGACATTGCAGCCCTAAGGGATATGACCAGGTTCGCAAGAGCTCCTTCCACCAGCCTTTTGACCTGTTTTTTGGCTTCTGGAAGGAAACACATCTGGAGGTCCGAGTCTAGCATGATACCTAGGAACTGCTGTACTCTCGAAGGGACTACCCTGGATTTCTCCAGATTTAGGATCCAGCCCAGGCCTTCCAGAATTTAAGATGGGAGACACATTGAGAGGCTGAGTCTCCAATGATCAAAAAATCATCTAAGTAAGGGATAATTAACACATTATGTTCCCGTACATGAGCCATCACCTCCGCTATCACCTTCGTAAATATTCTAGGGGCTATAGAGAGACCGAATGGCAAGGCCGCACATTGGAAATGTCGGATTTCATCCCCTATGACCAAGGCCACTCTAAGGTATTTTTGGAAGCTTCGGTGTATACGTATATGGTAATATGAGTCCTTTAGATCCAATACTACCATGTGACAGCCTGAGAACAATAGTTTTATAGTAGACTTAATGGACTCCATTTTAAAGGTGGGAATTAACAAAAATTTATTCAGGGCCTTAAGGTTAACAATACACCTAAAGGATCCATCAGGTTTAGTGACCAAAAACAACGGTGAGTAGAACCCCAGTCCCTTCTCTGCTATCGGGACCTCCACTAAGACGGCCTTTATGGACCAGATTCAGGACCTCCACTTGTAGGGCCATCTGCTTCCGTGTTGAGGACCAGTTTGGGGTCAGGACGAACCTCCCACGAGGGACTCGCTGAAAGTCGAGTCTCAGGCCGAAACCTACCAGACCAAGGATCCAATTATTAGAAGAGATATTTGTCCAGGCAGGTAAGAAGCCCAATAACCTCCCCCCTACCTGGGCCGCGAGTCATTGGCTCGGTTTTCGGGGGCCTTGGCTAGCAGAAGAGGATCCGAACAGGAGCCCTTTACCTTTTGGTCTACGGTCTTCCCATTTATCCTGACCCTTCTGGCGCTTATTACGTAGAAACCTTCTTTTCTGAAAAGGACATTTGTACGTGGGGGCAGATAGGTTAGGAAAGCCCTTTTTGTGTCACTTGCTCTATCCAGTAGCGCATCCAGAACCGACCCAAAGAGATGTCCCCCTTCACAAGGGATAGCGCAGAGTCTTGTCCTCGCATGAATGTCCCCCGGCCAACATTTTAGCCACAAGGTTCTCCGGGCCGAGTTAGACATGGCGGCCTACCTTGCTGCCAATCTGAGAGATTCTGCTGATGCGTCCGCTGAAAGACTGCCGCCCCCTGAAGAAGAGACATGTCTGCCAAGAATTTCTTCCTGGGGGTATTGTTTTTAAGATGGGCTTCAAGCTGGTTCAGCCAGATCATTAGGGACCTGGCGGTACAAGTAGCTGTCACCGCGGGTTTTAGGGCTCCCGCCGAAGTCTCCCAGGTCCCTCTAAGGAAAGAATCAGCCTTTCTATCCAGGGGGTCTTTAAGAGCTCCCATATCATCAAACGGAAGGGAGGAACTCTTAGAGGCTTTGGAAATGGGCACATCAATCTTGGGGGCTTTTTCCCAGGAGGAAGAGGCAGATTCCTCAAAGGGGTACTTCCTTTTGAAGAATGGAGGTAGAGCGCCCTTCCTTTCCATTCGCTAAGGATTAAGCCCTGGATTTTTTCGTTCAATGGAAAACTCCTTCTCTTCCTTTGACCCAGCCCCCCGAACATAACGTCCTGGACTGACTTCTCCTGCCTGGCCTCTGATACCCATGGTGGACCGAACCATTTTAATCAATCTGTCCACTTCACCAAGGTGGAAGCAATTTTGTCCCACACCACTATCAGAGGAGGAAGCAGAGGCAAAGTCGGCACTATCTGAATCAGACTCATAGGGAGAGGATAGGGGGTCATCCAAGACTAAGGGGATCTCACAGTCAGAGTTCATTTTCTCTTTAACTCTCTTGGAGAGGACCTTGTGAATCTCTGTTTTAACTAAGATTTTTAAACCAGATGCTAGAGCAGGACCCTCTTCTGCCAGTGTCTGGTTTATGCACAACTGACATAGCTTTTTAGGGTATCCGTCAGGAAGAAGAGACTTGCATAGCACACACTGTATATGCTTTGCCTTGGCGGTACATTTCTTCCCCTGATAAAATATGGAAGGGGGGGAAGGGATACCATATTACTAAGTGAACTTACTCGAAGATCACTTACCCAGGCGGCTCAGGAAGAAAAAACAGCTGGTACCGGATTGGAGGAAGGACCCTTCTCAGCCGGGGGACCTTTCCTAGAGGCTGCAGATTCGTCCGTTCTACCGGAGGTATGGTGACCAGACCTAGACCCCAAGCTCCGTTTTCCAGAGGACCGGCTACCAGAGCCACATGCGAGATGCGTTTTTTGGGGCTCCCCAGACAGCCGCTGAGATGGTGAAGATGGCGGCTGCTCAACCTGCTGCTGCAACTGGACACCTTCAGACTCCATAATGAAAGAATGAAGGTTTGGGAAGCACTGAGCCATGTTACCTGATAGTTAACTAGGTACTGGCTCCTCTCCTCTAGCAGCGCCTCAGCACACTTTCCATTTTTTTTTTTTTGAATTTCACGCTCTTTTGCACATGATCGCCGAGTCGCGGTGACGTCATTGGGCCTCGACTTACCGAAACCCAGAAGTACGCGCCGCACGAGGACGCATGCCGTCAGCGCTTCCACAGGTAAGCCGCGCTTTCGCGATGTACCGCGCTGCGTTCACCCAGGGCAGGGCGAGGGGACACAATCACCTTGGCCCTCGCCCCCCATACTTACGGAGGGTGATTGTGGGCTGTCACCCCCACTTGGAATGCAGACCCCACCGCACTTTTGGGGCTCAGCCAGGGCCTACACTCCCACGGGAGGCACACCTGGCTGAGGCAGAAAAAGGGATGCCACCCCAAACAGGGGCACAGCCCCACTGCAATCCAAAAAAAAAAAAAAAAAAAAAAAAAAAAAAAAAAAGGAACCCCCAGTGCCTCAGGATGCTGTGCCTCTCCCATATAGGGGCACACGAGCATCGGCCAACGCTGGAGCTGCCGTCCCCAGAAAGGGGCGCAGGATCGCAGCAGTCACCATCCACGTTTTTCGCCTGCGACCGGCTTCCTCCATCAAGGACAGGAAACCAAACTGAGGCGAGAGGGAGGGCCGCCCCCTTTTAAGCCTGTAGGTTTCCTGTCCTTGGTGGGCGGATTCCCTTTCTCGTGGTGCTGTCATGGTCGACCGATAAATAGAAACTATCTCCAGGGATCTTGATGTTCCTTTGTTCACAGAATATTCAAGAAGTTTACAACCCATTTAGCTGGAGCTAATCTCCTCAGACATGGATGGCAGAGAAAAATGGATGAAAGGTTGCAAAGCAGGATAATCCAGATGGTGGATAAGCAGCCCCAATCAAGTTCTAAAGAAATTCAAGCTGTCTTGCAGGCTCCAGGTGCATCAGTGTGAACTGTCAACATTTGAATGAAATGATATGCTAAGGCAGGAGACCCAGGAGGACCCCACTGCTGACAGACAAACAAGCTAGACTGCAGTTTGCCAAAATGTGCGCGAGTAAGCCAAAAATCCTTCTTGGAAAGTCTTATGGACAGATGAGAACTAGATATAGCTTTTAGGACAGGCACGTCATTCTGAAGTTCACTGAAAACATAATGAGCCCTACAAAGAAAAGCACATAGTACCTACAGTCAAATATGGTGGATGTTCAAAGATGTTTTGCTGAACAAGAGACAAGACACATTGCCTTCTTTTCAACACATTTATTGAAAGGCTCACTTCTTACTGCATTGTGTAGAGGCACTTCCTTGTAACACTGACATAGGCCCTTGAATGTGCCCGTCTGTAGGCAACTCCTCAATGATGGACAGCTTAGTTCTTAGATTAACGATACCAGCCAAACAACTGATATCAGTATAAATATTAAATACATCCCTTCGAGTAGAAGAAAACCATTAAGTGAAATGCAGAAGACTGATATAATGTAGCTTCATAGCTACATACACCTACTTAATCAGATTAACTTCACAGAATCAAGCTTGGGAAAGCTCAATGGGATTGCCCTCATCTTCCTTCTAGACAGTAGATGTCCACATACCGTTAGTAACTTTGACCATGTTTCAGCTTATAACAGAGTGCCTAGAAGGCAACCATCATTAATAAATCAAGTTTTAAAGGCTAAATTACTTTAATAACTAAATGCTAGACCATCAGTAACGGTCTAGCTCATGTGTGACAAGTGTGTATTGCTCGACACAAACATCTCACGGCGCCACCACCGGAAATGTGTAGAAAACTAGTAAAGTGCTTTTTTCGGAGAAAGTACAGAGGCCATTAGTTTCCATGTTATACTTGTATGGCCAGAGCGCCAGACAAGCAGAGTTATGCCGATAGTACATCAGTATGTAGTGTAGTCAGTTACTCAGGGCACATTCATATGGATGTACTTTTAGCCAGAATACTGAACCCCCCCCCCCACCCCTGAACTATGCAGACTGTACTGGGTGCAGCTTATATCTACATTAGTATTTAACATCTGAGGGATGAGAATTAAGGACCTGCATCGAGCTTATGCTGCAAAACCCATCAAAATGGACCATGAATGCGTGAGTGAACATACAACAGGCACCATTCATGTTTTCTCCTGCGCCACCTCCTATTGCCAAGTGTGTTTAGCCAGCACCAAGCCTCTAGTCCTGTGCAGATCTCTCCAAGTCCTGAAGACCTTTATGTCACATTTTGTCTTTGAATAACTAGCTGCCATGTTATCTGTAGGCTTCACAGTTTATGGATCTCACATAAGCTCCAGTGTCCAGAAGGTCAATTGTTTTCAAATCCTGAAGTGAAAGAAAAAAAAAAAAAAAATTTACTAAAAGTTGAAAAACCAAAAAAAACAAACATTTCAGTCTTATATTGATGACTTTCCATAGGATAGGTGGGCAACATCAGATCGGTGGGAGTCTGACACTGGTTACCCCCCCCCCCCAAGCAATCAGCTGTTCTCAGTGCCAGTTGGATATAAACAGTGGGCAGAACTTAACAGCAGCTCTGTACACCTCATAGTGGCCACCCCCAGGTACTACAGATCAGCTCATACTTCAAATGATTTCAGGATACATGGATCAATTTAGTCAGTGTCACAGAAATAATTCTAGGCCTGGTACAACCACTGGCTAATGGACACGCGTTACCAGCATCATAATTAATACTGTTAGTGGACATCATTAAACCTGGGTTCAGACTGACTGGTGGCCATAACCTCGATGCAAAGTCAGCCCGTAATACAAGTCTAATCCAACCTTAAAGAGTGTATCATGTGAAGACATTTATCAAAATTACAAAAACACAATCTTCAATACTGGAACATACACCCTAACTTTGTAGATTAAAGCATAAATAAAAGTTACTATGTACATGAGGGATAAAGCCATTATGTGAGTTACATGATCAGGTCTCTCCTCTGCAGGCTCCATTTCTAAATGTAACCAAGCTGCTGGGTAGAGACTAGCTGTTAGCATGTCTCACTGTTCACAGAAGGAGCGATCCTGCTCACCCATCTCTGAAGCACACCCTTAGAAGCAGTAGTATTCATGGACATACTGCAGTGTGAGCAGTGCAGCTGTGAATCCAGCACTCTGCCAAGTTAAAACAGTTAGAAGCAGAGTGTCTCACTCTGCTCCCATTAGACTTATGAGCAGCAGTAATTTGATCCTTGGCTATGATTAAAGACCAGAGGGTCTGAAAGGAGTCTGCCCAGCCCCCCTCCCTCCCCCAACCTGGGGCTGTGACATTTATGCTTACTGGAAAATTTTAAAAGTGCAATTTTATGGATTTCTGAAGCTGGATTCCTTTTTCCTCTGATCGAAGATATTTACAAGTTCTATTAATATTTTATCCCGACAATTAACACCACTTACCTGTGTATTAGGAGCCAGATTCTGGAATGGTGGGAAGATGTGCTATCCTGTAGTAACTGTGCTTCAGCTGTCTCGCCGTGCGGCCAGATACAATCCACTTGAGCTTCTGAACATTTGGCTTTGAACATTTGCTTGAAGAATATTCTGCAAGGCACTTTGATACTAATTCTTTCCAGCAGAATAGGTCTCTGCCGCTGATCTGGAAGCAAGGGCAAGAACGTATTAACATTTCGTAAGGAGATATTCCAGTCTGTACTGTAGTCTACAATGGAAGGCAGAAGTCACAAAGGCCATGCTGGTGGGGTTAGGGGAATTGTGTCAGGCAAGTCCTCTCACCTTGGAATATGTCTGGAGACCTTCTATTACTTCTGACAATTCATACAGCTTCTGATCCTGCATCTCAACCGCCAATATAGACAATGCCAACAAAGAGGGCTAGGCAAGAAAAAGACGGCAAACGTGTGAGAGAAGGTAATCTCCGCTACGGGGAGTCATTCATTACCCATTGAAAACCATAAAAACTGCAAATAAATATTAAAATCCTGCTTGAATTTATCACTTGGAATCTTATCCCGTCTTTTTTACTACATTATGAAGATAAAATGAATGGAGTCCAAAAAAAAAACCACAACCTACAACTTGGGACTCTTGATGTAAGACATGGCATGACACTAGAATATGCCATCACTTACAGTACAAGCTCTAAGACCCTCCACCCCCCCCCCCCCCCCCATCTAACCTGGGAATGAAGGGCTGGCACTTCCATTTGTCACTTGCTTCATTACAGCTCCACTTTAGGGAGTAGCATGGTTTTTGGGGTCTTTTTAAAGTTTAAAATTGAAGAACTCATTTTCAGACCCCCCCATTCCCACCATCTCCCCCACAAAAGCATCTTGGGCAGGAAAAGATTAAAGGGTGTGCCGAGCTGAAGCAGTGCAGTGTCTATTTAATAGTCAGGATCAAGGGGGTCCCAGATGTCAGACTCCAAGAAATCTTTAAAAAAGGATATCAGGGACTTTAAAAAAAAAAAAAAAAAGACCCGGATATCCCTTTTAAGTGCTACTACAAGGGGGATTGGTCTGTAATATGGACAAGATTGGGCAGCACGGTAGCTCAGTGGTTACCACCGCAACCTTGCAGTGCTGGGGTCCTGGGTTCAAATCCAACCAAGGACAACATTCTGCAAGGAGTTTGTATGTTGTCCCCATGTTTTGTGGATTTCCGCCCACACTCCAAAGACATACAGCTAGGGAATGTAGATTGAGAGCCCCAATGGGGACAGGGCCGATGAGGTCTAAATTGTCGGAATTGTAAAGTGCTGCGGAATATGTTGGCGCTATATAAATAAAGATTATTACTAAAATTTAGATTCCGTATATAAGGGCAACATCACAGAATTTGTGCCATTTCTCTCCCTTGACTCACCTTTGCTTTAGAGAATCCAAGCCTACAGTGACAGGCCTTAAGATTTGCTTCAAGATGTTCCAATGGAAATAGTTTTTGCCTAATGGAGGGAAAGGAGCAGAAAGAAATAATAAAAAAAAATATATAATATATATATATATATATAATTCTAGTCATTGCAAATTTGCATCACTTTCCATTTGTAGATGTATAATCCAGTGCAAGAGTGGAAGTTAGGATTTGTTAATAGGGAATGTTCACTACCCAGACAACCCCTTCTCATCACTGTTTGCCCAAGGAAAATAACAGGCTATGTGCCCATGATGCAGAAATGCTCCGGATTTTTTCCTGAGCGTTTCTGCATCTCCCTGGCAGAAAAAAAACGCATGCGGATTGTACATGCAGATTGTACATGTGTTTTTCCTGCCAGGGACAAGCGTAAGTGAAGCGTTCTTCACTTGCATTTCCACATGCGGGTTGTCAAGCGCTTTCCAAGCGATATTAGCATCACTAGGAAAGTGCTTGTCAACTTGGTCACATATACATATATGTATATGTATACATATACATATATAGTGTGACCGAAAGAATGGTAAAAAATAAAAAAATAAATATTATACTTACCTTCTGATGGCCCCCGGTGTCTTTAGTCGATGCGTCCTGGTTTGCCGGCAGCTAGCGGTAGATTTAAGGACCTGCCGACGTCAGCGGTCGCGTGACCAGTCACATGACTAAATGACGTCAGCGCAGGGCCTTTAGTCTACCGCGAGCTGCCGGCAAGCCGAGACAAGGACTCCGGGACCATCAGAAGGTAAGGTAAGAAATATAATATATTATATTATATTATATTATATAATATAATATATATATATTTTTTTTTTACAGGTTCTATGGTACCCAGGTCCTCTTCTCCAAATCCGGGTACCATCCGCACATTGAAACACATGGAATCTGCATGTACAGATGCAGTGATGCGGATTCCATGCAAGTCAATGGCGGCGAAAACGCCGCGCTTCCGCAAAATTGGTAGTGCTGCGTATTTTTTCCACAATGATAATCCGCAGCGGAAATTTGTGCACAGCACATGCTGATCATTGGGAAACATAGCAGACCTTCTACCAAGCGTTTAAGTGTTTCTGCAGCGGAATTGCCGCTGTGGAAACGCTAAAAAAAAAAAAAAAAAAAAAAAAAGCATAGTGGGAACACAGCCTAATACTCGCCTCTGCTTCCAGCGGTGACAGCACCGGCTCACGTGACAATCCCTGCATCCAGTCAGCAGCTGCTTCACTTTCCCTCCCTTTGGACAAAATCAGACATCCAGAGGAAGTGAGCACCCGCAGCTTTGACTTCCTCCAGATATCAGTTATGTCTGTAGGAGAAAAGAGTGAAGCAACCACTGACTGGCTGCAGGGATCGCGTGACAATGTCATGTAATCCCCAGGAGAGTCAGTGCAGACACTGCTGGAACCAGAGGAGAGTATAACGGTTTTTTTCTTGAGGAAAACAGTGATTGAGAAGGGGTTATCAGAGTAGTGAACCTTTATAATGTTTACAGGGTGGGTCATTGAGGTAATTTGTCGACCTGATTAGCAAATGCATCCTGAAAACCCACCTCTTCAGGAAAGCATACTACCTATCCCCCTCGCAGGCAGGGTCCCTTCTCGCACTGTACCGGTGTCACTCAAGCATGTCTGATTACACTCTTTCTACTCTTAACAAGAACAGTTTGGCCACAAAATTCTTTTTAAAGGCCCCCCATGCACATTAAAGTAAGATGGCATGGGTGGACTGGCTGTACCAACCGATGGAAGAGCGGAAGCCGAAGAGCGAGTGCACAGGAACAGTTATCCAAGCTTTCCTATGTAAGGGGGAGTTGGCAGATATAGCCATCAGCCACATAGTGTACAGTACAGACCAAAAGTTTGGACACACCTTCTCATTTAAAGAAATTTCTGTATTTTCTTGACTATGAAAATTGTACATTCACACTGAAGGCATCAAAACTATGAATTAACACATGTGGAATTATATACTTAACAAAAAAGTGTGAAAACTGAAAATATGTCTTACATTCTAGGTTCTTCAAAGTAGCCACCTTTTGCTCACTCTTGGCATTCTCTTGATAATTCCACATGTGTTAATTCATAGTTTTGATGTCTTCAGTGTGAATGTACAATTTTCAGTCATGAAAATACAGAAAAATCTTTAAATGAGAAGGTGTGTCCAAACTTTTGGTCTGTACTGTATATGGGGGCCTTAACACTGCAGCTTTCAGAGAGCTTCACTGACCCACCAGTCTGGAGAAGGGTGCCCTCAGCTATACATCTATTTTGTTGCATCTTTACATTTCTTCCGTCATCTATAATATACAGTACTTACCTTGTAATGTCTTCAGATCCTGTTCTGTCCAGATGTGTCCGGATCCCAAGTGGCGGAAGTTCGTCGACTGCCATATTGGGACACCCAAGTGATGGGTGTCTCAATATGAAAACCACTGGTGGTACTAGCCTCTTGCGCAGTACCACCAGCAGAACACCGTCGCGAACACGCCACCGGGATCAGCCGAATGATTCAATGACCGCCACCATCTTTGTACAGGAGGAGCGCATGTCCAGTTTTAATGTGACCGCCATTATCTGCGCGAAGATGACGGTGGTCTGATTTACTGCACTGGGAGACCGCTCAAACAAGAGAACACATGAGGGAAGAAGGCAGCACAGGGGTGGAGAGAGAGCAGACTAGGGGGAGAGCACATTGGGTACGCAGGTCAAAGAAGAGATCACATGAGAGAAGACAGCAGATTGGGGGGGGGGGACCAAATGGAACAGCACGTGAGGGGAGAACAGCTCAGGAAGGAGAGAGACAGCAGACAAGGGGGATAGCACATGGGGTAGACAGGTCAAAGAAGAGAGCACAGACGGAGAAGTCAGCACATGGGGGTGGGGAAGAGAATCTCAATGCTGCAAAGCCTGCCCCCATTGTGACATTACCACCCTCCAGCTAGTCTTAATAATCTCTGGCAGCCCCTTATCTACAGCAACATCCCCAATTCTGCAGTCTTGCGTCTCCCAGAATGCCTTGCAGAACAGAACTTTTCATTGTTTGCCAAGCTGTCGCTGTAGTGATCGAGCTGCTGCACTGCGCTACATGCCAGGTTCACACACTTTCACGGACAACCTCATATGTGCATGACGCTGCAGACCTTAGGTCAGGGGACCCCGACCAGTCAGTGCATCACCTCCATGATCAGGCCACAACTCGTGTTGATCCCACCCAGGATAGATGACCCAGTATTTACAGAGTGTCCTCAATAGTAATGATTTTACCTTTCGCTTGATAAGTTCTCCACAACAAGGGAATGGTAGACTTGTAAGAGGTGATACGCGGTTGTGGTTCTCACTTTCCAGCCCAACTTTTCCAAGACGATCTTCTCCATGCGCATCATGTCACACACTGTAAATTTGTACTGACTTATCCTTATCAGATCGGTCGCCAGGGGCACGTTTCTTTCTTCTTCTGTGGTTTTTACGGCAAGGTACAAACACGTTAAGCCAACACAGCCCAGATATTTTGGTTGTACCTGAAATTATAAAATAAATGTTATATATGAATATTGCAAGTACTCTCAGGTAATAAGAGACAAATACAAACATAAAAAGGAAGAGTAACCAATGCCAACATCAGGCCTGGAAGATATGCCATTTGTATTGTGATGCTTGTTCCAGGAATTAAAGGGAACCTGTCAGGTCCCCCATGCCCTCCAACTCTGCAGCATTCACCCATATAGGACTAAATTCCCTGCGTAACCAGCCCTCGTTTTCATTGAATAATGTTCTACAGGGCTGGTTAGGCAGGGAATTTAGTCCTACATGGGTGAATACTGTTAGGCTGAAGGGCATGAGGGACCTGACAGCTTCGCTTTAACAGTGCTTTTTCTTATTCTTCCTCAGAGTTCAGTTTTTACTCTTGCCCAATGTAGTGGTGCGTGTTCCAGACTAATCGTGGGATCAGTGCTGCCTTGAGAGAAGTCTTCACTTACTAACTGTCCAAATCTGTAAATTCCTCAAAGTGGGTTTGTGGCGTTGCCACTCCAGCCCATAGGAAGTTACACTTCATATACATGTTGGGGTATAGACTTTCCCCACCCAGAAGGGAAAGGGAAAAAAAAAAATAAAATAAAGTTGCCAGATCATGAATCGGGGGTATCGAAGAATCTTTCCTGGCAGGACATCTGCTTTTAATTCAGAAACCCTCTTTAGTGATAATTGCTGTATGCTAGTGATCATTTCCAGCAGATATTAGCTGTTGCCATCATAACTGAAAATGTAGCATTTAGCGTATGCACCCAGCTAAAAGTAAGGGTCTGTGTGCACGTCATCCACAGTATACTGCAACATGCCCATAGGCCCCAATTCAGCAGCATGTTCTCAGCTTCTGTCTGCTTACGATTTGTTTAAAGGGGCTGTCCACTACTCGGACAATACCTTCTCAATCCCTGTGCTTGCTCCCAGTAAAACTCCTATGCTCATCTCCTGCCGTTGCGCAGCCTCTGCTCTCAAGTATGTATGTGATATGCCTGAAAGCGGGGAGAGTGAAGCCAGCACTGACTGGCCGCAAGGATCACCTGACAATGTCATGCAATTACCAGGAGAGACTGTGCAGACACTGCTGGAATGATGTTGGCAAACATCTGGATTGAGAAAGGATTGCAATAACTGTAGGGAACCCCCCCCCCCCCACACACCGCCCTCCGACTCTGTGTTCCTATATGGTGGAACACTGCAAAGAAATGTACGCCAAGCAGTAGATTGCTCTTTATAATGCGTCCTTATGGTGGACAGATGCCTCAAAATAAATTCTGACAGTGACCAACATCGAGCACATACCTAAGTGTATGCACCCAACACTGGCCACAAACGTAGCATGGACCTAGCCATAGTAGCAGATCTACCAGGATGGGTCCCTTACCTTCATTTTGGCTAAGAAACGGTCCAAAATGTTCACAGCCAATGAGAAGGTTTCTGTACTGAAACCAAAGAACTGAGTTAGACTAAGCAGATCCTTCACTTCAAAGTCACGAAGTCTGGACGTCATCCGGAGGCCATTGTCGTGAGCAGATTCTATCAACCGCAAACCACAAGCTTTTGGCTGACACTTCAGCTCCTGCTCCAAGAAGGAGTGCAGCTGGTGAAGAAGGCGCTGAGCTTCTGAGGTTACAAGCGCGTCAATCATCTGCAAGACAAGACGCGAGATCAGACCCAGCGAAAGTTCTGTATGTAATCACAGCGCTCCACATCTGAGGCAAGATATCACTGTATAATAGCAGTCACGCTCAATCGCCCATGAGCCACAGATGGCCTCTTACCTCCCAGCCCACCCGCAGTGTAAGACCACTCCATACAGTGCAGCTGCCCTCAGTTACCTCCTAGCCCACCCGCAGTGTAAGACCACTCCATACAGTGCAGCTGCCCTCAGTTACCTCCTAGCCCACCCGCAGTGTAAGACCACTCCATACTGTGCAGCTGCCCTCAGTTACCTCCTAGCCCCCCCAATGTAAGACCGCTTTCATACAGTGCAGCTGCCCTCAGTTACCTCCTAGCCCCCCCAATGTAAGACCACTCCATACAGTGCAGCTGCCCTCAGTTACCTCCTAGCCCCCGAATGTAAGACCACTCCATACAGTGCAGCTGCCCTCAGTTACCTCCTAGCCCCCCCAATGTAAGACCACTCCATACAGTGCAGCTGCCCTCAGTTACCTCCTAGCCCCCGAATGTAAGACCACTCCATACAGTGCAGCTGCCCTCAGTTACCTCCTAGCCCCCCCAATGTAAGACCACTCCATACAGTGCAGCTGCCCTCAGTTACCTCCTAGCCCCCCCAATGTAAGACCACTCCATACAGTGCAGCTGCCCTCAGTTACCTCCTAGCCCCTGAATGTAAGTGACGCGCCCCTGGGCCTTCTGTGTCGTGCGGCATCGCGCGCACAGGGGCTTACCCGGAGCCGGATCAGATGGGGGTAGTAGTCTCGTGGCGGTGATCCGGTCCGTGCCCAGGGAGTCAAACTAAGCGGCGAGTCTATTAGCAGTAGATGTTAGAATGTGTGTCGACTACGCCACCCGTTGATTTGCGGTCACAAGGCCGCCGCTGCAAAACAGTCCGCTGAGGCCGGTGGTATGGGTGCAGCAGGGATGGTATAACCCCCAACGGGAGGGGTATGGCCTCAGGGCAGCAGGAGTAGATGATGGAGGTTGTGATGGTGCGGTAAGGAGGCACAGAGACGTGGGATGCAGTTTCAGGGTTTTTACTCACTGATGTTGCTTTAGTCACTCTGGCCTTGAGTGACCACCCGAGCCGTGCTGCGTCCACCAGGTGCGGGGCTCGGCTAACCCCCAGGCAGTTCTGGAGCGTGGTCCTGAGCTCCCCTCTCTCTCTTTCTGCTGGCCGTCCCCACCAGGGATCCACCTTTGTCCGGTTCCCTTGGGCCTTCTGATGGCAAAACCTTCTCTGGCTTTCCTGACCCTACTCTTGGTGTACCTTCCTGGTGGATGTGGTGAGGGTCGTGGCAAAGCTTGCCCACGACCTCCGGTTCCTGGCTAAGGGTTACTTTTGCCTCCGCCAGCTTGGGATCCGGTGCCCTTTTCTGCCAACCCTTCACCCTTTTTGGTCTGATTCTGGGATCTTAGGGTTCCCTCTGGCTCTGCCTCTCTGGGTCCTTCTTCCTCCTCTTTCTTCATGCTTGGCCCTGGAGCTGGGCCCAGCCGGAGCCACAGCTCCCTGTCAGCCCTCCTGGCTGAGCTCCTCTGCTCTGCTTCTCCTCAGGCTGAACTTGACTAAAAAGACCCTGTCTCTAGATGGTGCCCACCTTATATACGCCCTCTATGTGTGAGCCCAGGTGACCAGCACCCAATGGGCTCCTAGCTTTACCCAGAGTACTCCCCCTACACTACTGGGATGTTCCACCCCCCTCCCACTCCAGCCAGGGACAGACGCTGTCGTACCTGCACATTTCTCTAGTGGGAGTACCGTAGTTCTGTCCCCCGGAAATGGGATGTATGTAGTGCATGCAGCCTACTGAGCTCAGTCCCACACTCCATCCTTACCCGGGAGTGGAATACCACACCTCTGGATTGAGGTGCAATACCCCTGTAGCAGCCGAGTCCTCAGGGTGCTACATAAGACCACTCCATACAGTGCAGCTGCCCTGTTACCTCCTAGCCCCCCCAATGTAAGACCGCTTCATACAGTGCAGCTGACCTCAGTTACCTCATAGCATCCCCCCCATGTAAGACCACTCCATACTGTGCAGCTGACCTCAGTTACCTCCTAGCCCCCCCAATGTAAGACCACTCCATACAGTGCAGCTGCCCTCAGTTACCTCCTAGCCCCCCCAATGTAAGACCACTCCATACAGTGCAGCTGCCCTCATTAGCTAGCCTTCTCCTGTCCCTGTACAGGGATGTCCGGCCGAGCCCTCCCGGGGTCTCAGAGGAGCCTTCTCACACATTACACACACTGGGCTCCTCTCCCCGCACACATGCGCAGTGTAGCAGAGCTCCCAGACCCCACACTGCCTGACTCTGCCTCCGGGGGCTTTTAGTGTCAGTCAGTCCTAGTGTAAACCCTGAACAGCTGCTGACACCAGCGTCACGTGCCGCCAGCCCCTCCCCCACAGCCCCGCCTAGACTCCGCCCACAGACAGGACAAGCCTGGACTAGTCTTCCCCATGGTAACAGAGCAGGCCGGGCCGTACAGGCACCAATATGGGGGGGCTCACCGCCTATAGCGCACTGACTGCCAGGTGCCTCAGCTGCGGGACCCCACAGGCTAAGCGATCGCGTCCCCAAGAGCTGACCTCTAGCAGCCGCCATTAACCCTGTGCGTACCTTGTCCGGGGTGCGGGAGGTCCACGGCTTACGAGGTTACTTGATCTTGGATATTGTTTCTTCTCCTTCCCGGATGTCTCCTAGAAAAATGTCATTTACGTCCCCCACCCCACGCACTGACCCCCGGGTCTTCTTTACTCAGCTGACTGACGGATCGCCCCCTGACAGCCGCTTATATAACCTGACGTGGAGCCCGCCCCTCCCGTCCTATTGGCCCGCAGCGCTGCAGCACTCCACCTACTGGTGGTACTGTGTAATTGCAGTGTTCTCAGTGATTCATTGTCTGCGCCACCTGCAGGTGATACTGTGTAACTGCAGTGTTCTCAGTGATTCATTGCGCCACCTGCCGGTGATACTGTGTAACTGCTGTGTTCTCAGTGATTCATTGTCTCCGCCACCTGCTGGTGATACTGTGTAACTGCAGTGTTTACAGTGATTCATTGTCTGCGCCACCTGCTGGTGATACTGTGTAACTGAAGTGTTCTCAGTGATTCATTGTCTGTGCCACCTGCTGGTGATACCGTGTAACTGCAGTGTTCTCAGTGATTCATTGTCTCCGCCACCTGCTGGTGATACTGTGTAACTGCAGTGTTCTCAGTGATTCATTGTCTCTGCCACCTGCTGGTGATACTGTGTAACTGAAGTGTTCTCAGTGATTCATTGTCTGCGCCACCTGCTGGTGATACTGTGTAACTGCAGTGTTCTCAGTGATTCATTGTCTCCGCCACCTGCTGGTGATACTGTGTAACTGCAGTGTTCTCAGTGATTCATTGTCTCTGCCACCTGCTGGTGATACTGTGTAACTGCAGTGTTCTCAGTGATTCATTGTCTGCGCCACCTGCTGGTGATACTGTGTAACTGCAGTGTTCTCAGTGATTCATTGTCTGCGCCACCTGCTGGTGATACTGTGTAACTGCAGTGTTCTCAGTGATTCATTGTCTCCGCCACCTGCTGGTGATACTGTGTAACTGCAGTGTTCTCAGTGATTCATTGTCTCTGCCACCTGCTGGTGATACTGTGTAACTGCAGTGTTCTCAGTGATTCATTGTCTCCGCCACCTGCTGGTGATACTGTGTAACTGCAGTGTTCTCAGTGATTCATTGTCTGCGCCACCTGCTGGTGATACTGCGTAACTGCAGTGTTCTCAGTGATTCGTTATCTGAGTCACCTGCTGGTGATACTGCGTAACTGCAGTGTTCTCAGTGATTCGTTATCTGAGTCACCTGCTGGTGATACTGTGTAACTGCAGTGTTCTCAGTGATTCATTGTCTCCGCCACCTGCTGGTGATACTGTGTAACTGCAGTGTTCTCAGTGATTCATTGTCTCTGCCACCTGCTGGTGATACTGTGTAACTGAAGTGTTCTCAGTGATTCATTGTCTGCGCCACCTGCTGGTGATACTGTGTAACTGCAGTGTTCTCAGTGATTCATTGTCTGCGCCACCTGCTGGTGATACTGCGTAACTGCAGTGTTCTCAGTGATTCGTTATCTGAGTCACCTGCTGGTGATACTGCGTAACTGCAGTGTTCTCAGTGATTCGTTATCTGAGTCACCTGCTGGTGATACTGCGTAACTGCAGTGTTCTCAGTGATTCGTTATCTGAGTCACCTGCTGGTGATACTGCGTAACTGCAGTGTTCTCAGTGATTCGTTATCTGAGTCACCTGCTGGTTGTACTGTGTAATTGGAGTGTTCTCAGTGCTTAGCATTATATACACTGCTCAAAAAAAATAAAGGGAACACTTAACCCTAGAACGCATACCTGGGGCCTCGCAGGCCCGCCCTGTTAATTGTTTTCTATTTTCTGCAAGATTACTTTAGTTAGAATTTTGAAACTCTAGGTATTCCTCAGGTATATAGTTGTTTGTCATTTTTGCTTGAGTTATTCCATGTTATTTGCACACGGGCCTAAAAGGCCCCAGGTATATGAAAGTGTAGATTTTTATGGTCATGCGTTCTAGGGTTAAACAACAGAATATAACTCCAAGTAAATCAAACTGTCCACTGAGGAAGCAACACTGATTGACAATCAATTTCACATGTTGTTGTGCAAATGGAATAGACAATAGATGGAAATTATTGGCAATTATCAAGACACACTCAATAAAGGAGTGGTTCTGCAGGTGGGGACCACAGACCACATCTCAGTACCAATGCTTTCTGGCTGATGTTTTGGTCACTTTTGAATGTTGGTTGTGCTTTCACACTCGTGGTAGCATGAGACGGACGCTACAATCCACAGAAGTTGCTCAGGTAGTGCAGCTCATCCAGGATGGTATATCAATGCGAGCTGTGGCAAGAAGGTTTGCTGTGTCTGTCAGCGTAGTGTCCAGAGGCTGGAGGCGCTACCAGGAAACAGGCCAGTACACCAGGAGACGTGGAGGGGGCCGTAGGAGGGCAGCAACCCAGCAGCAGGACCGCTACCTCCGCCTTTGTGCAAGGAGGAACAGGAGGAGCACTGCCAGAGCCCTGCAAAATGACCTCCAGCAGGCCACAAATGTGCCGGACGCTTGGCATTTGCCACAGAACACCAGGATTGGCAAAGTCGCCACTGGCGCCCTGTGCTCTTCACAGATGAAAGCAGGTTCACACTGAGCACATGTGACAGACGTGACAGAGTCTGGAGACGCCATGGAGAGCGATCTGCTGCCTGCAACATCCTTCAGCATGACCGGTTTGGCAGCGGGTCAGTAATGGTGAGGGGTGGCATTTCTTTGGAGGGCCGCACAGCCCTCCATGTGCTCGCAAGAGGTAGCGTGACTGCCATTAGGTACCGAGGTGAGATCCTCAGACCCCTTGTGAGACCATATGCTGGTGCGGTTGGCCCTGGGTTCCTCCTAATGCAGGACAATGCCAGATCTCATGTGGCTGGAGTGTGTCAGCAGTTCCTGCAAGATGAAGGCATTGAAGCTATGGACTGGCCCGCCCGTTCCCCAGACCTGAATCCGATTGAGCACATCTGGGACATCATGTCTCGCTCCATCCACCAACATCACGTTGCACCACAGACTGTCCAGGAGTTGGCGGATGCTTTAGTCCAGGTCTGGGAGGAGATCCCACAGGAGACCATCCTCAACCTCATCCGGAGCATGCCCAGGCATTGTAGGGAGGTCATACAGGCACGTGGAGGCCACACACAATACTGAGCCTCATTTTGACTTGTTTTAAGGACATTACATCAAAGTTGGATCAGCCTGTAGTGTGTTTTTCCACTTTAATTTTGGGGGTGACTCCAAATCCAGGCCTCCATTGGTTAATAAACTTGATTTCCATTGATGATTTTTGTGTGATTTTGTTATCAGCACATTCAACTTTGTACAGAACAAAGTATTCAATGAGAATATTTCATTCATTCAGATCTAGGATGTGTTATTTGAGTGTTCCCTTTATTTTTTTGAGCAGTGTGCAATTGTCTGCTTCACCTGCTGGTGATACTGTGTAACTGCAGTGTTCTCAGTGCTGAGCATCTAATATATATAATTGTCTTATCCCGTCTGTCTGTCTGTCTAGGAAATCCCGCGTCGATGATTGGTCCAGCCGCGGCCAATCAGCGACGCGGGATTTCAGAAAAAAGATGGCGGCCGTTAGCGGCTCATCTGCCGCACGGAGGTCAGCGGCGATGCAGCCGGGAGATGAGCGGCTGCTAGCAGCAGAACTACCCCGACCGGCGGCACCGCTGACCTCCATGCGGCTACCGTCAGGAGATCAGCGGCTAGAACCGCTGATCTCCCGACGGCAAATGTGAACGGAGGACCGGGGAGCGGCGCCGCCGGTCGGGATGCTTCTGCTGCGAGCAGCCGCTCATCTCCCTGCTTCTCGCAGCGGAAGTAGCTGCACAGGCAGCGCCGCTCCCCGGTCCTCACTAATACGACGCTGATTGTTCGCGGGCAGCGGCCGCGACCAATCAGCGATATTGGTGCCAAGTTTAAACACCGCTGTGCTGATTGTTTTTCGTCGCCAGTCGCGACCAATCAGTAGAGCGGTGTTTAAATTTGGCGCCAATACTGCTGATTGGTTTTAGTTGCCGGCCGTGACCAATCAGCAGTATTGGCGCCAAATTTAAACACCTCTCTGCTGATTAGTCGCGACCGCCGGCCGTGACCAATCAGCGATATTGGCGCCAAATTTAAACAACGATTTGCTGATTAGTCGCGGTCACGACTAATCAGCGATTTTGGCGCCAAATTTAAACACGCTCCCCAGTCCTCACTAACACGGTTCGCTGATTGGCCGCGGTCGCCGGCCGCAACCAATCAGCAGTATTAGCGCCAAATTTAAACACCGTTCTGCTGATCGGTCGCGGCCGGCGACCAAGACCAATCAGCATTATTGGCGCCAAATTTAAACAACGCTTTGCTGATTGCTTGCGGTGGCCGGCCGCGACCAAGCAGCGATATTGGCGCCAAATTTAAACACCGCTCTGCTGATTAGTCGCGGCCGGCAACCGTGACCAATCAGCGATATAGGCGCCAAATTTAAACACCGCTTAGCTGATTGGTCACAGTTGCCGGCCGCGACCAATCAGCGATTTTGGCGCCAAATTTAAACACGCTCTCCAGTCCTCACTAACATGGTTTTCTGATTGGTCGCGGCCGCCGCCTGCGACCAATCACCGATATTGCCGACAAATTTAAGCACCACTTTGCTAATTGGTCGCGGTTGCCGGTAGCGACCAATCAGCGATTTTGGCGCCAAATTTAAACACCGCTCTGCTGATTGCGCCCGGTCGGCTGCATACATATTCTAGAATACCCGATGCGTTAGAATCGGGCCACCATCTAGTTATGTATAATTGTCTGCGCCACCTAATAATCTTTTCTGTTTAATTTGCTTCTTTTCTTAAGTTAAGGGTTCACATATGTGTGAAAAAAAACGTTCCAATATCGGGACCGAAAAATCGGACAAGTGTCATGCGATTTTCACACCTAGCATCCGTATGACATCCATATACAGTGTTTTTTTTCTCTGCAACTATTATTCTACAATCATTTACAGGACCATTTACAGTGCTCTATGCTACAGAATGGTAATGTATCCGTAAAGATCGGATGCCATACAGATGGTCCGTATGCCGTCCGTTTTTTTTTTCCGCACCCATTCACTTGCATTGGCGAGGCTCGTCTGATTTACGCCGCAATATGCTGCATGCTGCGATTTTTCTCTCAGCCCAATTTCAGCTGAGAAAAAAATCACGGATGAGCTGTAACTCAT
This sequence comes from Phyllobates terribilis, assembly GCF_046119375.1. Classification (NCBI taxonomy): domain Eukaryota; kingdom Metazoa; phylum Chordata; class Amphibia; order Anura; family Dendrobatidae; genus Phyllobates; species Phyllobates terribilis. The sequence goes on along the minus strand of NW_027362770.1, from coordinate 41,371,716 downwards.
AGAATAACATTGGTCAGAGTGCAATTTGATTTTTTATCGGATTGCACTCGTCCGTTTTTCTCACAAATGAGTTTGAGCCCTAAAGGGGGATGTACATTGAAAACCAGTTAGCACTGATTGGTGGGGTCCGACTGCTGGGATTAGTAGAACGGGAACTTGTATCCCTGGTACAAATTAAATGCCCAAACCAGCACTCCATTCATCCTGTAGTAAGTTGGAGGAAAACGTTGCGCAGAGCTCAGCAGCCCCACAGGGAATGAATAGAGTGGGGGCTGAACATGCACACTGACACTGCCGCTACATTCTAGCCATGGTGGAAGTGGGGCCCATTATACTGTGTGGAGGTCTACGTGGGGCCCATTATACTGTGTGGAGGTCTACGTGGGGCCCATTATACTGTGTGGAGGTCTACGTGGGGCCCATTATACTGTGTGGAGGTCTACGTGGGGCCCATTATACTGTGTGGAGGTCTACGTGGGGCCCATTATACTGTGTGGAGGTCTACGTGGGGCCCATTATTCTGTATGGAGGACTATGTGGTGCCCATTATTCTGTGTGGAGGACTATGTGGGGCCCATAATACTGTATACTGGTTGATCCACGGCTTTGTCCAAGTTTTTCATTTTGGCCCTCTGTGTGTTTGAGTTTGACATCCCTGCACTAAGGTATTATTGTCACTATAGGGTTCGTCTGTCCTATAAGGAATCTGAAACATTTTCTCTTTACTATTAAAGACGATTGCACACATTTGAACACCCAGATAAAATGTAAATATAAAGGGGTTTTACAGAAGTGCTTTTTTTTTTTCTTCCTTTACCCTTGCACTATGTAAAAATAACAAAATTCAGCTTCAACCCCTTTACGACCTTGGACGTACAGTACATATACCTGTTTGATGCAGGCTCCGACTGTTTTGCAATTTTACCGCACTTGGTATTTTTTCCCATTTTTCAGTACACGGCATGGTAAAACCAATGGTTTCCTTCAAAAGTACAACTCGTCCTGCAAGAAACAAGCCCTCACACGGCCATATTGACCGAAAAATAAAAAAGTTATGGCTCTGGGAAGAAAAGGAGCAAAAAACGAAAACAAAAAAGCCCAAGGTGGTAAAGGGGTTAATCGTCCACCTCTGCTTTAGCCCTGCCTCACCACTACTGCCCCCTGTCTTTGGTGAGAGGTTGCAGTGGTGAAGTCACAACTACAGCAGGTGACGCCAACATGCCGATGTAGTCAGTGTGCAACCTCTGAGCCCAGTGATTGGTTGCAGCAGTCAGCATCACTCCTGAGCCCAGTGATTGGTTGCAGTGGTCACATGCTGTAGTTGTGATGTCACACAGCAGCCTGTAAAAAAAAACACTGATGTTCATATTTTTACCTACAGAAAGCATGAGGGTAAAATCCATAATTTTCTAAAACCCTTTAAACAACAAACTGTTATCCAACCGATGACAGAGAATCATTCTTTGGAAAGAAGTCAGCCATGTTTAAAAATTTTTGTCCATGGTACGCTATTATTTTGGTCCCCCAAAATGCATAGAGATTGATGGAAAGGAAATCACATGGGGACCAAACGCTCATCCTTTAGGCTCCGATTACCTTCCTGCAGTGAATGGGTGCATCAGCGGCTCTGCCTGAACACTATTTTTGGACTACTTAGTGCAGAGCATACTCTGTCAGCACAGAAGGACTGTTAAAACCAAGTACAGGCACTCGATGCATCATGGCGGCCAGTCTTTATATACACCTTCCACCTGCTATGTTCCCATCTATCTCCGCCCTTCTCTGGCCATATGAAGCCAGAGCTGTCAATCAAAGAAGAGGGGGGTGGAGACTGAGGGAAAACAAGCAGGTGAGAAGGTGTACTTAGATGATTGGCTCCGCCATGAAGCACTGAGCCGCGGGGCTTAGTTTGAACAGTCATCCTGTGCTGACAGAGTCCCTTTAAGCCCTAAACGTAGTGTATCTTTTTTTTTTTTAAAAGCGTTGCAGTTTTTGCAGCATTATTTTTTAGTCAATGCCAGAAGTGGTTTCAAAAGAAATGGGAAATATTGTGGAATCTGCTCTGGTTTTACCTAAAAACCCCCACAAATTTTCCCGGAAAATACTGTGAGAAAACCATGCCTGGAGCTGTGTCACTGGCTCTGTGCACACAGCGTCTTTTTCAGACAGTTTCCACCACTGAAACCGCCTGAAAGACCCATCACAACCATGATCATACACAATCCTATGGAAAAACGGCTTAGTGTGCACAGGTTTCTTCATTGTTCAATGGAGTGGGAAAAAAAAAATGACCAGGAAATGACTGTAAGGCCTTGTGATGAGTATTGGACGATCGTGCATCAAAAAGGCAGCATCGTACAGTTCCAGCAAAGTGGATGGGATGTATAGAAATCTCCTGCCCTTGTGCTTCTTATTTACTCCGCGTACAATGAGCTGCGGTGCAGTTTCAAATCTGCAACATGTCAATTTCTCTTGTGGATACTCTGAGTTTTCTGTACGGAGAATTTTCCCCATATACTTGTATTAGATGCGGAAAATCCACAGGTAAAAAATGCACATGCACTTTAGTGCATTTCTGCGGCCAAATACCTGGAAGTATCACCAACAAAGCAGCTTTATTTAAACCATGACACACCAGCAAGAGACAAAAATACAGCGTCAGAAACACGAAACGCATGCTAGAAAAAAAACCACAAAAATCCTGCAGCGTCAAAACCTCACCAAAAGCTCATCGTGTGAACGTAGCCTAATTAGGTGGGAGACACTTGACATTTAGGACACGGCAGGAGACTGAGCGCCCATCGGGAGGTGTCACCCTCTGACTGTGGGACTTCCAGAAAAGTCTAGCACAGCTGTCATCACATAACAGAGACTCCGTGTTCATTCCAAGGCCGTCTGATCTCCGCAGTACTGAGAAGAGGGCTATGTACTGACACGTCCCCTCCATATAGTCTCTCCTTCTGTTCTATGTATAGTACATACATGTCAGGACGTGTTCCTCGCTGAAAATTAACTGAATGTTTCTTTCTTAAAGAGTTACTAAACCTTTATAATGTTTTTTTTTTTTCATATTTCATTGCCCATATAATTATAAGCAGAACAGTGGGGTACGAGTCCTGGGGTCCCCACCGATCGGTCAAACCTTCTCCACCAGAGGTGCGTGGCTCAGGAGACAGAAGTGCTGGCTGCAGGCTAATAAGGCTCACACAGACAGGGTATGGATTCTTTAGAAAGTGTAGACTTAGTAGCCTATGCTTTCTATTAACCTCTTAAGGACCGGGCAATTTTTCATTTTTGCACTTTTGTTTTTTTCTCCCCTTATTCCAGGAGCCATAACTTTTTTTTTCCATCCACATAGCTGTGTGAAGGCTTGTATTTTTGAGCCCTGTGCTGATCTTTTTATTGATATAATTTTGGAATAGATATGATGTTTTGATTGCTTCGTATTATTACATTTTTTTTGTGTTGTGGCAGCCAAAAAAACGCAATTCTGGTAGACAGTGGGAGCAGACAACTACTCTTATCATGGTACCCTGCTGGTGCTGATCACAGTGCTGGCAGGGGACAATGATGAGGGCAGCTTCAGCACCCGGCACTTGGGAACAGCGATAACTGTACCCCTGATTCCCAGGCGCCGGTACGTGTCACCCGGATGTCATCCTTATGTCCTCAGTGTGGGAAATTTTGTGGTGCGTACAGAGGGTAAAAAACAGACATGTCAGCGTGTTTTGCCTATGGATGTACAGTTCTTGAAAACACACTGTCATGTGCATAGACCCAAATGAATGGGTCACCGTGTGTCAGTGTCTCCAGTGCGTGTGGAAATGGACACCACACGTACTGGACACATTGATGTCCGAAAGAGGCCTTACTGTGTTATAGCAGCAAAGCAGAATAAAACTATATAAATCTGGTATCGCTGGAATTGCACAGATCCGAAGAATTAACCCGTCTAGTCACTTATACCACACGGTGAACCGCACAAAAATAAAAATAAGAACTCTTCTTGTACTGCTGTCTATATGTTCATTACACCTCCCCAAAAAAAATCAGAATAAGGCTAGGGTCACATTTATCCTGTGCTTTCCGCTGAGCGCTTACGTTGGGGTGTTTGTGTAAATCCTCAAAACCGTGATCGAGACAAAACCCAGACAGAAACCCCAACTCCAAATGGAGACCCTTTTGATTTCGTCTGGTCTCTGTTCTGGTGGTGTCCCATCATTTTAGGCATCTTTTTAGCGCACAAGTGTGGGCGACCACAGTTCTGTGAATGTCTAAAAAGATGGACACCACTGGAACAGATGGCAAACGGACTCCAAAGTGTCTCTATTTGCCTCATTATAGTGAGTGGTTCCATCGGGGGTTTCAAATTGTGTACAAAAAAACTACCGCACTCCTGGTATAGGTCGGTGCACAAGTAGGGTCCAAAGCCATTAGTATATATTAGAAACTTGGCACTCATATCACCACAAGCTTACTGGTTACATATTGCTGTACACTGATGAAGGTCAACTGTGATCGAAACGTTTGTTTTTTACTTCATCTTCCCTTATTAAAATTTGCAAAAAGTCATTATTGAGTCATGTGAGTGCTAAGTTTTTAATATATACCATCGGGGGTTTCGCCTGAATCACATTTTTGTGGAATTTATACAGAAACCCCAACGTAGGTGCTCGGCGTAAACACAAGAATGTGATCCCGTCTTAAACTTAAACCGATCATAAAATACTATGTACCCCAATATGTTACCTACAAAAAACCCTAATTTATACCACACAAAACCAGCCCCCACTCAGGTTCATCATCTGACACTGGAAAGATAAGGGGGCCCACATTACTGGTAGAACAAAAACTCTGGAAAAGTGACACGTCTCCAATACCCCCTAAAATAAAATCCAGTGAAATCTGTGCTCCCAAATCCAAATGCCCCCCTTCTTCTGAGCCCCACTATGCCTAAACCGCTGTGTGCGGCCACATGTTTGTCATTACTGTAGCAGGGAGAGCCCAATTAACAATTTATGGGGTGTGTGTTGTCAGACGCACAAGCTGGACAAAATGTATGGGGGCTCTACACTGTATGGGGGGTACAATGTATAGGCACTAAACTGGCAGATTTGCAAATCTCCAGAATAAAGGATGGCGTGGATGTTACAAAATAGTAGCTGCAGCCTTAGAATATTTCACTGAGTGGTGCAATTTCTACAATGGGGTCACTTATTGGAGTTTTCTGCTGCGATGGCACCTTTGGGGCTCCGCAAATGTCGCCCACAAACAATTCTACCAAAATCTGTGCTCCAAAAGCCAAATGGCAGCACTCCTTCCTTCTCAGCCCTGATGTGTGACCTAACAGTAATTTCTGATGACATATGGGGCATCATCGTGTTGAGGAGAAATTGCGTAATAAATTGTGGGGTCCAGTTTCACTAATTAGCCTTTGTGTAACTGACAAATTTTTCAGCAAATACAAAAATTACCTTTTTACCACTAAAATGTTATATTTCCTTGTGCTAATGTTATAAAACTATATGATGCACCTGTGGGTTCAAAATACTCGCTACAGTCCCAGATGAAATCCTTAAGAAGTGAAGTTTCCAATATGGGGTTACCTTGGGGGGGGGGGGGGGGTTCTGTTGATCTGGCACCTCAGGGGCTCGGCTAATGGAGCCCACAATCTATTCAAATGGAATCAGCTTTCTGAAAGCCAAGTAGCGCGCCTTCTCATCCAATCATTGCCGTGTGCTCAAACAGTAGTATAGAACCACATATGGGGTACGTTCAGTAAAAATTACAAAACAAGCTATGGGGTCCATTTTCTCCTATTACTCCTTGTGGAAATTGTACATTTGGTGCTTAAAGCAGTATTTTAGTGGAAAAATATATATTTTTTTATTGTCACATCTAAATGTTATAAAGTTTTATGAATCGCCTGTAGGTTAAAAATGCTCAATACATCCCTAGATAAATTTCTTGAGGGGTCTAGTTTCCAAAATGGGGTCTTTGTCGGGGGTTTCTACTGATTTGGCATGTCAGGGGCTCTGCAAATGCGACATGGCATTCACAGTCTATTCCTCCAGACAAATTTATGCTCCAAAAATCACACAGCGCTTTTTCCTTCTCTAGACCTGCCATATTCCATATGCCATTTCCACTCTCCCCAGTCCCTCAAGCTCGCTGCCTTGGAGTAACCCTGGACTCTGATCTCTCCTTCAAACCACATATCCAAGCCCTTTCCACTTCCTGCCAACTCCAACTCAAAAATATCTCCCGGATCCACACATTCCTCAACCATGAATCTGCAAAAACACTAGTGCACGCCCTTATCATCTCCCGCCACGACTACTGCAACCTCCTGCTCTGTGGCCTCCTTTCTACCACTCTTGCACCTCTCCAATCTATCCTAAACTCTGCTGCCCGACTAATGCACCTGTCCCCCCGCTATTCCCCGGCCTCTCCTCTCTGTCAATCTCTTCACTGGCTCCCCATTGCTCAGAGACTCCAGTTCAAAACTCTAACCATGGCTTACAAAGCCAATCACAACCTGCCTCCTCCATATATCTCCGACCTAGTCTCCCGTTACATACCTGCACGCAACCTCCAATCCTCACAAGATCTCCTTCTCTACTCCCCTCTTATCTCCTCCTCCCACAATCGCATACATGATTTCTCCTGTGCTTCCCCCCTACTCTGGATCTCTCTATCCCAACACATCAGACTCTCGTCGACCGTGGAAACCTTCAAAAGGAACCTGAAGACCCACCTCTTCCGACAAGCCTACAACCTGCAGTAACCACCGCTGCATGACCAGCTCTACCCTCACCTACTGTATCCTCACCCATCCCTTGTAGATTGTGAGCCCTCGCGGGCAGGGTCCTCGCTCCTCCTGTACCAGTCGCTGTCACATTGTGTTCAAGACTATTGTAATTGTTTTTGCTATGTATACCCCTTTTCACATGTAAAGCGCCATGGAATAAATGGCGCTATAATAATAAATAATAATAATAATAATAATATGCCCAAACAGCAGGTTTTGACTACATATGGGATATCTTCGTGTTCGGAATAAATTGTGTAACAAATTATGGGATCCATTTTTTCCTATTATAGATTGTGAAAATGACAAATTACAAATTTTGGGCTAAAACAACATTTTAGCAGAAAAAACATAATTTTCGTTTTCATATCCATATTTTAAAATGTTCTGTGAAGCACTTACAGGTTCAACAAGCTCAACACCCCCCTAGATGAATTCCTTGAGCGGTCTAGTTTCCAAAATGGGTTCACTTATGGGGATTTCTGCAGTTTTGGGATCTCAGGGGCTTTGCAAATAAGACATGATGTCTGCAATCTATTCCAGCCAAATTTACATTCCAAATACCAAATGTCGCTTCTTCCTTTCCAAGCCCTGCCATGTGTCCAAAGAGAACTTTTTGACTACGTGTCAGGTATCGCCATGCTCAGAAGAAAGTGGGTGACAAACTTTCTGGTCCGTTTTTTCATGTTATCTTTTGAAAAAGTGAAAAATGTGGGGCTAAAGCAACATTTTTGTTAAAAAATAGTAATATTTAAAATATAATTTACCTAATTTTATCAAATTCTGTGTAGTACTTGTCAGTTCAAAATGCTCACTATACCCCTGAATAAAATCCTTGAGGGGTGTAGTTTCCAAAATGGGGTCACTTGTGGGTGTTTCTGCTGTTTGGGTGCCTTAGGGGCTGTGCAAATGCAACAATCTATTTCAGCCAAATTTGTTTTACAATATTCAAATGATGCTCCTTCACTTCGGAGCCCTGCTGTGTGATCAAACAGAACTGTTTGACTACATGTGGGGTATTGCCACGCTCAGAAGAAAGTGAGTAACAAACTTTTCCCCTCACCCATGACGGCACTGTCCATTACTGGACAGAAAGCCAAGAGCACAACATAAAAAGGCAACTCCCACTTCCTCCTTCAATGTGGTTTCCTGTCCTCTAGATGTAGGAGTCTTGAGTACACGGCTGGAGCAGTGTTACGCTCGCGCCCGGACTGACTGGCGTAAGCGTGATTAGTGATCCTACTGTACCATGAACCGAGGAGTGCCTGGAGGGGCGTAACTAAGTATCAACCCGATCCAACCAAGGTTGCACGGCGGCTTAGTCGACTCCGTGGACCAAGGAGGAACCGAGCAGAGGGACCAGGTGCGACTCCAGGTTCGACCCCGGTCACAGTTGTTGACCCACACCGGGGAATGCAGGAACAGGCAGGTTAGACTGGCATACAGGCAGGTGGGTATTGGCAAGTACGGCTGGCATGCAGACAGGTGGGTACTGGCAAGTACGGCTGGTATGCAGACAGGTGGGCACTGGCAAGCACGGCTGGTATGCAGACAGGGAGATACTGGCAAGCATGGCTGGAGTGCAGACAGGGATGTACTAGCAGGTTGGAGCGCAGGCTGGATAGGGTCCAGTACAGACTGGGAGACAGGTACAGAGCCGCAGATGCGGAAGACAAGCAGAGTAAAGCGAATCCGCCGGAGCGGAGGACAAGGCAGAGCAGAGAGGAACTGCTGGTGCGGTGAGCAAGCAGAGCGGAGCGAAAACCGCAGGTGCGGTGGGCAAGGCAGAGCAGAGCGGAACCGCCGGAGCGGTGGACAAGGCAGAGCAGAGAGAAACCGCAGGTGCGGTGGACAAGGCAGAGCAGAGCGGAACCGCCGGAGCAGTGGGCAAGGCAGAGCAGAGAGAAGCCGCTGGTGCGGTGGGCAAGGCAGAGCAAAGAGAAACCGCTGGAGCGGTGGGCAAGTCAGAGAAAAGATAAACCGCTGGTGCGGTGAGCAAGGCAGAGCAGAGAGAAGCCGCCGGAGTGGTGGGCAAGTCAGAGCAGAGAGAAGCCGCCGGAGCGGTGGGTAAGGCAGAGCAGAGGGAAGCCGCCGAAGCGGTGGGCAAGTCAGAGCAGAGAGAAACCGCCGAAGCGGTGGGCAAGACAGAGCGGAGCGAAACCGCAGGAGCGGTGGGTAAGGCAGAGCAGAGGGAAGCCGCCGGAGCGGTGGGCAAGTCAGAGCAGAGAGAAACCGCTGGCGCGGTGAGCAAGCAGAGCCAAACAGGGCTGAAGGTGCAGGCAGAGAGGACAGGGCTCTGTTCACATGGAACAGACTGGAAAATACAGGAAGATGGCTAGAACACAGGAGGAAGATACGGAGGAAGGGAAAAGGGACAAGCAGAACCAGATACACACAAGGTACTTACTATGAAGTAACGAGTGGACACAAAACTCACAAACAGAAGTACAGAGACAACGAGTTGGAGTTAGGTGCAGGTTCAGACACTGCAGGAAAAGGGAAGGTACGGACATAGAGACAAACAGGTAACAGGCTAGGATACAGTTCAGACAGGAACTGCTACTGCAATGAGAAACAAGAACAAGCCTGGGTATACAGCCCCCAGAGTGGCGGAAACAGACTAGAAGTTACAGGTAACAGGTCTGGGTATGCAGCCCCCAGAGTGGCGGAAACAGACTAGAAACAGGACAGGACCTAGCAATTCAATAGCAAAGACTAACTGAATGAAGGTGTTGCTAAGGCACCTCCTTCTGTGTGGAGGGGGTTTAAATATCCAGTGACTCACAGCAATAGGCTGGAGACGCATTAGGGGTGCGCCCACAGCAGCTATAAGAATCAGGAAGTAATCGGGCCGCCGCCCTAAGCAGTCAGTCAAGGGACATGCACACAGCATGAACTGAAGCAAGGTTTGTAGGCTGGACTGACAGGTAAGATTGCGGTCTTGCATAGTGGAAGGTGGTGCACTATGCAAGCACGCCGCCAGGGATGTTACAAACAGCCATGAATTATGGAACACAATGAACTTTCTATAGCAACCTCTAGTAAGAAGGGCACGAAGTACAGGGGCCCAGTCGGGCGCTGAATTGCTAACATCAGTCTGGGAGGATCTACATTTAATGTCAGGACCTACCTATTGTCGGTGTCTAGCATAGGGCCTTGTGTTCAGTAGCCCTGGGACCTAGTGATTCTCGCATGTCTTGGTGTCCTAGTTTTTTCGGTTAAGCTGTGGCTTAGTTGGCTAAGGAGTCTGTCTTGTTAACAGATTCTGTGGTCGATTCTTATTTACCTATGGTTTGGAACCTGTTGCCTGATGGCTGCCGCCTCATGGTTTATGTATTGAACCTGTTGCCACATGGCTGACGCCTCATGGCTTGTATATTGAGCCTGTTGCCGCATGGCTGCTGCCTCATGGCTTGTGTATTGAACCTGTTGCCGCATGGCTGCCACCTCATGGTTTGTGTATTGAACCTGTTGCCACATGGCTGCCGCCTCATGGCTTGTGTATTGAACAAGTTGCCGCATGGCTGCCGCCTCATGGGTTGTGTATTGAGCCTGTCGCCGCATGGCTGCCGCCTCATGGGTTGTGTATTGAGCCTGTCACTGCATGTCTGTTGCCTCATGGGTTGTGTATTGAGCCTGTCGCCGCATGTCTGTCGCCTCATGGGTTGTGTATTGAACCTGTCGCCTCATGGGTTGTGTATTGAACCTGTCGCCTCATGGCTGTCGCCTCATGGGTTGTGTATTGAACAAGTTGCCGCATGGCTGCCGCCTCATGGATTGTGTATTGAGCCTGTTGCCACATGGCTGCCGCCTCATGGGTTGTGTAATGAGCCTGTCGCCTCATGGGCTGTGTATTGAACCTGTCGCCTCATGGGCTGTGTATTGAACCTGTCGCCTCATGGCTGTCGCCTCATGGGTTGTGTATTGAACCTGTCGCCTTATGGGTTGTGTATTGAACCTGTCGCCTCATGGGTTGTGCATTGAACCTGTCGCCTCATGGCTGTCGCCTTATGGGTTGTGTATTGAACCTGTCACCTCATGGCTGTCGCCTCATGGGTTGTGTATTGAACCTGTCGCCTTATGGCTGTCGCCTCCATGGGTTGTGTATTGAACCTGTCACCTCATGGCTAATGCCTCAGGGGTTCTGTATTGAACTTGTTGCCTCATGGCTGCCGCCTCATGGGTTATGTATTGAAGCTGTCGCCTCCATGGGTTGTGTATTGAGCCTGTCGCCTCATGGCTAATGCCTCAGGGGTACTTATTGAACTTGTTGCCTCATGGCTGCCGCCTCATGACCTATGTATTAGACCTGTTGCCTCATGGCCTGTGTATTGGACCTGTTGCCTCATGGCCGTTGCCTCATGGCCTGTGTATTGGACCTGTTGCCTCATGGCCTGTGTATTGGACCAGTTGCCTCATGGCCTGTGTATTTGACCTGTTGCCTCATGGCTGTTGCCTCATGGCTTGTGTATTGGACCTGTTGCCTCATGGCCTGTGTATTGGGGCTGCTACCTCGTGGCCTGGGTATTGGACCTTTTGCCTCATGGCTGCTACCTCATGGCCTGGGTATTGAACCCGTTGCCGCCTCATGGTTGCCACCTCATGTCTTTTAAATTGAGCCTGCCACCGCATATATTGGGTGTGGGGCCTGTCGTCTCATATCTGGCCTCAGGTCTTGTGTGTTGGGCTTGCCAACTTGGGCAGGGCTTCATGTTGTGTGTGGGGCTGGTTGCCTAGGGTATGACTTCATCTGTATGGATGTCACCTCATCTGATGTTTTGGCCTGCCTGAAGGTTTTCGGGCCACTTCATAGTTATGGAATAACCTGTCACCTTAGGTCTAGGATTTTTCAAGAGGCGTGAAAAAGCTATATCTATCGGTGAAACGCGCGTCGGGGCTTCTACTGGCCATTGTTTTTGCCCTCCTGCTGGTTCCCCCCTGAGCTGGGCTCCTTGCTTATTGGGTGAGTGATTTATTGTCTCCTTATGGAATTGGCTATGATAGTCTACTACATGTATAATTGAGAGATAGGTTCACCTGACGCCTATTTGTGTCTCTTTCCCTTTGCTCATTGCTCTTTGGGGCCCTTTGGGGACAGATCTTTTCCATCTCCCCCTTTTTTCTCTTTTCCCTTCCCCTTATTTTCAGGCTCAGTTATTTATTATGGCTGATGTATCCGCATGTTTGCACCTCTTGTAATACTATTTGTAATTGATGCACTGCTATTTTATGAATTAATAAAGTCTCTTTATGCCATTGTACTCGTGGGTTCTCCTGTGTATACTTCTTTTACTCTAGTTGGCGCCATCTTGCTGGAGCTCCAAATTGATAGTCATAATCTTGAATGATATCTAAAACTTTCACAATCTTCCTTCCTGAAGCACTGTTAGTTGAACTGTGGTATTCCAGGGATCTTCCTTCAGGTATAAAATCCTACATGGGTGCTCCCTCCCTATTAGAGGATTCCTTTATTATCGTCTCTCCACGGTGCTGTCATGGGTGAGGGGAAAATGATAATTACTTACCGGTAATTTGATTTTCCTGAAACCCATGACAGCACCCTAATTTTCCCTCCCTCTGGCTTTTGTTTGACGGTTCTCAATCTTCTCTTCTCACAATGAAGAATGGGCCTGAGTGAATGTATAAATAATAACAAGAATAATGATTATATGTTGGGTGACTTCTACTTGACTTCCTGGAAACAACATTGAAGGAGGAAGTGGGAGTTGCCTTTTTATGTTGTGCTCTCTCTCTCTACGGTGCTGTCATGGGTTTCAGAAAAATCAAATTACCGGTAAGTAATTAGCATTTTTTGGTCCACTTTTTTGTGTTTCCTCTTGCAAAAGTGAAAAATTGGCTAAAGCAACATTTTCTATAAAAAAATGTTCAATTTGACAATCTAATGTTATAAAATTCTGTGTACTACATGTGAGTTCAAAATGCTCACTTTACCCCTAGATAAAATCATTGAGGGTGTAGTTTCCAAAATAGGGTCACTTGTGGGGGGGGGGGGGGGTTCTGCTGTTTTGGCTCTTCTGGGGCCGTGCAAATGTGACATTACGCCCGCAATCTATTTCAGCCAAATTTGTGATCCAGAATTCAAATGGTGTTCCTTCCCTTCTGAGCCCTGCCGTTTGTTCAAACAGAAGTTTCAGACCACATATAGGATATCAGCGCGCTCATAAGAAACTAGGTAACAAATTGTAGGGTCCATTTCATTGTGCTATTCCTTCTAAAAGTGGAAAAATTGGGGCTAAAGCAACATTTTAGAGTAACAATTTTTTTTCCTATCAACTGTGTATTAATTCTTGTGCAGCACCTGAAGGGTTAAATTTTTTTCCGATAGCGGTGTTGAAGTGTTTCAGGGGTGCGGTTTTTAAGACGGTATCACTTCTGTGGAGTTTCCAATATATAGGCCCCGAAAAGTCCATTTAAATCTGAATAGGTCCCTAAGGGTATGTGCCCACGATGCAGATTTGAAGCAGAAATTTCCTGAGCCTTTCTGCATCTCCTTGGCAGAAAAAACGCATCCAGATTTTACATGCGTTTTTTCAGTGTTTTTACATGCGTTTATGCATGCATTTTTTTCAAGCATTTTTCCAAGCGATTTTGAGCATCACTTGGAAAAGGGCTTGACAAGTTGGTCGCACAATATAAATCCATGCAACTGTCGTGGATTTATATTGTGTGACTAACTTAGAGGAAATTTCTACTTTTAATGCTGCATCTAAAGTAAATCTAAAAAAGAATTAAAAAGTAAAAAGAAATAAAAAACCTTATATTCACCTCTCTGGCGGCCCCCAGTCTCCTCCCGGCAGCGTCCTCTCTCCTCCCGCCGTGTACTTGCAGGACCTGCGGTGACGTCATTTAGTCAGCTGATGGTCACGCGACCGCTGACATCAGCGGTCAGGCAAAACCAGGAGCGGGTGATAAATGCAGAATTGGTGCACTTGTTTCTATTATACATTTTCTCTGATTGTTCCTCACCTGGTTTTGACTCCCACTCCTAAGAAAAAATACTGACCAAATACTGATAGTGGGGCCGTGGCCTTAAAGAAAAAGGAGAGGCTGGCGCACTCGGCTAGGACAATGGGTGGAAGCCGGCATGATGGTAGTTTGGAGTAGGTGGGTCATGGGCTAGTGAGGTGGGTCATGGGTTAGTGGGGTGGTTTAAGGGGTTGGGTCATTTAAAAGGGGACCATTGGGAGGGTTTTTGGTCACTTTCCCACTCCCAGGTCACAGTGCAAGTCCCGTCCCCCTCTCTGTTTTTGGGTGTTTGTTTATATCCGGGTTATAGTGGCTTGGGGCGTGTATTAGGGTCCTTGAATTTGGTTCTAAATTGATACGGGGGAGTCATCAGGACATGGATCCCTCGATGATAAGTTGGATTTGGGTCTGGAGATTGGTGGGGCTTATGGCAAAGGAATGTCATGTCCCGGGGTAGAGTTTCTCCGTTTATGAACCCTTTGTGATTTTGGTGCTCCTGAGCCTGAGGGTCACGGCTGAGGGTAAGTGTGGTTGGTTAATTTTGGGTCACCAGATTCTTTGTAGCTTCAAGGATCTTATCACGTTTTAAAAGTATTGTTAATTATTGTAATGTTTATAATAAAAGGCCGCTGTGGCCAATGTTATCCAAAGTAGGGTGTTTGTCATTCTTATAGGCATAATAAGGTTGGGGTTGGGTAGGTGGTTAATTTAATAAGGGGTATAAGGGTGATGACAATCACCAGGGAATCGACAATACCAATGTCATGAATATTCCGGCAGCTGACCTCAGCATGTGAGAGCACATGGCAGTGACATCATGCACTGCTCACATGGTGAGATCAACTGCTGGCAGCAGAACAGGACACAGCGCTGGAGCAGAGGGAAGGAAGGTGAGTAGAATCATTTATTTCTTTATGTGTGCAGCATGTTGGGGGTCATGTATGACAGGATGGGAATGAGGGGGCCATATATATCAGGATTGGGGATGAGCGGGCCATACATACCAGGATTGGGGGATGAGGGGCCATACATACCAGGATTGGGGGATGAGGGGGCCATATATACCAGGATTGGGGGATGAGGAGCCATATATACCAAAATTGGGGGATGAGGGGGCCATATATACCAAGATTGGGGGATGAGCAAGGACAACATCTGAAAGGAGTTTGTATGTTCTCACCGTGTTTGCATGGGTTTTCTCCGGGTTCTCCGGTTTCCTCCCACACTCCAAAGACATACTGATAGGGAATGTAGATTGTGAGCCCCAATGGGGACAGTGCCCATAATGTCTGTAAATTGTCTGAATTGTAAAGCTTTGCGGAATATGTTGGCGCTATATAAATAAAAAGAAGAGGGGCCATATACATCAGGATAGAGGGATGAGGGGGCCATGTATATTTAGATGGGTCATATATACCAGGATGGGGGATATTAGTATAGAATTGGGTACATTACCTCTATAACAATGTCAGCAGCAGACTCCCCCCATAATAGTGCATCATGACCACATTTTTTTTCTTATTTTCCTCAAAAACCTAGGTGCGTCTTATGGTCCAGTGCGTCTTAAAGTCCGAAAAATATGGTAGTTTTATTATGTTTTGCTGCTATCAAACAGTAAAAATGCTTTTTTATAAAAAGTATTTTTCTTCGTTGTCATATTCTGAGAGCTGTAACTTTTTTATTTTTGGCGAACAGTGCTGTATGAGGGCTTAATGTTTGCGGGACGAGTCACAGGTTTTTTTTGGTACTGGTTTGGGCCACATAATTTTGATCGCTTTTTACTCAGATTTTTCAGACACAGAATGAACAAAAACCAGCTATTTGGTTATTGTTTTTATTTTTTGCACCGTTCACCATGCGGCAAAAGTGATAAGACAGATTTGTTTGTCGGGTCAGTATGATTACAGCGATACGAGATTTATATATTATTTTTATGCTTTGCTATTTTTACAGACTAAAAGCAACAATATTTTACTAAAATTAATTTGTTTTTGCGTCGTTATATTCTGAGAGCTGTAACTTTTTAATTTTTTTGCCGAATGAGCCATATTAGAGCTTGTTTTTTGCGGGACAGTTTGGCGTTTTTAATTTTGCAATTTTTTTTACATACGTGTCATAGAGAATATTAAAAATCTCTCTCTTTCCCTCTAAAATCCCTCTCACTCTTCCCTCCCCTATACCATTGGTCAAAGGAGCAAGAGCTCGCAATTTAGAAGGCTGCTTCTATGCAAATGGCAGGGCACAAAAGAAGTGGCAAACTCAATTACCCAGGCTAATTACCATACCAAATGGAGACACATGTGTGATGAATAGACACCTTTGAGCATATGGGCCAGAGACTGAAAGGGACGGGAAACATCTTGTTAAAGCTTCAAAGGGGATCTACCAAACTCCTCACAATAGCCGGGTCATTCTCATTTGCACATGTGTTGAATCTGCAGTCTCGTAGGCACCGACGCGAAATATGGAATATCGGAAGTTCTATAATTACAATAATGATGGGACCCATATTTTTAGCGGAGGGGCTAGCTAAGAAACAATATGCATATTTTTTTGTATCTGTGCACCTTGCAGGTGAGCAGTAATGCAAGAACACAAAGATAACGGACAGCAGTCATGTCATGTGTGGTCTCTAAGTAAAGGTAAAATCACAATAAAAATATGGCATCCCTCGCTAACTTCTGCAATCAACCAGCAAAGAGTTATCGAAGAAATTAGAGATTTAATAAAAACCATGAAGGGTGGAGACCAGCCCATGTGAGGTCATCACAGGGGTGTGCGGGCAGGGCCTGCCTTTGGCATAAAAGATCAAGCTTAATATGGCTCTATGCTCATGCTGGGAGATACATATTTGTGTAAGCAGGAGTCCCTTTCCAGCTAAACCAAATTGTCTCTGCGATCGGTCTATTAAGTTCTTCTATTAATCCCTTTTTATTTTGTGTAACTGTATGTGCTGTATTGTTTTGTCCCTCTTTGTAAAATATTTTGTATATTTTTTCATAAACACTGCCTCCCTTTGGATTAAATATAAAATGTAATAGTTTGGTTTCTCCTGTTCTGTAATCGTTCCTCCCCCGAAGCCATATACACTACCAGAAAGCAGGGGTCCAATCAAGCCTGTAGTGGATTTTATATCTCTTAAAAAACTAAACTGATTGGTGGTGGCAGCGAATATTCTAATTGGGTTATCGTGAAGCTGACAGTTAAAGTACGGAGACATATGCACATATTCCTAACCCTGCACTACTAAAAGAAACCTGCACCATTTAATATGAAGGTGAAAGGCTTCTAATGAGTGCAGTGATAGGAGGAATCAGATGCTGCGGTCTTCTGGTTCCTCTCTGTCATGGTAAACCCGTGATAGGCATGTAATGAGCTTGTTGACACCACATGTGCCTCAGAGTTTTATACCATTGGGTGGTGAAGAAAGAATAATTACATTTTTGCCCCCTAAAGTTTTGTTTTAGCCCCAAATTTTACATTTTCACACTGGGAAATGGGTAAAAATGTCACCAAAATTTGTCACACAATTTCTTGCTGAATGTAGAAATACCCCATATGTGTTATGTTCTGCTACCAGAGCTAAGGAAAGAGAGGAGATCTGTCCCTACGATAGAACTCAGCTGAATCCCTACGATGTAACAGGGAACCTGATCCTGCGATCAGACCTGCTAAAGTCCTAAGCTAGTCTGTACGAAGACCTATAGATGTGGGGGAGGAATCCCTACAAGTACTAAGGACTGGGAGGAATATGGGACACCTCCTAACAGAAATAGTAGCAGACAGACGAACAAACAAAATATAAAGAACATAGAGGTCAGTAAACCAAGCAAACTAACAGAGCAAGACACAGAGCACAGGCTAGCTAGAAAGTAGATATACAATGAAGTCCAGCAAAGCCAGAAGGGCGGAGCAGGATTAAATAGGCCAACAAGGTCATGTGACCAGCAAAGGAAAAAACCTAAGATCAAGGTTCTAACAATATGTGGCTGTACAGTACTGCTTAGCCACACGGCGAGACTTGGGAAGGACTGAGCGCTATTGCCTCCTGGAGCACAGATTTTCTTAGAATAGTATGTGTATGTAGAACGAGCTAAAAAGCTTGTAACAGAACTTCAACATGACGTTTCAAGGATGGAGCGAGACTGCCATCTACTGGCCAGAGACAGTCAAGCGGAACCAAAATACACAAAGGAAGTTGCAGGCAGGGGGGATTCAGAGGCTGGACCCGATCAGGTGACTTCCAGGAAGGAGTTCAGAGAGATAAGAGGCCAGCGCGCCAAACCTGAGGGGTCTTTGGCGCCAAGCAGCAGAGAGGAGCAGACGTGCTCCCTGCGTCCTGAGAAACCCCGTGTGACAGGCCAAATCCAGAGGCCTGAGAGGTGCTCCAGCCGGGCACCGGTAAAAGAGCTCCGGATCCCTCACAGTTGTGACTCGAGTGCTGTGCCTGCTGAGGATACTAGGAACCTGATCGCTGTGCTGAGTGAGTTCGCGGAACCCGACGTCGGCCGCCGACAGACGAGGCCTGGACCCCCCTATCCAAGGCTCGAGAGACTGCCCCCAACAGCCAAGCAGAGAGGAGCTGCATACGTGAGCAGGGCCGTCACTTCCACTGCTCACCCACGGTACCGGGGACAATTGGGTTTAAGTACTCAGGTTGGGAGGGGGACGGTTGGGGCTAAAGTAGCACAACGTGATTTAATTGAATTCATCCGGAAAGAGACTCACGTCCTAGCGGGAATAACCGGTGACCCCCGCTAGGGCCAAATTCACGGTTAAAGAACTTGTGTGGTGCTTCTCATGCTTGAGGGCATCACCTTACTTTAAGAGACTGCGCCTTATTTTAAGAGACTGCGCCTTACTTTAAGAGACTGCGCCTTACTTTAAGAGACTGCGCCTTATTTTAAGAGGCTGCGCCTTATTTTGAGAAATTTCGTATTTTTCTGATATTTCAAACCACTGTTCATTACCCTTGTTACTAATCCCTTGTTTCAGTATACCTGTTGTATAAAACTGTTTACAAACATTTCTGACTGTTCTCGCCTTGTGTCTCTGTGCGTTGCATTCCGGCACCTGCATTACATTTGGCGTAGTCGGCAGGATGCAACATTCAGACGCAGAGATGGCGGATCAGTCTATGGCTGGGTCCGGCCGGAGCCATATACCCCTGGGGGCTATGCTCAGCCATCTTCCCAAGTTTACAGGGGATGGCATGTCACTTTGGGACTGGGCAGAAAGACTGAGAAGTATGCTACGTATGTATCCCCTTGACCCTCTAGCCCAGGCGGAGTTGGCCCTCCTAACCCTTGATGGAGAGGCCCGACAGACTGTGATGTACCGCCCACCTGGGGACCGTGACACCGTGGATAAAGTGATAAAAATTCTAGAGGACATGCACGGTGACACTACAGATTTGGGACACTTGCGCTTACGGTTGTTTCAGCGGGTCCAAGGGGAAAATGAGACAGTAAATCAGTATGTTAATGCATTACAGGAAGTGACGGCCCATATCACTAAGAAAACTCGAGATGGGAACCGAGGACTGGGACCATTGGATGAGGTGTTGCGTGACCAACTGATTGCTGGCTTGAAAGACCCTTCCCTGAGGCAGATCCTGAAGGAGCGGCTGCGACTGAGCCCTGATATGGGCTTCCTGGAGGTAGGGGCTGAAGCTAGAGTCCTGGAGAGAGAAGTTCCTGTTCTCAAAGCCACAGTTAGAAGTCATGAGGCAATTGCTCCTGGATTCACCAACCAAGAGCCTGATTGGGTACGGGAAATACGTCAGGAAATTCGAGACATTCGGGGTGAGCTGAATTCTATTAGGAAGACTCCTACTGCCCCCTTGCCGACGGACCGTACTGCTCAACGCGGACGGAGACCAAAACGAGAAAGACGTTCCTATCCGGCCCCAGCACGACATGTACCCGACCTATCGGCAGAACGAGGACCGGAGTGCTGGACCTGCGGAGGTAGGGGGCATATCTCCAAAGACTGTCCCAACCGAGAAAGGAGGAGGAGGGGACATCCGTTAAACTAAAATGCCCCACGGTTGTGGAGCATACCGTGGGGTCTCGAGCTTCAGAGAGTAGAAGAGGGAGCTCTGAAGACATTGTCTCCGAGAGGCCCATTATCTGGGCTGAATTCAATGGGCAGCGGATCCGTTGTTTGATGGACACCGGGTCTCAAGTGACCACTATGCCTGAGACGTACTTCCAAAGTCACTTTCCTGAAGTCGCTCGTTCCTGCCGGGAACCCACTGTCAAACTGGTGGCGGCTAATCAACTACCTATCCCAGTAGCGGGAGTAGTATGGATGTCTGTGCGGGCATGTGGAAAGGACCTCGGTCGAAAAGGGATTGTACTGACCACCGGGCCCGGAGGCGATGGGCCCATTGTAACCCTGGGCATGAATGTGCTGAAAGAAGTCGGACAGTTCCTGGCTGAGGGCTGTAGCAAAAACAACTGGACCCGCGCCACTCGAGACCCAGCTAACAAGAGAGTGTTCCAGCACCTCGTGCGGGTCAGTCAGATTCAAAAGTTGCCCACTACCTCCCAGTACCTTGGTAAGGTATCGATACCGCCCGAAGCCACAATAACACTGCCGGTGGGACAGACTGTACTCACTTTGCCGGTGCTGGCACATGTGTCCTTAGAGGGCGTGGACATTCAAGTTGAACCAATGGAGGGAGAAGAAGCGCCCTCTGGACTCCTGATTGCTCGAACTCTGGCCACCGTGCGGCACGGTCGAGTACCCGTGCGCTGCATCAATTTAAGTGGCACCAGTTTACAGTTGTTGCCCCGACAAGAGGTGGCGCGAGTGTGCGTAATGCCGGAGGCCCTTACTAGAGCTGACGCTATAGGGCTGGCACCTGTGGAAGGAAAACCATGGACCCTAGAGGTGTCCCTCAATAGCCAGGAACATGGAAGAGAACCGTTGGCTGGACGCCACCTCCTGGAAGAAATGGAAGCTAACCTGACTGAGTTTTCTGCTGGACAAGTGAGGCAGATCGAACAACTTCTACAGCGATATCAGGGAGTGTTTGCACAGCATGAAGATGATTTCGGGTGCACTCGGGACATTCAGCACGAAATACCCACCGGAAATACTGCTCCCATCCGAGAGAGATATCGGCAGATCCCGCCTCAAATGTACCAGGAGGTGAAAGAGCTATTGGCCCACATGTTGCGGAACGGTGTGATCCGTGAAAGCCAGAGCCCCTGGGCGGCTCCGATCGTGCTGGTCCGAAAGAAGGACGGTACCCTGAGATTCTGCGTAGACTATCGGAAGCTGAATGCCTGTACAGTACGGGACTCCTATCCACTCCCCCGAATCGAAGAGTCTCTATCTGCACTAGGGAGCGCCAAATTCTTCTCCTTCCTCGACCTGGCCAGTGGCTATTGGCAGGTCCCAGTAGCTGAGAAGGATCGTCCGAAGACAGCTTTTGTTCTCCCTATGGGCCTGTTTGAGTTCAATCGAATGCCGTTCGGACTAACAAATGCACCAGGAACCTTCCAACGGCTGATGGAGAGATGCTTGGGGGACCTCAACTTTGAAGCCACTTTAATATATCTGGACCATATAATTATCTATTCCGCAACGTTTGAGGATCATCTCCGCCGATTGGAACAAGTGTTAGAACGGCTACAAAGGCACGGCCTGAAAATTAAGCCTCGTAAGTGTCGTCTCTTCAAACAAGAAATTGAATATCTGGGGCACACTGTGTCCAGTGCAGGGGTGCACCCCACTGCGGAGAAAGTAGCTGCCGTGCAGAAGTGGCCCACGCCCGCCAATCTAAGGGAACTAAGGGCATTCCTGGGGCTCGCTGGATACTACCGCAGATTCATTAAAGACTTCGCTAAGATTGCGAACCCGCTCAATGAATTGCTGAGAGGAACAGCCGGGGGAGCCAAGCGGCAGCCCATTCAGTGGGGCCCACGACAAGAAGAGGCATTCCGAGCATTGAAAATGGCGCTAACAGATGCCCCGATTCTGGCCTACGCTGACTTTTCGCAGCCGTTCATGTTGTACACTGATGGAAGCTTGCATGGGCTGGGAGCAGTGCTGGCTCAAGTACAAGGAGGGAAAGAGCGAGTGATCGCGTATGCCAGCAGGTCACTCCGAGATACGGAGAAGAATCCGGACAACTACAGTTCGTTTAAGCTGGAGCTACTAGCACTGGTGTGGGCCATGACCGAGAAGTTTGCTGAGTACCTGTCAGGGTCAGAAGTGCAAGTGCGGACAGATAACAACCCTTTGGCCCACTTGGAGAACGCCAAACTGGGCGCGTTAGAACAGCGGTGGGTCGCAAGGATGTCCAAATTCCCGTATAAAATCGCCTATCGGTCCAAGGTCCTGAACACACATGCAGATGCCCTGTCCCAGGTCACTCAGGCGGGCCAAAGAAGGACAGAGATGAGGAGCTCGAAGGCGACGAGATCCCGGATTTCAGCCAGTTCGCCGCTGCTGTGGTCGACGCCCAAGAGACCAGAGGGGAGCCGAGGCCCACTCAGATTCTGGGACGTTCAAGAGACGAATGGATACATCTGCAGCAATCCGACCCGGAGCTAGCAAAGTTGAGAGAATGGGTCGCCCTTAATCAGAGACCCGACCAGGAAACCAGAGCCGCTTCACTTCCAACTACCCTACAAATCCTAGGCCAGTGGGAGAGGCTCCTCCTGAAGGATGGCTTGCTATGCCGAAGAATCCAGCTGCCTCGAGAGTTTGATGTTACCTGGCAAGTGGTAGTTCCAGGAGCACTAGTAACACAGCTAGCCCAAGAAGCTCATAGAAGAGGTGCTCACTTCGGAGTAGAAAAGACCTTCCGGTGGTTGCAACGGCTGGTGTATTGGCCTCAACTGCGACAAGAAGTCGAGGGGGTCTGCCGAACATGTCGCCAGTGTGAGTTGAACAAGCCCCCGGAGCAAAGAGCTCCCATTCAGACCATCTGAACTTCTGCCCCCTTGGAAGTCTTGATGATTGACTACTTGATGGTAGGAACTTCATACAACGGTTATGGACACTGTTTAGTCATGACTGATCACTTCACCAAGTTTGCAGTAGTGACGCCCACTAAAGATCAGACGGCAGAAGCCGCAGCCAAGGCCATCTGTCAAGATTTCATCCGGATTTATGGGTGCCCGAAGCGAATACATTCTGACCAGGGGGCCTGCTTCCAAGGACGAGTGATGGATGAGCTATACCGCATCTATGGGATCGACCGTTCCCGGACAACGCCCTACCACCCGCAAGGGTACGGGGCTTGCGAGCGCTTTAACCGAACCCTGTTGCAAATGTTACGAACACTGGAAGCGGACAAAAAGATGAAGTGGCCCGAATTCGTGTCCGAGCTGGTGTGGGTGTATAATAATCGAGTTCATGCAACCACCGGCTACACCCCCTACATGTTGCTGTTTGGAAGAAGTGGCCGAGAAATCACCGAACTGGAGCTAGACTCAGAAGACCCCGGTCCGGGCAGTAGCCCAAGTACCTGGATTCGAGAACACCAGCGTCGACTCCATACCGTGAGAAGACTGGTTGCTCAGAAGTTTCAGGAAGTAGAGCATGCAGTTCGGCCCCCGACCACAGGTGGATCGCTTCAGCCAGGAGACCGAGTGCTGGTGAGGGCTAAACGATTTGGGAGTAAGCTGGACCATCGTTGGGAGGCAATACCATATCGGGTGGTGAAGAAGGTTCACCCAGACAACCCCGTCTACGAGGTTAGGCCCGAAGGGGATGACACCGCGACATCCAGGGTGTTGCACCGTAATATGTTGCGACCTTGCTCCTTTGAAGCAGAAGTCTGTAACAGGGCTGGGCCCTCAGACGTGTTGGCTGAAGTGCCACATACAGGAACCTTGGGGGATGAAGAAGGGTGGGCCACAATGCAGTTGGGCCCGTCAGAACCGTTGGTGCCACTCCCGAGTGGAAGTCAGAATGAGTCAGGAAATGATTTGCAATCCCCAGTAGTTGATTCCTCGGATCTCCCGGAGTCTCCTCCGCAAGAAGAGCCCCGCAGAACTGAGCGGGCTAATGCCGGAATTCCTCCTAACCGGTATGCTCAGGAAGAGTTTATCTGGTCTCGAATCCAACAGAAAACGCAGGAGTGTGCCCAACTCCTGTCTGAGCTTGCACTGCCTGGAAGGAGACATCAATTCTGCGAGGAGTCCACTCGCCCGAGGACTGGCGAGCAAAAAGGAGGGAGGAATGTAGAACGAGCTAAAAAGCTTGTAACAGAACTTCAACATGACGTTTCAAGGATGGAGCGAGACTGCCATCTACTGGCCAGAGACAGTCAAGCGGAACCAAAATACACAAAGGAAGTTGCAGGCAGGGGGGATTCAGAGGCTGGACCCGATCAGGTGACTTCCAGGAAGGAGTTCAGAGAGATAAGAGGCCAGCGCGCCAAACCTGAGGGGTCTTTGGCGCCAAGCAGCAGAGAGGAGCAGACGTGCTCCCTGCGTCCTGAGAAACCCCGTGTGACAGGCCAAATCCAGAGGCCTGAGAGGTGCTCCAGCCGGGCACCGGTAAAAGAGCTCCGGATCCCTCACAGTTGTGACTCGAGTGCTGTGCCTGCTGAGGATACTAGGAACCTGATCGCTGTGCTGAGTGAGTTCGCGGAACCCGACGTCGGCCGCCGACAGACAAGGCCTGGACCCCCCTATCCAAGGCTCGAGAGACTGCCCCCAACAGCCAAGCAGAGAGGAGCTGCATACGTGAGCAGGGCCGTCACTTCCACTGCTCACCCACGGTACCGGGGACAATTGGGTTTAAGTACTCAGGTTGGGAGGGGGACGGTTGGGGCTAAAGTAGCACAACGTGATTTAATTGAATTCATCCGGAAAGAGACTCACGGCCTAGCGGGAATAACCGGTGACCCCCGCTAGGGCCAAATTCACGGTTAAAGAACTTGTGTGGTGCTTCTCATGCTTGAGGGCATCACCTTACTTTAAGAGACTGCGCCTTATTTTAAGAGACTGCGCCTTACTTTAAGAGACTGCGCCTTACTTTAAGAGACTGCGCCTTATTTTAAGAGGCTGCGCCTTATTTTGAGAAATTTCGTATTTTTCTGATATTTCAAACCACTGTTCATTACCCTTGTTGCTAATCCCTTGTTTCAGTATACCTGTTGTATAAAACTGTTTACAAACATTTCTGACTGTTCTCGCCTTGTGTCTCTGTGCGTTGCATTCCGGCACCTGCATTACATGTATTCCATATACAAAGCCAGAGGCGTATCCGGTGGGCGTGGTGGGGGCAGGCGGGGGCAGGCGGGGCATGTGTCCCAGGCACAGCCGGCAGGGGGGTGCAGTCAGGCCGCCTAATGTGGCGGTCTGAAATGTCTCCCCCGGTGTCTGCATTCTGCCGCCCCCTGGACTGGGATGTGGCCATTCTCAGAGCAGGATGTCTGCGGGTCAGAGTGACGCCAGCAGCGTGATCAGGTCATGTGATCACGCTGCTGATGTCACTTGACGACGCCCAGCACGAAGAACCAGTGGAAAGTGCTCCAGGCTGGAGCTGAAGACAACGAAGATTAAATGTAACGGAAGGCTGGGGGATATTTAATATTCGGGTGTTTACTGCGTGTGTGTGGGATATTTATGCTGGGTGGGGGGTAAATGTACTGTGCTGGGGGAATATTTACTGTGTGTGGGGGGGGTATTTACTAGGGGTATTTAATGTGTGTGTGGAGGGGTTTACTAGGGGCATTTACTGTGTGTGGGGGGTATTTGCTAAGGGTATTTACTGTGTGTGGGAGGATCTTTACTGTGTGTGGGGGGTATTTACTGTGTGTGGGGGTTTTTACTAGGGGCATTTACTGTGTGTGTGGGAGGGTATTTACTGTGTGTGTGTGATTTACTAGGGGTATTTATTGTGTGTGGGAGGGTATTTACTAGGGGTATTTACTGTGTGTCGGGGGGGATTTACTAGGGGCATTAACTATGTGTTTGTAGGGGGTATTTACTAGGGGTATTTACTGTGTGTGTGGGAGGGTATTTACTAGGGGTATTTACTGTGTGTGGGGGTATTTACAGTGTGTGTGTGGGGGTATTTACTAGGGGCATTTACTGTGTGTGAGAGGGTATTTACTAGGGGTATTTACTGTATGTGGGGGGGTTATTTACTTTGTGTATGGGGGGTATTTACTGTGTGTGGGGGTATTTACTGTGTGTGGGGGTATTTACTAGGGGCATTTACTGTTTACTAGGGGTATTTACTGTGTGGGGTGGTATTTACTAGGGGTATTTACTGTGTGTCTGGAGGTTATTTACTGTGTGTGGGTTTTCTTTACTGTGTGTGGGGGTATTTACTGTATGTGTGGGGGTATTTACTAGGGGCATTTACTGTTTACTAGGGGTATTTACTGTGTGTGGGGGTATTTACTAGGGGTATTTACTGTGTGTGTGGGGGTATTTACTGTGTGTGTGGGGGGGTATTTACTAGGGGCATTTACTGTTTACTAGGGGTATTTACTGTGTGGGGGGGTATTTACTAGGGGTATTTACTGTGTGTGTGGGGGTTATTTACTGTGTGTGAGTTTTCTTTACTGTGTGTGGGGGTATTTACTGTATGTGTGGTAGTATTTACTAAAGGGTATTTACTGTGTGTGGGGGGTATTTACTGTGTGTGTGGAGGTTATTTACTGGGGGTATTTACTGTGTGTGGGGGTATTTACTTGGGGGCATTTACTGTGTGTGGGAGATTTAGTGTAACGGGGTGGGGATGATTTGAGAATACAAGTTTGGGGAGCAAGGGCGGGATCGGTGCAGACACAATATGCGGAGCAGGAGAAATTTGAAGACACAATATGAGGAGCAAGGGGTGAGATGGGGCATGTATGGGGTGTCAAGGGGATGTGTGAGGAGGCAGTATGGAATGTGGGAGGGAGAAACGTGTGAGGAGACTATTGAGGGTTATAGTGTGAGGAGACAGTATAGGGGGATAAAGTGTGAGTGGGCACAGAATAAAGACTGAGTAGTGCGGGAGTAGCATGGGGGGACAGTGTAAGAGCACAGCCAGGAAAGGATAGAGAGCCAAGGTGGGGGAGTGTGGTGGGGGAGCACCGTATAGAGACTGGGACCTATAGGGGGGGACACAGTATGAGAGGACTGTGTGGAGAGCATGTACCATAAGAGGGACAGTGTGGGGGTCATAGTTTTTGCAGGGAATATAGTGAGGGGCAATTATTTATTCAGGGGCTCAGCGTAGGGCAGATATTTTTTCTTAGGATCATTATAATGACACTGCTATCTTTAAGGGCACCGTGTGGGGATGTGACGCGCCCCCTGGGCGGTGGGGGATACCCGGAGCCGGGCCTTGTAGATGCTGGGGGTTGTAGTCACCGTGGCGGCAACCCGGTCCGCGACCCATGGCGGTCAAACCAAGGGGTAGTCTGTGTGTGTATGGTTGTTAATGTCCGACTACGCCACCTGTGGATTGCGGTTATTAAGAACCGCCGCTGTGGAGCAGGCCGCTAAAGCTGATGGTGTGTGCAGCTGGATGATGTGACTCCCCACAGGAGGAGTGTAGCTTCAGGGCAGCGTGTGTGGAAGATGGTGGTAGTTGTGGTGCAAGGTAGCAGCAGTAATGGCACAGAGTCTTTGCAGTACAGTCTCAGGGTCTTTACTCACACTTGTAGGAGTTCCAGTTACAGGGCCAGTGTAAGGGCCCACGGTGTCCGGTGCTCACTCAGTGAGGGGTTCAGCCGACTCTCAGGTAGCTCCGGAGTACTTATCAGGACCCCCTTCTATGTGTCCTTTCTCTGGCCTGTCCGTACCTCACACCTAGCAATGCTTCTGTCCGGCGTCCTCGGGCCTTGGTGGGCGACGTGTGTTCCGTCCCCTGGGTCCTATGTGGCTGCCTTCCTAACGTCTGGTGCAGGTGACTGATGACACTTGTAATGCCACAGCCTCCGGTTTCTAGCTGAGCGTAGTTTCTCTCTCCACTAGTTTGGGGACCCAGTTCCCCTTCTTGGCCTGGGTCCCCTACCTCCCGGTAGCGGCGGGCGTACGGGTGGCTATGGCCTGGCCCTTACCCCTGGGGTCCCTTCACTCCTTCTCCTGGAGCCTTTTCCTGCTCCCCTTCTCTCCTCAGGCTCAGGCCTCCTGACTAGGCCCGCCTGTGGAGCAGAGCTCATACAGAGCCTCTGCTCACTGTCTTCTCTCTCACACTGAACTCCTTCCTAAGATGGCTTCCCACTTTTATACTTCTCTACTCAGTGCACCCAGGATCTGCGTTCTCCACCCACCCACTACATGGTTCCCCTTACCTAGGTGGTCCCTGCCCACTCCAGCCAGGGATCAGGGACACTTGTGCTCTCCCATAGGAGCATTTTTGCCCTGTCCCCCGGAAATGTGGTGTAGTGCATGTGGGTGTTAGGGTCCTGAGCCATACTCCTTCCTTACCTGAGAGTGAGGTACTACACCTCTGGGTGAGATGCAATACCTCTGTGGCGACCGAACCCTCAGGGGCGCCACACACCCCCCTGGTAAAACACAGCACGTCTGCGGGCTGGAACAGAGTAAAAGACAGTTCATATGAAGACATGCAACATTTTAGAACGCGTTCACCTATAAGACCATGAAACATAAAACTTCTTCCCTTTATGGGAGGCACATTTTCTTAAACGTTTCAGTTACTATTATAAAACGTTTTCCAAAAGGTCACAGCATGATCTGCAACCAGGTAATTATTTACAGTTCAAATTCAGATAGCTCAATAATGGAGTTCCCCACTGGTGAAACTCCTGATCCTCGCCGACTGACCCAGCCGGGTCTTCAGCCTTTGGGGACACTCGCATGGTTTGCACAATTTTGGTCAGTGCAGCCACACTTTTAGTTAGCTCTTGGACCTGATGGTGCAGGTCTGTTGACGGGGCACTGTCCAGAGTTTGTGCATCAGCTCCTACAGGCTCCGGGGAAAAGGGTGCCACCTCCTGGTGGTAGGTGATAGCTGGGCGGCAGTGAACTGTAGCGCCACCTGGTGTTGGTTCTCGTAGCACCCGGATGGCCCTGTCCTTAAATTGAGCAAAGTCCAAATCAGGGTTTTGCAGAGCCATTATGCGCAGCTGGGTTCGGTGGGCGCTGGACAGTAAACCCTCAATAAATTGCTCCGTTAACAGTCTGTTTTCGTCACGCACACTGTCAGGGTCTACCTGTTTGATGGCCCTCAGCGCCTCCTGCAGGTTTAAAGCATAGTCCCGTACACTGTCCTGTGCCCGTTGTTTGCACCCGTAAAATTCCATCTTTATCTCTGCGGTGGTGCGGGTATCAAAAGTGTCCTTTAGGCGGGCCAGTATCTCCTTTACAGTCCCTTTTTCTCTGGCTGACCAGGATTTTACTTCTCTCTGGGCTGCACCAACTGGCTTATAAGGATGCTCACTTTCTGCTCCTCGGACAGGAGGTATACTTTAAATAGACTGCTTAGTCTCTCCTTGAAGTCACTCAGAGTGTGCGACTCTCCTGAGTACTGGGGCAACCACGCTGCCCCCGGTATATATGGCATTGTGAATGGCATCACTGCGGCAGCGGCCGCGCTGGCGGTGGAAGTTCCCTCCATATCTGGCGTCTTCCTCCCCCCTAGTGAACCGTGGCCTACCTTCTTTCACTTTTTCTCCGTAGGCCACAGTTCCGCAGGCGATGGTCTTCGTCGAGGACCTGGCGTCGCGCGCGTCTGATGTCAGCGTTCGCTAAGCTCCTTCCAGGACCTGGCGCTGCGTTAGTGTGTGGGGCGGGGCTTTGGACTTCGCGCGTTTCCAGCAATCACGTCCCTCTTCTTCCCGCGCAGCGACCCGAAAATGGCGGACAATGACGGGAAAATGGCAGCAGATGGCGGGAAATCTTTGCCACGGTACGTGACACAGTCTGTGAAGGAGCGCAGTACCCGGTGGTAGCAGGCACATAATCCTGCCGACTACGCCAAAGTTGACGCGCCCCATGGGCCGTGGGGGATACCCGGAGCCGGGCCTTGTAGATGCTGGGGGTTGTAGTCACCGTGACGGCAACCCGGTCCGTGGTCCAGGGTGGTCAAACCAAGGGGTAGTCTGTGTGTGTATGGTTGTTAATGTCCGACTACGCCACCTGTGGATTGCGGTTATTAAGAACCGCCACTGAAGCTGATGGTGTGTGCAGCTAGATGATGTGACTCCCCACAGGAGGAGTGTAGCTGCAGGGTAGCGTTTGTGGAAGATGGTGGTAGTTGTGGTGCAAGGTAGCAGCAGTAATGGCACAGAGTCCCCTGGGTCCTATGTGGCTGCCTTCCTAACGTCTAGTGCAGGTGGCTGATGACACTTGTAATGCCACAGCCTCCGGTTTCTAGCTGAGCGTAGTTTCTCTCTCCACTAGTTTGGGGACCCGGTTCCAGTTCTTGGCCTGACCCCCTACCTCCCGGTAGCGGCGGGCGTACGGGTGGCTATGGCCCGGCCCGTACCCCTGGGGTCCCTTCACTCCTTCTCCTGGAGCCTTTTCCTGCTCCCCTTCTCTCCTCAGGCTCAGGCCTCCTGACTAGGCCCGCCTGTGGAGCAGAGCTCATACAGAGCCTCTGCTCCCTGTCTTCTCTCTCACACTGAACTCCTTCCTAAGATGGCTTCCCACTTTTATACTTCTCTACTCAGTGCACCCAGGATCTGCGTTCTCCACCCACCCACTACATGGTTCCCCTTACCTAGGTGGTCCCTCCCCACTCCAGCCAGGGATCAGGGACACTTGTGCTCTCCCATAGGAGCATTTTCGCCCTGTCCCCCGGAAATGTGGTGTAGTGCATGCGGGTGTTAGGGTCCTGAGCCATACACCTTCCTTACCTGAGAGTGAGGTACTACACCTCTGGGTGAGATGCAATACCTCTGTGGCGACCAAACCCTCAGGGGTGCCACAGATGTGCTGCAGAAGACCGGAGAAGATGGAAGTCTGCAGAGACAAGATGTGGATGTGAAAACTCATCATGGAGTCTGGACAAGATGAAGAAGAAAGAGAATGACTCCAGAGACAACGTCATCTATCAGGTACCTGGATGTAAATGTTTTTTGTGATACTCACTAATGCTCATATTTTTTATTTATATTAGGAGCATTTAATGGGTTGTTCAAGTTACTGATGAGTCTGCAGTCATTCTATGGAACTGCAGACTTCTGAATTCTCACAGTGCGCACTGCACGCTGTTAGGATTCTCTGGTGTCGGTGATTTGCATACATGCGGTCCCGTGCCGAGTAGACATGCGTGGCCTCACTCAATGACAATAAATTGAGCGAGGCCGAACACGTCTATTCGGAATGTGGCCAAAAGTATACAAATAGCATACTTGTGCAAGGAAGAATCCTAAAAGTGTGCAGTGCATGCGCTGTGAGAATTCAGAAGCCTGAACACACATAGAGTGAATACAGACTTTCATCTCAAACCTGGACAAGCCCTTTAATCATAAAATGAAGCCCTGTAGCCAATCCTAACAGTGTGTAATATCCTCACTGTCAGGATTCAGCTCTGCTTGCAGGTTTCATCAGTTATCACATGGCCACTTCACTCATATGCGATTTTCATACTTACGGTCACGTGAAAACGAGCTTCTCTTCCTGCTTCTCTCAGTTTTTCACTGAACATTTAGAGAATTAGGGAGAGCAGCTCGTCGGCAGGTGACTAAGTATGCAAATCACATATGTGCTGGGAGAAGAGGGGGGTGCCAAACTGAACTCTTGCCCCGGGTGCCAGAAAAACTAGATACACCTCTGTACAGAGCCCCTAAGTGCTAGAAGAGCAGAATCCATGTTCAAGTGACCCTACTTTGGAAATTATACCCCTTTGGGAATTTATGTACAGGTGTGATGAGGATTTTAACTACATGGGTGTTTTCCAGAAAAAGCAGCAGTGGATGTTGCTGAATGAAAATTTCAAACTGCCATTGTAGTGACCAATACGTATTAGTGACCACTGACCAGTACATTGTAGCGACCAGTATGTTGTGCCCAGCTCATACTTCTGAAGACATGCACCCGTAAATTAGGTGGACTCTCATCGCTACAGAAATACTAAACATGTGGACGCTAAATGTGGTTTAGCACACTGGGGCTCAAAAGAGAGAGTGTATTTGGAATAGGGAGCACAGAACTTGCTGAACTTCTTTTGGGAGGCAAGGAGTCATTTCTCTTTTCCAGAGCCTTTGTGCTACCAGTAATATGGAAGCCCCCTATATTTCCATTAACAGATGTCGGACCTGAGTGGGGACTTGCTTTTTTTGTGGATTTGAAGTTGGAGTTGAACCTTTTATTGGGAACATTTTACATAACATTTTGGATCACATTTATCCTGTGCTCTACACTGAGCACTGATATCGGGGTTTACACTTAAATCTCCGAGTGACGTGATTGATATGAAACGCCGAGGGATCCATTCACAATAATGAGACAGCAGAGGACTCCGTCTGTTCAGCGGTGTCCTTTATTTCAGAGGTGCACAAAACTGTGGCCAACTGTGCTTTTATGCACACCTCATAAAAAGACGAACACGGCCGGATCATAGGCCAGATGGCATCCACAGTGCCTCCATCTACCTCATTATAGGGAACATTCGGCCAGGGGTTCAGTCTAAATCACGTATTTCACAGATTTTCACAGAAACCCCAGTGAAAGCGCTCAGTGTAGAGCGCAGGATAAACGTGAGCTGAGCATTACTGCGATCTTTGGGGGGCAAAATGAACAAATCAACAGCAGGTGAAGAATTGGTTTTATTATTTTTTACGCCATTCCTCGTGCGTTATAACTGATTAGACGGCTTTATTCTTCGGGTTGCCGCGATTACAGCGATACCAGATTTATATCGGGTTTTTATGTTTGTCAGCTGTCACACACTAAAAGACACTTTTTTTTTTCCAAAAACTAGTTTTTCCATCACCATATTTGAGAGCTATAACACAGTCATGTGAGGGCTTGTTTTTTCAGGACAAGTTGAAGTTTTTATTGGCACCTTTTTTTGTCACATGACATTTTTTGATCGCTTTCTATTCTGATTTTTGGGAGGCAGAATGAATAAAAACCAGCAATTCAGGAATAGTTTATTTTTTTGTATGCAATTCCGCGTGTGGTAAAATTAATAAGGCAGCTTTATTCTTTGGGGCAGTACGATTACAGCGATACCCCATTCTTATCTTTTTTATGTTTTGGCGCTGTTACACAATAAAAACGCAATTATTTTTTCTATAAAAATGTTTGCATCGATTTATTCTGAGAGCTATAACTTTTTTATTTTTCTGCTGGTGGCTCTGTATGGCAGTTTGTTTTTTTGTGGGACAAGATGACATTTTCACCTGTACAATTTTTATTTACATTCGTCTTTTTGATCGTGTTTTATTCCACTTTTTGCTCGGCAGTATTATAAAGCTTCATTTTTTGCCTCTTTATTTTTTACGTTGTTCACTTAATGGGTTAACTAGTGGGACAGTTTTATAGGTCGGGTCGTTCCGGACGCGGTGATACCAAATGTGTACTTTTATTGTGTTTTTTTTCATGCAAATATTTATTTATGGGTACAATATATTTTTTATTATTTTGTGATTTTTATTTTTTTAATATTTGCACAATTTTTTTCCAACTTTTTTACTTAGTCCCACTATGGGACTTTCTCTTTTTGCAGTCAGATCGCAGTTATAAGGCATAACAATGCAGGAGCATGCAATGCGCATGATCTAACTAACTTGCTAGTGACTAGTGACCCGGATAATCGGGTCACCATGGCAAAGATCGGGCCTCTGCAATGAAGTCATGGGGGTGCCGATGCAAGGGCAGTGGGATTTTCCTCCTTTTGCCTGCTCGCTAAATGCTACAATCACATTGATCACAGCATTTAGGTGGTTAAAGTTGCGGGAGCGGTGTCAGCACCACTGCTGGCATTGAGAGCCGGGTGTCAGCTGTCAGAATGAGCTGACACCCAGCAGCTTTTGCACACGCGTACAGCCTGTGTGCACAGAAAATTGCCATGACGTATTCATACGTCCAAGGTCGTTAAGTACCAGGTGACCTGGATGTATGGATACTGTCAGGAACGACACCGGCGGAATCACACAATATCCCACCGCTAACGTCACTTTGTCAGGTTTTATCAGGGATTTGCACACACACGATCCCGATTGCTCACTATGTAGCTATCGGCAAGCGAGCAGAGAGCATATGGTATACACACCTCCGGATTCCAACGCATGGAATATGTGTATACACCCCCAAACGGTCACTGCCATCTTCACGATAGCCCGATTAATATTATTTGCTGCCACCACCAACCAGATTTTAAATATAATACAGGCCTGATCGTACACCTTCTTTCTGGTAGCGTATATGTCTTCGGGGGAGGAACGATTACAGAACAAAAGAAACAGAACTATTACATTTTATATTTAATCAAAAAGGGAGGCAGTGTTTATAAAAAATATACAAAAGGTTTTACAAAAAAAAGACATTACAATACAGAATATACAGTTACAGAAATAAAATGGGATTGAAGAAGAACTTACTAAAGAGATTGCGGAGATGATTCAGTGTAGCTGGAGGGGAGGCGCTCCAGTTGAGTTGACCGTTATCGAATGTGGCCCCTGCTATATAAAATATATCCTCCCTGCATGAATACTGACCCATCTTCGGCTGGGTCTTTTATGTCAAAGGGGGCTGCCTATTCACTCCCCTGTGATGACCTCACATGGGTGGGGCTCAACCCTTCATATTTTTATTAAAATCTCCAACTTCTGGGATACCTTCTCGCTAGTTGATTGCAGAGATTTGCAAGTGACGCCATATTCTTTATTACGAATTTACCTTTCCTTAGAGACTACACATGGCATAGCTGCGGTCCGTTATTCTGGTACTTTTGTGCCACAGCTCACCAGAGGGTCTCACAGCTATGGAAAACTATACATATTGTTCCTTAGCTGACCCTGCTGCTAAAAATGTGTCCCATTATAATCGGAAGTATGGAACTGCCGATATTCCATATTTTGCGTCGGCGCCGGCGAGACTGCAGATTTCTGTTGAGCAAATGGACAATGCCCTGGGGGTGAGAGAGAATTCTTTTGAAGCCAGGAACTGCATCTTTCTCACCTAGGTGTATATTTATCACAGGTCTGTGCCACTTGAGTTTGCCACCTCTCCTGTGTGCTTTGATTTGCATAGAGCTTATTTTACTCCAACAGATGGTCCATAAGGGAGGGGGGGAGAGAGGGGCTTCTTTTGTCCTGCTATTTGCATATTAGCCACTTCTCTAGAGTGCCAGCTTTTGGGCTTGTGTCAAATAGTATAGAGGAGGGGGAATGAGGAGTTTCAGGGGGAGAGAGAATTTTTTAATATTTTCTATGACAGATACGTCTAAGGTCGTAAAGGCGTTAAAACATTATTTTATTAGCAACATAGTTAAAAAAGGGAAAAAAATAAAAAGATAATAAAAGGACACAGGTTTACGCTCTTAGACCATAACCACTCTTAGTCCTGTCAGGATTTTTCCCTTTTTGTTAACTATGTTGCTAATTTAAAATAATATTTTAATACACTTACCTCTTTTCCTGTGGTAGTTTGATTTGTCCATTTTGCTGCTATATCTACACCCAGCCTCCGTGCACCGCACCTCAATTCTAGGCATTTTTCAACAGTTGTTGAGCCAATATACAACTTTTCTATTTTATGCAAAATTTGGGTGTATGAAAATTTTTTCTAATCCAATGACTGATTCTTATGTTTTCTTATACTCTGATTTCAATAAACACTTCTATTTTTAACTATCACATATGGATTTTGCACAAACCACATGTGAAGTTACGTACAAGTGAGATTAAAAATCTTTATTGTAGCCAAAAACGTACACATTATATATAAAAATGTATTGAGCATTCATTCTGTAACTTTATTGGAAATTAATTCTTGTGCCTTTTCCTTTACTCTTCAAGCTTCTCTTGATACCGTTTCTCTTATAGAAGGCCTACAGATCTTCTCTGTGAAGCATCCAGCAGTAGTTCCCCATCATGTACATATTCAATCTACCTTGATATCATCGTTACATCTTCTTGATATCCTGATTAAATCTTTCTCCTTGCTCTTCGGTAACAGCACCAAGGTGATCAGGAAAGTGTTCCAAAAATGTAACTTCAAATTCATCAGACAACTCAAGGCTTTGAAATGTTTCAGCAAGTTCGCCGAGGTGGACTTAAATTTTGGATCTCTGTTGTAATCTAGAAATTTCCTCACAACTTTTTTAAAAGAATCCCAAGCCCTTTTCTCAATAGCTTTCATTTTTGTTTAGAACACATCGTCTTTCATGAGTTTCCAAATTTCTGGACCCACAAAAATGTCTTACTTCAGTTTTACTTTGGACAGTCCCTGAAACTTGGTACACAGGTACTTAAGTCTCTCCTTCTTTCGGTAGAGTTTTCATGAACAGGATTCATTAGTCCACGCTTAATGTGGAGTGGTAGCAGGAGAACTTTAGTGGGATCAGCTAAACTTTCTGCAACTAAGTTCTTGAGTCCAGGTTGCAAAGATGTTCTCTTTGGTCAACTTTTTTGGCTCCAGTGATGAGTCCCACACCGGGTGTCCCATTCATACAAAAAGCATGGGTACTTCGTGTATCCTCATTGCTGCTCAAGAAACAAAGAAAGAACTTTCAGATCACCACCTATGGACCATCATTGATCCTCTTAGTTAAGTTTCTTGATAATAAAGTCTAAATTCTAATAGCTTTCCTTTAAGTGCACAGAGTGCCCTACAGGCACTGAAGCGTACTTGCTGCCACTGTCAGACTTTTTTTTGGATGAATCAAAGAGTCTCCACTCCCTCACATTGTACTCCATGTTAATTTTTTACATCAGTCATGGAACATCACTGCAATGCACTAGAGCATCGTCTTGAGAAAAGTATTGAAGGAATTCTTTTTCTCTGCTTTTGTATCATGAAAAACAGGTACAGGAGCTAGCGGAAACTTTTCCTTTAGTCTAGAGCCTAAAAGTTATGCAGAATATTTAGGAAGGTCCAAGTCCCTGACTAAATAATTTAATTTAACTCAAGCTGTGAAAAAAGCTGTGGCTTGTTGGGACTAGCATGAAAGTGTTCGTCAGAATCCTGCTCTTCATGTTCTGAATCAGGTGTATCCAAGTTTCTACGGAGGTGATGGGACAGGTATTCCTGGACCATGAGGCACAGGGCGAATCGCTGATGGGAGCTCTGGGTATATAATTTCCTCCTTATTTTTAAGGTTGAATCCCTCCATTTTGCCCGTACAAAAGTAGCAGTCATCACTGTGATTTAGCGGTTCCCTCCAGATCATAGGCATGGTGAATCGAAAGCTCTCTTTCTTCCCTTTAGACCAGAGATGGGCAAAGTGTGGCCCGTGGACCACATCCGGCCCTCTGGCTGTTCCAGTTCAACTCATGGACTGAGACAGCTGAGGGGCTGATAACAGTGGCCCGTCCGCTGTCACCACTGTCTCCGCTGTCTCCATCCACGGTGAATCTCCATCTACAGTGAATTCATTAGTGGAGGAGGGGCCTTGAGAAACAGCTGACGCGATGACATAATTTTATCGTGTCCGCTGCGCACTGTGTAGAGTCAGAGCATCAGAGACAGGAGCAGAGGCAGAGCACTGGTGGAAGTGAGGTGAGTATGTGGTGGTCTTTTTTTTTATGTGTATGGGACCTTTGGCTGGACATGAGGAGACTATGGGGCTCTCATGCTGGACATGGGGAGGCAATGGGGCTCTCATGCTGGAAATGGGGAGGCATTGGGGCTCATGCTGGACATGGGGAGGCTATGGGGCTCTCATGCTGGACATGGGGAGACTATGGGGCTCTCATGCTGGACATGGGGAGGCTATGGTGCTCTCATGCTGGACATAAGAAGGCTATGGGGATCTCATGCTGGACATGAGGAGGCTATTGGGCGCTGATGCTGGACATGGGGAGGCTGTGTGGGGCTCATACGGTATATAGAGAGGCTGTGTGGGGGCTCTTATGGTACAGGTACATCTCACAAAATTAGAATATCATTAAAAAGTTAATTTATTTCAGTTCTACAACACAAAAACTGAAACTCATATATTATATAGAGTCATTACAAACAGAGTGATCTATTTCAAGTGTTCATTTCTGTTAATGTTGATGATTATGGCTTAAAGCCAATGAAAACACAAAAGTCATTACCTCATTAAATTAGAATACTTTATAATAACAGCTTGAAAAATGATTTTAAAATCCGAAATGTTGGCCTACTGAAATGTATGTTCAGTAAATGCACTCAATACTTGGTTGGGACTACTTTTGCATCAATTACTGCATCAATGCGGCGTGGCATGGAGGCGATCAGCCTGTGGCACTGCTGAGGTGCTATGGAAGCCCAGGTTTCTTTGATAGCAGCCTTCAGCTCGTCTGCATTGTTGGGTCTGGTGTCTCTCATCTTCCTCTTGACAATACCCTATAGATTCTCTATGGAGTTAAGGTCAGTTGAGTTCGCTGGCCAATCAAGCACAGTGATACTGTTGTTTTTAAACCAGGTATTGGTACGTTTGGCAGTGTGGACAGGTGCCAAGTCCTGCTGGAGAATGAAATTTCCATCTCCACAAAGCTTGTTGGCAGAGGAAAGCATGAAGTGCTCTAAAATTTCCTGGTAGATGGCTGCGCTGACTTTGGTCTTGATAAAACACAGTGGACCTACACCAGCAGATGACATGATTGGAGAAAATTCACACTAGGCCTCAAGCAGCTTGGATTGAGTGCCTCTTCACTCTTCCTCCAGACTCTGGGACCTTGATTTCCAATGAAAATTGGAACTCTGGGACCTTGTGGAGTGTGTCAATGACTGCCTTCTGGACATCTGTCAAGTCAGCAGTCTTCCCCATGATTGTGGAGCCTACTGAAACAGACTAAGGGACCTTTTTAAAAGCTTAGGAATAGTGTTGAGCCACCCCCGTAGTGTTCGGTTCGGTTCGTCGAACACCGGGATGTTCGTGGAACTGTTCATCGAACACCGTCGAACACCGTTAAAACCAATGGCAGGCAAACAGAAACATATAGAAACACATAGAAAACACATAGAAAACACCTTCAAAGGTGTCCAAAAGCTTACAAACTGCTCAGAAGACACTCTCTTTAAAAAAGCCGGTCGGCAATTCAGCAGCGGCATACACCGGTAACCGACACTTTAGAACAGAAAGAATAGAGCTTCACACATAGATTAGATAGATAGAAACATGTCAGTCACATATATAAGAAGTACAGTGACAGTGTTGCATACTGTACTTGTCATTTAGTGTTAAAGGATTTATTAAAAAAAATAATAGTGTTTTCATGCACTGTCTCTTTAAAAAAACCGGCCGGCAATTCAGCATTGGTACCCGACAATTTAGAATAGAAAGAATAGAGCATCACACATAGATTAGATACATAGAAACATGTCAGTCACATATATAAGAAGTACAGTGATAGTGATGAATTTCATGAAATAATTTAAAAAAAAAATACGTGGGGCTTCGCCCTATTTTTGTATCCAGCCAGGTACAGCAGGCAGGAACGGGCTGCCCCCAACCACCAGCTGCCTATTTGTACCTGGCCGGACACAACAATATAGGGAAGCCCTTTTTTTTTTAATTATTTCATGAATTTCATGAAATAATTAAACAAAAGAATACGTGGGGCTTCGCCCTATTTTTGTGTCCAGCCAGGTACATCTAGGCAGCTGGGGGCTGGAATCTGCAGCGCAGGGAGGCCCAAGCTTTCTGCCCCCCCCCCCCCCGCTGCAAATTGCAGTCCGCAGCCACCCCAGAAAATGGTGCTTTCATAGAAGCGCCATCTTCTGGTGCTGTACCCAACTCATCCAGGGCCCTGGTGCGGTGGCTCACTGGGTAATAAAGGGGTTAGGGCCAGCTTGGTATTATCAGCTGGCCCTAAGCTCGAAATTCATGAGGTCACGCCAATATTAGACATGAACGCCATGAATTTCTAGTAAAGTATTTAAAAAAACACAACACCCAGAATAAAGACCTTTAATTGAAATAAACACACATTTTTTTAATGCTCTAAATTAAACCATACTTACCATCACACCCATTCCAGCTGAAGCCAATGTCTTCTGCAATAAAAGTAAAATAATAAAGCAACCTCATCCTTACCTTTCCATGGTTTCCGCGACGGCTCCAGCTCTGCTACATTGACATGACAGGCTGGATCGCAGCCGAAAGCTGCCATCCAGCTTGCCATGCCGCAGACACTGAGAAGCGCAGGCATGCTTGCGCTCTGCAGTGTCTGGCTATGACAGCATCCAGATGAGCCGAGGTCATGTCCAATGAACTCAGCTCACCTCATGCACGTCACTGACAGCGTGGGAAAATTCTCCTGCGCTCAGCGCTTCAGCAGGAGAATTCTCTCATGCTCACTGCAAGCGCAGGAGAATTTTCCCACGCTGTCAGTGACGTGCATGAGGTGAGCTGAGTTCATTGGACATGACCTCGGCTCATCTTTATGCCGTCACAGCCAGACACTGAGGAGCGCAAGCATGCCTGCGCTTCTCAGTGTCTGCGGCATGGCAAGCTGGATGGCAGCTTTCGGCTGCGATCCAGCCTGTCATGTGAATCTAGCAGAGCTGGAGCCGTCGTGGGAACCATGGAAAGGTAAGATTGATATTGGTTTATTATTTTACTTTTATTGCAGAAGACATTGGCTTCAGCTGGAATGGGCGTGATGGTAAGTATGGTTTAATTTAGAACAATAAAGAATTGTGTGTTTATTTCAATTCTGGGTGTTTGTGTTTTTTTTTTAACTTTGACTATGGGGTTAGTAATGGGGGTGTCTTATAGACGCCTCTCCATTACTAACCTGGGCTTGATGTCAGCTGGCATTATAAGCTGACATCAACCGCAGCCCTATTACCCCATTGCCACTGCTACAGGGCAGTGGGAAGAGCGAGGCTAAGTGCCAGAATTGGCGCATCCTATGGATGCGCCATTTCTGGGGCGGATGACGGCTGGTGTTTCTAGCCTGGGAGGGGGCCAATATTCATGGCACCCTTCCTGGGCTGTTAATATCAGCACCCAGCTGTCTGCCTAGCCTTTGCTAGCTATTAAAATAGGGGGGACACCATGTAATTTTTTTTGGGGTCCCCCATTTTAATAGCTAGTAAAGGCTAGGTATTCAGCTGGGGGCTGATATTAGTAGCCTGGGAAGCTCCGTGGGTATTACCCCCTTCCCAGGCTTCAAACATCTGCCCCAGCGGTCTGCTTAACCTCCGCTAGAGACTAAAATTACAGGGAACCCCACGCCAATTTTTTTTTAATAAATCCTTTATTTTAACACTAAATGACAAGTACAGTAATCAACACTGTCACTGTACTTATTATATATGTGACTGACATGTTTATATCTGTCTAATCTATGTGTGATGCACTATTCTTTCTGTTCTAAATTGTCGGGTACAGGTGTATGCCGTTGCTGAATTGCCGGCTTTTCATGTTTCACTGTGAGCACTGTTCCCATCGATTTGGGCAACCACTGTAATGCCACAACCACCATGGCTGTGGCATTACAGTGAGTGGCAGACAATCCCTGCATGATGTGAAAAAATCCAGTTACGCTTTTGGTGCACGAAGAGTTATCGAACATAACCTCGAACAGCCGAATTTTTTGCAAATCGTTCGCGTTGGTCGAACGACTCGAACACCTCCCAAAACAGCTCAAATTTGAGATTGGCGAGCAGTTCTAGTCGAACACCGCTCATCTCTACTTAGGAAGCCTTTGCATGTGTTTTTTGTTAATTATTGTCATTTACTGAGATAACGACTTTTGTGTTTTCATTGGCTGTAAGCCATAATCATCAGCATTAAAAGAAATAAACATTTGAAATAGATCACTCTGTTTGTAATGACTCTATATAATGTACTTTTTGTATTGAAGAACAGAAATAAATTAACTTTTTGATGATATTCTAATTTTGTGAGATGCACCTCTATATAAGGGGCTGTGTGGGGGCTCAAACGGTATATAGGGGATGTCAGCACAGCATACTTAATACTGTTCAATATTAAGTCATCCAATTAATATTAATATAATTATTAATATAATAATTAGAGTTAATATTAATATTGAGTAGAATCAATTTCAGCCTATTGGCTCGGCCCTCCACGTCAGTCACAGTCCCTCATGTGGCCCTTCGGGAAAATTAATTGCCTACCCCTGCTTTAGACCACTGTCGTAGTTCTTCTATACAATCAGAACAAACTACATGTGGAGCCCACGACTTGTCCTGATCACCTAGTTTTACGCCATAGATGATAGTACGCATAATACACTTTTATAACGAAGTCCGTAATATTCCTTCATTGTTTCTTCACAATGTAGCATAAGTTGTAGAATGAATTATGATGCCCTTTGTAGCCATTTCGATCACGTTGTTAGAAACACTGTTATGAACCGTGACTAAAAAATAATCTGTCTTTACTGCCCATAACAACCAATCACAGCTCAGCTTTCATTTCTTATGATGCTGAGGTAAAATAAAATATATGATATGTTTGGAGGCTGGGTTAAGAAAATCTTCTCTACCCTCAGCGGCCAATTGCAGCACAGTGTCTATTAATTTCTAACCAACCTCACGCATGTGGCGTGACCAAACATTTCCCATGGTAAAGGGTGCAGTGTATAGTTTGTCCCTCTCTTCTGTAAAAGTTGGGAGGCATGCATATAGACTGCTTAGAAGGATTGATCCTTCTGATAAATTCCCTTTAAGGGTATAATAATTACAGAGGATTTGTCAGGAGATATTTGCAACCTAATTTGAGAGCAATACAACCTATAAGCTATGACACAACAACAATCAACTCAAAATATCAATTTTATTAAATACATTAAAATACTGAAAGAAAAAGAAAAGGAGAATCCTATAGGTGGGATAACGTGCAGAAAATTAAAAAAATGTTTCCATAAGTCAATTGATGTAAATATCTTTTCTAGAAGAGCAAAAGTCGGTGTGGACCCTGCAAAGTCTATTGGATGAGCAAACCAACTCTCAATCAGGTAGGTTACCAAAGAATGTCATCCCCTCATCAAAACGGTTTCCACTTATTTCTATGTACCCCAATATAGAGTAGTTTATGCAGTTGGTTAGTGCAGACTTTAAAAGAATATCCACCACATTTCCATATGATAACCTTAATAGGAGTGAGAGGAGGGTCCCAAATTAATTAAAAAAGATGGAGGACATTACCATAAAAGCCTCAGATAAAGGGAGTAACGTCTATGTATATCAAAGAAGCAAAACACCAACTAAATGATACATCAACATATAAGAAACTTACCTTCAATCCTCTTTCCAAATTTCAGGCTGAACTTATGATCCTTCTTCAGGACGCAGTGGCTATGGGAATGATTACTGAAAAAGAAGTGGAGTGTCTTTTTTACAAAAATCCCAAAGTATCAGTGATTTATCTGCTACCAAAGGTTCAAAAGAATCTAGAAAATCCACCAGGTAGACCAATAGTCTCCGGTGTACAGAGCATGTGTGAACCCATATGTCGATTTATCGATCACATCCTGCAACCTCATGTGGAGGCATTACCCTCCTATTTAAAGGATACAGCAGATATTCTTAAAAAAATGGATGATTTGGTGGTGGAGGAAAGCACTGTGCTAGTTGATTGTGATGTAGAATCACTTTACACTTCCATAAACCGCAGTGATGGACTGAAAGCCACAAGGTACTTTCTTGAAATGTCCAATCATGATATTTCGTTTGAGAATTTTGTTCTTGAGCTTTTGGAATTTGCCTTGACCCACAATTTTTTTCTATT
This sequence comes from Phyllobates terribilis, assembly GCF_046119375.1. Taxonomy (NCBI): domain Eukaryota; kingdom Metazoa; phylum Chordata; class Amphibia; order Anura; family Dendrobatidae; genus Phyllobates; species Phyllobates terribilis. The sequence continues at coordinate 41,328,134 of NW_027362770.1, read as the reverse complement.
TGATGGGTCCCTCTTCCTGCAGCTCCGGGGCATGGCTATAGGGGCGTCTTGTGCGCCCTCATATGCTAACTTGTTCCTGGGGCTTTGGGAGAGGGACATTTTTTCATCTGATTCTCTACCCTACATTGATAAAGTTTTGACATGGAATCGTTACATAAATGATATTCTTTTTTTGTGGCAGGGCTCAAGTGAACAAACTTTCATTGTTTATGCAAGCATTGAATACAAACGATTTAAACATTAGACTGACCTATAGGATGGGGCGTAGAGATATTGAATTTTTGGATTTTCGGCTGGAGGTGGACAAATCAGGACTTATTCAAACCGATGTGCACAGAAAATTGGCCGCTGCTACATGCAGAATCAGCCCACCCAAGACAATTCATTGACAGCATTCCTATAGGCCAGTTTTTAAGGATGCAGAGAATATCCTCCAACAACACTGATTTTGAGAAGCAATCATAGAATTTAAGGGAGAGATTCTTGGAATGGGGCTATTCTGACAAAACTATCCAACATGGCTACCGTTGTGCAAGATTTTCAAAAAGGAATGATTTACTTTATCAATCCAAACATAAACAAGGTAAAGATATTGTGATATTTATATCTACTTTCAACTCAAAGGGGAATGAGATATGGTCAAGCCTGGAAAAATACTGAAACATCCTCACTATTGATCCTGCATTCTAAAATTGTTACTGACCATCCAGCTATCACGTATCGGGGATCACAAATTTTGAAGGACCTGTTGGTGCAGAGTTATGTCAATAAACAAGAACAGAAAACAATCTTTAACAGTGGTAAACCTAAATGGGGATGTAGACCCAGTGGATCATGTGTAGCTTGCCCCAATATTATTAAGATCGACTCATTTACGGACTCATTGAATTCCAAGAAATACAGGATCACTCTTGAGATTACGTGCAAAACATTTGGAGTAATCTATATGGCGAATTGTCCTTGTAATAAATATTATGTCGGTTTGACAACGCGAGAATTCCGATGACGAGTTAGGGAACACGTTCTGGACATCCAGGCTGCCAAGGAAAGTACGAATACAGCTGAACTAAAGACTCTACTATGCCATTTCAAAAACTATAATGATTGTGACAGTTCCAAGCTAAAGGTAAGGGGGATTGATAGAATTTATATTGATGCAAGAGGGGGTGACTGTAAAAAAGTGTTAGCGCAAAGGGAGGTTAAATGGATCACTTTGCTTGAGACACTGTCACCGAAGAGTCTCAATGAGGCAGTGAGTTTTGTCCCGTTTCTTTGAATCTCTATATTTCATTTTTTGGTCTCTATTCGCTCTTTATTTGTTTTAATTGTTTTTAATGTCTTTTATTCTTTCTTTTTCCTTTAGTTATTTCACCAACGAGATTTTTCACCATACCTATATGAAGATAGACGCATCATGCACCAGGAGAACATCATTGAAATTGCTCTTATATAAAATATTATGTTTTTTATAATTTTTATTTATTATTTTTTATTATTTTGTGTCTTTCACATTTGATGTTTATTATTGACTTTGTATATTTTTTGTAATATTCTTCCGTATTATATGGGTGGTTGTCACTTTTACTTTTGTGCATTTATTATTTTAGTTTTTTTTCATTATTTCCATTCCATATTCCCCTGTGGCCCATTTGTTCGATATGGATCTTTCACACTTCTTTTTTAGTTATTATATGCACTTACATACTCTCTCTGAGCTATCTGGATGATGTGGATATAGTTGCTCTATATTTGCTATGTCACTGGTTTCTGCTGTTTATATTTATATTTTTTGGCCACTGCCCTTTATCTGTGCATGTGTTCCACCATGGAACGCAAACCAGCACATACTTCCATCCCTGCTTAGCGAATCGGAAGCATACCACTTCTGCCGCTTGGTGTGTTCCACTGTGGTACGCAGACCGACGTCACTTCCGCTTTCCTGCCGTGCTCCTATTGGAGCACGTCATGCGGTACGGAAGTGATGCCGGCGGTCATGCATGACTCCGTCATACTGATATCAGCTGTTCCTCATTGTTTCCCCGGCACCTTAATGAATGCTTCCACTGGTATTGGTGTATATAAAAGGTTGATATGCCTTGTTACTAGTGTTGAGCGAGCATGCTCGACACTGCTCGGTACTCGCCTGAGTGACGTGCCCCCTGGGCCGTGGGGTACTCGGCAGCCGGGCCTCTTATGGATGCCGGTATGGGGAATATCACGGTAGCTGGCCCAGTCCGTGACCCAGGGCGGTCAGTAAAAGGGGGATAGATATGAGGGATTTGGACAGTTCATGACGCCACCTGTGGAATGCGGCTAAGGGGGTGCCGCTGCTGCGGAGCAGTCATCTGGAGCTGGTGTTACGGCAGCAGGGATGGTGTGGCTCTCCACAGGTATAGCTAGCTCCAGGGCAGCGTGGGGTATAATGGATGGTGGTGCAGGGGGGAGACGGCAGGACGGTCCCGGAGGAAAGACGGACACTCACACGGGGGTAAGCTTCAGTACCTTTACTGGTGATGCTGCAGGCACGGTCCAGGGTACTCCAGGTGAAGGGCGCACTTTTGGACTCTCCCCAGTGAGCGGGTATAGGGCCTCCTGATCCGTTGCTTACTTTTCTAAGCTTCTGACCTGCCTGGAGCTAGGCCTAGCTTGGTTGCTGTCTCTCTTTGCACCTGCTGACCTGGTGGTAGGGCCTTCTCTTTGGAGATCACTCTCCCTGGACGCTGGGACCTCCGTGACTCCTAGCCCTGGTACTGTAGCCAGCGTTTGGTGAACCTGGGACCTGTAGTCCTCCAGGGGTTCCGGTGGTTCCTACTGAGTATTAATATCCCTGTAGGCGCGGACCCGGTGTCCGGTATATATATTGGGGTGGGGCTGGTATGCTCCTCTGCCCCCTCTCTACTTCTTCCTTCTCCTCTCGCCTTCGGCCCACTCAAGGCTCTCACTAGGCCTTCACACGTGATGTAGGCCTTGGCTCGCCTAAGCACAGCAGCCAGCTTGCTGCCTCTTCACTGCTCTCTGAGCATCAGCACGCTCTCTGCTCAACTCTGAGCTGTGTTCCTCTCTGTCTCTGAACACTGACTGAGAACTCTCTGAGCTGCCTGGCTCTACCCTCCCTTTATATATCCCTATCAGGGCTCCCTCTGCTGGTCTGAGGTGGTAGGGTGGAGGTGTGTGAATGTAGTGAGGGCCTCTTGTGGAGAAGTCCATCCATGCACCCTTCTGGGTTCTGTGGCACCAATGCACAGCAGGGCGCCACATTCCCCCCCTAGTAAAACTCAGTACTCCTTGACTGAAGCATTTTTGTCAAAACAGGTTAAACAGATAACATTTCTTCCCTTTATGGGAGGCACTTTTCTTGAACGTTACAGGTAACATTATGATACAATGATTACAATTATAAACAACATTAAAGCTACAGCAAGTCCCGTAACTTTGTGTCCATTTCACCGATGAAGGAACATGAGGGACCCGCCAGAAAACCCTCAACGTAGGCCCTGGGCGTGGCTACAGGGCATAGGTGATCCAGGTGCTGGACCACGTCTTCAGCCACGCCAAACGGGTTTTTGTTCCGTGGTCTAATAAGGGGCACTCCAGGGAGTGCAACTATGTATATGACAGTTTTTGAGTTGCTCACACTCCTCAGCCACCGTGTCCTTTATATATATACCCTTACGGGTAACTAAGTGCAAAAAGAAAAGTGTCCATGCCACCTAAATTGTCCATTGTAAGGCAAAAATACATCAATACATACATGAAAATTACACAACAACAATCATACCCCAGGGGCAACTATTTATACTATCAGAGTTTCTCTTCCTACTCTCTGTATCTGACAGGGGTCTGACCTTGCGTGCTACGTGTTGACCTACGTAGTACTGGGATGCGTGTGGTACTGGTGTTTGTACTACCTCCCATTCTGTCAGTTCTAGGTGTGGAGGGACTGCAAGACTGCCTTAACCTCTCTACGGGACTGGCAAGTGTACCATTGGCTTGGCCTTCTTGCTCTGCTCCAACCGGGGATCCTTCTTCCTGGGATTCTTCCTGAGCAGGCTCTTCTGGGGCACCTACAGGTTCTACTTGCTGTGGAGGGTCTTCTGGCTGTTGGTAGAAGTGTAGCACAGGTATTATTACTGCTCCTCCTAGTTGGGGCCAATCTGCCGGGAAATCTCCTAATTCAGTATGTATTACTGCTTCTTTAGGCTCCTCTGGTACAGTAAGAGGCACTTCCTCCTGGGGCTTCAGCGGACTTGGACACAACTTCAGATGGCCTGTTGATACCGTTGCAGTTGTTCTTCCTCCGTCTTTGCTGATTAGACAAGTTTTCCTATTGTCGAACCTGGAGTTCAACACAGTGTAAGGTTCCCTTTCCCACTGGTCGTCAAGCTTGTGGCTTCTTCTCTTTTGTTTCAGCACAACTTCTCCAGGTGTCAAGGATTCAGATGGTGCACTCCTGTTGTACTGTGCTTCCTGCTTGTCTCTTACCCTATTCAGACTGTATTCGACACAGGCTTGTACTCTCCTGTACTGTTCCTGTCGCGTCGTGTCCCAGTCTTCAGTGGACATATCTGCTTCGGGTTCTACTACACCAAGCTCCAGGTCCATGGGCAACTTTCTGGGTCTTGCTCGCATGAGATATGCTGGAGCACAATTGGTGGAACTCACAGGTATGTGGTTGTACAGATCTACCAGGTCAGGTAGCTTGTCTGGCCACTGGTTTCTTTCTTCTAGCGGTAAGGTCTTCAACAGGTCGATGACTATGTTATTCATCTTTTCACATAACCCATTGGTTTGGGGGTGGTACGGTGTAGTCCGGATCTTCTAACACCCATACAGATGGCAGAACTCCTTGAACAATTCGGCTTCAAAGGCAGGGCCTTGATCCATCAGCACCTTATCCGGGTATCCATGGGGCCTGCAGAAGTATGCCTGGAACATCCTTGCTGCAGTTTCTGCCATCAGATCCTTGACGGGGGCTACCACCAGTAACCGGGAGTAGTGATCCACCATAGTCAGGGCATAAGAGTAGCCTGACCTGCTGGGTGACAACTTGACGTGATCCAGAGCGACGATTTCCAAGGGCTGGGTTGTCTTAATGGACTGCAGGGGTGCCTTCTGGCTGCTGTAGTCTTTTCTTCTCTGACTGCAGGGTCCACAATCCCGGCACCACCTCTCTATGGAGCTCTGAATTCCAACCCAATAAAACCGACTCTTCAGGAGGGTTTCCAGCTTCTTCCAGCCAAAGTGCCTGGCTTGATCGTGGTAGGCCTCCAACACCATCTGGATGTCTGTCCTGGGCACTACGATCTGCCATACTATCTCATGGGTCCTAGGGTTGACATACCTTCGGCACAGCTTCTCTCTATAGATGAACAGCTGGATTCTCTCATTCCACAGTTGCTTGGCTTGTGGAGACGCATCCTTCTCCAGGGAGGAACCTTCCTGGGTTATCAGCTCCTTGATACGGCTGACAAGCGGGTCACTGTCCTGGGTCTCCTTCCAACTGTGGTGAGGTAAAGGGTTTAGTGTCTTACCACGATACCTCCTGGAGGTGCGCTGCTCATGGACCATCCCATTTCTATGGAAGGCAGGTAGCTCAATCTCCTCCAGGTCATCCACTTCTTCTTCAGTATCCAACTGGTGTGGCATCCTGGACAGGGCATCGGCGTTGGCATTCTTACGGCCTGCCCGATACTTAATGGTGAACTGGTAATTTGACAGCTGGGCGATCCAACGCTGTTCCATGGCTCCCAACTTGGCTGTCTCTAGATGCGTCAAGGGGTTGTTATCAGTGTAGGCAGTGAACTTACTGGAGGCTAGGTAGTGCTTGAACCTCTTTGTGATGACCCAGACCTGGGCCCGGAACTCCAACTTGAAGCTGCTATAGTTCTCTGGGTTCCTCTCGATCGGGCGGAGCTTCATGCTTGCATAGGCGATCACCTTCTCTCGGCCATTCTGCTTCTGACTTAACACAGCTCCTAATCCCTCGATGCTGGCATCAGTGTACAGCAGGAACCGTTGGCTGTAGCCAGGGTAGGCTAGGATCTCTTCGCCGGTCAGGATCTCCTTCATCACCTCAAAGGATTCAGCTTGCTCCTTACCCCTCTGGAACAGGGGGTTTCTGCCTCTCCCGGACTGTCCTACCAGGAGATCTTGCAAAGGCACCGCTTTCTTGGTGTAGTCCTTCACAAACTTCCGGTAATACCCGACTAGTCCCAGGAACTGACGTACTTCCTTGAGGCTCTTCGGCTCCAGCCGTTTCTGAATGGCAGTGACCTTCTCCGGGTCCGGTGCTACTCCTTCTGGACTGACTATGTGCCCCAGGTACTGTACCTTTCGCTTGAGCAGGTGGCACTTGGAGGGCTTCAGCTTCATCCCATACCGGGACAGCGACTCAAATACCTCTGCCAGGTGCTTCAAATGGTCCTCGTACGTTTTGGAGTACACTATCACGTCATCCAGGTATAGCAGTACAGTCTCGAAGTTGCGGTGTCCCAGGCAGCACTCAATCAATCTCTGGAACGTTCCGGGAGCGTTGCAGAGTCCGAACGGCATACTGTTGAACTCGCAGAGCCCCATCGGGGTAGTAAAGGCCGTCTTCTCCCGATCCTCCTCAGCAACAGCTACTTGCCAGTACCCACTAGTGAGGTCAAGGGTGGAGAAGTAATTTGCACACTTTAATGCAGCCAGGGATTCCTCTATACGGGGCAAAGGGTATGCATCTTTGTGTGTTATGCAATTTACTTGTCTGTAATCTACACACATTCTCATGCTTACATCCTTTTTCCTGACTAGGACCAGGGGAGCTGCCCAAGGGCTACAGCTATCTCTTATTACCCCTGCCTTCCTCATGTCATGCAACATCTCCTTCGCCTTCTGGTAGTGTGCTGGTGGTGTGGGCCTGTAACGTTCTTTGATGGGTGGATGGTCACCTGTGGGTATATGGTGTTGTACACCTTTAATCCTCCCAAAGTCAAGTGGGTGTTTACTGAATACCTGCTCGTATTGCTGAACTACCCGGTGTACACCCTGTTTCTGATGGGCAGGAGTGGTGTCTGTCCCAACATGGAGCTGTTGACACCAATCCTCCACCTGGGTTCCCGGGTCATTATCCTCCACTTCGTCTGGTAAGGTTAAGGACTCCGCCGTGTGTATGGAGTTGTTATCTACTGTGTACAGTTTGGCAACAGTGGTGTAGCGTGGCAATCTAACCTCGTCCTCCCCATAGTTTAGGAGGCATACGGGCACCCTCCCATTGCGTACATCCACTACCCCTCTGGCAGTCAAGAGTGTAGGTCTATGCTCCGAGCTAAGGGGTTCTACTACCGCCTGATAGCTCCGTTCTTTGAGACCTATTGCTGCTCTACACCAAATCAGCATCTCACTCATCGGGGGGATCACAATGGGTATCGGGTCTGTCACCCGTACATTACCAATTTCACCACCTGTTAGCTTTACCTGTTGCTGGTACATAAGGGCTCGGATCTCTTTCTGGAGCACCCTCCTCTGCCCTGGTTTGGCAGTGTCGGCCATCTGTTGGAGCAAAAATAACACTTCTCCCAAACAGTTACCGACAATATTTGTGCCAAGTACCATATACAAGTCTGTATCATTAGGATTAGTCTCTACTACAATTAGTCCCTGGTCCTTCAGTTCCACTCTTCCCACCTTTACTGCCACATCCTTAACCCCAACTAGGTTAAGCGGAAGGCCATTGGAGGCATACACGGAAAGGTTTGGAGCTGGCGGGTGAAGTTCGTCTATGGACCAGAACCTTTTGTAGAGGACAGCTGGCATGATGGTTACCTGAGATCCAGTGTCCAGCAGGGCAGGTGTCGCGATGCCGTCCAGCACAATGGACAGGAAAGGTCTTCCTCCCATGAACCGATGGTAACAGTTTGATGGGCCTGCTTGATTTACTCCTGGGTGTCGGCCCTTGGCCCCAGGGTTTACTCGTTTAAAGGACAGTTCCGCACTGTGTGGCCTGCCTTCTGCCAGCGGTAGCAGATGAATTCTCCTGGAGGGTGACGTTGGTCATTGGTCCTCCCATGGTGTGTTGTTGTCCTCCTCTGGGGTGGCGTTGTCCTCCTTCTTCTTCTCATCCAGGGGACATCCTCAGGGCTGTCGGCGAATAGTATCCTTCCTTCCGGCTCGGGCTCCTCCTGTAGCTGCAGGGTGCTCAAGAGAGTGGCCAGGGTTTTGCTTAACTGGCGCACTTCAGAGCGTAGGCTGTCTAGCTCGCTAGGAGGCACTGTTTGCATCTTTATTTCGGCCATTAAGGAAGGAGCAGTGGGTGCTGCGGGCACTGGGGTGGCCCCACCCTGGTAATGTTGGACAGCCGTATCTGTTGTTTCCAGGGGCTGCAGACCCTTTATAGCCATGTCCTTAAGGGTGTCAAAGGTGGCATCTGGATGATCTAAGGCCCACCACCGTACAGTTCTGCTCTCCTCCTGGGAACTTAACCCCCGGATGAATTGTTCCGTCAGCATTTTATTTTCATCTTGTATGCTGGCTGGACTAACCTGTTTCAGGGCCCGCAGGGCTTCCTGTAAGCTCCAGGCATAGTCCCGGATACTGTCCTCAGTTTTCTGGACACAGTGGTAGAACCTCATCCGGAGATCCGTCTCTGTGCGTTTTTCAAACACAGTCTGCAGTTGCTAGAACCTTGCTCTTAGGTTTTTTCCTTTGCTGGTCACATGACCTTGTTGGCCTATTTAATCCTGCTCCGCCCTTCTGGCTTTGCTGGACTTCATTGTATAACTTCTTTCTAGCTAGCCTGTGCTCTGTATCTAACTCTGTTAGTTTGCTTGGTCTACGGACCTCAGTGTTCTATATATTTTGTTTGTTCGTCTGTCTGCTACTATTTCTGTTAGGAGGTGTCCCATATTCCTCCCAGTCCTTAGTACTTGTAGGGATTCCTTCCCCACATCTATAGGTCTCCGTACAGACTAGCTTAGGACTTTAGCAGGTCTGATCGCAGGATCAGGTCCCCTGTTACATCGTAGGGATTAAGCTGAGTTCTATCGTAGGGACAGATCTCCTCTCTTTCCTTAGCTCTGGTAGCAGAACATAACAGTAAGTCCAGCCTGCAAATTCTCTAAGGAAAGATTTTTCTGTTCCATCATGGTGTCGGTTCAGGATTTGGCTCATCGCCTGCAGGGACTCTCTCTGGAGGTGGCCGAGCTCCGTCAGCACGTGAGTAACTGTCCTGGAGCACATTTCTTGGAGCCTAAGGTATGTTTGCCGGATTTATTTTTTGGTGAACACCGAGAATTTTTTTCATTTAAAAATGCTTGCTTATTGTATTTTCGTTTGAGACCCAAGTCCTCTGGGGATGAATCCCAGCGCATAGGGTTCATAATGTCACTTTTGCGCAAAGAGCCTCAGGAGTGGGCCTTTTCTTTGCAACCTAGCGATACATGCTTCAGATCAGTGGATAGTTTTTTTTCTGCTTTGGGGCTATTATATGATGATCCTGACCGTGTCGCATCGGCTGAGACTGAGTTGAGACGTTTGAAACAGGGATCAGGTAATGTGGAAAAATATTGTACTCATTTCCGTCGTTGGTCTACTCAAACAGGGTGGAACGATTCTGCTCTGAAAAGTCTATTTCTTGCTGGGCTCAATGAAAGGGTTAAAGACCTGCTAATTGCTTATCCTACACCTGAAGATTTGCAACAGGCTATGCAATTAGCTATACGGGTGGATAGGAGACTGCGTGCAAGGGTTAATGAGAGCAAATCCTCTGCTATGTCAGTTTCTGGTTATGAGAATGTGTGTACTAACAGTGGTGAACCGATGGAGATTGGATCGGTGGCACCTCGCTCTCAAGAAAAAGATCGCAGATTCTCTGAAGGCTTATGTTTCTATTGCGGAAAATCTGGTCATTTGATTAAAGGCTGTGAGCTTCGTATCAAGAAAGAAAAAAAAATGGTCAGTCATGCCCGTATTGCCTGTTTAAATTCCAAGGGTGTATTTTTAGCTGCTTCCACGATTGCTCAGGAAAAATTATTGGAATTTCGGGTGTTTGTTGATTGTGGGTCTACTCTGAATGTAATTGATGGGGGATTCTTGGAAAGACTCAATTTAAAACCCGAACCTTTATCATCCCCCATTGCTGTGGTTTCTGTGGATGGTTCCCCTTTGAAGAATATTACTCTCAAGGTCTGTGAATTTCCTCTCACTATTAATGGTGTTCACCATGAGAAATTGGATTTGGTAGTTTTGAATAACTTGCCTTCTCCAGTAATATTGGGATTGCCCTGGTTAAAATTTCACAATCCTGTACTGGATTGGTCTACCAGTGAAATTAAATCCTGGAGCCATAAATGTTATGACAAGTGTTGTAACGGGCGTATTGCAGCTTTGGATAGGGGAGAATTGCCTGTTCCTATTCAGGATTTTTGGAGAGTTTTTTCTGAGAAGGAATCGCAGGTTTTGCCTCCCCATAGAGACTATGATTGTTCTATTGAATTTGTCCCTGGAGCGACTCTTCCTAAAAGTCGTTTATTTAACCTTACTATTCCTGAGAGGAAGGCTTTGGAGGAATACATACAGACAAGTTTGGCCGCCGGTCACATTAGGCCCTCTAAGTCTCCTGTGGCGGTTGGATTTTTTTTTGTTAAAAAAAAGGACGGCGGTTTACGTCCTTGTCTGGATTTTCGTGAGATTAACAAAATTACTGTACGCAATCCTTACCCACTGCCATTGATTCCTGATCTGTTTAACCAGTTAATGGGGGCCAAGTGGTTCTCTAAAATTGACCTTAAGGGGGCATACAATCTGTTGCGCATGAAGGAGGGTGACGAATGGAAGACTGCTTTTAACACTCCTGTGGGTCATTTTGAGAATCTGGTTATGCCTTTTGGTCTTACTAATGCTCCTGCATTTTTTCAGAATCTTATTAATGACATCCTTAGACCTTTGATCGGCAAAAATGTGGTTGTGTATTTGGATGACATTTTGATTTATTCGCCGGATCTGGAGTCTCATTGGCGGAGCGTACGTGAGGTATTACAGTTGTTAATGGACAATTCGCTTTTTGCTAAGCTGGAGAAATGTGAGTTCGCTGTACAGAGAATTAGTTTTTTGGGTTACATTATCTCCAGCGAAGGTTTTGAGATGGACCCGGTTAAAGTTCAAGCTGTACAGGAATGGCCTAGGCCTATTGGTTTGAAATCGATACAAAGGTTTTTAGGTTTCGCCAATTATTACAGAAAATTCATAAAACATTTTTCTAGTATTGTCAAACCTCTGACCGATCTCACCAGGAAAGGTGCTGATGCGGTTCAGTGGTCTTCTGAGGCTATTGAAGCTTTTGTGTATCTCAAGGAGAGGTTCACCTCTGCTCCCATCCTTATGCAGCCTGATGTGACTAAGCCGTTTTTGGTTGAGGTTGATGCTTCCTCTGTGGGGGTTGGCGCAGTATTGTCTCAGGATAACGGGGATGGATTACATCCCTGTGCCTTTTTTTCAAAAAATTTTTCGGAGACTGAACTGAATTACGATATTGGTAATCGGGAATTATTGGCTATTAAACTCGCATTTGAACACTGGCGCCACTTCTTGGAAGGTGCGGAATTTCCTGTTCAGGTTCTTACGGATCATAAAAATCTGATTTATCTTGATGCTGCCAAGCGCCTGAATGCCCGTCAGGCTAGGTGGGCACTGTTTTTCTCGCGGTTTAATTTCTCCGTTACTTACATCCCTGGTACTAAGAATGTTAAGGCGGATGCCTTGTCTCGCAGTTTTTCTCCCATAGTCGGTGCTGAGAAAGAGGAGAACATTTTACAAGAAGGTGTGATAGCTGCTTTGGACTCCGTTTTGGAAGATGAGATTCTTAAAGCACAGGAGAATGCCCCATCTAACACTCCTCATGGGAGGTTGTTTGTGCCTGGGACCTTTAGGAGAGATTTGTTTGTTGAGTGTCACGAATCTCGGTTGGCAGGTCATCCCGGAATCTCTGAGACCAAGAGACTGGTGGGTCACAGTTTTTGGTGGCCTGGATGGCAGAAGGAAGTCATTAAGTGGGTGCGTCAATGTACTATATGTGCTAGATCTAAGTCCTCACATACTCCTGCTGCGGGGTTGCTTTGTCTTTTGGAGGTTCCCAGTGCTCCTTGGACACATTTGGCTATGGACTTTATAACTGACCTTCCCCCCTCTGAGGGTTTTACTGTCATCTGGGTGGTCGTGGACCGTTTTAGCAAGATGTGTCACTTGGTTCCCTTCGTCAAACTGCCCTGCGCTAAAACTCTCGCTACGGCCTTTGCCAAGGAAATTGTCAGACTTCATGGCGTTCCTACTGACATTGTTTCTGATAGGGGACCTCAGTTCGTGGCTCGTTTTTGGCGTGCCTTTTGTGACAGGTTGGGAGTTCATTTGTCGTTCTCGTCCGGATATCATCCTGAATCTAATGGCCAGACAGAAAGGAAAAACCAGGATGTTGAGCAGTTCTTGCGTTGTTTTGTGGCAGACAATCAAGAGGGGTGGTCTGAGTTTCTGCCACTTGCTGAATTTGCTCTGAACAATCATACATCTTCTTCTGCTGGTTGTTCGCCTTTTTTTTGTTGTTCTGGGAGACATCCGTCGTTTGGGTCGTTCTCCAAGTTGGGATCTGCCGTGCCTGAGGAGGAGAATTTTTCCGGTGATTTGGAGAGAGTTTGGACGGATGTGCGTGGTAATCTTCAGGAGGCCAACAGAAAATCTAAAGACTACTTTGATAAGAAACGACAGGAGGTTTTGTTCGCTGTTGGTGACATGGTTTGGTTGTCCTCTAGGAATCTGCGGTTGAGGATTCCTTCTAAGAAATTGGGTCCCAAGTTTGTAGGGCCCTTTAAGGTGCTTCAGGTTGTCAACCAATCTGCTGTTAGGTTGGAGGTTCCTACCTCCTGGAGAATTAATCCGGTATTTCATGTCTCTCTGTTAAAAACAGCTGTTGTGTCGGATGGTGACGCCTCTGCCTCTGTTCCTCCGGTGGTGGAGGACGGGGAATATGAAATTTCTCGCATCCTTAACTCTAGACGGTATAGAGGTAGTTTGCAGTATCTTGTGGCCTGGAAAGGTTTCGGACCCGAGGATAACTCTTGGGTGAGGTCAGATGATGTTTCCGCGTCCAGACTTATCAGAGCGTTTCACAGGAGATTTCCTGATAAGCCTGGTCCTAGGGGATCCGGAGGATCCTCTTAGAAGGGGGGGTACTGTTAGAACCTTGCTCTTAGGTTTTTTCCTTTGCTGGTCACATGACCTTGTTGGCCTATTTAATCCTGCTCCGCCCTTCTGGCTTTGCTGTTCTTCATTGTATAACTACTTTCTAGCTAGCCTGTGCTCTGTATCTAACTCTGTTAGTTTGCTTGGTCTACGGACCTCAGTGTTCTATATATTTTGTTTGTTTGTCTTTCTGCTACTATTTCTGTTAGGAGGTGTCCCATTTTCCTCCCAGTCCTTAGTACTTGTAGGGATTCCTTCCCCACATCTATAGGTCTCCGTACAGACTTTAGCAGGTCTGATCGCAGGATCAGGTCCCCTGTTACATCGTAGGGATTAAGCTGAGTTCTATCGTAGGGACAGATCTCCTCCCTTTCCTTAGCTCTGGTAGCAGAACATAACAGTAGTCTCTTAAAGATGATGAATACTGATTCCTGGTCTGCGGCTGGCCAGGTTTCAACTTCCCGCTCTGCGGCACCAGTCAATTGTCCCAACACGACAGCAGCTCTCTGTTTGCCAGTCAAAGAATACATGTCTAGCACACCGCATATTCTACTCTTGAATCCGGACAGGGTGTCCGGTTTGCCGTTATACTGGGGGAGCCATTTCGCTCCAGGGATATACGGCAGGGCCATAGGTAATAATGGGGTCACGACCCCTGCTGGTGGAGCGGCCGCTCTGGCCTGTGCAGCGCCAGGCACAGGTTGGGCATCAGGAGCGTTAACTGGTGCTCCTGCGGCTTGCTGGTCGTTGGCCATTGTTGTGCCCCTAGTGAACCGGAGCCTACCTTCTTCACTTTCTTTACCAGGTAGGCCGCAGCTCCGCTGGCAACGGTCTTCTTCCAGGACCTTGCATCGCTCGCGTCTGACGTCAGAGCGTCCTCTGTGCTCCTTCCAGGACCTGACGCTTTCTGGTTCGACGTCAGGAGCTGGGCGTGTCCTAGGCTTCGTGCGCTTTAGCAATTATGCCTCCCAGGTTCCCGCGGTTACGCCCCTCTTCTTCCCACGCTGCAGCGCGATAATGGCGGCGATCCTCACCGCAGTTTAACACACAGTTCAGTTCAATAAAGACGCACAGTACCCGGTAGCAACGGGCACGAAATCCTGTTCGTGACGCCAAAACATGACGCGCCCCCTGGGCCGTGGGGTACTCGGCAGCCGGGTCTCTGGTTGCTGGGGGATATCACGGTAGCTGGCCCGGTCCGTAACCCAGGGCGATCAGTAAAAGGGGGATAGATATGGGGGATTTGGACAGTTCGTGACGCCACCTGTGGCATGCGGCTAAGGGGGTGCCGCCGCTGCGGAGCAGTCCTCAAGGATGGTGTGGCTCTCCACAGGTAGAGCTAGCTCCAGGGCAGCATGGGGTGTAATGGATGGTGGTGCAGGGGGGAGACGGCAGGACGGTCCCGGAGGAAAGACGGACACTCACACGGGGGTAAGCTTCAGTACCTTTACTGGTGATGCTGCAGGCACGGTCCAGGGTACTCCAGGTGAAGGGCGCACTTTTGGACTCTCCCCAGTGAGCGGGTATAGGGCCTCCTGATCCGTTGATTTCATTTCTAAGCTTCTGACCTGCCTGGAGCTAGGCCTAGCTTGGTTGCTGTCTCTCTTTGCACCTGCTGACCTGGTGGTAGGGCCTTCTCTTTGGAGATCACTCTCCCTGGATGCTGGGACCTCCTTGACTCCTAGCCCTGGTACTGTAGCCAGCGTTTGGTGAACCTGGGACCTGTAGTCCTCCAGGGGTTCCGGTGGTTCCTACTGAGTATGAATATCCCTGTAGGCGCGGACCCGGTGTCCGGTATATATATTGGGGTGAGCCTGGTATGCTCCTCTGCCCCCTCTCTACTTCTTCCTTCTCCTCTCGCCTTCGGCCCACTCAAGGCTCTCACTAGGCCTTCACACGTGCTGTAGGCCTTGGCTCGCTTAAGCACAGCAGCCAGCTCGCTGCCTCTTCACTGCTCTCTGAGCGTCAGCACGCTCTCTGCTCAACTCTGAGCTGTGTTCCTCTCTATCTCTGAACACTGACTGAGAACTCTCTGAGCTGCCTGCCTCCACCCTCCCTTTATATATCCCTATCAGGGCTCCCGCTGCTGGTCTGAGGTGGTAGGGTGGAGGTGTGTGAATGTAGTGAGGGCCTCTTGTGGAGAATCCATCCATGCACCCTTCTTGGTTCTGTGGCACCAATGCAGAGCAGGGCGCCACACGAGCATCTCACTACTCGGGATGCTCGGCGAGCACCGAGCATTTTCGGGTTACTCGGGCGGGAGCTCGGGTCTCCGCCCTGCATGTTTGCCACTCTTTACAGAGCCAATGAACATGCAGGGATTGCCAGCCAGTCACTGTAATGCCGCAGCCATGTTGGTTGTGGGCATTACAGTGATTGGCTGGCCGCACAGCGTCACCTCGAGTATTTAAAACCGGGCGCCGCCATCTTGAACACAGTCGCTCCAGATCAGACAGTGTAGGGAGAGTGCTGCTGAGCTAGGGAGAGATTTATACTGCGAAATAGGTAGTGTAGGGTCTCTAAAGCCTGCAAAATCAAGCAAACAGTCCTTCTGAGGACTAATATCCATCCCAGATATCAGGCAGGCAGGCAGGCTGTATAGGAGACGCAGTGGTTATACCAACAAACACTGCATTACAGTCCTGTGTGCTGCTGCTGCTCAAATTGCTAGACTTAGCCCCAGGTCTCAGGGGCCAGGAAAAATCCTTTTTTTTTTTTTTTTTTTTACTCATTTTTTTTTTTTTACTCAGTCAGACTGTACAAATACCCGTCACAGGAAAACAGTTTCAGTTTTGTTTTTGAACGTTTTATTGTGAGCCCGTAAAAGTGGCTTAATACCTCTGACCACGTTGTTGACAGCATTGACCTGGGGGTCATAAATGCTTCCTGGGGCGATCCTCATGCTGTCCCCATGTCATTTGAGCACTGTCACTATTGTATTGGGCACTTTTTAGGCTTTCTACAGACTGCCGGGGGTGCCGCCTCAAAAATGCTCGGGTCTCCCATAGACTAACATTGGGCTCGTTGCTCAGGTCGAGCACCCGAGTATCACGGCCCGAGCTTCGAGCACCCGAGCATTTTAGTGCTCGCTCAACACTACTTCAGGGGCAGACACAGACTGTAGTGGGCCCCTGTGCAAGAAATTTTTGCCCCCCCCCTGCCCTTCATAGGGCAAAAAAGTTATGTAAACATAACCCCCCCATGTGCATCTCTCACCCCCCCATGTGCAGCTCTCATCCCCCCCATGTGCAGATCTCATCCCCCCCGTGCATCTCTCATCCCCCCCATGTGCATCTCATCCCCCCATGCATCTCTCATCCCCCCATGTGCAGCTCTCATCCCCCATGTGCAGCTCTCACCCCCCCGTGCATCTCATCCCCACTCCAGCCGCGACCAATCAGCGAGATTGGCGCCAAATTTAAACAACGCTCTGCTATATGGTCGCGGACTCCAGCCGCGACCAATCAGCGAGATTGGCGCCAAATTTAAACAACGCTCTGCTGATTGGTTGCGGACGCCAGCTGCGACCAATTAGCGAGATTGGCGCCAAATTTAAACAACGCTCTGCTGATTGGTCGCAGCCACCAGCCGACCGCGTCCAATCAGCGAGATTGGCGCCAAATTTAAACAACGCTCTGCTGATTGGTCGCCGACGGCAGCCGCGACCAATCAGCAAGATTGGCGCCAAATTTAAACAACGCTCTGCTGATTGGTCGAGGCTGCCAGCCGCGACCAATCAGCGAGATTGGCGCCAAATTTAAACAATGCTCTGCTGATTTGTCGTGGCTGCCAGCCGACCGCGACCAATCAGCGAGATTGGCGCCAAATTTAAACAATGCTCTGCTGATTGGTCGTGGCTGCCAGCCAGCCGCGACCAATCAGCGAGATTGGCGCCAAATTTAAACAATGCTCTGCTGATTGGTCGCGGATGCCAGCGGACCGCGACCAATCAGCGAGATTGGCGCCAAATTTAAACAACGCTCTGATCTCCCGACGGCGAATGTGAACGGAGGACCGACGAGCGGCGCCGCCGGTCTGGATGCTTCTGCTGCGAGCAGCTGCTCATCTCCCAGCTGCTCGCAGCGGAAGTACCCGCACAGGCAGGTCCGCTCCCCGGCGAACAATCAGCGATATGGGCGGCAAATTTAAACCCCGCTCTGCTGATTCGTCGCGACCGCCGTGTGCGACCAATCAGCGATTTTGGCGCCAAATTTAAACAACGCTCTGCTGATTGGTAGCGGTTGCCGGCCGCGACCAATCAGCATTATTGGCGCCAAATGTAATCCCCGCTCTGCTGATTGGTTGCTGTCGGCGGCCGCTACCAATCAGCAGTATTGGCGCCAAGTTTCAACACCGCCCTGCTGATTAGTCGCGGCCACCGGCCGCGACCAATCAGCAATATTGGCGCCAAATTTTAACAACGGTCTGCTGATTGGTTGCGGTCGCCGGCCGCGACCAATCAGCAGTATTGGCGCAAAATTTAAACCCCGCTCTGCTGATTAGTCGCAACCACCGGCCGTGACCAATCAGCGATATTGGCACCAAATTTAAACACCGCTTCGCTGATTGGTGGTGGTGGCCGGCCGCGACCAAGCAGCGATATTGGCGCCAAATTTTAACACTGCTCTGCTGATTGGTCGCGGTTGCCGGCCGTGACTAATCAGCATTATTGGCGCCAAATTTAAACACTTCTCTGCTGATTGGTCGCGGCCGTGACCAATCACCATTATTGTCGCCAAATTTAAATAACGCTCTGCTGATTGGTCGCGTTCGCTGCCCGCGACCAATCAGCATTATTGGCGCCAAATTTAAACCCCGCTCTGCTGATTAGTCGCGACCGCCGGCCGTGACCAATCTGCGATATAGCCGCCAAATTTTAACACCGCTTTGGTGATTGGTCACGATTGCCGGCCTCGACCAATCAGCTATTTTGGCACCAAATTTAAACACCGCTCTGCTGATTGCACCCTGTTGGCCGCATACACATTCTGGAATACCCGATGCATTAGAATCGGGCCACCATCTAGTATATATATATATATATATATATATATATATATATATATAGTGCAATGCTGAAGATTTCACTTCTTACATTACATGAGTGATATCTATTGTAAATTCCACAATAGCTCAGAAACCAGCGAATCGCTCCACACAGTATACTGGCCCTCATAAAATGCTCCATACAGAATACTGGCCCCCATAAAATGCTCCATACAGGATACTGGCCCCCATATAACGCTCCATATGGAATACTGGCCACCAAATAATGGTCCATACAGGATACTGGCCCCCATATAATGCTCCATACAGAATTCTGGCCCCCATATAACGCTCCATATGGAATACTGGCCCCCATATAACACTCCATACAGGATACTGGCCCCCATATAACGCTCCATACGGAATACTGGCCCCCATATAACGCTCCATGCAGGATACTGGCCCGCCAAAAAACGCTCCATGCAGGATACTGGCCCCCATATAACGCTCCATGCAGGATACTGGTCCCCATATAACGCTCCATGCAGGCTGTTTCCCACACATAATGCCCCACGCAGGCTGTTCTCCCCACATAATGCCCCACGCAGGCTGTTCCCCCCACATAATGCCCCATGCAGGCTGTTCCCCCCCATATAGAATGTCACTCCCCTTTATAATGCCCCATGCAGGATGACACCCCCCCTTCCTTATAATGCCCCATGCAGAATGTCACCCCCCCTCCCTTACCCTTATAATGCCCCATGCAGGATGTCACACACCCCCCCTCCCTTATAATGCCCCATGCAGGATGTCACACCCCCCCCTCCCTTATAATGCCCCATGCAGGATGTCACAGAACCACCCCATATAATGCCCCATGCAGGATGTCACACACCCCCACCTCACCCCCCTCCCTTATAATGCCACAGGCCTCCATACAATAAAAAAAAAATCAAATACTCACCTCACGTCTCACCTGCTGCCGCTGCTCCAGACTCCTCAGTGTCGCCGGCCTCATCACGCTCTGCGCTGTGACGGCTCAGGAGAGAGCGCGGTGTAAAGACGTCACCGCACCCTCTGACCTGAGACGTCACAGTGCAGCAGCCGCGGAGGATGCAGGAGCTGCTGCGGAGGCACGGGGAGGGGTAACTATTGTGCCGGGTGCCGGGGCTCTGAGCAAGCAGGGGAGAACGGGCACTGACACCGCTCTCCTCCGCTCACGTGTCCCATAGCGCGTGGGGTGCCCGACGGTGAGGCCCCCCCCCGCCTGCTCAGGTCCCCGGCATTTGCCCGGGCGCACCGGGTGCTGACGCCAGCCCTGCGGGGGCCCCATGAGGAGACGCACAAGAGGGGGGCCCCAACGGGGCTCCGAGGGGGCCCCGACCGGCCGGGCCCCATACTGGAGACAAGACAGTCATGCCCTGATGGCGGCCCTGCTGGAGGCTGGAGGGGCCCCCTCTCCCGCGGGGCCCCCGTTCAATGAACGGGCTGCACGGGTGGTAGGTCCGCCCCTGCACTACTTGTTACCCATCATCCTTCGTTAAAGCCCGCAGCGGCAAAACACACGTTGGGAACAGTCTGCTCGGGGTACAATTTGCTCAGTGGTAAGCATGTCTTGATTGTTGCTGCATATAACGCTTCTGTCCTGTCTTTAGCTGGTTCTCTTTCCACACTGGGTCACTTTGTCTGGTTTTCTTTGGTTCTATGCATATTCTATGGTTCTGCTATTTTTATATGCACTGTCACTTTTATGAGATGGATGAATTTGTTGCCTGATGATGTTCATGGACTTACCTATTATTTATGTACTGTCACTTTATTTATCTGGTTGGTTTATTAATATAGGTTTAGTATCATATATTTTGGAGTCCAACTGTCTTATGTTTGTACTATGTGTACTGTCACTTTATTCAGTAAAAACTTTTTTTATGTATAAGCTCTGTTAATATGTAGTTCTGATTATTTCTTACTCACTATGTGCCAAGCTTTGTATTACTATTGGTCCTGTAGACTCATCTAAGACACTTTAATTACTATCATGTATTAATATTATTGATTTGATTACTGTTTCTGTACTTCAGCTACATTTGTACGCCCTGCATGTTATCCCACCTGTAGGATTCTCCTTTTCTTTTTCTGTCTTTCAGTATTTTAATGTATTTAATGCAATTTAAATTTTAAGTTGATTGTTGTTGTTGTATTGATTAGATGGTTACACAGCAAATTATACAGTATGGTGCTTTTTTGTTTGTTGTTAATGTAATCTGAGAGCAGCATAATGTAGGGACAGAGACCCTGATTCCAGTGATGTGTCACTGTAACGGGCTGGATGGTGGAACCACTGTGCCGTGGTCTGAGGAAGGCCCAGAGGGGCGTAACTAGGGGCCTCACCAAGTCTGACTTCGGATGTACGGCGATTTAATGACTCCGTGATCCAAGGAAGGATGAGGGAGGTGGACCAGATGTTACTCCGGGACTGACCTCGGGTGGGTGGCAGCTGACCCCCAAGGGACAGGAAGCAGGAACAGGCTGGAACAGCTGGTAGACAGGCAGGCTGGCACAGCTGGTAGGCACGCAGGCTGGCACAGCTGGTAGACAGGCATGGCTAATAGACAAGCAGGCAGTAGATAAAACAGTTTTTAAACGAAAACACTCAGTAAAGTAAATGACACATCGCTTGACGCTCAAATCAGGGTCTATATTCCCTTATTATGCTGTTCTCCGATAGGGTAGCAAAAATCTAGTGTCAGAGTCCCTTTAATAGGCTCGTTATTTCTCAGGTAAACAAAGTTTTACCCACAAATCTGCTCCATTAAAAATTTATTGAAAACCGATCCACCAGATGTTTGGTGCATTTTTTTGTCACTCTGCCTATCGCTTGCCTCATGTAGACTTATGGTTAAGGAATGCAATGACTTGTATGCAATCTATTGGGTTGCCACAGTCACTTGATGGTTAAAATCAATTAGTAGGTACAAAAAGTCTCATCAGAGCCTAGGCCTAAATCCTGGATGATAGCAAAACAGCAATCTGCATTTGACAGTGTACCACATAACAGCCTTAGGCTATGTGCGCACGGCCAGGATTTGAAGCAGAAATTTCCTGTTTTCCACATCTCCTTGGCAGGAAATATGCATGCTTTTTTTATGCGGTTTTGATGCGTTTTTTTTCAAGCATTTTTTGAAATGTTTTTGTACATAAATGAATGCTTTTTGGTGCTAAATAAAGTTATTTGGTGGGACATTGCTTTAAACCTTGGATTACTGTCAAATTATATATGGGTGAGTATATAATTTAAATGATTAAAGAATGTGTCTCTTTTTCAAATAAAGTGTTTACTCTGTGTCTGTGTGTTTATTTAACTCTTGACTTTACTTTAATTAGGTTTGGTCATGAAAAGGTCTGATTGACACCTTGTCATAATCAAACAAAAGAGCTGGTTGTCAGCTAGTCCCATTCACCCAATCTTCATTAGCATTTCTATTCATGTAATTTATGTGGCAGCTGTGAGCTGGTATTTTTAGCCTGGGAAGGTGCCATTGGCAAACATGGTCCCTGGCCAATATTAACAGCTCACAGGTGGTTCGTTAGCCACTATGTCCCCACGAACAGCAACAAGCAGCGTATTTTTGATGCATCCAAAATGCGGTGTTCTAATGCCGCACTTTTGTCGGTACATGTGAATCCACCGAATATAATGGCACTTCAATCTGTCAAAATCTGCAGCGGAGACCAGTGTGTCCACTACAGAAATTGACACCCTGCGTGTCAGTTTGTGTATGTGGCCACGATCAGGAGCCGCTGCAGGTTTGACGCTGCATATTTATACAACGTCAAACCCGTAGCGTCCAGATGGTACAGCATAGTGGATGGGATCTCGAGAAATCCCATGTCCACTATGCGTGCATCAGAGGCTGCGAATCACCTGCGGACACTGACATGCGGTGTGTCTTTCAGGACTGCAACATGTCAAATTCTCCTGCAGAGTCGCTAGTCTCCGCAACAGAAATGTGACCACTAGAAAGTATAGAATGCGGTAAATCCGCATGGTTCAGTGAACACATGTAAATTTACCTGCGTTCAATAGAATGCAACATTTTGGACGCAGCAAAAATATGCGTCCAAAGCGCTGTTACGTCCGGATTGTGGGCACAGAGCCTAAAATAAAAAAAGCAATGGCATGGGCTGCCGCGCCATTTTTACAACCAGCAAAGGGAAATCCGACTGCTGGGGGTTGATATTAGTAGCCAGGGAAGGGACCATTAGCCAACAATGTTCCCTGGCTATTAATATCAGCCCACAGCTGTTTGTATAGCCTTTACTGGCTAGATTACAGGGGAACCCCAGAAAAAAATTGATGTGGGGTCCCCCTATAAAATCTAACCAGAAAAGACTAAACTATACAGCAGCAGGCTGATATTAATTGTCAGGGAAAGGGCCATGGATACTAGCCCTCTCCACGACTATTAATATCACCCTGGGGTAATGGGGTTGGGGTACACCTCAGCCTTGTATTGACAGCTGACGTCAAACCCAGGTTAGTAATGGGGGCATCTATGAGACGCCCCCATTACTAACTGCTTAGTAAAATGGTCGCCGCATTTTCAATAAAAACACGTCCAGAATAAATTATTTTAATGAAATAAAAAACACATGGTTTTTAATTTTCTTTTTTATTGTACAGGTCCGCGAAGTCATCGATGTCCTGAAAAAAAACGTAAAAAATAACAAACAACCATATTCCTCACCTGTCCGCCGTCAACGATGCTGTCCACGTACCACCAGCGATTGTCCCATGGCGATCTGGGTCACTTCTACAGCAGTGACTTCAGCAATCACTGATATCACTGCTGTAGAATACAGCACTGTATACTGACAGGAGTGTAAAATCACCCATCAGTGTACATTGCTGTGCAGGAGGTCACTGGGGTTCATCAGCTGAAGGTCAGCTGATGAGCCCCAGTGAGCTCTCACCACCATCACCCTGGGAATGTTCTTCAGAATGTTTCCAGGGTGAGGTCACATGAGCGATCACCTGATCGCTGACTTCACCGCAGGTCCTGGCAGCTCAGGATACTGTGGGGAGCGAACCCACTCCCTGCAGTAAACCGCTGGCCGCCGGGAAGAGAACATCGCAGGAGACCAGGAGGACACCGGGGCTGCCAGACAGGTGAGTGTAAAGATTTTTTTTTTATTTTTACTTTGCTTTTTCTTTTTTTTACACCGCGTGGTAGCCGGCTTGGCTGGGAGGACTACTGCTCCTCTCAGCCACGCCGCTCCCGCTGTTATCAACGAGAGCGGTGGTCTGATGAGAGGAATTGTAATCCTCCTCTCCGACCTAGGTACCACCCGCAGCGCGCTTCCGCCGCAAATTCGTGACCATTGGCTTTAATTGAAACGCAGCAAATCCACATATACCTGCGGTTTTGCTGCGATTCAATTCAAGTCAATGGGCGAGAATTTGCAGCGGAAACGCCCACACAATGGTCATGCTGCGGTTTTTACCGCAATGGTAATCCGGAGCGGAAATTTCAGCATCATGTGCACAGCGCATCCGGATTACCATTGCTATACCTGGCAGACCTATTAAAAAGCGTTTTCATGGCGGGAAAACCACCTTGAAAATGCATCAAAAACGCTTCGTGTGCACATAGCCTTATACTGACCCTACAGAAGCAAGGACTTGGAGGAACTATAAGCAGGTGGCTAAGGAATTGGCTACAGGATAGGAAACAGAGTTGTCATAAATGGTATGTTCTCTAAAAGGGACATAGTCAGCAGTGGGGTGCTGCAGGGATCTGTGCTAGGTCTGATTCTATTTAACCTCTTTATTAATGATCTTGGGGATGGGATTGAGAGTAAAGTGTCAGTTTTTGCTGATGATACCAGACTATGTAGGATATTAAAATCTGCTCTTGACATTACGATATTGCAGAACGATCTGGATAAGATGACTGAATGGCCTATTATCGAATCTTGAATTTAACACAGTGTAGGGTTCTCTCTCCCACTTGTCATCAAGTTTGTGGTTTCTCCTCTTCCTCTTTAACACCCCTTCTCCTGGTGTGAAGGGTTCTGCTGGTGCACTTCTATTGCAGTGGGCTTCCTGCTTGTCCATCACCCAAGTGAGACCGTCTTCGACACAGGCCTGTACTCTTCTGTACTGCTCCTGTCTGGTCGTGTGCCAGTCCTCAGTGGACATATCTGCTTCTGGTTCTACTACACCAAGCTCCAGGTCCATGGGCAACTTCCCGGGTCTGGCTCGCATGAGATATGCTGGAGTACAATTGGTGGAACTCACAGGTATGTGGTTGTACAGATCTACCAGGTCAGGTAGTAGGTCTGGCCACTGATTTCTCTCCTCTAGTGGTAAGGTCTTCAGCAGGTCGATGACGATGTTATTCATCTTTTCACAGAGACCGTTGGATTGGGGGTGGTACGGTCTTGTCCTGATCTTTTTACACCCGTACAAATGGCAGAACTCCTTGAACAGTTCGGCTTCAAAGGCTGAGCCTTGATCTGTCAGCACCTGCTCCGGGTATCCATGGGGCCTGCAGAAGTATGCTTTAAATGTCTTCGCCGCAGTTTCTGCTGTCAGATCCTTGACAGGAGCGACCACCAGGAACCGGGAGTAGTGATCCTCCATGGTCAGGGCATAGGAATATCCTGACCTGCTGGGTGACAGCTTGACATGATCCAGGGCCACGATCTCCAAAGGTTGAGTTGTCTTAATGGGTTGCAAGTGTGCCTTCTGGCTGCTGTAGTCTTTTGTTCTGAGGCTACAGGGTCCACAGTTCCGGCACCACCTCTCAATGGAACTGCGCATTCCTACCCAATAAAACCGACACTTCAGCGGGGTTCCTAGCTTCTTCCAACCAAAATGCCCCACCTGATTGTGGTAGGCCTCCAACACCATCTGGATGTCTGTCTTGGGCACCACTATCTGCCATACCATCTCATGGGTTTTGGGGTTGACGTACCTCCGGCACAGCTTCTCTCTATAGATGAACAGCCGGCTCTTCTCATTCCACAGCTGCTTGGCTTGTAGAGATGCTTCCTTCTCCAGGGAGGAACCTTCCTGGGTTATCAGTTCTTTGATACGGCTGACAACCGGGTCGCTGTCCTGGGTTTCCTTCCAGCTGTGGTGAGGCAGGGGGTTTAACGTCTTACCGCGAGGCCTTCTGGAGGCTCGTTGCTCGTGGACCATTCCATTCCGATGAAGGGCAGGTAGTTCAATCCCCTCCAGGTCATCCACTTCTTCTTCAGTGTCCGACTGGTGAGGCATCCTGGACAGGGCATCGGCGTTGGCGTTCTTGCGGCCCGCCCGGTACTTAATAGTGAATTGGTAGTTTGACAGCCGAGCCATCTATCGTTGCTCCATGGCTCCTAACTTGGCCGTTTCTAGATGAGTCAAGGGGTTGTTATCAGTGAAGGCAGTGAACTTACTGGAGGCTAGATAGTGCTTGAACCGCTCGGTGATGGCCCAGACCAGGGCCAGGAACTCCAACTTGAAGCTGCTATAGATCTCTGGGTTCATCTCGGTCGGGCAGAGCTTCCTGCTTGCATAGGCGATCACCTTCTCTTTGCCATTCTGCTTCTGACTCAGTACAGCTCCTAATCCTTCGTTGCTGGCATCAGTGTACAGCAGGAACGGTTGGCTGTAGTCAGGGTAGGCTAGGATCTCTTCGCCGGTCAGGATCTCCTTCATCACATTAAAGGATTCAGCTTGCTCCTTACCCCACTGGAAAGGGGGATTTCTGCCTCTGGGGGACTGTCCTACCAGGAGGTCTTGCAGAGGCGCCGCTTTCTTAGTATAGTCCTTCACAAACCTCCGGTAATACCCGACTAGTCCCAGGAACTGACGTACCTCTTTGAGGCTCTTCGGCTCCGGCCATTTCTGGATAGCAGTGACCTTCTCCGGGTCTGGTGCTAATCCCTCTGGACTAACGATGTGCCCCAGGTACTGTACCTTTCTCTTGAGCAGGTGGCACTTTGAGGGCTTCAGCTTCATCCCATACCGGGACAGCGACTCAAATACCTCCGCCAGGTGCTTTAAGTGGTCCTCATACGTTTTGGAGTACACTATCACGTCGTCCAGGTATAGTAGTACAGTCTCAAAGTTGCGGTGTCCCAGGCAGCACTCCATCAATCTTTGGAATGTTCCGGGGGCATTGCAGAGTCCAAACGGCATACTATTGAACTCACAGAGTCCCATCGGGGTGGTGAAGGCCGTCTTCTCCCGATCCTCCTCATCAACAGCTACTTGCCAGTACCCACTAGTGAGGTCAAGGGTGGAGAAGTAATTTGCAGACTTTAAGGCAGCCAGGGATTCCTCTATACGTGGTAAAGGGTATGCATCTTTATGTGTAATGCGATTTACTTGTCTGTAATATACACACATTCTCATGCTTCCGTCCTTCTTCCTGACTAGAACTAGGGGAGCTGCCCAGGGACTACAGCTATACCTTACTACCCCTGCCTTCTTCATGTCGTGCAACATCTCCTTCACCTTCTGGTAGTGTGCTGGTGGTATAGGCCTGTAACGTTCTTAGATGGGTGGATGGTCACCTGTGGGGATATGGTATTGAACCCCCTTAATCCTCCCAAAGTCAAGTGGGTGCTTACTGAATACCTGCGCGTATTCCTGAACCACCCGGTGTACACCCTGTTTCTGATGGGCAGGAGTGGTGTCTGTCCCAACATGGAGCTGTTGACACCAATCCTCCACCTGGGTTGCCGGGTCATTATCCTCCACTTCTTCTGGAGAGGTTAAGGACTCCGCCGTGTGTATGGAGTTGTTATCTACTGTGTACAATTTGGCAACAGTGGAGTAGCGTGGTAATCTAACCTCGTCCTCCCCATAGTTTAGGAGGCGTACGGGCACCCTCCCATTGCGTACATCCACTACCCCTCTGGCAGTCAAGTGTGTAGGCCTATGTTCTGAGCTAAGGGGCTCTACTACCGCCTGGTAGCTCCGTCCTTTGAGACCTATTGCTGCTCTACACCAAACCAGCATTTCACTCATCGGGGGAATCACAATGGGTACCGGGTCTGTCACCCGTACATTACCAATTTCACCGCCTGTTAGCTTTACCTGTTGCTGGTACATAAGGGCTCGGATCTCTTTCTGCAGCGCAGTTCTCTGCCCTGGTCTGGCAGTGTCAGGTATCTGTTGGAGCAAGAACACAACTTCTCCCAAACAGTTACTAACAATATTAGTGCCAAGTACCATATACAAGATTGTATCATCAGGATTAGTCTCTACTACAATTAGTCCCTGGTCCTTCAGTTCCACTCTTCCCACCTTTACTGCCACATCCTTAACCCTGACTAGGTTAAGGGGGAGGCCATTTGAGGCATAAACGGAAAGGTTTAGAGCTGGTGGGCTTAGGTCATCCATGGACCAGAACCTTTTGTAGAGGACGTCAGACATGATGGTTACCTGAGATCCTGTGTCCAGCAGAGCGGATGTCGCGATGCCGTCCAGCACAACGGACAGGAAAGGTCTTCCTCCCACAAACCTGCTGTACCAGTCTGATGGGCCTGGGGGGGTCTACTCCTGGGTGTCAGCCCTCGGCCCCAGGGTTTTCTCATTTAAAGGACAGCTCTGGATGGTGTGACCTGACTTGTGGCAGTGGGGGCAGACAGGGACCCTCGGTGGACGGCGTTGGTCGCTGATCCTCCCATGGAGTGGCGTTGTCTTCTTCCTCCTCCTCCTCCAGGGGACATCCTCCAGGCTGTCGGCTAGCAGGATACTCCCTTCCTCCTTGGGCTCTGTCCTCAGCTGCAGGGCACTCAGTACAGTGGTCAGGGTTTTGCTCAACTGACTCACTTCTGACTCACTTCTGACTCACTTCAGACTCACTTCAGACTCACTTCAGACTCACTTCAGACTCACTTCAGACTCACTTCAGACTCACTTCAGACTCACTTCAGACTCACTTCAGACTCACTTCAGACTCACTTCAGACTCACTTCAGACTCACTTCAGAGCGTAGGCTGTCCAGCTCACTAGGGGACGTTTCTGGAACCTTGACTTCAGCAGCCACCAGGGAAAAGGAGGACGCTGCGGGCACTGGGGTGGCCCCACCCTGGTAACATTGGATAGCAGTTGTTTCCAGGGGCTGCAGTCCTTTTATAGCCATGTCCTTAAGGGTGTCAAAGGTGGCATCTGGATGATCCAGGGACCACCAACGCACAGTCCTGCTCTCCTCTTGGGACCTCAGTCCCCGGATAAACTGTTCCTTCAGCATTTTATTTTCATCATTGATGCTGGTTGGACTAACCTGTTTCAGAGCTCGCGGGGCCCCTTGTAAAGTCCCGAACACTGTCCTCCGGTTGCGGAGAGCAGTTGTAGAACATCATCCAGAGGTCTGTGTTAGGCGTCGGTCTGGATTCAAAATGGGTCCAAGACCTTCTGTGGTCTCCCATTCCAGGCCAGCCAGAGCTGATGCTGCTCTGCATTGTTGTCAGCTCCACCGCCTAGCTGTTCCACGAGCCCTGCAGACTGTCTCCCAGGCATTTGTGCCTAGCAGTGTTAAGCATAGGCTGCAGAGGGAGACAGGGCTCGTGGAGTCTAAGTCCAGGATTCGCCACACTGAGCATGTCCGTGACCTGGCGGATCATGATTGGTGGGTTGGCACCCACCTGACTCGGTGACCTGGCACTCCCTGATTGGTCCACGGGTAACGTCACCAATAGCGCGTCGCTGGGCAGGGCTGGGCAGGGCTTAGTCTTTAAAAGGCCCGCCCACAAACATGGCGGCGCGCTCAGATCATTTGAGTTAGCTGTTTGTGGTGTGCACGCTTACTCTGGGCTCAAAGAGCCATAGCTTTAGCTAGGCAGGCCGGGCTCAAAGAGCCATAGCTTTAGTAGGCAAGTAGCTTTGCCTCGCTGACTGGCTCTATCCAGGGGGTTCGCCTTACACCCCGAGCCACCTGTGAGCTATATAGAGCGGGTTTGCTCAGTCCGGTAGAATGCCGGCTGAGTGCTCGAATACCCGGCGGGAATCACCCGCACGCTAGCGCCGTCTCCTCTAGCGTAGTGCCTGTACCGAAGACAGGGCTACTGCTCATAGTCCGGTCACACGTCTCCCTGCGGTTCTTGGAGATTGACGCTAAAGCGGTTCACACAATCCCCATAGCGTAGCGCCTGTATCAAAGACAGGGCTACTGCTGTTCCCACGGACGCACGTCTCCCTGCGGTTCTTGGAGATTGTGCGTACCGTCTTACCCTTCCGTGTGCGTTAACACGAAGGGCTAAGATATTTGTTAGGTGCGTCGCCGGTCGCTCTCTCCTCTGTGCAGTAATCGGAGATAGAGCGTACCGCTATACCCTGTCCGGTGTGTAGTTAACACGGAAGGGTTTATCTTTTAGTTGTCGTTTGCCTTTCCACCCGGGAAGTGTTCGGCAGCAATCCTCTAGGCTGCATCGCGAACCCCGGGGTCGGTTGCGTTCCATTATATAAAGTTGTCTGCAACCGCTCCCCCTAACAGTCTGTCTCAGTACGATTCTCAAAGACAGTCTGTAACTTTTTAAAGATTGCGGACACTGACTCCTGGTCTGCGGCCGACCAGGTTTCTACTTCTCGCTCCCAGCACCAGTCAATTGTCCTAATACAACAGCGGCTCTTTGCTTGCCTGTCATAGAGTACATGTCCAGTATACCGCATATTTTCCGTTTAAATCCAGACAGGGTATCTGGTTTGCCTCTGTACTGGGGGAGCCACTTCGCTCCCGGAATGTACGGTAGGACCATGGGTATGACAGGGGTTACAGCCCCTGCTGGTGGAGCGGCTGCTCCGGCCTGCTCGGCGCCGAGCGCGGGTTGATCATCAGAGTGGTTAACCGGTACTCCGGCGTTGTGCTGCTCTTCGGACATTCTGGCGCCCCCCTAGCGAACCGTGGCCTACCTTCTTTTCTTTTCTTCTGGTAGGCCGCAGTTCCACAGGTGACGGTCTTCTTCAGGACCTTGCGTCGCTTGCGTCCTACGTCAGAGCGTTCACTGAGGCTCCTTCCAGGACCTGGCGCTTCCTGGTTTGACGTCGAGGCATGGGGCGTGTCCGCGGCTTCGTGCGCTTTAGCTGGTACGCCTCTCAGTTTCCCGCGGTTACGCCCTTGTTCCCGCTCGGCGGCCCAACAATGGCGGCAATCTTTGCCACAGTTAAATACAGAGTTTTTATTAAAGGCGCACAGTACCCGGTGGCAATGGGCATAACACTCCGTCGTTGCAGCGAGCACGGAATCCTGTTCGTGATGCCAGGAAGAGATGACGCGCCCAGGAGATGGGGACGACTCGGCGCCCGGGCCTTGCTGTTAGTTTTGGGGGGATGCCGCGGTGGCCGGCTCCCGGGGCCGTACCCTGGGGTCACTCATAAAAAGCAAGGAATGGATAATGGGGGAAAGGTGTATGGGATAGGAATAGTTTGTGACGCCACCCGTGGTGTCTGGTGAGGATCACCAGCGCTGCTACAGTCCTCTGAGGCCGGTGGTCTGGCAGCTTAGTTGGTGCAGCTCCCCACAGGTGGAGCGGGGCCTCAGGGCAGCGTAGGAGAAGGGATGCAGGACAGAGGGGACCCAGCTGGGTCAGAAGAAGAATAGGCACACACACGACCGTTCACTTCAGTACCTTTACTGGTGGTGTTTCAGGCACGATCCAGGGCACTGTAGGGTGAAGGGTGCATTTCAGGACTCTCCCCAGTGAGCGGGTGTGGGGCCTCCTGTTTCTTGCCTTTTCCTGTTAAGTTTATGACCTGCCTGGAGCTAGGTCTAACTTGATCTCTGTCTTGCACCTGCTGACCTGGTGGTAGGGCCTTCTGTTGGAGATCACACTCCCTGGTCTCTTGGGCCTCAGTGACTCCTGACCCTGGTATTATGGTCAGCTTTTGGTATTCCTGGGACATGTAGTTCGCCAGAGGTTCCGGTTGTTTCTGCTGGTCCTAGAGATCCTTGCAGACACGGACCCGGTGTCTGGTATATGGTCTTGGGGTGAGCTGGCTAAGCTCCTCTGCCCCCTATGTAGCTCGCTTACTCCACTTGCCTTCGGCCGCGCTCGGGGCCCTCACTAGGCTTCACACTGGCAGTAGGCCTCGCTACTCTTACGGCGTCGGCACGCCTTGGGCTCACTAACCTGAGCTCCCTGAGTCTGGGCTGGCCTGACAACCTCTCTGGCTGCAGCAGACTTTAGACTGCATACTCCAGGCTGTAGATTCCAGACTAGACTTTCTCACAGACTTCACTCTCTGTGGACTCCAGACTTAGACTGCTCCAGACTAACTGCCTAGCTCCACCTTCCCTATTTATATCCCTATCCGGGCTCCCTGTGCTGGTCTGAGGTGGAAGGTGGAGGTGTGTGTATGCTGTGAGGGCCTCTTGTGGAGGAATCCGTCCATGCACCCCTCTAGGATCTGTGGCACTAATGCGCAGCAGGGCGCCACATGAGCAGCAGTCCTCAATGTCAAGCAGCAGCCGCAAAAGCAAACAAGATTTTAGGGTGTATAAAAAGAGAAATAAAATCCTGCAATCCCAACATATTGTTACCCCTTTATAAATCACTGGTGAGGCCACATCTGGAATATGGGATCCAGTTTTGGGCTTCACATTTTAAAAAGGATATTCAGAAGTTAGAGTCAGTTCAAAGGCGAGCAGCTAGATTATTACAAGGGATGGAAGGCCTCTCATGTGATGAAAGGTTGAAAATGTTGAGCTTGTTTAGCTTAGAAAAATGATGCCTCAGAGGAGATCTCATTTACATGTATAAATATATGTGTGGTCAGTACAAAGGACTAGCACATGACTTATTCCTTCCAAAGACCATACTAAGGACCAGGGGGCACTCATTACCAGTGGAAGAAAGGCAATTCCGGCACCTAAACAGGAAAGGGTTCTTTACAGTTAGAGAAGTTAGACTGTGGAATGCCGACCACAAGAGGTAGTGATGGCAGACACTATAACAGTTTACAAAAAAAGGGGTGGATGATTTCCTCGATACAGATAAAATTGTAGGTTACGGTTAAATAAGGCAAAATGTTACACCTACAGTAGTATATTTGATCCAGGGTTTTAGGACTGATCGCCTTTTCTCGGGGTCAAGAAGGAATTTTTCCCCGTGATGCAAATTGGTTGAATGTGTCCTGGGGTTTTTGCCTTCTTCTGGATCAACAGATTTAGATTTTACTAATACATTCATTAGAATCATAAGAGTAATATAAAACTAATTAAAAAATTATAAACTGGTTCACTTGGAATTGTAATAGTGCAGTAATGATAAAAATGGTAATAATATATTTGTGAGGCCTAGTCCCAGTAAGTTAGTAAGTTAGTGTAGTGTTAGTGTAGAGCAGGGTTCCCCAACTCCAGTCCTCAAGGCCCACCAACAGGTCATGTTTTCAGGATTTCCTTAGTATTACACAGGTGATAATTGCATCACCTGCACAGGCAATAATTCCATCACCTGTGCAATACTAAGGAAATCCTGAAAACATGACCTGTTAGTGGGCCTTGAGGACTGGAGTTGGGGAACCCTGGTGTAGAGAGTACAATTGGGGGAGAAAGGTTGAACTTGATGGACCTAGGTCTTTATTCAACCTACCTTACTATGTTTCTATTCATATATTCTGTTGAAGATTACCATCTAGTGGTCAATATTAGAAATGCAGTGTGTAGCTAGATGGAACATTACTTGTAAAGCTTTTAACAAAAAAACTAAAAATGGTTATATTATTATTATTATTATGAACCCACAATCTTCTTGCATAAAAATAGTGCTGAATAGGGCAGTTTAAAATTGTATTAAAAATTACTAATACCACTGTGCCATTGTGCTGAAATTAGTTTTTTTTATTGATTTGCAAATTAAGACCACAAATACACTGGAAGGCTCATTCAGGTATCCGTGCCAATCGGTCTGAACATGGACCGCTAATGGACTGGCTGCAGCTCTCCTAACCCGAGTGTGACAGCATCATATATTTCTATGAGGCTGTCACGCTTGGGTCAGGAGACCCACGGCCAATAAGTGCATTGTGGTCCGA
The DNA here is from genome assembly GCF_046119375.1 of Phyllobates terribilis. NCBI lineage: Eukaryota > Metazoa > Chordata > Amphibia > Anura > Dendrobatidae > Phyllobates > Phyllobates terribilis. Next base: position 41,294,911 of record NW_027362770.1, on the reverse strand, counting down.
GATTTGATCGAAATTCACAGACATCTGAATCAGCCCTAAGTCAAGAAGTGATGCTGTTGGGGAGAAGCAAACAGGATCCATAGCCTGCAGGTGCACTGATACTCCCAATAGAGCATGTGTGAGCCTAATTTGCAAATCTATAAATGCCGAATTGGCACTTTAAGGTTTTGTTATCACAATGAGTTTTTGGTGAGTTTTTTACCGTAGGTATTTTAAAAAAAATGCAAGTAACCTATTTTATTTAATTGGTGGAGAAATGGTGCAGAAAATTTGCAACATGAAAAACTCGCCAAAAGCTCAGCGTGGGAACATAGCCTAATAGGCAATTTTCAGAATGTTTTATATTTTCTGATCTTGCACTACCTCTGTTTGCACGAGAGTCATGTTTACAGACATGCTCCTTTTAAATTAAAGTTTTAGTAATAGCCAAAATGTGATGGCATGACATTTTTAAACAGTAAAGACAGTCATTTTTCATTTTTTAAATTAATCAATCACTCATTTTTGCAAATAATATACCAGAGGTGCACTATGCAATTTTCCTGAGATAGCATCCTTCCTAAACTGCAGACCGGATCCAGATGAGGTGTAGGAGGAAACAGATAACTACCACCTGGCATGGAAGTGTTCCCCCAGCAACTTAATCAGGTGAGAGTTTAGTTGGCACACAAGTAAATGACTGGGAATGTCCTCCTATTTCCTCAAAACACAATTAGGAATGGATATCTGCTAGTGAGAAGCAGGACGTGCACTGAGTACAACAAACTGCAGTGATGTATGATGATGATGATGACGTAGCACCCCGAGGGTTCGGCCGCTACAGGGGTATTGCACCTCAATCCAGAGGTGTGATATTCCACTCCCGGGTAAGGATGGAGTGTGGACCAGGACTCGTTAGGCTGCATGCACCACACACACCCCATTTCCGAGGGACAGCTCAACGGTGCTCCCACTAGACAGAAGTGCAGGCACGACAACATCTGTCCCTGGCTGGAGTGGGGCGGGGGCTGGAATACCCAGTGGTGTAGGAGCAGATAGGGGTGGGTTTCTGGGCATAGGTAGGAGCCCATTGGTTGCTAGTCACCTGGGCTCGGGTGTCAGAAGGAGGTATATAAGGTGGGCACCATCTTAGGACAGGAGTCAGTTGAGCCAGTTCAGAGAGGAGTTCAGCCAGAGAGGGCTGACAGGGAGCTGTGGCTCAGTCTGGGCCCAGCTCCAGAGGCAGGCCTGGAGTGGAGGCCAGAAACAGCAGAAAGAGAGAGGAGAAGGAACGGAAAGGAAAGTAAGAAAGGAACTGGAACAGAGGAGAAAGGAAGCAAGGAACACAGAGAAAGGCCCAGAGACACGAGGACAGAAGGAACCCCATATGCCCAGGAGATACAGGGTGAAGGGTTGGCAGAACAGGGTACCGGAACCCAAATTGGTGGAGGCAACAGATTCCTCAGCCAAAGACCGGAGGTTGTTACCACATCTTGGTGCGACCCCTCACTACATCCACCAGGAAAGCATACCGCATAGGGTCAGGGAAACCGGAGATAGGTTCCGCCAAGAGAAGGCCCGAGGGAGCTGGACAAAGGTGGGTCACTGGTGGGGACGGCCAGAGAAAGGAAAGGAAGGGAGCCCTGTGCCACGCTCTGGAATTGCCTGGGAGTTGGTCGAGTCCCTTGCCTGGTGAACGCGGCACTGCTCAGGCTGTCCCTCATGTGCACAAGTGACCAGAATAACAACTGTGAGTAAAGCATTGGAAACTGCAATTACAAGTCTCTGCGTTCCATCGCCGCACCAGCACCATCAGTATTGGGACGCTCACACCATCACTCCCAACATTCACTGTAGCTGCCCTGAGGCAATCCCATTCCTGGCTGCGCATATAACATCAGCCTCAGCGGTCTGCAGCGCAGCGGCGGTCCCCACTGACCGCAATCCACGGGTGGCGTAGTCGGACAATTACAATACCAATAGACTGCCACTGGTTTGACCGCCCTGGGCACGGACCGGGTCACCGCCACGGAGGACTACAACCCCCAGCGATCCGGCTCCGGGTATCCCCCTGCACAGCACAGGCCCAGGGGGCGCGTCAATGACACCAACCAGGTACTACTTGAGGGTGCAACCTGGCTGACAGAAAGACGAGCGTGAGGAGTAGGGGTAGAAGGACAACTTGAGGCTTGCTTTGATTGCTGTCTGGCTTGCTTTTTCCAAATGAGCTGGTGATGTTGCTTTCTGATTGATCATGGAAAACTGTAGTTCCTAGTCCATACATCCTGAGATGTCTACAGCTTATATTCTTCTTGCAGAGCCTGCCGACTGCCATAGGATCTGGCGGCAATGTGTAATGTTCATTTATGACTTGCCATCACTGTGCCCACAGCTTTGAGAAGTTATTGAACCTCATCCACCAACAGCTTGTGCAGCATCACCTGTTCCAGAGCTAACAGCAGGACAACCAAATTTAGCCCTAGAGGCATGTCAAACTCAAAACACACAAAGGGCCAAAATGAAAAACTTGGACAAAGTCGAGGGCCAACCAGTATACAAGATAATGGGCCACACATAGTCCTCCATACAAAATAATGGGCCTCATATAGTCCTCCATACAGTATAATGGGCCCTACAAAGTCCTTCATACAGAGTAATAGCTCCACATAGGGGTGATGGTTCTGGTGTCGAGTGCCAAATATAATCACCCTGCAGGCCAGATTTGTCCCATGGGCCAGAGTTTGACATGTGTGCCCTAGATGATCTTTTAGTTGATGTCGCCTGCTCTGTGTATTATTAGTATTATTATTTATTACTAGCTGTACTACACGGCTTCGCCCGGGTTAATAACTGCTGTTAGCAAAATAGAATGTGTTAACAAAAATTTATTCTCCACACAAAAACCACAAAACAAATAGATAGAAATGTAATTATTAAAAGGCAAAAACTAAGCTAATAGAAGCATTTCACAACATATATTTCAACACCACAGATATTCCACACAGATTTAACTAAATTGTCCAAGTAATGTGAAGTAATCTTCTACTCCTTATTCGAGAGCCTTTTGATAAACGACATTCTTAGTTCTTCCTTCAGGTGCAAACACGAACAGATTTTTGGCTGTTCCAACTCTTGAACAGGCCACATAAAGTTGACCATGCGAAAAGCATGGAGATTGTAAATCGATTCCAACTACTCTCAAGGACTGTCCCTGAGCCTTGTTGATGGACATAGCTGATGCGCCCCCAGGGCAATGGGGTACTCGGCAGCCGGGCCTATGGATGCTGGGGGGGGGGTATGTCACAGTGGCTGGCCCAGTCCATGGCCCAGGGCGGTCAACCAAAAAAGGGGGTTGTAACTTGGATAGACAAATAAAAGTAAAGTAAATAGTTCGTGACGCCACCTGTGGTACCTGGTAAGGTTTACCAGGGCTGCTGCAGACCTCCGAGGGATGATGGGATGGCAGCTGAGGTGTTTCTGCTCCCCACAGGTGGAGCGGGCCCCCGGGGCAGTGTGGAGTTTGATGGTGGTGATGCTGGGACTTGTAGTGCAGGCAGATGACGCAGCAGGAGTAACTGACAGAGACAGGGGATTCGCTTCAATACCTTTACTGGTGCGGATGTCAGGTACGGTCCAGGGTACTCAGTAGGATGGGTGCACTTCGGGACTTCTCCCCAGTGAGCGGGTATAAGGCCTCCTGGTCCGTGTCTGCCTCTCTGTATGCTCCTGGCCAGCCTGTAACTGGACCTAGCTTATGTGTCGTGCTGTTCCTTCACCTGTCGCTCGGTAGTAGGACCTTCTGTTGGCAACCACTCTCCCTGGACGCTGGGGCCTTGTGGTTCCTGGTCCTGTAATGGGTCTAGCTTCAGGTCAGCCAGGGACTTGTAGTCCTCCTGGGATGCCAGTGATCCCTACTGGGTATAAAGGAACCCTGTAGGCGCGGACCTGGTGTCCGGTTTGTATATCGGGGTGAGCCTACGATGCTCCTCTGCCCCCTCAACTCCTCTCTCCTTTCTCCTCGTGCCTTCGGCCACACTCGGGGCCCTCAGAACTCAGCAGCAGACGTGCTGCATCTTCGCTGCTCTCAGCGTCAGCACGCTCTCAGACTCTCTGGCTCTGTCTGACTAAACTCTCACTGACTGCCATGCTCCACCCTCCATATATATATATCCCTAACGGGCTCCCTCTGGTGGTGTGAGGTGGAAGGGTGGAGGTGTTTGTATGTAATGAGGGCCTCTTGTGGAGAAGTCCGTCCATGCACCCTAGGTCCTGTGGTACCTGTGCGCAGCAGGGTGCCACATTCCCCCCTAGTACAATTCAGTACTCCTGGACTGAAACATTTTTTTTTTAACAGGTTACAACAATAATAATAATTATAATAACATTAATAATAATAATTAAGTTACAGCAAATCCCGTAACCAGGTGTCCATTTTACCGAAGAAAGAACATGAGGGACCCGCCTGAAAACCCTCAACGTAGGCCCTGGGCGTGGCTACTGGGCATAAGTGATCCAGGTGCTGGACCACGTCTTCGGCCACGCCTAACGGGTTTTTGTTCTGTGGTCAATAAGGGGCACTTTGATAAGTGCAAACTATTTACAAATAAAGTTTTTGGCTGCTCACAGTCCTCAGCCTACAAGTCTTTATACCCTTACGGGTAACTAAATCCACGCATAAATTTCAGTTTACATAATAAACAATATGCAATACCCTACTGAGTAACTATTTACAATTTAGGCACTTCATGCTTATTGCCTAAACCGGGCAGGGATTTGTCCTTGTGTGCTGCGTGTGGACCTTCGTAGCACTGCGGTGTTACTAGTGTCTGTGCATGCACTTTCTGTTAATCTAGCAGGTGTACGTGCTGGTAGATTATAGAACTGCCTTAATCTCTCTATAGGACTGGCAAGTACACTGTCCACTGGGCCTGCAGGCTCTGCTTCAACTGGTGATCCTCCTCTTACTGGGGACTCTTCCTGTTCCTGAGCAGGTTCTTCCAGAATGCTTACAGGTTCTTCTGGTTGTTGATAGAAGTGTATTACAGGTATAATCACTGCTCCATCAAGTTGAGGCCAGTCTGCAGGGAAATCTCCTAGAACTGTATGAAGCACTTCTTCCTTGGGTTCTTCCGGTGCTATAGGAGGTACTTCTTCTTCCGTTGTCTTCAGTAGATCTGGGCACACTTTCAGGTGGTCTCTTGAGACTGTTGCAGTTGTTTTTCCTCCATCTTTGCTAATCAGGCAAGTTTTACTGTTGTCAAATCTGGAGTTCAACACTGTGTAGTGCTCTCTTTCCCACTGGTCATCGAGCTTGTGACTTCTTCTCTTCCGCTTTAGCAATATCTCTCCAGGTGCCAAAGGTTCTGCTGGTGCATGTTTATTGTACTGTTCTTCCTGTCTTTCCCTTACTCTGTTCAGACTGTCTTTGACACAGGCCTGTACTCTCCTGTACTGCTCTTGCCGATTTGTATCCCAGTCTTCAGTGGACATATCTGCTTCCGGTTCTACCACTCCGAGTTCCAGGTCCTTGGGCAACTTTCCGGGTCTTGCTCTCATGAGGTACGCTGGAGTACAATTTGTAGAACTCACAGGTATGTGATTGTACAGATCTACCAGGTCAGGTAGTTTGTCTGGCCACTGATTTCTTTCTTCCAAGGGTAAGGTTTTCAGCAGGTCTATGATGATGTTGTTCATTTTCTCACACAAACCATTGGTCTGAGGGTGGTACGGCGTAGTTTGGATCTTATTGCATCCGTACAGGTGGCAGAATTCTTTAAACAGCTGGCTTCAAAGGCAAGGCCTTGATCCGTCAGCACTTTGTCCGGGTATCCATGGGGCCTGCAGAAGTATGCTTGGAACATTCTTGCTGCAGTTTCTGCTGTCAGATCCTTGACAGGGGCTACCACCAGGAACCGGGAATAATGATCCACCATGGTCAGTGCATAGGATTAGCCTGACCTGCTGGGTGACAGCTTGACGTGATCCAGAGCGACAATCTCCAGGGGCTGGGTTGTTTTGATGGACTGCAAGTGTGCTTTCTGGCTGCCGTAGTCTTTCCTTCTGAGGCTACAGGGCCCACAATTCCGGCACCACCTCTCTATGGAACTCCGCATTCCAACCCAGCAGAACCGGTCCTTCAGCAGGGTTTCCAGCTTCTTCCAGCCAAAGTGACCCGCTTGATCGTGGTAGGCTTCCAACACCATCTGGATATCTGTCCTGGGTACAACAATCTGCCACACCATTTCATGGGTCTTGGGGTTGACATATCTTCTGCACAGCTTCTCTCTGTAGATGAACAGCCGGGTTCTCTCATTCCACAGTTGCTTGGCTTGTGGAGGAGCATCCTTCTCCAGGTGAGAACCTTCCTGGGTAATCAGTCTTTTGATGAGGCTGACAACCGGGTCACTGTCCTGGGTCTCCTTCCAACTGTGGTGGGGTAGAGGATTCAGCGTCCTTCCCTGACAACTTCTGGTGACGTGTTGCTCATGGACCACTCTGCTTCGGTGGAAAGCAGGTAATTCAACGTCCTCTAAATCATCCACTTCATCCTCGGTGTCTGACTGGTGGGGCATCCTTGACAGGGCATCAGCATTGGTGTTCTTGTGACCTGCCCGGTACTTGATGGTGAGCTGATAATTTGACAGTCTTGCCACCCAACGCTGTTCCATGACTCCCAACCTGGCTGTCTCCAGGTGTGTCAAGGGATTGTTGTCAGTAAAAGCTGTAAACTTAGTTGAGGCTAGGTAATGCTTGAACCTTTCAATGATAGGCCAGACCAAGGCCAGGAACTCCAGTTTGACGTAACTGTAATTCTCCGGGTTCCTCTTAGTAGGACGAAGCTTCCTACTGGCATACGCAATTAGCTTCTCTCTTCCATTTTGCTTCTGGGACAACACAGCTCCCAGTCCCTCATTGCTGGCATCGGTGTACAGCAGGAAAGGCTGGCTGTAGTCAGGGTAAGCCAGGATTTCTTCACCAGTCAGGATTTCCTTCATTAATGCAAAGGATTCGGCCTGTTCTTTGCCCCACTGGAATGGGGGACTCTTTCCTCTTTTGGACAGTCCTACCAGGAGGTCTTGTAGAGGTGCTACCTTTTTGGTATAGTCCTTTATGAACCTCCTGTAGTACCCGACCAGTCCCAGGAATTGCCGTACTTCTTTGATGCTTCTCGGTTCAGGCCACTTCTGGATGGCAGTGACCTTCTCCGGGTCTGGTGCTACTCCCTCTGAGCTGACTATGTGCCCCAGGTACTGAACCTTCTGCTGGAACAAGTGGCATTTAGAAGGCTTTAGTTTCATCCCATACCGGGACAATGCTTCAAATACCTCTGCCAGGTGCTTCAGATGGTCCTCATACGTCCTCGAGTACACGATAACGTCATCCAGGTACAGCAGCACTGTATCGAAGTTCCGATGTCCCAAGCAACACTCCATCAGCCTCTGGAACGTTCCGGGTGCATTGCAGAGTCCAAACGGCATACTGTTGAACTCGCACAGTCCCATCGGGGTGGTGAAGGCCATCTTCTCCCGGTCTTCCTCAGCAACAGAGACTTGCCAGTACCCGCAAGTGAGATCCATTGTAGAGAAGTAATTGGCAGATTTTAGTGCAGCCAGGGATTCCTCTATACTGGGCAAAGGGTATGCATCTTTATGTGTTATGCGATTAATCTGTCTATAATCTACACACATCCTCATGCTACCGTCCTTTTTCCTGACCAGGACCAGGGGAGCTGCCCAAGGGCTACAGCTATCCCTTACTACCCCTGCCTTTTTCATGTCGTGTAACATTTCCTTGGCTTTCTGATAATGTGCTGGTGGTACGGGTCTGTAACGTTCCTTAATAGGTGGATGGTTACTGGTGGGTATGTGGTGTTGTACCCCTTTGACCCTACCAAAATCAAGTGGGTGCTTACTAAACATTTGTTCATATTCCTGAACCACTCTGTAAACACCGTGTTTTTGATGGATAGGAGTGGCGTCAGTCCCAACATGGAGCTGTTGCAACCAATCCTCCAGCTGAGCTTCGGAGTCATTGTCCTCCACTGTATCTGGTGGGGTCAAGGATTCCACTGTGTGTATAGCATCATCATTCACAGTATACAATCTGGCAACAGTGGCGTATCTTGGTAATTTAACTTCCTCCTCCCCACAATTTAGGAGACGTATGGGTACCCTCCCATTGTGTACACCAACTACTCCTCTAGCAGTTAAGAGTTTAGGTCTGTGCTCCAAGCTAATGGGCTCCACTACCGCCTGGTAGTTCTGTCCCTTGAGACCTATTGCTGCCCTACACCAAATCAGCATCTCACTCATTGGGGGAATCACAATGGGTATCGGGTCTGTCACCCGTACATTACCAATCTCACCACCTGTTAGTTTTACCTGTTGCTGGTACAGGAGGGCTCAAATCTCTCTCTGGAGCATCTTCCTCTGCCCTGGTTTGGCAGTGTCAGCAATCTTTTGGAGTAAAAACAACACTTCTCCCAAACAGTTACCAACAATATTTGTACCAAGTATCATATACAAGTCTGTTTCACCAGGGTTAGATTCTATGACAATTAGTCCTTGGTCCTTTAGTTCCACTCTCCCCACCTTCACTGTCATGTCCTTAACCCCTACTAGGTTAAGAGGAAGGCCGTTAGAGGCATACACAGAGAGGTTCGGGGCTGGCGGGTGGAGTTCATCTATGGACCGGTACCTTTTGTAGAGGACATCAGGTATGATGGTTACCTGTGAGCCAGTGTCCAGTAATGCAGGTGTTGCTATGCCGTCCAGCACGATGGACAGGAAAGGCCTTCCTCCTACGAACCGGTGGTACCAGCTTGATGGGCCTGGTTGATTTACTCCTGGGTGTCGGCCCTCGGCCCCAGGGTTTGCCCATTTAAAGGACAGTTCCGCGCTTTGTGGCCTGCCTTGTGGCAGCGGTAGCAGATGAAGTCTCCTGGAGGGCGACATTGGTTGTTGGTCCTCCCACGGGGTAGCATTGTCCTCCTACGGGGTGGCTTTGTCCTCCTTCTTCTCATCCAGGGGACATCCTCAGGACTGTTGGCGAGTAGGATCCTTCCTTCCGGCTCGGGCTCCGCCTGTAGCTGCAGGGTGCTCAGGACAGTGGCCAGGGTTTTACTCAGCTGACGCACTTCAGAGCACAGGCTGTCCAGCTCGCTAGGGGGCACTGTTTGCATCTTTGTTTCAGCAGTTAATGAAGGAGCAGTGGGTTCTGCGGGCACTGGGGTGGCCCCACCCTGGTAACGCTGGATAGCAGTCCCTGATGTTTCCAGGGGCTGAAGGCCCTTAATAGCCATGTCCTTCAGGGTGTCAAAGGTGGCATTTGGATGATCTAAGGCCCACCACCGTACGGTTCTGCTCTCCTCCTGGGACCGGATGAATTGTTCTGTCAGCATTTTATTCTCATCTTGTATTCTGGCTGGACTAACCTGTTTCAGGGCCCGCAAGGCTTCCTGTAAGCGCCAGGCATAGTCCCGGATACTGTCCTCAGGTTTCTGGGTGCAGTGGTAGAACCTCATCCGGAGATCTGTCTCAGTGCTGTTTTCAAAGACAGTTTGCAGACTCTTAAAGATAATGGATACTGATTCCTGGTCTGCGGCTGGCCAGGTTTCAACTTCCCACTCTGCGGCACCAGTCAATTGTCCCAACACAACAGCGGCTCTCTGCTTACCAGTCATAGAATACATGTCCAGTACACCGCATATTTTTCTCTTGAACCCAGACAGGGTGTCTGGTTTGCCATCATACTGGGGAAGCTATTTCGCTCCAGGGATATACGGCAGGGCCATGGGTATCAACGGAGTCACGACCCCTGCTGTTGGGGCGGCCGCTCCGGCCTGTGCAGCGACGGGCGCAAGTTGAGCATCAGGAGCGTTAACCAGTGCTCCGGCGGCTTGCTGGTCGTCGGCCATGGTTGCGCCCCCCTAGTAAACCGTAGCCTACCTTCTTTACTTGGATCGGGTAAGCCGCAGCTCCGCAGGCGACGGTCTCCTTCCAGGACCTTGAGTCTCCCTCGCGGCTGACGTCAGAGCGTGCGCTTGACAACGGTCTCCTTCTAGGACCTGACGCTTCCTGGTTCGGCGTCAAGGCGCGAGGCGGGGCCTCGGCTTCGCGCGCTTCCAGCGGTTACGTCCCTCTTGGCGACAGGAAAATGGCGGGTAATGGCGGGAAACCTCGAGAATGGCGGGAAATCTTCACCACAGTAAGTGTTACAGTCTTTTAAGGCGCACAGTACCCGGTGGCAACAGGCACGGAATCCTGTTTGTTGCAACGGGCACGAAATCCAGCTCGTGACGGCAGAAGTTGACGTGCCCCCAGGGCAATGGGGTACTCAGCAGCCGGGCCTATGGATGCTGGGGGGATATGTCACAGTGGCTGGCCCGGTCCGTGGTCCAGGGCGGTCAACCAAAAAAAAGGGGGATTCTAACTTGGATAATAAAAATAAAAGTAAAGTAAATAGTTTGTGACGCCACCTGTGGTACCTGGTAAGGTTTACCAGCGCTGCTGCAGACCTCCGGGGGGTGATGGGATGGCAGCTGAGGTGTTTTTGCTCCCCATAGGTGGAGCGGGCCCCCGGGGCAGTGTGGAGTTTGATGGTGGTGATGCTGGGACTTGTAATGCAGGCGGATGACGCAGCAGGAGTAACTGACAGAGACAGGGGATTCGCTTCAATACCTTTACTGGTGCGGATGTCAGGTACGGTCCAGGGTACTCAGTAGGATGGGTGCACTTCAGGACTTCTCCCCAGTGAGCGGGTATAAGGCCTCCTGGTCCGTGTCTGCCTCTCTGTATGCTCCTGGCCAGCCAGTAACTGGGCCTAGCTTATGTGTTGTGCTGTTCCTTCACCTGTCGCTCAGTAGTAGGACCTTCTGTTGGCAACCACTCTCCCTGGACGCTGGGGCCTTGTGGTTCCTGGTCCTGTAATGGGTCTAGCTTCAGGTCAGCCAGGGACTTGTAGTCCTCCTGGGATGCTGGTGATCCCTACTGGGTATAAAGGAACCCTGTAGGCGCGGACCCGGTGTCCAGTTTGTATATCGGGGTGAGCCTATGATGCTCCTCTGCCCCCTCAACTCCTCTCTCCTTTCTCCTCTTGCCTTCGGCCACACTCGGGGCCCTCAGAACTCAGCAGCAGATGCGTGCATCTTCGCTGCTCTCAGCGTCAGCACGCTCTCAGACTCTCTGGCTCTGTCTGACTAAACTCTCACTGACTGCCTGGCTCCACCCTCCATATATATATCCATAACGGGCTCCCTCTGGTGGTGTGAGGTGGAAGGATGGAGGTGTTTGTATGTAATGAGGGCCTCTTGTGGAGAAGTCCGTCCATGCACCCTGGATCCTGTGGTACCTGTGCGCAGCAGGGTGCCACTGTAGCATCGGCGTCTCTGCCCCCTGCCAGGCAGAGACGCCGTCCCTCTCACCTCCTCGCTCCCCGCGCGGCGTCCTCCAGCGCTCCTCTTCCTGCTGCTGTCGGCGTGCGCTGCTTCCCGTGCACTGTGCTCAGGACACGCGTGAGCGCTCCCTCTCTCTTAAAGGGGCCGCACGCGCCGTCCTAAGGAGTCCCCGGCCTATAGCCGGAGGGCCTCCCATATATAAGGCACCTCCTCCAAAATGGAGGTGCCCGAGCAATAGTTGTTGCACAGTATACTTACCTCTGCTTCAGCCCTCAGGTCCAGTTGCCAGCCTGACTACTGTTCCAGTCCGCCAGCCTGACTACTCTCCAGCCTGACAGTCTGTCTTCCGTTCTACCTGCCAGTCTGTCTATGGGCAAGTCCGCCTGCTTACCAGGAAGCACCTGCCAGTTACCTGCCTGCTACCTGCCGTGCCTGTTAATCCGCTCACCTGGGAGCACTCGCCTATTGCCTGCCTGTTACCAGCTAGCCTACCTGGAGGCTCTGCTGTCACTTGCCGTGACCACCTGCCTGCTAACCTAGAGACTTCAGCCTGCTTGGCCGTCACTTGCCGTGACTACCTGATAGCCTACCTGGAGGCTCCTGCTGTCATTTGCCGTGACCACCTGCCTGCTAACCTAGAGACTTCTGCCTGCTTGGCCGTCACTTGCCGTGACCACCTGTTAGGCTACCTGGAGGCTCCTGCTGTCACTTGCCATGACCACCTGTCAGCTAACCCAGAGACTTCTGCCTGCTTGTTGTGTCCATCCGCTATACCGGTCAGTCCCTGTCATCTGACCCGTGGGAGCCACCTGCTCTCTTACAAGGTCGTCCCCAGAATAGCACCTGGTTCCTCTGCTTGGTCCCTCCCTGGTCACTGGGTCATTAGCCACCTTACGACCAGGGTCGGTCTGAGTTGATACTTAGTTACGCCCCTCTGGGTCCCTCCTTGCACCGTGGCACAGAGGTTCCACCACCTGGACCCGTAACAGCCACATAGCAAATGCCAGTCGAACAGGAAACTGGAGACGTTTAAAATCAAAAGGCAAATCAGAGGAATGAGAGGAATTGTTGGAATGAAAACATCTTCTCCTGTGGCACATCCTGTCAAAATGGTTGCCTCAATTACACGTGGAATCAGGTTCTTAATCAAGAGTCTTGTTCCATTACACAGCTTTGGTGGATCCAAATTTCTCAATAGCAGAATAGGTGCTCCAGGTTTTAGAAAGAGGTTGTGAGGAGGAAGTCCTTGTGGTTCCAAGGAATTGAGGAACTCAGTTGGATAAAATAATGCTTGAGCAGGGTCTATTACTGTATCCACTGACTTGTAGGTTGTGCACACACCTGGAAGGAGATTTAGAATTTGAAGATTGATCTTGTTGACAATGTCATTTTTGGGAGCTAGAATAGCCCTTTCACAAAGCCAGCCAGAATTTTTGAAGTGGAGTTGAATGTTTGGAAAAACCTTTGCTTTCAACTCCTCAATGGAAGTCACAATGCAACAAAAGTTGCTTGGGAAGGTGATCTTGTTATGATCTGCAACATGTACTAAGGAAAGATAGGGGAAAGCTGTCCCTACAGTAAGACTAAGCTGAATCCCTACAATGTAGCGGGCTGCCTGTTCCTAGTGAACAGACCAGCGTTAGTCCTCGGCTAGTCTGAACGAAGACCGATAGAATTAAGGAAGGGGTCCCTAAAAGAACTAAGGACTGGGACAAAAATGGGACACCTCCTAAACAGAGAAGTTGTTGCAGAACACAAAAAGACAAACTGACAAAAATGTACTAGAGGTCCCAGAGGACCAAGCGAACTTGACAGAGAAAGGCACCGAAGCACCAGGCTAGAGAAACAGTCAAACACTGAAGTCCAGCACAGCCACAAGGGCGGAGCTGGAATATAAAGGCAGATGGTCACGTGACCGCAAAACACAAGATGGAAAAAACAAACAGGAGGGTTCTAACAGTACCCCCTCTTTTATGAGGATCCTCCGGATCCCCCAGGCCCAGGCCTATCCGGAAACCTCCTGTGGAAAGCTTTAACAAACCTAGGAGCAGAGACATCATCCGTCCTTACCCAGGAGTTGTCTTCGGGACCGAAACCCTTCCAGGAGGCAAGATACTGTAATCTTCGTCTATGCCATCTAGAATTCAAGATACGAGAATTCAACAACACAACAGGAGGAACTGTGACAGTGGCGTCCCTATTAGATACATCAGCCTTTTTCAACAAGGAAACATGAAACACAGGATTAATTGTTATGCACACGCCCGGGCTAAGCGGCGTGTGCGTGTGATTGGTAGTGATTCCACTGGACCGTGCCGGAGAGTGAAAGCCTGGAGGGGCGTGACTAAGTATTCACCCGATCCGACCAGGGTCGCACGACGGCATACGACGCCAGTGCACCAAGGAGGAACCGAGCAGAGGGACCAGGTGCTACTCCAGGACAGACCCCGGACACGGCTGTTGACCCACACAGGGGAATACAGGAACAGGCTGGTAGGCTGGCACCCAGACTGGTGGGTATAGGCAGGCACGACTGGTATGCAGGCAGGCGGGTAAGCAGGCAGGGGGGGTACAGGCAAGCACAGCTAGAGTGCAGACAGGGAGGCACTAGCAGGTAGGAACACAGGCGGGATAGGGCCCAGTACACACTGGGACTCAGGAACATTACAGGCAGAGGGGTACAGGCAGGGCAGGACAGGACTGCCGGAGCAGCGGGCAGAAGCAGGGCAGGACAGGACTGCCGGAGCAGCGGGCAGAAGCAGGGCAGGACAGGACTGCCAGAGCAGCGGGCAGAAGCAGGGCAGGACAGGACTCTGTTCACACGGAACAGACAGGAAGGGAAAGACAGAGCCAGACACCCACAGGGTACTTGCAGTGAAGTAGCGAGTGGACCACAAACTCACAAACGGGAGTACAGAGACAACAGGCAGGAGTTAGGTAAGAGTTCAGACTCTGCAGAAAAAGGAAGGGAACGGACATAGAGGCAAAACAGGTAAAGGATAGGAGAGAGTTCAGACTGGAACTGAGTGTACGGAGGAGACCGACACTGCAGCGGGATACAGGAGCGGGTCTGGGAATACGGCCCCCAGAGAGGCGGAACGAACAGGCAAGGAGCGTGTTCAGACAGGACAGACCAGACACAGGAGCGGGTCTAGGAAAACGGCCACTAGAAGGCGAGAGGAACAGGCTAGGAGCGAGTTCAGACAGGTCAGACAAGATACAGGAACGGGTCTAGGTAATCGGCCCCTAGAAGGCAGGAGGAACAGGCTAGGAGCGTGTTCAGACAGGCCTGGAAATACAGCCTCCAGGATAGGCAGACAAGAGAACACAGAACGGGACCTGGCACCTTCAGAGTGCAAGCACACACTGAATGAAACACTATGCTCAGGCAGGGATAGAAGGGAGCTGCTGAACTATATACCAAGTGTCAGACAGCAATAGGCTGAGGACGCACAAGGGGTGTGACCCACAGCAGGTACAAAAAGCAGGAAGTGATCGGGCGCCGCCCTTAAGCAGCAGAGACAGACACAAACAGACAGCATGGAGGGAAGCCAGAGAGACACTCTGGACAGGAGATCAAGTGCGCTCTCTTGCACAGTGGGAGATGGACCACCATGCAAGGACGCCGCCAGGTATGTTACAGTACCTCCCCCCTTACGCCCCCTCTTCTTCAGGCCTGCCAGAATCTTCCGCAGGGAATTCGAGGACCAGTCGTTCACTGGGTTGGAGGGGGACAGAGACTTGAGGGTAATCTCTGCTTCGAGGTACATCTTGTCAAGCTCACAGGAAAAAATAGACGGGTTATCAGGTACATAATGAGGAAAAGTCACTGTCTCTTTGTTATCTGGTGGTACCCCGGAGGATTCAGGAAACAACTGGAGGTCCTCCGCCGGGTCAGAAGAGTGCAGAGGCTCAGAGAAAACAACTGCTTCAGAGTACACTAGGTCGGACTCACTGGAGGAAGCAGGCGAGGTATCGGGTACCGAGTATAGGAAAGTCTCTGTCCATTCACCACCAGGTGGCACCCCGAAGGGTTCTGAACACAACTGGAGGTCCTCCGCCTGGTCGGAGGGGTGTAGAGACTCGGGAGTAACCTCTGCTTCGGAGTACACTAGGTTGGACTCACTGGACGAAGCGAGCGAGGTATCAGGTACAGGATATAGGAAAGTCTCTGTCCATTCACCACCAGGTGGCACCCCGAAGGATTCTGAACACAACTGGAGGTCCTCCGCCTGGTCGGAGGGGTGTAGAGACTCAGGAGTAACCTCTGCTTCGGAGTACACTAGGTTGGACTCACTGGACGAAGCGAGCGAGGTATCAGGTACAGAGTATAGGAAAGTCTCTGTCCATTCACCACCAGGTGGCACCCCGAAGGATTCTGAACACAACTGGAGGTCCTCCGCCTGGTCGGAGGGGTGTAGAGACTCAGGAGTAACCTCTGCTTCGGAGTACACTAGGTTGGACTCACTGGACGAAGCGAGCGAGGTATCAGGTACAGAGTATAGGAGAGTCTCTGTCCTTTCGCTACCAGGTAGCACCCCGAAGGGTTCAGGAGACAACTGGAGATCCTCCGCCTGGTCGGAGGGGTGTAGAGACTCGGAGGTAACTACCACTTTGGGGTACCCATTGTCAGGCTCACAGGACGAAGCGGACAAAGTATTGAGTACCGGGTGTAGAGAAGTCTCTCTCCATTTGTCATCGAGTGGTATCCCGGAGGATTCAGGAGGCAACAGGGGATCCTCCGCCAGGTAGTAGAGGTGCACAGACTCAGAGGTAACCACAGCTTTGGAGCATCCTTGGACATGCACACCGGTTAAAGAGAGAGAAGCATCTGATGCCGGGTGCAGGAAGTTCTCCTGTGTGGAGTCTGGATGGGCAGAAGTCTCTTCGGGCAGGAGAACTGGTGCACTACCCACGCACACTACCCATTGGGGTTTCTCCGGGATACAGGGAGATGAAGCTTCAGTAGGGACTTCAAGGTTGGGGTCAGGAGGTCTCAGGGAGGACAGGCCCTGGCGTGACGGCTTGCCTCTAAGTCTAGCACGTCTGGACTGCCTCTTGAGGTTGAGAGAAGTATTCCGGAAAGCGTAGTCACCCTGAGAGGATTCTGGGTGGGCAGTAGTCTCATTGGGCTGGAGGACTATTGCGCTACCCACACACATTACCCATTGGGGCTGCTCCGGGATATTGGGAAGTGAAGCTTCAGCAGGAGCCTCCGGGTTAGGATCATCGAAGACCATTAGAAAGGCCACCAGGAAGGCCATTAGGTCCCGGAGGATCGGATCCTGTGTTTCATATAGGGGGTTGATCCATTCCAAGGCATCACCCGCCAGGTAAGACATCATAAAGGCCACTTTAGCCCAATCGGAAGGAAAGTAGAGAGGGTAGGCCTTAAAGTGTAGCATGCATTGCTCCACAAATGCACGACACTGTCTTGGATCCCCATAGTAACGTGGCGGATCCGCAGGAACGAGAGCTGATAGATCCATCTGGACGGTGCGTAATTTCGCCTGGAACTCAGCTAAGAGAAAAAAAATTTATTTATTTATTTTAATGCATATATTCGCTGGAAAACTTCTCAGAGAGTGAAGGCCGTGGGGCTCAACGGGAACCATGGCCTGAGCATGCTGTTATGCACACGCCCGGGCTAAGCGGCGTGTGCGTGTGATTGGTAGTGATTCCACTGGACCGTGCCGGAGAGTGAAAGCCTGGAGGGGCGTGACTAAGTATTCACCCGATCCGACCAGGGTCGCACGACGGCATACGACGCCAGTGCACCAAGGAGGAACCGAGCAGCGGGACCAGGTGCTACTCCAGGACAGACCCCGGACACGGCTGTTGACCCACACAGGGGAATACAGGAACAGGCTGGTAGGCTGGCACCCAGACTGGTGGGTATAGGCAGGCACGACTGGTATGCAGGCAGGCGGGTAAGCAGGCAGGGGGGGTACAGGCAAGCACAGCTAGAGTGCAGACAGGGAGGCACTAGCAGGTAGGAACACAGGCGGGATAGGGCCCAGTACACACTGGGACTCAGGAACATTACAGGCAGAGGGGTACAGGCAGGGCAGGACAGGACTGCCGGAGCAGCGGGCAGAAGCAGGGCAGGACAGGACTGCCGGAGCAGCGGGCAGAAGCAGGGCAGGACAGGACTGCCAGAGCAGCGGGCAGAAGCAGGGCAGGACAGGACTCTGTTCACACGGAACAGACAGGAAGGGAAAGACAGAGCCAGACACCCACAGGGTACTTGCAGTGAAGTAGCGAGTGGACCACAAACTCACAAACGGGAGTACAGAGACAACAGGCAGGAGTTAGGTAAGAGTTCAGACTCTGCAGAAAAAGGAAGGGAACGGACATAGAGGCAAAACAGGTAAAGGATAGGAGAGAGTTCAGACTGGAACTGAGTGTACGGAGGAGACCGACACTGCAGCGGGATACAGGAGCGGGTCTGGGAATACGGCCCCCAGAGAGGCGGAACGAACAGGCAAGGAGCGTGTTCAGACAGGACAGACCAGACACAGGAGCGGGTCTAGGAAAACGGCCACTAGAAGGCGAGAGGAACAGGCTAGGAGCGAGTTCAGACAGGTCAGACAAGATACAGGAACGGGTCTAGGTAATCGGCCCCTAGAAGGCAGGAGGAACAGGCTAGGAGCGTGTTCAGACAGGCCTGGAAATACAGCCTCCAGGATAGGCAGACAAGAGAACACAGAACGGGACCTGGCACCTTCAGAGTGCAAGCACACACTGAATGAAACACTATGCTCAGGCAGGGATAGAAGGGAGCTGCTGAACTATATACCAAGTGTCAGACAGCAATAGGCTGAGGACGCACAAGGGGTGTGACCCACAGCAGGTACAAAAAGCAGGAAGTGATCGGGCGCCGCCCTTAAGCAGCAGAGACAGACACAAACAGACAGCATGGAGGGAAGCCAGAGAGACACTCTGGACAGGAGATCAAGTGCGCTCTCTTGCACAGTGGGAGATGGACCACCATGCAAGGACGCCGCCAGGTATGTTACATTAATCTTCCAGGAAGTAGGGACATCCAACCTAACAGCAGACGGGTTAACAACCTGAAGCACTTTAAATGGACCCACAAACTTAGGACCCAGTTTTTTAGAGGGAATCCTCAACCGCAGGTTCTTCGAGGACAACCAAACCATGTCACCCACAGTAAACAAAACCTCCTTACGTTTCCTGTCAAAATACTTCTTGGACTTCTTGTAAGCCTCTTGAAGGTTGCAACGTACATTAGTCCAAACTCTCTCCAAATCATGGGAAAAATTCTCCTCCTCCGGCACCGCCGACCCCAATTTGGAGAACGAACCAAAAGACGGATGTCTCCCAGTACAACAAAAAAAAGGAGAACACCCAGCTGAGGAGGATGTATGATTGTTAAGAGCAAATTCTGCAAGAGGCAGAAACTCAGACCACACCTCTTGATTGTCCGCCACAAAACAACGCAAAAACAGTTCAACATCCTGGTTCTTTATTTCAGTCTGTCCATTAGACTCAGGATGATAACCAGACGAAAATGACAAATGGACTCCCAACCTGTCACAAAAAGCACGCTAAAAGCGAGCCACAAACTGAGGTCCTCTCTCAGAAACAATATCCGTGGGAACGCCATGGAGCTTGACAATCTCCTTAACAAACGCCTTAGCGAGTGTCTTGGCGCAGGGCAACTTAATGAATGGAACCAAATGACATATCTTACTAAAACGGTCCACGACCACCCAGATGACAGTAAAACCCTCGGACACAGGAAGATCAGTAATAAAATCCATTGTGAGATGCGTCCAAGGTGCACTAGGAACCTCCAGAGGCCAAAGCAACCCCGCAGCAGGAGTATGTGAAGCCTTTGACCTAGCACACACAGTACACTGACGCACCCACTTGATGACTTCCTTCTGCTATTCAGGCCTCCAAAAACTGCGACTGATAAGGCTCTTAGTCTCCGAAATTCCTGGATGACCTGCCAACCGAGACTCATGACACTCCACAAACAAATCTCTCCTAAAGGCTCTAGGCACGAACAACCTCCCATGGGGAGTGTTAGATGGAGCATCATCTTGAGCTTTCAGAATCCCATTCTCCAAAACGGAGTCCAATGCCGCCACCACAACTCCTTTCTGTAAAATGCTCTCCTCCTCCTCGGCACCGACCGTAGGAGAGAAGCTGCGAGATAAAGCATCGGCTTTAACATTCTTATTACCAGGGATATAGGTAACAGAAAAATGAAAACGAGAAAAAAAAAGTGCCCACCTAGCTTGACGGGCATTCAAGCGCTTGGCAGCATCCAGATAGATCAAATTCTTATGATCTGTGAAAACCTGAATAGGAAATCTAGCGCCTTCCAAAAAATGACACCAATGTTCAAATGCAAGTTTAATAGTCAGCAACTCCCGATTTCCAACATCATAATTCAGTTCTGTTTCCAAATTTTTTTTCGAAAAGAAGGCACAAGGATGTACTCCACCCTTGTTCTCCTGAGACAAAACTGCTCCGACCCCCACCGATGAAGCATCGACCTCAACCAAAAAAGGCTTGGTCTCTTCAGGCTGCATAAGGATAGGGGCAGAACTGAACCTCTCTTTGAGATACTCAAATGCTTCAATGGCCTCAGTAGTCCACTGGGCCGTATTCGCACCTTTCCTGGTGAGATCGGTTAGAGGTTTAACAATTACAGAAAAATTCTTAATGAATTTCCTGTAATAATTGGCAAAACCAAAAAATCTCTGTATAGATTTCAAACCAATAGGCCTAGCCCATTCCTGCACAGCCTGAACCTTCACAGGGTCCATCTCAAAGCCCTGGCTGGAGACAATGTAGCCCAAAAAGCTAATTTTCTGGACAGCGAACACACATTTCTCCAGCTTAGGCAAAGAGTGAATTATCACTTAATAACTGCAAAACTTCACGTACACTCTGCCAATGGGACTCTAGATCTGGTGAGTAAATCAAAATGTCATCCAAATACACAACCACATTCTTACCAATCAAAGGTCTCAGAATGTCATTAATAAGGTTCTGAAAAAATGCCGGTGCATTGGTAAGACCAAAAGGTATCACCAGATTCTCAAAATGACCTACCGGAGTGTTAAAAGCAGTTTTCCATTCATCACCCTCCTTCACTCGTAACAAATTGTATGCCCCCCGGAGATCAATTTTTTAGAACCACTTGGCCCCCACTAACTGGTCAAACAAGTCAGGAATTAACGACAATGGGTAGGAATTGCGTACGGTAATCTTATTAATTTCACGAAAATCCAGACATGGACGTAAACTGCTGTCCTTTTTTTTAACAAAGAAAAAAACCAACTGACACAGGCGACTTAGAAGGTCTAATGTGACCAGCAGTCGGGCTAGTCTGTATGTACTTCTCCAAGGCCTTTCTTTCAGGGATAGTCAGATTAAACAAGCGACTCTTGGGAAGAGTAGCTCCCGGAACAAACTCAATGGCGCAATCATAATCCCTATGAGGAGTGAGGAGGTAAAACTTGCGACTCCTCCTCCGAAAAAACCCTCCAAAAATCTTGAATAGGTACCGGTAATTCCCCTTTTTCCAGAGCCGCAATGCGACCATTACAACATTTATCATAGCACTTCGGACTCCAAGACTTAATCACATTAGAAGACCAGTCCAATAAAGGATTGTGCAGTTTTAACCAAGGCAATCCTAGAACAACTGGAGAGGGTAAATTATCTAAAACAACCAAGTCCAAAATTTCTTGGTGAACTCCATTAATAGTGAGGGGAAATGCAGCTTGTGAGTAATACATTTCAAAGGAGTGTTATCAATTGCAATCACAGAAATAGGTGATGACAAAGGTTTGGATTTCAATTTAAGGTTTTCCAAAAACCCTTTATCAATCACATTAAGTGTTAAACCACAATCCACAAATACCTGAAATTCAATCAAATCTCCCTGCAAAGTAGTACTCCCAGAAAGAAATACTCCTGCAGAGCGTAAACAAGGTATATGGGCGTAACCGACCTTTTTTTTTTCTTTACTTAAACGACGCTCACAATACTTAATCAAATGGTCAGCTTTACCACAATAAAGACACAATCCCTCGCTAAACCTCCGGTCTCTTTCCTGAGAGCGGAGTGACATCGCCCCAACCTCCATCGGTTCTCCGCCGTCAGAGCAGATTTTCTGGGGACTAAGACCTGGCATTACAGGAGTCTTTACCTCATTGAGCCTGCACCTCAATCTCCTGTCTATACGAACAGCTAACTGCATAGCATCCTGCAGAGTCTCAGGTGCAGGGAATGCAATTAGCAAATCCTTAACCCTTTCACTCAGACCAGCAAGAAATAAACATCTCAGTGCAGGATCATTCCACGTAACTTCTGAAGCCCATCTCCTGAAGTGTGTGCAATAATTTTCAACATCATCTGACCCCTGATTCAAACGCCTGAGTTCTGATTCAGCAGATGAGATTCGATCAGGATCGTCATATAATAGCCCCATAGCAGGAAAAAATTCTTCAACAGACCTTAAACATGGATCATTAGGCTGGAGAGAAAAGGCCCACCCCTGTGGTTCATTGCGCAAAAGTGACATAATAAAACCAATGCACTGTGATTCATTCCCAGAGGACCTTCGTCTCAAACGAAAATATAACAAACAAGCATTTATAAAGGAAAAAAAATCTTGCTGTTTACCATAAAAAACATCAGGCAGTCCTACCTTGGGTTCGACAAAATGCGCTCCAGAACAGCTACTCATGTGTTGCTGAAGCTCGACCACCTCCAGAGACAATCCCCGCAGGCATTGAGCCAAATCCTGGACGGAAACCATACTGATCCCCGAATTTCTTTCCTTTCAGTTTTTTGGGCTGGACTTACTGTTATGATCTGCAACATGTACTAAGGAAAGATAGGGGAAAGCTGTCCCTACAGTAAGACTAAGCTGAATCTATACGATGTAGCGGGATGCCTGTTCCTAGTGAACTGACCCGCCTTAGTCCTCGGCTAGTCTGAACGAAGACCTATAGAATTAAGGGAGGGGTCCCTAAAAGAACTAAGGACTGGGACAAAAATGGGACACCTCCTAAACAGAGAAGTTGTTGCAGAACACAAAAAGACCAATTGACAAAAATGTCCTAGAGGTCCCAGAGGACCAAGTGAGCTTGACAGAGAAAGGCACCGAAGCACCAGGCTAGAGAAACAGTCAAACACTGAAGTCCAGGACAGCTAGAAGGGCGGAGCTGGAATATAAAGGCAGATCGTCACGTAACCGCAAAACACAAGATGGAAAAAACAAACAGGAGGGTGCTAACAGATCTGTCCAGTGGTTGAGTTTACTGGTTCCTTGCCATCTCCAATAGTCAACAGCTGGCTCGAAAACAGTCCAGCAGAAACATCGCCTGTCATTTAGACCCTCATGTTTGTGTTCAGTGACATTTTCTTTACTTTTCTCCAAAGGTACGATGCTTTGAGACAGGCATTCAGTTCGTCTGCAGGGGTTGATCTTGGAATAACAGGTAGTGTTTGGCGGAAGTCACCTGGCAAAACAACAACTACTCCTCCCATGATATATTTGTTGCTACGCAGGTCTTGCAGCAGTCTGTCCAATGCTTCCAGAGCCCTTTTGTGTGACATGGTGCATTCATCCCAAATTATGGCACTGCATTTTTGAAGCAATTTGGCCAGTCCTGATCCCTTGGCAATATTACACACGGGGCTGTCACTATGAGACAGGTTAAGTGGTAGTTTGAATGTCGAATGTGCTGTCCTGCCACCTTTTAAAAGCGTAGCTGCAATTCCAGAAGATTCCACTGCAAGTGCAATCTTTTTTTGTTGTCGAAATTTTGCCAGGAGCAAGTTGATTACAAATGTCTTTCCTGTTCCACCTGGAGCATCAAGGAAGACAATCCCACCTTCGTTGGTTTCACTGAAACTTAAAATGTAGCTATAGGCGTCTCTTTGATCTGTTACCAATATTTGGATGCCTTCAGGATTTCTTATTGGAGCAGGCAAACCAAGCAACTGTAAGGCTTTTCCTGACATTGCTATGCACTGATCTTCAAGGAGCATTAAAGTTTCATTGAACATTTCCTCAGTGAAGTTGATGAGTTGCTGAGGATTTTCCCTTCTAATCTGCATGAGGATGTCCTTACTGAGATCA
Organism: Phyllobates terribilis; assembly: GCF_046119375.1. Lineage (NCBI taxonomy): Eukaryota > Metazoa > Chordata > Amphibia > Anura > Dendrobatidae > Phyllobates > Phyllobates terribilis. The sequence continues at coordinate 41,271,401 of NW_027362770.1, read as the reverse complement.
GTTTTTTACTTTGCCCAAATCTCAAGAGGATTTGCAATGCTACAGGTTGTTAGAATAATAGCAAAGAGGTGTCTTAGTCGCTTTGGGTTTGTGTGGCTGCTGCTTCACTGAGGGTCATGTCCCAGTGTCCATCATTTTCCAAAAGTCCTTTTCTTTGGCAAGCTTCCCTGAATGTTTCACACACATGGCCTCTGACGGTCTTCAGGTCAGAAAATAATGTAGGGCCTTTGACAACATGAAGTAACATGCGCAGGTAGAAGCACTCTGCATTTGACGGATGAACAGTGTAGACGCGACCAAGAGTATCAGTTGCTTTCACCCCTGGATAGCCTTCAATATCAAGCCCCCGTTTCCTCCGTTCCAGTGTTTTTCTGGAGGCATTCCAAGTGTAGTACTTTGGTAAATCACAGTAGAGAATTGTTTTTGCAAAAGGGTCTTGTTGACACAGCTCAAAAAATGCCAAGAGGGTGGTCTTAGGTGGTAAATTCTCTGTCCATTTTCCAAGTGCACACTCAGATGCAGAACTGGTGGGTAGCGCTCATGAATGGAGAATCCTAGTATTCTCCAAACAGCTTCATTGCTGCTTATGTACCTGCCCATCTGGAATGCCTCCACTTCATCAATAATAGGTCAATTTTTCTGGAGTTCAAAAACTGCTTGATCACTTCCTTTGTGGACATATTTGCACATTTGAGTGGCAAGATTCGACATTTATGTGGGCCTGGAAGATTTTTGAGAGCAAAGGGTTGTAAGGCAATACCCACCTGTTGTCAATTTCTATCTCTTGGAGTGATGATCCAACACGCATTTTGAGCTTTGCTATGAAACCACCATCCCCTGGCTTTCTTCCTCGGTAGACTGGATATCCATCTTGTCCTGTTTGGGTTTCTTGGACCAGGGATCGTGGGTAATGCTTTGAACACCTGCCATCAATCATACAGGGAGAATTTTTGTTCAGATTCCCACACGGACCATAGATCATGTTTTTTGTGATGGTGTCAAACAGCAATGGGTCAATCTGAGGGTCTGGAAATTCGGCACTGATGATATTGTCAATTTCGGTAGGCTGTATTTTTTGCTTCAGCCAAATCAAGATGTGGGCGTGAGGAAGGCCTCTTTTTTGTCATTCAACTGAATACATCCAGCACTGCGTCTCACCATAAATATGTGATTTTGTGATGAGATTAGTCATTTTTGAAAGTTTCTGTTTGAAAACCTGAGCAATAAGGTCATGGCGATTCACTGTTTTTCGGCCCGGCAACAGGTGCCCTCCAATTTCCTCCCAGGCAGGATTGCAAGTAAAGGTGATGAAAAGATCTGGATGGCCATACTTTCTCACATGAGTCATTGCATCCTGTGTGTATTCATGCATGTGTCGTGGGCTTCCAGTGACAGTTGATGGAAGAATAACCATTTTCCCCAACTCTTTTGGATCAGCATAATTTGCAACAGCATCTCTAAGGTGAATATATTCCTCTGCCCTGAGCTTCTTTTGATTTAGTCGGATATATAAAAGACGTTCACTCTCAATCTTTGCATACATGTCAACAATAAATTGGTGGAAGAGGTGTTTGCATTTCAAGATGTGATTTTCCTCTGCAAATCTTGTCATGGTCCTATATGCATAGAAGTCCATGGCAGGCACTTTTTTTCCTGAAGGGTTGCCTGTTGTAGGATCTGTCTGAGGTATTCCAAAGTGATAGCCATCCTGTCCCTGCCAAAAGATGATTGGATATTGCAGAGCATCATAGGACCTGTGAGTTTCTGCTACTCGTTGCAAACTATTGTTCCTTTTCTGAAGCACAATGTCACGGCTTTGAAAATCATTACCTACAATCAAGATGGCTACCTCATCAAATGTGGGAGCATTGAAATGTCGCTGATGTTCACCTTGTGGTGTTTTGGCAGCTCAAATGACAACCTTGTAATCGTCATTTGGCATGCATTCAAGTGCAGGCTTGAAAAGTTGAACATATAGATTGTTGGGGTGAAGGAACTGCTGCAAAATAGTGACAATATCAAGGCGAGTGTTAGGAATTAAAGAGCATCTCCGCTGAGCCTCTGCTTCTGCATTTCCCATAAAGAAGAGTGGAAAAAATTGAGGTGCTTCTCCTTGTAATGGAAGCAGTGAGCCAATTGAGTGATAAACCTGTCCTTGAACTTTAAATGCCGGCATAAATCCTGTTGTAAACATTTCTTTTGTTGCACCGAATGATGTCATTTGGAAGCAGGAGTTGTACTTCCTAATGTCCAAGAAATGCTTTGATATTGTACTGGTACCTGTCATCAGAGACTTTAGGGGATCTAGTGGTGACAGGACAGGTGGAAGTTTTATCTTGCCATTTGCACAGCATAAACCTGGCGGTTCATCTTTCCATTTCAGGGCACTGCAGTACATGCAGACCACATCCATTTTTCCTATCTGAACTTTAGGATTATCCTGATAGTTTATGTCTGACTGGTAACAAAAGGCAGCATGTTTCAAATCTCCAACCATTTCCTGTGCCCTGGTGGAAGAAATAGCAATTCTCTTAGTGGCAAGTCAGCCTTCTCTCTGCTGAGATGACTCATTGGCCCTTGAGGAAGCTGCTCTTCTTCTCTTATCTGCAAGCCTCGCTTCCCTCTCCTCAGAAAGTTCATTGGCTCTTGAGGAAGCAGTTCTTGTTCTCTTGTCTGCAAGCCTCGCTTCCCTCTCCTCAGAAAGTTCATTGGCCCTTGAGGAAGCATCTCTTGTTTTCATGTCTGCAAGCCTCGCTTCCCTCTCCTCAGAAAGTTCATTGGCTCTTGAAGAAGCAGCTCTTGTTTTCATGTCTGCAAGCCTCGCTACCCTCTCCTCAGAAAGTTCATTGGCTCTTGAGGAAGAAGCTCTTGTTTTCATGTCTGCAAGCCTCGCTTCCCTGTCCTCAGAAAGTTCATTGGCTCTTGAGGAAGCAGCTCTTGTTTTCATGTCTGCAAGCCTCGCTTCCCTCTCCTCAGAAAGTTCATTGGCCCTTGAGGAAGCAGCTCTTGTTCTCTTGTCTGCAAGCCTCACTTCCCTCTGCTCAGAAAGTTCATTGGCTCTTGAGGAAGCAGCTGCTGTTCTCATGTGTGTCAGCCTTGTTTCTCGGTCTTCACATTTTTCATTGGCCCGTAATGCTTTTCTTTTTGCATCAGCTGACATTCGTGCCATGAAATTCCTTTTCTTATGAGGCATTATTGTGGTAAAAATAGTCTGTAACTGGCAGTTTCTATATCCTCTCACATAGAAGTAATGTGACTGACATCAGCCTTTCCACCAACACACCCTAACTGACATCTTATTACCTTACACAAGCTTTGTTATACTGAGAATGTCCTTTGTTGCCTATATTAACCAATCACAGCTCAGATTAATTAACTGTAGCAAAATAGAAGCTGAGCTGTGATTGGTTGCTATTGGCAGCCTGATAAATCTTTGTGAGGTGAGTTTTGTGTGTGCTGATGGTGGTATATGTGTTAAGCACGTGGTAGTGTGTGGCGCATTTTGTGTGTGTGTTCATATTCCCGTGTGTGGTGAGTATGAGCATCCCATGTCGGGGCCCCACCTTAGCGACTGTACGGTATATACTCTTTGGCGCCATCGCTCTCATTCTTTAATTCTCCCTTGTTCACATGTGGCAGCTGTCAATTTGCCTCCAACACTTTTCCTTTCACTTTTTCCCCATTATGTAGATAGGGGCAAAATTGTTTGGTGAATTGGAATGCGTGGGGTTAAAATTTCGCCTCACAACATAGCCTATGACGCTCTCGGGGTCCAGACGTGTGACTGTGCAAAATTTTGTGGCTGTAGCTGTGACGGTGCAGATGCCAATCCCGGACATACACACATACATACATCCATACATATACACACACACACATTCAGCTTTATATATTAGATTATAGCGTAATTTATTCCATGGCGCTTTACATGTGAAGGGGGGTATACATACAAAAATAATTACAATCTTGAACAAAACGTGCCAGCGACTGGTACGGGAGGAGCGAGGACACTGCCCGTGAGGGCTCACAGTCTATAGGGGATGGGTGAGGATACAGTAGGTGAGGATAGAGCTGGTCATGCAGCGGTATGGTGGAGCGAGGGTTACTGCAGATTGTAGGCTTGTCGGAAGAGGTGGGTCTTCAGGTTCCTTTTGAAGGTTTCCACGGTAGGCGAGAGTCTGATATGTTGGGGTAAAGAGTTACAGAGCAGTAGGGATGCACGGGAGAAATCTTGTATGCGATTATGGGAAGGGGAGATAAGAGGGGAGTAGAGAAGGAGATCTTGTGAGAATCGGAGGTTGCATGCAGGTATGTACCGAGAGACTAGGTCACAGATGTATGGAGGAGACAGGTTGTGGATGGCTTTATATGCCGTGGTTAGGGTTTTGAACTAGAGTCTCTGAGCAATGGGGAGCCAAAGAAGAGGCAATGGAATAGCGAGAGGACAGGTGGATTAATCGGACAGCAAAGTTTAGGATTGGAGGGGTGCGAGAGTATTAGAAGGGAGGCCACAGAGTAGGAGGTTGTAGTAGTCGAGGCGGGAGATGATGAAGCGTGCACTAGTGTTTTTGCAGATTCGTGGTTGAGAAATGTGCGCGTCCGGGAGATGTTTTTGAATTGGAGTTGGCAGGAAGTGGAAAGGGCTTGGATATGTGGTTTGAAGGAGAGATCAGAGTCCAGGGTTACCCCAAGGCAGTGAGCTTGCGGGACTGAGGAGCGTGAGCAGCCATTGACGATAGATAGGTCAGATGTTGGGGTTGAATGGGATGGTGGAAAGATGATGAATTCTGTTTTAGTTTAGAAATTTAGCAGAGAAAAAGGATGAAATAGCGGACACACATTTTGGGATTTTGGTTAGTAGGAAGGAGATATCGGGTTCAGAGAGGTAGATCTGTGTGTCATCAGCATAGAAGTGATACTGAAAGCAGTGAGACTCTATGAGCTGTCCTAGGCCGAACGTGTAGATGGAGAAGAGCATTGTATGCCGAGGATAACAACTGCCTCCTCTGATCTCCTGGGTACTCCTGCATGATTCTCAAGTCCTGTCCACCACAGAATCGTCATCATTATTGTCATTACTGATTTATTTATATATGCCTGTGGTGAATAAAACGCATATAGTACCTGAAGGAGACAACACCCAACCTCCCCACATCTGTCGACATGGAGTGGGTAGGTGTACAAGACAAATATAGTAAGTGGTAAACCTAACCAATGCTCAGACAGATACAATCAAATCATTCAGTGAAAATTATTACATTTTATTAATCAATCAAGACACCAAAAACAAGAAAATAAAACATATACATATAAACATAAACAAAAAACGGTTAAAAAAGGGCAACATGGTGTATGCAGCATGAAGTACACATGATAAGCAGAATACAGATAAAATGTATCAAGTCAACAAGTTTTGTTATATATACAAACACTATGTCACTCCAGTTAATCAAAGGAAGCATATCAACATATGTAAATGTCACTATAAGGTGCAAGTGCAATTCTAAAATTTAGCCTAAAGTGACTCAGTGCTATGTAATTGGCCCATCAGAGTAGCAAAAATCTCAAATGGAGTGTAAATAAATAATGTTCTATGGCCAGACATTAAAGTTAATGAGCGACCAGATCTAAAGTGGCATAGTGCTAATCTGCCTTCAACCAGGCTTTCAATCCTCAAAGAGGGAGCACACTGTCACTAGGTAAGTCTATCTAAGAATGTAAAGTGCAGTGCACATAAAGTGACATAATATAGAAATGACTCACAACTTATGGGACTACATGTCAAATGTTAGGTAATATACCTGAATTCATGCCGCAGGCACCGTGTGCAACAATAGGTCACACTCCAACGCGCGTTTCACGAATACGCTTCCTAAGGGAGTGATACCGAATAGAGGGTTTGTGTAGTCTAACATATATATACCTTGTATAAATCATGTGGTCCATAACCGCAGATGCTTTCTATTAGGCGAATTATGACATCCCGCCGCCATGGCCGCGCGCACAGCGGAAGGAGGACATGCGCACGCATCCCAGAGCCATATTGTTAAAGGGCAAACAAGAGGGCAGACATAATTAACCCCTTAATAACATCTGACGTACTAATACGCGTCTGTGCCCTGGGACTTAAGAGCCAGACCCGTATTAGTACGTCATATCTTTAATGCGGCACCGCGACTTAAGTCGCGGTGACAGCATTAAAGTTACGGTGCCATCCTACTTCCTGGTAGATGGCGTCATCATCCCGGGGGCTGTCGCCGCCCCCCCGCACCAGCGATCGCTGTGATTGGCTGTTCAAATCTGAACAGCCAATCACAGCATTTCTCACTGTTTCCGGCAATGTGATTGCCAGAAACAGTGATCTGCAGCCTAGGATCGGTGCTCCTATGAGCACCGATCCTAGACTGTTGCTAGGACACCCCAGCCCTGGCCCCGGACTGCTATGATCGGTGCGATCGCCGATCACATCGATCGCACCGATCGTAGCGCGACCGCGCGGTGACAGGGCGGTCATGGGGCGGTGACCGGCTTGTGACCTGCCTGTCACCGCCCCATGACCCCCTGTAATGTGACTCAAGCCCCCAGACTGCTCTGATTGGAGCGATCAATGATGACATCGATCGCTCCAATCAGAGTACCTGAATACAGGTGACCAGGCGGTCACAGGGAGGTGTCACCCCTCTGTGACCCCCTGTGGTGCGTGCTCTGCTCCAGCCATGTCTGATTGGTGCAATCAGTGTCACCAATCAGATGGCTGGGGCACAACATGCACCACAGGGGGTCACAGAGGGGTGACACCTCCCTGTGACCGCCTGGTCACCTGTATTCAGGTACTCTGATTGGAGCGATCGATGTCATCAATGATTGCTCCAATCAGATTACCTCCACCTGTCACCACCCCATCATCACCCTGTGACCGCCCTGCAGACCCTCACATTTGGTGAGGATTTCTACAGAGCGATCACATCTGATGTGTCTGTTCTGGGCCTTGTAGTGCCACAGAATATTCTCACTGTTCCAGTCGCTGCTGCTGCTGCCGCTGCTCCTGGATCTTCTGTTCCTGCGTCCTGGATCTTCTGTTCCTGCGTCCTGGATCTTCTGTTCCTGCGTCCTGGATCTTCTGTTCCTGCGTCCTGGATCTTCTGCTCCTGACCTGCTGTGATTCCTGCTCCAGAGCCTGCTGCTGATCCTGCAGAGAAGACTTTGGTAAGTCTGTTCTCCCCTCATCCACCCCAATCCCCCCTCCCCCCTCTTTTTACCCCCCCTTACCTTTTTTTTCTGCGTCCTGCAGCGGTCTCCAGCTCTGGTCCGAGTCTCCAGCTCCACTCCCGGTCACCAGCGCCGGGCTCCTGGTCACCAGCGCCGGGCTCCTGGTCACCAGCGCCGGGCTCCTGGTCTCCTGCACCGGGCTCCTGGTCTCCTGCTCCGGGCTCCTGGTCTCCTGCTCCGGGCTCCTGGTCTCCTGCTCCGGGCTCCTGCACCGGGCTCCTGGTCTCCTGCACCGGGCTCCTGGTCTCCTGCTCCGGGTTCCTGGTCTCCTGCTCCGGGCTCCCGGGCTCCTGCTCTGGGTCTTCTGTTCCAGTCCTGCTGACCCTTTGGTAAGTCCATCTCTGATCTCCCCTCATCCACCCCAATCCCCCTCTTCCCACTCTCCTGTCTTTTTACCCCTCTTCCCACTCCCCTGTCTTTTTACCCTCCTTCCCATCCCAATCCGCCTCACCCCAGTGTCCCTGTTAATTCTTTTGCTTCTGATCTCCAGCTCCAGTACCAGTCTCCTGCTCCGTGCTCCTGGTCTCCTGCACCGGGCTCCTGGTCTCCTGCACCGGGCTCCTGGTCTCCTGCACCGGGCTCCTGGTCTCCTGCACCGGGCTCCTGGTCTCCTGCTCCGGGCTCCTGGTCTCCTGCTCCGGGCTCCTGGTCTCCTGTTCCGGGCTCCTGGTCTCCTGCTCCGGGTTCCTGGTCTCCTGCTCTGGGTCTTCTGTTCCAGTCCTGCTGACCCTTTGGTAAGTCCATCTCTGATCTCCCCTCATCCACCCCAATCCCCCTCTTCCCCCTCTTCCCACTCCCCTGTCTTTTAACCCCCCTTCCCACCCCAGTGTCCCTGTTAATTCTTTTGCTTCTGATCTCCAGCTCCAGCACCGGGCTCCTGGTCTCCTGCACCGGGCTCCTGGTCTCCTGCACCGGGCTCCTGGTCTCCTGCACCGGGCTCCTGGTCTCCTGCACCGGGCTCCTGGTCTCCTGCTCCGGGTTCCTGGTCTCCTGCACCGGGCTCCTGGTCTCCTGCACCGGGCTCCTGGTCTCCTGCACCGGGCTCCTGGTCTCCTGCTCCGGGCTCCTGGTCTCCTGCTCCGGGTTCCTGGTCTCCTGCTCCAGGCTCCCGGGCTCCTGCTCTGGGTCTTCTGTTCCAGTCCTGCTGACCCTTTGGTAAGTCCATCTCTGATCTCCCCTCATCCACCCCAATCCCCCTCTTCCCACTCTCCTGTCTTTTTACCCCTCTTCCCACTCCCCTGTCTTTTTACCCTCCTTCCCATCCCAATCCGCCTCACCCCAGTGTCCCTGTTAATTCTTTTGCTTCTGATCTCCAGCTCCAGTACCAGTCTCCTGCTCCGTGCTCCTGGTCTCCTGCTCCGGGCTCCCGTCTTCCTGCTCCGGGCCACCGGTCTCCTGCTCCGGGCTCCCGGTCACCAGCGCCGGTCTCCTGCTCCGGGCTCCCGGTCTCCTGCTCCGGGCTCCCGGTCTCCTGCTCCGGGCTCCCGGTCTCCTGCTCCGGGCTCCCGGTCTCCTGCTCCGGTCTCCTGCTCCGGGCTCCCGGTCTCCTGCTCCGGGCTCCCGGTCTCCTGCTCCGGGCTCCCGGTCACCAGCGCCGGTCTCCTGCTCCGGGCCCCCGGTCTCCTGCTCCGGGCCCCCGGTCTCCTGCTCCGGGCTCCCGGTCTCCTGCTCCGGGCTCCCGGTCACCAGCGCCGGTCTCCTGCTCCGGGCCCCCGGTCTCCTGCTCCGGGCTCCCGGTCTCCTGCTCCGGGCTCCCGGTCTCCTGCTCCGGGCCCCCGGTCTCCTGCTCCGGGCTCCCGGTCTCCTGCTCCGGGCTCCCGGTCACCAGCGCCGGTCTCCTGCTCCGGGCCCCCGGTCTCCTGCTCCGGGCTCCCGGTCTCCTGCTCCGGGCTCCCGGTCTCCTGCTCCGGGCCCCCGGTCTCCTGCTCCGGGCTCCCGGTCTCCTGCTCCGGGCCCCCGGTCTCCTGCTCCGGGCCCCCGGTCTCCTGCTCCGGGCTCCCGGTCTCCTGCTCCGGGCTCCCGGTCTCCTGCTCCGGGCCCCCGGTCTCCTGCTCCGGGCTCCCGGTCTCCTGCTCCGGGCCCCCGGTCTCCTGCTCCGGGCTCCCGGTCACCAGCGCCGGGCTCCTGCTACGGGCTCCCGGTCCTGAAAGAACAGAGAGGACTTTGGTAAGTAATCTGATCTCCCCTCATCCAACCTAATTCCCCTCTTCCCACTCCCCACACATTTGTGCGCACATCCAGCAGCCGCCGAGTATTGATCGGTGGCATAGTTCACCAATCCACACTCGTGCTCGCTGTTTGCACCACATACAGTATTTCCTTTTTCCACACACTCTAAATAAAGTACTGACACACACACACTCTCAAAGAATTGACACACACGCAGCACATACATAACAAACAATGTCCAGCTCATCCCAAACTCATTATTCAGCGGAGGAGGCATACGCTATTCTTGCCTCCGACACTGACAGTGAGGGTGAGGATCCCACATTTCTTTGTTTTTCCGACTCCTCGTCGTCTTCCTCCTTCTCTTCTTCCTCCTCTTCCTCAGGTTCTGCTGGCCCGCCCCGCCGTCGTCGCAGGAGAGATGTTCCAGCGCCCCCCACTACTGAGCCTATATGGACTTCGCCCCCTGAAAATTATGAGCCGCTGATTCCTGATTTCGTAGCGGAATCAGGAATCAAGTTTGACACCACCGGCCTCACAGAAATAGACTTTTTCAAAGTCTTTTTCTCTGAGGATTTTATAAACCTCATGGTGGGCCAAACTAATTTATACGCTCATCAATTTTTAGAACAAAACCCCTCTTCATCATTTTCTAACTGGTCTCCTGTAGACGCAGTAGAAATGATGAAGTTTTGGGGCCTGGTCCTTCTTATGGGGATCTTGAAGAAGCCCGAGCTTCGGCAATACTGGAGTGTTGACGTTTTGTATAACACTCCAGTGTTCCGAATGGTCATGCCCCGGACACGTTTTCAGGCCATCTACAAGTTCTTGCATTACCAAGATAATGCAAGGTGTCCTGCACGCGATGACCCGAACTTTGATCGTCTTTTCAAAGTTCGGCCGGTCATCGAACACTTCAACAACAAGTTTGGTGAAGTGTACGTGCCCCAAAGGGACATTTGTGTGGATGAGTCCTTAATTTCTTTTAAGGGGCGGCTTGGATTCCGGCAGTACCTGCCCAGTAAGAGGGCAAGGTACGGGATCAAGCTGTATAAACTTTGTGAGAGTACCTCAGGATACACTCACAAGTTTAGAGTTTATGAAGGGAAGGACTCCCGGATTGAACCCCCTGAATGCCCCCCTGTTCTGGGAGTGAGTGGGAAAATTGTGTGGGACTTGGTGCACCCACTGCTTGATAAAGGTTATCACCTCTACGTGGATAACTTTTATACAAGTATCCCGCTCTTCCAGTCCCTCTCTGCGCGACGTACCGCAGCCTGCGGTACTGTCCGCAAAATTCAGAAAGGCCTCCCAAAGACGCTAATTGGGCAGCTGCTCAAGAGGGGTGAGAGCAGAGCCCAATGTAGCGACCACCTGTTGATGGTCAAGTACAAGGACAAAAGGGATGTCCTTTTCTTGACCACCATACATGGTGATGGCAGCACACTCAGCACTGTACGAGGTTCCACTACACAGGTCGTCAAACCAGACTGTGTAGTGGGGTACAACAAGTACATGGGGGGAGTTGATCTCTCTGATCAAGTCCTCCAGCCATACAGTGCTTTGAGAAAGTCCAGAGTGTGGTACAAGAAGCTGGCCGTGCACATTGTACAGATGGCAATGCACAATGCTTTCCTTCTGTCACAATGTGCAGGCCAGACTTCTGCGTCGTACCTTCAGTTTCAGGAAACAGTTATCAAGGCCCTGATATTTGGCAGCGGTGACAGAGAGGGCCCCAGTACTTCTGGAATTGAAGGACCAAGGATTGTACCAGGCCAGCATTTCCCAGGGCAGATCCCTCACAGCGGAAAAAAAGGAAAGTCACAAAAGAGGTGCCGAGTGTGTTATAAAAGTGGAATACGCAAGGACACCATTTATCAATGTGACACCTGCCCTGACAAACCTGGCCTGTGTATGAAAGACTGCTTCAAAAGGTACCATACTTCGATGGACTATTGAATTAATTTCTGAAGTATAACAACCTGACGAACACTTCACAGCTGACGTAGTGTTCGTCAGGTTGTCATACATCAGTTGTGTAGTGTTCGTCAGATTGTCCTACACAACTGATGTATAACATTACATTACAAAATTCAAAAATCAACTAACACTACCAAAAAGGGGGCACTTGTTAGGCATTTCACTGTTTAGGCACATCAAGGGCTCTGAGAACATGACATGACGCCCGCAGACCATTCCATCAAAGTCTGCGTTCAAAAGCGTCACTCCTTCCCTTCCGAGCCCTTACATGCGCCCAAACAGTAGTTTTTTTCCAACACATGGGGTATATGAGTACTCAGGAGAAATTGCACAACAACTTATGGGGTGCAATTTCTCCTAGTACCCTTGTGAAAATATTTTTTTTTGCATTTTTGTGGAAAAAATGTTTTTTTTTTATTTTCACAAGTCAACATTATGATTTTCTGAGAGGCACCTGGGGGTTCAATGGGCTCACCACACATCTATATAAGTTCCCTGGGGGGTCTAGTTTCCAAAATGGGGTCACTTGTGGGGGAGCTCCAATGTTTAGACACACAGGGGCTCTCGAAACGCAACATGGTGTCCGCTAACAAATTGGAACCATGTCGCGTTTGGAGAGATCCTGTGTGTCTAAACATTGGAGCTCCCCCACAAGTGACCCCATTTTGGAAACTAGACCCCCCAAGGCACCTTTCTAGATGCATAGTGAGCACTTGGAACCCCCAGGTGCTTCACAAATTGATCCATAACAATGAAAAAGTGTTTTTTTTTCACTTATTCAATTTTACGAATCAATTTGTGAAGCACCTGGGGGTTCCAAGTGCTCATTATGCATCTAGATAGGTGCCTTGGGGGGTCTAGTTTCCAAAATGGGGTCACTTGTGTGGGAGCTCCAATGTTTGGGCACACAGGGACTCTTCAAATGCAACATGGTATTCGCTAACAAATTGTCGGCTCAAATTGTTAGCGGATACCATGTTGCATTTGAAGAGTCCCTGTGTGCCCAAACATTGGAGCTCCCCCACAAGTGACCCCATTTTGGAAACTAGACCCCCCAAGGCACCTATCTAGATGCATAATGAGCACTTGGAACCCCCAGGTGCTTCACAAATTGATTCGTAAAATTGAATAAGTGAAAAAAAAACACTTTTTCATTGTTATGGATCAATTTGTGAAGCACCTGGGGGTTCCAAGTGCTCACTATGCATCTAGAAAGGTGCCTTGGGGGGTCTAGTTTCCAAAATGGGGTCACTTGTGGGGGAGCTCCAATGTTTGGGCACACAGGGACTCTCTAAATGCAACATGGTGTCCTCTAACAAATTTAACGGAAAATCGGCTCAAATTGTTAGCGACACCATGTTGCGTTTGGAGAGCCGCTGTGTGCCCAAACATTGGAGCTCCCCCACAAGTGACCCCATTTTGGAAACTAGACCCCCCAAGGCACCTATCTAGATGCATTGTGAGCACTTGGAACCCTCAGATGCTTCACAAATTGATTCATAAAAATGAAAAAGTGTTTTTTTTTTCACTTTTTCATTGTTACGAATCAATTTGTGAAGCACCTGGGGGTTCAAAGTGCTCACTATGCATCTAGATAGGTGCCTTGGGGGGTCTAGTTTCCAAAATGGGGTCACTTGTGGGGGAGCTCCAATGTTTGGGCACACAGCGGCTCTCCAAACGCAACATGGTGTCGCTAACAATTTGAGCCAATTTTGCGTTAAATTTGTTAGCGGACACCATGTTGCATTTAGAGAGCCGCTGTGTGCCCAAATATTGGAGCTCCCCCACAAGTGACCCCATTTTGGAAACTAGACCACCCAAGGCACCTATCTAGATGCATAGTGAGCACTTGGAACCCTCAGGTGCTTCACAAATTGATTCATAAAAATGAAAAAGTGTTTTTTTTTTCACTTTTTCATTGTTACGAATCAATTTGTGAAGCACCTGGGGGTTCCAAGTGCTCACTATGCATCTAGATAGGTGCCTTGGGGGGTCTAGTTTCCAAAATGGGGTCACTTGTGGGGGAGCTCCAATGTTTGGGCACACAGCGGCTCTCCAAACGCAACATGGTGTCGCTAACAATTTGAGCCAATTTTGCGTTAAATTTGTTAGCGGACACCATGTTGCATTTAGAGAGCCGCTGTGTGCCCAAATATTGGAGCTCCCCCACAAGTGACCCCATTTTGGAAACTAGACCACCCAAGGCACCTATCTAGATGCATAGTGAGCACTTGGAACCCTCAGGTGCTTCACAAATTGATTCATAAAAATGAAAAAGTGTTTTTTTTTTCACTTTTTCATTGTTACGAATCAATTTGTGAAGCACCTGGGGGTTCCAAGTGCTCACTATGCATCTAGATAGGTGCCTTGGGGGGTCTAGTTTCCAAAATGGGGTGACTTGTGGGGGAGCTCCAATGTTTGGGCACACAGGGACTCTCTAAATGCAACATGGTGTCCTCTAACAAATTTAACGGAAAATCGGCTCAAATTGTTAGCGACACCATGTTGCGTTTGGAGAGCCGCTGTGTGCCCAAACATTGGAGCTCCCCCACAAGTGACCCCATTTTGGAAACTAGACCCCCCAAGGCACCTATCTAGATGCATTGTGAGCACTTGGAACCCTCAGATGCTTCACAAATTGATTCATAAAAATGAAAAAGTGTTTTTTTTTTCACTTTTTCATTGTTACGAATCAATTTGTGAAGCACCTGGGGGTTCAAAGTGCTCACTATGCATCTAGATAGGTGCCTTGGGGGGTCTAGTTTCCAAAATGGGGTCACTTGTGGGGGAGCTCCAATGTTTGGGCACACAGCGGCTCTCCAAACGCAACATGGTGTCGCTAACAATTTGAGCCAATTTTGCGTTAAATTTGTTAGCGGACACCATGTTGCATTTAGAGAGCCGCTGTGTGCCCAAATATTGGAGCTCCCCCACAAGTGACCCCATTTTGGAAACTAGACCACCCAAGGCACCTATCTAGATGCATAGTGAGCACTTGGAACCCTCAGGTGCTTCACAAATTGATTCATAAAAATGAAAAAGTGTTTTTTTTTTCACTTTTTCATTGTTACGAATCAATTTGTGAAGCACCTGGGGGTTCCAAGTGCTCACTATGCATCTAGATAGGTGCCTTGGGGGGTCTAGTTTCCAAAATGGGGTCACTTGTGGGGGAGCTCCAATGTTTGGGCACACAGCGGCTCTCCAAACGCAACATGGTGTCGCTAACAATTTGAGCCAATTTTGCGTTAAATTTGTTAGCGGACACCATGTTGCATTTAGAGAGCCGCTGTGTGCCCAAATATTGGAGCTCCCCCACAAGTGACCCCATTTTGGAAACTAGACCACCCAAGGCACCTATCTAGATGCATAGTGAGCACTTGGAACCCTCAGGTGCTTCACAAATTGATTCATAAAAATGAAAAAGTGTTTTTTTTTTCACTTTTTCATTGTTACGAATCAATTTGTGAAGCACCTGGGGGTTCCAAGTGCTCACTATGCATCTAGAAAGGTGCCTTGGGGGGTCTAGTTTCCAAAATGGGGTCACTTGTGGGGGAGCTCCAATATTTGGGCACACAGCGGCTCTCTAAATGCAACATGGTGTCCGCTAACAAATTTAACGCAAAATTGGCTCAAATTGTTAGCGACACCATGTTGCGTTTGGAGAGCCGCTGTGTGCCCAAACATTGGAGCTCCCCCACAAGTGACCCCATTTTGGAAACTAGACCACCCAAGGCACCTATCTAGATGCATAGTGAGCACTTGGAACCCTCAGGTGCTTCACAAATTGATTCATAAAAATGAAAAAGTGTTTTTTTTTTCACTTTTTCATTGTTACGAATCAATTTGTGAAGCACCTGGGGGTTCCAAGTGCTCACTATGCATCTAGATAGGTGCCTTGGGGGGTCTAGTTTCCAAAATGGGGTCACTTGTGGGGGAGCTCCAATGTTTGGGCACACAGCGGCTCTCCAAACGCAACATGGTGTCGCTAACAATTTGAGCCAATTTTGCGTTAAATTTGTTAGCGGACACCATGTTGCATTTAGAGAGCTGCTGTGTGCCCAAATATTGGAGCTCCCCCACAAGTGACCCCATTTTGGAAACTAGACCACCCAAGGCACCTATCTAGATGCATAGTGAGCACTTGGAACCCTCAGGTGCTTCACAAATTGATTCATAAAAATGAAAAAGTGTTTTTTTTTTCACTTTTTCATTGTTACGAATCAATTTGTGAAGCACCTGGGGGTTCCAAGTGCTCACTATGCATCTAGATAGGTGCCTTGGGGGGTCTAGTTTCCAAAATGGGGTCACTTGTGGGGGAGCTCCAATGTTTGGGCACACAGGGACTCTCTAAATGCAACATGGTGTCCTCTAACAAATTTAACGGAAAATCGGCTCAAATTGTTAGCGACACCATGTTGCGTTTGGAGAGCCGCTGTGTGCCCAAACATTGGAGCTCCCCCACAAGTGACCCCATTTTGGAAACTAGACCCCCCAAGGCACCTATCTAGATGCATTGTGAGCACTTGGAACCCTCAGGTGCTTCACAAATTGATTTATAAAAATGAAAAAGTGTTTTTTTTTTCACTTTTTCATTGTTACGAATCAATTTGTGAAGCACCTGGGGGTTCCAAGTGCTCACTATGCATCTAGAAAGGTGCCTTGGGGGGTCTAGTTTCCAAAATGGGGTCACTTGTGGGGGAGCTCCAAAGTTTGGGCACACATGGGCTCTCCAAACACAACATGGCGTCCGCTAATTATTCAAGCAAATTTTACAATCAAAAAGTCAAATGGCGCTCCTTCCCTTCCGAGCCCTGCCGTGCGCCCAAACAGTGTTTTTTCCCCAAATATTGGGTATCTGCGTGCCCAGGGGAAATTGCACAACAAATTTTGGGGTCCATTTTTTCTTGTTACCCCTGTGAAAATAAAAAAAATTGGGTCTAAAGTAACATTTTTGTGAAAAAAGTTAAATGTTCATTTTTTTCTTCCACATTCCAAAAATTCCTGTGAAGCACCTGAAGGGTTAATAAAGTTCTTGAATGTGGTTTTGAGCACCTTGAGGGGTGCAGTTTTTAGAATGGTGTCACTTTTGGGTATTTTCTGTCATAAAGACCTCTCAAAGTGACTTCAAATATGATATGGTCCCTAAAAAAATGTTTTTGTAAATTTTGTTGGAAAAATGAGAAATCGCTGGTCAACTTTTAACCCTTATAGCTCCCTAACAAAAGAAAATTTTGGTTCCAAAATTGTGCTGATGTAAAGTAGACATGTGGGAAATGTTATTTATTAACTCTTTTGTGTGACATATCGCTCTGATTTCAGGGCTCAAAAATTCAAATTTTGAAAATTGCAAAATTTTCAAAATTTTCGCCAAATTTCCGTTTTTTTCACAAATAAACGCAAGTGATATCGAAGAAATTTTTCCACAATCATGAAGTACAATATGTCACGAAAAAACAATCTCAGAATCAGGGGGATCCGTTGAAGCGTTCCAGAGTAATTACCTCATAAAGTGACAGTGGTCAGAATTGTAAAAATTGGCCCGGTCATTAACGTGCAAACCACCCGCGGGGCTTAAGGGGTTAAGCTGGAAAAGGCAGGTACATAAATATATGCATACAATACACTGTGTTCCAAATTATTATGCAAATAATGTTTTTTCAGATTTTCCCAAATTACCTATATGAATTGCAGTCATTGTAATTTTCCAGTCAAATAACTATTAGAGTACAATTGAAAGGTTTTTGTACAAACTGCCTATGATAACAGTATATTTTTAAAAAAATAAAAAACTCAAACTGCACTCAAGATGCATGTTCCAAATTATTATGCACAGCAGAGTTTTCAACCTTTTCATTTTAATAAAGAACAAAAAAATTGTCATTTTTGAAACTATAAGCATTAGCAGGTTATTACAAACTGAAATCAAACAGTTTTCAACTCAAAACTTTATTCTAGGTGATGTTACATTTGCACATAGGACCGCTTGTTCGAAAGGAGCTTCTGAACTCTCTCGTCCATTGAATTTGTCAGGTTTTTGATGGTTTCTGCTTTAATTGTTTTGCATGAGGACAGAATACCCTCCCAGAGCTGTTGCTTAGATGTGAACTGCCTCCCGCCATCATAGACACTCCTTTTGATGATGCTCCAGAGGTTCTGAATGGGGTAGAGGTCAGGGAGCATGGGTGCCACACCTTAAGTTTGTCCCCTTTTATGCCCATAGCAGCCAGAGATGCAGATGTGTTATGTGCAGCATGAGACGGGTCATCTCCCGGCTGCTCGCAGAGGAAGTACCCATACAGGCAGCGCCACTCCCCGGTCCTCACTAATACGATTCGCTGACTGGTCGCGGCCGCGACCAATCAGCAATATTGGTGGCAAATTTAAACACCACTCTGCTGATTGCGCCCGGTCGGCCGCATACATATTCTAGAATACCCGATGCGTTAGAATCAGGCCACCATCTAGTAAAAAATAAAGGGAAAAAGAGGAGTCTTTTGATGTTCATTTTAGATAATCATGGCTTTTCAATCAAGTCCAGTTTTTAATTTAAAACATCAAGACCCATTAGGGCAAATATGTCTAGCATTGAAGCTTTCTAACAGAAGTTTAGTTTATATTTTTATGAAAACAGATTGCGAGTAGTGTTGAGCGAATTTGTTCGGTGAATGTTCGAAAGTTTCAAATTCGGCACGAATATGGCATATTCGGATTCGCGATCGCAAAAGGCGAGCAAATTTTCTTAAAATCGGAAAAGTTTGACGAATTTGCGCGAGACCGCAAATACAGGGCAACCAAAGCATTTTGAACAGTTTTGTTAGCATAGTGCAAGTGTATGATGAGCGGTGACATGTGCCAGGTGCGTGTGGGGGCTCTGGAGAGCTTAGAACAGGTCAGATCAGAGGTGCACTGTTTTTTTTTTTTTTTCCTTTGGGCGGTAACTTTAACTGAGGAAAGCACTGCCAGCCAATCATAGTGCAGGAAGCATCTACACTGTCCAGACATAAGGGCTTCTGCAATTGGCTGCAGAAATCACATTTCCTCTCAATATAAAAAGTGGCCATGTTCCCTCAGCGCCATTATATCCATATAACTGCTGGAGACAGATGCAGCTCAGTGTTTTCCTGTGTAATGAGAGATATTAGCTAGATAGATAGGCGCTTGTGTGGTCGTCAGATAGTGTAGATAATTTCTGGCCTGTGTACCTCTGCAACCGCTGGTGCAGCACATTTTTGGTGTTCTTGTGCAAGTACTGAGATTCTGACAGAAACAGAGGGCCCATGCCATACAATAGTGCTGTGCACCGCTGGTATAGAGCTCTATGTCTCAGTATTAGTGTTGAGCCACCCCCGTAGTGTTCGAGTTCGGTTCGGTTCGTCGAACACCCGTGTGTTCGCCGAACTGTTCGTCGAACACCTTCGAACACCGTTAAAACCAATGGCAGGCAAACAAAAACACATAGAAACACATAGAAAACACCTTCAAAGGTGTCCAAAAGCTGACAAACTGCTCAGAAGACACAACTAACACATGGAAAAGTGACAAGTACATATAGTCATGCGAAAAGAAAAGAGGTGGAGGAGTAAAAGGAGGGGGAGACACAGATATAGGCATGTCATGCCCTTCTAAAATCCAAAAAGTGAGAAGCCGACACGTTCAGTCCTCTCCTGCCCGTGCCACCTCCGTGTCGCCGGGTTTGTGCCAGAGCCGCGGTGAACCCTGACGGCCAGCCCCCCTCTCCCAATACTGGTGCCTGTCCGCTGGTGGGTCGAGCGAGCCCCCCTGTGGTGGAGGCAGCTCTAAGCTTTTTAATTTAAATTGTCTCTCTAATTTGAATGAATACACTTTAAATCCATTTACAAGGATCTATTGGAGGGCAAGTCTCATGCCAGCAGCCGCGTAATTCCAGCTCCAGTAGCGTCCACTAAAGCTGCTGCAGTTAAAAAGCTTTTATAAGGATCGAGCTCGGCTGTCCACCGCAAGGCATCCTACTGCCAGTCCCAGCCCCTATCCCTTGGGGTGCCTCCTGATGCTCTTCACTGAGTATCCCGTGGTCCCGAAGCATTTCCTTTGAAAAAATTAAGTGTCCAAACTACAGGTGGTGTAGCTTTCTTAACAGTCGGGATAATCCGCTGACTAGCAGACACTGCTACTAGGCACAAAGTATTTCCTGGGCTAGATGCAGTTAAAAATTTGTAATTAGATACTCTCGTTGGATGCTGAGAAAGCATTCCATAGAGTCTCCTGGCACGCCATATATGATTCTCTTAAAAAGCTTGGGGTAGGGGTCTAGGGGACCCTTTTATAGCCAAAATCACGGCCCTGTATCACAATACGTCACCTAGGCTGAAGATAAATGGAACTGTAGCACCCTGAGGGCTCGGTTGCTACAGAGGTATTGCACCTCACCCAGAGGTGTGATATCTCACTCTCAGGTAAGGATGGAGTGTGGATCAGGACCCGACACCTGCATGCATTACACCACATTGCCGTGGGGCAGGGCGACCAATATGCCTCTGAGATGGGCACGACAGTCCCTGTCCCTGGCTGGAGTGGGGGGAGGGAACACTGAGGAAGGGGAACCCTGTAGTGCAGGAGCAGGGAGGAAGCAGTTCCTGGGTGCATTGAGAAGGGAGTATAAAAGGTGGGCACCATCTTAGTTCAGTGCAGAGAAGTCTGAGCAGAAGTGGCAGGGAGCAGGGGCTCTGCATGAGCTCTGCTCCGGAGGTGGGCCTAGTAACAGAGGCCCAGGCCTGGAAGAGGGAGAAGGAAGGAAGAGGAGCGGAGAAGGCTCCAGGAACGAGGAATGAAGGGATCCCAGGGGTGCGGACGGGCGAGTCGCCACCGAACGCCCGAATCCACCTGCGTGGAGGGGTCAGGCCAAAGGGGGAGACCGGTCCCCGAAACTAGTGGAGGCAGGAAACGACCCTCAGCTAGAAACCGGAGGCTGTGACATTTTATGTGGCGCAGCCCCTCGCTACACCCGCTAGGAAGGCACCACATAGGGTCAGGGAAACTGGCGCCAAGTTTACCAAGAGGAGGCCCGAGGCAGCCGGACAGAAGGGTTGGTAAGAAAGGCCAGACAAAGGACACACAAAGGGGGTCCTGTGAAGCGCTCCAAAGTTATCTGGGAGTTGTCTGAGCCCCTCACCTGGTGAGCACAGTACGACGTGGGCAGCCGTTACCTGCAGATGTGGTCTGGATAATAAGAACTGTGAGTAAAGGCCCTGGACTGCATCACTGACTCCGTGTCGTTACTGCTGCTGCCCTGCACATCACCCCCATCCTCCGCATACACTTCCCTGAGGCTATACTCCTCCCGTGGGGAGTTATGCTACGCTCTGCTGCACCCACAACACCAGCCTCAGCGGTCTGACCGCAATCCACGGGTGGCGTAGTCGGACATTTAAACATCAAAACCACATAAATAGTTCCGCCACTGGTTTGACCACCCTGAGCCACGGAACCGGGTCGCCGCCACGAAGACTACAACCATCAGCATCCACCAAAAAGGGTCCGGCTCCGGGTGTCCCAAGGCCCAGGGGGTGCATCAGAACATTTTCATCACCTTTCACAATCACCAATGGGACAAGGCAGGGATGTCCTCTGTCCCCTCTCTTATACATCCTAGTGACGGAGCACCTGCTCTCATCAATTCGCCATAACCCCAATATTAGGTGGATTGAGGTGGGAGGCACCGAGTACAAGTGCTCTCTATTTGCTGATGATGTCCTAGTATATATCACTCAATCACATATATCCATCCATGCTGTTATGGCTGAAATAGATCACTTTGTTACATGGTCAAATTTTAAAATCAATGCAGCGAAGTCTGAGGCCCTCGATGTCTCCCTCCCCAAATCCATATAGGATTCCATCCAGTCCAACTTTCCCTTTGCCTGGCCCTCACAGGGTATCAAATACTTAGGAATTCCTATTCATAGAGACCTCTCCCATCTATGTTATCTTAATTTTGGGCCCTTTATTGAACAACTCCATACAGACCACGGTTGGCAAGTTAGAACTGTAAGATTCACTACGTGAACCACTGGTGTTTTGTGGAAAAGCACATGTACACTGTGTTCCAAATTATTATGCAAAAAGTGTTTAGGAGTGATAAGGGAAGAATTTGTTTGTTTGTCAGTTAAACTCATTGATGGTGATGTGTGTCAGGGCTCTTTATATCACTGTAAGCAATTGCAGACACCTGTGCTAATTAGTTTGGCAGGTGTGTCCAATGAAAGGCAAGACTACTTAAGAAGGCTGTCTCACATTATTAAGCAGCCTACATTTTCTGCCAAAATGGGAAAGAAAAAGGATGTGTCGGCTGCTGAGAAGCAACAAATTGTGGAGTGTTTAGGTCAAGGCATGACTACAATCAACATTGTGCGATGATCAGGATGAAGTGTCTTGGCAATCAAGAAGTATGTAGCTGATTCACAGTACACACGTGTGCGTGCTGATAAGGGCAAATTGAGGACTCTTTCCTACAGGCAATTACGTCAGGTTAAAAGAGCAGCGGCAAAAAAGCCTTGTCATAGCAGCAGACAAGTTTTTGAAGCTGCTGGTGCCTCCAACGTCCCCCGAACAACAAGATGCAGGGTCCTTCAGAGGTTTGCAGCTGTGCATACGCCATCCTGTCGACCTCCTCTATCCACTTCACACAAGCAGAAACGACTCCAGTGGGCCAAACATTACATGAAGACTGATTTCAAAACTGTTTTGTTCACGGATGAGTGCCGTGCAGCGCTCGATGGTCCAGATGGATGGAGTGGAGGATGGCTGGTTGATGGACACCCCACGCAAACACGGCTACAGCGCCAACAAGGAGGAGGTGGAGTAATGTTTTGGGCTGGAATCATGGGGAGAGAGATTGTCGGCCCCTTTAGGATCCCTGAAGGCGCTAAAGATGAACTCCATAATGTATGTGGATTTTCTCAAACAGCACTTCCTGCCATGGTTCAAGAAGAAGAACCGTGTATTTCACAGCAAGATCATTTTTCTGCATGATAATGCACCATCTCATGCTGCACATAAAACATCTGCATCTCTGGCTGATATGGGCATAAAAGGGGACAAACTTATGGTGTGACCCCCATGCTCCACTGACCTCTACCCCATTCAGAACCTCTGGAGCATCATCAAAAGGAGTGTCTATGATGGCGGGAGGCAGTTCACATCTAAGCAACAGCTCTGGGAGGGTATTCTGTCCTCATGCAAAACAATTGAAGCAGAAACCATTCAAAACCTGACAAATTCAATGGACGAGAGAGTTCAGAAGCTCCTTTCGAACAAGGGGTCCTATGTGAAAATGTAACATCACCTAGAATAAAGTTTTGAGTTGAAAACTGTTTGATTTCAGTTTCTAATAACCTGCTAATGCTTATAATTTCAAAAATGACCATTTTTTTGGTCTTTATTAAAATGAAAAGGTTGATCGAAAAGTTTGGGGGATCTAAGAGTGTGGCAACCCAGTAGTCATGATTACTTCGAATTCTGACAATATGAGGGTCATGTTGCAGGTAGTGCAGCAAGAAGGCACTTATGTGTCTTGCGCATCTCGGAGCCCCAAAATTATTTTCCGGGCTAGATGCAGCTAAAAATTATTATTAATTTTAAATCTGGTGGAGCTTAGTATAGATGGCCTAATAGGATCAGTGCTGCACACTGCTACAAAGCCCAAATTATTTTCCAGTCAAGATACAGATAAACATGATTAGTAATTTTAAATCTGGTGGAGCTTATTATAGATGGCCTAATAGAATCAGTGCTGCACACTGCTACAAAGCCCAAATTATTTTCCAGCCAAGATACAGATAAACATGATTAGTAATTTGAAAGCTTAAAACGGTTGGTAGGGTGATTTTAACCAATCATCAAGCTTTTACTCTCCCCAGGATGACACAGGGGTAGAAAAGTCGTTTCGGATCCATGATTTGTTCATCTTTATGAACGTGAGTCTGTCTACATTATCAGTGGAGAGCCGCGTGCGCTTATCTGTCAGCACACCACCAGCAGCGCTGAACACACGTTCAGACAGAACGCTGGCTGCGGGGCATGACAAGATCTCCAAGGCGTAAGTGGCTAGCTCCGGCCATTTATCCAGATTGGAAGCCCAAAAAGAGCAAGGGTCCAGTGACACAGTCATGGCTTCAATGTTTACTTGGAGATACTCCTGTACCATCGTCTCTAGGCATTGACTATGTGTCAGACTTCTTGTCTCCTGTGGCCTTGCAAAGGATGGGCTAAAAAAGTGGTGAAATGATTCCGCAAAATTGATGTTACCAGCAGATACTGTGGTTCTGTTATGGTTTGAGTGCTGAACACTTGACGGTCCCACGGTTGGCAAGTTGGAACTGTGAGATTCACTACGTGCACCACTGGTGTTTTGTGGAAAAGCACATGTAAGATTCTGCAACAGTCTCTGCTGATACTCCTGTATGCGTGCATCCCTTTCTATGGCAGGAATAATTTCTGCAAATTTACTTTTGTACCGGGGATCTAACAGTGTGGCAACCCAGTAGTCAGGATTATTTCTAATTCTCACAATTCGAGGGTCATGTTGCAGGTAGTGCAGCAAGAAGGCACTCATGTGTGTTGCGCATCCAGGAGCACCAAGTCCCTGTTGTGTTGGTGGCGAGGTAACAATCATGCTTCCTTCCTCTGTCCTCTCCCCCCAACCTCGCACAACAGAAATGTGATCAAGGTCTCCCTCATCTGATGAGTCTTCCATCAGTTCGTCCTCCACTTCTTCCTGGGCTCCTGCACCTTCCTCACTAGTTTGGCTGCTACCATGCGCCCTGGTAAAACCATCTCCCCCACCCTCACATGCCTGCCGCCTTGGTGCTGCCGACCGTCTGGACCTTGCAGATGTTAGCCCTTCCGCATACAACTCCTCCTCCTCTACTTCCTCCACCTCCTCTTGTGCCACCACCTGACTCCGAATTCTGTTTAACATGTGCTCCAGCATGTAAATCACCGGAATAGTCATGCTGATAATGGCATCGTCAGCACTAAACATCTTCGTTGCCATTTCAAAACTGTGCAGAAGGGTGCATAGGTCCCTGATCCGAGACAACTCCTCCAGCGTGATTTGCCCCACCTCTGGATCTCGTTGGCCCAGGCTATACGTCAGAACGTATTGCACCAGGGCTTGTCGGTGCTGCCACAGTCGCTGCAACATGTGCAGAGTTGAATTCCACCGGGTAGGCACATCGCATTTTAGCCGGTGAAGTGGCAGGCCCAACGACTTCTGTAGAGATGTAAGTCGCTGAGCTGCGGGATGCGAACGGCGGAAGTGAGCACACAGCGACCGTGCCCTCTGCAGAAGGCCATCTAGTCTGGGATAGTGGGCTAAAAATTGCTGGACAACCAGGTTCAACACGTGAGCCATACAAGGCACGTGTGTGACATTGCCCCGGCGAAGGGCCGCACCCAGGTTTGCAGCATTGTCGCACACGGCCTTCCCTGGTTTCAGGTCCAGTGGAGACAACCATTCATGAAATTGGTTCTCCAGAGCTGACCACAACTCCTCAGCTGTGTGACTCACATTTCCCAGACATTTCAAAGTAAAAACCGCCTGATGACGTTGAGCCCTACTGCCAGCATAGTAAGGAGGTGTGCAGGATCCCTTCTGCGCAGTTAGAAAGCTTGTGGCATGACCAGACAGGCTTTGGGTGCAGGTGGAAGACCGAGAGGAGGTTGAGGAGGCAGAAGCAGTGGAGGAACTTTGACATAAAGAGGATTGACGCACAACTCGTGGGGACGGCAAGACTTGGACAGCAGCCCCTTGTCCTGCTGTCACCATAGTTACCCAGTGCCCAGTCAGCGACATGTAACGCCCCTGTCCATGCCTACTCGTCCAAGTGTCTGTGGTGAAATGCACCCTGTCACACACAGAGTTTCTCAAAGAAGCGGTGATGTTGTGTGCGACATGCTGGTGGAGCGCAGGCACACCTTTCTTTGAGAAGTAGTGCCGACTGGGCATCTGGTGCTGGGGCACTGCGACGGACATAAGGTCTCGAAAATCCTCTGTGTCCACCAGGCGGAAAGGCAGCATTTCTGTAGCCAAGAGCTTGCAGATGGTGAAATTCAACCTCTTAGCTTTCTCATGGCTAGGAGGAAATGGTCTTTTACTTGTCCACATCTGAGGGACCGAGGGCTGGCTATTGTGCTTAGACGGGGTTGATAAGGGTGTCCCCGGCAAACTGCCGGTCTGTGAGGAAGATGCAGGCGGACATGTTAGGTTGCCTTGATCCAAAGGTGGTGCTATCGATGTCGGACAGCGCTCAACACCAGCTGGTGTTACCACCTCCAAAGAAAATGATGACCTGCCAATCACGCTGGCTGTTGCGGGTAAAGAGGTGGCAGGTCTGCGCCCCAAAAAAGGTGTGACTGCTGTCCCCCCAGTCACAGAGGATGAAGAGGCCGCGGATGCACAAGATATGGCAGATGGTGGTTGGCCCGGCCGGCTAGGCCGCATTGTAGCACACTGAGCTTCCCACTGCAACTTATGCTTCATGTCCATGTGCCGGTTCATGCATGAAGTAATCAAACTATGTATTTTTTGGCCTCTACTTAGCTTTTGCTGACAAATGTTACAGATAACACGAGTTGGGTCATCTTTATCGATCTGAAAAAATGCCCAGGCTATGCAAGGCTTAGCACCCATGCGACCTGAAGAGCCACCATGACTTGTGGTGAGAGGCAGAGTTGTGTTTGAGGATGCAGTTGTTGACGTGCTTCCAGTACTACGTCTCTGTCCAGGAAGGCGCAACCTGACCTCGTCGTCACTAGCATCTTCCTCCACCTCCTCTGCTGACCTCATCTCTTGGCTGACTGTGGGTTGACAGTAAGTGGGATCTCCAACCTCATCATCATCACCCTGTGCGTTATCACACCCGTCGTCCTCAGAGCCAACCTGTTCCTGCCCTGACAAAAAACTAAAGTTGTCGCTCCAATCAGGTATTTGAGTCTCATCATCGTCTTCCTCATTGTCTCCACCAACAGGAGTTACAGTTTGGGAACGAGGGTCTACATTATGGTCAGAACCTTCTGCGTCTGGTCCTGGATCCGACTCATAAAGATTCTGGGCATCAGTGCAGATCATTTCCTCGTCTGGATTCACAGAAGCGCTGGAGTCGACCTCTGATTCCCAGGCTATAGTATGAGTAAACAGCTCTGCAGACTCAACCATCTGTTCTACCTCATACTCAGATGGGCAGCTGGAGATTTGGGAGCTGTGAGGAAGCAAGTGCGATTGGGGTGACACCTTTGAGGACTGGAGTATTTGTGATGTTGAAGTTGATGTGGAGGAGAGCCCACTTAAAGGAGCACTTGATATCCGTTGAAGCACCTGCTGTTTTTGTGCCTTATCTGGAATTTGTAGCGATTGGCGTGGCCGTAAGAAAGGGATCATATCACATTGTCCGCTAAAAGAAGTAGACATTTTAGTTTGGCTGGAAGATGGTCTTTCTTCTGCAGATGTTACTGTTGCTTTAACACCTACCCCATGGACACAACCTTTTTTCCCCTTCCCAACATGCCTATTCCCCTTTCCACCAGCAGCAGGCCTTTTTCCACTCATTTTGGTGGTTAACTAATTCACAACTCTGGAGTTGTTTGCACAAAAAAACAATGGATGGGAACCGAGCAGAGCTGAGTGGCCAAACTGTGGTATTAGGCCAAAACTATTGGCTGGGTTAGATGCAGAAAAAAATTATATTCAGTTTGCAACCTGATGGAGGTCAGTATAGATGGACTAATAGAACAAGTCCCACACACAGCTAGAAGCCCAAATATTTTTTCAGAGGTAGATGCAGAAAAAAATTATATTCAGTTTGCAACCTGATGGAGGTCTGTATAGATGGATTAATAGAACAAGTCCCACACACAGCTAGAAGCCCAATATTTTTTCAGAGGTAGATGCAGAAAAAAAATATATTCAGTTTGCAACCTGATGGAGGTCAGTATAGATGGACCAATAGAGAAAGTCCCACACACTGCTAGAAGGCCAAATATTTTTTCAGAGCTAGATGCAGACAAAAAATTATTTTTAATTTGCAACCTGATGGAGGTCAGTATAGATGGACTAATAGAGAAAGTCCCACACACTGCTAGAAGGCCAAATATTTTTTCATAGCTAGATGCAGAAAAAAATTATATTCAGTTTGCAACCTGATGGAGGTCAGTATAGATGGACTAATAGAAGAAGTCCCACACACAGCTAGAAGCCCAAATATTTTTTCAGAGGTAGATGCAGATATAAATTATTTTTAATTTGCAACCTGATGGAGGTCAGTATAGATGGACTAATAGAGAAAGTCCCACACACTGCTAGAAGGCCAAATATTTTTTCAGAGCTAGATGCAGATATAAATTATTTTTAATTTGCAACCTGATGGAGGTCAGTATAGATGGACTAATAGAGAAAGTCCCACACACTGCTAGAAGGCCAAATATTTTTTCATAGCTAGATGCAGAAAAAAATTATATTCAGTTTGCAACCTGATGGAGGTCAGTATAGATGGACTAATAGAACAAGTCCCACACACAGCTAGAAGCCCAAATATTTTTTCAGAGGTAGATGCAGATAAAAATTATTTTTAATTTGCAACCTGATGGAGGTCAGTATAGATGGACTAATAGAGAAAGTCCCACACACTGCTAGAAGGCCAAATATTTTTTCAGAGCTAGATGCAGACAAAAAATTATTTTGAATTTGCAGCGTGATGGAGGTCAGTATAGATGGACTAATGGAACAAGTCCCACACACTGCTAGAAGGCCAAATATTTTTTCAGAGCTAGATGCAGAAAAAAATTATATTCAGTTTGCAACCTGATGGAGGTCAGTATAGATGGACTAATAGAATAAGTCCCACACACTGCTAGAAGGCCAAATATTTTTTCGGAGCTAGATGCAGAAAAAAATTATATTCAATTTGCAACCTGATGGAGGTCAGTATAGATGGACTAATAGAATGATGCTATGCCCAAAAGATTTTACTTCACTAGGTGCAGTAAAAAAATTGGTATTCTATACACAGGTGGTATATCTTGCAACACAGATAGGCTACTCCACTGACTAACACACTCTGCAATAGGCCAAAAAGGATTAGCTTTGCTAGATTCAGCCAAATGCTGTGAAAAAAACTTGCACAGCACTGGCACAGACCTGCCTGGCAAAAACTGATAGGAACTGATGTAACCTAGTCCTGAAAAGGACTGCAATTACAATTAGTCTTTACTCCCACAATCTATCTATTTAAGAGCACAGACCTGCCTGATAAAAGTCGTAGGAAATGCTGTAACCTAGTCCTTAAAAGGACTGCAATCACAACTATTCCCTACTCCCAAGCTATCTGTAGATTTGTGCGAAAATTGGCTTGAAATTAACAAGGTATAGCGCACACAGCAACAGCGGTGCCGTCTAACACGCAGCTGCAGCAGTGAGAAAATGGTGGCGACGGGGAAAATGGCTGGGTCTTATAGGGCAAGGACATGTGACATACACTGCCAATGACACATGCCCTTGCTTGTGTGAAAAAAAGCACTTCGCTCCATGTGTGCGCTGCTGATAGGCTGACAGATTGCACCTCCCCACTGTAAATGCGGGAAAGAGAAAAAAAAATGGAGATCTTCATTATTCCTGCAGAGATCCATCCCCTGCCCCTCCCCCCGCCCCGCTGTACACTCAAACTGCGTATTAACATTAATTTTCATCATTACTGAGAAAAAATCCAGTTATGATTTTGGTGCACGAACAGTTATCGAACATAACCTCGAACAGCCGAATTTTTCTCAAATCGTTCGTGTTCGCCGAACGGCTCGAACACCGCCCAAAACAACTCGAATTTGAGATTGGCGAACAGTTCGAGTCGAACAACGCTCATCTCTACTCAGTATACCTTGAATCTTTTTTGCACTTGTTAATGTGATCAAGCAAGTGACGCGCCCCTGGGCCTGTGTCGCGCTGCGTTGCGCACGCGGGAGCTTACCCGGAGCCGGATCTGTTGAGGGTTGTAGTCTCGTGGCGGTAATCCGGTCCGTGCCCAGGGAGTCAGACTAAGTGGGGCTGTTTTAGCGGTAGATGTTGGACGACTACGCCACCCGTTGAGTGCAGCCAGGGAGCTGCTGCTGCAGGGCAGACCGCTGAGGCCGGTGGTAGGATTGTGCAGCGTGATAGTATAACCCCCAACGGGAGGGGTATGGCCTCAGGGCAGCCGACGTGGATGATGGGGGTAGCAGGAACCACTCG
Organism: Phyllobates terribilis; assembly: GCF_046119375.1. NCBI lineage: Eukaryota > Metazoa > Chordata > Amphibia > Anura > Dendrobatidae > Phyllobates > Phyllobates terribilis. The sequence continues at coordinate 41,241,730 of NW_027362770.1, read as the reverse complement.
GAGACGGTACTGTGTAGTTCAGGGTCTTTACTGGTGACAAAGATAGACCCTCCCGGAGTACTGGCTAGCGATTGGGGCCTGGTCAGTCCTTGAGCAGATGGGATCTCCCCTGGCCAGGCGGAGTTGTAGGCCTCCCAAACTAACGATACTCTTCTGGCTACCTTGCTAGAGGCGGGTATAAGTAGCCCACGTCCCTGAGTGTACCGTGTGGTGCTCACCCGTATGGCCGGTGACTCGGGGCCTTCGGGTTTCTGGGCCAGAGGACCTGCAATCCCCTGCCGGTCGGTTTCTGCTGCTGGATAGGAGTTAGTCCCCACAGCCTCGGACTCCGGGTCCGGTGATAACTTCTCAGTCAGGGCGAGCTCTGCAGCTGCCAGCCCCTGACTCCTTGTAACACTGCTCCTACAGAGCTCCTGTTGTTTCTTCCTATATTTGCTTCTTTTCTCTGCTTCTTCTCTACTCACTCACCCTGCCTCAGCCCTAGGTTTATATAGGGGAAGTTCTTCCCCTCCCAGGACTGGGCAGGAGGTGTGGCATGCATAGGATCCCTGACCAAGAGACCTCCCACCTGCTCTCAGACATAACATTGCTGTTACTGTGGAAAACCAGACACCTGGGGTGCCACATTCCCCCCTAGTGAAATTTAGTACTCCGGGACTAAACATATTTTAGAAAAACATAACAAGATATAACAATAACAATAAAGAAACACATAAAGGTGGTCACGGCATGTCCGTAACCGGGTGCAGTCTTTGAAGAAAGCAAGGTGTCCATTTCACCAAAACAGGGAGACGTAACCAGGTAGGGGTCTGTCCTGCCCCGAGTCCTTAACAGTCTTTAGTCCGTCCTGGGTTACGCTCCAACTATGTACAAAGGATTCCCGGTAAATCCACCAAGGACTCCTAAAAATAACTAGAAACACATAATTATACACAAGCAACAATAAACAGGTAACCACAAATAAAACAATTTATACACTTCAAATCCTCCAACGTGCGGGTAACTGGCCCCTAGTGGCCCTAGTAGACCTACGGAGCTGACTGTCTGGCCCTGAACTACAGGGTGTAGGAGCTGTTAAGGGTAAACTGGGCAGCGGTCTACGGGCCCTTTGGCTCACTAGGGATATGGCAGGCTCACTGCAAGCAGAGGGTTGATCCTCCTGGTCTGCTGGTGTGGGGTCTTCTGCCTCCTGGACCGGCTGTTCTTCCAGCTCTACCTGTTGCTCCGTAGGTGCTTGGGATGCTGGTTGGAGGAAGGTGAGTACGGGTACCACAACTGCACCATTGACTTGAGTCCAAGACCGAGGGAAGTCTCCGAGCACAGTATTAACCATGTCTTCCCTTTCCTCTACGGGTCGAGGGTCTTCTTGTTCCTCTTCAGGGTTCCGTAGCTGTTCGGGACACTTCTTCAGTTGATCCCGGGATACAATGGTTGTGGTTTCCCCTCCGTCTTTACTGATGGTACAGACCTTTGGGTTGTCGTGGCTTGAGGGCAGTACGGTGTACGGGTCCTTCTCCCACTGGTCGTCCAACTTGTGGAGCCGTCTTTTTCTCTTCAAGACCTGCTCTCCGGGTACCAGGGGAACAGCGGGAGCATACTGGTTGTAAGTTTTCTCTTGTCTTTCCCTAGCCTGACAGAGACTTCGCTCCACGCTCTCCTGTACTCTCCGGTACTGCTGCTGCCTCTCTGTGTCCCAGTCTGCTTCTGGTGAAGTGTCCTCAGGTGTCAGGACTCCCATTTCCAGGTCAACAGGTAACCTACCAGGTCTTGCCCTCATTAGGTAAGCCGGGGTACAGTTGGTGGAACCTACCGGGATGTGGTTGTATAGGTCCACCAGATCGGGCAGCTTCTCAGGCCACAGACTGCGTTCTTCCAGGGGCAACGTTTTCAGAAGATCCATTACCACCTGGTTCATTTTCTCACAAAGTCCATTAGTTTGCGGATGATAGGGTGTCGTCCTTATCTTCCGGCAGCCATACAGAGTGCAGAATTCTTGGAAGACCTCCGCTTCAAAGGCAGGTCCCTGGTCTGTCAACACTTGGTCCGGGTACCCGTGTGGACGGCAGAAATGCTGCTGGAAGGCTCTCGCTGCTGTTCGAGCTGTTAAGTCCTTGACGGGGACGACAACCAAGAACCGGGAGTAGTGATCCACGATGGTTAGTGCGTAGACGTAGCCACTTCTGCTTGGGGTCAGTTTTACATGATCCAAGGCTACCAGTTCCAACGGCTGCCGGGTGACGATGGACTGCAGGGGAGTCTTCTGGCTGGCACGGTCCTTCCTTCTTAGGTTGCACGGGCCACAGTCTCTGCACCACCTCTCGATGGTTCCCCTCATGCCTACCCAGTGGAACCGCTCGCGCAGCAGGAACTCCAGCTTCTTCCATCCGAAGTGTCCAGCCCCGTCGTGGTATGCCTCCATCACCATGGCTGCGTCTCTTCGTGGCACCACTACTTGCCAGATTAGTTCATGCGTCCGGGAGTTAACCATTCTGCGGCACAACTTCCCCTTATAAAGGAACAGTCGACTCTTCTCAGCCCACAGTTGCTTGGCTTCCTCCGGAGCGTCTGGGTCAAGGCGAGCCTCTGGCCGAGTCAGCATCTCCTTCACCAGTCGGACGGCAGGGTCACTGTCTTGCGTTTCCTCCCAGTTGTAGTGAGGCAAGGGGTTAAACGTAGCGGCTTGCTTACTCCTTACCCGGTGGGAATACTGGATAGTCCCATGCCGGTGGAACGCAGGGAGTTCGACTTCTTCCAGTCCCTCTGGATCTTCTCCTACGTCCGGTAGGTTTGGCATCCTAGACAGGGCGTCCGCGTTGGTATTGGAGCGTCCTGCCCGGTATTTGATTGTGAACTCGTAGTTGGACAGACGGGCCATCCATCTCTGCTCTAGGGCACCGAGTCTTGCTGTGTCCAGGTGTGTCAACGGGTTGTTATCCGTGTACACGACGAACCGGGAAGAAGCGAGGTAGTGCTTAAAGCGTTCGGTGACTGCCCACACCACTGCCAGGAACTCTAGCTTAAATGAGCTGTAATTCTCAGGGTTTCTCTCGGTGGGTCGCAGTTTTCGGCTGGCGTAAGCGATTACTCGTTCTTTCCCCTGCTGGATCTGGGACAGCACGGCTCCTAGCCCGATGTTACTTGCGTCGGTGTAGAGGATAAAGGGCTGGCTGTAATCCGGGTACGCCAGGATTTCATCCCCCGTGAGGGCCATCTTCAGCTGGCGGAAGGACTCCTCTTCCAACTTCTCCCATCTGAAGGGCGGCTTCTGGTTCTTGGCCTTCCGGGACTGGCCTATCAGGAGGTCCTGCATAGGAGCTGCCTTTTTGGTGAAACCGGGGATGAACCTGCGGTAGTAGCCTACCAACCCGAGGAACTGCCGCACTTCCTTTACACTGGAGGGACTTGGCCATTCCTTAATTGCGGTGATCTTATCAGGGTCGGGAGCCACTCCGTCAGCGCTCACCACGTGTCCCAGGTACTGCACCTTTGGTTTCAGGAGGTGACACTTGGAGGGTTTTACCTTTAGGCCGTAGCTTGCCAGAGCTTCGAACACTTCCGCCAGGTGTTTCAGGTGGTCCTCATAAGTCTTAGAATATACGATGACATCGTCCAGGTACAACAGGACCGTCTCGAAGTTTCTATGGCCCAGACAGCACTCCATTAATCGTTGGAAGGTTCCTGGTGCGTTGCAGAGTCCGAACGGCATGCAGGTAAACTCGCTAAGTCCCATCGGGGTGGTGAATGCGGTCTTCTCCCGGTCCGCCTCTGCTACAGGAACCTGCCAGTACCCACTAGTGAGATCCAAGGTAGAGAAGAAGTTAGCAGATCTTAAAGCAGCCAAAGACTCCTCTATCCTTGGTAAGGGGTACGCATCCTTGTGTGTGATACGGTTGATTTTCCGGTAATCTACACACATCCTCATGGTGTTGTCTTTCTTTTTGACTAAGACTAGTGGAGCTGCCCAGGGGCTACAGCTATCCCTGATCACCCCAGCCTCCTTCATGTCTCTAAGCATCCCCTTGGCGTGTTGGTAGTGTGCAGGGGGTACGGGTCGATACCTCTCTTTTATGGGAGGATGGTCTCCCGTGGGGATGTGGTGTTCTACCCCCTTGACTCGCCCGAAGTCTAACGGGTGTTTACTAAACACTCTCTCGTACTCTTGAACCACCCGATAGACTCCCTGTTTCTGATGTGAGGGAGTGGAGTCAGTACCCAAATGTAGTTGCTGACACCAGTCCTCCATTGTTTTCTTAGAGCCGTTACCTTCCTCCGGGTGAGATGGAGGCAAGGGTTCCACAGATTGTATAGCATTTTGGTTAATGGTATATAATTTGGCTAGCGTGGCATACCGGGGCAGGTACACTTCCCTCTTCCCGATATTGATTATGCGAACGGGCACCCTCCCATGGCGTACATTAACCACCCCCCGTGCTGTCAAGATGGTGGGCCTACTGTCTGAGTAAACTGGTTCTACCATTGCCTGGTAATCTCTACCTCTCAGACCAATAGCTGCCCGGCACCAAATCATCATTTCACTTTTTGGGGGCATGGCAATAGGGAAAGGGTCACACATTCTCACGCTACCAATCTCACCGCCGGAGAGTTCCACCTGTTGCCGTCGCATCAGTGCCCGGATCTCTTTTTGGAGCACTCGCTGCTCGCCGGAGCTGGCGTTCTTGGCAACCTGCTGTAAAAGGAAAATCACCTCTGCAAGACAATTTTCAATTACATTAGTTCCTAGAGTTATCTTTGGGTGACTCTCGTGTTTGTCAATGTCTACAATGATCAGTCCCGGTGCTGCCAGTTCAACTCTACCAATTTTAATGGTCACCTCTTTAAATCCGATCTGTGGCACGGGCTGACCATTGCTGGCGATGATACTCAAGTCGTCGTCAGGGTAGCGGGTAATATCCGAGTCATTCCAGTACTGCTTGAAGAGCACGTACGGGATGGTGGTGACCTGTGACCCGGTGTCCAGTAGGGCACTCATAGGAATGCCATCCAGTACCACAGGCAAGACTGGACGTCCTCCCACATATTTGTCGCGCCAGTTTGATGGGCCTGATGATCTTTTTCCTAGGGGTTGGCCCTCTACCCTAGGTTGTGCCAGTTTAAAGGACAGTACCTTGCCATATGTCCGGGTTGATTACAGCGGCGGCAGATGGGTCGTCCGTCCTCGTTGTATCGGTCGCTGGGTCTTCCTCTGGCCGGTGGGGTCCTCCTTGGTCGACGCCACGGGATGTCCTCCGGTCCGGATGCCAGCTGGATCTTCCCTGGAGTGGAAACCTGTAAAGACTGCACAGTTCGGGTTAGCGCAGCAACGCTTTTAGCTAGCTCTTGGACCTGATGGTGCAGGTCTGGAGCCGAGTCATTGTTCAAAGCCTGCGCATCAGCTCCCACAGGCCCTGCCGACAAGGGCGCCGCCTCCTGGTGGTAGGTGGTAGTGGGGCGTCTGTGGGTCACAACGCCACCTGGTGCCGGTTCTCGGAGCACCCGGATGGCTCTGTCCTTGAACTGTGCAAATCCCAGATGAGGGTCCTGTAAGGCCATTGCCCGCAACTGGGTTCGGTGGGCATTGCAATATAAACCCTCTATAAATTGTTCAGTTAACAGCCTGTCCTCGTCTCCCACGCCGTCAGGGTCGGTCTGCTTAATGGCTCTCAGGGCCTCTTGTAGGTTCAGGGCATAGTCCCTTATACTCTCATGTGCCCGCTGTTTGCACCCTTAGAATCTAAGCTTGATCTCGGCTGAGGTGCGGGTATCAAAGGTGTCCCTCAGCCGGGTTAGTATCCCTGCGACAGTCCTCCCCCCAGGTGGCCAGGACTTTACCTCCCTTTGGGCTGCCCCGGTTAATTGGGCCACCAGGATGCTTACTTTTTGCTCTTCTGTGAGGGGGTACACCTGGAAGAGGCTATCCAGTTTTTCTCTAAAGTCCTGCAGGGTATGTGACTCCCCTGAGTACTGGGGTAGCCAGGCTGCCCCCGGGATATAGGGCATGGTGAAAGGCATGACCGCAACAGCGGTGGCGCTGGCGGGGGTTGGAGCGGTGAAGCTCTCCTCCGTATCCGACATCCTTCTCCCCCCTAGTGGACCGTGGCCTACCTTGCGATGATCCTCTTCCGTAGGCCGCGGCTCCGCAGTGGATCGTCAGGGTTGAGGACCTTCCGTCGCGCTCCTGTAACGTCGGCGTCTGCTGGGCTCCTTCCAGGACCTTACGCAACGTCCGGACGTGAGGCGGGGCTTCAGTTCTCGTGCGTTTTAGGAGTCCACGCCCCTCTTCTTCCCGCGCGGCGTCCCCAAGATGGCGTCCAACGGCGGGAAAACTCCACGGATGGCGGGAAGAAGGCTGAAGATGGCGCCGGATGGCGGGAAAACTTCACGGATGGCGGGAAGAAGGCTGAAGATGGCGCCGGATGGCGGGAATCTTCACCACAGGTAAGTTTTAAAAGTCTCTTTTTCAGGCACGCAGTACCCGGTGGTTGCGGGCACGAAATCCTGCCGACTACGCCAAAAGTTGACGCGCCCCTGGGCCTGTGTCACGCTGCGTTGCGCACGCGGGAGCTTACCCGGAGCCGGATCTGTTGAGGGTTGTAGTCTCGTGGCGGTAATCCGGTCCGTGTCCAGGGAGTCAGACTAAGTGGCGCTGTTTTAGCGGTAGATGTTGGACGACTACGCCACCCGTTGAGTGCAGCCAGGGAGCTGCTGCTGCAGGGCAGACCGCTGAGGCCGGTGGTAGGATTGTGCAGCGTGATAGTATAACCCCCAACGGGAGGGGTATGGCCTCAGGGCAGCCGACGTGGATGATGGGGGTAGCAGGAACCACTCGGAGACGGTACTGTGTAGTTCAGGGTCTTTACTGGTGACAAAGATAGACCCTCCCGGAGTACTGGCTAGCGATTGGGGCCTGGTCAGTCCTTGAGCAGATGGGATCTCCCCTGGCCAGGCGGAGTTGTAGGCCTCCCAAACTAACGATACTCTTCTGGCTACCTTGCTAGAGGCGGGTATAAGTAGCCCACGTAACTGAGTGTACCGTGTGGTGCTCACCCGTATGGCCGGTGACTCGGGGCCTTCGGGTTTCTGGGCCAGAGGACCTGCAATCCCCTGCCGGTCGGTTTCTGCTGCTGGATAGGAGTTAGTCCCCACAGCCTCGGACTCCGGGTCCGGTGATAACTTCTCAGTCAGGGCGAGCTCTGCAGCTGCCAGCCCCTGACTCCTTGTAACACTGCTCCCACAGAGCTCCTGTTGTTTCTTCCTATATTTGCTTCTTTTCTCTGCTTCTTCTCTACTCACTCACCCTGCCTCAGCCCTAGGTTTATATAGGGGAAGTTCTTCCCCTCCCAGGACTGGGCAGGAGGTGTGGCATGCATAGGATCCCTGACCAAGAGACCTCCCACCTGCTCTCAGACATAACATTGCTGTTACTGTGGAAAACCAGACCCCTGGGGTGCCACACAAGCGCAGTGCACCTTTTCATTTAGTGGGGTTGAAATTGTGCTCTGCTCAGTCTTCACAGCTTCTTATTGCAGATCACAAAATCTGTTTTTTTTCTGTTGCTATTATGATAATTGAAAGCTGTGTGCTATAAAGTTTTTTTAGTGTCAGATACTATTTTAGTGGAGTTGAACTTCAGGTGGTTTCAGAGTAAAAAAAAAAAAATAAATTTTTTCTCTTGCTACGCCCTTTCCAAAAAATATTTTTTCCTGTGTCAAAAGTCATACAGTGCTATAAGCCAGCTACTACATCAGTGGCGGTCAAATTCAGCTTGTACGCACAGTCAAACCTATATATATTTTTTATTGTCAGGCAGAGTCCACCAAAGGTTTTTTACTGTGGCAAAGTTGATCCAGTCTGCTAAAAGGCAGGTCCTATTTTAGTGGCATTGAACATGTCCTGGTTTCACAGTAAAAAAAAAAAAAACTTCTCTTACTAGGCCCAGTCCAAAAAATATTTTTTCCTGTGCCAAAAGTCATACAGCGCTATAAGCCAGCTACTATGTCAGTGGCGGTCAAAGTCAGCTGGACGCAGAGCTTATGCAGAGTAACCCAAAAATATTTTTTGCTCTGAATAACGTGATATAGATGGCTAGATCTGAGTTTGAAATATTTTGGAGCATATATTCTATGTCATACTGGGCTCATCCACATTAAAAAAAAAATCCTTCTGTTCCTAAAGTAATACAGCAGGGGACATCTCAGTTTGAAATTGTTTGGAGAATATCTCGTAGGTTTTATCGGCCTCATGCACACTAACAAATTTTTTTTGTCTTTTAGTAACGTTATACGCCAGGCCATATCTTACCTGGTCATTTAGTGTCGCTGAAATTCAGGTGTATGCTGAGCTATTGCACAGGAAAAAAACATATTTTTCTTTAGTTAATTGTGTGCTCCTGTAGCACCCTGAGGATTCGGCTGCTACAGGGGTATTGCACCTCAACCCAGAGGTGTGATATTCCACTCCCGGGTAAGGATGGAGTGTGGATCTGAGCTCGGTAGGCTGCATGCACTACACACATCCCATTTCCGAGGAACAGGCCGACGGTACTCCCACTTAGAAATGTGCAGGTACGACCGAGTCTGTTCCTGGCTGGAGTGGGAGGGGGGTGGAACATTCCAAGTAGTGTAGGGGCAGATAGGGGGAGCAGCCTGGGTAAAGATAGGAGCTCATTGGGTGCTGGTCACCTGAGCTCACACATAGAGGGTGTATATAAGGTGGGCACCAACTAAGAACAGGGTCAGTTGCAGAGAGAAAGTCAGCGAGCAGAGGAGAAGAGAGACCCAGAGTGAGAGAGGAGAAGAGAGAGAGACCCAGAGGGGGAAACAGAAGAAAAGGACTCCAAGAACCCAACTTAAATCCCCGGGTGAAGAGTCGGCATCAGGGTACCGGAACCCAAGCTGGTGGGGGCAAAAACACTCCCCAGCCAGAGACCGGAGACCGTGGGCAGCGTTTGCCACGGTCACCCACCACATCCACCACGAAGGCATACCACGAGGAGGGTCAGGGAACCCAAGGCCAAGGGTCTCCCAACAGAAGGCCCGAGGGAGCTGGACCTGGGTGGATCAATAGTGGGGACGGCCAGAGAAAGGACAGAAGGAGAGCTCAGGGTCACGCTCCGGACTTATTTGGGGGTTGGCTGGATCCAGAACCTGGTGGACGCAGCACGGCTCGGGAGGTCACTCGAAGCTGGAGTGACCGGAACATCAGCAGTGAGTAAACATCCTAAACTGCATAACCCGACTCTGTCTCTGATTGCCGTCTACACTGCATCACCACAACCCCCATCCTCTGCACCTGATCCCCCTGAGGCTATACCCTACCCGTTGGGGGTTATATCACCAAAGCTGCACCTGCACCATCAGCCTCAGCGGACCCTGCTGCAGCGGCGGCCATAGTGACCGCAACACAACGGGTGGCGTAGTCGACATTAAGAACTTAGTAACATCTGTAGGACTGCCACATATAACTGAGTTTGACACCCTGGGCACGGACCGGGTCACAGCCACTCGGAAGACTACAACCCCCATCTGATCCGGCTCCGGATATTCCCCCTAAAAGAATATGGCCCAGGGGGCGCGTCAACTTTGGCGTAGTCGGCAGGATTACGTGCCCACAACAACCGGGTACTGCGTGCCTGAAGAAAAGAACAAGTTTACCTCAAAAAGAAGTCTCCTGCCGGTTCCGGAGGGTCCCCGCCATCGGACCCCATCACCAGTCGATTCCAGCCGGTTGTCCGCCATTAACAGCGTTTTCCCGCCATCTGCAGAGTTTCCCGCCACTGGGAAGCGATTCCCGCCATTTCCAAAGGTTTCCCGCCTTGGAAGGGCGGACGCCATTATGGGCGTGCCAGAGGGTGGCGAGAGGCCACCTCCCATCGTGGGCCAGGGCCGAAAATGGCGCCAAAAGTGGAAACCGCCCCCACCAACAGAGACTGTGATGCTAGAGGTGTCTGTCAGCGTGAAAGAACAGCCCCTGGAGCTGACAGTCACCAAGTTGCCCCGGGACCGCCCTCGAAGTGGGAGGAGACGAAAGAAAAGAACGAAGATGGGTGCCGCCTGGAGGAGTCTAGAGCGAGCGCACCCGGAGGCAAGAAGCCTGGAGAGGAGTAGCAGAGAAGCTTACCCGGAGATGGCCAGAGAGCAGAGCAGCACCGGCCCGCTGGCCAGGAGCCTGCTGGAAGAAGAGCAGAGCAGCACCGACCCGTTGGTCAGGAGCCTGCTGGAAACCACGACCCCACTAGGCCTAGTGGAGGTCCTCGCACAGCTCCCCCGAGACCGGGAGTGTGCACAGACTGCCCTGGAGGGCCTCGCACGGAGGATGGCCCGGGTACAGCGAGAGACATTGGCGGAGTGGAGCCGAGAGATGGCCCAGCAAACCAAGACCCGGAGCACGCCAGCCAAGATGAGGAGACAGACCGCCTCTGAGGATGGCGCGGGAGGACCCAAGGCCGGAGACGGCGCCGAGAAGGGAGCTGAACGCATGGAGGCAGGTAAAGGGGACGTCTATACCCCAAACCAGGACACCGCTTACCTGCCCCAGCTCCCCGTCGCAGAGCCCGAAAGTCCCCCTGCTGTGCCCGAAAACGCCATGTCACCGACGCAGACTAGGCCCCAACCGGAAGCCGCCGCCGCGACCCCTGTGACGTCACACGCCTCGACCCCGAGCGTGACCAAGCAGGAAGTACCACCAGCCTGGTCGCAGGGCCTAGAATTCCCGGGCGTCGCATCACCAACAGCGCCCCCTACCTCCGCGGAGCCTCCGGCCTGGCCGCAAGGCCAGGTAGCCCAGGGCGCCGCCGTCCTGACGGTGCCCTTCACCTTCCAGGTGCCCCAGGCCTGGCCGCAAGGCCTGGGCAACCCGGGCGCCACCACCACCGCGCCCGCACCCGTAAAACCAAGGGTGCCGCGTCTGGGAGAGGACTTGTTTGCCCAGCACACGTGGCCGGACGGGCAGCCTTTCATCTGGCCCCAGAGATATTATGAACTGGAGCACCAGAGGAGAGTTGGGGCCATGTGTGCACCCCTGATTCCGGCTCCGAAGCCCGTGATAAGGATCTCGCCCCCGCTTGAAGAGACCCAATTTGAGTGGGACCCCACCGGAGAAGACCTAATGGGGTTCACTCAAGAAACCAGGGCAGCTGCAGCGGAGCGTGCTGAGTGCTGCCGACAGCAGCTCGAGGAGTTTGCGAGGGAGCGGAGAGAGAGGCGGGTCCGGGAACAACAGGCCCAAATAAGGAGCGCCGAGCAGAAGAGCCGAACCAGGAGGGACCCCCGTGCAGCGCACAGTCCCCGCACCACCGGGACTGTAATTAAGTTCAACATGCAGCATGGGTGGGGCTTCATCAGAGACCACAACACCCCCGGCGACGTCTTTGTCACGCGCAGAGACGTGGAGTCCCATCTGCCGGAGGGGCACAGAGGTCGTGACCTTTATATCGGGGACGAGGTCACCTTTACCCGGCACAAGTGTGCCAAAGGACCTTACGCCCTCCATGTGCATCGCCTGACAGAGGAGGAGCTGCGATGTGAGGAGGAAGAGCAAGAGGATCCGGACGGGTCTGAAGCTGAGATCCCCAAAGAAGGAGCAGGAGGAAGACGTTGTTGAGTACAGCGGAGTAGGTGCTGTAAATAGTTACCCGATCGGGGTATAAAGAAACTGTTACTGCAAATATAGTCCCCGTTGGGACCAGCTGAGTGAACTGTTTACCCGTTTACCCCTAATCCCACAGGCTGAGGACTGTGAGCAGCCATTCCCTTTCCCTCCTTAACTGGCCGAGGACTGAGAGCGGCCATATCCTTGTATATAGTTGCGCGTCCTAAAGCGCCCCCTACCGGTTTTATAGGAAAACCATTTTTCTAGAAAGACTGTCGCACTTTGCCCGGTCACAGTTGCACAGTGACCGGAGGAGAAACAAGAGACGACGAGAATGTTTTATCTGAAAAGTTTTATATATATATAATGTTTTATATGTTTTATATGTTATGAAAAAAATTTTGTATGTTTGTGATGTTTTTGTCTTACAGCCCGAGGACGTGCTGTGATTTACCAGGGGGGAATGTAGCACCCTGAGGATTCGGCTGCTACAGGGGTATTGCACCTCAACCCAGAGGTGTGATATTCCACTCCCGGGTAAGGATGGAGTGTGGATCTGAGCTCGGTAGGCTGCATGCACTACACACATCCCATTTCCGAGGAACAGGCCGACGGTACTCCCACTTAGAAATGTGCAGGTACGACCGAGTCTGTTCCTGGCTGGAGTGGGAGGGGGGTGGAACATCCCAAGTAGTGTAGGGGCAGATAGGGGGAGCAGCCTGGGTAAAGATAGGAGCTCATTGGGTGCTGGTCACCTGAGCTCACACATAGAGGGTGTATATAAGGTGGGCACCAACTAAGAACAGGGTCAGTTGCAGAGAGAAAGTCAGCGAGCAGAGGAGAAGAGAGACCCAGAGTGAGAGAGGAGAAGAGAGAGAGACCCAGAGGGGGAAACAGAAGAAAAGGACTCCAAGAACCCAACTTAAATCCCCGGGTGAAGAGTCGGCATCAGGGTACCGGAACCCAAGCTGGTGGGGGCAAAAACACTCCCCAGCCAGAGACCGGAGACCGTGGGCAGCGTTTGCCACGGTCACCCACCACATCCACCACGAAGGCATACCACGAGGAGGGTCAGGGAACCCAAGGCCAAGGGTCTCCCAACAGAAGGCCCGAGGGAGCTGGACCTGGGTGGATCAATAGTGGGGACGGCCAGAGAAAGGACAGAAGGAGAGCTCAGGGTCACGCTCCGGACTTATTTGGGGGTTGGCTGGATCCAGAACCTGGTGGACGCAGCACGGCTCGGGAGGTCACTCGAAGCTGGAGTGACCGGAACATCAGCAGTGAGTAAACATCCTAAACTGCATAACCCGACTCTGTCTCTGATTGCCGTCTACACTGCATCACCACAACCCCCATCCTCTGCACCTGATCCCCCTGAGGCTATACCCTACCCGTTGGGGGTTATATCACCAAAGCTGCACCTGCACCATCAGCCTCAGCGGACCCTGCTGCAGCGGCGGCCATAGTGACCGCAACACAACGGGTGGCGTAGTCGACATTAAGAACTTAGTAACATCTGTAGGACTGCCACATACAACTGAGTTTGACACCCTGGGCACGGACCGGGTCACAGCCACTCGGAAGACTACAACCCCCATCTGATCCGGCTCCGGATATTCCCCCTAAAAGAATATGGCCCAGGGGGCGCGTCACTCCTATCACTGTATTTGACCAACATGAGTGGGAAAAAGAGGGGGCGTGGTGGAAGGGGGAATAGGCTTGGTGTTCAAGGTGTACGTGGCGTATGTGTTAATGTTAATGAAAGCACTAGTGAACCAACACAAACAGGCCCAATCCAAATACAACTGACAACTTATGTTAGTGGGCGGCCTACTGCACTCCCTTCCTTTGGCAGCCGCACAGCGATATGCCTTGTTGATAAGGCTCAGAAAGAGCAGGTGCTCCAGTGGATGGCAAGCTCTGCTTCCAGTGCCCTCTCCTCTTCTTCCTACACCTCAACATCACACGCAGTACAGTCCACAGAGGTGGTACCCCAATTACCTATGCTTCCCTCCACGTCACAACTGGCCAACTGCCCAACTGACTGTAGCGAACCACAGATGGGCAAGTCTGTAGAACTCTTCACCCATTCTACACCATGGGCATCAGAAGTCTACTCCAAATAGTCGCAGAGTCAAGGGGAGGAAAGCATCTGCATTGATGCCCAAATTTTTTTTAGCTTGGATTTGGGGCAGAACCAAGTAATGTCTGAGCAGGTTCCTGACCCTTGTCACCAGATGTTAACCACAGGAAGGGGAGGTGATCCGGATGAGACTCAGATACCTGAGGCTCATGCGGACTGTACTGTGCTGTCAGGGCCACAAGAGGAGAGGGGTCACTCTTAGGGCGAGGAATGGGATAACACATTGGATGATGACGAGGTTGAAGATCCTACTTGGTGTGAACCCAGAGTCATGCAGCCGAGTAGCTCATCTGAGGAGGTGGAGGAGGAAGACGAGGAGGTTGCATTTTGCCCTACGGCTCAGACTTGGAGTGATGCAAGCACGAGGAACACTGCATCCACAGGTCTGCTACTCGCAGGGGCAGCAAGGGTTGCCCAGCATGGGCCTTTTTTTGTCACTGCAAAGGATGAGCCAACTAACGTTATCTGCAAACTTTGCGATAAAAAACTCAGTAGAGGGAAAAACTGCAATAATTTGACTACTACATGCATGAACGTTCACATGCTCAAACAACATTCTTTACGCTGGGAATCTTACCGCGCTGAAATGCGGACCAGCACACTTCAACAACCATCAGCTGCCCCATCAAACGCATCCGCTGGTTCTTCCTCGTCCCCTGTTACCATTCCAAGTATTGTCACGCATGTCTCCCATCGCAGAAACTCCAGTTCTTGACCCATCAGCCCGTAACAGCCTGTCAGCTGTAAAGGAAACGGACACGCCTGCTGTGTTTGTTTCGCCGAGCACACTGCATGTTTCTCAATCCACTGTAACATCTGCACCTCACTCAAGCTCCACTAGTTTTTCCAGTTCACCATACTCCACCCTCTCTCAGCACCTTAGCCAGCCCTCGGTCCCGCAGTTGTGGTCACTTAAAAGATTGTTTCATCCTACGCATGACAAAGCTAAGAGGTTGAACTCCACCATCTCCAATCTGTTGGCCACGGAAATGCTGCCTTTCCAACTGGTAGATACAGACGGTTTCCGAAAACTGATGGCCATCGCAGTCCCCCAGTACCAGTTGCCCAGTCCCCATTACTTCTGAAAGAAAGCTGTGCCTGCGCTACACCAGCATGTCACAGAAAGCATCACCCGTTCCTTGTCTAAATCTACATATGCCAGGGTGCATTTCACCACAGACACCTGGACGAGTAAGCATGGCCAAGGGCGTTACATCTCTCTGACTGGGCACTGGGTGACTCTTGTGGCTGGGGGTGAAGGCGGGGAAGGGGCTGCTCCACAAATCTTGGAATCCCCAAGGCTTGCAGAAGAAACCTCTGTATTTCCCACTTACTCCGCTGCTTCTGCGTCCTCCACCTCCTCTAGGGCCTCCACCTACGCACTCAACCTTTGCCTTAACACTTTCCAAGGGTGCAGAGCGAATACACACCACCTCCGTACTTTGCAGTCAGGGCTCACAGTAATAAGGCAGTTTTCAAATTAATATGCCTTGGAGATCGCAGTCATACTGGTGAAAAGTTGTGAGCAGCTCTCCAGGCTCAGTTTGAGCAATGGCTATCTCCGCTGAACCTAGAGCCAGAGAAGGCCGCGTGTGATAATGGCACGAACCTGTTAGCGGCCCTAGGCCGAGGCAAGCTCGCACACATGCCTTGCATGGCTCACGTTCTCAACCTGGTAGTACAGCGATTTCTCCGCCACTATCTTGACCTGGATGAGCTGCTTCACAAAGTACGGAAGCTGTGTGCTCACGTCCGCCGTTCGCACCCCTCATGTCATAGACTTGCATCAATACAGAGGTCTTTGTCCGTGCCAGTTAACAGGTTGATCTGCGATGGGCCGACGTGGTGGAATTCCACTCTGCATATATAGCAGCTACTGTGACAGCAGCAACGAACTCTGACGCAGTATGTCATGACGTATAGCTTGGGGCAACGCAGTACTGACTTGGGGCATATCACGTTTGCGGAGTGGGAACAGATTAAGGACCTCTGCACCCTTCTGCACGGTTTTGAAATGGCTGCTAAACTGGTTAGCACTGACGATGCCGTCATCAGCATCACTATTCTGGTCATATACATGCTGGAGCAAACTTTGAATAACCTGCGGCAGGAGGTGGTGGCTCCAAAAGAAGAGGAGAATGCGGAAGGGATACCAATGTCTCAAATTTCCAGACTTATAGATATATAGAGAAAACCTCGGCACTCAGGTAATGAATTTGAATCAGTGATTTTTAATTGCAGTCCACAGCAAAACGTTTCGGTCTATACGACCTTCATCAGTGTACTGCAGGTGAAAATCCAGACCAATATTGATCTACACAAGCGCGACACTGAGACTAGGAAAAGAAACAAGTTCACTAGAGACTCCGAAGACTACGAACTTAGCAGAGTGTACAAATGGCGGGACAATTTCTCTACCGGCAGAAATACCTACCGCTCAGCCAAGTTCTCCACTGACTTCTCATCCTCTGTTTCTGAACTAGACCGGAGAGAACAGTTTACACAATCTGTTCCTTTTTTAGGTCAACGACGTCGACCCAACAGAAGAAGATGAGGTGAGGTGGTCAACATAAGAGGAAACACGGACTTCACCCAAGTTACCCGGTCCCGGGCGCAACACCACTGGTGGTAAATATTTCCTCTAAAAATGTGAGTATTGCCCAGACAATGGTCCTACAGAAAGGACTATCATTTTGTCCCTCCTACAAATACAGTACCTTCAAACTTGACATGGAACTACAAAGATTCTACTGTTCTTTACGCTTCAAAACACACTTTGCCAACATTACTCCTACTCCTACCCCTCCTGATTGTTACATGGCTGCCTTTGAGTCACAGATTGTATACTTCAACCGCCTCTTTCAAGATCATTCCAAATTATGGAAACGTTACATCAGCGACATTTTGTGCATATGGGGGGGTCCACAGGAGACTCTAAAGCAGTTGTTTAATATCTTCAATACATCATGGCCAGGTCTGGGGTTTACCATGAGTCATCACCATAGACAGGTTAGTTTTCTGGATACCCTAGTCATCAAAGAGGAATCAGGTCTCTTAACCACTGACCTTTTTAGGAAAACAACAGACTGCAATACTTTATTGCATTTCTCAAGCAACCACCCTATACCGATGAAATGCGCCATTCCTAAATCCCAATTTCAGAGAGTAAAGCGCATAGTCACAAGTGAACCACTCCGCAGCCTGCGGTTACAGGACATGACCCTGAAATTTGAGGAAAGAGGATACCCTAGCGAACTTTTGCAGGACCATCATGAAAATCACAGACGGTCACGTCCAGACACATCTGACCACATTCCTTTTGTTCATACATTCCACCCCTTTGCTTATATTCTACACAGGACAATACGCAAATATTGGAATATCCTACAAACAGGATATACTACCATAACAGCTTTCCAACATCCATTCCTACCGTGCTTTAAAAGAGCACCGAACCTCAAAGATTCACTTGTTTATGTAGACCTAGGCTCCACAAAACCAGGACCCCGCCAACGATTTTTACAAAATCCAAAAAAGGGGACTTTTCCATGTCTTCAATGCCACCAATGCCACAACATCCTCAAAGGCGATGTCATACACCACCCTCATACTGGCAAAAAATACGCCATTAATGATTATTTCACATGCGATAGAAACTACGTGGTTTATTTTATCAAATGCCCATGCAGATTAATTTATGTGGAGGAAAAAACACAGCCTATCAAAGATAGGACTTTCAGGCACAAATCAACAATCAGGTGCAAGAATCTCCTTTTGCCGATCCCTCAACACTTCATCGCAGCGGGACACAAGCAAAAAAGGCAAATACAATTCTGGGATGTATTAACAGAAGCATACAGTCTAGATCACGTGAAGTCATTATCGGTCTTTACTCCTCTTTGGTCAGACCTCATCTGGAATACTGTGTACAGTTTTGGGCACCACATTTTAAAAAAGACATAGACAAACTGGAGCAAGTTCAGAGAAGAGCGACCAGAATGGTGACTGGTCTGCAAACCATGTCCTATGAGGAACGGTTGCAGGATTTGGGAATGTTTAGCTTGCAAAAAAGAAGACTGAGAGGAGACTTAATAGCTGTCTACAAATATGTCAAGGCCTGTCACATTGTAGAAGGATCATCTTTATTCTCATTTGCACAAGGAAAGACTAGAAGCAATGGGATGAAACTAAATGGGAGGAGACACAGATTAGATATTAGAAAAAACTTTTTGACAGTTAGGGTGATTAATGAGTGGAACAGGCTGCCACGAGAGGTGGTGAGTTCCCCTTCAATGGACGTCTTCAAACAGAGGCTGGACAGACATCTGTCTGAGATGATCTAGTGAATCCTGCTTTGAGCAGGGGGTTGGACCAGATGACCCAGGAGGTCCCTTCCAACTCTACCATTCTATGATTCTATGACAACGTAGCGCAATTACTTTTTCAAGTGATTGAACAGATTCTGCCACCCCACCGAGGTGGTGACCAGATTCGCTTATTAAAGGGAAGAGAAGCTTACTGGATCCATGAATTGTAATCTTTGTCCCCAAGGGGACTTAACAGGGACTATGATCTACTTTCATTTATTTGAGTTTCTCTCTAGGGGTTACCCCTGATTTGTTTGCCTAACTACTATTTCCCTACAGGACATTGGGGTATGTTTGGACTTTGTGTTATCCTAGGAAGCATAATCTGCATGTGTCTGTACATTGCCTTATTTGTATATTATAATATAAAGATTCCTGATACATGTCTCCTTATGTTACAGATTACTATTTTGGATAGCCTCCGTTCCTCTCCTAGGTCCTCCTCTGATCTCTCCTTCTCGTTCTCTTACACCCCCGCAATGGAACGCATATTTTAGCCTTTGGAACACTACTTGCTGGCCCGTGGAATGCACTTCTCCGCCGGACGACACGCACGCAAGTGCGCATGCGCGCCCAAGATCCAGTCAAGCACCAGTACTCACTCCTCCCGGCCTCACCGCATCACTTTCAGTGACGTCACTTGCACAGCATGCCTGCCATGGCGTCTTCAGCCTCCCCATTGGCCACAGACCACGCTAGGACCCTAGTGCTTCCCTAGTAATTTTATTTCAGCCCTGCCACTCTAACATGGCCCCAGTACGCCAGACACCAGCGGTGGATACTGCGATATTGCCAGCTCTTTACTCTATCTACTCTTCATCCATCACTCAAGGTAGGCTCCTCTAGAGACAGTGCTTCTGCACAGTAGCCTCACCTCTTACCATATCTGAGCCACCCTATGCCCTTCCCTCCACACAGATCACAGACTTGAGACACTGCGTCCTCACACTCCATCTTGTTCCCAGCAAGTGGGTAGGTCCTCTAACCTTACGCTTTGTTCTGCATTATACTGCTACCCTATTCATGACACTGTGACCATTTTATCTATATATGTTATTAATTACATTTATTGTATATATGTTTTGTTCATCTGTTTCACCTGCAGTACACTGATGAAGGTCGTATAGATCGAAACGTTTTGCAGTGGACTGCAATTAAAAATCACTGATTCAAATTCATTACCTGAGTGCCGAAGTTTTCTCTATATATCTACACAGTTTGGACGCTACTTGTGCACCCTGGTCCAGTAGTGCTGCGTTCTTTACCACTCCAATTTCCAGACTGTCGTCACACAGGCGGATGCCAAGTGATGGTGGATTACAGTGATCGAGGGGGTTTGGTGATAGCCGGCAAACTGTTAATGAAGGTGCAAGAGCCGAGGAACTAATGGAGGAGGAAGAGGTGATGGGCGAGCAGCTGTCAGAGGATGAAGAGCATAATCATCCCCTCTCGTTTGAACGTGGTTGGCAGGAGAGGACGGAGGAAACAAGTGTGGCGCCCCTGAGGGTTCGGTCGCCACAGAGGTATTGCATCTCACCCAGAGGTGTGGTATCTCATTCTCAGGTAAGGAATGAGTATGGCTCAGGACCCTAACACTACATCCACTACACCACATTTCCGGGGGACAGGGCGAGATTGCTCCTACGGGAGAGCACAGTCCCTGATCCCTGGCTTGAGTGGGGGGAACCACCTAGAGAGGGGGAACTAGGTAGTGGATGGGTGGAGGACGTAGATCCTGGGAGCATTGGAGTAGGGAGTATAAAAATAAGGAACCATCTTGGCTCAGGGAGTCAGTCAGTGGTCAGTGGTGGAGGAAAGTGACAGGAGCAGGGGCTCTGTACGAGCTCTGCTCCACAGGCAGGCCTAGTTAAGAGGCCTGAGCCTGAAAGAAGAAGAGAGGCAAGGGGAGCAGGAAGGCTCCAGGAAAGGAACCGAAGGGACCCTAGGGGTACGGGCCGTGCTGCCGCCATCCATACGCCCGCCGCTGCCAGGAGGTAGGGGGGTCAGGCCAGAAGAAGGGAACCGGGTCCCTCAACCAGCAGAGACTACAGGGCTCAACTGGGAACCGGAGGCTGCAGCACTTCAAGTACAGCAGGCCGTCCACACCATCCACTAGGAAAGTAGCCACATAGGGCCAGGGGACGGAACACACGTCGCCCACCAAGGCCCGAGGACACTCGACAGAGGTGCCGCTAGGTGTGAGGTACAAGGAGAGAGGCCAGAGAGGACACACTGAAGGGGGTCCTGCTAAATGCTCCAGAGATACCTGAGGGTCGACCGAGCCCCTTACTGCGTGAGCACAGGACACCGTGGGCTCTTACACTGGCCCTGTAACTGGAACTACTTAAACCGTGAGTAAAGGATCTGGGACTGCATCGTGTGGACTCTGTGATTATTCTTGCACCGTGACACCTTGCACCATCACCACCATCATAAATGCACACTGCCCTGAAGCTATACTCTTCCTGTGGGGAGTTACACTACCTTGCTGCACATACCACCAGCTTCAGCGGACTGCTCCGCAGCGGCGGTTCCTAATAACCACATTCCACAGGTGGCATGGTCGGACTATATAAACAGAGACACATAGACTACCCTGGTTTGACCGCCCTGGGCCACGGACCGGGTCACCGCCATGGTGACTGCAACCCCCAGCATCTACAAAGCCCGGCTCCGGGTATCCCCCACGGCCCAGGGGGCGCGTCACAAGCATCAGTGTTACGTAGCCCACAATACAGCCTGACTTTGGAATTCCTGGAAGAGCCTGACATATGAGTGCCTTCTTGATGCATTATATGCAAAATGATCCCCGTATAGTTAGGATTCAAAATAATGCTGACTACTGGGGTGCCACTCTGTTAGATCCACGTTATAAAAGTCAATTTTGCCAGATGCTTTCCACCCTGGAAAGGGACCAGCTTATGTTGGAGTATTGAAACAAGCTTTTAAGCAACCTTAATAGAGGTTTTCCCCAAGATAACAGTGAGGCACACAGCGTGCATCTCAGCTGTAGTCTTTCAACCTCCGGCACGTCAGCTCGTCAACGCCAAATATTAGCAGCAGCAGAGTAAGTGGTAGAAGCAATTTCTGGGAGTCCTTTCATACATTGTTTGCACCAGCTCGTTCACCAGCACAACAGAGTACAAGTCTGACACGTGGTGAACGACTGGAGAGGATGGTGCAGGAGTAACTAGAGTTCAATATCAATACCATCAGGGAGGGTTTGGACCCTTTTACATTTTGGTCTTCAAAAATGGATGAATGGCCTGAGCTCGCCTCTCGTGCCTTGAAGGTTTTATCATGCCCGGCAGCCAGCGTTCTCTCTGAACGTGTCTTCAGCGCTGCTGGTAGTGTCTTGATGGATAAGCGCAGCCGGCTGTCCCATGAAAGTGTAGACCGCCTAACTTTCATCAAGATGAACAAGTCATGGATCTCCAAGGACTTTTTCACCCCAACTGCAGACTTTACAGAGTAGGCGATGTTGTCATTTTGAGTGTGCTGCATTGATCTCTTGAAATTGAAGTCTGTGATATGGCTTCTGTGCCTGCTCTTGCTGCTGCTCCAGGTTTTAGGCCCTAATTTTGGGAAATGTGGAGAATACTGATTGTGTCTCCATCCATTGGGTTGGCTGTAGTGGGACAGGTTTGGGTCTGCGTTAAACTACTTGTAGTCTGATGACATTGATGCCACTTCGGTGGTGTTAGACCCTCATTTAGGGCAATGTGAACACTCCTAGTTAGGTCTCCATCTCCTGGGTTGGCTGTACTGGAAGAGGTGTGGGTCTTATTTACACTATTTGTACAGTAGTGAAATTGATGCCACTTTGCTGGCATCTGCCACTAATTTTTTTTAAATGTGGGGAATCCTGATTGGGTCTCCATCTATTGGGTTGGCTGTAGTGGAACTGGTTTAGGCCTGCTTTGCAATACTTATACTCTAGTGAAATTGATGCCACTTCGGTGGTGTTTGTTAGGCCCTCATTTAGGGCACTGTGAATGTGACACCCCAGGGGTCTGGTTGCCACAGTGATAGAGATATTATGTCTGAGAGCAGGTGGGAGGTCCTTTGGTCAGGGATCCTGTGCATGCCACACCTCCTGCCCAGTCTTGGGAGGGGAAGAACTTCCCCTATATAAACCCGGGGCTGAAGCAGGGTGAGCAGTCAAGGAGAGTAGAGACAAGAAACAGCAGAAGCAATACTACTACAAGTCAGGGGCTGGCAGCTGCAGAGCTCGCCCTGACTGAGAAGACTTCTTACCGGACCCGGCGTCCGAGGCTGTGGGGACTAACTCTTACCCAGCAGCAGAAGCCGACCGGCAGGGGATTTCAGGTCCTCAGGCCCAGAAACCCGAAGGCACGGTCACACGCGTGGGACCAGCACCGCCATCGTGGAGCGGAAGCCATTAGAAGGCCCCGAGTCACCGGCCATACGGGTGAGTACCACACGGTACACTCAGGGACGTGGGCTACTTATATCCGCTTCTAGCAAGGTAGCCAGAAGAGTACAGTCAGTTTGGGAGGCCTACAACTCCGCCTGGCCAGGGGAGATCCCATCTGCTCAAGGACTGACCAGGCCCCGTTCACTAGCAAGTACTCCGGGAGGGTCTATCGTTGTTACCAGTAAAGACCCTGAATTACACCGCACCGTCTCTGAGTGGTTCCTGCCAACCCCATCATCCACACCTGCTGCCCTGAGGCCATACCCCTACCGTTGGGGGTTATACCATCTACGCTGCACCATCCATCCACCGGCCTCAGCGGACTGTCCTGCAGCGGCAGCTCCATAGCTGCATTCAACGGGTGGCGTAGTCGTCCTACATCTACCGCTGTTACATCGCCGCTCAGTTTGACTCCCTGGGCACGGACCGGGTCACCGCCACGAGACTACAACCCTCAAGAGATCCGGCTCCGGGTAAGCTCCCGCGTGCGCAACGCAGCGCGACACAGGCCCAGGGGCGCGTCATGAACACTCCTAGTTAAGTCTCCATCTCTTGGGTTGTCTGTACTGGAAGAGATGTGGGTATCATTTACACTATTTCTACTGTAGTGAAATTGATTACACTTTGCTGGCGTCTGCCGCTAATTTTTCGAAATGTGGGGAATCCTGAATAGGTCTCCATCCATTGGGTTGACTGTAGTGGAAGATGTTTTGGTCTCCATGCATTTCTATAATTATACTGTAGTGAAATTGAGCATTTGGTTCAGATATTATTCTCCCCAAACGGGTACACAAACATGGTAAACTGTAAATTGATTTTCAATAAACAACCATCAGCCGCCCCATTAAACACCTCTGCTGCTTCTTCCTCCTCCTCTGCTATCATACCAACTTGTGTCACGCAGGTGTCTGACAGAACCAGCTGTTTACCCGCTGCAGTTAGGCTGAGCGACAACCCGTCAGCTGTAAGTGAAGCGGACATGCCTGCTGAGTTTGTTTCTCTGAGCACACCACACATTTCTTAATCCACCGTAACATCTCCGCCTGCACCTCACTCATGGTCTATCGGTTTGTCCATTTCACCGTACTCTGCCCTCTCTCAGCACTGCAGCCAGCCCTCAATCCCCCTGTTGTGGTCACGTAAAAGATTGGTTCATCCTACACATGAAAAAGCTAAGAGGTTGAACTCCACCATCTCCAATCTTTTGGCCACGGAAATGGTGGTCTTAGGCCCTATTTTTTTAAATGTAAACAATTCCGATTGAGTCTGCATCTCCTGGGTCGGCTCTAGTGGGACAGGTTTGGGTCTGCGTTAAACTACTTGTAGTCTGATGACATTGATGCCACTACGGTGGTGTTAGACCCTCATTTAGGGCAGTGTAAGCACTCCTGGTAAGGTCTCCATCTCCTGGGTTGGCTGTACTGGAAGAGGTGTGGGTCTTATTTACACTATTTGTACAGTAGTAAAATTGATGCCACTTTGCTGGAGTCTGCCACTAATTTTTTTCAATGTGGGGAATCCTGATTGGGTCTCCATCTATTGGGTTGACTGTAGTGGAACCTTCCTGTTTTGCAGTCTAAGTTGTGTAAGATTGCGTACCAGTCCTTGCTGCACTCTTGGTACCGACTCTACCTGCTGCACTCCTGACACAGACTCTGCCTGCTGCACTCCTGATACAGACTCTGCCTGCTGCACTCTGATACAGACTCTGCCTGCTGCACTCTGATACAGACTCTGCCTGCTGCACTGCTGATACAGACTCTGCCTGCTGCACTCCTGATACAGACTCTGCCTGCTGCACTCCTGATACAGACTCTGCCTGCTGCACTCTGATACAGACTCCGCCTGCTGCACTCCTGATACTGACTCTGCCTGCTGCACTCTGATACAGATTCTGCTTGCTGCACTCTGATATAGACTCTGCCTGCTGCACTCTGATACAGACTCTGCCTTCTGCACTCTGATAGACTCTGCCTGCTGCACTCTGATACAGAATCTGCCTGCTGCACTCCTGATACAGACTCTGCCTGCTGCACTCCTGATACTGACTCTGCCTGCTGCACTCTGATACAGACTCTGCCTGCTGCACTCCTGATACAGACTCTGCCTGCTGCACTCCTGATACAGACTCTGCCTGCTGCACTCTGATATAGACTCTGCCTGCTGCACTCTGATACAGACTCTGCCTTCTGCACTCTGATACAGACTCTGCCTGCTGCACTCCTGATACAGACTCTACCTGCTGCACTGTGATACAGACTCTGCCTGCTGCACTCTGATACAGACTCTGCCTGCTGCACTCTGATACAGACTCCGCCTGCTGCACTCCTGATACAGACTCTGCCTGCTGCACTCTGATACAGATTCTGCTTGCTGCACTCTGATATAGACTCTGCCTTCTGCACTCTGATACAGACTCTGCCTGCTGCACTCCTGATACAGACTCTACCTGCTGCACTATGATACAGACTCTGCCTGCTGCACTCTGATACAGACTCTGCCTGCTGCACTCTGATACAGACTCCGCCTGCTGCACTCCTGATACAGACTCTGCCTGCTGCACTCTGATACAGATTCTGCTTGCTGCACTCTGATATAGACTCTGCCTGCTGCACTCTGATACAGACTCTGCCTTCTGCACTCTGATAGACTCTGCCTGCTGCACTCTGATACAGACTCTGCCTGCTGCACTCCTGATACAGACTCTGCCTGCTGCACTCCTGATACAGACTCTGCCTGCTGCACTCCTGATACAGACTCTGCCTGCTGCACTCTGATATAGACTCTGCCTGCTGCACTCTGATACAGACTCTGCCTTCTGCACTCTGATACAGACTCTGCCTGCTGCACTATGATACAGACTCTGCCTGCTGCACTCCTGATACAGACTCTGCCTGCTGCACTCCTGATACAGACTCTCCCTGCTGCACTCCGATACAGACTCTGCCTGCTGCACTCTTGATACAGACTCTGCCTGCTGCACTCCTGATACAGACTCTGCCTGCTGCACTCTGATACAGACTCTGCCTGCTGCACTGCTGATACAGACTCTGCCTACTGCACTCCTGATGCTGACTCTGCCTGCTGCATTATGATACAGACTCTGCCTGCTGCACTCCTGATACAGACTCTGCCTGCTGCACTCCTGATACAGACTCTCCCTGCTGCACTCTGATACAGACTCTGCCTGCTGCACTCTTGATACAGACTCTGCCTGCTGCACTCCTGATACAGACTCTGCCTGCTGCACTATGATACAGACTCTGCCTGCTGCACTTCTGATACAGACTCTGCCTGCTCCACTCCTGATACAGACTCTGCCTGCTGCACTCTGATACAGACTCTGCCTGCTGCACTCCTGATACAGACTCTGCCTGCTGCACTCCTGATACAGACTCTGCCTGCTGCACTCCTGATACAGACTCTGCCTGCTGCACTCTGATATAGACTCTGCCTGCTGCACTCTGATACAGACTCTGCCTTCTGCACTCTGATACAGACTCTGCCTGCTGCACTATGATACAGACTCTGCCTGCTGCACTCCTGATACAGACTCTGCCTGCTGCACTCCTGATACAGACTCTCCCTGCTGCACTCCGATACAGACTCTGCCTGCTGCACTCTTGATACAGACTCTGCCTGCTGCACTCCTGATACAGACTCTGCCTGCTGCACTCTGATACAGACTCTGCCTGCTGCACTGCTGATACAGACTCTGCCTACTGCACTCCTGATGCTGACTCTGCCTGCTGCACTATGATACAGACTCTGCCTGCTGCACTTCTGATACAGACTCTGCCTGCTCCACTCCTGATACAGACTCTGCCTGCTGCACTCTGATACAGACTCTGCCTGCTGCACTCCTGATACAGACTCTGCCTGCTGCACTCCTGATACAGACTCTGCCTGCTGCACTCCTGATACAGACTCTGCCTGCTGCACTCTGATATAGACTCTGCCTGCTGCACTCTGATACAGACTCTGCCTTCTGCACTCTGATACAGACTCTGCCTGCTGCACTATGATACAGACTCTGCCTGCTGCACTCCTGATACAGACTCTGCCTGCTGCACTCCTGATACAGACTCTCCCTGCTGCACTCCGATACAGACTCTGCCTGCTGCACTCTTGATACAGACTCTGCCTGCTGCACTCCTGATACAGACTCTGCCTGCTGCACTCTGATACAGACTCTGCCTGCTGCACTGCTGATACAGACTCTGCCTACTGCACTCCTGATGCTGACTCTGCCTGCTGCATTATGATACAGACTCTGCCTGCTGCACTCCTGATACAGACTCTGCCTGCTGCACTCCTGATACAGACTCTCCCTGCTGCACTCTGATACAGACTCTGCCTGCTGCACTCTTGATACAGACTCTGCCTGCTGCACTCCTGATACAGACTCTGCCTGCTGCACTATGATACAGACTCTGCCTGCTGCACTTCTGATACAGACTCTGCCTGCTGCACTCCTGATACAGACTCTCCCTGCTGCACTCTGATACAGACTCTGCCTGCTGCACTCTTGATACAGACTCTGCCTGCTGCATTCCTGATACAGACTCTGCCTGCTCCACTCCTGATACAGACTCTGCCTGCTGCACTCTGATATAGACTCTGCCTGCTGCACTCTGATGTAGACTCTGCCTGCTGCACTTTGATACAGATTCTGCCTTCTGCACTCTGATACAGACTCTGCCTGCTGCACTATGATACAGACTCTGCCTGCTGCACTCCTGATACAGACTCTGCCTGCTGTACTCCTGATACAGACTCTGCCTGCTGCACTCTGATACAGACTCTGCCTGCTGCACTCTTGATACAGACTCTGCCTGCTGCACTCCGGATACAGACTCTGCCTGCTGCACTCTTGATACAGACTCTGCCTGCTGCACTCCGGATACAGACTCTGCCTGCTGCACTCTGATACAGACTCTGCCTGCTGCACTCTGATACAGACTTTGCCTGCTGCACTCCTGATACAGACTCTGCCTGCTGCACTCCTGATACAGAATCTGCCTGCTGCACTCTGATACAGACTCTGCCTGCTGCACTATGATACAGTCTCTGCCTGCTGCACTCCTGATACAGACTCTGCCTGCTGCACTCCTGATACAGACTCTCCCTGCTGCACTCTGATACAGACTCTGCCTGCTGCACTCTTGATACAGACTCTGCCTGCTGCACTCCTGATACAGACTCTGCATGCTGCACTCCTGATACAGACTCTGCCTGCTGCACTCCTGATACAGACTCTGCCTGCTGCACTCCTGATACAGACTCTGCCTGCTGCACTCTGATATAGACTCTGCCTGCTGCACTCTGATGTAGACTCTGCCTGCTGCACTCTGATACAGACTCTGCCTTCTGCACTCTGATACAGACTCTGCCTGCTGCACTATGATACAGACTCTGCCTGCTGCACTCCTGATACAGACTCTGCCTGCTGCACTCCTGATACAGACTCTGCCTGCTGCACTCCTGATACAGACTCTGCCTGCTGCACTCCAATACAGACTCTGCCTGCTGCACTCTTGATACAGACTCTGCCTGCTGCACTCCAGATACAGACTCTGCCTGCTGCACTGCTGATACAGGCTCTGCCTGCTGCACTCCTGATACAGAATTTGCCTTCTGCACTCTGATACAGACTCTGGCTGCTGCACTATGATACAGACTCTGCCTGCTGCACTCTGATACAGACTCTGCCTGCTGCCCTCCTGATACAGAATCTGCCTTCTGCACTCCTGATACAGACTCTGCCTGCTGCACTCCTGATACAGACTCTCCCTGCTGCACTCTGATACAGACTCTGCCTGCTGCACTCTTGATACAGACTCTGCCTGCTGCACTCCTGATACAGACTCTGCCTGCTGCACTGCTGATACAGACTCTGCCTGCTGCACTTCTGATACAGAATCTGCCTGCTGCACTCTGATACAGACTCTGCCTGCTGCACTCTGATACAGACTCTGTCTGCTGCACTATGATACCAACTCTGCCAGCTGTACTCTCATACAGACTCTGCCTGCTGCACTCTGATACAGACTCTGTCTGCTGCACTCTGATACAGACTCTGCCTGCTGCACTCTGATACAGACTCTCCCTGCTGCACTCTGATACAGACTCTGCCTGCTGCACTCCTGATACTGACTCTGCCTGCTGCACTCTGATACAGACTCTGCCTGCTGCACTCTGATACAGACTCTCCCTGCTGCACTCCTCATACAGACTCTGCATGCTGCACTATGATACAGACTCTGCCTGCTGCACTATGATACAGACTCTGCCTGCTGCACTCCTGATACAGACTCTGCCTGCTGCACTCTGACACAGACTCTGCCTGCTGCACTCTGATACAGACTCTGCCCTCTGCACTCCTGATACAGACTCTGTCTGCTGCACTCTGATACAGACTCTGCCTGCTGTACTCTGACACAGACTCTGCCTGCTGCACTCTGAAACATACTCTGCCTGCTGCACCATCTAGTATGTCCTACTGGGTCCAGCTGCTGCTCGTCTGTTAGTCTGTCCTAGAGTGGCACCTGGCGTTCATTGGGAGCCAAGTCTAACCTCACCATCAGAGGCTTTAGTGAACGGTCTGGTGCTCGCTTAGTCACGCGCCTCCAGGCTCTCCGGGGTCCGTGGCACAGTGGTTCTGACTAGCCCAGGGGATGGGGATGACTCGGTACCCGGGCCTTTGCCTTTAGGGATGTCGCGGTGGTCTGCTCCCGGGCCCGTACCCTGGGGTCTCTCTTTAAAAAGATAGATATTTGTTTTTTTAAGTTTATAAAAGTTCGTGACGCCACCTGTGGCTTCTGGTGAGAATCACCAGCGCTGTTGCAGTCCACTGAGGCTGATGATAAGGTCACTCTATGGTATAGCTCCCCACAGGTGGAGCTAGGCCTCAGGGCAGTGTATGAAGGGGAATGCAGGACAGACGAGACCCAGCCGGATCTGAGCAAGAACAGGGACATACACGATAGTCACTTCAGTACCTTTTACTGATGGAAATTCAGGCACGTCCCGGAGCACTGTATGGTGAAGGGTGCATGTTAGGATCCTCCCCAATGAGCGGGTTTTGGGCCTCGTGTTTCTTGCTTCTGCGTAGTAAGTTTCTGACCTGCCTGGAGCTAGGCCTAACTTTGTCTCTGTCCTGCGTTGGCTGACCTTGTGGTAGGGCCTTTTCTTGGAGTACACGCACCTTAGCTGCGGGCCTATGTGTCTCCTGGCTCTGTTACGTATCAGCACTTTAGCGATCCTGGGACTTGTAGTTCCCCAGGGATTCTGGTTATGCCTTACTGGGTCTTAGAGATCCCGGTAAACTTCGGACCCGGTGTCCGGTAACTTCTTCGGGGGCACACCTAAAGCTCACCTCCCTGAGCTACACAGAGTCTTGATCTGGATAAGCTCCACTGCAGGATAGCAATTGCAGGAGCTGGAACAGGCTTTTGTCCTCTGAGGTAACTCTTCTCCGACTGTACTGGACTCACTGCTAAACCAGAATAGACTGACTGCTGCCTGGCCCCACCTTCCTTATTTATCTATCCCTAGCGGGCTCCCTCTGGTGGTCTGAGGTGGAAGGTGGAGATGTGTGAATGTTTATGGGGGCCTCTTGTGGAGGAATCCTTCAATACACCCTTCCAGGATCTGTGATACCAATTTCAGCTGGGCGTCACATTCCCCCCTAATTAAACTCAGCACTCCCGGGCTGAAGTACATTTTATATAACAACAACAATAGGAACATAAGCAATGCAAGAACAATCTTCCCTTTATGGGAGGCACGAATCTTAAATGTTACATAACAATAACAAATGCAGAGTGTCCCCAGAATCCAAGTCTCTTGTGGTGAGGTTCCCAGCAAGGATGTCCATCTCACAGGGTAGAGTACTTAGTGGTTTTGAGGGACCTGTCCTAAACCCTCTACGTAGGCCCTGGGGTGGCTGCAGGGCATGAAGATCCCGAGTTGGACCTCCAAGAGAGCCACTCCAGACAGGTTTTTCTTCTGAGGTCACCTAAAAGGGGCACTCCAGGGAGTGCAATTATATACAGAAACAGTTTTTGGGCTGCACACAGTCCTCAGCCACACAGTTCTTTATGCCAAGAATAAAGGAATTAATGAGGTTAAGCATAAATTAATAAAGACATATGCATGAAAATACACAATACAGTACATTACAATTTAATACTCAATACCCCAGGGGTAACTATTAGTGTTGAGCGAACATGCTCGACACTGCTCGGTACTCGCCCGAGCATCACGCTACTCGGGATGTTTGGCGAGCACCGAGCATTTCCGGGTTACTCGAGCGGGAGCTCGGGTCTCCGCCCTGCATGTTTGGTGCTCTTTACAGAGCCAATGAACATGCAGGGATTGCCAGCCAGTCACTGTAATGCTGCAGCCATGTTGGTTGTGGGCATTACAGTGATTGGCTGGCCGCACAGCGTCACCTCGAGTATTTAAAACGGGGCGCCGCCATCTTGGACACAGTCGCTCCGGATTAGACAGTGTAGGGACAGTGCTGCTGATTTAGGGAGAGATATAAACTGCGAAATAGTTAGTGTAGGGTCTGTAAAGGCTGCCAGAACAAACAAACAGTCCTTTTCAGGACTAATATCCATCCCAGATACCAGGCAGGCAGGCTGTATAGGAGACACAGTGGTTATACCAGCAAACGCTGCATTACAGTCCTGTGTGCTCATGTTGCTGAAATTGCTGGACTTAGCACCAGGTGTCGGGGGCCAGGAAAAATCCTTTTTTTTTCATCTAAATCCTCCTTTTCTTTTCCTCCTTCACACTGTACAAATACCCGTCTTATTAACCTTTTGGTGTGTCCCCCCCCAAAAAAAAGCGTGTTTCTGATTTTTCAGACACAAATATAACTGTTGAAAATAGTCTGGTGTAGGCTAGAGAAACAGAAGTGTTGTTTTGCACTTCCACAGTTCAAACCTCTGTATTATCCATTTTGGGCCATTTGTATCTAAAAAAACAAACAGTTTGAGTGTGTCGCTCACTGTTCAGCCGCAAATATCTCTATTTAAAAAAGTGTGGTATACCCCAGTAAACAATAACTGTGGTTTTGCCATCCCACAGTAAAAAATCTCAATTATTCAGGTTTTGGTAGTTTTTTCCGTAAAGAAAAACAGTAGTGTCTCCTGACTGTTGTGACACAAAAATCTATCTGTTGAAAATAGTCTTGTGTAGGCCCGACATCCCAGTGTGGTTTCGTAGTTCCACGGGTCAAATCGCTGTACTATCCAGTTTTGGGCCTTTGGTATCTAAAAAAAAAGCAGTTTGAGTGTGTCGCTCACTGTTCAACCGCAAATATCTCTATTTAAAAAAGTGTGGTATACCCCAGTAAACAATAACTGTGGTTTTGCCATCCCACGGTAAAAAATCTCTATTATTCAGCTTTTGGTAGTTTTTTCCGTAAAGAAAAACAGTAGTGTCTCCTGACTGTTGTGACACAAAAATATATCTGTTGAAAATAGTCTTGTGTAGGCCCGACATCCCAGTGTGGTTTCGCAGCTCCACGGGTCAAATCGCTGTACTATCCAGTTTTGGGCCTTTGGTATCTAAAAAAAAGCAGTTTGAGTGTGTCGCTCACTGTTCAGCCGCAAATATCTCTATTTAAAAAAGTGTGGTGTGCAACAGTAAACAATAACTGTGGTTTTGCCATCCCACGGTAAAAAATCTCTATTATTCAGCTTTTGGTAGTTTTTTCCGTAAAGAAAAACAGTAGTGTCTCCTGACTGTTGTGACACAAAAATATATCTGTTGAAAATAGTCTTGTGTAGGCCCGACATCCCAGTGTGGTTTCGCAGCTCCACGGGTCAAATCGCTGTACTATCCAGTTTTGGGCCTTTGGTATCTAAAAAAAAAGCAGTTTGAGTGTGTCGCTCACTGTTCAGCCGCAAATATCTCTATTTAAAAAAGTGTGGTATACCCCAGTAAACAATAACTGTGGTTTTGCCATCCCACGGTAAAAAATCTCTATTATTCAGGTTTTGGTAGTTTTTTCCGTAAAGAAAAACAGTAGTGTCTCCTGACTGTTGTGACACAAAAATCTATCTGTTGAAAATAGTCTTGTGTAGGCCCGACATCCCAGTGTGGTTTCGCAGTTCCACGGGTCAAATCGTTGTACTATCCAGTTTTGGCCCTTTGGTATCTAAAAAAAAAGCAGTTTGAGTGTGTCGCTCACTGTTCAGCCGCAAATATCTCTATTTAAAAAAGTGTGGTATACCCCAGTAAACAATAACTGTGGTTTTGCCATCCCATGGTAAAAAATCTCTATTATTCAGGTTTTGGTAGTTTTTTCCATAAAGAAAAACAGTAGTGTCTCCTGACTGTTGAGACACAAAAATATATCTGTTGAAAATAGTCTTGTGTAGGCCCGACATCCCAGTGTGGTTTCGTAGTTCCACGGGTCAAATCGCTGTACTATCCAGTTTTGGGCCTTTGGTATCTAAAAAAAAAGCAGTTTGAGTGTGTCGCTCACTGTTCAACCGCAAATATCTCTATTTAAAAAAGTGTGATATACCCCAGTAAACAATAACTGTGGTTTTCCTCTTCCACGGTTCTAATCTACTCTTTAATACCCTTTTTCCATTGATAGTGCAAGTGTAAGCTATTTTACTTCATTTACAATGGGCAAGGCGCGTGGCAAGGGACGTGGAAGTGGACGTTCTGGTGATGGTTCGTGCAGAGGAAGGGGCCGTGGCCAAGGTGAAAATGTGCCACAACCAACAGCCACATCTTCTCGCTCCCACTTCTTGACCAAATTACTAGGGAAGCACAGAACAACACCAGTATTGAGAACTGATCAGTGTGAACAGGTTATTAATTGGATAGCAGATAATACTTCCAGTTACCTTGGCACCACCACCTCCGGTCTGTCTTCCACACGGTCAACTCTTAGTAGCCGTGAGTCTCGACCGCATACGCCTCCTCACCCTGATGCTCCTTCCTCCCACCATGCCGAGTGTCGTCAGACAGCAAGTGATCCCACACTTGGACACTCTGAAGAGCTGTTCACTGGTCCATTTCCATATTTGGGCCCCTCGCCTGATACGCTTGAAGTGGTGGAAGAGGAGATCCCATGTTGCGATGCCCAAATATTTGAACAGCCACGGCCACAGGAAGTCGACGTTGGCAATCTGTCACAAGAGGTGGACGATGACGAGACACAATTGCCAGGAAGTGAGGAGGAGGATCGTGGTGCGCAAGTGGAAGAGGAGGAGGTGGTGGATGATCTAGTAACTGACCCAACGTGGAAGGAGGACATGCAGAGTGAGGCCAGCAGCACACAGGGGGAGGGAGGCAGAGTACCCCAACAGGCAGGAAGAAGCAGTGTGGTGGCCGCAGACAGAAGGCAGGCAACCGTTCCCCGTAACACCAACACGAGGGACGTTGCCAGTACAAGCGGTAGGTCTTCCAGAGTCTGTAATTTTTTTAAAGACTCTGCTGATAACCCCAAAAAGGCCATATGTTCCACCTGCCATGCCAGCATCAGCAGGGGTGACAAAACTACCAGCCTGACCACCACCAGCATGATCAGGCACATGGCAGCAAAGCACCCGACTTTGTGGGGCAAAGCCCAGGGTCCACGACCAGTGTCAGCGGGTGTCACCACTGCTTCTTCCACTGTTGTGCATGCAATAGAACCCCCTGTTGTGTGTGCAAGGCAATCCCCTGTCCATACTGCATGTAAAGATGCCCCCTCCTCTCAGTCTTCACTTGCTATGGCAGTTTCTCAAGAAACAGCATCAACGTCCACGTCCCACCGCAGCTTTCAATTGTCCATATCCCAGACCTTTGAACGAAAGCGGAAATTCGCAGCTAACGCCCCACAGGCCACAGTCCTAAATTCGCACATTTCACGACTGCTTGCATTGGAAATGCTGCCTTTTAGGCTGGTGGAGATGGAATCCTTACGCAATCTTATGGCGGTGGCCGTCCCTCGGTACTCGGTCCCCAGCCGACACTATTTTGCCTGGTGTGCCATCCCCGCACTACACAAGCACGTGTCCCAAAGCATCTGCCGTGCCCTCAACAACGCAGTTACTGGGAGAGTCCACCTGACAACGGACACGTGGACAAGTGCTTGTGGCCAGGGACGGTACATCTCTCTGACGGCACACTGGGTAAACATAGTGGAAGCCGGGACCCAGTCGGACCTTGGGACGGAACACATCCTCCCCACACCGAGGATTGCGGGCCCTATGTCAGTCAGAGTTGCCCCCACAGTGTACAGCTCCTGCGCATCCTCCTCCTCCTCCTCATGTTCAGCCTCCATCTCAGATATCACCACATCAGTTACAAGCTGGAAGCATTGCAGTACTGCCTCCGCCAAGCGGCAACAGGCTGTGCTGAAACTCATAAGCTTAGGTGATAAACCTAACACTGCTTGTGAGTTGTGGACAGCTGTGAAAGAGCAGGCAGATCTGTGGCTGAGACAGCTGAACCTACATCCCGGCATGGTCGTGTGTGACAATGGCCGTAACCTGGTGGCGGCTCTGATGCGAGGTGAGATCACACACGTACCATGCCTGGCTCATGTGCTTAACCTCGTGGTTCAGCGGTTTCTTAAATCGTACCCCGAGTTGCCAGATCTGCTCGTGAAAGTACGCTGCCTGTCAGCTCATTTTCGCAAGTCGACTACAGCTTCCGCCGCCCTTGCTGTGTTGCAGCAGCGTTTGCAGCTTCCGGCACACCGACTGGTGTGTGATGTCCCCACACGTTGGAACTCTACCCTCCACATGTTGCAAAGGATTTGTGAGCAGAAGAGAGCAGTTATGGAGTACCAGCTGCAGCAAGGCCGTCGATATTCAGGTCAGACTCCACACATAAGACCTCAGGAGTGGACCTGGATGTCTGACATATGTACCATCCTGACAAACTTTGAGGAGGCCACCAAGATGGTGTGTGGCGATGGCGCCATCATTAGTGTCAGCATCCCACTTGTCTGTCTTTTGCAACGCTCTCTGCAGAGAAATAAAGAGGAGGCATTGCAGCCAGAGTATGATGAGATGGATCAAGAAGCCGTAGCGGGCGATTACACACAGCCCAGCCTCATCTCATCCCAATGTGCATTGGGGGACAATGAGGGAGAGGAGGAGGAGGAGGAGGAGGAAGAACAGGAGCTGCTATCCTGCGTTGTAGACGGTAGTACCTGTAAAAGTGTCATACCGTCGGTTCAGCGTGGGTGGCCTGAGGACAGGGGGGAGGAGGAAGAGGAGGAGGAGGAGAGCATGATTAGTCGTCATCTTGGTGAGGACACGGAAATCTTGCCCGTTACCAGTCTGGCACGCATGGCTGACTTTGTTACGCTGCCTTAACCGTGACCCTCGCGTTGTCAAAATGTTGGGTGACAGTCATTACTGGTTGGTGACACTTGTAGACCCCCGCTACAAGGAGAACTTTCACTCTCTTATTCCTGAGGTGGAGAGGTCTACAAAAATGGGGCAATACCAGAAGGCCCTTGCTGCAGAACTCTTAAAAAAATTCCCATCTGAACACGCTAGCGGCAGAGGTCACAGTTCGTTGCCCAACCAAGGCGTACAGGCGAGAGAGATGCAACTCCAATCCAGCAGAGGCAGGGGAACACTGTCAACGTTCTGGGACAGTTTTCTGACACCCGCCCAGCTTACAGGCCCTGAGGCGCGGGGTACTCTCACAAGGAGTGGAAAGTTTCAAAAGATGGTGAGGGAGTACCTTGCCGATCGCACCAGCGTCCTCCGTGATTCCTCTGTGCCTTTTAATTATTGGGTATCCAAGCTGGACACTTGGAATGAACTCGCTCTGTACGCCTTGGAGGTCCTGGCCTGCCCTGCCGCTAGCGTGTTATCGGAGTGTGTTTTTAGTGCCGCTGGGGGAATTATAACTGATAAGCGCACTCGCCTGTCAACTGACAATGCTGACAAGCTGACCCTTATCAAAATGAACAAGGGCTGGATTGGGCCAGACTTCTCATCACCACCAAATGACAGCAGAGTAACATAAAGTCAAATCCACTGTGTTATTTCGGGAGGTGTATTCACATGCACTGCTTCACACCCACATATGGGTATACGCTTCCTCGTTTCGGCTGTTTAATCTTCTTCTTCTTTTCCTCAGCCTCCACCACCACTATACCCCCAGGGTGCCAGCATTGCAAGTTCCTCCGTCCTTATTTTTGGCAGCTTTTGCTTGCAAGGCATAAGCAAATACTATGGGACACCCACTCCCCAATAATGGGACTTATGTTTGAAATATGCTGTACTGCATGGCTCTTGTAAGGGGCATTGCAAGTTGCTCCGTCCTAATTTTTGGCAGCTTTTGCTTGGAAAGCATAAGCAAATACTATGGGACACCCACTCCCCAATAATGGGACTTATGTTTGTAATATGCTGTACTGCATGGCTCTTGTTAGGGGCATTGCAAGTTGCTCCGTCCTAATTTTTGGCAGCTTTTGCTGGGAAAGCATAAGCAAATACTATGGGACACCCACTCCCCAATAATGGGACTTATGTTTGTAATATGCTGTACTGCATGGCTCTTGTAAGGGACATTGCAAGTTGCTCCGTCCTAATTTTTGGCAGCTTTTGCTGGGAAAGCATAAGCAAATACTATGGGACACCCACTCCCCAATAATGGGACTTATGTTTGTAATATGCTGTACTGCATGGCTCTTGTAAGGGGCATTGCAAGTTGCTCCGTCCTAATTTTTGGCAGCTTTTGCTTGGAAAGCATAAGCAAATACTATGGGACACCCACTCCCCAATAATGGGACTTATGTTTGAAATATGCTGTACTGCATGGCTCTTGTAAGGGGCAGTGCAAGTTGCTCCGTCCTAATTTTTGGCAGCTTTTGCTGGGAAAGCATAAGCAAATAATATGGGACACCCACTCCCCAATAATGGGACTTATGCTGTACTGCATGGCTCTTGTAAGGGGCATTGCAAGTTGCTCCGTCCTAATTTTTGGCAGCTTTTGCTGGGAAAGCATAAGCAAATACTATGGGACACCCACTCCCCAATAATGGGACTTATGTTTGTAATATGCTGTACTGTATGTGACGCGCCCCCTGGGCCATGTGTACACGTGTGTGGGATACCCGATGCCGGGTCTCTGGGGTCTGTAGTCTCCGTGGCGGTGACCCGGTCCCGTGGCTCAGGCTGGTCAAACCAGTGGCAGTCTTTCTTAGGTTTTGAGGTTAATTGTCCGACTGCGCCATCCGTGGATTGCGGTCAGGGAGTACCACCGCTGCGAGGCAGACCGCTGAGGCTGGTGTTGTGTGCGCAGCATAGAATGGGATAACTCCCCTCGGGAGGAGTATAGCCTCAGGGCAGTGAATGTGGATTATGGGGGTGATGGTGCACGAGCGCAGCAGGAATGACTCATAGTCTTTGCCGTGCAGTTCAGGGTCTTTACTGATTATAAGGTAGACCCTCCCGGGAGTACTGGCTAGCATAAGAGGCCTGGTCAGTCTGTGAGCAAGCAGGAGTTCCCCTGGCCAGGTGGAGTTGTAGGCCTCCCCGTCTGTCTGCACTCTTCCTGGCTACCTTGCTGTAAGCAGGTAGAAGTAGCCCACGTCCTTGAGTGTACCGTGTAGTGCTCACCCGTATGGCTGGTGACTTGGGGCCTTCTGTTAGCCTCCGCTCCACGACAGCGGTGCTGGTCCCTTGCTTGTGACTGAGCCTCCGGGCTTCTATGGCCAGAGGACCTGAAATCCCCTGCCGGCTGGTTTCTGCTGCTGGATATATAAGTCCTCACAGCTTCGGACTCCTGTGTCCGGTTCCTATTGTCTTCTGCCAGGGCGAGCTCTGCTCAGCTTCCAGCCCCTGGTCTTTAGCTCCTAGCTCCTACAGAGCTCCTTGCTGTTACTTTCCCTTGCTCTCACTCTGACTCTGACTGTTCTCTGACTCACTCAACCCCGCCCCAGATCCAGTTTATAAGGGCAGAATTCTCCCCTCCCAGGATTGGGGCAGGAGGATGTTGCATGTTTAAGGGATCCTGACCAGGAAACCTCCCACTTGCTCTCCGACGTAATATCTCTATCACTGTGGTGACCAGACCCCTGGGGTGCCACACATGGCTCTTGTAAGGGGCATTGCAGTTCCTCATAATTTTTGGAAAGCCTTCCATTCACTGCTTAGGCCAACAGTGAACGGGAGACCCAGTTGCTATAAATGGAAAAAAAGGTTTAGTTAACGCCCTCTGTCCTCCATGTCATTTCCAAGGGGCATTGGAGTGGCTCGAAATTTTTGGTAGGCATTGCACTCACTGTATGCCCTATAACTGTGTAGCCGAACCGCTCCTTTTGTTACAGAAACATATCCTACAAGACATATCTGGTTGACTGGCCTGATATTGATGTGAATGGTCCCTGTTCCTCCTGCTCTTTCTCCTTTGCCACTACCTCATCCATCATTTATCACCTGAAGCTTTGTTTTAACGGGAGTCATAGAACTTGGATAGTAGCAGGAAAACATCCAGCAATCCTCGGAGGAGGTAGGATATGCGCCAAAATGCTGACCACCTCAGGCCTAGCCACTACTACATACATGCGCTTGCATTACAACTAAACAAAGCAGATGCTAACTTCTATCATCCTCATCATGCTCCTCACCTTGGCACTCTCAACTCCCCTGATGGAGAAGCCAGGGCCCACCGGAGGAGTCTGATAGTCCGGTGGGCTCGGCCAATGCTGCTCTAAAGCAGGCCAGGCTAAGAAAAGTGTGGGAAAGGTTACCGGGACAAGTAGGGGTGGCTGGGGACCGAGTATGGACACCCGGCCGCCGGGCGGCTGGGGACTGAGTATGGATTCCAGGCCGCCAACACAGCCATGACGTGGTGGCCAGATTCCGCCTCCACATGCCTAAAAGGCCCAATTTCAAGTTCAAGCAAGCAAGCAGTATGGAATTGCAGCCTGGGGGTGGGTGGGTGGCAGGCTGCATACTTGAGCTTGTATTGCAAGGAATGGGGGAGGTACAATTGAACACTGCCCTGGGACTAGAACTTGCATGGGGATAGTTGCAAGTCTGCATCTTCTGATGCGGTAAGGATCACTTATGATGGGCACACTATTAGACAGTGACCTGGGAGTCAGAAATGCTTACAGGGGTCTTCCCCATGCTGTTTCCTTGTCTTTTCAGCACTTTATGCATGTGTCACACAGCACATGGCCAGATAAGGTTGTAAAATGTTAAAATGACATTTCACGGTGAATGCATTTGTCATAGTTGAAAGCAATACAAAAGTGCAAAAACGCATAAAAAATGCTACTTGTGAACATAGCCGAAGGTGTGGAGGAGTATTTTTGTTTTTGGTCATTTATTTTAACTTATACACAAGTCTTTACCCTGGAAAGGATGTTCCTTAACATATTTCACAGGAAAAAAGTTTCACTTTCGTTTTTGAACGTTTTATTGTGAGCCTGTAAAAGTGGCTTAATACCTCTGACCACGTTGTTGACAGCAGTGACCTGGGGGTCAGAAATGCTTCCTGGGGCGATCCCCATGCTGTCCCCATGTCATTTGAGCACTGTCACTATCGTTTTGGGCACTTGTTAGGCTTTTAAAAGACTGCTGGGGGTGCCACCGCAAAAATGCTCGAGTCTCCCATAGACTAACATTGGGCTCGTTGCTCGGGTTGAGCACCCGAGTATCACGGCGAGCTCGGCCCGAGCTTCGAGCACCCGAGCATTTTAGTGCTCGCTCAACACTAGTAACTATCTACACTCTCAGAAATTTGACTACTTTACTCAGTGTACCTGACAGGGGGTTTACCTCTCGTGCTACGTATTGATCTGCGTATTACGATGGTTGGTGCGGTGTCAGTGTCTGTATTCTCAGTTACTCTACCAGTTCTACATGTAACCATGTTGTAAAACTGCCTTAACCTCTCTCTTGGGCTGGCATGTCTACCATTGGCTGGGCCCTCTTGCTCTGCTCCTACCAGGGATCCTTCATACGGGGATACTTCTTGAGCTGGCTCTTCTGCAGCACTTACAGGTTCAACTTGCTGTGGAGGGTTTTCTGGCTGTTCATAGAATTGGAGTACTGCACCTCCTATTTGAGGCCAATCAGCTGGAAAGTCTCCTAGGTCAGTGTGTGCTTCTTCAGGTTCTTCCTGGATTGTGAGAGGCACTTTTTCTTGGGGTTTCAGTAAGTCTGAACACAACTTTAGGTGGTCCCTGGACACTGTAGCAGATGTTCTCCCTCCATCTCGACTGATTATGCAGGTCTTCTTATTGTGAAATCTTGACGGTAGCACAGTGTAGGGATCTTTTTCCCACTGATCGTCAAGTTTGTGGTTGCGTCTTTTTCTTTTCAATACTGTTTCACCAGCTGTAAAAGGTTCTGCGGGTGCTTTTTTGTTGTATTAAACTTCCTGCTTTTCTCTCACCCGAGTAAGACTGTCCTCGACACAGGCTTGTACCCTTCTGTACTGCTCTTGTCTGGTCTTGTCCCAGTCCTCAGTGGTCATATCAGCTTCAGGCTCGACAACACCAAGCTCCAGATCCATGAGCAGCTTTCCTGGCCTTGCCCGCATGAGATATGCCGGAGTGCAATTGTTGGAACTTACTGGTATATGATTATACAGATCTACTAAATCAGGTAGTAGGTCTGGCCACTGGTTTCTCTCCTCAAGTGGTATGGTCTTTAGCAGGTCGATGATGATGTTGTTCATCTTTTCGCAGAGACCGTTCGTTTGCGGATGTTACGGTGTAGTTCTGATCTTTTTACAACCGTAGAGATGGCAGAACTCCTTGAACAACTCAGCCTCAAAGGCCGGGCCTTGGTCCGTTAGCACCTGCTCAGGATAACCATGGGGTCTACAGAAATACGCTTGGAACGTCTTTGCTGCTGTCTCTGCCGTCAGGTCTTTGACGGGGGCGACCACCAGGAAACGTGAGTAGTGATCCACCATGGTCAGGGCGTAGGAGTACCCTGACCTGCTGGGTGACAATTTGACATGGTCCAGGGCCACGACCTCCAGGGGCTGAGATGTTTTGATGGGTTGCAGGGGTGCCTTCTGG
The DNA here is from genome assembly GCF_046119375.1 of Phyllobates terribilis. Taxonomy (NCBI): domain Eukaryota; kingdom Metazoa; phylum Chordata; class Amphibia; order Anura; family Dendrobatidae; genus Phyllobates; species Phyllobates terribilis. The sequence continues at coordinate 41,200,169 of NW_027362770.1, read as the reverse complement.
CTGCTGTAGTCCTTTCTTCTTAGGCTACAGGGTCCACAGTCTCGGCACCACCGCTCAATGGAACTGCGCATTCCCACCCAGTAGAATCGACACTTCAGCAGGGTCTCTAGCTTTTTCCAGCCAAAGTGCCCCGCCTGATCGTGGTAAGCTTCTAATACCATCTGGATGTCTATCTTCGGGACCACTATCTGCCATACCTTCTCATGAGTTCTTGGATTGACGTACCTCCGGCACAGCTTCTCACGGTAGATAAACAGCCGGCTTCTCTCGTTCCACAGCTGCTTTGCTTGCAGAGACTCATCTTTCTCCAGGGAGGCACCCTCTTGGGTTATCAGCTGTTTAATGTGGCTGACAACCGGGTCACTGTCCTGGGTCTCTTGCCAGCTGTGGTGAGGAAGGGGGTTTAACGTCTTTCCACGCTGCCTCCTGAAGGCTCGTTGCTCATGGATCATCCCATTACGGTGAAAGGCAGGTAGCTCAATCTCTTCCAAGTCATCCACTTCTTCCTCTGTGTCTGACTGGTGAGGCATCCTAGACAAGGCATCGGCATTGGCGTTCTTGCGGCCCGCCCGGTATTTAATTGTAAATTGGTAATTCTACAGCCGAGCCATCCATCGCTGTTCCAGTACCCCGAGCTTAGCTGTTTCAAGATGGGTCAAGGGGTTGTTATCAGTAAATGCAGTGAATTTGCTGGAGGCCAGATAGTGCTTGAACCTTTCAGTGATGGCCCAGACCAAGGCCAGGAACTCCAACTTAAAGCTGCTATAGTTCTCTGGGTTTCTCTCGGTCGGGCGGAGCTTCCTGCTTGCGTATGCGATCACCTTCTCTTGGCCATTCTGCTTCTGACTTAGGACAGCTCCCAGTCCTTTGTTGCTGGCATCTGTATACAGCAGGAACGGTTGGCTGTAGTCAGGGTAGGCTAGGATCTCATCACCTGTCAGGATCTCCTTCATCTCCTGAAACGAGTCAGCTTGCTCCTTACCCCAGTAGAATGGAGGGTTTTGCCTTTGGGGGACTGCCCTACCAGGAGGTCTTGCAGAGGAGCTGCTTTCTTAGTGTAGTCCTTTACGAACCTCCGGTAGTATCCTACTAGTCCCAAGAACTGATGCACCTCCTTGAGGTTTTTCGGCTCCGGCCACTTCTGGATGGCAGTGACTTTCTCCGGGTCTGGTGCTACCCCTTCCAGACTGACAATGTGCCCCAGGTACTGTACCTTTCTCTTGAGCAGGTGGCACTTTGAGGGCTTCAAATTCATCCCGTACCGGGACAGTGACTCAAATACCTCTGCCAGGTGTTTCAAGTGGTCTTCGTACATCATCCAGGTAAAGTAACACAGTCTCGAAGTTGCGGTGTCCCAGGCAGCACTCCATCAATCTCTGGAACGTTCCGGGGGCATTGCAGAGTCCAAACGGCATACTATTGAACTCGCAGAGTCCCATCGGGGTGGTGAAGGCCGTCTTCTCCCGATCCTCCTCAGCCACAGATACTTGCCAGTACCCACTAGTGAGGTCAAGGTTGGAAAAGTAATTTGCAGACTTTAAGGCAGCTAGGGACTCCTCTATGCGTGGTAAAGAGTATGCATCTTTATGTGTAATGCGATTTACTTGACGGTAATCTACACACAATCTCATGCTCCCATCCTTCTTCCTAACCAGCACTAGGGGAGCTGCCCAGGGACTACAACTATCCCTTATCACTCCCGCCTTCCTCATGTCATGCAGCATTTCTTTTGCCTTCTGGTAGTGAGCTGGGGGTATAGGCCTATAACGTTCTTTGATTGGGGAATGGTTGCCTGTGGGGATATGATGTTGAACCCTTTTAACCCTCCCGAAGTCAAGTGGATGTTTACTGAACACCTGCGAGTATTCTTGAACCACCCGGTGCACACCCTGTTTTTGATGGGCAGGAGTGGTGTCTGTCCCAACATGGAGCTGTTGACACCAATCCTCCACCTGGGTTGCAGGGTCATTATCCTCTACTTCATCTGGTGAGGCTAAGGACTCCGCCTCATGGATGCAGTTGTTATTTACAGCATGTAATTTGTCAACAGTGGCATAACGTGGCAGTCTGACCTCATCTTCCCCTAAGTTAAGAAGACGGACGGGCACCCTCCCATTATGTACATCTACCACTCCCCTGGCGGTTAAGAGCGTGGGTCTATGCTCGGAGCAAAGGGGTTCTACTACCGCCTGATAGCTCTGTCCTCTAAGGCCTATAGCAGCTCTACACCAGATGAGCATCTCACTCATTGGGGGGGATGACAATGGGTATGGGGTCTGTTACCCGCACGTTACCGATTTCACCGTCTGTTAACCTTACTTGCTGTTGATACATCAGGACTCGGATCTCCCTTTGCAGTGCCCTCCTTTGTCTTGGCCTGGCAGTGTCGGCGATCTGTTGGAGCAAGAACACAACCTCTCCCAAACAGTTACCAACAATGTTAGTGCCAAGTACCATATACGGATTGGTGTCATCAGGATTAATCTCTGCTACAATTAGCCCCTGGTCCTTCAGCTCCACTCTCCCCACCTTTACAGTCACATTCTTAACCCCGAGTAGGTTAAGGGGGAGTTCATTTGAAGCATATACAGTCAAATTTTGAGCTGGCGGACGTAGGTCGTCCATGGACCAGAGCCTCTTGTAGAGGACATCAGGCATGATGGTTACCTGAGATCCTGTGTCCAGCAGGGCATGCGTCGGGATCCCGTCCAGTACAATGGACAGGAAAGGTCTTCCTCCGATGAACCTGTTGTACCAGTCTGATGGGCCTGGTGAGTTCACTCCTGGGTGTCGGCCCTCGGACCCAGGGTTTTCTCGTTTAAAGGACAATTCTGGGCGATGTGTCCGGTCTTGCGGCAGCGGTAGCAGGCAGGGTCCCTCGGTGGACGGCGCTGGTCACTGGTCCTCGGCGAGGGTGGTGTTGGCCTCCTCCTCCTCCTCATCCAGGGGACATCCTCAGGGCTATCGGCTAACAGGATTTTCCCTCCTTCCTCAGGCTCCGTCCACAGCTGCAGAGCACTCAGCACAGTGGTCAGGGTTTTGCTCAACTGACGCACCTCAGAGCGCAAACTGTCCAGTTCTTTAGGGGACGTTGCTGGGACCTTGGCTTCAGCTGCCACTAGGGAGAAGGTGGGTGTTGCAGGCTCTGGGGTAGCCCCACCCTGGTAACGTTGGATGGCATTTGTTTCCAGGGGCTGCAGTCCTTTAATAGCCATGTCCTTGAGATTGTCAAAGGTGGCATCCGGATGATCCAGGGACCACCAACGCACTGTCCTGCTCTCCTCTGGAGACCTCAGTCCCCGGAAAAACTGTTCCTTCAGCATCTTGTTCTCGTTTTTGACGCTGCTTGGACTAACCTGGTTCAGAGCCCGCAGGGCCCCCTGTAGGCGCCAGGCGTAGTCCCGAACATTGTCCTCTGGTTGTTGGGAACAGCTGTAGAACCTCATCCGGAGGTCCGCCTCAGTAAGGTCCTCAAATACAGTCTGTAGTTTTTGGAAGATTGCAGACACTGACTCCTGGTCTGTGGCCGACCATGTTTCCACTTCCCGCTCCGCAGCACCGGTCAGTTGTCCTAATACAACGGCGGCTCTTTGTTTGCCGGTCATAGAGTACATGTCTAGGAAATCACATATCTTCCGTTTGAATCCAGACAGGGTATCTGGTTTGTCGTTGTACTGGGGGAGCCACTTTGCTCCAGGAATGTACGCTAAAGTCATAAGAATTACAGGTGTTACAGGCGCTGCTAGTAGAGCAGCCGCTTCAGTCTGCTCATCATCGGGCGCTGGCTGAATCTCAGGGACGTTGGCCGGCATGTCGGCGTTCTGCTGTTGCTCGTCGGACATCTCGGCGCCCCCCTAGTTAACCGTGGCTTACCTTCTGTTTTTTCTTCCGGTAGGCCGCAGCTCCGCAGGTGACGGTTGTCTTCAGGACCTTGCGTCGCTTGCGTGCTACGTCAGGATGTTCAGCGATGCTCCTTACAGGACCTGGCGCTTCTCGCTTTGACGTCAAGGCGTGGGGCGTGTCCGGGACTTCGCGCTCTTTTGCAGGTATGCCCCTAATTTTCCCGCAGTTACGCCCTTCTTCTCGCTCGGCTACCCAAGAATGACGGCAACCTTCACCACAACTTTACGTACACAGTTCAGAATAAACGCGAACAGTACCCGGTGGCAACGGGCACAACACTCTCTCGTTGCAGCGGGCACGCTATCCTGTTCATGACGCCAGTTGGAGATGACTAGCCCAGGGGATGGGGATGACTCGGTACCCGGGCCTTTGCCTTTAGGGATGTCGCGGTGGTCGGCTCCCGAGCCCGTACCCTGGGGTCTCTCTTTAAAAAGATAGATATTTGTTTTTTTAAGTATATGAAAGTTTGTGACGCCACCTGTGGCTTCTGGTGAGAATCACCAGCGCTGCAGCAGTCCACTGAGGCTGATGATAAGGCCGCTCGATGGTATAGCTCCCCACAGGTGGAGCTAGGCCTCAGGGCAGTGTATGAAGGGGAATGCAGGACAGACGAGACCCAGCCAGGTCTGAGCAAGAACAGGGACAGACACGATAGTCACTTCAGTACCTTTTACTGATGGAAATTCAGTCACGTCCCGGAGCACTGTAGGGTGAAGGGTGCATGTCAGGATCCTCCCCAATGAGCGGGTTTTGGGCCTCGTGTTTCTTGCTTCTGCGTAGTAAGTTTCTGGCCTGCCTGGAGCTAGGCCTAACTTTGTCTCTGTCCTGTGCTGGCTGACCTTGTGGTATGTACAGAAATTGCAGCTGCCACACTTGAATGTTCCATTACTCCTTTTCTCCTGCCATGTGCCCATATTTTTCAGAGGGGTGTAAATGTTATGGACCAGTTGGTCCCTTATTGGCCGGCCCCGTCTCAAAGTAATTGCTGGATTCGAAGTCAGCAGGTCTGCAATTTCGGTGTCAGCCTTCAATATGTCCCAATGTTTTTTCAATATTAACCTCACCTCAGTGGAACAGTCATCAAAATTCCCTATCACCCTAAGGGAGGTATCCCCAGGGGTCACTGGTTTTGATTTAAGTACAGATGTTTTTGTCTTTGATGTAGCATGACCAAAGGCATCCTTTAATACTGTTTTAGGATAGCCTCTCTCAATAAATCTATCTCTCAACTGTCTAGATTGATAGAAGAAGCACTATGGGGAGGAACAGTTGCGTCGAACCTGCAAGTATTGCCACTTCGGGATTCCCCTCCTAAGGCTCAGGGGATGATGACTGTCCCACCTTAACAAATTGTTACTTGCTGTGGGTTTACGGCATATTTGAGTTTATAAACGACCCTCACTGTCCTTCTCAATTTTAATGTCAAGGAAGCTAATTGACTGGGGATTACACCTAAGATCTATTTCGTTAGTATTAAGCTCATACACAAACCTGGTGAAAGATTTTTCATCGCCTGACCAGAGGACAATCACGTCGTCAATGTAGAATAAAATCTGGGGGCACCACCAGGACAAGGGTTCCTCCCTAAACACTATATTGTCCTCCCACCAGCCCAGGAGCAAGTTGGCATAGGAGGGAGCACAGTGGCTCCCCATGGCCGTACCCCTGAGCTGGTGGTAGAACCTGCCGTCAAAGAGAAAATAGTTGTGTGTCAACACAAATTTTAGAAGATCACAGACAAACCTATTGTGTGGAATCAGGTGGGTCCCTCTGGAGCATAGAAAAAATTCAGCAGCTCGAATACCTATATCATGGGGGATACTGCGGTACAAAGCCTCGGTGTCGATAGAGGCCAGCAACACATTTGTGTCAACACACAAGTCCTCAATTTTCAACAGCAGATCTGCAGTGTCCCTAATATAAGATGGCAAAGATGTAACGAATGATCTTAATATTCTATCGATGCAAATACCACAATTTTGTGTAAGAGAATCGTTACTGGACACTATAGGTCGACCCCGCAAGGGTTTTAAGCCCTTATGCACTTTTGGGAGGGCTTAAAATCCTGGAATCGTAGGGAATTGCTGAAGCATGAAGTTTCTTTCCTTCTCAGATATTAAGTCAATGTCCATTGCGGATTTTAAGAGCTGTGCTGGGGTGAGATCGACACACAGTGTGCCATACGTGTTCCTATCAGATAATATTTTTTAGCACATCTCCTTATAGATTGAATGGTCCATAATGACCAAGTTTCCTCCTTTATCGGAGGCCTTGAACAATGTTTTATCAATTTTTGCCAAACCGTCTAATGCCCTTCTTTCTATCCAGCTTAAATTTGACCCAGTCCTTCTGGTCTGTAAACTCAAGTTTTTAAGATCCTCTGTAACTAGCTTATGGAAAATATCAATGATCATGTTTTCAGAGAGAGGGGGCATCCTTTTGCTCTAAGGCTTTAGGTCCGTGAAGGGACCAGTGCCTGGTGGACTAGCTCCCTCCTCTATCATGTTTGCCATTAATCTTACGTCTAACAGTTCATCTTCCTCAATTCCGAGTGCAGCATATTCGGTTTTGTCATGAGTGAATAGGATATTTAATTTTTTATTAGTATCTCAACAACATAAGGAGGGCCAAAGTAGTACTGACATCTCATCGTCGCACCAGGACATATCAGACAACTACAGGGGAAGCCATTTTTGGCCGGTTGAAACAAGCCTCAACAGGAATTGGAGCCCTAATAGAGAAAGATGGGGCAGAGCAGGGAGAAGAAAGTTTCAGACTTGGAGAAACAATGCTATATGTACCACAGTAAACAACAATTCCTTGGGCGATTTTTTTTTGCCCCCTCCTTCCTCTTCTTTTTATTTTTTAGAATCAAGTGGTCCAGTTGCACGGTACGACCTATGGGAACGCATGGATACCCCTCGTTACTTCAACAGGTAGACGACAATAAGATCAGCAATTTTCTCATCCTATGAGCTGTCGGACGTGGAGCAAGCAGTACTACAAAAGGGCCTGCCATTTGTTCCGATAAATAAATTTAATGAATTTGATTGGGTAAAGGACATGAATCTCTTTGTGAGGAAATTGAAATGGAAGAAATTTTTCAGAACTCACGACAGAACCGAATGTGCTGTACTTGGAATTGAGGAAGATGAACTGTCAGACGTAAGATTAATGGCCAACATGATAGAGGAGGGAGCTAGACCACCGGGCACTGGTCCCTTCACTGACCTAAAGCCTAAGAGCAAAAGAATGCCCCCTCTCTTTGAAAACACGAGCATTGATATTTTCCATAAGCTAGTTATAGAGGAACTTAAAAACTTGAGTCTACAGACCAGAAGGACTGGGTCAAATTTAAGCTGGATAGAAAGAAGGGCATTAGACGGTTTGGCAAAAAATGATAAAATATTGTTCAAGGCCTCCGATAAAGAAGTAAACTTGGTCATTATGAACCATCCTGTCTATAAGGAGATGTGCCAAAGAATACTATCTGATATGAACACGTATGGCACACTGCATGTCGATCCCACCCCAGCATTTAACTCTGAACTAGCACAGCTCTTAAAATCCACAATGGACGTTGACTTAATATCTAAGAAGGAAAGAAACTTCACGCTTTAGCAATTCCCTACGATTCCAGAATTTTATGCCCTCGCAAATGTGCATAAGGACTTAAACCCCTTGCGGGGTCTACCTATAGTGTCCAGTAATGATTCTCTTACACAAAATTGCGGTATTTACATCAATAGAATATTAAGATCATTTGTTACATCTTTGCCATCTTATATTAGGGACCTGCTGTTGAAGATTAAGGAATTGTGTGTCGACACAAATGTGTTGCTGGCCTCTATAGACGCCGAGGCTTTGTACAGCAGTATCCCCCATGATATAGGTATTCAAGCTACAGAATTTTTTCTACGCTCCAGAGGGACCCACCTAATTCCACACAATAGGTTTGTCTGTGATCTTCTAAAATTTGTGTTGACGGCAGGTTCTACCACCAGCTCAGGGGCACAGCCTTGGGGAGCACAACTATTTAACGGCAGGTTCTACCACCAGCTCAGGGGCACGGCCATGGGGAGCACAACTATTTTCTCTTTGACGGCAGGTTCTACCCCCAGCTCAGGGGTACGGCCATTGGGATTCCCAGTGCTCCCTCCTATGCCAACTTGCTCCTGGGCTGGTGGTTGGACACTTTAGTGTTTAGGGAGGACCCCTTGTCCTGGTCGTGCTCCCAGATTTTATTCTACATTGAAGACATGCTTGTCCTCTGGTCTGGCGATGAAAAATCTTTCACCAGATTTGTGTCTGAGCTTAATACTAACGAAATAGATCTTAGGTTCACATCGGAGTGTAATCCCATGTCAAACAACTTCCTTGATATTAAAATTGAGAAGGACAGTGAGAGTCGTTTACAAACTCAAATATACCGTAAACCCACAGCTACTAACAATTTGTTATGGTGGGACAGTCATCATGCCCTGAGCCTTAGCAGGGGGATCCCGAAAGGGCAATACTTGGGGGTTCGACGCAACTGTTCCTTCCCACAGAGCTTCTTCTATAAATCTAGACAGTAGAGAGATAGGTTTATTGAGAGAGGCTATCCTAAAACAGTATTAAAAGAGGCCTTTGGTCATGCAACATCAAAGACAAAAACATCTCTACTTAAATCAAAACCAGTGACCCCTGGGGATCCCTCCCTTAGGCTGATAGGGAATTTTGATGACTGTTCCACTGAGATGAGGTTAATATTGAAAAAACATTGGGACATACAGTACAGACCAAAAGTTTGGACACACCTTCTCATTTAAAGATTTTTCTGTATTTTCATGACTTTGAAAATTGTACATTCAAACTGAAGGCATCAAAACTATGAATTAACACATGTGGAATTATATACTTAACAAAAAAGTGTGAAACAGCTGAAAATATGTCTTATATTCTAGGTTCTTCAAAGTAGCCACCTTTTGCTTCGATGACTGCTTTGCACACTCTTGGCATTATCTTGATGAGCTTCAAGAGGTAGTCACCGGAAATGGTTTTCACTTCACAGGTGTGCCCTGTCAGGTTTAATAAGTGGGATTTCTTGCCTTATAAATGTGGTTGGGACCATCAGTTGTGTTGTTCAGAAGTCAGGTGGATACACAGCTGATAGTCCTACTGAATAGACTGTTAGAATTTGTATTATGACAAGAAAAAAGCAGCTAAGTAAAGAAAAACGAGTGGCCATCATTACTTTAAGAAATGAAGGTCAGTCAGTCTGAAAAATTGGGCAAACTTTGAAAGTGTCCCCAAGTGCAGTTGCAAAAACCATCAAGTGCTACAAAGAAACTGGCTCACATGAGGACCGCCCCAGGAAAGGAAGACCAAGAGTCACCTCTGCTTCTGAGGATAAGTTTATCCGAGTCACCAGCCTCAGAAATCGCAGGTTAACAGCAGCTCAGATTAGAGACCAGGTCAATGCAACACAGAGTTCTAGCAGAAGACACATCTCTACAACAACTGTTAAGAGGAGACTTTGTGCAGCAGGCCTTCATGGTAAAATAGCTGCTAGGAAACCACTGCTAAGGACAGGCAACAAGCAGAAGAGACTTGTTTGGGCTAAAAAACACAAGGAATGGACATCAGACCAGTGGAAATCTGTGCTTTGGTCTGATGAGTCCAAATTTGAGATCTTTGGTTCCAACCACCATGTTTTTGTGCGACGCAGAAAAGGTGAACGGATGGACTCTACATGTCTGGTTCCCACCGTGAAGCATGGAGGAGGAGGTGTGATGGTGTGGTGGTGCTTTGCTGGTGATACTGTTGGGGATTTATTCAAAATTGAAGGCATACTGAACCAGCATGGCTACCACAGCATCTTACAGCGGCATGCTATTCCATCCGGTTTGCGTTTAGTTGGACCATCATTTATTTTTCAACAGGACAATGACCACAAACACACCTCCAGGCTGTGTAAGGGCTATTTGACCAAGAAGGAGAGTGATGGGGTGCTACGCCAGATGACCTGGCCTCCGCAGTCACCAGACCTGAACCCAATCGAGATGGTTTGGGGTGAGCTGGACCGCAGAGTGAAGGCAAAAGGGCCAACAAGTGCTAAGTATCTCTGAGAACTCCTTCAAGATTGTTGGAAGACCATTTCCGGTGACTACCTCTTGAAGCTCATCAAGAGAATGGCAAGAGTGGGCAAAGCAGTCATGAAAGCAAAAGGTGGCTACTTTGAAGAACCTAGAATATAAGACATATTTTCAGTTGTTTCACACTTTTTTGTTAAGTATATAATTCCACATGTGTTAATTCATAGTTTTGATGCCTTCAGTGTGAATGTACAATTTTCATAGTCATGAAAATACAGAAAAATCTTTAAATGAGAAGGTGTGTCCAAACTTTTGGTCTGTACTGTATGTGCTGGGGGAGAAAATGGCTAGAAGGTTGGAGGAGTGTTTAAACTAGGGATTGGGGGGGAGGGTATTCATTTTATAGGTGGGGAAGATAGTGCAGATAGTGACCTGGGCACAAATAAAGAAATTGGGGATGGGGTTAGAACAGTCAATAAAGTAAGAAGGAATAGAGGTACAGAGAGATACATAAAATGCATGTACACTAATGCCAGAAGCCTCACCAACAAAATGGAGGAATTAGAATTAATTGAGTTGGAAAATAATTATGACATGGTAAGGATATCTGAGACGTGGCTGGACGAGAGCCATGACTGGGCAGTTAATTTACAGGGCTATAGTCTGTTCAGAAATGACCGTACAAACAAGCGAGGGGGGGGGTGTTTATATGTAAAATCATCCTTAAAACCTGTCTTGCGGGAGGATACATGTGAATCTAATGAAAATGTAGAGTCCCTGTGGGTGGAGATAAGGGGAGAGGGAAAAATTAATAAATTACTGATAGGGGTTTGTTATAAGTCTCCAAAAATAATGGAAGTAGCGGAGAATATCCTCATAAAGCAAATAGATGAAGCAGCGACTCAAGGAGAAGTCATTATTATGGGAGACTTCAACTACCCTGAAATACATTGGGGGACAGAAACATGTAGTTCAAGCAAAGGAAATAGGTTTTTGACTACTAGGAGAGACAATTACCTTTCACGACTGGTTCAGGACCCAACAAGAAGGGGGGCACTGCTAGACCTAATATTAACCAATAGGCCAGACCGCATATCAAATATACGAGTTGGGGGTCACTTGGGTAATAGTGATCACAAAATAATACGTTTTCATGTAACCTTTAATAAGATGTGTAGTAGAGGGGTTACAAGGACACTAAACTTCAGGAAGGCAAATTTCCAACAGTTAAGAGATGATCTTAATGCAATAAACTGGGACGATATCCTGAGACATAAAGCTACACAAAGCAAATGGGAGACATTTATTAACATCCTGAATAGGACCTGTGCACAATATATACCCCTTGGGAATAAACATGCTAGAAATAGGAGGAAACCACTATGGCTAAATAGAGCTGTAAGGGGCGCAATAAGTGACAAAAAGAAAGCATTTAGAGAACTAAAGCAAGTAGGTAGTGATGAGGCATTAAATAAATATAGAAAATTAAATAAATTATGTAAAAAACAAATAAAGGCAGCAAAGATTGAGGCAGAGAGAATCATTGCCAGAGAAAGTAAAAATAACCCCAAAATATTCTTTAACTACATAAATAGTAAAAAACTAAAAAATGATAGTGTTGGCCCCCTTAAAAATAGTCTGGGTGAAATGGTGGATGAGAATGAGGAAAAAGCCAATATGCTAAATGATTTTTTTTCAACCGTATTTACAAAAGAAAATCGCATGACAGAAAACATGATTAGTGATAACAAAAATTCTCCAGTAAATGTCACTTGCTTAACCCAGCAGGAAGTACGGCGGCGTCTAAAAATCACTAAAGTTGACAAATCCCCGGGCCCGGATGGGATACACCCGCGAGTACTGCAGGAATTAAGTAACGTTATAGATAGACCATTATTTTTAATCTTTAAAGATTCCATAATAACAGGGTCTGTACCACAGGACTGGCGTATAGCAAATGTGGTGCCAATATTCAAAAAGGGGTCAAAAACTGAACTTGGAAATTATAGGCCGATAAGCTTAACCTCTACTGTGGGTAAAATCCTGGAGGGTTTCCTAAGAGATGCCATGATAGAGTATCTGAAGAATAATAACCTCATGACCCAATATCAACATGGGTTTACGAGGGACCGTTCCTGTCAAACTAATCTGATCAGTTTTTATGAGGAGGCAAGTTCTGGACTGGACCAAGGAAATGCAGTGGATGTTGTGTATATTGACTTTTCAAAAGCTTTTGATACGGTTCCACACAAAAGGTTGATACATAAAATGAGAACAATGGGGATAGGGGAAAATATATGTATGTGGGTTAAGAATTGGCTCAGTGATAGGAAACAAAGGGTGGTTATTAATGGAAAACACTCAGACTGGGTCTCAGTTAACAGTGGGGTACCACATGGGTCAGTATTGGGCCCCCTTCTTTTTAACATATTTATTAATGACCTTGTAGGGGGCATACAGAGTAATATTTCAATATTTGCAGATGACACTAAACTCTGCAGGGTAATCAATACAGAGGAGGACAATTTTATATTACAGGAGGATCTATGTAAACTAGAAGCTTGGGCTGATAAATGGCAAATGAGCTTTAATGGGGATAAATGTAAGGTAATGCACTTGGGCAGAGGAAATAAAATGTATAATTATATGCTTAATTGTAAAACACTGGGCAAAACTGTAACTGAAAAAGACCTGGGTGTATTGGTGGACGACAAGCTCACGTTTGGTGGCCAGTGTCAGGCTGCTGCTGCAAAGGCAAATAAAATAATGGGATGCATTAAAAGAGGCATAGATGCTCATGAGGAGAACATAATTTTACCTCTATACAAGTCATTAGTGCGACCACACTTAGAATACTGTGTACAGTTCTGGTCTCCGGTGTATATGTGGAACCCCAGGGGTCTGGTTACCACAGTAATAGCAATATTACGTTTGTGAGCAGGTGGGAGGTCTCCTGGTCAGGAATCCTAAGCATGCCACACCTCCTGCCCAGTCCTGGGAGGGGAAGAATTCCCCTATATAAACTGGGGCTGAGGTGGGGTTAGAAAAGAACACAGACAGAGACAGAGACACAGTCTGGTCTGGTGTGGAGCAGTTGCAGGAAAAGTGACAACAGGAGCCCTGTAGGAGCAGGAGTGAGTGCCAGAGGCTGGAAGCTAGATAGCTCGCCTTGGCTGAAGAGATCTCACCGGACACGGAGTCCGAGGCTGTGGGGACTGTTCCATACCCAGCAGCAGAAACCGACCGGCAGGGGATTTCAGGTCCTCTGGCCAGGAAACCCGAAGGCACGGTCACACGCAAGGGACCAGCACCGCCGTCGTGGAGCGGAGGCTACCAGAAGGCCCCGAGTCACCGGCCATACGGGTGAGCACCACACGGTACACTCAGGGACGTGGGCTACTTTTACCCGCTTCTAGCAAGGTAGCCAAGAAGAGTACAGTTAGTTGGGGAGGCCTACAACTCCGCCTGGCCAGGGGAGATCCTGTCTGCTCACGGACTAACCAGACCCCGACCGCTAGCCAGTACTCCCGGGAGGGTCTATCTTTGTCACCAGTAAAGACCCTGAACTACACCGCACCGTCTCTGAGTGGTTCCTGGTGCCTGCGTGCAATTCTACCATCCCCATCATCCACGTCCGCTGCCCTGAGGCCATACCCCTCCCGTTGGGGTTATACTACCCACGCTGCACAACTGTACCACCGGCCTCAGCGGTCTGCCCTGCAGCGGCGGTTTCGTAACCGCATTCAACGGGTGGCGTAGTCGAACAATATCACATCTGCCACTAAAAACATCGCCACTTAGTTTGACACCCTGGGCACGGACCGGGTCACCGCCACGAGGACTACCACCCCCAACAGATCCGGCTCCGGGTATTCCCCAAACATGGCCCAGGGGGCGCGTCAACTTTTGGCGTAGTCGGCAGGATCTCGTGCCCGCAACCACCGGGTACTGCGTGCCTGAAAAAGACTGTTAAACTTACCTGTGGTGAAGATTCCCGCCATCCGACGCCATCTTTTGCCTTCTTCCCGCCATCCGTGGAGTTTTCCCGCCATCCGACGCCATCTTTTGCCTTCTTCCCGCCATCCGTGGAGTTTTCCCGCCATCCGACGCCATCTTTTGCCTTCTTCCCGCCATCCGTGGAGTTTTCCCGCCATTGGACGCCATCTCGAGGACGCCGCGCGGGAAGAAGAGGGGCGTGGACTCCGAAAGCGCGCGAGAACTGAAGCCCCGCCTCACGTCCGGACGTTGCGTAAGGTCCTGGAAGGAGCCCAGCAGACGCCGACGTCACAGGAGCGCGACGGAAGGTCCTCAACCCTGACGATCCACTGCGGAGCCGCGGCCTACGGAAGAGGATCATCGCAAGGTAGGCCACGGTCCACTAGGGGGGAGGAGGATGTCGGATACGGAGGAGAGCTTCACTGCTACAGCCACCCCAGCACCACCGCTGCTGCGGTCATGCCTTTCACCATGCCCTACATCCCGGGGGCAGCCTGGCTACCCCAGTACTCAGGGGAGTCACATACCCTAAATGACTTCAGAGAAAGGCTGGATAGCCTCTTCCAGGTGTACCCCCTCACAGAAGAGCAAAAAGTGAGCATCCTGGTGGCTCAATTAACAGGGGCAGCCCAAAGGGAGGTAAAGTCCTGGCCACTTGGGAGGAGGAGGACTGTCGCAGAGATACTAGCCCGGCTGAAGGACACCTTTGATACCCGTACCTCAGCCGAGATCAAGCTTAGATTCTACGGGTGCAAGCAGCGAGCACATGAGAATATAAGGGACTATGCGCTAAACCTACAAGAGGCCCTGAGAGCCATTAAGCAGGCCGACCCTGACGGCGTGGGAAACGAAGACAAGCTGTTGACTGAACAATTTATAGAGGGTCTACATTGCAATGCCCACCGAACCCAGTTGCGGGCAATGGCCTTACAGGACCCTCATCTGGACTTTGCACAGTTCAAGGACAGAGCCATCCGGGTGCTCCGAGAACCGGCACCAGGTGGCGCTGTGACCCACAAACGCCCTGCTACCACTTACCACCAGGAGACGGCGCCCTTGTCGGCAGGGCCTGTGGGAGCTGATGCGCAGGCTTTAAACAATGACCCGGCTACAGACCTGCACCATCAGGTCCAAGAGCTAACTAAAAGCGTTGCCGCGCTAACCCGAACTGTGCAGTCTTTACAGGTTTCTACTCCAGGGAAGATCCAGCTGGCATCCGGACCGGAGGATATCCCGTGGCGCCGACCAAGGAGGACCCCACCGGCCAGAGGAAGACCCAGCGACCGATACAACGAGGACGGACAACCCATCTGCCGCCGCTGCAATCAACCCGGACATATGGCAAGGTACTGTCCTTTAAACTGGCACAACCTGGGGTAGAGGGCCAACCCCTAGGAATAAGATCACCAGGCCCATCGAACTGGCGTGACAAATACGTGGGAGGACGTCCAGTCTTGCCTGTAGTACTGGATGGCATTCCTATGAGTGCCCTACTTGACACCGGGTCACAGGTCACCACCATCCTGTACGTGGTCTTCAAGCAGTACTGGAATGACTCGGATATAACCCGCTACCCAGACGACGACTTGAGTATCATCGCCAGCAATGGTCAGCCCGTGCCACAGATCGGATTTAAAGAGATGACCATTAAAATCGGTAAAGTCGAACTGGCAGCACAGGGACTGATCATTGTAGACATTGACAAGCGCGAGAGTCACCCAAAGATAACTCTGGGAACTAATGTGATTGAAAATTGTCTTGCAGAGGTGATTCTCATTTTACAGCAGGTTGCCAAGAACGCCAGCTCCGGTCAGCAGCGAGTGCTCCAAAAAGAGATCCGGGCACTGATGTGACGGCAACAAGTGGAACTCTCCGGTGGTGAGATAGGTAGCGTGAGAATGTGTGACCCGTTCCCTATTGCCATGCCCCCAAAAAGTGAGATGATGATTTGGTGCCGGGCAGCTATTGGTCTCAGAGGTAGAGACTACCAAGCAATGGTAGAACCCGTCTACTCAGACAGTAGGCCCACCATTTTGACAGCACGGGGGGTGGTTGATGTACGCCATGGGAGGGTGCCCGTTCGCATAATAAATATCGGGAAGAGGGAAGTGTACCTGCCCCGGTATGCTACGCTAGCCAAATTGTATACCATCAACCAAAATTCTGTACAGTCCGTGGAACCCTTGCCTCCATCTCATCCAGAGGAAGGTAACGGCTCTAAGCAACAAATGGAGGACTGGTGTCAGCAACTGCATTTGGGTACTGACTCCACTCCCTCACACCAGAAACAGGGAGTCTATTGGGTGGTTCGAGAGTACGAGAGAGTGTTTAGTAAACACCCGCTAGACTTCGGGCAAGTAAAGGGGGTAGAACACCACATCCCCACGGGAGACCATCCTCCCATAAAGGAGAGATACCAACCCGTACCCCCTGCACACTACCAACACGCCAAGGGGATGCTTAGAGACATGAAGGAGGCTGGGGTAATCAGGGATAGCTGTAGCCCCTGGGCAGCTCCACTAGTCTTGGTTAAAAAGAAAGACAACACTATGAGAATGTGTGTAGATTACCGGAAAATCAACCGTATCACACACAAAGATGCGTACCCCTTACCAAGGATAGAGGAGTCTTTGGCTGCTTTAAAATCTGCTAACTTCTTCTCCACTTTGGATCTCACTAGCGGGTACTGGCAGGTTCCTGTAGCAGAGGCGGACCGGGAGAAGACCGCATTCACCACCCCGATGGGGCTTAGCGAGTTTACCTGCATGCCGTTCGGACTCTGCAACGCACCAGGAACCTTCCAACGATTGATGGAATGCTGTCTGGGACACCGGAACTTTGAGACGGTCCTGCTGTACCTGGACGATGTTATAGTTTATTCCAAAACCTACGAGGACCACCTGAAACACCTGGCGGAGGTGTTTGAAGCCCTGGCAAACTACGGTCTGAAGGTGAAACCGTCGAAGTGTCACCTGCTAAAACCAAAAGTGCAGTACCTGGGACACGTGGTGAGTGCTGACGGAGTGGCCCCCGACCCTGATAAGATCACCGCGATTAAGGAATGGCCAAGACCCTCCAGCGTAAAGGAAGTGCGGCAGTTCCTCGGGTTGGTAGGCTACTACCGAAGATTCATTCCCGGTTTCACCAAAAAGGCAGCTCCTATGCAGGACCTCCTGATAGGCCAGTCCAGGAAGGCCAAGAACCAGAAGCCGCCCTTCAGATGGGAGAAGCTGGAAGAAGAGTCCTTCCGCCAGCTGAAGATGGCCCTCACGGGGGATGAAATCCTGGCGTACCCTGATTACAGCCAGCCCTTTATCCTCTACACCGACGCAAGTAACATCGGGCTGGGAGCCGTACTGTCCCAGATCCAGCAGGGGAGAGAACGGGTAATTGCTTACGCCAGCCGAAAACTGCGACCCACCGAAAGAAACCCTGAGAATTACAGCTCATTCAAGCTAGAGTTCCTGGCAGTGGTGTGGGCAGTCACCGAACGCTTTAAGCACTACCTCGCCTCTTCCCGGTTCACCGTGTACACGGATAACAACCCGTTGACACACCTGGACACTGCAAGACTCGGTGCCCTGGAGCAGAGATGGATGGCCCGCCTGTCCAACTATGAGTTCACGATTAAATACCGGGCAGGACGCTCCAATACCAACGCGGATGCCTTGTCCAGAATGCCAAACCTACCGGACGTAGGGGAAGATCCAGAGGAACTGGAAGAGGTTAAACTCCCCGCGTTCCACCGTCATGGGACTACCCAGTATTCCCACCGTGTAAGGGGTAAGCAATCCACTACGTTCAACCCCTTACCTCATTACAACTGGGCGGAAACACAAGACAGTGACCCCGCCGTCCGACGGGTGAAGGAGATGCTGACTCAGCCAGATGCCCACCTTGACCCAGACGCTCCGGAGGAGACCAAGCAACTGTGGGCTGAGAAGAGTCGACTGTTCCTTTACAAGGGGAAGTTGTGCCGCAGAATGGTTAACTCCCGGACGCATGAACTGATCTGGCAAGTAGTGGTGCCAAGAAGAGACGCGGCTATGGTACTGGAGGCATACCACGACGGAGCTGGGCACTTCGGATGGAAGAAGCTGGAGTTCCTGCTGCGCGGGCGGTTCCACTGGGTAGGCATGAGAGGAACCATCGAGAGGTGGTGCAGAGACTGTGGCCCATGCAACCTAAGAAGGAAGGACCGTGCCAGCCAGAAGACTCCCCTGCAGTCCATCGTCACCAGGCAGCCGTTGGAACTGGTAGCCTTGGACCATGTAAAACTGACCCCCAGCAGAAGTGGCTACGTCTATGCGTTGACCATCGTGGATCACTATTCCCGGTTCTTGGTTGTAGTCCCCGTCAAGGACTTAACGGCTCAAACAGCAGCTAGAGCCTTCCAGCAGCACTTCTGCCGTCCGCACGGATACCCAGAGCAGGTGCTGACGGACCAAGGACCTGCCTTTGAAGCGGAAGTCTTCCAGGAGTTCTGCACCCTGTATGGCTGCCGGAAGATAAGAACAACACCCTATCATCCGCAAACCAATGGACTCTGCGAGAAGATGAACCAGGTGGTGATAGACCTTCTGAAAACATTGCCCCTGGAAGAACGCATTCTGTGGCCTGAGAAACTGCCTGATCTGGTGGACCTATACAACCACATCCCTGTAGGTTCTACCAACTGTACCCCGGCTTACCTAATGAGAGCAAGACCTGGTAAGCTGCCTGTTCATCTGGATATGGGAGTCCTGACACCCGAGGACACTTCACCAGAAGCAGACTGGGACACAGAGAGGCAGCAGCAGTACCGGAAAGTACAGGAGAGCGTTGAGCGAAGTCTCCGTCAAACAAGAGAAAGACAGGAGAAGACTTACAACCAGTATGCTCCCGCTGTTCCCCTGGTACCTGGAGAGCAGGTCTTGAAGAGGAAAAGACGGCTCCACAAGTTGGACGACCAGTGGGAGAAGGACCCGTACATCGTACTGCCATCAAGCCATGAAAACCCCAAAGTCTGCACAATCAGTAAGGATGGAGGAGAAACCACAGCCATTGTCTCCCGAGATCACCTGAAGAAGTGTCCCAAGCAGCTACGAAACCCTGAAGAAGATCAAGAAAACCCTCGACCCGCAGAGAAAAGGGAAGAGATGGTCAGTACTGTACTCGGAGACTTCCCTCGGTCTTGGACACAAGTAAATGGCGCTGTTGTTGTACCCGTCCTCACCTTCCTCCAGCCAGCATCCCAAGTGCCTACGGAAAAACAGGTAGAGCTGGAAGAGCAGCCGTTCCAGGAGGCAGAAGACCCCACACAAGCAGACCAGGAGAATCGACCCTCTGCTTATAGTGAGCCTGCCGTGCCCCTAGTGAGCCAAAGAGTCCGTAGACAGCTGCCCAGCTTACCTTTGACAGCTCCTACACCCTGTAGTGCAGGACCAGTTAGTGAGCTCCGTAGGTCCACTAGAGCCACTAGAGGCCAGTTGCCCGTACGTTGGAGGATCTAAAGTATTTAGACTGTTTTATTGGTATTTACCTGTTTACTGTTGCTTGTAAATAATTATGTTTTTCCAGTTATTTTATAGGTATCTTTTGTGGATTTACTAGAACTTTATTGTATATATGTTTGGAGCGTAACCCAGGAACGGACTAAAGACTGTTAAAGACTCGGGGCAGGACAGACCCCTACCTGGTTACGGCTCCCTGTTCTTTGGTGAAATGGACACCCTGTTGCTTCAAAAATTGCACCTGGTTGCGGACACGCCGTGACCACTTTAACATGTTTTTCCTTATTGTATTGTTCCTGTTTATACCCTGTTATGTTTTCAAAAAATATGTTTAGTCCCGGAGTACTAAATTTTACTAGGGGGGAATGTGGAACCCCAGGGGTCTGGTTACCACAGTAATAGCAATATTACGTCTGTGAGCAGGTGGTAGGTCTCCTGGTCAGGAATCCTAAGCATGCCACACCTCCTGCCCAGTCCTGGGAGGGGAAGAACTTCCCCTATATAAACTGGGGCTGAGGTGGGGTTAGAAAAGAACACAGACAGAGACAGAGACACAGTCTGGTCTGGTGTGGAGCAGTTGCAGGGAAAGTGACAACAGGAGCCCTGTAGGAGCAGGAGTGAGTGCCAGAGGCTGGAAGCTAGATAGCTCGCCTTGGCTGAAGAGATCTCACCGGACACGGAGTCCGAGGCTGTGGGGACTGTTCCATACCCAGCAGCAGAAACCGACCGGCAGGGGATTTCAGGTCCTCTGGCCAGGAAACCCGAAGGCATGGTCACACGCAAGGGACCAGCACCGCCGTCGTGGAGCGGAGGCTACCAGAAGGCCCCGAGTCACCGGCCATACGGGTGAGCACCACACGGTACACTCAGGGACGTGGGCTACTTTTACCCGCTTCTAGCAAGGTAGCCAAGAAGAGTACAGTTAGTTGGGGAGGCCTACAACTCCGCCTGGCCAGGGGAGATCCTGTCTGCTCACGGACTGACCAGACCCCGACCGCTAGCCAGTACTCCCGGGAGGGTCTATCTTTGTCACCAGTAAAGACCCTGAACTACACCGCACCGTCTCTGAGTGGTTCCTGGTGCCTGCGTGCAATTCTACCATCCCCATCATCCACATCCGCTGCCCTGAGGCCATACCCCTCCCGTTGGGGGTTATACTACCCACGCTGCACAACTGTACCACCGGCCTCAGCGGTCTGCCCTGCAGCGGCGGTTTCGTAGCCGCATTCAACGGGTGGCGTAGTCGAACAATATCACATCTGCCACTAAAAACATCGCCACTTAGTTTGACACCCTGGGCACGGACCGGGTCACCGCCACGAGGACTACCACCCCCAACAGATCCGGCTCCGGGTATTCCCCAAACATGGCCCAGGGGGGGCGTCATATAAGAAAGACATAGCTGAACTAGAGCGGGTGCAGAGAAGAGCGACCAAGGTTATTAGAGGACAGGTTATTACACTTGGGGTTATTTACTGTGGAAAAAAGAAGGCTTAGGGGTGATCTTATTACTATGTACAAGTATATGAGGGGACAGTACAAAGACCTTTCTACTGATCTTTTTACTCTGAGGCCTGAGACGGGGACAAGGGGGCATCTTCTACGTCTGGAGGAAAAAAGGTTTAATCATAATCACAGACGGGAATTCTTTACTGTAAGAGCAGTGAGACTATGGAACTCTCTGCCGCATGATGTTGTAATGAGTGATTCACTGTTAAAATTTAAGAAGGGCATGGATGCCTTTCTTGAAAAGTATAATATTACAGCTTATAAATACTAGATTCCTTGATAGGGCGTTGATCCAGGGAACTAGTCTGATTGTCGTATGGAGTCAGGAAGGAATTTTTTTCCCCCAATGTGGAGCATAGTGTTTGCCATATGGTTTTTTTTTTGCCTTCCTCTGCATCAACAAGTTAGGCTATGGGTTGAACTAGATGGACTTAGTCTTCCTTCAACCTTAAAAACTATGTTACTATATTGAAGGCTGACACCGAAATTACAGACCTGCTGACTTTGAATCCAGCAATTACTTTGAGATGGGGCCAGTCAATAAGGGACCAATTGGTGCATAGCACTTACACCCCTCCGAAAAAGATGGGCACATGGTTGGAGAAAAGGAGTAATGGAACATTCAAGTGTGGTAGCTGCAATTTATGTAGATACATTAAGACTGGAACAATTTCAGTAGTTCCAGCACTGGATTTGGCTATACAAATAGACATTTTGCAAATTATAAAACAAATGGTGTAAATTACCTGTTCAAATGCTCCTGTCTAGTGATGGGCGAGCACTAAAATGCTCGGGTGTTCGATGCTCGGGTCGAGCACATTGGAATACTCGGGTGCTCGACTCAAGCAACGAGACCAATGTAAGTCTATGGGAAACTCGAGCATTTTTCAGGCGGCTCCCCCCGGCGGTCTGCAGAGGGCGTAAAAATTGCACAAATCGATGGGAACAGTGCTCAAATGACATAGGAACAGCATGGAGAAAACCCCTGGAAGCATTTCTATCTCCCAGGTCACTTCTGTCAACAATGTTGTCAGAGGTATTACGCCACTTTTGCGGACTCACAATAAAACATACAAAAATGAAACCAAAATGGATTTTCCTGGGAAATATGTTAAGGAACATCCTTTCCATGGTAATGACTTGTATATAAAGCAAAATAAATAACCAAAAACAAAAATACTACTCCACACCTTGGGCTATGTTCACACTTAGCGTTTTTGATGCGTTTTTTGCACTTTTGCATTGCTTTCAACCGTGACAAATGCATTCACCAGGAAATGTCATTTTAACATTTTACAACCTTATCGGCCCATGTGGTGTGTGAGATATCATCAGACACATCGTGTTTCATTTACGAAGGAGGGTCTCTGAAAGTCACAAAGCCTATTTTTATAGGGCCATCAGGCGACCTTTACTATTCTTAAAGGGCCAGCAGTCGGCCCTCACTATTCTTAGAGAGCCATCAGCCGGCTATGTTTTACTGTTCCCATTACTAAAGAGTGGGTCTTCTATACTGTAATTGTGTATGCAGTGAGTGGCAGGGCTGCCCAAAAATTGGACGCACCCCAATACCACTTTGAAAATTTGGATGCACCCTAATACCCCTTTGAAGAGACTTAGAGGAGGGCCTCCTGAAAACAATGTTACCATTATTAGGAAGTAGGTCTCTCATTGTGTTTGCCTATGCAGTGAATGCAACGGTTGCCAAAAATTTGGAGGCACTCCAATGCCCCTTGGAAGAGACGTGGAGGTCAGAGGGCCTCCAGAAAACAATGTTCCCATTATTATGAAGTGGGTCTCCCATTGTGTTTGCCTATGCAGTGAATGCAAGGGTTGCCAAAAATGTGGAGGCATTCCAATGCCCCTTGGAAGAGACGTAGGAGAGGGCCTCATAAAAAATATTCCCATTAGAAAGGAGTGGGTCTCCTATACATGTAATGCCCATGCACTAAGTGTATGGGCTGACAAACATTTACCCCTGGGGGGTATACATGAACATACTGTATAAATTTTTTTTTTTATGGGCATTATAAACACCCTTTAAAAAAATTATGTGGGTGTTGCATCACGGACCATGGTCACCCTGGTGATATGGTTGTGGAGGATGAGGATGAGGAGAAGGAGGAAGACAAGAGCAAATAGCCAAAATCAGGATGCGTATACCCATGTTTGGGTGTGAAGAGGTGCATGGGAATACACCTCCCAAAAAAGACATTAGATTTGAGTTTATGTTACGCTGCTATCATTCGGTGGTGTTGAGAAGTCTCGCCCAATCCAGCTCTTGTTCATTTTTATATGAGTCACCCTGTCAGCATTTTCAGTTGACAGGCGGATGCGCTTATCAGTTATAATTCCACCAGCGGCACTAAAAACCCGCTCTGATAAAACGCTGGTGGCAGTGCAGGCCAGGACCTCCAAGGCATAGAGAGCTAGTTCATTCCACATATCCAGCTTGGATACCCAATAATTATAAGGCACAGAGGAATCACGGAGGAAATTGGTACGGTTGGCAAGGTACTCCCTCAGCATCTTCCCAAACTTTGCACTCCTTGTGAGAGTACCCTGCGCCTCAGGGCCTGTGCATTGGGAGGGGCTGAGAAAACTCTCCCAGAACTTTGGCAGTATTCCCCTGCCTCTGCTGGATTGAAGTGTCTCTCTTGCCGGTACTCCTTGGTTGTCCAAGGAACTGTGACCTCTGCCGCCAGCGTTTTCAGATGGGAATTTTTTTAATAGTTCCACAACAAGGGCCTTCTGGTACTGCCCAATTTTTGTAGACCTGTCCGCCTCAGGAATAAGAGATATAAAGTTCTCCTTGTAGAGTGCGTGGGTCTAGAGCTGTCACCAACTAGTAATGACTGTCACCCAAAATTTTGAGAACACGAGGGTCATAGGAAAGGCAGCGAAACATAAACTCAGCCATGCGTGCCAGACTGCTAACAGGCAAGACTTCCGTGTCCTCACCAAGAGGATGACTGACCATGCTCTCCTCCTCCTCCTCCTCTCTGTCCTATGGCCATCCACGCTGAACAGACGGTTTGACAGTTGTGCAGGTAGTACCTGTTATGATCTGCAACAAGTACTAAGGAAAGAAAGGGAAAGCTTTCCCTACGGTAGGACTAAGCTGAATCCCTACGATGTAGAAACTGCCTGTTCCTAGTGAAAGGATCCGTCTTAGTCCTAGGCTAGTCTGAATGAAGACCTATAGAATAAAGGGAAGGGGTCCCTAAAAGAACTAAGGACTGGAACAAAAATGGGACACCTCCTGAACAGAGAAAGTTGTTGCAGAACATAAAAAGATAAACTGACAAAAAGGTACTAGAGGTCCCAAAGGGACCAAGCGAACTGACAGAGATAGGCACAGAAGCACCTGGCTAGCAAAACAGTCAAACACCACTGAAGTCCAGCACAGCCAAAAGGTGGTGCTGGAATATAAAGGCAGATGGTCACTAGACCACAAAACACAAGATGGAAAAATCAAACAGGGGGTTACTAACAGTACATATAGCGCATGAATCTAGTTCCTGTTCTTCCTCCTCCTCTTCCGCATTGTCACCCAATCCACGTTGGGATGAGATGAGGCTGGGCTGTGTGTAATCACCCTGTCTATCTCATCGTGCTCCACCTACAATGCATCTTCTTTGATTGTGAGCAGAGAACATTTCAGAAGACAGACAAGCAGGATGGAGTCCTCAAAGTTTTGGAGGATGGTACATATGTCTGACATCCATGTCCACTCCTGAGGTCTTATGTGTGGAGTCTGAACTGAATACCGACGGCCTTATTGATGCTGGTACTCAACAACTGCCCTCTTCTGCTCACAAATCCTTCCCAACATCTGCAGTGTAGAGTTCCAACTCGTGGGTGTAACGGGTCTGGGAGGTGGAACCTCTGAGCAACTATACAAAGGGGCAGTCCTTGTAAGGAAGCGGGTGGCTCCCAGGGAAGGGGGGCAGGTAGTCACGGCAAGTGACAGGGACAGTCTCTGGGTAGAAGGGCAGGAAGTCACGGCAAGTGACGGGGACAATATCTAGACAAGCGGTTGGTCACGGCAAGTGACAGCAGGGTAAGAGTCTCTAGACGGGCAGGTGATCACGGCAAGACAGCAGGGTAAGAGTCTCTAGACGGGCAGGGGGTCACGGCAAGTGACAGCAGGGTAAGAGTCTCTAGACGAGGCTAGCAGGCAGGTAGCAGGTGAGTGCTCCCAGGTGAGCGGGCAAGAGTCTCTGGACAGGCAGGTGGTCACGGCAAGTGACGGCAGAGCCTCCAGGTAGGCTAGCAGGCAGGTAGCAGGTGAGCGCTCCCAGGTGAGCGGGCAAGAGTCTCTGGACAGGCAGGTGGTCACGGCAAGTGACGACAGAGCCTCCAGGTAGGCTAGCAGGCAGGTAGCAGGTGAGCGCTCCCAGGTGAGCGAGTAAGAGTCTCAGGACAGGCAGGCAGGTATCAGGCAGGTATCTGGCAGGTACTTCCTGGTCCGCAGGCGGACTGATCCATAGACAGACTGGCAGGTGCTGGTAGGCAGACTGTCGGACCACAGGATAGCAAGCAGGTAAGCAGATATCAGGCAGGTATCAGGCAGGTATGAAGCAGGAATCTGGCAGGTGACTGGCAAGTAACTGGTAACGGGACCTGAGGGCTGAAGCAGAGTTGAAAGGCTTTGCAACAACATTGCTCGGGCACCTCCATTTTGGAGGAGGTGCCTTATATATGGTGAGGTCCTCCGGCCATTGGCCGGGGACTCCTTAGGACAGCACGCGCGGCCCCTTTAAGAGAGGGGGAGCGCACGCGCGCGCCCTAAGCACACTGCCGGGGAAGCAGCGCGCGCTGCCAGCAGAGCGGGAGGAAGATGCCAGGCACGGAGCGGAGAGGTGAGGGGAACGGCGTCCCTGCCTAGCAGGAGGCAGGGACGCCGACGCTACAGTGGGGACATCACACACCAGTCTGTGAGCCAGAAGCTGCAAACGCTGCTGAAACACGGCAAGGGCGGCGGAAGCTGTAGGTGAGTTTCTAAAATGGGCACACAGGCGGCATACTTTAACAAGCAGATCCGGCAGCTCCGGGTAGGATTTGAGAAACCGCTGAACCACGAGGTTAAGCACATGGGCCAGGCATGGTACGTGTGTGAGCTCGTCACACCTCAGAGCTGCCACCAGGTTACGGCCATTTTCACACACGACCATGCCAGTCTGTAGATTCAGCGGTGTGAGCTACAGATCTGTCTGCTCTTTCAGAGGTGTTCACAACTCTTCAGCATTGTGCGGTTTGTCACCTAAGCATATTATCTTCAGCACAGCCTGTTGCTGCTTGGCCGAGGCAGTGCTGCAGTGCTTCCAGCTTGTGACTGATGTGGTCATTTCGGAGATGGAGGCTGAAGAGGAGGAGGCTGAGGAGGATGAGGTGCAGGAGCTGTAGACTGTGGGGGCAACCCTGATTGACCTAGGGCCCGCAATCCTTGACGTCGGTAGTACGTGTTCCGTCCCAAGGTCCGACTGGGTCCCGGCTTCCACTATGTTAACCCAGTGTGCCGTCAGCAAGATGTACCATCTCTGCCCACAAGCACTTGTCCACGTGTCCGTGGTTAGGTGGACTTTCCCGGTTACTGCGTTGTTGAGGGCACGGCTAATGTGTTGGGACACGTGCTTGTGTAATGAGGGGACGGCACACCGGGAGAAATAGTGGCGGCTGGGGACCAAGTACCAAGGGACTGCCGCCTCCATCAGGTTGCGGAATGCTTCCGTCTCCACGAGCCTAAAAGGCAACATTTCGCACGCAAGCAGTCGTGAAATGTGGGAATTTAGTAGTGTGGCCTGTGGGGCATAGGCTGCGTATTTGCGCTTGCATTCCAAGGACTGGGTTATGAACAACTGAACGCTGTGCTGGGACAAGGATGTGGACGTGCTTCCTGATGCTGCTACTTGAGAGTGTGCAACAACAGGTGCAGGGCAGGAGGCATCTTCGCATGCACCATGGACAGGGGATTGGCTTGCATGCACAACAGCAGAAGAAGCAATGGTGCCAACCGCTGACACTGTTCCTGGACCCTGGGGTTTGGCCCACAAAGTAGGGTGCTTTGCTGCCATGAGCCTGATCATGCTGGTGGTGGTCAGGCTGGTCGTTTTGCCACCCCTGCTGATGCTGGCCTGGCAGGTGGTGCAAATGGCCTTTTTGGGGTTATCGGCAGAGTCTTTAAAAAACAACCAGACTCGGGAAGACCTAACAGCTGTACTGGCACTTTCCTTCATGCTGGTATTACGGGGAACGGTTGCCTGCTTTCTGTCTGCGGCCACCACACTGCTTCTTCCTGTCTGTTGGGGTGTTCTGCCTCCCTTCCCCTGTGTGCTGCTGTCCTCGTTCTGCATGTCCTCCTGCAAAGTTGGGTCAGTTACTATATCATCCACCACTTCGTCTTCCACTTCCGCACCCTGGTCCTCCTCCTGACTTTCTGGCAATTGTGTCTCATCATGGTCCACCTCTTATGATACTTTCCCACCGTCGCCTTCATGTGACCGTGGCTGCTCAAATATTTGGGCATCGCTACATATGATCTCCTCTTGCCCCGCTTCAAGTGGACCGGGCGAGAGGCCCGAATCTATAAATGGAAAAGTGAACAGCTCTTCGGAGTGTCCAAGTGTAGGATGAGTTGTCTCCGGCACTCAGCATGGTTTGAGGAAGGAGGATCAGGGTGAGGAATATGCAGTCCAGACTCACAGCTACTGAGACTTGACCGTGTGGAAGACAGGGTGGTGGCTAAGTAACTGGAAGCATTATCCGCTATCCAACCAACAACCTTTTGACACCGCTCTGGGTTCAATAGTGGTGTGCTGCGGTCCCCTAGGAATTGGGACAGGAAGGTCAGGCAAGAAGATGTGGGTGTTTGTTGTGGCACAATTTCAGCTTGCCCACGGCCTCGGCCTCTGCTTGCACCATTACCATCACGTCCAGTTCCCCGTCCCTTGCCACGCGCCTTGCCCATCTTAAATGGAGGACAATATCTTTCACGCTCACTACAAATGGCTGAATTTGGAGCTAAGTTATATGTAATATGTAATATGTGATGTAGAAACTACAATTTTATATACCTGGCCTGTAGATAACTATTTTTAACAGCAAACCGGTGTCAAAAACTTTGCTGACACAATGAAAAAAAATTAGAATGGAGGCCAGAAATGGCAGAATTTTCAGAAAATGTATATGTGATCCGTGTGACGGAGAAACCACAGTTTTAAATACCTGACCTGTAGGTAACTATTTTGAACAGCAAACCGGTGCCAAAAACTTTGCTGACACACTGAAAAAAATTTGAATGGAGGCCAAAAATGGCAGTATTTTCAGCGCAATAATATGTTATCCGTGTGACGGAGAATCCACAGTTTTAAATACCTGGCCTGTAGGTAACTATTTTGAACAGCAAACCAGTCTCAAAAACTTTGCTGACACACTGAAAAAAAATTTGAATGGAGGCCAAAAATGGCAGTATTTTCAGCGCAATTATATGTGATCCATGTGACGGACAAACCAGTTTTAAATAGCTGGATTTTTAGTGCTGTAATATGGAAAGGACTCTGGCTGTATTCTACAGTGCCAACAAGCAAATGGCACAGAAAAACGGTGTTCTCTGGATTGCTTTTTAAGCAAATAATGAGGATTAAGATCCCCAAAAAATTATTCCTGGCCCCTGAGACCTGGGCTTTTGTCTAGAAATGTCTAACAGCAGCAGAAGGCAGAACTGGAATGGAGCCTCTTGTGCTATATGCACTGCAGTCTGCTATTTACACTGCTTGCCTATACACCCTGCCTGCCTGATATCTCTGCAGATGGATTAGTCCTCAGAAGGACTGTTTGTTGAGATGGTTATGTGTAATGCACTTGTTTTCTCCCTAAACTACCTAATACACAAGCAAATCTCTCCCTAGCTCAGCAGCACCTCTCCCTACACTGCCTGATTGCGGAGTAGACTGACAAGCACAGCGGTGCCAGGTCTGATATAGACCTGATGACTCTGTGTGGCCAGCCAATCACTGTAATGCCACAACCAACATGGCTGTGGCATTACAGTGAGTGGCAGGCAATCCTGCATGTTGATTGGCGCTCTAAAGAGCTCCAAACATGCAGGGAGGGGACCCGAGCATCCGCTCGAGCATCTCGCAAGTGTTCAGCGAGCTCCGAGCATCTCG
The DNA here is from genome assembly GCF_046119375.1 of Phyllobates terribilis. Taxonomy (NCBI): domain Eukaryota; kingdom Metazoa; phylum Chordata; class Amphibia; order Anura; family Dendrobatidae; genus Phyllobates; species Phyllobates terribilis. Next base: position 41,171,021 of record NW_027362770.1, on the reverse strand, counting down.
AGTACTGAGATGCTCGGGCGAGTACCGAGTACTTGTGAGTATGCTCGCTCATCGCTACTTCTGTCCTCTCTATTATATAGGAAAAAACAAAAGAGAATTCAGGAGAAGAATAGGGGACCACATTGGTGATATTAAAAATGATAGAGACACACCAATTACCAGACACATAAAAGAAAAACATCAAGGGAAATTTGGACTCCTTTACCTTTTCTGTAATTGAGGTCATTACTCCCTCTATTAGAGGGGGGGGACTGGGACCGTAAAATCCTTCAGAAGGAATTAAGATGGATATTCAGGATGGATTCCGTGCCCCCAAAGGGCTTGAATGACCAGTTACACTTCGGGTGCTATATTTAATCTCGCAATCTGTTTTCATAAAAATATAAACTAATCTTCTGTTTGAAAGCTTCAAGGCCAGACATATTTGGCCTAATGGGTCTTGATGTCTTTAAATTATAAACTGGACTTGATTGAGAAGTCATGATTATCTAAAGTGAACATCAAAAGACTCCTCTTTTTCCCATTATTCTTTATGTCCTTTCCCTCCCTTTGAGCATGATTCCCATCCCTTTCCAAAGGCCAGTTCTTCATATTATTCTCTTTCAATTAATCCATATGTAATGACCAGTTTTCCACATTATCATCTCTCTATAAACTTATATGTCATAAATCTGTATACATATTTACATAGTTTATGAATGAGGAGACAGAGTCCTTTTAGTGTTTTGATTTATGAGATCATTCAATATGGACGGGACTGTAGCCATATGGGATAATTAAACCATTTTATTTTATCTAAGTAGTAGTGGACATCTTGTTTAAATATCTATTTTTCTTATCATTTATAACAATATGGCTATTGGGAGAGTAATAATAATAATAATAATTTTTATTTTTATAGCGCCACCATATTCCGCAGCACTTTACAAATTTTAGGGGGGACTTATACAAACAATACAGAATAAACATATCTCATATCGAAAGGAGTGAGGGCCCTGCTCGTGAGCTTACAGTCTATGAGGAAATAAGGGAGACACAAAAGGTAGAATGTACATATATTGTATAATGCAGCCTTGATATACTATATAGGATAAATAATACATGGACTGGTCGCCTGCCAGTATGTGTGCAGTCCTGACCGAGGCTATTATGTGCATGGTTGGTATGAACCTGAAATTGAAGAAGATTTTAATATGGGGGAAAACTGGGACGGACAACTGGGATGGACAGATAGTGTGTGGAGGCGATACGCCAGTCTAAAGAAATGAGTTTTTAGGGTCCGCTTGAAACTGTGGGTATTGGGAATTAATCGAACTGTCCTGGGTAATGAATTCCAAAGAATTGGCGCAGCACGCGCGAAATCTTGGAGACGGGAGTGCGAAGTTCGGATTATGGAGGATTTAAGTTTTAAGTCACTGGCAGAACGGAGGGCACGTGTAAAGTGGTAGACTGAGACAAGGGAGGAGATGTAGGGGGGTGCTGAAGCATGGAGCGCTTTGTGGGTAAGCGTGATAAGTTTAAATTGAACTCTATATTGGATGGGTAACCAATGCAATGACTGGCACAGGGAAGAGGCATCGGTGTAGCGGTTGGCAAGGAATATGATCCTGGCTGCTGCGTTAAGGATGGATTGGAGAGGGGAGAGTTTAGTAAGAGGGAGCCCGATAAGTAGAGAGTTGCAGTAGTCCAGACGAGAATGAATAAGAGCGACAGTAAGAGTTTTTGCCGAGTCAAAGGTGAGAAAAGTCCTGATTCTTGAGATGTTTTTGAGGTGTAGATGACATGAACGAGCGAGTGATTTGATGTGAGGAGTGAAGGAAAGATCTGAGTCAAAAATTACCCCAAGACAGCGGGCTTGTTGCTGGGGAGTAATGATTGAGCCACAAACGGAAATGGCAATATCGGGCACAGGTAGGTTAGTGGAGGGAGGAAATACGAGTAGTTCAGTTTTTGACAGATTCAGTGGACAGAGGGAGGACATAATGTTAGACACAGCAGAAAGACAATCACTGGTCTTTTGTAGTAATGCAGGGGTGATGTCCGGAGCAGAGGTGTATAATTGGGTGTCATCAGCATAGAGATGGTACTGAAAACCGAATCTGCTGATTGTTGTTTGTCCAATGGGAGCAGTGTATAAGGAGAAAAGAAGGGGGCCTAGGACTGATTCTTGAGGAACCCCTACAGTAAGGGGAAGGAGAGAGGAGGAGGAGCCGGCGAAACACACAGTGAAGGAGTAGTCAGAGAGGTAGGAGGAGAACCAGGAGAGAACGGTGTCCTTGAGGCCAATAGTGCGGAGCATAGTGAGGAGGAGCTGGTGATCCACAGTGTTGAATGCTGCAGAGAGATCCAGGAGAATCAGCAGGGAATAGTGACCATTTGATTTAGCTGTTAGTAGATCATTAGAGACTTTAGTGAGGGCAGTTTCAGTAGAATGTAAAGAGCGGAAACCAGATTGTAAAGGGTCAAGAAGAGAGTTGTCTGAGAGATAGCGGATTAGACAGGAATGGACTAGGCGTTCCAAGAGTTTACAGATAAAGGGAAGATTGGAAACAGGTCTGTAGTTGGCCATGCAGTTCTGGTCAAGGGATGTTTTTTTAAGTAATGGATGTATGCTGGCGTGTTTAAAAGAAGAGGGAAAAATTCCAGATGAGAGGGAGAGGTTGAAAATTTTAGTTAGGTGAGTGGTGACAGCTGGAGCAAGGGACTGAAGGAGATGTGAGGGAATAGGGTCACTGGTGCAGGTGGTAGGGCGAGAAGATGCAATTAGTCTGATCACTTCATCTTCCGTGACTGGTTCGAAATCAAAAAGTGAGCAAGATACAATGTGGCGGGGGAGAGCATGCAAAACGTTTGGGGATTGGGAGAAAATTTCCTGTCGGATATGGTCAATTTTATCTTTGAAATAATTGGCCAGATCATCTGCGCTGAGGTCGGTGATCGGGGCCTGTGCTGTTTGATTGAGGAGAGAATGAAACGTGTCAAAGAGTCATTTAGGATTATTGGAAAGTGAGATTATGAGGTTGTTAAAGTAGGTTTGTTTGGAGAGGTGAAGTGCAGAATATGTTGGAATGCAGTATTTAGCACAGATGTGAGCTTATGGAGTGCAGGGTTGAATACATGAATGTATGTAGCTCCAGACATAAGCGAGCCGCCACTGGATTTTGGCGCGTGGGGCACACGCACTTCCGGACATCCACCGGACACCGGTACATGTGGAACGCACGCTGGAGCACATGTACTTCCGGTCATGCACGGAGCTCCTATGACTAGAGATGTGACACCCTAGTAAATGTGACCAATTTTTGATTGTTTATATAAGTGTTTATCTATACTTATTTCATCTATTGGATTATTATAAACATGATGTCTGACCACTTGGTGTATTAAATATATCATAACCTGTTCCACCTCCGTTTAACCCACCCTTACTGGTAAAAGGGATAGACAGGGTTAGGAGGGACAGCCGTCGAAGAGTGGGGTCGCCATTGCGCAGGATAAGAGGGTGCCAACCTCCACTGTCAGGCATGGGCAGGTTTAGGGCTATGTAAGGGTCATTATCCCTTCCTTTCACAATTTTTCTGTCTATACATTGGATATGTGTTAATATGGCCCTGAGTTTATAAGGTGACACATGTTTTTTTGGTCTGCTACTCATTCACCATTTGACCTACAAGTGTTATAAGTGCAAACTTTTTCTGTCTTTTTTTTGGGGGGGGGAAAGTGCAATAAGCCGTGTCTATACATTCTAAGGTCTTGTTAACAGACACTGGTATATATATCTAAAGCACCAGCACTTTATATAGATTCTTTGCCCCATATCAAAGGGTACATCTTGAAACTAGTCTTTATGGTTTACAGCACCAGCACTTACTTCTATTTTTGGCTACATCACGTAACAAAATAGGGTTATATGGCAGCAATATTGTCTATTGGTACCTGTTTCTCAGTTCCCTCTAGTAGTAGGGCCTTATAGGGCAAGGAGGGACAGCAGCCGAGGAGTGGGGGTGCCACTGGCGTAGGAAAAAGGGTGCCAACCTCCGCTGTCAGGTAAGGGTGAGTTTGTGTGTGAGCTATAGGGACATTTTAGCTCCCATTCTTTTATATATATGTCTTTCACCAGGGTGATGTGTCTTTTGTATTGTATTTTATGAAATAAGTATTAAAGGTTATTTTTTAAGTTTATCCTCCAAAAAAGTACGAAGTAGAAACGGTGAACTCTTGTTGTTGACTACGTACTAAGTCTATCGCTTTACGGTGAATAAAATTCTTGGCATCAGTAGCACTTGTGCCATCCCAGGGTTTGACTCTGTCCCGCCCTCTAGCATGTTCATCCAGTGTGCCAACAGGAAAATGTAGCGTTCCTGGCCAAAACCACTTGTCTACATGTCGGTGGTTAAGTGGATCTTCCCAGTAACTGTGTTGGTCAGGGTATGTGTTATGTTATGAGACACATGCTGGTATAAGATGGGGATGGCTTTATGGGAGAAATAGTGGCGGCTGGGGACCAAGTTCCAAGGAACGTCCGCCACCATAAGGTTTCAGAAAGCCTCAGTGTCCACAAGCCTAAATGGCCACATTTCCAGGGCAAGCAATCTGGAAATGTGGCCGTTTAGTATTTGGGCTTGTGGGTGGGTGGCTGCATTTTTCCAGTTGTGTTCCAAGGCCTGTGGTAGGGACAGTAGAACGCTGTGCTTTGACAAGGAAGTGGACTTGGTTGCTGATGGTGGTTGCATATGTGCAGCGACTGGTGCAGGGCGGGATGCATCTGCGTCCTGGACAGGTTATTGGCAAGCACATAGCACAGGGGAAGAGGCAGTGGTGTCACTTGCAGACACTGATTGTGGACCCAGGCATTCAGCCCACCTAGTCGGGTGCTTGGGTCTTGCCTAAGCATGATGGTGGTGGTCAGACTGGTAGTGGTTTGGCCCCTGCTGAGCTTGGTATGGAATAGGTTGCAAATGACCGTTTTCTTGTCTTCCGCACTTTTTGTAAAAACACACCAGACTGGGGAACACCTATCCCCTGGCCTGGGATCTGGCTCTGTGTGGGTGCTCTGGGGAACAGTTGCTCCAATGCCTCTTCCTGCCTGTTGTTGTGCCGTGGATCCCTTACCCGTGCTGTGCTTGCTCTGCATGCCACCTTGCCAAGTTAGTTCAGTGACTTCATCATCCACTACCTCGACTTCCACTTGCTCACTCTGGTCCTCCTCCTGACTTGTTATCTAAACATGACTTGTTAGCAACTGTATCTCATCATCATCCACCTCTTGAGACAGTAATTGCAGTTCCCCACCATCGTCTTCCTCTGACCATGGCTGATCAAATATTTGGGCATCGCTGCACACAATCTCCTCATGTCCCTCTTGAAACTTGCACGGTGAGAGGCCAGAAGAAGCCATAAATGAAAACTTGCGCGGTTCTTGCGAGAATTCTGTGCAAAGTTTTAAGGAATCAGACTCAGTGTTTTAATATTTTTTATCTGGGTCATTACTGTACTTTAGCAATTTCACCCCCCCACTTCTCTTGTTTTTCTGTCCTATCTTTTGTTTGGCAATGATGACTATGTGTGGAGAGCCCTGGTATAACCAGGAGTCCAAGGACTCTCTTGCTACCCTCTGTGAGCTGAGACAGATTGACCCCACAGGCAAAACCAAGGCCCAAATGATTGCTGTACTGTTGCAAGGTGCTGCAGAGCCAGTCCGACAGCAGTTCCCTGATGATGGGGCACCAGCCAAAGCCCAGATGGTGCTACGGCAGGGGTCCCACTTGTGATTGCCAGCCATACCCGCAGCCAGGGTAGTGTGGACCCCCAGGTGCAGATGGCCTTGGAGCAGCTCGCTGCAGATGACCATGAAGGATGACTGCAGCTGACCATGAAATTCCGAGAGGCTGAGAGAGCTGAGCGAGAAGGTGAGAGCCGAATGAGTGCGGCAAGACGAGCATCTGTACCAGCTGGAGCTAGCCCAGATTCAGAAGGAGCCATTTCCCACACAGACCCATGAGTCCAAGAGTGCCAACAGCTTTAAACCCAGTCCTGAACATTCTCCTGTGATGGAAAAGGACGGGGACTTGGATGTATTTCTGCAAGGATTTGAAAAAGCCTGCAGACAGTACCTACTGCCTGAGGACCATTGGGCCAGATATTTATCTCCAGGGCTCAGAGGAAAAGCTCTGGAAATTTTTGCTTCCCTCCCTCGAGACCAAGACGGAGACTACGAGGCCATCAAGCAGGTCCTGATAAAAAAAGTACCAGCTGACTCTGGAGGTTTACCGAAAAAGGTTCAGAGCCCTCCAGCGTGGACCACATGACAGCTAAATGACAACCTTGCCGAAATGTCGCTAATATGCTATCCCTTCTATGCCAGCTAACCCTAAATGAATTTCAGATAAGAGTTGTAATGTTAGAGAATAGAATGTAGAGAAATTGTCCCTGAAAGGAACTTGTACGTGACAGCACCAAGGTCTGTGTTATGGGTCCGGGTGATGGAACTTCTGTGCTGTGATCTGTGATGCAAGGAGGGACCAGAGGGGCATGACCAAGTGCCTACCCAGACTGACCCTGGCTACACGGCGGCTTAATTGACTCCATGAACCAAGGAGGGACCGGGAAGGTGGACCATGTGCCACTTCGGGACCGACCTCGTGTGATAGCAGGAGACTCTCACGGGACTGAAGGCCGAAGCCGACAGGGACGACAGATGAGCTCGGCTGATAGGCAGGCAGGCAACACAGGTAGGCAGGCAGGCTTGGCTGGCAGACTGGCAGGCGGGCACGGCTGGTAGACTGGCTGGCGGACACGGATGGTAGATACACTGGCGGGCACGACTGATAGACAGACTGGTGGGCACGGCTGATAGACAGACTGGCGGGCACGGGTGATAGACAGGCTGGCGGGCACGGCTGGGACCTGAGGGCTGGAGAGAGTGTAAGCACACAAACAACAACTTTGCACATGCACCACCATTTTGGAGGAGGTGCGTTAAATAGGGGCAGTCCTCCGACCATTGGCCGGGGACGTTTTAGGATGGCGCGTAGCCCCTTTAAGAGAGAGTGAGCGCGCCCCCTTGGTACAGTGCCCGGGGATCTGCGCGCGGTGCTCGCAGCCCGGGCAGATGCAGCAGGAAGACCAGAGGGAGGAACTGGGAATGCCGGACCAAGGCCACGGCGGTGAGTGGATCGGCGTCTCTGCTGGGCAGGAGGCAGAGACACCGACGCTACAGTCTGTAATGCAATCAACCATGACTAGATACCTCTACTATGCTATCCCTACTTAGCCAGCTAACCCTAAACAAATTGCAGATAAGAGTGGTATTATTAGAGAATAGAATCTATTTGAATTAGCCCTGAAAAGGACTGTTTAACGTAGCAGTTCCAAGGACTGTATTGCAATCAACCTTGCTCTAAGTGTTTCTAATACACTATCCCTACTCCAGCAGCTAATCCTACCCTAATTGCAGCTAAGAGCAGTATTCTAAAATAGAATTTAGGTGAATTAACTCTAAAAAGGGCTGTTGATTTAATGTTGCACCAGCAGGATCCGGAATACTATATAACACACTGTCCCTTCTGCAGCAGAAACTCCCCTTACACTATTTCCAAGTACAGTGCGCCGAACATGGCATCACCTGGTCTTATATATATTTAATCAGAGACATGACATCAACAAATTTGTTGAGAGCAGGTGTCCTTTGTGTCCTACAAGATAATATTCGATACAATGGAGATGGCAAGGTATCATTAACCTCCAGTCTTCCAGAAGACTCTGTGCGTTTGGAGAATTTCTGTATGTTCACCAGTCTTCACCTGAGGGAAGCAATCTTGAAATAATTGTCTAGCTCAGGTCCCTGAAACACTGTTAGCAACTGGAAAGACTGATGTCGGTAGACTACCAGTCCCACTAGTGGAGGTCAAACTAAAACCAGGTGTTCCATTGCCTTTTGTTAAACAGTACCACCTCAGCCCCGCACAGGAGGCAGCTATCCGAGTATCAATTCAAAAATTAATCAAGACATGATTAATCAATCATTCCTACTATTTCCACTTGTAATACACCCCCGTATTCTACAAAGAAAAGGTTCATAACCTAAGGACTCTGAACGGCGTAATTGAGCTCATATAAGACCTATAATGTTAAACCCTCATACCTTACTGACCCAAATTTCAGTCGTTTTACAGTGATTGACTTGTCAAAAACATTTTTCCATGCGTCTGCGCCCAGACTGCCAGTATTTATTTGCTTTCACCCATGGTCATAAACAGTATACATGGACGGTGCTGCCACAAGGTGCCCATTTTCACCAACAATCTATATTGCTGTAATGTCCTGAGTTTTTTCAGTATGTGGATGATTTATTGCTTTGCTATTCTGATAAAATCTCGAGTCACCAGTCATCCATCTTCTTTTTTTGTTTCCTAACAGAACATGGGTGGAAGGCACAAGGCACCAAACATCTCAGAGAGGAAAGGAAGGTCACAATGCAGCAGCTTAAATTGCCCCAAAATATTATACAACTTAGAAACTTTCTGGGTCTGGTGTCATACTGCAGGCCATGTATAAGATCTGCATCACAGCTCATGCAATCTGTCAGGATGACAAAAGCGAGGTCATACAATATCCCACCGTTGCCACCAATTTGTCAGAGATTATGCATATGCACGATCCCGATTACTCACTACATAGCTATCGGCAAGTGAGCAGTGAGCATATGGCGTACACACCTCCGAATTTCAGCAAATGGAATATGTGTATGCCCTCGTATGATCACTGCCAGCTTCATGATAACCCAATAAGATTATTTGCTGCCACCACCAATCAATTTAGTTTTTTAAAAGTTATAAAATTCACTACATGCCTGATTGGACGCCTGCTTTCTAATAGCATATATAGCTTCGGGGGAGGAACAATTACAGAACAGAAGAAACAGAACTATTAAATTTTATATTTAATCCAAAAGGGAGGCAATGTTTCTGAAAAAATGTACAAAAGATTTTACAAAGTGGGACAAAACAATACAGCATATACAGTTACACAAAATAAAAAGGGATTTATAGAACAACTTACTAGACCAATCACAAAGACGATTCAGCTTAGCTGGAGGGAAGCACTCTAATGGACCGTTATGGAACGGGGCCCCTGCTTCCAAAATATGTATCTCCCGGCATGAGTATAGATCAATATTCGGCTTGATCTCTTATGTCGAGGGGGGGCCCTGCCCACACACTCCCCTGTGATGACCTCACGTGGCTGGTCTCCATCCTTTATGGTTTTATCAAATCTCTCATCAAATCTCTAATTTCGGTGATATCTCCTCGCTCGAGGATCGCAGAAGTTAGCAAGTGATGCCATATTTTTTATTGCGATTTTACCTTTCTTTAGAGACCAAACACGACATGACTGCTGTCGGTTATGTTTTCTCTCTTGCCCTACAGCTCACTGGCGGGGCTCACAGATACGGAGAAATATGCATACTGTTCCTTAGTTAACCCCACCACTAAAAATATGTGTCCCATGACAATCAGAATGGTAGAACTTCCGATATTGCATATTTCATGTTGGTGCCTACGAGTCTGCCTGATGTCTGGTAATTAAAGGAGTGTGGAAATGAGAATGACCAGGCTATTGTACGGAGTGTGATAGTTTCCCTTTGAAGTCGTAGCGAGATGTTTCCCGTCTCTTTCAGCTTTCAGTCTCTGGCCCATATGTTCAAAGGTGTCACCCATATCTCTCCATTTTTTATTGTAACTAGCTTGGATAATTGAGTTTACCAGTTCTTGTGTGTACTACCATTTGCACAGAGACAGCTCCTTAGATTGCTAGCTCTTGTCCCTTGCAAAATGGTATAGGGGAGGGGGCAAACAGCTCTCTGCTGCCCCTATCATCCAGGCAATTGCACGATTGGCCGACGATCAACCGAGGGGACCACAGACTGCTCTCACTTATTAGTTATTGGAAAGATAACAGTGAGCGCATGGCATACACAACTCCTTCCAACACATGGAATTATGTATGTATACACCCTCATACGATCACTGCTAGCTTCACGACAACCCAAGAAAGATTATTCACTGCCACCACCAATCAGTCCCAGCCGATTGGACGCCTAATAGGTAGCGTGTGGCTTTGGGGGAGGAACGATTACAAAGCAAAAGAAACAGAACTATTAAATGTTATATTTAATCCACAGGGAGGCAGTGTTTATGAAAAAAATATGTAAAAGGTTTTACAAAGGGTGACAAAACAATACAGCGTATACAGTTACACAAAATAAAAGGAATTAACAAAAGAAACTTACTATACCGATCGCAGAGACGATTCAGTGAAGCTGCAGGGGAGCACCCCAATTGATTTGGCCGTTCCACGAACGTGACCCCTGCTTACACAAATACTTATCCCCCAGCATGAGCTTAGATCAACATTCGGCTTGATCTTTTATGCCGAAGTGGGCCCTGCCCACACACTCCTCTGTGATGACCTCACGTGGGCTAATCTCTGCCCTTCATGGTTTTATTAAATCTCTAATTTCTGCGATAACTCCTCGCTCGATGATCGCATTAGTTAGCAAGTCATGCCATATTTTTTATTGCGATTCTACCTTTCCTTAGAGATCAAACATGACATGACTTTAGTCCGTTATCTTTGCCCTCTTGCATTACAGTTCAATGGCATGGCTCACAGATAGGGAAAATATGCGTACTGTTCCTTAATTAGCCCCGCCGCTAAAAATATATGTCCCATCACAATCGGAATTATAAAAATTCCGCTATTCCATATTTCATTTCGGTGCTTAAAAGTCTGGAGATTCAACATATGTGCAGCTGGGAATGACCCAGCTATTGTAAGGAATGTGATATATTTCCTTTGAAGCCTAACGACTAGTGATGAGCGAGCATGCTCGCTACTGCTCGGTGCTCACTCGTGCATCTCACTGCTCGAGATGCTCGGCGCTCGCCGAGTATTTCCGGGTTGCTTATGCGGGAACTCGGGTCCCCTCACTGCATGTTTGGTGCTCTTTAGAGAGCCAATTAACATGCAGGGATTGCCTGTCATGCACTGTAATGCCGTAGCCATGTTGGTTGTGGGCATTACAGTGATTGCCTGGCCGCACAGCATCATCAGGTCTATATCAGACCTGGCGCCGCCATGCTCATCACAGTCACTCCAGATCAGACAGTGTAGGGAGAGCTGCTGCTGCGTTAGGGAGAGATTTGATTGTGCATTAGGTAGTGTAGGGAGAAAAATCGTACATTACACATATCCATCTTAACAAACAGTCCTTCTGAGGACTAATCCATCTGCAGAGATATCAGGCAGGCAGGGTGTATAGGCAGGCAGTGTATATAGCAGACTGCAGTGCATATAGCACAAGAGGCTCCATTCCAATTCTGCCTTCTGCTGCTGTTAGATATTTCTATACAAAGGCCCAGGTCTCAGGGGCCAGGAATACTTTTGTTTGGATCTTTATCCTCATTATTTGCTTAAAAAGCAATCAAGAGCACACCGTTTTTCTGCGCCATTTGCTTGTGTAGTGAGAGGTGCTGCTGCGTCAGGGACAGATTTGCTTGTGTATTAGGTAGTGTAGGGAGAAAAACTGTACATTACACATATCCATCTTAACAAACAGTCCTTCTGAGGACTAATCCATCTGCAGAGATATCAGGCAGGCAGGGTGTGTAGGCAGGCAGTGTATATAGCAGAGTGCAGTGCATATAGCACAAGTGGCTCCATTCCAATTCTGCCTTCTGCTGCTGTTAGATATTTCTATACAAAGACCCAGGTCTAAGGGGCCAGGAATACTTTTTTTTGGATCTTAATCCTCATTATTTGCTTAAAAAGCAATCCAGAGAACACCGTCTTTTCCTGCGCGATTTGCTTGTTGGCACTGCAGAATACAGCCAGGTCCTTTCCATATTAGAGCGCTAGAAATCCAGCAATTTAAAACTGTTTTCTCCGTCAAACAGATCACATATTCGTTGTCAGAAAATACTGCCATTTCTGGCCTCCATTAAAAATTTCCTTTGGTGTGTCAGTGAAGCAATTCACTGCAGTTTTCGGTTCAAACTACTTACCTACAGGCCAGGTATTTAAAACTCTGCTTTCTCCGTCACACGGATCACATATACGTTGTCAGAAAATACTGCCATTTCTGTCCTCCATTAAAAATTTCCTTTAGTGTGTCAGTGAAGCAATTCACCGCAGTTTGCTGTTCAAACTACTTACCGTATTTTTCGGACTATAAGACGCACCGGACCATAAGACGCACCTAGGTTTTAGAGGAGGAAAAAAAAAAATTGAAGCAAAAAATGTGCTCATGATGCACTTTTAAGGGGGAGGGGTTCTTCTGCTAACACTGGTATAGGGGTAATGTCCCCCAATTCTGACAATATCCCCATCCTGGTATATATGCCCCCCCCTTCCTTTTATACGTGGTCCCCATCCCCATCCTGGTATGCCTGGCATCCCTCCATTCTGGTATGCATGGAACCCCTCCATCCTGGTATGCATGGCACCCCTCCATCCTGGTATGCATGGCACCCCTCATCCCTATCCTGGTACGCATGGCACCACTCATCCCTATCCTGGTATGCATGGCACCCCTCATCCCTGTCCTGGTATGCATGGCACCCCTCATCCCTGTCCTGGTATGCATGGCACCCCTCATCCCTATCCTGGTATACATGGCACCCCTCATCCCTGTCCTGGTATGCATGGCACCCCTAATCCCTATCCTGGTATGCATGGCACCCCTAATCCCTATCCTGGTATGCATGGCACCCCTGATACCTATCCTGGTATGCATGGCACCCCTAATCCCTGTCCTGGTATGCATGGCACCCCTCATCCCTATCCTGGTATGCATGGCACCCCTAATCCCTACCCTGGTATGCATGGTACCCCTGATCCCTATCCTGGTATGCATGGCACCCCTAATCCCTGTCCTGGTATGCATGGCACCCCTCATCCCTATCCTGGTATGCATGGCACCCCTAATCCCTATCCTGGTATGCATGGCACCCCTCATCCCTGTCCTGGTATGCATGGCACCCCTCATCCCTATCCTGGTATGCATGGCACCCCTAATCCCTATCCTGGTATGCATGGCACCCCTAATCCCTATCCTGGTATTCATGGCACCCCTAATCCCTATCCTAGTATGCATGGCACCCCTAATCCCTATCCTGGTATGCATGGCACCCCTCATCATTATCCTGGTATGCATGGCACCCCTAATCCCAATCCTGGTACGCATGGCACCCCTAATCCCTACCCTGGTATGCATGGTCCCCCTAATCCCCATCATGCTGCACATAAAAAAAAATAAACACTCCTACTCACCTCTCTTCTCTCCTCCAGCGCTGCGTCCTGTCCACCTGCACTGATCTCTCCATGTGAGTCGCGCATGACGTTACTGCCATGCGCGGCTCACAAGGAGAGATCAGCTGCCGGAAGTCACTGCTCCCCATGCTGCGGCTCCTGCTGCTGCCGGCTATCTCATGTGCCCGCTTATTAAAGGGCATGAATATTCACGCCCATGCCCATGGGTGTGGAGAGGGGTTGAATTTTCATGCCCTTTAACAGCGGGCACAGGTGATTCCAGCAGCAGCAGGAGCCGCAGCGCGGCTACACTGTGTGCTGCTGTTAAGGAGCATGAATATTCAGTGCTCCCCACGCCCTGTCGGCACTCCAGCCATGTTTGCCAGTACTCCCTGCCTGCATACCAGTCGTGCTTACCAGTGCCCGCCTGTCTGCATACCTGCCGTGCCTACCTATATCCACCAGTCAGTGTGCCAGCCTAACCTGCCTGTTCCTGTATTCTCCGGTGTGGGTCAACAGCCGTGTCCGGGGTATGACCTGGAGTGGCACCTGGTCCCTCTGCTTGGTTCCTCCCTGGTGCACTGGCGTCGTTAGCCGTCGTTAGCCGTCGTGCGACCTTGGTCGGATCGGGTAGATACTTAGTTCCTCCCCTCCGGGCACTCTCCGGTTCATGGTCCAGTGGGATCACTAAACACGCACATGCCAGTCAGTCCGGGCGTGTGCATAACAGTTTGCTCAGGCCATGGTTCCCGTTGAGCCCCAAGGCCCTTCGCTCTCTGAGACATTTTGAATCTGTTTCCAGCGAATACGTGCATTAAAAATAAATAAAATTATTTTTTTTTTTCTCTACCTATGGCCCAGGCGATGTACGCACCAGTTCAAATGGAGCTTTCTGCACTCGGATAGCGGATAATGTTTCCTGTCACTTAGCCACCACCACCCTGTATTCCACACGGTCAAGTCTCAGTAGCCGTGAGTCTGGACCGCATATTCCTCACCCTGATCCTCCTTCCTCCCACGATGCCGAGTGCCCAGAGACACCTGATCCCACACTTGGACACTCTGAAGAGCTGTTCACTTTTCCATTTATAGATTCGGGCCTCTCACCCGGTCCACTTGAAGCAGGGCAAGAGGAGATCGCATGTAGCTATGCCCAAATACAGTATTTGAGCAGCCACGGTCACACGAAGGCGACGGTGGGAAAGTGTCGCAAGAGGTGGACGATGATGAGACACAATTGCCAGAAAGTCAGGAGGAGGACCAGGGTGCGGAAGTGGAAGACGAGGTGGTAGATGATATAGTAACTGACCCAACCTGGCAGGAGGACATGCAGAGCTAGGACAGCAGCACACAGGAGGAGGAAGGCAGAGCACCCCAACAGGCAGGAAGAAGCAGTGTGGTGGCCGCAGACAGAAGGCAGGCAACCGTTCCCCATAACACTAACATGAAGGAAGGTGCCAGTACAACTGTTAGGTCTTCCCGAGTCTGGTTGTTTTTTAAAGACTCTGCCGATAACCCCAAAAAGGCCATTTGCACCACCTGCCAGGCCAGCATCAGCAGGGGTGGCAAAACGACAAGCCTGACCACCACCAGCATGATCAGGCACATGGCAGCAAAGCACCCGACTTTGTGGGCCGAACCCCAGGGTCCAGGAACAGTGTCTGCGTGTGGCACCATTGCTTCTTCCACTGTTGTGCATGCAAGCCAATCCCCTGTCCATGGTGCATGGGAAGATGCCTCCTGCCCTGCGCCTGTCATTGCACACTCTCAAGTAGCAGAATCAGGAAGCATGTCCATGTCCTTGTCCCAGCGCAGCGTTCAGTTGTCCATACCCCAGTCCTTGGAACGCAAGCGCAAATATGCAGCCAACACCCCACAGGCCACACTACTAAATTCTCACATTTCACGACTGCTTGCTCTTGAAATGTTGCCTTTTAGGCTCGTGGAGACGGACATATTCCGCAACCTGATGGCGGCGGCGGCCGGGTGTCCATACTCGGTCCCCAGCCACCACTATTTCTCCCGGTATTGTCTCCGCCTTCAACAAGCGCGTGTCCCAGAACATTACCCATGCCCTATCCAGTACACTTAATTGGGAAGGACCGCCTAACCACAAACACGTGGACAAGTGAATGTGGCAAGGGACGGTTCATCTCACTGGCGCATTCCACTGGGTTAATATTGTGGAAGCCGGGATCCTGGGATGGAACACTCCTCGGTACTTGGTCCCCAGCCGCCACTATTTATCCCAGTGTGCCGTCCCCTCATTACACAAGCACGTGTCCCAAAACATTTGCCGTGCTCTCAACAACGCAGTTACCGGTAAAGTCCACCTAACCACGGACACGTGGACAAGTGCTTATGAGCAGGAACGGTACATCTCACTGACGGCACACTGGGTTAACATAGTGGAAGCCGGGACCCAGTCGGACCTTTGGACGAAACACGTCCTCCCGACGCCAAGGATTGCGGGCCCTAGGTCAATCAGGGTTGCCCCCACGGTCTACAGCTCCTGCACCTCATCCTCCTCCTCTTCAGCCTCCATCTCTGAAATGACCACATCAGTCACAAGCTGGAAGCACTGCAGCAAAGCCTTGGCCAAGCGGCAACAGGCTGTGCTGAAGCTAATATGCTTAGGTGAAAAACCGCACAATGCCGAAGAGTTGTGGACCGCTCTGACAGAGCAGGCAGATCTGTGTTTCACACCACTGAACCTACAGACTGGCATGGTCGTGTGTGATAATGGCCGGAACCTGGTGGCAGCTGTGAGGCAAGGCGAGCTCACACACGTACCATGCATGGCCCAAGTGCTTTACCTCGTGGTTCAGCGGTTTCTCAAATCCTACCCGGAGCTGCCGGATCTGCTTGTTAAAGTACGCCACCTGTGTGCCCATTTCAGAAAGTCAGCTACAGCTTCCGCTGCCCTAGCAGTGTTTCAGCAGTGTTTGCTGCTTCTGGCTCCCAGACTGGTGTGTGATCTCCCCACGCGTTGGAACTCTACACTGCAGATGTTGGGAAGGATTTGTGAGCAGAAGAGGACAGTTGTTGAGTACCAGCATCAACAAGGCCGTGGGTATTCAGTATAGACTCCACACATACGACCTCAGGAGTGGACATGGATGTCAGACATCTGTACCATCCTCCAAAACTTTGAGGACTCCACCAAGACGGTGAGCGGCGATGACGCCATAATTAGCTTCACCATCCCGCTTCTTTGTCTTCTGAAACGCTCTCTGCTCACAATAAAAGAGGGTGTAACATACCTGGCGGCGTTCTTGCATAGGGCACCATCTCCCACTATGCAAGATCGCAAACTTGATCATCAGTCCAGTCTGCCAGCCTGGCTTCTTTCCATGCTGTCTGCTTGCCTCTGTTCTGGCTGCTTAGGGCGGCGGCCCGGTCACTTCCTGTTTCTTGTAGCTGCTGTGGGCACACCCCTAATGCGTCCTCAGCCTATTGCTGTCAGTCACTTGATATTTAAACCAGCTTCACCTGGAAGCTGAGGCTTGAGCAACTTTATCATTCAGTGTGCTCCTTGACTCTGAATGTGCCAGGTCCTGTTCTGTTTCTCCTGCCTGTCCGCCTTCCTGGAGGCTGTATTTCCAGGCCTGTCTGAACACGCTCCTAGCCTGTTTGTCCCGCCTTCTAGGGGCTGCAAACCTAGATCTGTTATCTGTGCTTTCTTGCCTGTCTGTCCGCCTTCCTGGAGGCTGTATTTCCAGGCCAGTCTGAACACGCTCCTTGCCTGTTCGTTTCTGCCTTTGGGGGCCGTATACCCAGGCTCGTTCCTGTATTTCGCTTCAGTAACAGTTCCTGTCTGAAATGTCTCCTAACCTGTTATTTGTTTTGTCTCTATGTCCATTTCCTCCCTTTTGCTGCAGTGTCTGAACCAGCACTTGGCTATACCTAGGCTTGTTCCTGTATTTCGTTGCAGTACAGTTCTTGTCTGAACTGTCTCCTAACCTGTTACCTGTTTTGTCTCTTTGTCCGTTTCCTCTCTTTTTCTGCAGTCTGAACCTGCACCTAACTCCTACTCGTTGTCGCTGTACTTCTGTTTGTGAGTTTGGAGTCCACTCGCTACTTCTTTGCAAGTACCTTGTGTGTATCTGGTTCTGCCTTTTCCTTCCAGTCTGTTCCGTGTGAACAGAGCCCTGTCCCCTCTGCTCTGTCTTTGCTCACTGCTTTGGCGGTTTATCTCTGCTCTGCCTTACTTACCGCTCTGGCGGTTTCTGCCCGCTCTGCTCTGCTTTGTCCACCGCGCCTGCGGTTTCGCTCTGCTCAGTCTTGTCTACCGCACCTGTGGTTTCGCTCTGTTCAGCCTTGTCTACGGCATCTGCGGTTTCGCTCTACTCAGCCTTGTCCACCACACCTGCGGTTTCGCTCTGCTCAGCCCTGTCCACCGCACCTGCGGTTTCGCTCTTCTGAGCCTTGTCCACCGCACTTGCGGTTTCGCTCTGCTCGGCCCTGTCCACCGCACCTGCAGTTTCGTTCTGCTCAGCCTTGTCCACCGCACTTACGGTTTCGCTCTGCTCGGCCCTGTCCACCGCACTTGCGGTTTCGCTCTGCTCAGCCCTGTCCACCGCACCTGCGGTTTCGTTCTGCTCAGCCTTGTCCACCGCACCTGCGGTTTCGCTCTGCTCAGCCTTGTTCGCCGCTCCGGTGGTCTCTGCCTGCTTTGCCTTGCTCACTGCTCCGGCGGTTTTTGCCTGCTCTGCTTTGCTCACTGCTCCAGACGGCCTCGCTCTGCTCTGCCTTTGCTCACCGCTCCAAGCGGTCTCGCTCTGTCCTGCCTTTGCTCACCGCTCCAGGCGGTCTCGCCCTGCTCTGCTCTTGTTCACCACTCCGGCGGCATCGCTCCGCTCTGCTTGTCTACTGCATCTGCGGTTCTGGTCCTGAGTCCCAGTCTGTACTGGACCTTATCCAGTCTGTGCTCCAACCTGCTAGTGCCTCCCTGTCGGCACTCCAGCCATGTTTGCCAGTACTCCCTGCCTGCATACCAGTCGTGCTTACCAGTGCCCGCCTGTCTGCATACCTGCCATGCCTACCTATATCCACCAGTCAGTGTGCCAGCCTAACCTGCCTGTTCCTGTATTCTCCGGTGTGGGTCAACAGCCGTGACCGGGGTCTGACCTGGAGTGGCACCTGGTCCCTCTGCTTGGTTCCTCCCTGGTGCACTGGCGTCGTTAGCCGTCGTTAGCCGTCGTGCGACCTTGGTCGGATCAGGTAGATACTTAGTTCCTCCCCTCCGGGCACTCTCCGGTTCATGGTCCAGTGGGATCACTAAACACGCACATGCCAGTCAGTCCGGGCGTGTGCATAACAGTTTGCTCAGGCCATGGTTCCCGTTGAGCCCCAAGGCCCTTCGCTCTCTGAGACATTTTGAATCTGTTTCCAGCGAATACGTGCATTAAAAATAAATAAATAAAATTATTATTTTTTTTCTCTACCTATGGCCCAGGCGATGTACGCACCAGTTCAAATGGAGCTTTCTGCACTCGTTCCTGCGGATCCGCCACGGTACTATGGGGATCCTAAACAAAGCCGTGCGCTTGTGGAGCAATGTATGCTGCATTTCAAGTTCTACCCTCTCTATTTTCCTACCGATTGGTCTAAAGTGGCATTTATGTTATCCTACCTAGCGGGTGATGCCTTGAAATGGGTCACCCCCCCCTATGGGAAGCATGGGATCCTATCGTCCTTGACCTGCAGGCCTTCATGGTGGCCTTTCTAATGGTCTTCAACGACCCTAATCCTGGGGACTCTGCTGAAGCTGCCCTTCTCAGTGTCCCGGAGCAGCCCCGATGGGAGATGTGTGTGGGTAGCGCACCAGTTCTCCTGCCCGAAGAGACTGCGGCCCTCCCAGAAACCAGACTGAAGATGGTCCCTAAGCAGGGACTCTCCATCTTTAATGAATCTGGCGATACGTCCATCGAGGCAGAGGATACTCCCTAGTCTCTGCACCCCTGTAACCTGGCAGAGGATCTCCAGTTGCCTCCTGAATCCTCCGGGGTGCTACCTGTTAACGAATGGAGAGAGACTTTCCTACACCCTGTAGCGGATACCTCATCCACTTCATCCAGTGAGCTTGACCAAGTGTACTCCGAAACAGTGGTTACCCCCCAGTTTCTGCACCCCTCCAACCAGGTGGAGGACCTCCAGTTGCCTCCTGAATCCTCCGGGGTGCTGCCTGTTAACGAATAGAGAGAGACTTTCCTGCACCCTGTATTGGATACCTCGCACACTTCTTCCAGTGAGTTTGACCAAGTGTACTCCGAAGCAGTGGTTACCCCTGAGTCCCTGCACCCCTCCGGCCAGGCGGAGGACCTCCAGTTGTCTCCTGTATTCCCCGGGATGCTACCTGGCAACAATTGCAGTGAGACTTTCCTACACCCTGTACCTGGTACTGCGCCTACTTCATCTAGTAAGCTTGGCAAAATGTACTTTGAAGCACTAATGACCCCCGAGTCTCCGCACCCCTCCAACCAGGCGGAGGACATCCAGTTGTCTCCAGAATTCACCGGGGTGTTTTCTGATAACAAATGGACAGAGACTTTCTTACACCCTGTACCTGGTACTTCACCCACTTCATCCATTGCTGAGGATGGCTTGATGGGAGGAAGCATCCTAGTTACCAAGATGATGAGACCAGTTTCGTTTCCTCTAGTGGACAGTAGAGGTAATCCTCTTGAAGAGATGGATTGGCCTCCCAATTCTCTGCGGAACACTCTTGCAGGCTTGAAGAAGAGGGGGCGTAAAGGGGGGGGGGGTACTGTAACATACCTGGCGGCGTTCTTGCATTGGGCACCATCTCCCACTATGCAAGATCGCAAACTTGATCATCAGTCCAGTCTGCTAGCCTGGCTTCTTTCCATGCTGTCTGCTTGCCTCTGTTCTGGCTGCTTAGGGCGGCGGCCCGGTCACTTCCTGTTTCTTGTAGCTGCTGTGGGCACACCCCTAATGCGTCCTCAGCCTATTGCTGTAAGTCACTTGATATTTAAACCAGCTTCACCTGGAAGCTGAGGCTTGAGCAACTTTATCATTCAGTGTGCTCCTTGACTCTGAATGTGCCAGGTCCTGTTCTGTTTCTCCTGCCTGTCCGCCTTCCTGGAGGCTGTATTTCCAGGTCTGTCTGAACACGCTCCTAGCCTGTTCGTCCTGCCTTCTAGGGGCCGCATACCTAGATCTGTTATCTGTGTTTTCTTGCCTGTCTGTCTGCCTTCTTGGAGGCTGTATTTCCAGGCCAGTCTGAACACGCTCCTTGCCTGTACGTTTCTGCCTCTGGGGGCCGTATACCCAGGCTCGTTCCTGTATTTCGCTTCAGTAACAGTTCCTGTCTGAACTGTCTCCTAACCTGTTACTTGTTTTGCCTCTATGTCCGTTTCCTCCCTTTTACTGCAGTGTCTGAACCAGCACTTGGCTATGCCTAGGCTCGTTCCTGTATTTCGTTGCAGTACAGTTCTTGTCTGAACTGTCTCCTAACCTGTTACCTGTTCTGTCTCTTTGTCCGTTTCCTCTCTTTTTCTGCAGAGTCTGAACCTGCACCTAACTCCTACTCGTTGTCGCTGTACTTCTGTTTGTGAGTTTGGAGTCCACTCGCTACTTCTTTGCAAGTACCTTGTGTGTATCTGGTTCTGCCTTTTCCTTCCAGTCTGTTCCGTGTGAACAGAGCCCTGTCCCCTCTGCTCTGTCTTTGCTCACCGCTTTGGCGGTTTATCTCTGCCCTGCCTTACTTACCGCTCTGGCGGTTTCTGCCCGCTTTGCTCTGCTTGGTCCACCGCACTTGCGGTTTCGCTCTGCTCGGCCTTGTCCACCGCGCCTGCGGTTTCGCTCTGCTCAGTCTTGTCTACCACACCTGTGGTTTCGCTCTGTTCAGCCTTGTCTACCGCATCTGCGGTTTCGCTCTGCTCAGCCCTGTCCACCACACCTGCGGTTTCGCTCTGCTCAGCCCTGTCCACCGCACCTGCGGTTTCGCTCTTCTCAGCCTTGTCCACCGCACTTGCGGTTTCGCTCTGCTCGGCCCTGTCCACCGCACCTGCAGTTTCGTTCTGCTCAGCCTTGTCCACCGCACTTACGGTTTCGCTCTGCTCGGCCCTGTCCACCGCACCTGCGGTTTCGCTCTGCTCAGCATTGTCCACCGCACCTGCGGTTTCGCTCTGCTCAGCCTTGTCCACCGCACCTGCGGTTTCGCTCTGCTCAGCCTTGTTCGCCGCTCTGGCGGTTTCTGCCTGCTTTGCCTTGCTCACTGCTCCGGCGGTTTTTGCCTGCTCTGCTTTGCTCACCGCTCCAGGTGGCCTCGCTCTGCTCTGCCTTGGCTCACCGCTCCAAGTGGTCTCGCTCTGTCCTGCCTTTGCTCACTGCTCCAGGCGGTCTCGCCCTGCTCTGCTCTTGTTCACAGCTCCGGCGGCCTCGCTCTGCTCTGCTTGTCTACCGCATCTGCAGTTCTGTTCCTGAGTCCCAGTCTGTACTGGACCTTATCCAGTCTGTGCTCCAACCTGCTAGTGCCTCCCTGTCGGCACTCCGTGTTTGCCAGTACTCCCTGCCTGCATACCAGTCGTGCTTACCAGTGCCCACCTGTCTGCATACCTGCCGTACCTACCTATATCCACCAGTCAGTGTACCAGCCTAACCTGCCTGTTCCTGTATTCTCCGGTGTGGGTCAACAGCCGTGTCCGGGGTCTGACCTGGAGTGGCACCTGGTCCCTATGCTTGGTTCCTCCCTGGTGCACTGGCATCGTTAGTCATCGTGCGACCTTGGTCGGATCGGGTAGATACTTAGTTACTCCCCTCCAGGCACTCTCCGGTTCATGGTCCAGTGGGATCACTAAACACGGACACGTCAGTCAGTCCCGGCGTGTGCATAACAGAGGGTACATTGCAGGGGGAGATCGATGAGATGGAGAAGGGAACCATACAAGGTGATTACACACATCCAAGCCTCATCTCATCCCAATGTGGATTGGGTGACAATGAGGAAGAGGGAGGAGGAGGAGGAAGGACAGGAGCTAGTTTCATGCACTACAGATGGTACTACCTGCACAGCTGTCATACCGTCTGTTCAGCGTGGATGGCCAGAGGACAGAGAGGAGGAGGAGAGCATGGTCAATCATCCTCTTGGTGAGGACATGGAAGTCTTGCCTGTTAGTAGTCTGGCACGCATTGCTGAGTTTATGTTACGCTGCCTTTCCCATGACCCTCGTGTTCTCAAAATTTTGGGTGACAGTCATTACTGGTTTGTTACACTTCTAGACCCATGCTACAAGGAGAACTTTATATCTCTTATTCCTGAGGCGGACAGGTGTACAAAAATGGGGCAGTACCAGAAGGCCCTTGTTGCGGAACTATTAAAAAAATTCCCATCTGAAAACGCTGGCGGCAGAGGTCACAGTTCGTTGGACAACCAAGGAGTACAGGCGAGAGAGACACAACTTCAATCCAGCAGAGGCAGGGGAACACTGTCAAAGTTCTGGGAGAGTTTTCTCAGACCCTCCCATCGCACAGGCCCTGAGGCACGGGGTACTCTCACAAGGAGTGCAAAGTTTGGGAAGATGCTGAGGGAGTACCTTGCCAACCGTACCAACGTCTTCCGTGATTCCTCTGTGCCTAATAATTATTGGGTATCCAAGCTGGATACGTGGAATGAACTGGCTCTCTATGCCTTGGAGGTCCTGGCCTGCCCTGCCGCCAGCGTTTTATCAGAGCGGGTTTTTAGTGCCGCTGGTGGAATTATAACTGATAAGCGCATCCGCCTGTCAACTGAAAATGCTGACAGGCTGACTCTTATAAAAATGAACAAGGGATGGATTGGGGCAGGCTTCTCAACACCACCGAACGATAGCAGCCTAACATAAAATCAAATCCAATATCTTTTTTGGGAGGTGTATACCCATGCACCTCTTCACACCCACACATGGGTATACGCTTCCTGATTTTGGCTATTTGCTCTTGTCCTCCTCCTTCTCCTCATCCTCCACCACCATATCACCAGGGTGACCGTGGTCTGTGATGCAACACTCACATAATTTTTTTAAAGGGTGTTTATGATTAGAGATGAGCGTTGTTCTACTCGAACTGTTCGCCAATCTCAAATTCGAGCTGTTTTGGGCGGTGTTCGAGCCGATCGGCGAACACGAACAATTTGAGAAAAATTCGGCTGTTCGAGGTTATGTTCGATAACTGTTCGTGCACCAAAATCATAACTGGATTTTTTCTCAGTAATGATGAAAATTAATGTTAATACGCAGTTTGAGTGTACAGCTGGGCGGGGGGAGGGGCAGGGGATGGATCTCTGCAGGAACAATGAAGATCTCCATTTTTTTTTCTCTTTCCCGCATTTGCAGTGGGGAGGTGCAATCTGTCAGCCTATCAGCAGCGCACACACGGAGCGAAGTGCTTTTTTTCACACAAGCAAGGGCATGTGTCATTGGCAGTGTATGTCACATGTCCTTGCCCTATAAGACCAAGCCATTTTCCCCGTCGCCACCATTTTCTCACTGCTGCAGCTGCGTGTTAGACGGCACCGCTGTTGCTGTGTGCGCTATACCTTGTTAATTTCAAGCCAATTTTCGCACAAATATACAGATAGCTTGGGAGTAGGGAATAGTTGTGATTGCAGTCCTTTTAAGGACTAGGTTACAGCATTTCCTACGACTTTTATCAGGCAGGTCTGTGCTCTTAAATAGATAGATTGTGGGAGTAAAGACTAATTGTAATTGGAGTCCTTTTCAGGACTAGGTTACATCAGTTCCTATCAGTTTTTGCCAGGCAGGTCTGTGCCAGTGCTGTGCAAGTTTTTTTCACAGCATTTGGCTGAATCTAGCAAAGCTAATCCTTTTTGGCCTATTGCAGAGTGTGTTAGTCAGTGGAGTAGCCTATCTGTGTTGCAAGATATACCACCTGTGTATAGAATACCAATTTTTTTACTGCACCTAGTGAAGTAAAATCTTTTGGGCATAGCATCATTCTATTAGTCCATCTATACTGACCTCCATCAGGTTGCAAACTGAATATAATTTTTTTCTGCATCTAGCTCTGAAAAAATATTTGGGCTTCTAGCAGTGTGTGGGACGTGGTCTATTAGTCCATCTATACTGACCTCCATCAGGTTGCAAATTAAAAATAATTTTTTTCTTCATTTAGCTCTGAAAAAATATTTGGGCTTCTAGCAGTGTGTGGGACTTGTTCTATTAGTCCTTCTATACTGACCTCCAGCAGGTTGCAAATTGAATATAATTTTTTTCTGCATCTAGCTCTGAAAAAATATTTGGGCTTCTAGCAGCGTGTGGGACTTGTTCTATTAGTCCATCTATACTGACCTCCATCAGGTTGCAAATTAAAAATATTTTTTTTCTGCATCTAGCTCTGAAAAAATATTTGGGCTTCTAGCAGTGTGTGGGACTTGGTCTATTAGTCCATCTATACTGACCTCCATCAGGTTGCAAATTAAAAATAATTTTTTTCTTCATTTATCTCTGAAAAAATATTTGGGCTTCTAGCAGCGTGTGGGACTTGTTCTATTAGTCCATCTATACTGACCTCCATCAGGTTGCAAATTAAAAATAATTTTTTTCTGCATCTAGCTCTGAAAAAATATTTGGGCTTCTAGCAGTGTGTGGGACTTGGTCTATTAGTCCATCTATACTGACCTCCATCAGGTTGCAAATTAAAAATAATTTTTTTCTGCATCTAGCTCTGAAAAAATATTTGGGCTTCTAGCAGTGTGTGGGACTTGGTCTATTAGTCCATCTATACTGACCTCCATCAGGTTGCAAATTGAATAAAAAAATTTTCTGCATCTAGCTCTGAAAAAATATTTGGGCTTCTAGCGGTGTGTGGGACTTGGTCTATTAGTCCATCTATACTGACCTCCATCAGGTTGCAAATTAAAAATAATTTTTTTCTGCATCTAGCTCTGAAAAAATATTTGGGCTTCTAGCAGTGTGTGGGACTTGGTCTATTAGTCCATCTATACTGACCTCCATCAGGTTGCAAATTAAAAATAATTTTTTTCTTCATTTAGCTCTGAAAAAATATTTGGGCTTCTAGCAGTGTGTGGGACTTGTTCTATTAGTCCTTCTATACTGACCTCCAGCAGGTTGCAAATTGAATATAATTTTTTTCTGCATCTAGCTCTGAAAAAATATTTGGGCTTCTAGCGGTGTGTGGGACTTGGTCTATTAGTCCATCTATACTGACCTCCATCAGGTTGCAAATTAAAAATAATTTTTTTCTGCATCTAGCTCTGAAAAAATATTTGGGCTTCTAGCAGTGTGTGGGACTTGGTCTATTAGTCCATCTATACTGACCTCCATCAGGTTGCAAATTAAAAATAATTTTTTTCTTCATTTATCTCTGAAAAAATATTTGGGCTTCTAGCAGCGTGTGGGACTTGTTCTATTAGTCCATCTATACTGACCTCCATCAGGTTGCAAATTAAAAATAATTTTTTTCTGCATCTAGCTCTGAAAAAATATTTGGGCTTCTAGCAGTGTGTGGGACTTGGTCTATTAGTCCATCTATACTGACCTCCATCAGGTTGCAAATTAAAAATAATTTTTTTCTTCATTTATCTCTGAAAAAATATTTGGGCTTCTAGCAGCGTGTGGGACTTGGTCTATTAGTCCATCTATACTGACCTCCATCAGGTTGCAAATTAAAAATAATTTTTTTCTGCATCTAGCTCTGAAAAAATATTTGGGCTTCTAGCAGTGTGTGGGACTTGGTCTATTAGTCCATCTATACTGACCTCCATCAGGTTGCAAATTAAAAATAATTTTTTTCTGCATCTAGCTCTGAAAAAATATTTGGGCTTCTAGCAGTGTGTGGGACTTGGTCTATTAGTCCATCTATACTGACCTCCATCAGGTTGCAAATTGAATAAAAAAAATTTCTGCATCTAGCTCTGAAAAAATATTTGGGCTTCTAGCGGTGTGTGGGACTTGGTCTATTAGTCCATCTATACTGACCTCCATCAGGTTGCAAATTAAAAATAAATTTTTTCTGCATCTAACCCAACCAATAGTTTTGGCCTAATACCACAGTTTGGCCACTCAGCTCTGCTCGGTTACCATCCATTGTTTTTTTGTGCAAACAACTCCAGAGTTGTGAATTAGTTAACCACCAAAATGAGTGGAAAAAGGCCTGCTGCTGGTGGAAAGGGGAATAGGCGTGTTGGGAAGGGGAAAAAAGGTTGTGTCCGTGGGGTAGGTGCAGAAGAAAGACCATCTTCCAGCCAAACTAAAATGTCTACTTCTTTTAGCGGACAATGTGATAAGATCCCTTTCTTACGGCCACGCCAATCGCTACAAATTCCAGATGAGGCACAAAAACAGCAGGTGCTTCAACGGATATCAAGTGCTCCTTTAAGTGGGCTCTCCTCCACATCAACTTCAACATCACAAATACTCCAGTCCTCAAAGGTGTCACCCAAATCGCACTTGCTTCCTCACAGCTCCCAAATCTCCAGCTGCCCGTCTGAGTATGAGGTAGAACAGATGGTTGAGTCTGCAGAGCTGTTTACTCATACTATAGCCTGGGAATCAGAGGTCGACTCCAGCGCTTCTGTGAATCCAGACGAGGAAATGATCTGCACTGATGCCCAGAATCTTTATGAGTCGGATCCAGGACCAGACGCAGAAGGTTCTGACCATAATGTAGACCCTCATTCCCAAACTGTAACTCCTGTTGGTGGAGACAATGAGGAAGACGATGATAAGACTCAAATACCTGATTGGGGCGACAACTTTAGTTTTTTGTCAGGGCAGGAACAGGTTGGCTCTGAGGACGACGGGTGTGATAACGCACAGGGTGATGATGATGAGGTCGGAGATCCCACTTACTGTCAACCCACAGTCAGCCAAGAGATGAGGTCAGCAGAGGAGGTGGAGGAAGATGCTAGTGACGACGAGGTCAGGTTGCGCCTTCCTGGACAGAGACGTAGTACTGGAAGCACGTCAACAACTGCATCCTCAAACACAACTCTGCCTCTCACCACAAGTCGTGGTGGCTCTTCAGGTCGCATGGGTGCTAAGCCTTGCATAGCCTGGGCATTTTTTCAGATCGATAAAGATGACCCAACTCGTGTTATCTGTAACATTTGTCAGCAAAAGCTAAGTAGAGGCCAAAAAATACATAGTTTGAGTACTTCATGCATGAACCGGCACATGGACATGAAGCATAAGTTGCAGTGGGAAGCTCAGTGTGCTACAATGCGGTCTAGCCGGCCGGGCCAACCACCGTCTGCCATATCTTGTGCATCCGCGGCCTCTTCATCCTCTGTGACTGGGGGGACAGCAGTCACACCTGTTTTGGGGCGCAGACCTGCCACCTCTTTACCCGCAACAGCCAGCGTGATTGGCAGGTCATCATTTTCTTTGGAGGTGGTAACACCAGCTGGTCTTGAGCGCTGTCCGACATCGATAGCACCACCTTTGGATCAAGGCAACCTAACATGTCCGCCTGCATCTTCCTCACAGACCGTCAGTTTGCCGGGGACACCCTTATCAACCCCGTCTAAGCACAATAGCCAGCCCTCGGTCCCTCAGATGTGGACAAGTAAAAGACCATTTCCTCCTAGCCATGAGAAAGCTAAGAGGTTGAATTTCACCATCTGCAAGCTCTTGGCTACAGAAATGCTGCCTTTCCGCCTGGTGGACACAGAGGATTTTCGAGACCTTATGTCCGTCGCAGTGCCCCAGTACCAGATGCCCAGTCGGCACTACTTCTCAAAGAAAGGTGTGCCTGCGCTCCACCAGCATGTCGCACACAACATCACCGCTTCTTTGAGAAACTCTGTGTGTGACAGGGTGCATTTCACCACAGACACTTGGACGAGTAGGCATGGACAGGGGCGTTACATGTCGCTGACTGGGCACTGGGTAACTATGGTGACAGCAGGACAAGGGGCTGCTGTCCAAGTCTTGCCGTCCCCACGAGTTGTGCGTCAATCCTCTTTATGTCATTTTTCCTCCACTGCTTCTGCCTCCTCAACCTCCTCTCGGTCTTCCACCTGCACCCAAAGCCTGTCTGGTCATGCCACAAGCTTTCTAACTGCGCAGAAGGGATCCTGCACACCTCCTTACTATGCTGGCAGTAGGGCTCAACGTCATCAGGCGGTTTTTACATTGAAATGTCTGGGAAATGTGAGTCACACAGCTGAGGAGTTGTGGTCAGCTCTGGAGAACCAATTTCATGAATGGTTGTCTCCACTGGACCTGAAACCAGGGAAGGCCGTGTGCGACAATGCTGCAAACCTGGGTGCGGCCCTTCGCCGGGGCAATGTCACACACGTGCCTTGTATGGCTCACGTGTTGAACCTGGTTGTCCAGCAATTTTTAGCCCACTATCCCAGACTAGATGGCCTTCTGCAGAGGGCACGGTCGCTGTGTGCTCACTTCCGCCGTTCGCATCCCGCAGCTCAGCGACTTACATCTCTACAGAAGTCGTTGGGCCTGCCACTTCACCGGCTAAAATGCGATGTGCCTACCCGGTGGAATTCAACTCTGCACATGTTGCAGCGACTGTGGCAGCACCGACAAGCCCTGGTGCAATACGTTCTGACGTATAGCCTGGGCCAACGAGATTCAGAGGTGGGGCAAATCACGCTGGAGGAGTGGTCTCAGATCAGGGACCTATGCACCCTTCTGCACAGTTTTGAAATGGCGACGAAGATGTTTAGTGCTGACGATGCCATTATCAGCATGACTATTCCGGTGATTTACATGCTGGAGCACATGTTAAACAGAATTCGGAGTCAGGTGGTGGCACAAGAGGAGGTGGAGGAAGTAGAGGAGGAGGAGTTGTATGCGGAAGGGCTAACATCTGCAAGGTCCAGACGGTCGGCAGCACCAAGGCGGCAGGCATGTGAGGGTGGGGGAGATGATTTTACCAGGGCGCATGGTAGCAGCCAAACTAGTGAGGAAGGTGCAGGAGCCCAGGAAGAAGTGGAGGACGAACTGATGTAAGACTCATCAGATGAGGGAGACCTTGATCACATTTCTGTTGTGCGAGGTTGGGGGGAGAGGACAGAGGAAGGAAGCATGATTGCTACCTCGCCACCAACACAACAGGGACTTGGTGCTCCTGGATGCGCAACACACATGAGTGCCTTCTTGCTGCACTACCTGCAACATGACCCTCGAATTGTGAGAATTAGAAATAATCCTGACTACTGGGTTGCCACACTGTTAGATCCCCGGTACAAAAGTAAATTTGCAGAAATTATTCCTGCCATAGAAAGGGATGCACGCATGCAGGAGTATCAGCAGAGACTGTTGCAGAATCTTACATGTGCTTTTCCACAAAATACCAGTGGTGCACGTAGTGAATCTCACAGTTCCAACTTGCCAACCGTGGGACCGTCAAGTGTTCAGCACTCAAACCGTAACAGAACCACAGTATCTGCTGGTAACATCAATTTTGCGGAATCATTTCACCACTTTTTTAGCCCATCCTTTGCAAGGCCACAGGAGACAAGAAGTCTGACACATAGTCAACGCCTAGAGACGATGGTACAGGAGTATCTCCAAGTAAACATTGAAGCCACGACTGTGTCACTGGACCCTTGCTCTTTTTGGGCTTCCAATCTGGATAAATGGCCGGAGCTAGCCACTTACGCCTTGGAGATCTTGTCATGCCCCGCAGCCAGCGTTCTGTCTGAACGTGTGTTCAGCGCTGCTGGTGGTGTGCTGACAGATAAGCGCACGCGGCTCTCCACTGATAATGTAGACAGACTCACGTTCATAAAGATGAACAAATCATGGATCCGAAACGACTTTTCTACCCCTGTGTCATCCTGGGGAGAGTAAAAGCTTGATGATTGGTTAAAATCACCCTACCAACCGTTTTAAGCTTTCAAATTACTAATCATGTTTATCTGTATCTTGACTGGAAAATAATTTGGGCTTTGTAGCAGTGTGCAGCACTGATCCTATTAGGCCATCTATAATAAGCTTCACCAGATTTAAAATTAAAAATAATTTTTAGCTGCATCTAGCCCGGAAAATAATTTTGGGGCTCCGAGATGCGCAAGACACATAAGTGCCTTCTTGCTGCACTACCTGCAGCATAACCCTCATATTGTCAGAATTCGAAGTAATCATGACTACTGGGTTGCCACACTCTTAGATCCCCCAAACTTTTCGATCAACCTTTTCATTTTAATAAAGACCAAAAAAATGGTCATTTTTGAAATTATAAGCATTAGCAGGTTGTTAGAAACTGAAATCAAACAGTTTTCAACTCAAAACTTTATTCTAGGTGATGTTACATTTTCACATAGGACCCCTTGTTCGAAAGGAGCTTCTGAACTCTCTCGTCCATTGAATTTGTCAGGTTTTGGATGGTTTCTGCTTCAATTGTTTTGCATGAGGACAGAATACCCTCCCAGAGCTGTTGCTTAGATGTGAACTGCCTCCCGCCATCATAGACACTCCTTTTAATGATGCTCCAAAGGTTCTGAATGGGGTAGAGGTCAGGGGAGCATGGGGGTCACACCATAAGTTTGTCCCCTTTTATGCCCATATCAGCCAGAGATGCAGATGTTTTATGTGCAGCATGAGATGGTGCATTATCATGCAGAAAAATGATCTTGCTGTGAAATACACGGTTCTTCTTCTTGAACCATGGCAGGAAGTGCTGTTTGAGAAAATCCACATACATTATGGAGTTCATCTTTAGCGCCTTCAGGGATCCTAAAGGGGCCGACAATCTCTCTCCCCATGATTCCAGCCCAAAACATTACTCCACCTCCTCCTTGTTGGCGCTGTAGACGTGTTTGCGTGGGGTGTCCATCAACCAGCCATCCTCCACTCCATTCATCTGGACCATCGAGCGCTGCACGGCACTCATCCGTGAACAAAACAGTTTTGAAATCAGTCTTCATGTAATGTTTGGCCCACTGGAGCCGTTTCTGCTTGTGTGAAGTGGATAGAGGAGGTCGACAGGATGGCATATGCACAGCTGCAAACCTCTGAAGGACCCTGCATCTTGTTGTTCGGGGGACGTTGGAGGCACAAGCAGCTTCAAAAACTTGTCTGCTGCTATGACAAGGCTTTTTTGCCGCTGCTGTTTCAACCTGACGTAATTGCCTGTAGGAAAGAGTCCTCAATTTGCCCTTATCAGCACGCACACGTGTGTACTGTGAATCAGCTACATACTTCTTGATTGCCAAGACACTTCATCCTGATCATCGCACAATGTTGATTGTAGTCATGCCTTGACCTAAACACTCCACAATTTGTTGCTTCTCAGCAGCCGACACATCCTTTTTCTTTCCCATTTTGGCAGAAAATGTAGGCTGCTTAATAATGTGAGAGAGCCTTCTTAAGTAGTCTTGCCTTTCATTGGACACACCTGCCAAACTAATTAGCACAGGTGTCTGCAATTGCTTACAGTGATATAAAGAGCCCTGACACACATCACCATCAATGAGTTTAACTGACAAACAAACAAATTCTTCCCTTATCACTCCTAAACACTTTTTGCATAATAATTTGGAACGCGGTGTACATGTGCTTTTCCACAAAACACCAGTGGTTCACGTAGTGAATCTTACAGTTCTAACTTGCCAACCGTGGTCTGTATGGAATTGTTCAATAAAGGGCCCAAAATTAAGATAACATAGATGGGAGAGGTCTCTATGAATAGAAATTCCTAAGTATTTGATACCCTGTGAGGGCCAGGCAAAGGGAAAGTTGGACTGGATGGAATCCTATATGGATTTAGGGAGGGAGACATCGAGGGCCTCAGACTTCGCTGCATTGATTTTAAAATTTTACCATGTAACAAAGTGATCTATTTCAGCCATAACAGCAGGGATGGATATATGTGATTGAGTGATATATACTAGGACATCATCAGCAAATAGAGAGCACTTGTACTCGGTGCCTCCCACCTCAATCCACCTAATATTGGGGTTATGGCGAATTGATGAGAGCAGGTGCTCCGTCACTAGGATGTATAAGAGAGGGGACAGAGGACATCCCTGCCTTGTCCCATTGGTGATTGTGAAAGGTGATGAAAATGTTCTGACGCACCCCCTGGGCCTTGGGACACCCGGAGCCGGACCCTTTTTGGTGGATGCTGGTGGTTGTAGTCTTCGTGGCGGCGATCCGGTTCCGTGGCTCAGGGCGGTCAAACCAGTGGCGGAACTATTTATGTGGTTTTGATGTTTAAATGTCTGACTACGCCACCCGTGGATTGCGGTCAGAGTGAACCGCCGCTACAGGGCAGACCGCTAAGGCTGGTGTTGTGGGTGCAGCAGAGCGTAGCATAACTCCCCACGGGAGGAGTATAGCCTCAGGGCAGTGTATGCGGAGGATGGGGGTGATGGTGCAGGGCAGCAGCAGTAACGACACGGAGTCAGTGATGCAGTTCAGGGCCTTTACTCACAGTTCTTATTATCCAGACCACGTCTGCAGGTAACGGCTGCCCACGTCGTACTGTGCTCACCAGGTGAGGGGCTCAGACAACTCCCAGATAACTTTGGAGCGCTTCACAGGACCCCCTTTGTGTGTCCTTTGTCTGGCCTTTCTTACCAACACTTCTGTCCGGCTGCCTCGGGCCTCCTCTTGGTAAACTTGGCGCCAGTTTCCCTGACCCTATGTGGTGCCTTCCTAGCGGGTGGAGCAAGGGGCTGCGCCACATAAAATGTCAGAGCCTCCGGTTTCTAGCTGAGGGTCATTTCCTGCCTCCACTAGTTCGGGGACCGGTCTCCCCCTTTGGCCTGACCCCTCCACGCAGGTGGATTCGGGCGTGCGGTGGCGACTCGCCCGTCCGCACCCCTGGGATCCCTTCATTCCTCGTTCCTGGAGCCTTCTCCGCTCCTCTTCCTTCCTTCTCCCTCTTGCAGGCCTGGGCCTCTGTTACTAGGCCCGCCTCCGGAGCAGAGCTCATGCAGAGCCCCTGCTCCCTGCCACTTCTGCTCAGACTTCTCTGCACTGAACTAAGATGGTGCCCACCTTTTATACTCCCTTCTCAATGCACCCATCAACTGCTTCCTCCCTGCTCCTGCACTGCAGGGTTCCCCTTCCTCAGTGTTCCCTCCCCCCACTCCAGCCAGGGACAGGGACTGTCGTGCCCATCTCAGGGGCATATTGGTCGCCCTGCCCCACGGCAATGTGGTGTAATGCATGCAGGTGTCGGGTCCTGATCCACACTCCATCCTTATCTGAGAGTGAGATATCACACCTCTGGGTGAGGTGCAATACGTCTGTAGCAACCGTGCCCTCGGTGCTACAGTTCCATTTATCTTCAGCCTAGGTGACGTATTGTGATACAGGGCCGTGATTTTGGCTATAAAAGGGTCCCCTAGACCCCTACCCCAAGCTTTTTAAGAGAATCATATATGGCGTGCCAGGAGACTCTATGGAATGGTTTCTCAGCATCCAACGAGAGTATCTACTTACAAATTTTTAACTGCATCTAGCCCAGGAAATACTTTGTGCCTAGTAGCAGTGTCTGCTAGTCAGCGGATTATCCCGGCTGTTAAGCAAGCTACACCACCTGTAGTTTGGACACTTAATTTTTTCAAAGGAAATGCTTCGGGACCACGGGATACTTAGTGAAGAGCATCAGGAGGCACCCCAAGGCATAGGGGCTGGGACTGGCACTAGGATGCCTTGCGGTGGACAGCCGAGCTCGATCCTTATAAAAGCTTTTTAACTGCAGCAGCTTTAGTGGACGCTACTGGAGCTGGAATTACGCGGCTGCTGGCATGAGACTTGCCCTCCAATAGATCCTTGTAAATGAATTTAAAGTGTATTCATTTAAATTAGAGGGACAATTTAAATTAAAAAGCTTAGAGCTGCCTCCACCACAGGGGGGCTCTCTCGACCCACCAGCGGACAGGCACCAGTATTGGGAGAGGGGGGCTGGCCGTCAGGGTTCACCGCGGCTCTGGCACAAACCCGGCGACACGGAGGTGGCACGGGCAGGAGCGGACTGGCCGTCTCGGCTTCTCACTTTTTGGATTTTAGAAGGGCATGACATGCCTATATCTGTGTCTCCCCCTCCTTTTACTCCTCCACCTCTTTTCTTTTCGCATGACTATATGTTCTTGTCACTTTTCCATGTGTTAGTTGTGTCTTCTGAGCAGTTTGTCAGCTTTTGGACACCTTTGAAGGTGTTTTCTATGTGTTTCTATGTGTTTTTGTTTGCCTGCCATTGGTTTTAACGGTGTTCGAAGGTGTTCGACGAACAGTTCGACGAACAGTTCGGCGAACACACGGGTGTTCGACGAACCGAACCGAACTCGAACACTACGGGGGTGGCTCAACACTATTTATGATGCCCGTAAATTTTTTTTTTATATTGTATGTAAATGTTTGTCAGCCCATACACTTTCACCTGTCCACGTGTTTGTGGTTAGGCGGTCATTCCCAGTAAGTGCACTGGGGAGGGCACGGGTAATGTGGGACCCGTGCTTGTGGAAGGTGGAGGCGATACCGGGAAATATAGTGGCGGCTGGGAACCGAGTATGGACACCCGGCCGTCGCCAGCATGAGGTTGTGAAAAGCTTCTGCCTCCATGAGCTTAAAAGACCATATTTTAAGTGCAAAGAGCTGCCCAGAAATCTGGCAGTTTAGTGTTGCGGCCTGTGGGTGGGTGGGTGGCTGGCTGCATACTTGCACTTGCATTCCAAGTGACAGAAAACTAAGCAGATGGTGGCCTCTATCATCATCATGGCCTCACCTCGGCACTATGAACTCTCCTGAAGGAGAAGCCAGGGCCCGCCGGAGGAGTCTCCGGTTCTCTGGTGGGCCCGTCCGGCCATGCTTATGCATGTTATTTCTCAAAATGCATTACAGATCAGGCAATTGTCCAACTCTGTATTCAAGAAATTAAATGCGCAAAGAAAGATGTGTGTGTGTCAAAGCACCACCGACAAGTGCGAGTTGATGTTGGACGGGCTGCCATTGCTTCTGCAACAAGCTCAATTACAGGACTTCCTGAGAGAAATGACACGCAGGGAAGATATGGTTTCCCTCTATGCCAGTCCTTTCACCAAGCTAAATACAACTCTCAGCAAAAAAAGTTGTGGACTGTCTCCGTACCGTCCCTTGCCACATTCACCTGTCCACGTGTTTCTGGTTAGGCGGTCCTTCCCAGTAAGTGCACTGGGGAGGGCACGGGTAATGTTGTGGGACCCGTGCTTGTGGAAGGCGGAGGCGATACTGGGAAATATAGTGGCGGCTGGGAACCGAGTATGGACACCCGGCCGCCGCCAGCATGAGGTTGTGAAAAGCTTCTGCCTCCACGAGCTTAAAAGACCATATTTTAAGTGCAAAGAGCTGCCCAGAAATCTGGCAGTTTAATGTTGCGGCCTGTGGGTGGGTGGGTGGCTGGCTGCATACTTGCACTTGCATTCCAAGTGACAGAAAACTAAGCAGATGGTGGCCTCTATCATCATCATGGCCTCACCTCGGCACTATGAACTCTCCTGAAGGAGAAGCCAGGGCCCGCCGGAGGAGTCTCCGGTTCTCTGGTGGGCCCGTCCGGCCATGCTTATGCATGTTATTTCTCAAAATGCATTACAGATCAGGCCATTGTCCAACTCTGTATTCAAGAAATTAAATGCGCAAAGAAAGATGTGTGTGTGTCAAAGCACCACCGACAAGTGCGAGTTGATGTTGGACGGGCTGCCATTGCTTCTGCAACAAGCTCAATTACAGGACTTCCTGAGAGAAATGACACGCAGGGAAGATATGGTTTCCCTCTATGCCAGTCCTTTCACCAAGCTAAATACAACTCTCAGCAAAAAAAGTTGTGGACTGTCTCCGTACCGTCCCTTGCCACATTCACCTGTCCACGTGTTTCTGGTTAGGCGGTCCTTCCCAGTAAGTGCACTGGGGAGGGCACGGGTAATGTTGTGGGACCCGTGCTTGTGGAAGGCGGAGGCGATACCGGGAAATATAGTGGCGGCTGGGAACCGAGTATGGACACCCGGCCGCCGCCAGCATGAGGTTGTGAAAAGCTTCTGCCTCCACGAGCTTAAAAGACCATATTTGAAGTATAAAGAGCTGCCCAGAAATCTGGCAGTTTAGTGTTGCGGCCTGTGGGTGGGTGGGTGGCTGGCTGCATACTTGCACTTGCATTCCAAGTGACAGAAAACTAAGCAGATGGTGGCCTCTATCATCATCATGGCCTCACCTCGGCACTATGAACTCTCCTGAAGGAGAAGCCAGGGCCCGCCGGAGGAGTCTCCGGTTCTCTGGTGGGCCCGTCCGGCCATTCTTATGTATGTTATTTCTCAAAATGCATTACAGATCAGGCCATTGTCCAACTCTGTATTCAAGAAATTAAATGCGCAAAGAAAGATGTGTGTGTGTCAAAGCACTACCGACAAGTGCGAGTTGATGTTTGACGGGCTGCCATTGCTTCTGCAACAAGCTCAATTACAGGACTTCCTGAGAGAAATGACACGCAGGGAAGATATGGTTTCCCTCTATGCCAGTCCTTTCACCAAGCTAAATACAACTCTCAGCAAAAAAGTTGTGGACTGTCTCCGTACCGTCCCTTGCCACATTCACCTGTCCACGTGTTTCTGGTTAGGCGGTCCTTCCCAGTAAGTGCACTGGGGAGGGCACGGGTAATGTTGTGGGACCCGTGCTTGTGGAAGGCGGAGGCAATACCGGGAAATATAGTGGCGGCTGGGGACCGAGTATGGAGAACCGGCCGCCGCCGGCATGAGGTTATGAAAGACTTCCTCCTCCATGAGCCTAAAAGGCCACATTTCAAGTGCAAGCAGCTGTCAAAAATTTGGCAGTATAGTATTGCAGCCTGAGGGTGGGTGGGTAGCTGCCTGCATACTTGCGCTTGCATTCCAAGGAATGGGGTAGGGACAACTGAACGCTGCAGTGGGACAAGGACGTGGACGGTGATTGTTGCAAGTCTGCAACGACAGGTGCATGGCGGGAGGCATCTTCGCATGCGCCAAGGATCACTTATGATGGGCACACTTTTAGGCAGTGACCTGGGAGTCAGAGATGCTTCCAGGGGTCTTCCCCATGCTGTTCCCATGTCTTTTCAGCACTGTATGCATGTGTATGATGATGTGTCACACACCACATGGCCAGATAAGGTTGTAAAATGTTAAAATGACATTTCCTAGTGAATGCATTTGTCTTGGTTGAAAGCAATGCAAAAGTGCAAAAACACATCAAAAACCCTACGTGTGAACATAGCTCAAGGTGTGGAGGAGTATTTTTGCTTTTTGTTATTTATTTTGCCTTATATACAACTCATTACCCTGGAAAGGATGTTCCTTAACATATTTTCCAGGAAAATCCATTTTGGTTTTGTTTTTGTATGTTTTATTATGAGTCTGTAAAAGTGGCGTAATACTCTGACCACGTTGTTGACAGCAGTGATCTGGGAGTCAGAGATGCTTCCAGGGGTCTTCCCCATGCTGTTCCCATGTCATTTGAGCACTGTTCCCATCGATTTGTGCAATTTTTAGGCCCTCTGCAGACCGCCGGGGGGAGCCGCCTGAAAAATGCTCGAGTTTCCCATAGACTTACACTGGGCTCGAGTATTCCAATTTGCTCGACCCGAGCAACGAGTACCCGAGCATTTTAGTGCTCGCTCATCACTACTAACGACATGTCTCCTATCTCTTTCAATCTGTGTCTTACTCATTATTTCTAATACACATCTCATTCAGTCTCTGGCCCATATGTTCAAAGTTGTCTGTTCGTCACACATCTCTCTTTTACCAAGAGCTCCCTTTCCTATGGTAAATACCCTGGATAATTAAGTATGTCACTTCTTTTGTACACTGCCATTTGACAAAGAAGCAGCTTTTTTTTTACATTGCCATTTCCCATCCTTACTGCAAATGGTATAGGGGAGGGGGGTGCGAGGAGTTTGGAGAGAGATTTTGAATATTTTCTATGACATACAATAATGATCATTAATTAAAAAACACAATAATAATATTTCCATTAGTGACATTATACACAGGAACTCTGTACATAGTATACAGTGGTATAGTGTAAGTGTACAGGTAATACAGGGACTCACCAGTGATATTATACACAGGAGCTCTGTGTATAGTGTACAGGTAATACAGTGATCACCTGTGACATTATACACAGGAGCTCTGTACATAGTATACAGTGCATAGTTTTAGTGTACAGGTAATACAGGGACTCCCCAGTGACACTGTACACAGGAGCTCTGTATATTGTGTACAGGTAGTACAGGGGTCACCGGTGACATTATACACAGGAGTTCTGTGTATAGTATACAGGTAATACAAGAATCACCAGTAACATTATACACAGGAGCTCTGTATATAGTGTCAGTGTACTGTAATACAGGAATCACCAGTGACATTATACTCAGGACCACTGTACATAGTGTTAGAACTCTCCTGTTAGTTTTTTTTTAGTTTGCTGGTCACATGACCATTTTTGCCTATTTAATCCGGCTCCGCCCTCCTGGTCTTGCTGGACTTCATTGTATTTTCTACTCTTGAGCTAGCTTGGTGCTCTGTTGCCGTTCTCTGTTAGTTTTGCTAGGTCTTCTGACCTCTATGCTTTTTGTTGTGTGTTTGTCTTTGACTGCTACTATTTCTGCTAGGAGGTGTCCAACTTATCCCAGTCCCTAGTTCTTGTAGGGATCCCTCCCTCACATCTATAGGTCTTCGTTCAGACTAGCCGAGGACTTTAGCGGGTCTGATCGCAGGATCAGGTTCCCCGTTACATCGTAGGGATCTAGTTTAGTTCTATTGTAGGGACAGTTCTCCTGTCTTTCCTTAGTCCCTGTAGCAGATCATAACAGTAAGTCCAGCCATAAAAGAAAAAAAAAAAATTTTCTCTAAGGAAAGACCTCCAGTTTTCCATCATGGTCTCGGTTCAAGATTTGGCTCAACGCTTGCAGGGACTCTCTCTGGAGGTGGCCAAGCTCCAACAACACGTGAGTAGCTGTTCTGGAGCACATTTTGTGGAACCAAAGGTACGTCTGCCTGATTTATTTTTTGGCGAACAACAAGATTTTTTTTCTTTTAAAAATGCTTGTTTATTGTATTTTCGTTTGAGACCCGGATCCTCTGGTGATGAATCACAACGCATAGGGTTCATAATGTCACTTTTCCGCAAAGATCCTCAGGGATGGGCCTTCTCTCTCCAACCTAGTGATCCGTGCTTTAGATCAGTGGATAGTTTTTTTTCTGCTTTGGGTTTGTTGTATGATGATCCTGATCGTGTCTCATCTGCTGAGTCTGAATTGAGACGTTTGAGGCAGGGATCAGGTAATGTGGAAAAATATTGTTCTCACTTCCGTCGGTGGTCTGCCCAGGTGGGGTGGAACGATTCAGCTTTGAAAAGCTTGTTTCTTGCAGGGCTAGGTGAAAGGGTTAAGGATTTACTGATTGCTTATCCCACACCTGGAAACTTGCAGGAGGCTATGCAATTAGCTATACGGGTGGACAGGAGACTGCGTGCAAGGGTTAATGAGAGCAAATCCTCTGCTATGTCAGCTCCGAGTCTTGAGAGGGTCTGTGCTGACAATGGAGAGCCGATGGAGATTGGGGTGATGCCACCCCGCTCTCAGGAAAAAGATCGCAGGCTTTCTGAAGGCTTGTGCTTCTATTGCGGAAATTCTGGTCATTTTATTAAGAACTGTGTGCTTCGTTTGAAGAAAGAAAAAAAAAATGGTCAGTTATGCCCGTATTGCCTGTTTAAATTCTAAGGGAGTATTCCTATCTGCCACTACTGCTGCTCAGGATGAATTAATTGAATTTCGGGTATTTGTGGATTGTGGTTCTACTCTGAATGTGATTGATGGGGGATTCTTGGAAAAACTTAGATTAGAACCTAAAACTTTGTCATCCCCTATTGCTGTGGTTTCTGTTGATGGCTCTCCCTTGAAGAGTGTTACTCATAAGGTCTGTGAATTTCCCCTCACTATTAATGGTATTCACCAAGAAAATTTGGATTTGGTGGTATTGGATAATTTGCCTTCTCCAGTAATATTGGGGTTACCCTGGTTAAAATTGCACAATCCTGTACTGGATTGGTCTACCAATGAAATTAAGTCCTGGAGCCCTAAGTGTTATGACAAGTGTTGTAACGGACGTATTGCTGCTGTGGATAAAGGGGAATTACCTGTACCTATTCAGGATTTTTGGAGAGTTTTTTCTGAGGAGGAGTCACAAATTTTGCCTCCCCATAGAGACTATGATTGTACCATTGAATTTGTCCCTGGAGCGACTCTTCCTAAAAGTCGTTTATTTAATCTTACTATTCCTGAGAGAAAGACTTTGGAGGAATACATACAGACAAGCTTGGCCGCCGGTCACATTAGGCCTTCCAAGTCTCCTGTGGCTGTTGGATTTTTTTTTGTAAAAAAAAAAGATGGCGGTTTACGTCCTTGTCTGGACTTTCGTGAGATTAATAAAATTACTGTACACAATCCTTACCCACTGCCATTGATTCCTGATTTATTTAACCAGTTAGTGGGGGCCAAGTGGTTCTCTAAAATTGATCTCCGGGGGGCATACAATTTGTTGCGCATGAAGGAGGGTGATGAATGGAAGACTGCTTTTAACACTCCTGTGGGTCATTTTGAGAATCTGGTTATGCCTTTTGGTCTTACCAATGCTCCAGCATTTTTTCAGAATCTTATTAATGACATCCTTAGACCTTTAATCGGCAAAAATGTGGTTGTGTATTTGGATGACATTCTGATTTATTCGCCTGATCTGGAGTCTCATTGGCGGAGCGTACGTGAGGTATTACAGTTATTAATGGACAATTCGCTTTTTGCTAAGCTGGAGAAATGTGAGTTCGCTGTACAGAGAATTAGTTTTTTGGGCTACATTATCTCCAGTGAAGGTTTTGAGATGGACTCGGTTAAAGTTCAAGCTGTGCAGGAATGGCCTAGGCCTATTGGTTTGAAATCGATACAGAGGTTTTTGGGTTTCGCCAATTATTACAGAAAATTCATAAAAAAATTTTCTATTATTGTCAAACCGCTGACCGATCTCACCAGGAAAGGTGCTAATGCGGTTCAGTGGACTTCTGAGGCCATTGAAGCTTTTGTGTTTCTAAAGGAGAGGTTCACCTCTGCTCCCATCCTTATGCAGCCTGATGTGACTAAGCCGTTTTTGGTTGAGGTTGATGCTTCTTCGGTGGGGGTCGGTGCGGTGTTGTCTCAGGAAAACAAGGATGGAGTACATCCCTGTGCCTTTTTTTCAAAAAAATTTTCTGAGACTGAACTTAATTACGATATTGGTAATCGGGAATTGCTGGCGATTAAACTCGCATTTGAAAACTGGCGTCACCTCTTGGAAGGTGCTGAATTTCCCATTCAGGTTTTCACTGATCATAAAAATCTGATCTATCTTGATGCTGCCAAGCGCTTGAATGCCCGTCAGGCTAGGTGGGCACTTTTTTTCTCGCGGTTTAATTTTTCCGTTACTTACATCCCGGGTACCAAGAATGTTAAAGCGGATGCTTTGTCTCGCAGCTTTTCTCCCATGGTCGGTGTTGAGGAGGAAGAGGAGAGCATTTTACAAGAAGGTGTTGTGATTGCTGCTTTGGACTCCGTTTTGGAGGATGAGATTCTTAAAGCTCAGGAGAATGCCCCATCTAACACTCCCCATGGGAGGTTGTTTGTGCCTAGGACCTTTAGGAGAGATTTGTTTATTGAGTGTCATGAGTCTCGGTTGGCAGGTCATCCAGGAATTTCTGAGACCAAGAGACTTGTGGGTCGCAGTTTTTGGTGGCCTGGATGGCAGAAGGAAGTCATTAAGTGGGTGCGCCAATGTACTGTGTGTGCTAGATCCAAGTCTTCGCATGCTCCTGCTGCGGGGTTGCTTTGCCCTCTGGAGGTTCCTAGTGCACCTTGGACACATCTGGCTATGGACTTTATTACTGACCTTCCCCCCTCTGAAGGTTTCACGGTCATCTGGGTGGTCGTGGACCGTTTTAGCAAGATGTGTCACTTGGTTCCCTTCATCAAACTGCCTTGCGCTAAGACACTCGCTAAGGCCTTTGTCAAGGAAATTGTCAGACTACATGGTGTTCCTACTGACATTGTTTCTGATAGGGGACCTCAGTTCGTGGCTCGTTTTTGGCGTGCCTTTTGTGACAGGTTGGGAGTTCATTTGTCGTTTTCATCTGGATATCATCCTGAGTCTAATGGCCAGACAGAAAGGAAGAACCAGGATGTTGAGCAGTTCTTGCGTTGTTTTGTGGCAGACAATCAAGAGGGGTGGTCTGAGTTTCTGCCACTTGCTGAATTTGCTCTTAACAACCATACATCCTCTTCTGCTGGGTGTTCGCCTTTTTTTTGTTGTTCTGGGAGACATCCGTCTTTTGGGTCATTCTCCAAATTGGTTTCGGCTGTGCCTGAGGAGGAGAGTTTTTCCAGTGATTTGGAGAGAGTTTGGACGGATGTGCGTGGTAATCTTCAGGAGGCTAACAAAAAATCTAAGAGGTACTTTGATAGGAAACGGCAAGAGGTTTTGTTTGCTGTTGGTGACATGGTTTGGTTGTCCTCTAAGAATCTGCGATTGAGGATTCCTTCTAAAAAATTGGGTCCCAAGTTCGTAGGGCC
Organism: Phyllobates terribilis; assembly: GCF_046119375.1. Classification (NCBI taxonomy): domain Eukaryota; kingdom Metazoa; phylum Chordata; class Amphibia; order Anura; family Dendrobatidae; genus Phyllobates; species Phyllobates terribilis. The sequence continues at coordinate 41,128,151 of NW_027362770.1, read as the reverse complement.
CTTTAAGGTGCTTCAGATAGTTAACCAATCTGCTGTTAGATTGGAGGTTCCTACGTCCTGGAAGATTAACCCGGTGTTTCATGTTTCTCTGTTGAAAAAAGCTGATGTGTCTGATGGTGACGCCTCTGCCACTGTTCCTCCGGTGGTGGAGGACGGGGAATATGAAATTTCCCGCATCCTAAATTCTAGACGGTATAGAGGGAGTTTGCAGTATCTCGTCGCTTGGAAGGGTTTCGGACCTGAGGATAACTCATGGGTGAGGTCAGATGATGTTTCTGCTTCCAGACTTGTCAGAGCGTTTCACAGGAGGTTTCCTGGTAAGCCTGGGCCTAGGGGATCCGGAGGATCCTCTTAGAAGAGGGGGTACTGTTAGAACTCTCCTGTTAGGTTTTTTTTAGTTTGCTGATCACATGACCATTTTTGCCTATTTAATCCGGCTCCGCCCTCCTGGTCTTGCTGGACTTCATTGTATTTTCTACTCTTGAGCTAGCTTGGTGCTCTGTTGCCGTTCTCTGTTAGTTTTGCTAGGTCTTCTGACCTCTATGCTTTTTGTTGTGTGTTTGTCTTTGACTGCTACTATTTCTGCTAGGAGGTGTCCAACTTATCCCAGTCCCTAGTTCTTGTAGGGATCCCTCCCTCACATCTATAAGTCTTCGTTCAGACTAGCCGAGGACTTTAGCGGGTCTGATCGCAGGATCAGGTTCCCCGTTACATCGTAGGGATCTAGTTTAGTTCTATTGTAGGGACAGTTCTCCTGTCTTTCCTTAGTCCCTGTAGAAGATCATAACACATAGTATACTGTGTGTAGTGTAAAGGTAACACACTGACCCACCAGTGACGTCTCTAGTTGTAGATATTTGTCTTCGCTGTTCTGGCACAGACCACTGACGCGCCCCTGGGCCTGTGTCGCGCTGCGTTGCGCACGCGGGAGCTTACCCGGAGCCGGATCTCTTGAGGGTTGTAGTCTCGTGGCGGTGATCCGGTCCGTGCCCAGGGAGTCAGACTAAGTGGCGCTGTATTAGCGGTAGATGTTGGACGACTACGCCACCCGTTGAGTACAGCTAAGGAGCTGCTGCTGCAGGGCAGACCGCTGAGGCCGGTGGTAGGATTGTGCAGCGTGATAGTATAACCCCCAACGGGAGGGGTATGGCCTCAGGGCAGCCGACGTGGATGATGGGGGTAGCAGGAACCACTCGGAGACGGTACGGTGTAGTTCAGGGTCTTTACTGGTGACAAAGATAGACCCTCCCGGAGTACTGGCTAGCGATTGGGGCCTGGTCAGTCCTTGAGCAGATGGGATCTCCCCTGGCCAGGCGGAGTTGTAGGCCTCCCAAACTAACAATACTCTTCCGGCTACCTTGCTAGAGGCGAGTATAAGTAGCCCACGTCCCTGAGTGTACCGTGTGGTGCTCACCCGTATGGCCGGTGACTCGGGGCCTTCTAGTAGCTTCCGCTCCACGACGGCGGTGCTGGTCCCACGCGTGTGACCATGCCTTCGGGTTTCTGGGCCAGAGGACCTGCAATCCCCTGCCGGTCGGTTTCTGCTGCTGGATAGGAGTTAGTCCCCACAGCCTCGGACTCCGGGTCCGGTGATAACTTCTCAGTCAGGGCGACCTCTGCAGCTGCCAGCCCCTGACTCCTTGTAGCACTGCTCCCACAGAGCTCCTGATGTTCTTTTCCTATATCTGCTTCTCTGTCTCTACTTCTTCTCTACTTCCTAACCCTGCCTCAGCCCTAGGTTTATATAGGGGAAGTTCTTCCCCTCCCAGGACTGGGCAGGAGGTGTGGCATGCATAGGATCCCTGACCAAGAGACCTCCCACCTGCTCTCAGACGTAATATCTCTATCACTGTGGCAACCAGACCCCTGGGGTGTCACATTCCCCCCTAGTGAACTTTAGTACTCCGGGACTAAACATATTTTTAGAAAAACATAACAAGGTATAAACAATAATAATACAATAAGAAAAACACATAAAGATGGTTACGGCGTGTCCGCAACCGGGTGCAGTTTTGAAGAAAACAAAGGTGTCCATTTCACCAAAACAGGGAGACGTAACCAGGTAGGGGTCTGTCCTGCCCCGAGTCCTTATCAGTCTTTTAGTCCATCCTGGGTTACGCTCCAACTAATTGTACAAGGATTCCCGGTAAATCCACCAAGGACTCCTAAAAATAACTAGAAACACATAATTATTTACAAGTAACAGACAGGTGACCACAAATAAAACAATTTAAACACTTCAAATCCTCCAACGTGCGGGTAACTGGCCTCTAATGGCCCTAGTGGACCTACGGAGCTGACTGTCTGGCCCTGAACTACAGGGTGTAGGAGCTGTCAAGGGTAAACTGGGCAGCTGTCCACGGGCCCTTTGGCTCACTAGAGGCATGGCAGGTTCACTATAAGCAGAGGGTTGGTCCTCCTGGTCTGCTGGTGTGGGGTCTTCTGCCTCCTGGACCGGCTGTTCTTCCAGCTCTACCTGTTGCTCCATAGGTGCTTGGGATGCTGGTTGGAGGAAGGTGAGTACGGGTACCACAACTGCGCCATTGACTTGAGTCCAAGACCGAGGGAAGTCTCCGAGCACAGTACTAACCATATCTTCCCTTTCCTCTACGGGTCGAGGGTCTTCTTGTTCCTCTTCAGGGTTCCGTAGCTGTTCGGGACACTTCTTCAGGTGATCCCGGGATACAATGGTTGTGGTTTCCCCTCCGTCTTTACTGATGGTACAGACCTTTGGGTTGTCGTGGCTTGAGGGCAGTATGATGTACGGGTCCTTCTCCCACTGGTCGTCCAACTTGTGGAGCCGCCTTTTCCTCTTCAAGACCTGCTCTCCGGGTACCAGGGGAACAGCGGGAGCATACTGGTTGTAAGTTTTCTCTTGTCTTTCCCTAGCTTGACAGAGACTTCGCTCCACGCTCTCCTGTACTTTCCGGTACTGCTGCTGCCTCTCTGTGTCCCAGTCTGCTTCTGGTGAAGTGTCCTCGGGTGTCAGGACTCCCATCTCCAGGTCAACAGGTAGCTTACCAGGTCTTGCCCTCATCAGGTAAGCCGGGGTACAGTTGGTGGAACCTACCGGGATGTGGTTGCATAGGTCCACTAGGTCGGGCAGCCTCTCAGGCCACAGACTGCGTTCTTCCAGGGGCAATGTTTTCAGAAGATCTATCACCACCTGGTTCATTTTCTCACAAAGTCCATTAGTTTGCGGATGATAGGGTGTCGTCCTTATCTTCCGGCAGCCATACAGAGTGCAGAATTCTTGGAAGACCTCCGCTTCAAAGGCAGGTCCCTGGTCTGTCAACACTTGGTCCGGGTACCCGTGTGGACGGCAGAAATGCTGCTGGAAGGCTCTAGCTGCTGTTCGAGCTGTTAAGTCCTTGACGGGGACGACAACCAAGAACCGGGAGTAGTGATCCACGATGGTTAGTGCGTAGACGTAGCCACTTCTGCTTGGGGTCAGTTTTACATGATCCAAGGCTACCAGTTCCAACGGCTGCCGGGTGACGATGGACTGCAGGGGAGTCTTCTGGCTGGCACGGTCCTTCCTTCTTAGGTTGCACGGGCCACAGTCTCTGCACTACCTCTCGATGGTTCCCCTCATGCCTACCCAGTGGAACCGCCCGCGCAGCAGGAACTCCAGCTTCTTCCATCCGAAGTGTCCAGCCCCGTCGTGGTATGCCTCCATCACCACGGCTGCGTCTCTTCGTGGCACCACTACTTGCCAGATTAGTTCATGCGTCCGGGAGTTAACCATTCGGCGGCACAACTTCCCCTTATAAAGGAACAGTCGACTCTTCTCAGCCCACAGTTGCTTGGCTTCCTCCGGAGCGTCTGGGTCAAGGCGAGCCTCTGGCCGAGTCAGCATCTCCTTCACCAGTCGGACGGCAGGGTCACTGTCTTGCGTTTCCGCCCAGTTGTAGTGAGGCAAGGGATTAAACGTAGCAGCTTGCTTACTCCTTACCCGGTGGGAATACTGGATAGTCCCATGACGGTGGAACGCGGGGAGTTCGACTTCTTCCAGTCCCTCTGGATCTTCTCCTATGTCCGGTAGGTTTGGCATCCTGGACAGGGCGTCCGCGTTGGTATTGGAGCGTCCTGCCCGGTATTTGATTGTGAACTCGTAGTTGGACAGACGGGCCATCCATCTCTGCTCTAGGGCACCGAGTCTTGCTCTGTCCAGGTGTGTCAACGGGTTGTTATCCGTGTACACGGTGAACTGGGAGGAAGCGAGGTAGTGCTTAAAGCATTCGGTGACTGCCCACACCACTGCCAGGAACTCTAGCTTAAATGAGCTGTAATTCTCAGGGTTTCTCTCGGTGGGTCGCAGTTTTCGGCTGGCGTAAGCGATTACTCGTTCTTTCCCCTGCTGGATCTGGGACAGCACGGCTCCTAGCCCGATGTTACTTGCGTCGGTGTAGAGGATAAAGGGCTGGCTGTAATCAGGGTACGCCAGGATTTCATCCCCCGTGAGGGCCATCTTCAGCTGGCGGAAGGACTCTTCTTCTAACTTCTCCCATCTGAAGGGTGGCTTCTGGTTCTTGGCCTTCCGGGACTGGCCTATCAGGAGGTCCTGCATAGGAGCTGCCTTTTTGGTGAAACCGGGGATGAATCTGCGGTAATAGCCTACCAACCCGAGGAACTGCCGCACTTCCTTTACACTGGAGGGACTTGGCCATTCCTTAATTGCGGTGATCTTATCAGGGTCGGGAGCCACTCCATCAGCGCTCACCACGTGTCCCAGGTACTGCACCTTTGGTTTCAGGAGGTGACACTTGGAGGGTTTCACCTTTAGGCCGTAGCTTGCCAGAGCTTCGAACACTTCCGCCAGGTGTTTCAGGTGGTCCTCATACGTCTTGGAATATACGATGACATCGTCCAGGTACAGCAGGACCGTCTCGAAGTTTCTGTGGCCCAGACAGCACTCCATTAATCGTTGGAAGGTTCCTGGTGCGTTGCAGAGTCCGAACGGCATGCAGGTAAACTCGCTAAGTCCCATCGGGGTGGTGAATGCGGTCTTCTCCCGGTCCGCCTCTGCTACAGGAACCTGCCAGTGCCCACTAGTGAGATCCAAGGTAGAGAAGAAGTTAGCAGATCTTAAAGCAGCCAAAGACTCCTCTATCCTTGGTAAGGGGTACGCATCCTTGTGTGTGATACGGTTGATTTTCCGGTAATCTACACACATCCTCATGGTGTTGTCTTTCTTTTTGACTAAGACTAGTGGAGCTGCCCAGGGGCTACAGCTATCCCTGATCACCCCAGCCTCCTTCATGTCTCTAAGCATCCCCTTGGCGTGTTGGTAGTGTGCAGGGGGTACGGGTCGATACCTCTCTTTTATGGGAGGATGGTCTCCCGTGGGGATGTGGTGTTCTACCCCCTTGACTCGCCCGAAGTCTAACGGGTGTTTACTAAACACTCTCTCGTACTCTTGAACCACCCGATAGACTCCCTGTTTCTGGTGTGAGGGAGTGGAGTCAGTACCCAAATGTAGTTGCTGACACCAGTCCTCCATTGTTTTCTGAGAGCCGTTACCTTCCTCCGGGGAAGATGGAGGCAAGGGTTCTACGGACTGTATGGAATCTTGATTGATGGTATACAATTTGGCTAGCGTGGCATACCGGGGCAGGTACACTTCCCTCTTCCCGATATTTATTATGCGAACGGGCACCCTCCCATGGCGTACATTGACCACCCCCCGTGCTGTCAAAATGGTGGGCCTACTGTCTGAGTAAACTGGTTCTACCATTGCCTGGTAATCTCTACCTCTCAGACCAATAGCTGCCCGGCACCAAATCATCATTTCACTTTTCGGGGGCATGGCAATAGGGAAAGGGTCACACATTCGCACGCTACCAATCTCACCACCGGAGAGTTCTAGCTGTTGCCGTCGCATCAGTGCCCGGATGTCTTTCTGGAGCACTCGCTGCTGGCCGGAGCTGGCGTTCTTGGCAACCTGCTGTAAAAGGAAAATCACCTCTGCAAGACAATTTTCAATTACATTAGTTCCTAGAGTTATCTTTGGGTGACTCTCGTGTTTGTCAATGTCTACAATGATCAGTCCCTGTGCTGCCAGTTCGACTCTACCGATTTTAATGGTCACCTCTTTAAATCCAATCTGTGGCACGGGCTGACCATTGCTGGCGATGATACTCAAGTCGTCGTCAGGGTAGCGGGTGATATCCGAGTCATTCCAGTACTGCTTGAAGAGCACGTACGGGATGGTGGTGACCTGTGACCCGGTGTCCAGTAGGGCACTCATAGGAATGCCATCCAGTACCACGGGTAAGACTGGACGTGCTCCCACATATTTGTCGCGCCAGTTCGATGGGCCTGGTGATCTTTTTCCTGGGGGTTGGCCCTCTACCCCAGGTTGTGCCAGTTTAAAGGACAGTACCTTGCCATATGTCCGGGTTGATTGCAGCGGCGGCAGATGGGTCGTCCGTCCTCGTTGTATCGGTCGCTGGGTCTTCCTCTGGCCGGTGGGGTCCTCCTTGGTCGACGCCACGGGATGTCCTCCGGTCTGGATGCCAGCTGGATCTTCCCTGGAGTGGAAACCTGTAAAGACTGCACAGTTCGGGTTAGCGCAGCAACGCTTTTAGCTAGCTCTTGGACCTGATGGTGCAGGTCTGGAGCCGGGTCATTGTTCAAAGCCTGCGCACCAGCTCCCACAGGACCTGCCGACAAGGGCGCCGCCTCCTGGTGGTAAGTGGTAGTGGGGCGTCTGGGGGTCACAACGCCACCTGGTGCCGGTTCCCGAAGCACCCGGATGGCTCTGTCCTTGAACTGTGCAAATCCCAGATGAGGGTCCTGTAAGGCCATTGCCCGCAACTGGGTTCGGTGGGCATTGCAATATAAACCCTCTATAAATTGTTCAGTCAACAGCCTGTCCTCGTCTCCCACGCCGTCAGGGTCGGTCTGCTTAATGGCTCTCAGGGCCTCTTGTAGGTTCAGGGCATAGTCCCTTATACTCTCATGTGCCCGCTGTTTGCACCCGTAGAATCTAAGCTTGATCTCGGCTGAGGTGCGGGTATCAAAGGTGTCCCTCAGCCGGGTTAGTATCCCTGCGACAGTCCTCCCCCCAGGTGGCCAGGACTTTACCTCCCTTTGGGCTGCCCCGGTTAATTGGGCCACCAGGAGGCTCACTTTTTGCTCCTCTGTGAGGGGGTACACCTGGAAGAGGCTATCCAGCTTTTCTCTAAAGTCATGCAGGGTATGTGACTCCCCTGAGTACTGGGGTAGCCAGGCTGCCCCCGGGATATAGGGCATGGTGAAAGGCATGACCGCAACCGCGGTGGCGCTGGCGGGGGTTGAAGCGGTGAAGCTCTCCTCCGTATCCGACATCCTTCTCCCCCCTAGTGGACCGTGGCCTACCTTGCGATGATCCTCTTCCGTAGGCCGCGGCTCTGCAGTGGATCGTCAGGGTTGAGGACCTTCCGTCGCGCTCCTGTGACGTCGGCGTCTGCTGGGCTCCTTCCAGGACCTTACGCAACGTCCGGACGTGAGGCGGGGCTTCAGTTCTCGCGCGCTTTCGGAGTCCACGCCCCTCTTCTTCCCGCGCGGCGTCCTCAAGATGGCGTCCAATGGCGGGAAAACTCCACGTATGGCGGGAAGAAGGCCGAAGATGGCGCCGGATGGCGGGAAAACTCCACCGATGGCGGGAAGGAAGCGGAAGATGGCGCCGGATGGCGGGAATCTTCACCACAGGTAAGTTTGAACAGTCTTTTCCAGGCACGCAGTACCCGGTGGTTGCGGGCACGAAATCCTGCCGACTACGCCAAAAGTTGACGCGCCCCTGGGCCTGTGTCGCGCTGCGTTGCGCACACGGGAGCTTACCCGGAGCCGGATCTCTTGAGGGTTGTAGTCTCGTGGCGGTGATCCGGTCCGTGCCCAGGGAGTCAGACTAAGTGGCGCTGTATTAGCGGTAGATGTTGGACGACTACGCCACCCGTTGAGTACAGCTAAGGAGCTGCTGCTGCAGGGCAGACCGCTGAGGCCGGTGGTAGGATTGTGCAGCGTGATAGTATAACCCCCAACGGGAGGGGTATGGCCTCAGGGCAGCCGACGTGGATGATGGGGGTAGCAGGAACCACTCGGAGACGGTACGGTGTAGTTCAGGGTCTTTACTGGTGACAAAGATAGACCCTCCCGGAGTACTGGCTAGCGATTGGGGCCTGGTCAGTCCTTGAGCAGATGGGATCTCCCCTGGCCAGGCGGAGTTGTAGGCCTCCCAAACTAACGATACTCTTCCGGCTACCTTGCTAGAGGCGGGTATAAGTAGCCCACGTCCCTGAGTGTATCGTGTGGTGCTCACCCGTATGGCCGGTGACTCGGGGCCTTCTAGTAGCTTCCGCTCCACGACGGCGGTGCTGGTCCCACGCGTGTGACCGTGCCTTCGGGTTTCTGGGCCAGAGGACCTGCAATCCCCTGCCGGTCGGTTTCTGCTGCTGGATAGGAGTTAGTCCCCACAGCCTCGGACTCCGGGTCCGGTGATAACTTCTCAGTCAGGGCGAGCTCTGCAGCTGCCAGCCCCTGACTCCTTGTAGCACTGCTCCCACAGAGCTCCTGATGTTCTTTTCCTATATCTGCTTCTCTGTCTCTACTTCTTCTCTACTTCCTAACCCTGCCTCAGCCCTAGGTTTATATAGGGGAAGTTCTTCCCCTCCCAGGACTGGGCAGGAGGTGTGGCATGCATAGGATCCCTGACCAAGAGACCTCCCACCTGCTCTCAGACGTAATATCTCTATCACTGTGGCAACCAGACCCCTGGGGTGTCACACCACCATCACTTCTTCCAGCCAGGACTCGTCTCTGCAGAAAATAACACACAGTTATCTAGAGCACATTCTCCAATTTTTTCCCAACTTCTACACTGTGCCAGATGAAGAAAAAAAGCGACATAGTGTCGCCCTGCACAATAACAGGATCCCCCTCCACTGAAAACAGTATTCTCAGAAATAAAATATATCACAGCAGTAATAATATCCCTTAATTAGCCTCTACAGTAATAATGTCCCTATCCTGGTCCCTTCCTGTAATAACATCCCCCATTGTGGCCCCATATGTCTCATCCTGTCCCCATGTGTCCTCCCTTCCTGTCCCCAGGTGTTCTACCATCTTGGCCCCAGGTGTCCTCCCATCCTGGCTTCAAGTGTCATCCCATCCTGCCCCCATTTGTCCTCCCATCCTGCCCCCATGTGTCCTCCCATCGTGGCCCTATGTGTCTCATCCTGTACCCATGTGTTCTCCCTTCCTGGCCCCATATGTTCTCCATCCTGGCCCCAAGTGTCCTCCCATCCCGAACCCAGGTGTCCTCCCGTCCTGCCCCCATATGTCTTCCCATCCTGGCCCCATATATCCTTCCATCCTGGCCGCATGTGTCCTCCCATCCTGGCCGCATGAGTCCTCCCATCCTGGCCGCATGAGTCCTCCCATCCTGGCCGCATGAGTCCTCCCATCCTGGCCGCATGAGTCCTCCCATCCTGGCCGCATGAGTCCTCCCATCCTGGCCGCATGAGTCCTCCCATCCTGGCCTCATGAGTCCTCCCATCCTGGCCTCATGAGTCCTCCCATCCTGGCTGCATGAGTCCTCCCATTCTGGCCCCATGTGTCCTCCCATTCTGGCTCCATGTTTACTCCCATCCTGGACCCAGATGTCCTCCCATCCTGATTCCAGGTGTCTCCCTCCTGTCCCATATGATTTCCCACCCTGCCCCATATGATCTCCCATCCTGCCCCAGGTGTCTCCATTCTGCAACATGTGTCTCCATCCTGGCCCCAAGTGTCTCCTTCATGCCCCATATTATCTCCCATCCTGCCCCATGTGTCTCCATCCTGCCCCACGTATCTCCATCATGCCCCATATGATCTACCATCCTGCCCCATGTGTCTACATTTTGCCCCATGTGTCTCCATCATGCCAAATATGATATTCCCTCCTGCCCCATAGGATCTCCCATCCTGCACCAGGTGTCTCCATCCTGCCCCAGGTGTCTTCATTCTGCCCCAGGTGTCTCCATCCTGCCCCATATGATCTGCTATACTGCCCAATGGGTCTCCATCCTTTCCCATGTGACTCCATTCTGCCCCCATATATCTCCATCCGGCCCCATGTGTATCCATCCGGGTCCATCATGCCCCATATGATCTCCCATCCTGCCCCATGGGTCTCCATCCTGCCCCATATTGCGACTTTCAGTACAAGAAAAATTTTCTTTTTACGTGGCTGCGGCCCTGCGGCATCCTTTTCCTCATCCATTTGAGTCGCGGACGTGAGCTGCTGGCCTTTGATTGGCTGGCGGCTGTTAACTGTTTGTTTTTAGAAGTGCAGGTCAAAACCTAATGTTGTTTCACCCAATCATAAAACCATTTCTCTCTCTTTCATTGACAAACAAAATATCAATTTTAAAGGATTGTTCTGCTGTGAACATTAACCCCTTTACCCCCAAAGGCTGTTTGCACGTTAAAGACCAGGCCAATTTTTACAATTCTGACCACTGTCACTTTATGAGTTAATAACTCTGGAACGCTTCAACGTATTCCCCTGATTCTGAGACTGTTTTTTCATGACATATTGTACTTCATGATAGTGGTAAAATTTATTAGATATGACCGGCGTTTATTTGTGAAAAGATCTGAAATTTGGTGAGAATTTGGACAATTTTGCAATTTTCAAAATTTAATTTTTATGCCCTTAAATCAGAGAGATATGTCACACAAAATAGTTAATAAATAACATTTCCCACATGTTTACTTTACATCAGCACAATTTTGGAGCCAAATTTTTTTTTGTAGGGAGTTATAAGGGTTAAAAGTTGACCAGCGATTTCTCACTTTTACAACAAAATTTACAAAAACATTTTTTTAGGGACCACATCACATTTGAAGTCACTTTGACGGGTCTATATTACAGAAAGTACCCAAAAGTGACACTATTTTAAAAACTGCACCCCTCAAGGTGCTCAAAACCACATTCAAGAAGTTTATTAACCCTTCACATGCTTCACAGCAATTAATCGAATGTGAAAAGAAAAAATGAACATTTAACTTTTTTTCACTTTACTTTTAATTTGGACCCCAATTTCTTTATTTTCACAAAGGTAACAGGAGCAATTGTACCCCAAAAGTTGTTGTACAATTTCTCCTGAATAGGCTGATACCCTATATGTGGGGGAAAGCCATTGTTTGGGCGCACGGCAGGGCTCGGAAGAGAAGGAGCACCTTTTTTTTAAGTTTTCAACGCAAAACTCGCTGGAATTGACAGCAGATGCCATGTCGCATTTGGAGAGCCCCTGAAGTGCCTAAACAGTGGAAACCCCCCACAAGTGATCCCATTTTGGAAATTAGACCCCTTATGGAATTTATTTAGATGTGTGGTGAGCACTTTGAACTCCCAAGTGTTTTGCAAAAGCTTATAATGTAGAGCCGTGAAAAAACACTGATACTCCATGTGTTGGAGAAAACTACTATTTGGGCGCACGTCAGGGCTTGGAAGGGAAGAAGTGATGCTTTGGAATGCAGACTTTGATAAAATGGTCTGTGGGTAAATGGTCTGTGGGTGTCATGTCATGTTTTCAGAGCCCCTGATGTGCCTAAACAGTGGAAATGCCCAACAAGTGCCCCCTTTTTGGAACTGATTCCTGATATGTGAATTTTATAATGCAGTGTCATATGTCAGTTGTGAAGGACAACCTGATGAATACTACACAACTGACGTAGGACAACCTGAAGAACACTACGTCAGTTGTGTAGTGTTTGTAAGGTTGTCATATGTCAGAAATTAATTTAGTAATGCATGGAAGCTTGGTACCCTCTGACGCATTCTTTCATGCACAGGCCAGGTTTTCCAGGGCAGGTGTCACACTGATAAGTGGTGTCCTTGCGTCTTCCCCTTTTCTAACACACTTGGCACTTCTTTTGTGACTTACCTTTTTTTTGGCTGTGAGGGACCTCCCCTAGGAAATGCTGGCCTGGTACGATTCGAGGTCCTTCAGTTCCAGAAGTACTGGGGCCTGCTCCATCACCACTGCCAAATATCAGGGCCTTGATCACTATCACCTGGAACTGAAGGTATGACGTAAATTTTGGCCTGCACATCGTGATAGAAGGAAAGCGTTGTGCATTGCCATCTGTACGATGTGCAAGGCCAGCTTCTTGTACCACACCTTGGCCTTTCTCAAAGCACTGTACGACTGGAGGACTTGATTGGTAATTGTTGTACTCCACTACACAGTCTGGTTTGACGACCGGTGTACTGGAACCTCGTACAGTGCTGAGGGTGCTGCCATCACCTTGTATGGTGGTCAAGAAAAGGACATCCCTCTTGTCCTTGTACTTGACCACCAGCAGGTGGTCGCTACATTGAGCTCTGCTGTAAGCCCTTCTGAGCATCTGCCCAACTAGCGTCTTTGGGAGGCCTCTCTGATTTTTGCGGACATTACCGCAGGCTGCGGTACCTCGCGCAGAGAGGGACTTCAAGAGTGGGACACTGGTATAAAAGTTGTGAGTGTACCCTGAGGTACTCTCACACAGTGTATACAGCTTGATTCTGTACCTGGCCCTCTTACTGGGCAGGTACTGCTGGAATCCAAGCCTCCCCTTAAAAAGAATTAGCGACTCATCCACGCAGAGGACCCTCGATGACCTGCCGAACTTTGAAAAGACGATCAAAGTTTGGGTCATCGTGCGCGTGCAAGACACCTTGCCTTAACGTTGTAATGCAGGAACCTGTGGATGGCCTCAAAACGTGTCCGGGTCATGACCATTTAGAACACTGAAGTGTTATACAAAACGTCAACACTCCTGTATTGCCAAACTTCTGGCTTCTTCAGGATCCCCATATGAAGGCCCAGACCCCAAAACTTCATCATTTCTACTGCGTCTACAGGAGACCAGTTTGAAAATGATGAACTGAGGTTTTCTGCCAAAAACTGATGAGCGTACAAATTAGTTTGGCCTACCATGAGGTTTATAAAATCCTCAGAGAAAAATACTTTGAAAAAGTCTATTTCTGTGAGGCCGGTGGTGTCAAACTTGATTCCTGATTCGGCTACAAAATCAGGAATCAGTGGCTCATAATTTTTTTGGTGGGAGGTCCATAGGGGGTCAGTAGTGGGGGGCGATGGTTCATCTCCTGTCCGGGGTCGACTGCAAGGCAGTTCAGCAGCATCTGAGGAGAAAGAGGAGGAGGAGGAAAAAGATGAGGAAGACAACGAGCAGTCAGAAAAATAAAGAAAGGTGAGATCCTCTCCCTCGCTGTCAGTGTCGGAGGCAAGGAAAGCATATGCCTCCTCTACTGAATAGCGAGTTTGGGATGAGCGGGACTTTTTTTTTGTGTATGTGGTGTGTGTGTGTCAGTACTTTATTTAGAGTGTGTGTGTGTCAGTGTACTTGGTGTAAACTTTTTTTTATTGAATGATTAAAAAAAAGGAACAGCCAGAGGTAGTGCAAACAGCGAGCATGAGTGTGGTCACTGATCAGCACTCGGCCGCTGCAGGAAGCATGAATAAAACCCTGCCAAAAAAAAGAGGGAGAGAGGTGTGAGAGAGGGATTGGGATGGATGAGGGGAGATCAGAGATGGACTTACCAAAGTCTTCTCTGTTCTTTTCAGCAGCAGCAGGATCAGCAGCATGATCAGAAGCAGGATCAGGAGCAGGGGACAGGAGCAGCTTACCTCAGCAGTGACAGGAGACTAGTGCAGTGACCGGCTTCTATAACACCACAAGGCCTAGCACAGCGCAGATCAAAAGTGTGACCGCACTGTACAAATCCTCACCAACTGTGAGGAGATGCAGGGCGGTCACAGGGGAGTGATAGGGTGGTGACAGGTCACAGGCCGTTTACCGCCCGGTCACCGCTCTGTCACTGGCTCTGATTGGTGCAATCTATTGTAATCGTCGGTCGCACCAATCAGAGCCGGCTGGGGCCAGGGCTTACACTACAGGGGGTCATAGGATGGTGATAGGCAGGTCACAGGATGGGCACCGCCCCGTGACCGCCCGGTCACCGTTTGGTCAGGCACTCTGATTGGTGCGATTGATGTCATCATTGATCGCTCCAATCAGAGCCAGCTGGGGCCTTGGCAGACATCACAGGGGGTCACAGGGTGGTGATAGGCAGGTCACAAACCAGTCATCGCCCAATGACCACCCGGTCGCGCTCTTATTGGTGCGATCGATGTCATCGGCGATTGCACCAATCAGAGCGGGTTAGGGCCAGGGCTGGTATTGTTAGGCACCAGCTTAGGGTCGGTGCTCTTAGGACACCCCCCAGGATGACAACGCCATCTACGCTAAGGTAAGATGCCGCATTAAGGCTAGGGCGTAATAATACGTATCTGGTCCAATAGGCACAGGGCGCAGATACGTATTATTATGCCTGACGTCAGAAAGGAGTTTAAACCACCTAGAATGCATGGAACCCTCTTGGCGTTGCAAGAGGATAATTTCCATTTTTCAATTTATCAGCTAAGCAACCAAATGTAATCTGGAGGGAAGATTTCACATTAATGAGTAAATTTTCAAGAATTCCCATTGATTCTCCAAATTACAGGTGACTTTACAAATCTTGAACCTATAAAATCAATATTACCACAGGTTGATTACACATGCCCTGTATGTGGATAACTCGACACACTACCTGCTGGCCACATGGATCTTCTCTCTTCTTCTGTCTGGGGATATATAATTAGCTGAATAGCCCAAATGTAAATGCTATGGTGGGAGTGGGAGAAATTTCTTCCCACAAGCACCAAATTAAAACAACTCTTGGCAAACATTATACAGAATGAAGCAACAGAGTTATAATGGCTAAAACATATGTGTCACCCTGGCCTGGATGCCACAAAATGTATTAAAGCTGTGTCTGAGAGCAAGGGGGAGGTTCTCTAGTCAGGGGAACATTAGCATGCAATGCCTCCTGTCTCAGGCCAGTAGGGGGAGCTGGCTGCCCCTATAAAAGCTGGTACTGGGGGCAGGGTTAGAGAGAACTGGACGACCTATCTGAGGATTCAGGTCCCAGAGCAGAGAGGGACAGTTGTGTTGCACCTAAGAGGAAGTGTGGCAGGAGGAGAGCCACAAGCCAGAGACAAGAGGCGAAGAGAGCCTGTCTTGGCAGAGAAAAGACTTAATTTTACCAGACTTTGGTGTCTGAGGCTGGAAGGATTCCACATCCCCCAGCAGATAACCAGTTCGCAAGGGACTGTATATTCCTTGGCCTAAGAAGCCTGGAGGCCCTGCCACAACAGAAGGGACCAGCAGAGCCGTACAAGGCTGGGAGCAGAAAGGAACCCACGTCGCAGGCCATACAGGCGAGAGTACACGGAAAGCTCGGAAACGTGGGCTGTTACCCTATAACGAGGAGATAGCCAGAAGGAGCGCAGAAAGCACGGTAGGCCTACACCCTCACCCTGACCAGGGCCAATTTCCCCGTTGCTCTCAGACATCCAGGTCCCCTCCTAGCTGGGACTGTTTATGGGTCAGTTTACCTGTTTCAGTAAAGACCCTGGACTGCAACCTATTGTCTGTGTGCTCCTTCGCGCCTCCAGCACTATCAGCACTGGGACTCTCACTACCATCACTCCCAACATCCATTATACTGCCCTGGGGCCGCACTCTTCCCGTGGGGAGTCACACTACCCTAGCTGCACACCTCATCAGCCCCAGCGGTCTGCATGCAGTGGCGGTTCCTAATAACCGCAATCCATGGGTGGCGTAGTCGGACATTATCAGCAGAACGTAGCAGACTACCATTGGCCTGACCACCCTGAGCCACGGAACCGGGTCGCCACTACTACCCCCATCGTCTCCCTATTGCCCGGATCCGAGTGCCCCACGGCCCAGGGGGCGAGTCAGCTTTGGCGTAGTCGGCAGGATTTCGTGCCCGCAACCACCGGGTACTGCGTGCCTGAAAAAGACTTTTGTAACTTACCTGTGGCGAAGTTTCCCGCCGTCTGGAGTTGTTTCCCGCCATCCGGAGCCGATTCCCGCCATCAGACGCCATCTTTGACCGTTTCCTGCCGTCTTCCCGCCATCCGCAGCTGTTTCCCGCCATCGGACGCCATCTTCAGGACGCCGCACGGGAAGAAGAGGGGCGTGAACGTCAAAACCGCGCGAGATCCGAAGCTCCGCCCCACGCACCGACTCTGCGCAAGGTCCTGGAAGGGAGAGAGAGCGACGCTGACGTCATCAGGACGCGACGCCAGGTCCTCGTCCATAGCAGCAGCAGCGGAGCCGCGGCCTACAGAAGAGGATCGTCGGAAGGTAGGCCACGCTTAACTAGGGGGGAGGAAGATGTCGGACACAGAGGCCCCCACTACCACCAACGCAGCTGCAGCAGCGGTGATGCCCTTTTCCCTGCCCTACATCCCTGGAGCGGCCTGGCTGCCCAAGTACTCAGGGGAGCCCCATGCCCTAACTGACTTTAAGGAAAGGCTGTACAGTTTGTTCCAGGTTTACCCCCTGACAGAGGAACAGAAGGTCAGCATACTAACAGGGCAGTTAACTGGCGCAGCCCAAAGGGAGGTAAAATCATGGCCCACTGAGGAGAAAAGGACTGTGAAGGGTATTCTGGCCCGGCTGCGGGGTACCTTTGACACACGCACCTCCGCTGAGATTAAAATGAGGTTCTATGGATGTAAGCAGCGGGCACAGGACAGCATCAGAGACTATGCCCTAAATCTGCAGGAAGCCTTGAGGGCTATTCAACAAACTGACCCTGGCAGTGTGCAGGAAACGGATAAGCTGCTAACAGAACAATTCATAGAAGGTCTGCTGTCTAGCGCCCACAGGGCCCAACTGCGCCTCATGTTCTTTCAGAACCCCGACCTGACCTTTGCCCAATTTAAGGACAGGGCCATAAGGGTGCTCCGTGAATCTGCAACCAGTGGCGCTATAAACCCCCGGCGCCCTGCTATCACCTACCACCAGGAGGCGGCACCCTCCTCTATGGACCCCGTGGGGGCTGATGCACAGGCCCTGAACCAAGCCCCGTCGAAAGACCTGCACCACCAAGTCCAGGAGCTGACCAGGAGCGTCGCGGCGTTGACCAGGACCGTCCAGGCGTTGCAAGTGGACCCGTCAAGACCCATCGAGCTGGCTTCAAGTCCGGAGGATGTCCCGTGGCGTCGACAGAGGAGGATCCCGTTGTTCCGAGGGAGGCCCACAGACCGCTACGCAGAGGACAGCCCATTTGCCGTCGATGCAACCAGCCCGGACACATTTCCAGGTACTGCAATTTAAACGGGTCCAACCTGGGGCAGAGGGCCAACCCCCAGGCATAAGATCACCAGGCCCATATAATTGGCGTGATAAGTACGTTGGGGGGCGCCCGGTTTTACCCATGGTGCTGGACGGTATCCCCATGAGCGCTTTGCTGGATACTGGGTCACAAGTAACCACTATCCCTTATGTACTTTTTAAGCAGTATTGGACTGATGCTGATATCACACGGTATCCAGACAGTAACTTGAGCATCATCGCCAGTAATGGCTTACCCGTGCCGCAGATGGGGTTCAAGGAGATGACCATTAAAATTGGTAAAGTTGAACTGCCGGCACAGGGAGTGATTATTGTGGACATTGACCGTCGTGAAAGTCACCCTAAAATAACTGTGGGTACTAACGTAATTGAAAATTGTCTTTCAGAGGTAATTGTAATCTTACAACAGGTGGTGGTGAATGCTAGTTCCAGCCAACAGAGAGTCCTCAACAAGGAGATAAAAGCCCTGATGAGACGGCAGCAGGTAGAACTGTCTGGTGGTGAGATCGGTAGCGTAAGACTGAGTGACCCATTCCCCATTTCCATGCCTCCCAAAAGTGAAATGATGATCTGGTGTCGGACTGCAATCGGGTTGACAGGTAGAGACTACCAAGCCATGGTAGAACCCGTGTACTCAGACAGCAGGCCCACCATTTTGACAGCCCGGGGGGTGGTTGATGTCCGTCATGGGAGGGTGCCCGTCCGCATCCTCAACATTGGGGAGAGGGAGGTACACTTACCCAGGTACGCTACACTCGCCAAGCTGTTTGTGGTCGAACACAAAGCTATCAGGGCCGTGGAACCCTTGCCTCCATCTCCACAGGCGGAGGGTAATGGCTCCCAGAAACAAAAGGAGGACTGGTGCCAGAAACTCCATGTGGGTGCTGACTCCACTCCCCTGCACCAAAAACAAGGAGTCTACCGGGTGGTACAGGAGTACGAGAGAGTCTTTAGTAAGCACCCGCTAGACTTCGGCAGAGTAAAGGGGATAGAACACCACATCCCCACAGGGAGCCACCCACCGATAAAAGAAAGACACAGACCTGTACCCCCTGCACATTATCAGAACGCAAAGGGCATGCTAAGAGAAATGAAGGAAGCTGGGGTCATTAGAGATAGTTGTAGCCCCTGGGCAGCCCCCTTGGTTCTGGTCAAAAAGAAAGACGGCACCATGAGAATGTGCGTGGACTATAGACAAATCAACTGTATCACCCACAAAGACGCATATCCGCTGCCTAGAATAGAGGAGTCTTTAGCCGCACTAAAATCTTCTAACTTCTTTCCTACTTTGGACCTTACTAGCGGGTACTGGCAGGTTCCTGTGGCAGAGGCTGACAAGGAGAAGACCGCCTTCACCACCCCGATGGGACTGAGCGAATTCAACTGTATGCCTTTCGGGCTCTGCAACGCACCAGGGACCTTCCAGCGGCTGATGGAATGCTGTCTAGGGCACCGAAACTTCAAGACGGTCCTCCTTTACCTGGACGACGTGATCGTCTATTCGAAGACCTACGAGGACCATCTAAAGCACCTGGCCGAGGTGTTCGAAGCCCTGGCAGGCTATGGCCTGAAGGTGAAACCATCGAAGTGTCACCTGCTGAAACCAAAGGTCCAGTACCTAGGGCACGTGGTAAGCGCGGAAGGAGTAACCCCCGACCCTGATAAGGTCACGGCAATCAAGAGCTGGCCAAGCCCCTCGAACATCAAAGAGGTGAGACAGTTTCTCGGGTTGGTAGGCTACTACCGAAGGTTCATCCCCGGGTTCACTAAGATGGCAGCTCCTATGCAGGACCTCCTGATCGGACAGTCTAAGTCCAGAAGTCAAAAGCCGCCCTTCAAGTGGGATAAACCGGAAGAGGAGTCCTTCCGCCAGCTAAAGATGGCCCTCACAGGGGACGAGATCCTGGCCTACCCTGATTATGGCCAGCCTTTCATTCTCCACACAGATGCCAGTAATGTGGGACTGGGAGCCGTACTGTCCCAAAACCAACAGGGCAGAGAACGGGTGATTGCGTACGCCAGCCGGAAGCTGAGACCCACTGAGAGGAACCCGGAGAATTACAGCTCCTTCAAGCTAGAATTCTTGGCAGTGGTGTGGGCCGTGACGGAACGCTTCAAGCATTACCTGGCCTCCGCAAAGTTCACCGTGTACACGGACAACAACCCGTTGACACACCTGGACAATGCAAGACTGGGTGCCCTAGAACAGCGGTGGATGGCCCGTCTCTCCAACTATGACTTCGTGATCAAGTACCGGGCCGGCAAAACCAATGCCAACGCAGACGCCCTGTCGAGGATGCCTCACTTACCTGAAGGTGACGAAGGCCCAGAAGAGCTGGAGGAGGTAGAACTCCCCGCGTTTCACCGATATGGAGCCGCTCAATACTCCCACCGCGTGAAGGAGGAGGATCTAACAACCGTGATGATCAATCCCCTACCTCACCACAGCTGGGCCGAGACCCAAGATAGTGACCCTGCAGTCCGCCTGGTGAAAGATCTGCTGACCCGGGAAGACGCCCGCCTAGATCCAGATGCCCCAGAGGAAGCCAAGCAGCTATGGAAGGAGAAGAGCAAGCTGTTCCTCTACGAAGGCAAGTTGTGCAGAAGGATTGTCAACCACCGGACGCACGAGCTGACCTGGCAAGTCGTGGTCCCAAGGCGGGATGCAGCTATGGTCCTGGGGGCTTACCATGACAGAGCGGGGCACTTCGGTTGGAAGAAACTGGAGTTCCTTCTAAGAGGAAGGTTCTTTTGGGTCGGCATGAGAGGAGCTGTAGAAAAGTGGTGCAGAGACTGTGGCCCTTGTCACCTGAGGAGGAAGGACCGCACCAGCCAGAAGACACCCTTGAGGCCCATCGTCACCACGCAGCCTCTTGAGCTGGTAGCTCTGGACCACGTCAAATTGGCTCCAAGCCGGTCTGGATACATCTATGCCCTGACAATCGTGGACCACTATTCCTGTTTTCTAGTGGTGGTCCCGGTAAAGGACTTGACAGCCCAAACAGCGGCCAGATCCTTCCAGCAATATTTCTGCCGTCCACACGGGTATCCGGAACAGGTCCTGACAGACCAGGGTCCAGCGTTCGAGGCTGAAATCTTCCAGGAGTTCTGCAACCTCTATGGCTGTAAGAAGATTCGTACAACGTCTTACCACCCCCAAACCAACGGGATGTGTGAGAAGATGAACAATATAGTCATTGATCTCCTGAAGACGTTGCCCCTGGAGGAACGCAGCCTGTGGCCAGAAAAACTGCCGGACCTGATAGACCTATACAACAATATCCCGGTGAATGCTACAAACTGCACCCCGGCTTACCTGATGCGAGCTAGACCAGGTAAGCTGCCCGTAGACCTGGAGATGGGAGTCCTAATACCTGAGGACACCTCCCCGGATGCGGACTGGGATACGGAAAGGCAACTGCAGTACAAGAAGGTACAGGAGAGTGTGGAGAAGAGCCTGGCCCAGGTGAGAGAGAAGCAAGAAAGACTCTTCAATCAACACGCCCCTGCTGGTCCCCTAGAACCTGGTGAGCAAGTCCTAAAGCGAAAAAGAAGGCTACATAAGTTGGACGACCAGTGGGAAAGGGAACCCTACACCGTACTGCAGTCTGACCACGACAACCCAAAGGTGTGCGTAATCACCAAGGACGGAGGAGAAACCACTAGTGTCGTCTCCAGAGACCACCTCAAAAGATGCCCCGAGCAACTCCGTAGTGCAGAAGAGGATCAGAGTGACCTTGAACCCGCAGAGGACAAGGAAGAAATGATCAGCACCGTTCTCGGAGAGTTCCCTCAGTCCTGGACTCGCATAAATGATGCCATAGTGGTACCCGTCCTGCATTTCCTGCAACCGGCACAGCAACAACCAACACCAGAGCCGGAAGGTGAAGAGGAGCAAGCGGTTCCAGAGGCAGAAGAGCCTGTACCAGCAGCCCAGGAGAGTCAACCCTCTGCTGACAGTGAGCCTGCCATGCCTGCGGTAAGCCAAAAAACCCGCAGACAGCTGCCTGCCCTACCTGTACACCCAGCTGGTAGCTGTACCCCTAACGCTAGTGGGGAAAGCCAGGTTGGTCCACCACCAGACAGTGGGCTACGTAGGTCAACCAGGAGCACAAAGGGGCAGATACCCGCTCGCTGGAAAATATAGAGCGCGCTAAAATTGTAAATAACCCTGTTGCCAAATGTTGAAATGTTTGCAAAGTTACATGCATGTTTGGTAATTCTGTGTTTCAGTTTCTTGCAGCTACCGTAAGGACTCACAGGTTATGGACTTTTTATAACCGGGACCTTGTATGGACTGCATTTGGAGCCTAACCCAGGAATGAACTAAGACTGTGAAGGACTTGGGGTAGGACAGACCCCCACCTGGTTAAGGCTCCCCGTTGTATTGGTGATATGGATACCCGGTCACAGGCCACACTGTGACCTTAAGAACTCAATTTGTGCGTCATCTGTCTATTAATGTTTTATGGTCATGCATATTGTTCTTGTTACTGTTTAGTCCCGGAATACTAAATTTCACTAGGGGGGAATGTGTCACCCTGGCCTGGATGCCACAAAATGTATTAAAGCTGTGTCTGAGAGCAAGGGGGAGGTTCTCTAGTCAGGGGAACATTAGCATGCAATGCCTCCTGTCTCAGGCCAGTAGGGGGAGCTGGCTGCCCCTATAAAAGCTGGTACTGGGGGCAGGGTTAGAGAGAACTGGACGACCTATCTGAGGATTCAGGTCCCAGAGCAGAGAGGGACAGTTGTGTTGCACCTAAGAGGAAGTGTGGCAGGAGGAGAGCCACAAGCCAGAGACAAGAGGCGAAGAGAGCCTGTCTTGGCAGAGAAAAGACTTAATTTTACCAGACTTTGGTGTCTGAGGCTGGAAGGATTCCACATCCCCCAGCAGATAACCAGTTCGCAAGGGACTGTATATTCCTTGGCCTAAGAAGCCTGGAGGCCCTGCCACAACAGAAGGGACCAGCAGAGCCGTACAAGGCTGGGAGCAGAAAGGAACCCACGTCGCAGGCCATACAGGCGAGAATACACGGAAAGCTTGGAAACGTGGGCTGTTACCCTATAACGAGGAGATAGCCAGAAGGAGCGCAGAAAGCACGGTAGGCCTACACCCTCACCCTGACCAGGGCCAATTTCCCCGTTGCTCTCAGACATCCAGGTCCCCTCCTAGCTGGGACTGTTTATGGGTCAGTTTACCTGTTTCAGTAAAGACCCTGGACTGCAACCTATTGTCTGTGTGCTCCTTCGCGCCTCCAGCACTATCAGCACTGGGACTCTCACTACCATCACTCCCAACATCCATTATACTGCCCTGGGGCCGCACTCTTCCCGTGGGGAGTCACACTACCCTAGCTGCACACCTCATCAGCCCCAGCGGTCTGCATGCAGTGGCGGTTCCTAATAACCGCAATCCACGGGTGGCGTAGTCGGACATTATCAGCAGAACGTAGCAGACTACCATTGGCCTGACCACCCTGAGCCACGGAATCGGGTCGCCACTACTACCCCCATCATCTCCCTATTGCCCGGATCCGAGTGCCCCACGGCCCAGGGGGCGAGTCACATACATATTTTATTATCAATGCAAAATTTCATATAGACAATAATCAATCTAAAAAATATCCACGGGATATATGAAGCAAATAAGCATCACTTCTTACCTGCCTGGAACCCACCGCCCAGGACCATGATATTATAATTGGACTATGACAGTCTTCCTACTCCCCAACCCACTGCGGCCTATATCCTGTTAATCTGCTACCCTCCTCTGCCAGCTACTTTCACCCTATAGTGGGGAGTTGTAATGGACAAATATTTAATAAAAAGCCAAGCAGAAAAATCTTCCTGCTCGCAAGTGCCTTTACTGCCCAGCACATAATCGCCATCTACAATGAACAAACGCACAATAAACCCACCTTGAAACCACGTAAACAATCTGCTAAAGACTCACATCACCAACCAACTTCCCCACCGCTGGGGAACCAACCAGTGGTACTGATAGAGGACAGTTTATTCCCTCCACAGCTTTCTCTGTCGCTAAGCTGCTCTGAACCCTCTGGGCAAGATTCTATACAGGCGATTTTGGTGGCCCAAGAAGTCTCCTAGTTACTGATGTCACAATTTGACAAACGGTTTGATGTTCTTCATGCCTCCATTACTACAGCCATGGCCCAAATTACCACCAATTCTCAAAAAATTACAGAACTGGAAAATAGGATCCAGTAAAATGAAACTGAACTTGCAGAACTGTGGACCTCTCTCTAACAAGGTCAAGCTATAGAGCAAGAGATGCGTGATAAGCTGGAGGGCTTGGAAAACAGAGATCGCCGCAGCAATCTGGGTTTTGTGGGCATCCCGGAATCAGTGGGCGGTGAACATCTTATGGAATAACTTACCAAAGATCTCCCTCTTGCACTCCAACTGGACCTTGGTAAAGACCCAAAGATGATAGAAAGGGCACACAGACTAGGTCCCCCAAAGCCTACCTGAGACTTGTCCTCGCCCGGTTATAGCAAAGTACTTCAGTTGGGCCGTGAAAGAAAAGGTCTTAAGAGCATATCAACGGCAGCGAGAACTGACTATCCATTATTCTAGGATCCTAATCATTTAGGATTTCTCTGTGGCCGTAGCTCAGAAACGCAAGGCATTTGTACCTATCTGTCGTCTACTGATTGAAGAAAATATTAGATTTTAGCTACTCTACCCAGCTAAACTGAAAGTCCAAGATGGAGACCGTGTAAGACCCACGGACCCACTTTACTAAGACCCAAAGTGGGATGATCTATAGAACTCGTTATACCTGTTATCCTTTATTTTAAGGGGACTGTTGTTTCTATAATGGAATGTTCTCTTTGGTGATGGCATGGCTCGCCTGGTGTATTCTTGGCCGCTATCACTGATTTTTACAGTTGAGTATAGTTTTTTAAATGTCGTTCTTTACTATTTTTACCCTCCTATGCTTTTCCCTTTCTCAGCTCAGGTACTAATCTGTGCAGGACCCACCTTGGATGACACCTTTAATATTGTTCATGTCAGCAGCTCGCTGGGACCGAAAAGGATGAACACACTTTGTTGCTGAATACTACGCAGACCTTGCCTTGGGACCCAGGATGAGTATATCTCAGACACCAGACTCCAGCACCACTTATGCCTCACCACATTTGCGTTTTTTGTCATGGAATGTGGCGGGCCTTAACACCCCTCTTTAACAAAAAAAGTTCTAATCCACCTGAAATGATTCTTGCCAGATGTGGTCTTTCTTCGGGAGATACACTAGAGGGCTGACAAACCTGGTAAATTATTAGCACCTTGGATAGGCGATTGTTATGCTGCCTCGCATACTTCATCATCTCGCAGAGTATCCATTCATACTAGGAAGGGCCTGCCATGTTCCGTTCAAGATTCTATTAGCGACAGCGAGGGTAGATATCTGATTTTGAAAGTGGAAATAGCCGGTAAAATATATTTCTTGGTCAATCTCTATGCTTTCAGCCATGACCAACCATACTTCTACACATTGATTCTCCAGATTCTTTTGGGACTTGGGCCTAACCATCTAATAGTAGGAGGAGACTTTAACTTAGTACAATGCCCTACCTTAGACTGCTCCTCGCCCGCTCCTCAGACCTCCATAGCCACCGCTTCCCTCCTGCACTTTATGGAACAGCTTTCATTCTGCGCGCCATGGAGAATGACGGATTCCGCAGATAGAGTGTACACATGCCACACCCTTACTCATCAGTCCTTCTCCTGTATTGATTATTTCCTCATCTCCACACAACTATTTACCCAACATCATGATTCCCACATCCACCCAGTTCTGATCTCAAATAATGCTCCTATTTCATTATTCCTGACTTTAACGACTTCCTAGATGACAATATCATCCACACGGACAATATCCCTTTACTCTGGGCCACTTCAAAGGCCTTTATGAGAGGCCATATCATCAGTTATCTGTCATGTAGGAGGAAGGCACATAGAAAGAAATTTGACTCCTTACACACCTCCCTTCTTCAGACTCAGACAATGCTCGCCCTGTCCCCATCTCCTGATGCACAACAAACTTATTATATGGCCAAACATCTCCGGGGCTCTTTTATACATTCCCAATCACACTGGCAGGTACAATTAACCCAAAATAAATTCTACTGCTGGGGAAATAAGACTGGCAAATTGTTAGCCGCCCTGACTAAATGCAAGCAACACTACAAACCAGTTATTAAACTGCAGAATCACGCAACGGGTTTTCAGTAATTATTATGAGGATCTATACAGATCCTCCCCTGCCAACCTTCCGGAGATTAACTCTTTTTTGAACTCGATTAATCTCCCATGCCTGACCACTGAACAACAAGTGATGTTAGACTGAATGAAAACGGAAGATGAAGTCAGACAAGCTATAACAGACGCATCCAACTGTAAGACCCCGGGCCCTGATGGATTCTCTGCTAAATATTATAAGATTCTATTCCCTGACTTTGTACCCATTCTGACTAACCTTTTTAATGCAGCTTTCCTTCAGGGGGCCTCTATCGATCAATATACTGACTCACATACTATAGTTATCCCTAAACCTAACAGAGACCCATTATTGCCACAATCCTACCGCCTAATCTCACTCCTCAACCATAATTATAAACTCCTGTCTAAGATTTTAGTAAACCGTCTACAAAGGTTGTTGTCTGGCCTTCTGTGTGAAGCTCAGATGGGCTTTACCCAAGTACGAAGCAGTGTGGCAAATATACGCCTGGTGGTTGCAACCACGGTCTTGGCCCAGGACTCATCACGACCACCCGCAATGCTGATGAGTCTGGATGCTGAAAAGGCCTTTGACAAGGTGGCATAGCCTTTTTTGTATGAATGTTACTAGTGTGGTGTGTGGGCGCTGGTAGGTGGGCCTGGATTTACCTGCCGCAAAGGATAGTCAACCTACCACGGGTGGACGAAATTGGAAAAGATCCAATGTGCAAGCGAAATGGAAGTGATCCTGTGCTGGTATAGCACACACACTGCTTCCCTGACCATGGCTACTACCATTAGTGAGTCAAAAAGGAAAAGTATATCATCAAGCATCTAAACTCAAGAGGTAACATTAAACTACCCCACCGGCATTATTTATGACCCATACCATTTGCCTTTCCACGGTATATACTAATTATACTTCCATCAGTACCTTTTAGGCATTCCCGGCGCAAAAAGCCGCCTATGATCCAGGACCGGCAAAACATCAACCTACACTGCCGAAACTCTCACGTACATACTGGAAACCTACAAAAGTCCTCTTACAGGTAAACCAATACACCCTGCCACCTGTGACACCCGACTTCCAAATTCTAACGTACATTTTACATTTACCAACAGCATCTCCTAATCTTGGTGTCCAGAAAGGGGGCACAAACATCACCCACCAAGATCAACCCTGTTCATCTTCACCGTGAATTCCACCTGGACCGATAACAGGTAAATCACCTTCCTCCCCAACTAGGAGGACATCTAACCCATCGCCATAGGAACCATATGTTCACTAAAAACCCCTTGTACCTATCTTTTTCTTCACCCAGAAAACATCCAGACCACAACTGGCTAAGAAACAAAACAAGCCAAAACTACAAGGAACCCACAAAGAACCTCTACCATAAAGGACCAACCAATTTTAATTGCAGTTTTTAATCTTTTATAACATCCTGAAGTGCTGATTTTATATGATACTTTATGTGACACTAAATAAAAATATCTTTTAAAACCAAACTTTGCATCAGAATATTTTACCGTCCCCCTAACCCTCCTTCCAACCTCACCTATTACGGCCTAACTATACCAGCGCAGGATCACTTCCATTTGTTTTTTGCATGAAGTCCTGGGCAGTGCAAATTTTGGTTTGAGGTTCCTACAATATATTGAATACTTACACATAAACGCAAATACTTGTGTGACGGTTAATGGATGTAGTGCACCAGCAATAGATCTCTTTCAGGGATGCCCACTGTCAATCCTTCTATTTAACCTTTCTATAGACCCCTTACTATGCCACCTATTGCAAATCCCTACTTTTAGGGTACTTATGGTGGGCTCTAGAGAGTTAAAGGCTGTGGCATTTGCGGATAATATTGTGCTGGTAGTAACTAGTGATGAGCGAACACGCTCGCCACTGCTCGGTACTCACCCGAGCATCACAGTGCTTGATGAGCTCGGCGCGCGGCGATTATTTCCGGGTTGCTCGGGCGGGAACACGGGTTCCCTCCCTGCATGTTTGGCACTCTTTAGAGAGCCAATGGACATGCAGGGATTGCCTGCCACGCACTGTAATGCCGTAGCTGTGTTGTTTGTGGGCATTACAGTGATTGGCTGGCCGCACAGCGTCATCAGGTGTATATAAGACCGGGCGCCGCCATGCTCGTCACAGTCTACTCCAGAATCAGACAGAATAGGGAGAGCTGTTGCTGCGTTAGGGAGAGATTTGCTTTTTCATAGTTAGTATAAGTATTTTACAACATATATCTATATCCATCGGAACCAACAGTCCTTCTGAGTACTAATCCAGCTGCACATAATCAGTGCTAGGCAGGCAGGTAGTGTACGTGGCAGACTGCAGTGTACAATACAGAGGGTCCATTGAATGTCCTGTCAGTCTAGGTATTCCACAACATATATGTGTGTATATATATATATATATATATAATATATATTGCAAGTTATCCCACTTAGAGAAGCCTGTAATTGACATCATAGGTAGACCTCAACTATGAGAGACAAAATGAGAAAACAAATCCTGAAAATCACATTGTCTGATTTGGAAAGAAATTTTTTTCAAATTTTGGTGGAAAATAAGTATTTGGTCAATTACAAACAAGCAAGATTTCTGGCTCTCACAGACCTGTAATTTCTTCTTTAAGAGGCTCCTCTGTCCTCCACTCATTACCTGCAGTACTGGCATCTGTCTGAACTTGTTATCAGTATAAAAGACACTTGTCCGCAACCTCAAACAGTTACACTCCAAACTCCACTATGGTGAAGACCAAAGAGCTGTCGAAAGATACCCAAAACAAAATTTTAGCCCTGCACTTGGCTGGGAAGACTGAATCTGCAACAGGCAAGCAGCTTGTGTGAATAAATCAACTGTGGGAGCAATAATTAGAAAATGGAAGACATACAAGACCACTGATAATCTACCTGGATCTGGGGTTCCACACAAGATCTCACACCGTGGGGTCAAAGTAATCTAAAAAACGGTTAGCAAAAATCTCAGAACCACACCGGGGGACCGAGTGAATGACCTGCAGAGAGATGTTACACAGTCTACCATCAGTAACACACTACGCCGCCAGGGACTCAGATCCTGCAGTGCCAGACGTGTCCCCTGCTTAAGCCACTACATGTCTGGGCCCATCTGAAGTTTGCTAGAGAGTATTTAGATGATCCAGAAGAGTATTAGTAGAATGTCATGTGGTCAGATGAAACCAAAGTAGAACTGTTTAGTAGAAACACAACTCGTCGTGTTTGGAGGAGAAAGAATGCTGAGTTGCATCCAAAGAATACCATACCTACTGTGAAGCATGGGGGTGGCAACATCATGCTTTGGGGCTGTTTCTCTGCCAAGACACCAGGACGACTGATCCGTGTACATGAAAGAATGAATGGGGCCATGTATCATGAGATTTTGAGTGCAAACCTCCTTCCATCAGCAAGGGCATTGAAGATGAAACGTGGCTGGGTCTTTCAGCATGACAATGTTCCCAAGCACATCACCAGGGTTATTGAAGGAGTGGCTTCGTAAGAAGCATTTCAAGGTTCTGGAGTGGCCTAGCCAGTCTCCAGATCTAAACCCTATAGAAAACCTTTGGAGGGAGTTGAAAGTCTGTGTTGCTCCAAAACATCACTGCTCTAGAGAAGATCTGCATGGTGGAATGGGCCAACATACCAGCAACAGTGTGTGCCAACCTTGTGAAGACTTACAGAAAATATTTGACCTCTGTCATTGCCAACAAAGGATATATAACAAAGTATTGAGATGAACTTTTGTAATTGACCAAATACTTATTTTCCAACAAAATTTGAAAAAAAATTCTTTCCAAATCAGACAATGTGATTTTCAGGATTTGTTTTCTCATTTTGTCTCTCATAGTTGAGGTCTACCTATGATGTCAATTACAGGCCTCTCTCATCTTTTTAAGTGGGAGAACTTGCAGAATTGGTGGCTGACTAAATACTTTTTTCTCTCCACTGTATATATATCAGAGATAGGCAGGCAGGAAATGTATGTGGCAGACTGCAGTGTATAATACAGCACAAGAGGGTTCATTGAACATCCTGTCTACTGCTGCTGTAATAATTCCAGATATTTCTAGACAGCCCCAGTTATTAGAGGCCAGGGCAATTTTTATTTTTATCTTAATCCTGGTTATTTGCTTAAAAAGCAATGCCGAAAAAGCAACACAATTTTTCTGCTCCATTTGCTTGTTCTCACTGTAGAATAAAGCCAGATCTGTTCCATATTTCAGTGATAAAAATCCAGAAATTTAAACTGAACGTTGAAAATATTTGAATCCTTTTCCATTCTGTTGCAGTGTGTCGGTCAAGCTATTCTCACTAGGTATCTTTGAAGGATAGTATTAGCAAATTACAGGCCTGCTATTGTAAACCTTGGATCTCTGTCAGACATAACACCTGTAAGATTGTTCCAAAATCAGACCTTTCTTCCATTTTCATTCCATTGCAGTGTGTCGGTCAAGCTATTCACACTAGGTGTCCGTGAAGGATAGTATTAGCAAATTACAGGCCTGCTATTTAAAACCGTGGTTCTCTGTCAGACATGACACCTATAAGAGTGTTCCAAAATCAGACATTTCTTCCATTTTCATTCTGTTGTACTGTGTCGGTCAAGCTATTCACACTAGGTGTCTGTGAAGGATAGTGTTAGCAAATTATAGGCCTGCTATTTAAAACTGTGGTTCTCTGTCAGACATAACACCTATAAGAGTGTCCCAAAATCAGACATTTCTTCCATTTTCATTCCGTTTCAGTGTGTCGGTCAAGCAATTCACACTAGGTGTCTGTGAAGGATAGTATTAGCAAATTAGAGGCCTGCTATTTAAAACCGTGGTTCTTTGTCAGACATAACACCTTTAAGAGTGATCCAAAATCAGACATTTCTTCCATTTTCATTCCGTTGCAGTATATCGGTTAAGCTATTCACACTAGGTGTCTGTGAAGGATAGTATTAGCAAATAACAGGCCTGCTATTTAAAACCATGGTTCTCTGTCAGACATAACACCTTTTAAGAGTGTTCCAAAATCAGACATTTCTTCCATTTTCATTCCGTTGCAGTGTGTCGGTCAAATTATTCACACTACGTGCCTGTGAAGGATAGTATTAGCAAATTACAATCCTGGTATTTAAAACTGTGGTTCTCTGTCAGAAATAACACCTATTAGAGTGTTCCAAAATCAGCCATTTCTTTCATTTTCATTCTGTTGCAATGTGTCCGTCAAGCTATTCACACTAGGTGTCCATGAAGGATGGTATTAGCAAATTAAGGGCTTTCTATTTAAAACCGTGGTTCTCTGTCAGACATAACACCTATTAGAGTGTTCCAAAATCAGACATTTCTTCCATTTTCATTCTGTTGCAGTGTGTCGGTCAAGTTATTCACACTAGGTGTCTGTGATGGATAGTATAGGTGTCCGTGAAGGATAGTATTAGCCAATTAAGGACTTGCTATTTAAAAAAGTAGTTCTCTGTCAGACATAACACCTATAAGAGTGTTCCAAAATCAGACATTTCTTCCATTTTCATCCGTTGCAGTGTGTCTGTCAAGCTATTCACACTAGGTGTCCGTGAAGGATAGTACTAGCAAATAACAGGCTTGCTATTTAAAACTGTAGTTCTCTGTTAGACATAACACCTATAAGAGTATTCCAAAATCAGACATTTCTTCCATTTTCATTCCATTGCAGTGTGTCATTTAAGCTATTCACACTAGGTGTCTGTGAAGAATAGTATTAGCAAATAACAGGCCTGCTATTTAAAACCGTGGTTCTCTGTCAGACATAACACCTATAAGAGTGTTCCAAAATCAGCCATTTCTTCCATTTTCTTTCCATTGAAGTGTGTCAGTCAAGCTATTCACACTAGGTGTCTGTGAAGGATAGTACTAGCAAATTACAGGCCTGCTATTTAAAACCGTGGTTCTCTGTCAGACCTAACACCTATAAGAGTGATCCAAAATCATACATTTCTTCCATTTTCATTCTGTTGCAATGTGTCCGTCAAGCTATTCACACTAGGTGTCCGTGAAGGATAGTATTAGCAAATTAAGGACATGCTGTTTAAAAAAGTAGTTCTCAGTCAGACATATCACCTATAAAAGTGTTCCAAAATCAGACATTTCTTCCATTTTCATTCCACTGCAGTGTGTCAGTCAAGCTATTCTCACTAATTGTCTGTGAAGGATTGTATTAGCAAATTACAGGCCTGCTATTTAAAACCGTGGTTCTCTGTCAGACATAACACCTATAAGAGTGTTCCAAAATCAGCCATTTCTTCCATTTTCATTCCGTTGCAATGTGTCCGTCAAACTGTTTACACTAGGTGTCTGTGAAGGATAGTATTAGCAAATTACAGGCTTGCTATTTAAAACTGTGGTTCTCTGTCAGACATAAGCCCTATAAGAGTATTCCAAAATCAGACATTTCTTCCACTTTCATTCCGTTGCAGTGTGTTTGTCAAGCTATTCACACTAGGTGTCTGTGAAGGATAGTATTAGCAAATTACAGGCCTGCTATTTAAAACCGTGATTTTCTGTAAGAGATAACACCTATAAGAGTGCTCCAAAATCAGACATTTCTTCCATTTTCATTCCGTTACAATGTGTCGGTCAAGCTATTCACACTAGGTCTCTGTGTAGAATAATATTTATAAATTACAGGCCTACAATTTAAAGCCGTGGTTCTCTGTCAGACATATCACATATAACTGCGTTCCAAAATCAGCCATTTCTCGTGAACGTTGAAAATATTGTCCTTCATTTAAAATGGACAAAGTGCGTGGCAAGGCTTGGGGAATTGATCGTGATGGTGATGGTGCATGCAGAGGCAGAGGACATGGCCCTGGGCAAGGTGAAATTGTGCCACAACAAACACTCACATCTTCTCGCTTCCTGTCCCAATTACTAGAGGACCGCAGAACACCACTATTAAAAACAGCGCAGTGTGAAAATGTTATTGGTTGGATAGCAGATAATGCTGCCAGTCACTTGGACACCACCACCTCCACCCTGTCTTCCACACAGTCAAGTGTCTGTAGCTGTGAGTCTGGACTGCATATTCCTCACCCTGATCCTCCTTCCTCCCACCATGCCGAGTGCCCTGAGAAAACTGATCCCACACTTGGACACTCAAAAGAGCTGATCACTTTTCCATTTGCAGATTCGGGCCACTTGCCTGGCCAGCTTCAAGCGAGTCAAGAGAAGAATGCGTGTAGCGATGCCCAAATATTATAGCAGCCACGGTTACACGAAGGCGATGATGTTAAAGTGCAATTACTGTCGCAAGAGGTGGATGATGATGATGAGACACAATTGCCAGAAAGTCAGGAGGAGTACCAGGGTGCGGAAGTGGAAGACGAGGTGGTGGATGATATAGTAACTGATCCAACCTGGCAGGGGGACACACAGAGTGAGGAAAGCAGCACACAGGGGGAGGGAGGCGTAGCACCACAACAGGCAGGAAGAAGCAGTGTGGTGGCCGCAGACACAAGTCGTGAAAGCGTTCCTCGTAACGCCAACACGACGGAAGTTGCCAGTACAACTGTTAGGTCTACCCGAGTTATTATTTAAAGACTCTGCAGATAGCCCCAAAAAGGCCATTTGTGCCTCCTGCCAGGCCAGCATCAGCAGGGGTAGCAAAACTACCAGCCTGACCACCAGTAGCATGATCTGACACATAACAGCAAAGCACCGACTAAGTGGGCCGAACCCCATGGTCCAGCAACACTGTCTGCTGGTGACACCACTGCTTGTTCCGCTGTTGTGCGTGCATGCCAATCCCCTGTCAATGGCGCATGCTAAGATGCCTCCCGCCCTGCACCTGTTGTTGAACACTCTCAACTAGCACCATCAGCAAGCACGTCCACATCCTTGTCCCAGTGTAGCATTCAGTTGTCCATATCCCAGTCCTTGGAACGCAAGTGCAAATACGCAGCCAATGCCCCACAGGCCACTCTACTAAATTCACACATTTTGCAATTGCTTGCGCTCGAAATGTTGCCTTTTAGGCTCGCGGAGATGGTTTACCTGATGGCAGCGGCTGTCCCTCGGTACTCGGTCCCCTGCTGCCACTATTTCTTTCGGTGTGCCGTCCCCGCATTACACAAGAACGTGTCCCACAACATTAGACGTCCCCTCAACAACCGGGAAATACCACCTAACCACGGACACGTGGATAAGTGCTTGTGGGCAGGGACGGTACATCTCGCTGATGGCACACTGGGTTAATATAGTGGAAGCGGGGACCCAGTCGGACCATGGGATGGAACACGTGCTCCCGACACTGAGGATTGTGGGGCCTGGGTCAATCAGGGTTGCCCCCACATTCTACAGCTCCTGCACCTCCTCCTCCTCTTCAGCATCCATCTCCAAAATTACAACATCAGTCGCAAGCTGGAAGCACTGCAGCACTGCCTCGGCCAAGCGGCAACAGGCTGTGCTGAAGCTAATATGCTTAGGTGACAAACCACACAACCCTGAAGAGTTGTGGACAGCTATGAAAGAGCAGGCAGATCTGTGGCTGACACTGCTGACAATACTTCTAGGCATGGTCATGTGTGACAATGGACGGAATCTGGTGGCGGCTCTGAGGCGAGCTCACACACATACCATGTGTGGCCCATGTGCTTAACCTCGTGATTCAGTGGTCTCTCAAAACCTACTCGGATCTGCTGAATCTGCTTGTCAAAGTACGCCGCTTGTGTGCACATTTTAGAAAGTCAGCTACAGCTTCCGCCTTTTGCCGTGCTTCAGCAGCGTTTGCAGCTTCCAGCTCACTGACCGATCTGCGATGTCCCCACGTATTGGAACTCTACATTGCAGATGTTGGGAAGGATTTGTGAGCAGAAGAGGCAAGTGGTTGACTACCAGCATCAACAAAGGCCGTCGGTATTCAGGTCAGACTCCACGCATAAAACCTCAGGAGTGGACATGGATGTCAGACATCTGTACCATCTTCCAAAACTTTGAGGACTCCACCAAGATGGTGAGCGGTGATGACGTCATAATTAGCGTCACCATCCCGCTTCTCTGTCTTCTGAAACGCTCTCTGCTCTCAATTAAAAAGGATACATTGCAGGCGGAGCACGATGAGATGGAGGAAGGAACAATACAGGGTGATTTCACACAGCCCAGCCTCATCTCATCCCAAAGTGGATTGGGTGACAATGAGGAAGAGGAGGAGGAAGAACAGGAGCTAGTTTCCTGCACTATAGCTGGTACTACCTGCAGTACTGTCATACCGTCTGTTCAGCGTGGATGGCCTGAGGACAGGGAGGAGGAGGAAGAGGAGAAGGAGAGCATGGTCAGTCGTCCTCTTGGTGAGGACATGGAAGTCTTGCCTCTTTGCAGTCTGGCACACATGGCTGAGTTTATGTTACACTGCCTTTCCTGTGACCCTCGCGTTGTCCAAATTTTGGGTTACAGTCATTACTGGTTGATGACGCTTCTAGACCCATACTACAGAGAAATCTTTATGTCTCTTATTCCCTTGCAGAACAGGCCTAATAAAATCGTGCAGTACGAGAAGGCCCTTGTTGTGGAATAATTAAAAAAATTCCCATCTGAAAACGCTGGCGGCAAAGGTTCATTGGACCATCAAGGAGTACAGGCAAGATAGCCACAATTGCAATCCAGCAGAGGCAGGGGAGCACAGTCAAAGTTCTGGGACAGTTTTCTCGGACCCTCCCATCACACAAGCCCTGAGGCGCGGGGTACTCTCACAAGAAGTGCAAAGTTTCAGAAGATGGTGAGGGAGTACCTTGCTGACCGTACCAACGTCCTCTGTGATTCCTCTGTGCCTTATAATTATTGGATATCCAAGCTGGACACGTGGCATGAACTGGCTCTCTACGGCTTGGAGGTCCTGGCCTTCCCTGCCGCTAGCGTTTTGTCAGAGCGGGTTTTTAGTGCCGCCGCTGGAATTATAACCGATAGGCGCATCCGCCTGTCATCAGAAAATGCTGACAGGCTGACTCTTATTAAAATGAACAAGGGCTGGATTGGACCAGACTTCTCAACACCACCGAATGACAGCAGCGTAACATAAACTCAAATACAGTGTGTTTTTTTTGGGAGGTCTAACTCTATTCCCATGCACCTCTGTCTTCTCACGCAGACATGGGTATACACTTCCTGATTTTGTCTATTTGCTCTTGTCCTCCTCCTTTTCCGCATCCTCATCCTCCGCCACCATATCACACCATATGTACTATATCAACATATCTATGTCTCTTGCAAGGAGCATTGGAGTTCGTCCAAATTTTTGGCAGCCGTTCACTCTCTTCACTACATAGGCAAACAATATAGGAGATACAATTCCTAATAATGGGAACATTGTTTTCAGGAGGCCCTCCGATCTTTAAGTCTCTTGCAAGGGGCATTGGAGTTTCTCAAAATTTTTGGCAGCCGTTGCTTCACTGCATAGGCAAACAGTATGGGAGACCCACTTCCTAATAATGGGAACATTGTTTTCAGGAGGCCCTCCAACCTCTACGTCTCTTGCAAGGGACATTGGAGTTCCTCCAATTTTTTGGCATCCATTTCTTCACTGCATAGGCAAACAGTTTGGGAGACACACTTCCTAATAATGGGAACATTGTTTTCAGGAGGCCCTCCGACCTCTACGTCTCCTGCAAGGGGCATTGGAGTTCCTCCAAATTTTTGGCAGCCGTTGCTTCACTGCATAGGCAAACAGTATGGGAGACTTGCTCCTTTCTAATGGGAATATGTTGTTACTGAGGCCCACCTCTATGTGTCTTTAAATTGTTAGTGCGGTTTTTCCTAAATTTTGGCAGCCGTTGGACTCACTGCATACCCTCTAACTGAATAGCAGACCCTCTCCTTTCTATTGGGAACATGTCATACTCGTTACTGTGGACCAGCTGTATGTGTTTTTAAATTGTTATTGGGGTTTTTCCTACATTTTGGCAGCCGTTGGACTAACTGCATACCCTATAACTGAATAGCAGACCCTGTCCTTTCTAATGGGAACATGTCATTAATGTGGCCCAGCTCTATGTGTCTTTAAATTGTTAGTAGGGTTTTTCCTAAATTTTGGCAGCTGACTGCATACCCTATAATTGAATAGCAGACCCTCTCCTTTCTAATGGGAACATGTCGTTCATTGTTACTGTGGCCCAGCTGTATGTGTCTGAAAAATTGTTAGTGGGGTTTTTCCCAAATTTTAGCAGCCCTTGCAGTCACAGCATTAGCATTACCACTATAGGAGACTCGCTCCTTTATAATGGGATAAGATAAGGTTGTAAAATGTTAAAATAACAATTCCCGGTGAATGCTTTTGTCTTAAAAATTAACGTAAAACAAAAAAACAAAAAAAAAACCACAGGATATTTGGTTAGTATAAAAATGAGACTCGCCAATGTAACCTCAATGTAATCACATTGTTCAGCACCTGCACCTCCTCCTCCAGTTTGGCCTCCATCTCCGAAATGACAACATCAGTCACAAGCTGAAAGCATGGCAGCACTGCCTTGGCCTAGCGGCAACAGTCTGTGTTGAAGATAACATGCGTAATGTGTTAGGGTCCGGGTGGTGGAACCTCTGTGCCGAGGTGCAAGGAGGGACCCAGAGGGGCGTGACTAAGTATCAACCCGAACCGACCCTGGTCGGACGGCGGAAAACGACTCCGTGACCAGGGAGGATCTGGGTAGAGGGACCAGGTGCTACTCTGGGGACGACCTTGTAAGAGAGCAGGTGGCTCCCACGGGTCAGATAGCTGGGACTGACCGGTATAACGGCTGGACACGACAAGCAGGCAGAAGTCTCTGGTTAGCTGACAGGTGGTCACGGTACATGACAGCAGAGCGAGTAGTAGTCTCTAGGTTTACCAGGCTGGTGGTCACAGCAAGTGACGGCAGAGTCTCCAGGCAGGCTGGCAGGAAACAGGCGGGTGCTCCCAGGTGAGCGGGCAAACAGACAAGGCAGGTAACAAGCAGGTAACAGGTGGGCGCTCCTAGGTGAGCGGGCTGACGGACACAGCAGGTAACAGGCGGGCGCTCCCAGGTGAGCGGACTGACAGCCAAGGCAGGTAACAGGCAGGTAACAGGTGGGCGCTCCCAGGTGAGTGGGCTGACGGACACAGCAAGTAACAGGCGGGTGCTCCCAGGTGAGCGGACTGACAGCCAAGGCAGGTAACAGGCAGGTAACAGGTGAGCGCTCCAGGTGAGCAGGCTGGCAGGCTCGGCAGGTAACGGGCAGAGAACAGGCTGGCAGGCAGGACGAGGAGTCAGGCTAGCAGCGGGACCTGAGGGCTTCAGCAGAGATAAGATACTGTGCAACAACTTTGCTCGGGCACCTCTATTTTGGAGGAGGTGCCTTATATATGGAAGGTCCTCCCGCAATTGGCCGGGGACTCCTTAGGACGGCGCGCGTGGTCCTTTTAAGAGAGGGGGAGCGCGTGCGCGCGCGCCCTAAGCACACTGATGGGGAAGGAGCGCGCGCCGGCAGCAGCGGGGAGAGAAGCGCCGGAGGACGCCACGCCAGGAGCGGGAAGGTGAGAGGGACGGCGTCTCTGCCTAGCAAGGGGCAGAGACGCCGATGCTACATAATGCTTGGGTGACAAGCCGCCCACCACTGCAGAGTTGTTGAAAGCTGTAGCACAGCAGTCTGATCTGTGGCTCTCACCACTGAACATACAGCCAGGCATGTTCGTGTGTGAGAACGGGCAGAACCTGGCGACGGAGAAATGACAGCAGGAGAAAATACGGTTTCCCTCGATGCCAGTCCTTTCACCGAGCTAAAGAATATGGCTGTGGTGAAATACAACTTCCACTGAGAAGCAGTTTCAAACTGAAAAACATTGAGCCCACCAGAGGATTTGATTCTCTCTCCCCCGCTCAAGAGCCCCATAGCAGCTGCAAAGTTTGCAGTATCATGAATTCTCCTGATGGAGAAACCAAGGCCCACCCGAAGATTCTCTGGTGGGACTGTCCAACCCTGCCGAGAAGCAGTCCTGGCTAAGAAAAGTGTGTGGGAAGGTTCTCGGACACTCTATAGCTCCTTTTTTACTGAGGTGGAAACCCACGCAAACACAGGGAGAACATACTAAATTCTTGCAGATGTTGTCCTTGCTGGGATTTGAACCCAGGATCCCAGCGTTGCAAGGCTTCAGTGCTAACCACTGAGCCAATGTGCTGCCGTTCACCCTCTGATATCTAACAGGCTGGAGAAACTTGCACCTACTGCCACTCTATCTTCAGCTCCTTTGTGAGAAACTAATGTATTTGGGTAGCCACTAAGTCTACCAAATAGAATTCCTGAGAAGGAAATTGGGGACGGCTTCACTACTGGTACTGGGGGCAGTGCTAATACCATGGCGTCGTACCATAGTTCACTGGAAATATTCCAGGCTGGTAGGAGGCAAGCAGATTCCCACAGAAAAGTACCAGCAGTAATGTTCAGGGACCCTTGCTTGTGGAAGGTGGAGATGATACCGGGAGAAATACTGGCTGCTCTGGACCGAGAATGGACACCCGGCTGCCGCCATGAGGTTGTGAAAAGCTTCCGCCTCCACAAGCCTAAACGGCCATATTTCACGTGCAAGCAGCTGTCAAAAATTTGGCAGTATAGTATTGCAGCCTGTGGGTAGGTGGGTGGCTGGCTGCATAATTGCGCATTAATTCCAAGTAACAGAAAACTAAGCAGATGGTGGCCTTTATCATCTTCATGGCCTCACATCGGCACTATGAACTCTCCCGAAGGGGAAGCCAGGGCCCACCAGGGGAGTCTCGAGTTCTCTGTTAGGTCTGTCCAACCATGCCGAGAAGCAGCCCTGGCAAAGAAAAGTGTGTGGGAAGGTTTCCAGACACTCTATGGCTGCTTTTTTAATATGGATTGGACGCGCTTAATTGCATGTAATTTCTGAAACCGCATTGCAGATGAGGCCATCGCCCAACTCTGTAGTCATGAAATTAAAGGGCAAAGAAAGATGTTTGTGTGTCAAAGCACCACCGACTAGTGCGAGCTGATGTTGAACGGGCTGCTGCCATTGCTTATGCGCCAAGCTGAATTAGAGGACTTCCTGGGAGAAATGACAGCTGGAGTAGATACGGTTTCCTAAAAGTCAGTCCTTTCACCGAGCTAAAAAATATGGCTGTGGTGAAATACAACTCTCACTGACAAGCTGTGGACTGGCTCGGTACTGTCCCTGGCCACATTCACTTGTCCACGTGTTTGTGGTTAGGTGGCACTTCCCAGTAAGTGCACTGGGTAGGGTACAGGTAATTTTCTGGGACCTGCGCTTGTGGAAGGTGGAGAAGATACCGGGAGAAATAGTGGCGGCTGGGAACCGATTATGGACACCCAGCCACCGCCATAAGGTTGTGGACAGCTTCCCCCTACACAAGCCTAAAAGGCCACATTTCAAGTCCAGGCAGCTGTTAAAAAATTGGCAGTATAGTATTACAGCCTGTGGGTGGCTTGCTGTATACTTGCGCTTTAATTCCAAGTAACAGAAAACTAAGTAAATGGTGGCCTCTATCATCATCATCATGGCCTCACCTCGGCACTATGAACTCTCCCGATGGAGAAGCCAGGGCCCACCGGAGGAGTCTCCGGTTTTCTGATGGCTCCGTCAAACCCTGCCGAGAAGCAGCCCTGGCTAAGAAAAATGTGTGGGAAGGTTCACAGACACTCTATGGCTGCTTTTTTTTAATGTAGATTGGACGTGTTAAATTGCATGTTATTTCTGAAACTGCATTGCAGATCAGGCCATCGCCCAACTCTGTAGTCATGAAATTAAAGTGCAAAGAAAGATGTTTGTGTGTCAAAGCACCACCGACAAGTACAAGCTGATGTTGGATGGGCTGCTGCCATTGCTTATGCGCCAAGCTGAATTAGAGGACTTCCTCTGAGAAATGACAGCTGGAGTAGATATGGTTTCCCAAAACTCAGTCCTTTCACCGAGCTAAAAAATATGGCTATGGTGAAATACAACTCTCGCTGACAAGCTGTGGACTGGCTCCATACCATCCCTGGCCACATTCACAAGTCCAAGTGTTTGTGGTTAGGTGGCCCTTCCCAGTAAGTGCACTGAGGAGGGCACGAGTAATGTTCTTGGACCCGTGCTTGTGGAAGGTGGAGACGATACCGGGAGAAATAGTGGCGGTGGGGACCGAGTATGGACACCCGGCCGCCACTGCCATGAGGTTGTGGACAGTTTCCTCCTCCACAAGCCTAAAAGGCAACATTTCAAGTGCAAGCAAGCAGTCCAGAAATGTGGCAGTTTAGTATTGCGGCCTGTGGGTGGCTGGCTGCAAACTTGCGCTTGCATTCCAAGTAACAAAAAACTAAGCAGATGATGGCCTCTATCATCATCATGGCCTCACCTCGGCACTATGAACTCTCCTGGTGGAGGAGCCATGGCCCACCCGAGGATTCTCTGGTGGGCCCGTCCAACCCTGCCCAGAAGCAGCCTTGGCTAAGAAATGTGTTTGGGAAGGTTCCCGGACACTCTATGGCTACATTTTTAATGTGGACTGGCTCCATACCATCCCTGGCCACATTCACCTGTCCACGTGTTTGTGGTTAGGTGGTACTTCCCACCTAAGTCCACTGGGGACGGCACGGGCAATGTTGTGGGACCCCTCCTTGTGGAAGGTGGAGACGACACCGGGAGAAATAGTGGCGGCTGGGGACCGAGTATGTACACCTGGCCGCCGCCATGAGGTAGTGGACAGCTTCCGCCTTGACGAGCCTAAAAGGCCACATTTCAAGTGCAAGCAGCTTCAAAAAGTTGGCAGTATAGTATTGCAGCCTATGAGTGGGTGGCTTGCTGCATACTTGCGCTTGCATTCCAAGGGATGGGGTAAGAACAACTGAATGCTGCGCTGGGACAAGAACGTGGATGGTGATTGTTGCAAGTCTGCAATGACAGGTGCATGGCAGGAGGCATCTTCGTATGCGCCAAGGATCACTTAAAATGGGTACACTTTTAGGCAGTGACCTGGGAGTCAGAGATGCTTCCAGGGGTCTTCCCCATGCTGTTTCCATGTCTTTTCAGCACTGTATGTATGTCTCTGATGATGTGTCACACACCACATGGCCAGATAATTTTGTAAAATGCTAAAATGAGATTTCCTGATGAATGCATTTGTCTTGGTTGAAAGCAATGCAAAAGTGCAAAAACGCATCAAAAAAACTATGTGTGAACATAGCCCAAGGCGTGGAAGAGCATTTTTGTTTATTTATTTTGCCTTATATACAAGTCATTACCCTGGAAAGGATGTTCCTTAACCTATTTCCAGGAAAATCCATTTTGGTTTTGTTTTTGCATGTTTTATTGTGAGTCCGTAAAAATAATATCTCTGACAACATTGTTGACAACAGTGATCTGGGCATACGAAATGCTTCCAGTGGTGTTCCCCATGCTGATTCTGTTCCTATCGATTTGGGCAATTTTTAGGCCCTCTGCAGACCGTCGGGGGGAGCCGCCAGAAAAATGCTCGAGCTTCCCATAAACTTACATTGGGCTCGTTACTCAGTCCGAGCACTCGAGCATTCCAATTTGCTCGACCCGAACAATGAGTACCCGAGCATTTTAGTGCTCGCTCATCACTAGTAGTAACTAACCCCAAACAGTTCCTGCGTACTCTTATACAAGAATTAGAAAACGTAGGAGGTTTATTGGGCTATGATATCAATTGGGATTAGACAGAGGTGATGATGCTACGCGGCCCCTCCAGACCGTTATGGGCATCGGGATTCCCTTGTCAATGGACTACTTGCTCATTGAAATACTTGGGAGTACAAGTGACAATACATCTGGCTAAATTGTATAAAACTAATATCAATTTATATCTCAATAACTTAGAATCCACCTTGGCTAAATGGAAGGTTTTTAGTCTGTCATATTTAGGTAGAGCCAATTTAATTAAAATGATAGAAGTTCCGTGTTTGCTACACCGTGGAAGGCATGGAAGACATGGCAGAAAATACACCGACAATTTCGGCTCTGTCCCCAGGCATCTCTCCTTTTCCCACTTGTTGGTAACCCTCATTTTCAAAATGGACATTCCCACCCTGTCTTTTATCAGTGGCACTCTCAAGGTATAACATCTATTTGATCTACTTAGAGGAGCGCCGTATGTACCCAACAGAGGAGATGCAGTCTAAATACCCTACCATCATATTCCCTTCTTTCCAATATCTACCAAGGAAGAGTTATGTAACAAAGATACTAGCACATCTTCCTGAGCAGGAGTGGAGACCATGCCTATTTAGATGGTTTACTAAATCTAATTCTTCGTCTGGCCTAATAACCACCATGTACAAATTCATACATGTTGCCCTGGATAATGAACAATTCCAATTTCTGCTAACAAAGTGGCAGATTGAGAACCCTATCTTGTCCTGTAGCACTGTCCTTAAAGCTCTAAATCAAGCCCACAAATTCCTCCCTTCAGTTCGCTTTCTAGAAATGAGACTGAAAATCTGTCATAGATCCTATTTAACTCCACAAAAAGGTCATAGAATGGGGCTGTACACAACCTCCATGTGTTTTAAGTGCCACTCCCTTAAAGACAATTTGTTCCATTGCTTGTGGACATGCCCGGTCATTCAGCCATTTTGGGTGGGAGTGCGACAATTCACCACCACGCATCTGACAAACTTTGTTCCTGATGAGCCTCTATGGTCTATCTTTGGAAATTTAAAACCAGATAAATACAGATGCTCTGCAGGGGCACATAAACTACTACATTTGGTGGCGGCAGCCGGTATTAAGGCCATTCTGCAAGTATGGATCCATGACCGAGCTCCTCCTTTCAAGATCTTTCTAGACAAACTGTTGTTTCTGCTTCAGATGGATTGGGCTGAGGTGCCCTTCTTTAAAGAGGGAAGGGTGCAGTCCTTTTTTGAAACTTGGGAAAGTTTCATCTCCCTGCTTCTACAACACATTCAGGATGATATTAAAACCTGTTTTGAACAAGCAGTATGGTATCAAAAACCAAATTAAATTTGTAATAAAAGGTATTTATAACATTATTGTGTTTCATAATATCTCTATCTCATTGCTTGGATGATTGGATGGATGGTATGGCCGTACGTATGTGTGCATTGTTCTTGTAAATTTTGATCTGTTCTAAAGTTGAATTGTTGCAAACAGTGCCCATCATCTTATTTGATATGCGCACATACCAGGATGCTCTTCATATCGACTTATCTGCTCAGCGGCAGGTCTCTGGAGAGACGGCCAGGACGCTCTGCATGGAGTGCATACTCATATACCAGGGCGCTCCATGTACTCATTTACTTGTCCGGCGGTTTGTCTCCAGGGAGATGGCCAGGATGCTCTACGATGAGCACATGCGCACCTACTTGGATACACTGCATATGCGCACCTAATCATACTCTCTAGGATTGATCTGGAGTCAATTATACTTCATTTCCAGATTTCATCTTGCACTCCTCTGCTCTTACTCCCTGCGCATGCGCATTGACACCATGGCGGCAGCCTCCCACAGCTTCTACTGTTTAAGGTAATTAATTGTTTGTGTATAAAATACCTGACTAGATGAACTCCATTACCACCATATCCTACCCTGATGAAGCCACCCTGGTAGTGGCGATATGTGTGGGGTTGGGGGTCTCTCTGGGTATCCATCTTTGCATACACTTTATGCATGGCTAGCATGGACATTCCTTTATGATAAGGGTCCATTCTTTTGCTAATTGTGTGAATTGTACCTACAGCATAACCAATTCTATCAATGTGAGTATTATCCCTTATGTCCTTTGCCCCACTCTTCAACATCAAGTGGATATATTGTGCAACGTTATATTTTTGAGTGTGCCAGCCATATTCATCTATGACCCTGTGTTTTGA
Source organism: Phyllobates terribilis (assembly GCF_046119375.1). NCBI lineage: Eukaryota > Metazoa > Chordata > Amphibia > Anura > Dendrobatidae > Phyllobates > Phyllobates terribilis. The sequence goes on along the minus strand of NW_027362770.1, from coordinate 41,083,796 downwards.
GGTTAAGCCAATACATTGTGTTGTGGCTTGTCATGTTTAAGCTTTGTGCCTTTTAAATGTTTTTAACTTTTGGTATGTTTGTCTAGTTACTTGTTTAATAAAATTCTGTGAATATATACAGTCATATGAAAAAGTTTGGGCACCCCTATTAATCTTAAGCTTAATGTTTTATAAAAATTGGTGTTTTTGCAACAGCTATTTCAGTTTGATATATGTAATAACTGTTGGACACAGTAATGTTTCTGCCTTGAAATGAGGTTTATTGTGCTAACAGAAAATGTGCAATCTGCATTCAAACAAAATTTGACCTGTGCATAAGTATGGGCACCCTTATAATTTTCTTGTTTTAAATACTCCTGCCTACTTTTTACTGACTTACTAAAGCACTTTTTTTGGTTTTGTAACCTCATTGAGCTTTGAACTTTATAGCCAGGTGTATGCAATCATGAGAAAAGCTACTTAAAGTGGCCACTTGCAAGTTGTTCTCCTGTTTGAATCTCCTCTGAAGAGTGGCATCATGGGCTCCTCAAAACAACTGTCAAATGATCTGAAAACAAAGATTATTCAACATAGTTGTTCAGGGGAAGGATACAAAAAGCTGTCTCAGAGATTTAACCTGTCAGTTTCCACTGTGAGGAACATAGTAAGGAAATGGAAGAACATAGGGACAGTTCTTGTTAAGGCCAGAAGTGTCAGGACAAGAAAAACATCAGAAAGGCAGAGAAGAAGAATGGTGAGATCAGTCAAGGACAATCCTCAGACCACCTCCAGAGAGCTGCAGCATCAACTTGCTGCAGATGGTGTCACTGTGCATCGGTCAACTATACAACGCACTTTGCACAAGGAGAAGCTGTATGGGAGAGTGATGCGAAAGAAGCCGTTTCTGCAAGTACGCACAAACAGAGTCGGCTGAGGAATGCAAAAGCACATTTGAAGAAGCCTATTTCTTTTTGGAAGAAGGTCCTGTGGACTGATGAAACCAAGATTGAGTTGTTTGGTCATACAAAAAGGCGTTATGCATGGTGGCAAAAAAACACAGCATTCCAAGAAAAACACTTGCTACCCACAGTAAAATTTGGTGGAGGTTCCATCATGCTTTGGGGCTGTGTGGTCAATGCCGGCACTGGGAATCTTGTTAAAGTTGAGGGACGCATGGATTCCACTCAGTATCAGCAGATTCTTGGCAATAGTGTTCAAGAATCAGTGATAAAGTTGAAGTTACGCAGGGGATGGATCTTTCAGCAAGACAATGATCCAAAACACCGCTCCAAATCTACTCAGGCATTCATGCAGAGGAACAATTACAATGTTCTGGAATGGCCATCCCAGTCCCCAGACCTGAATATCATTGAACATCTGTGGGATCATTTGAAGAGGCTGTCCATGCTCGGCGACCATCAAACTTAACTGAACTGGAATTGTTTTGTAAAGAGGAATGGTCAAAAATACCTTCATCCAGGATCCAGGAACTCATTAAAAGCTACAGGAAGCGACTAGAGGCTGTTATTTTTGCAAAAGGAGGATCTACTAAATATTAATGTCACTTTTCTGGTGAGGTGCCCATACTTATGCACCTGTCAAATTTTGTTTGAATGCAGATTGCACATATTCTGTTAGTACAATAAACCTCATTTCAAGGCAGAAACATTACTGTGTCCAACAGTTATTACATATATCAAACTGAAATAGCTGTTGCAAAAACACCAATTTTTATAAAACATTAAGCTTAAGATTAATAGGGGTGCCCAAACTTTTTCATATGACTGTATATTGGTGTTCCCTGTCTATGCATACTTCTTTTTCTTTGTTTACTATTGTCTGATGGTCTTGGTATGTGATGGGTCCAACACCAGTGTATATTATTTGGGTGGTGCACTCCCTTTTCCTAATACTCCTAAATAAATAAATAAATAAATTTATGATTCAAGAGGAGCCAGGCCTTTCCCATAATGTGTACGGACCAAGATTTCTGTGTCAGCCGTAGGTCTCATGGCCTCAACAGCTTTATAAATACTAACGAGGCTGTTGAGTTCTGGTCAGGAGTCCCGCAGTAGGTGCGAACATAGTGGTCCATACACAGACTGTGAAAGTCTGACTTGTGAAGTTGGCCTGTAATTGTTTTCTCTAAAACAACAGAGCATTGGGGCATGTGCACATGACATCTTTTATATGTTGGCAGATTTTTTATATAAAGCCGCATCAGGTAAACGCTGAAGCGACTTCGCCGGCTTATATTGTCAGAGCTTTCCACTATAGTGGTAATCAGCTTCTGCACCATAAAGCAAATAAAAGAAGTAACAGAAGCCTGAACATGTGCAAAGCAATGTCGTTTTTTACATTGCTGCCCACTATGTTAATTTTTTCTGGTGATTTGTGACACCTTTCCAGGTTGATTCGAGGCAAAATCTACCTGAAAAAAATTTTGTGTGCACATACCCTATTAAAGTACTTTGTAGTTCATTGTATCGAAGCAGCCTGTCACTAGTTAGGGCAGCATGAATGTGCAAGTTATGGCAGGTAAGTATCATGTAGAACTATACCTATTGTCATAGATATAATTTTTGAGCTCCTGACTTTACAGTAGCATCTCTGACATTTGCACTGATTGCTCAAAAAATAAGTCTCACAATCATTATCTGCAACGAAAATTGACCTAACAGGATTAAAATATCACTATTAGTGATGAGTGAGCGTGCTCGCCACTGCTCGATACTAGATCGAGCATCGGGGTGCTCGGGTACGCTAGTTACTCGATCGAGTATCGTGGGTGTTCGAACATCATGCTCGAGTCCCCGTCCCGCATGTTTGGAGCCTGTTAGACAGCCAATAAACAACGGGGATTGCGTGACATACACGGTAATGCCATAGCCATGTTGGCTACAGGCATTACTGTGATTGGCCAGATGCATAGTGTCCTTTGGTTTTTTATAAGACCCGGTGATGAGATGTTCGGCACACTGTCCTCAGGAAGCAGTTCAGGGAGAGTAGTTATAAGAGGGAGAGTGTAATTTAGAGCACGGATATAGTCAGTGTTTAATATTGTATTTGTAGTACTTGTATACTACTGCTGCAGCATTAAGAGAAAAGTCCTTTTCAGGGCTGAATATTTTCCTTTCTCTAGTAAAACCACTGTCCTCTAGCATTTTGCCTTGCTTTGCCACCTACTTTTAGGATTTATAATGTGTTTCACTGGTTGTTGCTCAAAAAATATGTCATGTTCTCTGTACCATCATGGATTCACACTTGGTTCATTGGTCTCTTTAGTATTTGGTACATTGGAAGGGTTACGGTCCTGAAGAGAGGATGTGTGTACCATAATCTGATGTCCATGCAGTTAGGTTGGTCCAGTCCTTTCATATTTCACATCCTGATAAACTTGGCCCTGAGGATTCAGAAGTCCCTCTTAGAAGGGGGAGGGGGGGTACTGTCATGGGCTTACTGTGGCAGAGAGGAGTCACATACTCTTGCAATGAGTAGAAACACTTCTCCCTCTTATTAAATGGTGCTAGTTTCTTTCAGCAGTGCAGGAGTTAAACTGCTCAGCTTTGAGTCTCTGTAGCTTCCCTCTGGGTGTTCTCAACTGAGCAGTATCAGCCACTCCCTGCTCCTATATAGTCTCTGCTCTGGCAATCTGAATTGCCAGTGTTAAGTCTTGTACTGCCTGGTGAGGAGTGGAGGATTTGTTGTTTGGTTGAGACGTTTAAGGAGAGTTGTTCTGTGACTGTTGCTTGAAGTTTTGGTTGTGTGTATATTCCCATCCTCTTCTATTTTTGTTTATCTTCATAATACCTTTGGTGTATCCCTCTGTTGTCTGTGAGTGCATATTTTGTGTGTTTGCTGTTTTCATTTGTCTCTGTGTGTCCTCCCTTGTTCGTCTGGTTGGTGTGTTTACATACACTATTTCTCCCCACTTCCCTGGGTGGGGGAGGGAACAGATAAGGGCTGATTCAGGAGAACAACAAGGTACGTGTCTCCAGCATCTTCACTATCTGAAGTAACCTGGGGAACAGAGATAGATAGGTCGCCCCTAGTGTTGAGGACAGTATAGGAGCCCCTGGTCCCGGGTTGTCAGACTACAGCAACGTGACATAGGCTTTATAAGTCTAGGCGTCCCACTACCTAATAATTTTAACAGAATGTGTATGAGGCCCTCCTTTATGTCTAATACACAGTATATTAGAGTCCCTCTGCCTTCTAATTTTTGGAAGTTCTTGGATTGCTCACATAGGCTTTGTGAGTTTAAGAGTCCCTCCTTCATAAATTAAACAGGATCTGTCTATGTCACACACTGCATGCCCAGATAAGGTAGTAAAATGTTAAAATTATATTTACCGGTGACTACCAGTGGGTGTAGTTTTATTTCCCACTATACTATGTCATCTACTGTAGTCATAAGCGACGGGGAAATACGGTGAGAGATAGCCCAGCTATTAAGAGGTGGAGGAGGTGTATTTTTTTCTATTTTTAAATTTTGCCTTATATACAAGTCATTATACAGAAAATAATGTTTCATAACATTTTTCCCTGTAAAATCCATTTTATCTTTGGTTTTGTACATTTTATTTGTTGTGGTTGAGGTTCTTTATTTTCTCAGATGGTAAAGCTGCCCATTCATCTTGGCAAAAAGCCTCCAGTTCCTGTAAATTCCTGGGCTGTCTAGCATGAACTGCGTGCTTGATCTCCCCAGAGTGGCTCAATGATATTGAGGTCAGGAGACTGAGATGGCCACTCCAGAACCTTCACTTTGTTATGCTATAGCCAATGACGGGTAGACTTGGCCTTATGTTTTGGATCGGTGTCATGTTGGAACATCCAAGTACATACCATGCGCAGCTTCCCGGCTGTTGAGTGCAAATTTGCCTCCAGTATTTGCTAATAACTTGCTGCATTCATCTTTCCTTAAGTTTTACCAAGTTTCCTAGCTCACACATCCCCGAAACATCAGTGATCCACCTCCGTGCTTTACAGTAGGAATGGTGTTCCTTTCATAATAGGCCTTGTTGACCTCTCTCCAAATGTAACGTTTACGTTGTGGTCAAAAAGTTAAATTTTGGCCTCATCACTCTAAATTACCTTGTTCCAGAAGTTTTGAGGCTTGTCTCTGTACTGTTTGGCGTATTGTAGGCAAGATACTTTGTGGCATTTGCTCAGTAATGGCTTTTTTCTGGCAACTCGACCATGCAGCCCATTTTTCTTCAAGTGCCTCCTTACTGGGCATCTTGAAACAGCCACGCTGCTAGTTTTCAGAGAGTCCTGAATTTCAGCTGATGTTATTTGTGGGTTTTTCTTTGCATCCTGAACAATTTTCCTGCCAGTTGTGGCCGAAATTACTATTGTTCTACCTGACCGTGGTTTTGTTTTTACAGAGCCCCTGATTTTCCATTTGTTAATCACAGTTTGAACGCTGCTGACTGGCATTATCAATTCCTTGAATATCTTTTTGTATCCCTTTCCTGTGTTATACAGTTCAACTACCTTTTCCCGTAGATCCATTGACAATTCTTTTGCTTTCCCCATGACTCACAATCCACAAACGTCAGTGGCTGGATGAAAGATGCAAGAGTCTATTTCGATCCCAGAAACTCACTCAGCTTTTATGCACACAAAGTGAATACAAGCAAACAGGTCATAGGTGAGGATGTTACCTTTAGTAGCAATTCACACCCATTTGTGTCAAATTCTGTGCATGTTATCAGGCCAAAATCACCAGGGTATGTGATCTTTTGATCAGGGTCATTTAGATGTTTTTTGTTGCCATTAAAATTTATATAGAGAAAACACAGTAGTTTGACAATAAATGGCTTCACCCAACCAATAACCATGAGTGGAGAAAAAGTTATTTTTGTTATTATTCATATTCTCTGAAACAAGGCCAAGAAAGCTAAAATTCTTCCGGGGTATGTAAACTTTTTAGCACAACTGTATATACAGTATACGTATATTCCACATTTTCCTCTTTTTTATGTGATATACAATGCAAAGTAGCAAGTATTTATGAAGTGTAAAGGAAATGATGTATGGTTTTCTAAATATTTTAAAAATATACAGTGGAACCTTGAGTACTGCAGAAATTCTTTTGTAACCTTGGCCAGATCTGTGCCTTGCCACGATTCTGTCTCTGAGCTCCTTGGGCAGTTCATTTGAGCTCATGATTCTCATTTGGTCTGACATGCACTGTGAGCTGTGAGGTCTTATATAGACAGGTGTGTGCCTTTCCAAATCAAGTCCTATCAGTTTAATTAAACACAGCTGGACTCCAATGAAGGAGTAGAACCATCTCAAGGAGTATCAGAAGGAAATGAACAGCATGTGACTTAAATAAGAGTGTCTGAGCAAAGGGTCTGAATACTTATCACCATGTGATATTTCAGTTTTTCTTTTTTAATAAATTTGCAAAAATTTCTACATTTGTTTTTTTTCAGTCAAGATGGGGTGCAGAGTGTACTTTAATGAGAAAAAATGAACTTTTTAGAATTTACCAAATGGCTACAATGAAACAAAGAGTGAAAAATTTAAAGGGGTCTGAATACTTTCCGTACCCACTATATATCTGAAAATTGTGACGTGCATTTTTTATTCAGCTCCCATGAGTCAGTACTTTGTAGGACCATCTTTTGCTGCAATTACTGCAAAAAAATGTTTAAAAGTTCACGGGGTACGAATACTTTTTCAAGCCACTGTATATACACACCTGGAGGAATAATTAACTCTCTTATCATAAAATAAAGGGTTATGTATAAGTATCTGATATTTTCATGAAGAAAATGCTAACTGCTTATTTATATGTTCACTTTTCGATGATTTTTAGAAAAAAATACGTATGTATAGAATCTACTTTCTGTCTCTAAAATTGTTTTTTAAACCAGATGAAGAAGGTCTCACATGTAATCCATGAAAGAAAACGAAATCAAGCTACATTTAATATCGAATTGCTAAGTCCTATTTTATTTCTAAGACTCTTAACCTGGCATCGTATTTTATTCACAAACAAATGTGACATTTTGTCTTAACTGCTATTTGCACAAACATTTCGTGGAATCGCCATGATAAGATGAAAGCGGGAGAATAAATATTTTTTATATCCAAATTTTAGTTCCTAAATTGTAATCTGATATATTTGGCAGGTAGCAGTTTGATGTGCTTGGCTCTTATCCTGATACTTGTTAAGCTTGAATATTTATAAGGCAAATAAAACTTTTCACAACAAGCATTGTCTAAATAAGACCAAATATCGATGACGTGTTCAGTGGTTTAGAGTTAGTTCAATTGTCGACAGTTCAAATGGACTAAACTGGTGCTTGTTTCCAGAAGTGTCTATTTTTTGAAAGAGCATTAAAGAATGACAGTGCCAGAAAACCGCTCACATTGAGTCTATGTTAACCACTTGCACAGTTAAAAGGCTCAAGACACTTTGTAATTTACCTGTGTTTGCAAAAGTTACTGATTCGCTGATCTGACCACAAGTCACGTAATTTCATCTCTGTAGATCCCCTCTACTTCCACTGTTCTGTATACTGTATATCTTCCATCATCCCTTGTGGCTAAATATATGATACATAACATCATCATTGTTGTCAAGTACACTGGGTGGCAATTGCAAGGACCAGTCAGCTTGCCACATGTATAGTCAGTTTTTTTCATTCGCTATGCCTCTTTTATGTCTTCTGTTCTGTATGATAAAAAATGACTTACTTCCAGGCACCGGTAATATCCCACCATTCCCAGGAACGCTTTCACTTGCTTCTTGGAGAGCGGTTTCAGCCAGGTCTGAATTGCCTCCACTTTATTAACTTGCAGCTTTATTTCGCCTCTCCCGATGACATAGTCCAAGTACTTGGCCTCCTGTTTTCCAACAGCGCATTTTTTCTGATTGATTGTAAATCCCGCCTTCCTTAGAGCATCCAGAACGGCCTGTAGCTTAGGTAGATGACTAGCCCAGTCTGGGCTAAAGACTACAATGTCGTCAAGGTAGGCTGCACCATACTTCTTATGTGGGGCTAGGATCCGATCCATAGTCCTATGGAAGGTGGCTGGGGCCCCCTGTATTCCGAATGGCATCTGAGTATATTGAAAGCACCCATCAGGTGTCGAGAAAGCCATCTTCTCCTTGGCCATCTGGGTCATGGGGATCTGCCAGTAGCCCTTCATCAGGTCAAGAGTGGTGATGTACCTTGCCGGTCCAAGCCTCTCGATGAGTTCGTCGACGCGGGGCATCGGGTACGCGTCACACTTGGACAACTCATTCAGCCAGCAGTAGTCATTACAAAACCACCACTCTCCATTGGATTTTGGCACAAGGACAATTGGGCTCGACCACCCACTCTTTGACTCCTCTGTCACCCCGAGGTCTAGCATCCTCTTTACCTTGTCGGAGATCACTTTCCGGCGTGCTTCCGGAATCTGGTACGGCTTCAGATTCACTCTTACATGTGGCTCTGTCTGTATGTCATGCTCTACCACCTAAGTATGCCCCAGCAACTCTGAGAACAACTCCCGATTTCGCTGAAGTTGTTCTCGACACTGTTGTTTCTGGGCCGACGATAGAGTCTCTGCTATAATGACCTCTTCCACCTTGCCTTCAAGAGCGGCTCCCAGGCAAGGAGTTTACATAGGTTCCCGGTCCCGCCACAGCTTGAGCAAGTTTACATGGTATACTTGGTGCGGCTTTCTTTGGCCAGGCTGGTGGACTCGGTAGTTCACTTCACTGAGTTTCTCCACCACCTCATATGGGCCTTGACACTTGGCCAGGAACTTACTTTTGACAGTGGGAATGAGAACCAGAACGCGATCTCCAGGCTCCAACTGTCTCAGCCTTGCCGACTGATTATACACCCTTGCCTGGGCTTCCTGCGCCCGGAGGAGATTTTCCTTCACGATGGGATCACTTTCACCATTCTCTCCTGTAACTGGGTGACATGTTCGATGATGCTCCGATGGGGTGTGACCTCGGCCTTCCAGGTTTCCTTGGCGATGTCTAGGAGACCCCTTGGATTACAGCCATATAGAAGCTCAAACGGAGAGAAGCCAGTGGAGGCTTGGGGAACTTCATTGACGGAAAAAAGTAGAAATGGAAGCAGTTAGTCCCAGTCTCGACCATCCTTATCAATGACCTTTTTGAGCATCACTTTCAGAGTCTTATTAAAGCACTCCACCAGGCCATCGGTCTGCGGATGGTAAATGGAGGTTCGCAGCTAGGTAATTTGAAGCACTTTACATGGCTCCTTCATCACCTTGCTCATGAACGGGGTTCCTTGATCCATCAGCATTTCCTTCATTAGGCCGGTCCTGGCAAAGATGTGGACAAGTTCCCAAGCTATGCTCCTACTGGACGAGTTCCTTAAGGGTATGGCTTCGGGGTACCAGGTCGCATAGTCCATGATGACGAAGATGTATTGGTGGCCCGGGCCGATTTAACTAAGGGGCCCACGAGGTCCATGGCAATCCTCTCAAAGGGAACTTCTATCACAGGTAGTAGAACTAAGGGACTATGGAAGTGGGAGGTAGGCGCGGTATCTGGACGGTGGGGCAGGACCTACAGTAGGTTAAGATCTCCCAGTAACATCCTGGCAAATAAAACCTCACTATTCTCTCCTGAGTTTTTTCAACCCCTAGGTGTCCCCCCAGACTATGTAAGTGGGCCATATCCAGTACCTTCCGTCTGTATGGCCCCGGGACTAACAGCTGTTCCATTGTCTCACCGCCATTTAGTTTAGCCACCTGACATAGCAACTCCCCCTGAACTGCAAAGTGGGGGAACCTGGTATTGGCCCTCGGCTCTTGGGCAACCCCATTACATACAGGAACCTGGTCAAATGACCCCTTTAAGGTCAGGTCCCAAACTTGAGCAGTCCCAAAGTTCTCTCCAAACACATCTAACTCAGGGAGGTCGGCCTCCTCGGTCACCGTCTCGCCCTCATTGCCGGCAAGGACACACAGTGGGACCTCATCCACTTGAGACTTTGTCAAGGGTTCTTCTCCAGGGACCTGTTTTTTCCCACGCTGCTTAGTCCGGTTCCCTTCCCCCACAAGTCCCAAAATAAAGAAAAATCATGGGCCAGTATGACGGGATGTATCAGGTCTTTAACCACCCTGACCTTGTGGGACGGGGCACCAAAGTCTGTTCCCACTGTCACTGTGGCCACGGGATATTCATTGGTGTTGCAATGGATTCACCAAATGGCCACAGTTTTGGAAGGGATTAACTGGTGGGGAAGGGTACCTTTACTCCTTTAATGGACACGGCACATGCCTGCGACCCCTTGCCGGGTTGACAGTCCACACTGAAGGCTGGATAAGCATAATAGGAACCCCGTATTCCTAGACTGAAGTCCATGGGCTCAGGGGACATATGACACCAGGCGGCTACGTGTCCAGGGTTGTGACACCGCCAACAGACTGTATCTTTAACAACAATCCTTGTGGCACCTTCAGTGGGAGTGGGATGCCCCCCAGTGGTGGCTCTAGACCCTTTCCATGGTGAACCCGCCCCCTTTTGGGTATCCCAGTACGAAGAAGTGACTATATCCGGTTTCCCGAGGGATTTCTCAACCACCTGGTACCTGTCTACCTGCCCGATGAAGTCATCTGTGTTCTGGTGATCGCCATAACCAACCCAAGTCTGTACCAACTTGGGAAGGGAGTGCACGAATCTATCAATCACCACCAGCTCGACTATCTGGGCTGGAGTGGAGGACCTCTGGCTGCAACCACTTCTGAACGAGATGCAGTAGGTCAAACATCTGCGAGTGAGGGGTTTGTTACTGGCATATGACCAGTGACAAACATATGCCCAGTGGTGGACTCGTTGGGCTCTCACCGCTATATTCACTCCTAGGTGTGCTAAGATCTCTGTCTTTAGCTTGGCATATTCCTTGGCATTCTGCAGTGCCAAGTCGTAATATGTCTTTTGGGGTTCATCCGACAAATATGGCGCCAGAACCTCAGCCCCCTATTCTGGTGGAAGTCTCTCCCAATCAGCCACCCTCTCAAAGACTGTCAGAAAGGCTTCTACATCATCCCTGGGGGTCATCTTCTGCATGGCCTGTCTTACCGCCTTCCTGACGTGGGAGTCATCAGTTGGCCATGGGGGGTGGGATGGTTGCTGTTGCTGCTCCTGCTGGTGCTGCTGCTGCACCTTTTGCTGCAACTGGATCTGTTGCAGCAACAGTTTGGTCATCTCCTGGTGCTGCTGCTGCTTTCTCTGCTGGCTCTTCATGTGCTGCTGCTGGTACTGCGCCTGCTGTTGCTGTAGCTGCTGCTGGAACTGCGTTTGCTGCTGCAGGTGCTACGTTTGTTGCACCTTCTGTGCCTGCAACAGATGTTTAAGCAGGTCCTCCATGCTGTCATATTTTCTGGCTGGCTGGCGACCTTTACCCAGGACATCCACCGTTCTCTGTGGCAGATACACATGTTATTGGAATCGTGCCAGCACTCTCACACCAACTGTGGTAAGATGACTCTCTCGGCCGCTTCTGGAAGTAGACTCAGGAACCCGGGTTTTCTCTGCAGGCTTTATTGGATAGTATAAAGCTCTGCAGCTGCAGCAAAATAAATACAGCCTTACTGGCAAAACAACAAAACAAAAGATAAACGGTAGCACAGTCCATATGTGTGTGTGTGTGGTTCGCCCACACCGGTTACAGTCCAGCCTTCAGCTCCTTCCTGAGCTATGGCTGTCCAGTCTGGAGACCTTGCCTCTCCAAACACAACAACAGAAAAAAAATGGTGACTGAGCATTTAAGCCTTGCTCAGCCACACCCTGAGGTGGAAGTATGGGGAATGACTTTCCTCCCATCTCTACGTTATTCTCATAAAATCTCATCCTTTAGTGAGTTAACCCCCCGCCCCAGCATATAGCATGCTTGCAGAAAGATTATTTGTTTCAGTTCACACAGGCTAGCAACCTGTGTGATACATACCTCCTCTCATAAATCATAAATCATACCAGTGACTCTGTCACAATACATAATCAAATCTACATGTTATGTACACTCCACATATCTAGCTCAATATTTGCCAAATAAAGGCTATTCCAATTTCTATCCCACTTGATTTTTCATTTACGTATTTACTCCAAGTGATATGATCAAGAATACCCAAAATTCTTCTAGAGTATAGGGCACTCCATAAGATTATTCCCAAGAAAATACAGGGGAGTGACATTCTTCAATCCTAGCCTTTGTTTCATTCTGTTTGACCACACCAGGTCCGAATGTTCAGGTAATATAAATATCAATGTTGACATCCTTTATCAAGATCTCCAATGCTTGGAATCCCCTGCAGGTCAGAATGGTGCCCGCCTCAGCAAAATATAACAAAGTCACAATAATGGTCCTAGAAGAGCATCAGCCTCTCATCGCTCATGCCATTAACACGTTTCTCAGCAGGAAGTCCAGATGTGAAATGGTACAGAGAGCCAAAGCCAGGTGTGATGTCAGACTCCGATCCCTCATGCCATCAGCCCATCACTCAACAAGAGGTCCGGAAGTGAAATGGTAAGACGAACAGCAACCAATCTATATACTTGCAAATGAGAACTTGAGTTCAAATTTGCACTTAGAACACACAAATTAAAAACAATTAAAACACAGAAAAAATACACAATATCTCTATATTTAAGTTATAAATAGAACCAAAACCACGGCTTTCATTTAATCCCAAAGGGATCATGGTGTTGAGTCGGTAAATCCATCGGCTTTCCACCTGAAAGAGTATTATAAATAAATCTCCTCCCCTGGGCTCCAGACTTACCTGGTCGATCTCCATTACGCGGAGACCTTTGGCATGCGAATTGTGCATGTCCCTAAAATGACGTGGTAGGGTTTTCAACTGTTCTCCCGCCTCTAGTGCTTTAGATTTCTCGATATCCCTTACACTTTTCATCCATAAGTATATGTCAACCGAATATTTAGCTCATTTATACTCCAATGTATGCTCATAATCTGGATGCGCATCTTGTGCAGTTACAAGTGTGCCATAGCTTTCTGGTTGACCGCTTAATAGTAGTGCAGCAACATGGAAATTCTCTGAACTGTCCCCAATGCCCCACAATTTCTAGAGCATCTCTTATGTAATCCTGCATATCTTTGCCCTTATTTAGCTTAAATTGATACAGCTTTCTCATTAAATATATAGCATCAGTGTCCCTGCACACTTCCCATCCTCCTGCCCTCCAGGACGCCAACTCACTCACCACCCCGGCCCTCGTTCTGCATGTCCTCTTCCTGCTGCTGCCTCCTGGGGCCTTTGCACCCCTGGCAAATCCCCAGGCACTGTGCTTAGGGTGCGCATGCTACCTGTCTCTTAAAGAGACAGCATGTGCCATCCTAAAGTGTCCCCTGATAAGTGGCTGGGAGACACTTATTGATTAAGGCACTGCCACCTGTTGGGAGGTGCCTAAGCAATGTGTTCACTCTGCTTGTTTGCATGTTTGCCAGTTCTCAGGTTCTCTGTTCTAATATATCTTACAGTACCTGCCTGCATCTGCTGTGCCTGGTTGTCTACCAGCCATACCATCCTGCACCTGCCGTGCCCACCAGTATACCAGCCGTACCTGCCTGCACCTGCCTGTATACCAGCCGTACCTGCCTGCACCGGCCGTGCTCACCTGTATACCAGCTATACCTACCTGCACCTGCCTTGCCCACCTGTATACCTGCCATACCTGCCTGCACTTATCGTGCCCACCTCTATTCCATTTGGACCTGTCAGCACCTGCCATGCCAGTCTGTATATCAGCCTAGCTTTCCCTTTCCAGGCCATACCAACTCCCTGCTCCTTTGGGGGTCAGCTGCAGGGTGTCTGAGGTCTTTCCTGGACTGGCATCTCAAGTTCATTTGGAGCCTAGTCTAACCCCACCATCAGGGGCTATAGCGAAGAGTCAGGTGTTTGCCTAGTCATGCCCCCCCAGGCTCTTATCGGTCCACGGTACAGTTGTTCCATCATCATTCCAGTTACAAAATAGACCTTATTGCTGAGATTTATCCTTTCATGCACTTTCTGCAGCTGTTCCCACATTTCTTTTGCAGCGTCACATTTACTTACATGCACAATCTGATCAACATCTATATTGAGTGCTTTGTGCTTTTTAATCCTTCTCTACCCAGTCTTCTGGTAGTGAGTCAGGTCTAAACTCCTTTACCTTGAATTTCCAGGATTGGTTGTTCTGGTAACTCAGATTTGACACTGTGAACTTCACAGAGTTACTGCTGGCCTACTTTGCTTCTACTTCTGTGTACACTGTTGTTCTCTCTCCTCTGGGCTGTTTTCTGGGTCTTTGGGTTTCTAGGTCTTTGGGCTCATAACCTGTTGACAACGGATCAATCTCTGTACTTTCCGGCCATTCAACAGTGAGTACATATTTATTCAGGAACAAAGATAAAACAGCTTGCAACTGGTATTTCTTACAGCTCAGGATCTTGACATCATGTCTGTGTGTGCTCTCCTGTTAAGCACACACAGTGAACAGGAACTTGTTGTTGTTGTTTTTTTTAACAATGTATTATTGGCAATATAACACTATTACTGGATACTGAAACTCAAGGACTATTATACAGCAGTAAACAGTAGTTGATGCAATATATACAATATTAAGCATTATTTCAACAGTTTCACAATTACCATAAACTACAGTGGAGTTATTATTTATTGTGTAAAAGCGAAACATAGAACATAAAAATGTAAATGTGGCATCGCTGTAATCGAACTGACCCGAAGAATAAAGCTGCCTTATCAATTTTACTATACGCGGAACAACATAAAAAAATTTCTTAATTGCTGTTTTTTGTTTATTCTGCCTCCCAAAAATCGGAATAGAAAGTGGTCAAAAAATTTAATTTGCCAGAAAATGGTACCTATGAAAAACTTGTCTCACAAAAAACAAGCCATCCCATTATTGTCGGCCAAAATACGTAAAAATTATAGCTCTCAAAATATGGCGATGTAAAAACTAAAGTCATCTAATCACTTAAACCGCACGAGGAACGGCATAAAAAATTAATAGAACAAATTCTTCACCTGCTGTTAGTTTGTTCATTCTACCTCCCAAAGGTTGCAGTAAGGCTCGGCTCACATTTATTCTGTGCTCTACGCTGAGCGCTTACACCTGGGTTTCCATGTAAATCTCCGAAATACGTGATTTAGACCGAACCCCGTGGGGAAGATTTCCTATAATGAGGCAGATGGAGGCGCTGTGGATGCCGTCAGACCTGTGATCCGTTGGTGTCCGTCTTTTTAGGCATGCTTAAAAGCTCCTTCGGCCACAGTTTTGTGTGCTTATGAAAAAAAAGGACATCGCTGAACAGAGGCCAGACGGAGTCCTGAATAACTCTGCTGCCTCAGTAGAGTGAATAGACCCCTTGGGATTTCAACTGAATCACGTCACTTGGAGATTTAGATGGAAACCCCGATATAAGGGCACAGTGTAGAGCGAAGGATAAATGTGATTCAATCCCCACTCAGGTCCATCATCTGTTATCCAAAAGGGATGTAATTTCCAAAATGGGGTCACTTGAGGGGGATTCTGCTCTTAAAGCACTTAGGGGCTCTGTATATGGAGTCCACATAATAATCTGGGAAAATCTGCTCTCCAGAACGTAAATAGTGCTCCTCCCCTCCCAAGTCATGCCGTGTGGCTGAGCAGTACTGTACAGCCACATATGGGGTACCATGTTACTGGTAGTACAAATGCTCTGGAAAGGCAAAATGGCTGCTTGCCCCCAAAAGAAATACGGCGAATTCAGCGCTCCCAAATCCAAATGCCCCCCTTCCTTCTGAGCCGCAGTGTGCCTAAACCGCAGTTAGCATCCACATGTTTGGCATTTCTGTAGCAATGAGAGCTCGCTAAATTTACAGGTGCATGTCTCCAGAAGCACGAGCTGGGCATAACGTACTGGTCACTACAATGTACTGGTCAGTACAACGGCAGTTTACAATTTTCACTCCGCAACATCCTCTGCTGCTTGTTTCTGGAAAACACCCATGGAGACAAAATCGTCACTACACCTGTAGATAAATTCCCAAAGGAATGTAATTTGCAAATTGGGGTCACTTGAGTGAGATTGTGCTCTTCTAGCACTTAGGGGCTCTGTATATAGAATCCACATACTATTCTGGGAAAATCTGCTATCCAGCACGCAAATAGCGCTCCGTCCTTCCCAAGTCATGCCATGTGGCTGAGCAGTACTGTACAGCCACTTATGCAGTATTTCTTCATTCAGCAGAAATTGTGGGACAAATTTTGGTGCCATTTTTACCTATTGTGAAAATGTAAAATCTGGAGCTGAAACAAAGTTTTGGTGGTAATTATTTTTTTCTTCTCTGCCCATAAAATTCTGTGACCCACCTGTGGAGTCATTATGATCACTGCACCCCTAGATGAATTAAGAGATGTAGTTTGTAAAATGGGGTCTCTTATGGGGGGGTCTACTGTTCTGGCACTACATGGGCTCTGTCAATGTGACATGACCCCCTCAAACCAGTCCAGCAAAATCTGAACTCAATTATGGTGCTCCTTCTCTTCTGAGCTTTGCACTGTGCCTCAAAAGTAGTTTTCGACCACATAGATGGTATTGGTGTACTTGGGAGGAATTGCATAACAAATTTTGGCGTCCATTTTTTTTTCAGTCAAGATGCGGTGCAGAGTGTACTTTAATGAGAAAAAAAATTAACTTTTTAGAATTTACCAAATGGCTGCAATGAAACAAAGAGTGAAAAATTTAAAGGGGTCTGAATACTTTCTGTACCCACTGTACATGTACGGGGGCATGTCATGAAGGGTTTAAGTAGGCCCAAATGGGAAAGACAATGGCAACCACAGGTTTATCATCGGCCATCTTACTAAAGGGCGATTGCAGGACACAGTAACAGCCTCCAGTGGTAATGAGTGGAATTGCAGCACATTTAGTAATGTGAATAACGGTAGCCACTAGTGGTCAATCTTCAGATGGAAAACAGAATCCTAACACTAAGGCTATGTCCACATGTTGCTGCTTTTTATGCAAATTAAAAGCTGCTTTTTACAGTACCAGCAAAGCTGTGAGATTTCAGAAATCTCATGCGCACACTTGATATTTTTTGCACAACTAAATTGGAAAACTGCTGCTTTTTTAAATCTGCAGCTTGCCAATTCTTTCAGCAATTTTGCAATAGTTTTTCACCAATAGAAAACAATGAGTATGTGCAAATGTAAAAGATGAAAAAAAAAATATATATACCATATTTTTCGGACTATAAGACGCACCTCGGTTTTAGAGGAGGAAAATAGAAAAAAAATGTAAGCAAAAAATGTGGTCATAATCCACTGTTGTGGGGGAGGAGGGCTGCTGCTGACACTGGTATTGCGGTAATGTCCCCCAATTCTGTTAATATCCTCCATCCTGGTATGTATGGCCCCTCATTCCTGGTATACGTGTCCCTCATCCCCATCCTAGTATACGTGGCCCTCATCCCCATCTTGGTATACATGGCCCTCATCCCCATCCTGGTATGCAAGGCACCCCAATCCCTCATCCTGGTATGCATGGCACCCCTTGATCCTGGTATGCATGGCACCCCTTATTCCTGGTATGCATGGCACCACTTGATCCTGGTATGCATGGCACCCCTTGATTCTGCTATGCATTGCATCCCTTGTTCCCCCATCCTGGTATGCATGGCATCCATTGATTCCCCCATCCTGGTATGCAATGCACCCCTTGATTCCTCCATCCTGGTATGCATGGCACCCCTTGATCCTGGTATGCTTGGCACCCCTTGATCCTGGTATGCATGGCACCTCTGTTCCTGGTATGCATGGCACCCCTTGATCCTGGTATGCTTGGCACCCCTCCATCCTGGTATGCATGGCACCCTTTGATCCCCATCAAGCTGCCCACAAAAAAAATAAACTATCATACTCACCTCCTCTCTCCTCCAGTGCTGTGTCCTGCTCTGATGCCGACACTCTCACTGTGTGAGCCGCGCATGGCGTCCCTGCCATGCTCTCTCACATAGTAAAGTGCTGTGGCGGAATAGTCACTGCTCCCCATGCTAGGACTGTGTGCACGGGGAGCAGTGACCATTCACTCTCTTTAATAGCGAGCACACTGTAGCAGCAGCGCGGCTCCTGCTGCGCTCAGTGGTCAGTGTGCCCACTATTAAAGACCATGAATATTCACTACAACCCATGGGAGTGGGTTGTAGTGAATATTCATGGACTTTAATAGCGGGCACACAGACCGCCGGCCGCAGCAGGAGCTGTGCTGCAGCTACAGTGTGCACACTATTAAGGAAAATGAATATTCCTTGCTCTCCACGCCCAGTGGGCACAGCGGGCACAGCGTAGGCTGCAGCAGGCGGCTGCTGCCTCCTGTGCCCTGCTCATCCCCTGCTGCCACGCCCCCCCCACCACGCACAGCCACAGTACATTTGTATATATGTTTGGATTATCTGAAGCCCCTCCCACAAGTTGGATTGGCTTGATGGGCACTTTTTGCGTACCATACGGTCAAGCTGCTCCCACAACAGCTCAATGGGGTTGAGATCTGGTGACTGCGCTGGCCACTCCATTACAGATAGAATATCAGCTGCCTGCTTCTTCCCTAAATAGTTCATGCATAATTTCGAGGTGTGCTTTGGATCATTGTCCTGTTGTAGGATAAAATTGGCTCCAATCAAGCGCTGTCCACAGGGTATGCCATGGCGTTGCAAAATGGAGTGATAGCCTTCCTTATTCAAAATCCCATTTACCTTGTACAAATCTCCCACTTTACCAGCACCAAAGCAACCTCAGACCATCACATTACCCCCACCATGCTTGACAGATGACATCAGCCACTCTTCCAGCATCTTTTCAGTTGTTTTGCGTCTCACAAATGTTCTTCTGTGTGATCCAAACACCTCAAACTTTGATTCGTCTGTCCATAAAACTTTTTTCCAATCTTCCTCTGTCCAATGTCTGTATTTTTTTGCCCATATTAATCTTTTCCTTTTATTAGCCAGTCTCAGATATGGCTTTTTCTTTAGCACTTTGCCCTGAAGGCCAGCATCCCGGAGTCGCCTCTTCACTGTAGACGTTGACACTGGCGTTTTGCGTGTACTATTTAATGAAGCTGCCAGTTGAGGAGCTGTGAGGCGTCGATTTCTCATACTAGAGACTCTAATGTACTTGTCTTGTTGCTCAGTTGTGCAGCGGGGCCTCCCACTTCTCTGGTTAGAGCCTGTTTGTGCTCTCCTCTGA
Organism: Phyllobates terribilis; assembly: GCF_046119375.1. Lineage (NCBI taxonomy): Eukaryota > Metazoa > Chordata > Amphibia > Anura > Dendrobatidae > Phyllobates > Phyllobates terribilis. Next base: position 41,064,580 of record NW_027362770.1, on the reverse strand, counting down.
AGGGAGTAGTATACATCATTGTAGGAAATCTTCAGTTTCTTTGCAATTTCTCGCATGGAATAGCCTTCATTTCTAAGAACAGGAATAGACTGTCGAGTTTCACATAAAAGTTCTCATTTTCTGGCCATTTTGAGAGTTTCATAGAACAAACAAATGTAATGCTCCAGATTCTCAACTAGCTCAAAGGAAGGTCAATTTAATAGCTTCTCAAATCAGCCAAACCATTTTCAGCTGGGCTAACATACTTGTGCAATGGTTTTCTAGGGTTTTCTAAACATCCATTAGTCTTCTTACCCAGTTAGCAAAAACAATGTACTATTAAAACACTGGAGTGGTGGTTGTTGGAAATGGGCCTCTATACACCTATGTAGATATTGCAATAAAAACAAGACATTTGCAGCTAGAATAGTCATTTACCACATTAACAATGTATAGAGTGTATTTCTGATTCATTTAATGTTAGTTTCATTGAAAAAAATGTGCTTTTCTTTCAAAAATAATGATATTTCTAAATTACCCAAACTTTTGAACAGTAGTGTATATATATATATATATATATATATATATATATATATATACTAGCTATTGAACCCGTTCTACGCCCGGGTGGTGAGCATTTTTATTGGTATATGGTCTCCCATGCTGGTATGTGCTGCCCCCCTCCTTGTATTTGTGCTGCCCCCATCCTGTCCCCACCATCCAATCCTGGTATGCATGGTACCCCTCACGCCCAATCCTGGTATGCATGGCACCCCTCACCCCCAATCCTGGTATGCGTGGCATCCCTCACCCCCAATCCTGGTATGCGTGGCACCCCTCACCCCCAATCCTGATATGCGTGGCACCCCTCATCCCTATCCTGGTGTGTATGGTATCCCTCATCCTGGTATGCATGGCACCCTATCCCTCACTCCCAATCCTGGTATGCGTGGCACCCCTCACCCCCAATCCCGGTATGCGTGGCACCCCTCACCCTGAATCCCGGTATGCGTGGCACCCCTCATCCTTATCCTGGTATGCATGGCACCCCATCCCTCATCCCTATCCTGGTGTGTATGGTATCCCTCATCCTGGTATGCATGGCACCCCATCCATCATTCCCAATCCCGGTATGCATGGCACCCCTCATCCCCAATCCCGGTATGCCGGGCACCCCTCATCCCCAATCCCGGTATGTGTGGCACCCCTCACCCCCAATCCTGGTATGCGTGGCACCCCTCACCCCCAATCCTGGTAAGCATGGCACCCCTCACCCCCAATCCCGATAAGCGTGGCACTCCTCACCCCCAATCTCGGTATGCGTGGCACCCCTCACCCCCAATCCCGTTATGCTTGGCACCCCTCAACCCTGTATGCGTGGCACCCCTCATCCATATCCTGGTATGTATGGCACTCCTCATCACTATCATGGTGTGTACGGTATCCCTCATCCTGGTATGCATGGTACCCCATCCCTCATCCCGGTATGCATGGCACTCCATCCCTCATCCCCAATCCCGGCATGCGTGGCACCCCTCATCCCCAATCCCGGCATGCGTGGCACCCCTCATCCCCAATCCCGGCATGTGTGGCACCCCTCATCCCCAATCCCGGCATGCGTGGCACCCCTCATCCCCAATCCCGGCATGCGTGGCACCGCTCATACCCAATCCTTGTATGCATGGCACCCCTCATCCCCAATCCCGGTATGCATGGCACCCCTCATCCCCAATCCCGGAATGCATGGCACCCCTCATCCCCAATCCCGGTATGCGTGGCACCACTCATCCCCAATCCCGGTATGTGTGGCACCCCTCATCCTCAATCCTAGTATGCATGGTCCCCTCAACCCCCAATCCTGGTATGCGTGGTACCCCTCACCCCCAAATCCTGGTATGCGTGGCACCCCTCACCCCCCAATCCTGGTATGCGTGGCACCCCTCACCCCCCAATCCTGGTATGCGTAGTACCCCTCACCCCCAATCCTGGTATGCGTGGTACCCCTCACCCCCAATCCTGGTATGTGTGGTACCCCTCACCCCCAATCCTGGTATGTGTGGTACCCCTCACCCCCCAATCCTGGTATGCGTGGTACCCCTCACCCCCAATCCTGATATGTGTGGTACCCCTCACCCCCAATCCTGATATATGCATGGTCCCCTCACCCCACAATCCTGTTATGTGTGGCCCCCTCATCCCTTTCACACTGTACACACATAAAAAAAAAATAAACAGTTATACTCACCTTTCTTCTCTGTACTCCAGCGCTGCAGCGTCCTGTTCTGCCGGAGGCCAGGTGAGGAGTGCGGCGCCGGAGCACCGCGCTGTCCGGCGCCATTTTGCTGAAGACACACTGTACATGTGTCTTCAGTAAAATGGCGCCAGATAGCGCAATGCGCACGCGCCGGTCCGACGCCTTCACTCTGCCCCTGGTCTCCAGCGAAGAGAGGCGCCGCGGCAACGCTCCTCCCGGTCAGGTAAGTATGTAAGTATGGTTACCTCTCGAAGCTCATCAAGAGAATGCCAAGAGTGTACAAAGCAGTCATCAAAGCAAAAGGTGGCTACTTTGAAGAACCTAGAATACAAGACATATTTTCAGTTGTTTCACACTTTTTTGTTGAATATATAATTCCACATGTGTTAATTCATAGTTTTGATGCCTTCAGTGTGAATGTACAATTTTCATAGTCATGAAAATACAGAAAAATCTTTAAATGAGAAGGTGTGTCCAAACTTTTGGTCTGTACTGTACATACAGGGTGGTCCAAAAGTAGGTGGCCAGAAAATAATAACATTTATTTTGATTTATATATAAAATTATATTTACTAACACAAGCATAACATTGACAATTACATTTTTTTCTGAACAATAATACAAAAGCCCTTAAATTTTATCAACGCAGGGGCTCAAACTGTTTGAATTTAATTTGTCATGAATGCGGTAAATGGTTTGTCTCTTTGGGGCTTGAGTACCAAACGTTTCAACCCAATTTGCTCTAATGGTTTCAGCAGTTTGAGATTTCCAATACTCTGTTAAAATCCATTTGCATTGATCTATATTTAAATTATTTGCCATTATGTGGTATCTGAATTATCTGAAAAGAAAACAGATTTGGGGGAGATCTATCTGTGAAAACTAGATCTGTGAAACTGGCTCAGTTGCCCTTAGCAACCAATCAGATTCCACCTTTCATTTTCCAAAGAGTCTGTGAGGAATGAAAAGTGGAATCTGATTGGTTGCTAAGGGCAACTGAGCCAGTTTCACTTTACACCATGTTTGATAAATCTCCCCCTTCATAACCTTATTACACTTTATGTCCAACTACTATTGGACTACCTTATATATATATATATATATATATATATATATATATATATATACAGTACAGACCAAAAGTTTGGACACACCTTCTCATTTAAAGATTTTTCTGTATTTTCATGACTATGAAAATTGTACATTCACACTGAAGGCATCAAAACTATGAATTAACACATGTGGAATTATATACTTAACAAAAAAGTGTAAAACAACTGAAAATATGTCTTATATTCTAAGTTCTTCAAAGTAGGCGCCTTTTGCTTTGATGACTGCTTTGCACACTCTTGGCATTTTCTTGATGAACTTCAAGAGGTAGTCACCGGAAATGGTTTTCACTTCACAGGTGTGCACTGTCAGGTTTAATAAGTGGGATTTCTTGCCTTATAAATGGGGTTGGGACCATCAGTTATGTTGTGCAGAAGTTTGGTGGATACACAGCTGATAGTCCTACTGAATAGACTGTTAGAATTTGTATTATGGCAAGAAAAAAGCAGCTAAGTAAAGAAAAACGAGTGGCCATGATTACTTTAAGAAATGAAGGTCAGTCAGTCCAAAAAATTGGGAAAACTTTGAAAGTGTCCCCAAGTGCAGTTTCAAAAACCATCAAGCGCTCCAAAGAAACTGGCTCACATGAGGACCGCCCCAGGAAAGGAAGACCAAGAGTCACCTCTGCTTCTGAGGATAAGTTTATCCGAGTCACCAGCCTCAGAAATCGCAGGTTAACAGCAGCTCAGATTAGAGACCAGGTCAATGCCACACAGAGTTCTAGCAGCAGACACATCTCTTCAACAACTGTTAGGAGGAGACTTTGTGCAGCAGGCCTTCATGGTAAAATAGCTGCTAGGAAACCACTGCTAAGGACAGGCAACAAGCAGAAGAGACTTGTTTGGGCTAAATAACACAGGGAATGGACATTAGACCAGTGGAAATCTGTGCTTTGGTCTGATGAGTCCAAATTTGAGATCTTTGGTTCCAACCACCGTGTCTTTGTGCGACGCAGAAAAGGTGAAAAGATGGACTCTACATGCCTGGTTCCCACCGTGAAGCATGGAGGAGGAGGTGTGATGGTGTGGGGGTGCTTTGCTGGTGACACTGTTGGGAATTTATTCAAAATTGAAGGCATACTGAACCAGCATGGCTACCACAGCATCTTGCAGCGGCATGCTATTCCATCCAGTTTGCATTTAGCTGGACCATCATTTATTTTTCAACAGGACAATGACCCCAAACTCATCTCCAGGCTGTGTAAGGGCTATTTGACCAAGAAGGAGAGTGATGGGGTGCTACGCCAGATGACCTGTCCTCCACAGTCATCAGACCTGAACCCAGTCGAGATGGTTTGGGGTGAGCTGGACCGCAGAGTGAAGGCAAAAGGGCCAACAAGTGCAAAGCATCTCTGGGAACTCCTTCAAGATTGTTGGAAAACCATTTCCGGTGACTACCTCTTGAAGCTCATCAAGAGAATGCCAAGAGTGTGCAAAGCAGTCATCAAAGCAAAAGGTGGCTACTTTGAAGAACCTAGAATATAAGACATATTTTCAGTTGTTTCACACTTTTGTTAAGTATATAATTCCACATGTGTTAATTCATAGTTTTGATGCCTTCAGTGTGAATATACAATTTTCATAGTCATGAAAATCCAGAAAAATCCTTAAATGAGAAGGTGTGTCCAAACTTTTGGTCTGTACTGTATATATATATATATATATATATATATATATATATATATATATATATATATAATTTTTTTTTGCCTAAAATGCAAAGGAAATGTGTCATCTTTAACTTTTGGCTTTTTAGAGATCATTTCATCTTCAACTTGCTTAACTGTTCACAATAACAAGCTGTATTCCACTGTATGAACTATTTTGTTCAGAATAGTCACTATTTTTTCAGACATAAAAAACTTTTATACACTAAATAATTTCATCAAATTGCCTTTTTTCAAAAAATATTTAATGGTTTCACACAAGTCTTGGATTGGTGCCCAAACAGCTTGCATTGATCATGCTTGCATGGTGCAAGCAAAACTGGACTTTGGATCCCGAAAAACACAGCAAAAAATGCAGCCAAAAAGCTACTGTGTCTGACAGTGCAGGGACAGGGACATGGTCTGATCATACCACATATCCTGGCCAGGGGAGGACATCAAAAATATACAAACATTACAGCAAAGGATTGCAAATAATTCTTTCTTTGAGGTAAAGCATTTTTTTAAAGACAGGCAGTGAAAAGCTTTAGCTCACAAAAAGAATCAGCTGTGATCCCATGCTGTGCTATCTGTATCCTCTCTTTTGCTTCCTCACCTGCCCAGGAGATGTTGTATGATCAATGTCTCTATACGGTCAGACATGGCCATTACACAGTGCACAGCAGGAGCACATTTATAAGATTGTCTCAGCACAGGAACATTTTTTTAAACACATCTAATTGTGGAATTTATTATTATTCCAAGATGTACATATACAAGATCAACTTTAAAATTAACTTTGTTCTTGGGAAAACCCCTTCAAGTGCCCTCTTAATATTTAATAATATCCCTTGAGTCCACCCATGTAGTTTTCCTATACTCAGTATGATATACCCACAGCTCTCCAATACAGAGTATAATGGGCCCACAGCTCCCTTATACACAGTATGATGCAGAACAAAACTTAAAAAGAAAGAGCCGCACTCATCATTCCTTTTTGAAAAATAAAAACATCCTTTATTTCTTTATTCTAGTGGACATCTATGCGGCAGGCAGCGGGATAAGAGAAGTGCTCATGGACTACGGCCGTTTCACGCCCTTCCGGTGCTTCTACGGGTTCAGATGTTGACCCATAAGTGTTGACACCTTCTGTGAGACTCGGCGACTGTGATGAGCGATGACGTCAGTAACGACACCGCTCATCAGAGTAGCCGAGTCAAGCTGCCCTCTGTGAGACCCAGCAATTCTAATGAGCTGTATTTTACTGATGGTTATATTACTGCTGTTAACAATGACATTAGTGTATTAAAGCACACGTGTGAAAGTGGTTTGTTTGATAATCTCAACCTCACACGTGAAGAGAATATATAGTGGCATGTAAAAATTTGGACACCCCTGGTCTAAATTACTGTTATTGTGAACAGTTAAGTTAAAGATGAAATAATCTCTAAAAAGCCTAACGTTAAAGAGGATACATTTCCTTTGTATTTTAGGCAAAATTATATACAGATGCATCTCACTAAATTAGAATATTATCAAAAAATTAATTTATTTCAGTTCTTCAATGCAAAAAGTGAAACTCCTATGTTATATAGAGTCATTACAAACAGAGTGATCTATTTCAAGTGTTTATTTCTGTTAATGTTGATGATTATAGCTTATGTGGCGCCCCTGAGGGTTCGACCGCCACAGGGATGCTGCACTTCTTTAATGGAGTGTAGTGTTCCTCCTCTGAGGTAAGAACAGTGTGATGGTCAGGACCCAACCTCCACATCCAACACCACACTTCTCCCACCAGAGGGGGCTAGTATGCACCAGGTGCTGCCCCTGCTGGAGTCGGGAGATTGGGCAACCAAGAGATAGGGGAACCAATTAGTGGGTGAGGGTGGAGGATTCACATTTTAGTGACACTTTAAAATTTCATATTTAATACACAGCCATCTTGGCTCTTGGTTCTTTCGATTGTGATCTTCCACCCTGAACGTGGATCCTGTGTGGACCTGCAGCGGATGGAGACACAGCCCTCGTACCCTGGCCTTGGGTCGAGGGGCAGGTTGCAGATAATGTATGTCTCAGCCCGGTCGAGGACCATGACCAAGAAGGCCCGGAGCTTAGGAGTGTAGCTCCACCGCAAAAGGGTCCCAGGAGGATGCAGACGGAGCGGTATACGCCACCTGTCCTCGCAAACCTGATCTATTCAGAGGGATTCCGACTGCAAGAGGGGTACCGGCCCCGACACCTGACCTTGCTACTCTACGTTCTGGTCAGGGAAGCCCGGTAGGCCCTGAGGATCCCACCCGGTAACGGAAAGAGCGGAGCTGCCACCCGTACCTTTTTTCTGAGTGAAGTTCAGAGGGAGACCCGGCCTATCTACACACACACACAGACTGGAAAGGACCCGGTCTGAAGTTTAGGAACACTCTGGTGCGAGGTCCTGATCTAACACTGGACTTACTCGGAGGTTGTCGGACCCCCCCGTCTCTGGTGACCGCAGAACTCCGCGAGGAGCAGGGAGACGCCTTCCTACTGCCATCTCTTTCGTGAGTAAAAACACTGGAAGTTAACCCTTATGGCCTCCGGACCCTTTATTCTGCACTACACCGCGCTACGCAGCACCAGACCTTCTAGACTACAATCCCCTCCATCCTGTCCCTCTGCCCTGAGGCCCTGCTCCGCCTGTGGGGAGTAGTAACAACGACGGCTGTGATAACACCAGGCCTCAGCGGACTGCAGCAGCGCTGGTGGCCTTCATCAGGTGCCACAGGTGGCGTAGTCGAGATCAGCCACTCAACCCGGATAAGCCCGTACCATCTCTTTTTTTAGTGTGACGGCCCTGGGCACGGAGCGGGTCCGGGCCACGGCTGCACCCCATCTACATCACAGGACCCGGCTCGGAGTCCCCCATCTCCCAGGGTAGGGCTTACAGAAGGCGAGCGTCGCACAATTGGCATAGTCGGCAGGATAGCGTGCCCGCAGCAAAGGAAGAAATTACCTATTGCTACCAGGTACTGTGTGCCTTACACCTTGGACTGTCGTTTTTCACTTAAAATGGCGCCCGCCCAAGAAGAACAGGCGCCATAGTGCTTTGGATAGATGGTCTTCTAACACCTCCTATCGTGGGCCAGGCTTCCCCATGGCGCCAAAAGAGCAGACCGCCCCTTCTGTCAGAAACTGTCCGCGGGGTAATGCCCGTCAAGAAAGGATGGGCTGTACAAAGGCATGCCTGTCAGCATACCGCCCTGGGGCCGCCCCGAAAGAGGAGGAAAAAGGAAAAAAAAAAAACAAGGTGCGGCCATTGTAGTTGGAGTTTGGCGACCTTCAGGAGTGGACATGGACGCTACTGGAGCGCAACAAACGAAACCTTCCAAACCCGGCCCAGGTCCTTCCCTCGGCAGGGAACAAAGCGGCACCAGACTAACAGTGGGAGATATTGAATTTCTCCACCGGGAGGCCCCGGGTCTTGCATGGAAATTGAATGGGGCCTAGAAGGCGGCGTCTGCTGCGTGGCGAGAAGAAATGCTGCTGCACATCCGGACCCGCCGCCAAGGAGCTGAATCTCAGGGAGAAGTGGTGACAGAGGTCGCGAGCGGCCCAGAGGCGGGTGAGTGTGCTACCCCTGCCCTGGCTGCTGAGTCTACCGTACCCATACTGGACCTCATGGCCGAGTATCTCCTGCCCGGCGCGGTCACCTGGGAGCAGGTCTTTGCCCGGGAGCTGCAAGCTTCAGCTATAGGCGGAGACCTGCATTGCCGCCCAACTCCTGAATCGGAGGTACCTGAGGCTGCTGGGGTATCCACCGACCCCAACCCGGACTGGTCCGCACTTGCAGAGGACCCACAGCAGCCCCTGATGACACCACTACTCGCACCAACAGTCACCTGGCCGGCGGCTGAGGAGTGGGCCTGTGACAACCAGGGGGGGACCTGATAGGCTTCCCACGGGAGACCCGGGCTGAAGCGCACAGGAGGAGCGAGCTGTGCTGTCAGCAGATCCTCCAACTCGGACGGGAGCAACGCCAGAGGGAGGTCCGCTGCGAGCGCCTTGAGGTGCGCGCCAAGGCTGCAAAGTCCTGGGCCCGCCCGGAGAAGGTGACCCGTCCAAGCCCCCGTGTAGAAGGGCAAGTTTTCCGCTTCCACCATGAGGTGGGGTGGGGGTTCATAAGGAGTCCCCAGTATGAGGACGACGTCTTCATCAGCAGGCGGGACGTCGAGCCGCTGCTGAAAAAGGGACACCCTGGCCGGAACCTCTTCGCGGGTGACATAGTCACATACACCCGCCACCATGGGGTGCGGGGGTGGTACGCCCTGGATGTCCACAGGGTGTCGGGGAGCGACGCCCCCTCTCGCTCGGCCTCAGAGGACCGGTCAGCCTCCGTCGGGAGGAATGAGCCTTTTCCCCGGAGGGAACCCGAGAATTAAGCAGCCCCGGCGGCTGTAACTTGTTTAAAGTTGTAATGTTTGTGTTTATGCTTTAATTTACATCCTCGGTTTCTAGAGACATTCGTCCCTGCCAACTTTCAGCAGACAGACTCCTACCCTGTAAATAGTTTGCATCTCTTTAGGTGCTCCTCATTGGTTTTATGTAAAACCGTGGATATTTCTACCTCAGACCTCAGAAGAAAAACCTGTCTGGAGTGGCTCTCCTGGAGGTCCAACTCGGGATCTTCATGCCCTGCAGCCACCCCAGGGCCCACGTTGGGGGTTTGGGACAGGTCCCACGTGCTTCTGAACTGACGTTAAGTCTTCGCACTTTAACCCGGCTGTCTGTGCATAAGTGTCTCTGGATAATTCTAGCACTTTTATATTTTTATACCTCTGTACTTTTATATTATATGCTGTTTGAAACGTTTAAGAAGAAGTGCCTCCCATAAAGGGAAGATGGTTTATTGTTATATATAAAAAGAAAAACTGTACCAGGTATTGCTCTTTTGCAGCCCGCGGACATGCTGTGTTTCACCAGGGAGGAATGTGGCGCCCCTGAGGGTTCGACCGCCACAGGGATGCTGCACTTCTTTAATGGTGTGTAGTGTTCCTCCTCTGAGGTAAGAACAGTGTGATGGTCAGGACCCAACCTCCACATCCAACACCACACTTCTCCCACCAGAGGGGGCTAGTATGCACCAAGTGCTGCCCCTACTGGAGTCAGAAGATTGGGGAACCAAGAGATAGGGGAACCAATTAGTGGGTGAGGGTGGAGGATTCACATTTTAGTGACACTTTAAAATTTCATATTTAATACACAGCCATCTTGGCTCTTGGTTCTTTCGATTGTGATCTTCCACCCTCAACGTGGATCCTGTGTGGACCTGCAGCGGATGGAGACACGACCCTCGTACCCTGGCCTTGGGTCGAGGGGCAGGTTGCAGATAATGTATGTCTCAGCCCGGTCGAGGACCATGACCAAGAAGGCCCGGATATATTCAGAGGGATTCCGGCTGCAAGAGGGGTACCGGCCCCCGACTCCTGACCTTGCTACTCTACGTCCTGGTCAGGGAAGCCCGGTAGGCCATGAGGATCCCACTGGGTAACGGAAAGAGCGGAGCTGCCACCTGTACCTTTTTTCTGAGTGAAGTTCAGAGGGAGACCCGGCCTATCTACACACACACATAGACAGTAAAGGACCCGGTCTGAAGTTTAGCGGGGTCCTGATCTAACACTGGACTTACTCGGAGGTTGTCGGACCCCCCCGTCTCTGGTGACCGCAGAACTCCGCGAGGAGCAGGGAGACGCCTTCCTACTGCCATCTCTTTCGTGAGTAAAAACCCTGAAAGTTAACCCCTATGGCCTCCAGACTTTTTATTCTGCACTACACTGCACTACACAGCACTAGACCTTCTAGACTACAACCCCCTCCGTCCTGTCCCTCTGCCCTGAGGCCCTGCTCCGCCTGTGGGGAGTAGTAACAACGACGGCTGTGATAACACCAGGCCTCAGCGGACTGCAGCAGCGCTGGTGGCCTTCACCAGGTGCCACAGGTGGCGTAGTCGAGATCAGCCACTCAACCCGGATAAGCCCATACCATCTCTTTTTTTAGTGTGACGGCCCTGTGACGGCCCTGGGCACGGAGCGGGTCCTGGCCTTTGCTGCACCCCATCTACATCACAGGACCCGGCTCGGAGTCCCCCATCTCCCAGAGTAGGGCTTACAGAAGGCGAGCGTCGCACACTTACAGCCAATGAAAACACAAAAGTCATTATCTCAATAAATTAGAATACTTTATAACAACAGCTTGAAAAATGTTTTCAAAGTCCGAAATGTTGGCCTACTGAAATGTATGTTCAGTAAATGAACTCAGTACTTGGTCGGGGCTCCTTTTGCATCAATTACTGTATCAATGCGGCTTGACATGGAGTCGATCAGCCTGTGGCACTGCTGAGGTGTTATGGAAGCCCAGGTTGCTTTGATAGCAGCCTTCAGCTTATCTGCATTGTTGGGTCTGGTGTCTCTCATCTTCCTCTTGACAATACTCCATAGATTCTCTATGGGATTAAGGTCAGGCAAGTTTGCTGGCCAATCAAGCACAGTGATACTGTTGTTTTTAAACCAGGTATTGGTACTTTTGGCAGTGTGGACAGGTGCCAAGTCCTGCTGGAGAATGAAATTTCCACCTCCAACACCCTTCTTGGGAGAGGGAAGCATGAAGTGCTCTAAAATTTCCTGGTAGACGGCTGCGCTGACTTTGGAATGATAATACACGGTGGACCTACACCAGCAGATTACATGGCTCCCCAAACCATCACTGATTGTGGAAACTTCACACTAGACCTCAAGCAGCTTGGATTGTGTGCCTCTCCACTCTTCCTCCAGACTCTGAGACCTTGATTTCCAAATGAAAATTGGAACTCTGGGACCTTGTGGAGTGTGCCAATGACTGCTTCTGGACATCTGTCAAGTCAGCAGTCTTCCCCATTATTGCGAAGCCTACTGAAACAGACTAAGGGACCTTTTTAAATGCTTAGGAAGTGTTTTTTGTTAATTATTTTAATTTACTGAGATAATGACTTTTGTGTTTTCATTGGCTGTAAGCCATAATCATCAACATTAACAAAAATAAACACTTGAAATAGATCACTCTATTTGTAATGACTATATCATATAATATATGAGTTTCATTTTTTGTATTGAAGAACTGAAATAAATTAACTTTTTCATATTAGTCTAATTTAGTGAGATGCACCTGTATACTGTATATATTTTCATCTTTTACATTTTAAAATTTACAAAAAGGAAAATGGGCCAATGCAAATGTTTGGGCACCCTGCATTGTTGTCCCTAATAGCACCCCATTTTGAAAGTATCAAAGCTTGTAAACGCTCTTTGTAGCCAGACAAGAGTCTTTCAATTCTTGTCTGAGGGATTTTCATCCATTCTACCTTGGAAACTTCCTCCAATTCTGTGAGATTCTTGGGTCATCTTGTATGCACTGCTATATTGAGGTAAAAGGCTTAAAGTTAAAGAAGACCCATTTCCTTAGTATTTTAGGCAAAAATATATATATATATTTATTGTCATTTTTTACATTTTAAAACTGAAAAAAAGGAAAATGGGCCAATGCAAAAATTTGGACAGCTTTGGAGATTTGTGTTTTCAGATAACTTTGACCATGATTTCAGACCTTAATTAGCCTGTTAGGGTTATGGCTTGTTTACTATTGCTGTTGGGAAAAGTCAGGTGATGCAAATTTCCCAGCTTTATAAAAACCTAGCCTTTTTTAAGCTTATGCCAAAAAAACAGCAGCCATGGGTTCTTCTACGCAGCTGCCTTGCACTCTGAAAATGAAAATGGTGAAGGCCCACAAAGCAGGAGAAGGCTATAAGAAGATAGCAAAGCATTTTCAAGTTTCTCTTTCCTCAGTTCAAAATGTAATTAACAAACGGCAGTTAACAGGAACAGTGGAAGTCAAAATAATGTCTGGAAGACCAAGCAAACTTTCAGTGAGAGTTTCTCATAGGATTGCTGGAGAGGCAAATCAGAACCCCCGTTTGACTGAGAAAGACCTTCAGAAAGATTTAGCAGACTCTGGAGTTGTGGTACAACATTCTACTGTTCGAAAACACCTGCACAAATATGATCTAGGTGCTCTAGATAACTGCGTTCTTTTCTGCAAAGAGGAGTCCTGACTGGAAGAAATGATGGTGGTCTGTGCTGGATGAGGAATAAAAGCAAAGATGAAGGACTTCAACTAGAGACGTCACTGGTGAGTCACTGTTTTACCTGTACACTTACACTATACCCTATATACTATATACAGAGCTCCTCTGTACAATGTCACTGGTGATCACTGTATTACCTGTACACTATACACTATATACAGAGCTCCTGTGTATAATGTCAGTGGTGAGTCAGTGTGTTACCTGGCATGAGCGTGGTTAGTGGTCCCACTGAGCCATGAACTGAGGAGTGCCTGGAGGGGCGTGACTAGGGGCCTCGCCAGATCCGACCATGAACACACGGCGGCTTAATCGACTCCGTGGTCCGAGAAGGGGCATGGGAGGTGGCCCAGGTGCTACTCCATGTCAGACCCCGGTCACAGCTGTTGACCCACACCGGGGAATGCAGAAACAGGCAGGTTAGGCTGGTATGCAGACAGGCGGTCACTGGCAGGCATGGCTGATATGCAGACAGGTGGGTACTGACAGGCACGGCTGGTATGCAAACAGGCGGGTACTAGCAGGCATGGCTGGTATGCAGACAGGCGGGTACTGGGAGGTAGGAAAACAAGCTTGATGGGTACCAGTACAGACTGAGATACAGGAACAGAGCCACAGGTGCGGTGGACAAGCAGAGCAGAGCAGAGCCGCAGGCACGGAGGACAAGCAAAGCAGAACCGCAGGTGCCAAGGACAAGCGGAGCAGAGCAGAAATGCAGGCGCGGAGGACAAGCGGAGCAGAGCAGAGCAGAACCGCAGGCGCGGAGGACAAGCGGAGCTGCGCAGAACCGTAGGTGCGGAGGACAGGTGGAGCAGAGCAGAGCAAAACCGCAGGTGCGGAGGACAAGCAGAGCAGAGCAGAGCGGAACCACAGGTGCGGAGGACAAGCGGAGCAGAGCAGAGCGGAACCAAAGGCGTTGAGGACAAGCAGAGCAGAACCGCAGGCGCGGAGGACAGGACAGGGCTCTGTTCACATGGTGCAGACTGGGAAACACAGGAACATAGCTAGAACACAGGAGGTAGATACAGAGGCAGGGAAACGCGACAAGCAGAACCAGATACACGCAAGATACTTGCAATGAAGTAGAAAGAGGACACAAAACTCACAAACAGAAGTACAGAGACAACGAGTTGGAGTTAGGTACTGATTCAGACACTGCAGGAAAAGGGAAGGATCGGACATAGAGACAAACAGATAATGGGCTAGGACACAGTTCAGACAGGAACTGACACTGCAACGAGATACAGGAACGAGCCTGGGTACTCGGCCCCCTGGGTGGCAGGAATAGACTAGAAGTCACAGATACAGGTAAGGGGCCTGGGTACTCAGCCCCCAGGGTGGCGGAACAGACAAGATACAGGACCGGACCTGGCAACTCAGTTGCACAGAACACACTGAAAGAAGGTGTTGCTCAGGCACCTCCCACAGGATGGGAGAGGTTTAAGTATCCAGTGACTCACAGCAATAGACTGGGGACACATTAGGACTGCGCACACTGTAGCTTTAAGAATCAGGAAGTAACAGCGCCGCCGCCCTAAGCCAGCAGACAGGAGACATGCACACAGCAAGCAGAGGAGTACAATGCACAGCCTGGACTGATAGGTAAGTTGTCAGTCTTGCATGGTGGGAGATGGTAAGCAATGCCAGCACACCGCCAGGGATGTTACAACTTTGTACAGAGCTCCTGTGTATAATGTCACTTATGGTAATATTAGTATTGCATTTTTTTATTAATGATCAGTATTGTAGTATTCGATCACTATGTGGGGTTAATATGTGATCTAGTCACGGTGTTGTGGTTTTTGTCCCTAGTATGTGGTATTATTGGTCACTGTGTGGTGATAATATGTGATCTGGTCACGGCGTGGCAATATTTGTACCTTGTATGTGGTATTATTGACCATTTTTAGAAAATGTATGTGACTCATTCCCTTAGAGAAAAATAAATGAAAAAATACCTAAAAAAAGTTGTGGATATTTTCCGAAATGTTTAATAGGTTAAAGTAGAGTAGGCCCCTGCCAAAAGAGTCTACCTTGTTGTGGTGGTGGCTTAAAAAATCTTTTGGCCAAAACAAAAGCTGATGACTATTTATGTGATATGGTGTTTGATGGGAACTATTAATGTGTGATTAGTGAGAACATGGTGCAGAAGTGGAGTTTTTCCAAGAGACAGCTGACGTGGAGCCTGGGTGGAGTCTCAAGGGGGCCTGAAAATTTTGCCAGCATGAGGACCTGAAATTCCTGGTGGCAGCCCTGTGTGGCAGACAACAGATGACTGTTGTCGGATACAAGTCAGTGTTTACACTAGACTTGATGGGGTTCCGAAATTTGCTATTGTTATAAAGATAAAGAGTATATTGGACGAGGCTAAATATTATAATATAATTGATGAGTATCTTTGCAAATTTTTTATTAGTGGAAAATCCAATCATCCTTGTAATATATATTTTGCCAAAGATACATAAATCTTTAAATAATCCACCAGGATGTCCTATAGTATTCGGGAGAGACTCCACTTTTAGTCATATAGGAGTTCTTTTTTAAGACAAAATGCTTGGACCTCTGGCTAGACAGGCCACATCTTTTATACAGGATATAATAGATTTCTTGTGTAAACTTAATGATATTAAATTGGAGAAGAGGATTATTGTAGCATCTTTTGATGTTCTGTCCGTGTACACATCAACTAATCATGGGACAGGTCTTTTGGCTGTATGGAGAAAATTTAATGATACAAATTATGCAACTAATTCCTGTGGAATTTGTATTAAATTTGTTGGAAGTGGTGCTTAGGAATAATTACTTTTTATTTGGGGACAAATTCTACATGCAACAGTGGGGGACTGAGATGGGCGTGAATATGCCGCCCGCTTACATAAATAATGTAATCACAGTAATGGAGGAGGACCTTGTCTATGTGTTGCACCACTTTGGGAAGGTTCTGAAGTGTTGGAGATACATACCTGACCACTTCCTTCTATGGACTGGCACAATATCTGAATTGGATGATTTTCCTAAATTCCTGAATGATTTAGATGAAGATATAAAATTTACACTGCTCCCTTCAGAAATGGAGATTCAATTTTTAGATGTCTTAGTAAAATATGAAAATAACAAACGGGAAATTATGTTAAACCTATGGATAAAAATAATATTTTGAGTAATGAAAGTAATGAAAGTTATCATCCACGGAAGATGAAAGTCTTTAACATTTAGCCAATACTTACGAGTAAAAAGAATAGTGATTGAAGATGAGATATTTAAAACTTGACTACATGACAAATAAGTTTAGGAAGAAAAATTACCCCAAGCATTTACTAAAAAAAATGGGAGTACAAGGTGATGGTGATGGAACGTGATAGCCTCCTAAATAATACATCAAATAGACATAAAAAAAGTAGAATTCAAATGGTCACGACCTTTTGTGAAGAAAGTAAAAAAAAAAAATAGTAGAATTAGGCGTCACGGGCCCATGTTGGAAAAATGTTTGCATGAAATAGAGGGACACAGGTCCACCCATTAATTTCATATAAACGGGCAAGAAACATTAAGGACAAGTTGGTTCGTTCTGACATTAGTACAAAAAAATCTCTTATCCAGACTTCCCTAACTGTGAAACGCAGAGCAAGTTGTTATCCATGTCTAAGTTGCATAAATGGTTCTAATATGATGAATAGTGATTGCTTTGAACACCCTATAACTAAATAAACTTTCTTCATTAATTATTTCTTGACTTTTCCACAGAATATGTAATTTATTTATTACAATTTCCTTGAAACTTGTGGTATGTGGTATAAACCACATGGGACTTTAAAACGTGGATAAACCACCACAGATAGACTATTAGAAAGAAAAGATTGGATCTACATGTACCAAAACATATTATTGAGTGTGGCCACACTGAGGAAAATCTCACATTTCATATTATTCACCATGTTCCACCTTTGAGAAGGGGTGGTGATAGGGTTACATTACTTAAGACAAAAGAATTACAATGGATACCTAGACTTAACACCTTGAGGCCTCATGGCCTCAATGTGGACTTATAATTTCAACATTGATCTGGATCTTAAACCTGTGGAATAGTAAATAAGAATAATTACTTATATCCCTGTTTTTTTCTTTTTTTAGAGTATTGGAATACTATGGATTGATCCCGAACACAAACATATTTTACTTGGACATCAGATTCTCAGGCAATGTATGTTACCCAAAACATACACAATTTTTTACATGGCCTACAATTAACACATTTTATTGAAGTCATTTTTACTGGTATGGAGGCATCCAAAGCTCAGAATATAGCTGGTGATCTGATGAATTGGGCAATATGGCGAGCATAAATTATAAGAAGATCCTCTTATTCTTGAAGATTACTGTGGAAATTGAAAAGCATACTTTTGGGACTAAAGACCTTTAGAGGAGATACTGCATATGGAAACTAAATGCTCTTTATAGACAACTCATGTAGTAATGTATACTTATCTACATATTTTCCTTTCCAACATTGAAGAAGTACAGCCAACTATCTCCGCTCTAAACTAACTCCAGATATTCTCCTAATCTGCAATTTGATAATATCACACAATTGTTGATTAGTTCTACTTCCAAGAAGCATTACAAATCACGTAGACATTTTGTTATACTCATCTCATTTACCATACCATGACTAATGGGGATTATCAATGAGATTAGAGTAATGAACTTGACCATGCTTCTCAAATATCAATGTCAATTTCCGGTTTTGGAGGCTGTGAGCTCCCGACCTTACTATATATAGAGTGGTTGTCTAATGATCACATCCAGGAATCATGAAGTTTGCAGTCGCCTTCCTACTAGTAGCTTTCAGCTGCTACTTCAGTAAGTTACACTTTATATATAGTGTTTTTTTAGATGTAACATTTGCAATTTAAACTGAATTGATAACTTTTAGGTGGGAGATTTTATTTTAAGTGGTGTTATAATCTGTGCTTCATCTTCCGCCTCTTCCTTGTAGAACAAGATGTGTCTATTTGTCAAGCAGCTAGCGCCTCTTAGATCTGTGTAATGTTCAGACCCCATTTTCCCCTTTATTAAGGGATTTTTTTTGTGAAATACTCCATATGTGTAATCCATGAGTCTAGTTGGCCTGATATGGATAAATAGTGTTTTTATCACTTATTGGGCTGTTGTGTGTTGTCAGAATGTTTTTTTCCCCTGTATTGAAGTTCAGAGTTGACTATGCTTTTGAATAAAAGGGGATCCAACAAAACATATATGCTGCATAATATATGTTTTACTCTACAATGGGAGTCAATGGGCATCATATGAACGGCATTAAGTTGTACACTGAAGTTGTGTAACATCAACAGGTATTGCTATTATATATTGAATGGTGTCCCACTTTTTTTAAGATCTTGCATCAGCTAACTGCATGAGAAGATGTGCTAGCAATTGCCAGCAGACCCATATTACTGATTTAAGATGCCTACAAAGGGGGTTGGTAAGTATGGATGCTGAACTATTTAATTATTAAGGTTTATATTATACTCCATAGGCGATTACATGACTATATTAAATGTACTGTAAATGTGCAGTATGGTTAAATGGGGGTCCAAATCTAATACTGATTTTTATCCTAAATCTCTATTTAATGTAACAATCTAATATATTTTCTAATATACTTTAACTAAAAGTCCCTAGTGTTCCCTATCTGCCTTATCTAACTGCTATATTTATTTATTCTGTTTAACTTCTGGTTTGAAGATATTATATTTGACAATCCCCAGTGCAATATGGTATCTGGGACGTCATCAAGGAGAATGGACTGCGGTCGCTGCCGCAGCTGCTTAGCTCACCCTAAAACGAAGTGTCATCAGTGACATCCGTTTCAGGGGCTGGGCTATTCCCTGCTCTACTGAGCATGCATTAGTTGTCAATTCCAACATATGGTCAGTATGAGCTCACTTTGTGATATTCCTTTTCAATGCACAGTGACGGTGCGCTCTCTCGCTAGCTCTAATGAAAAGTGACTAGCCAACAAGAGAACACACTGTCAGTGTGCATTGTAAAGGAGTGAATGGGGCAAGCAAGGAGAGTAGAGACCAGCCCTGCCCCAGAAGCAGACTGGAGGTGTGGCTGGTCCTTGCTTTTTTCCTGCTTGCCGCATTCTCTCCTTTATAATGCATACTGACAGTGCACTCTCCTGCTGACGCATCACTTTCCATCAGAGCCATCTCAGCAGCCCCAGCCCTCTGATTGGGGAACCTAATAGGCACTGAGAATTATCAAATCAGATGTCATCAAAATTGGAATTAAAAAAAAAAATAAATAAGTTAGAGATAGCAGAAAGGAAGCAGTAGGGTCTTGTTAATTAAATATTAAGCAATTAGATTAATACATTAAATAGACAGGCATTTAGGATTAAAATCAACATTTGCTTCAAACCACCCCTGTAAGATAACACATTTCAAAAAGCTTAGTTATGACATTCTGGGTATAAGGGAGTTCCTGTTTTGGAGCATCTGGAGGGTCTACAAATATTTTTTTAATTTCCCTTATAAATAACAACTGACTGATAGGGGACCCAGCATATGTACTTCTCAGAAGAAGCTTTCCAAGAAGCATTACAAATCACGTAGACCCTATTAATAAAAAGGATTCCTGAAACTAAACCATTATAATTTATTTAAAGCATCAATACAGTATTTTTTTAATTTTACTCCAGTCGTGATATCACTAATATATGTTCCCTGCCTGTAGTAGAATACATACCAATCACCATTTTCTGCTATTCTCTGTGCGTCTCTGGTCGTCCTAGTTGTGAATAACTGCATTGCTCCAGTGTTTGCTGGGCAGACCAATAGTCACTTGTCAAGGTATGAGCACCAGAAAGAGGCGCTCATAGTCTTACATTGAGAACCTGTGACTGTTAGCTGTGACTTCCGGTCAGTCAGGAGCTGTGGGAACCTGATGGCGGAATGGGACCGGAGCAATGGAGGGAAGAGAAGAAGACGACAGTAGGTAATTTCCTACAGGCAAGGAACAGACATTAGTGATACCACTCCGGCAGTGAAATAATAAAATTGCTGGAATGGTTCTTAAAAAGGAATTAGTATTTGAAAAACCAAAGCAACAATGTGTGCAGATTCCAGGTCCCTGACCAGGTCTTCTGTAAATAATTAGCAAAAAATGGCTGCACTCCAAAGCTCATGTAAAACAAAAATGGTGAAATCCTTTGTATGACCACATCTCACAGCAGCGTTTCAGTTCTGCCTGGAACCTTTATCAAGGAACGTTTTTAATGTAAAAAGGTTAGCAATAGAGAAATAATTCTCCTATCAGCAGGGGATTGCAAGAATTCCTTTTTGCACCTATATTTCCTATTGAATTTAGTTTTATAGAAAATTCTAGTACTTTAGAAATGAGCCCCTGACTTAAAGTGTTAATACTAATAATATATTTCCATAATTTTTTTTTAGAATAATGAAGTGATAACCATCACCTATCATTTCTAGTATGTATATTGACTGCAATGCTTGGGCCAACAGCAGGTCTTCTGACCCAAACTAACTGGCTCATAGATGCCTATGAGGTTGCTAGCTTGCAGGTGATCTGGACTTTGTGGTTTATACACAAATAGGGTAGTCCTGGATAAAACCACAGATCACCCAACACAATATTAGAATGTGCCAAATAGGAATTTCATCACTGCCGAGACTCTAAACATTGATTCTAAACTAAAATAAAATATCTACAAAATGTTAAATATTCTGTAATATCGAGAAAATTATTCTGATGAGAATGTAAAAATGATACAATGATTCATATCTAAAACCTATTTATTCTCAGGCAAAAAACCTATTCCCAACCATCAATGCCATGGCCGAAGTCTTATGTGCTTATGACAGATGTAAGGTAAGGAAATGATGTGGCAGGGAATACATATATAATTATATGCCTTATTGCTCTGGTTGGATTGTGAATCTAAACATAAAAAAGCAAAAGGCAACACAGAAGTAGATTTGCTCACACTTTTCAAGGTTATTTTTTTACATTAAACTGAAATAAAGTATTAAAGAAAACTTGTAAAGAACACAGACTTTAATTTTCCTTCAGATCCTTTCCCATATTGACCCAAAGACTGCTGAAAAGTGTGGTACTATATTAGAGTATATGGTATAGAATTCCTGGTAGTCTATTTTCCCAGGAATATACTTAGATAGATGGAAAAAGAAGAAGAATCATAGAATCATAGAATGTTAGAGTTGGAAGGGACCTGCAGGATCCTCGTGTCCAGACCTCCTGCTCAGTGCAGGATTCACTTAATCATCTCAGACAGATGTCTGTCCAACCTCTGTTTTAAGACTTCCATTGAAGGAGAACTCACCACATCCTGCCTGTTCCACTCATTGATCACCCTCACTGTCAAAAAGTATTTTCTAATATCTAATCTGTATCTTCTCCCTTTCAGTTTCATTCCATTGCTTCTTGTGTTTCCATGTGCAAATGATAATAAGGATGGTCTCTCTACACTTTGACACCTCTTCAGAGATTTGTAGAGAGCGATTAAGTCTTCTCTTAGCCTTCATTTTTTGCAAGCTAAACATTCTCAGATCTTTTAACTGTTCCTCGTAGGACATAGTTTGCAGTCCACTCACCATCCTGGTAGCTTTTCTCTGAACTTGATACAGTTTTTCGATATTTTTTTTTAAATGTGGTGTCCAGAACTTGACACAGTATTCCAGATTAGATCTGACCAAGGAGGAGTAGAGGGGGATAATTACTTCACATAATCTAGACTCATTGCTTCTCTTAATACATCCAAGAACTGTGTTTGCCTTTTTGCTGCTGAATTACACTGTTGACTCATGTTAAGTCTGTGATTTATTAGTATACCAAAGTCTTTTTCACACATGCTATTGCTTAGTTCTATTTCTCTCATTTTGTAAATTTCACTTTTGTTTTTCATGCCCATATGTATTACCTTGCATTTCTCCCTGTTAAATACCATTCTGTTAGTTGCTGCCCATTGTTCAAGCTTACTTTGATCCTTCTGAATCTTTTCTCTGTCTTCTCTAGTGTTAGCTATCCCTCCTAGCTTTGCATCATCTGCAAATTTGATTAGTTTACCCTTCGGCTCCCTTATCTAGATAATTTAAAAAAATTGTTGGACAACACTGGGGCCTGGAGAGAGCCTTGTGGTACCCTACCTGAAACACTCTTCCAATTGGATGTGCAATCATTTATTACCACACTTTGAGTATGATCACTGAGCCAGTTATGAATCCACCAAACCGTAGACTGATCAATCCCATACTTGGTCATTTTTTCAATAAGGATAGCAGAAGGAAATTAGATTAGTCTGTCATGACTTGTTTTCTACAAACCCATGCTGGCTCTGGTTAATTACTGTATTCTTATCCAAGTACTTACATACATGCTGTTTAATAATTGTTCAAAGATCTTTCCTGGTAAGGAAGTAAGGCTATGTGCCCATGATGCAGAAATGCTCAGGATTTTTTCCTGAGCATTTCTGCATTTCCCTGGCAGAAAAAAAACGCATGCGGATTGTACATGCGTTTTCCTGCCAGGGACATGCTTGTCAACTTGGTCACACTATATAAATCCATGCAAATGACATGGATTTATATAGTGTGACCCGAGAGAATGTCAAAAAATAAAAAAATAACTATATACTTACCCTCTGATGGCCCCCGGTGTCCTGCTTTCGTTCCGTTCTCCTTTGCCGGCAGCGGTACACTGAAGGACCTGCCGACGTCAGCGTCGCGTGACCCGTCACATGACTATGACGTCAGCGCAGGTCCTTCGGCATGCGAGGAGGAGCGCAGCGGGGGCTGCCAGAAGGTAAGTATATATTTATTTTTTATTTTATTCTTTTTTTTTACAGTTTTCTATGGTACCCGGGTCCGGAGGAGAGTCTCCTCTCCTCTAGACCTGAGTACCATCCGCACATTAGTACGCATGGAATGCGCAACTACATATACAGTGATGCGTAATCCATGCGATCTAATGCAAGTCAATGGCGGCGAAAACGCAGCACTTCCGCAAAATAATTGGTAGTGCTGCGTTTTTTTCCGCAATGATAATCCGCAGCGGAAATTTCCGCAGCATGTGCACAGCACATGCGGATTATCATTGGGGAACATGGCAGGCCATGCGTTTTTTAAGCATTTCTGCAGCATTTTTGCCGCTGCGGAAACGCTTAAAAACGCATCTTGGGCACACAGCCTAAGGCTCACTGGCCTGTAATTTCCTGGCTCCATCTTCTTTCCTTTTTTGAAGATAGGGACAACATTTTCCCTTCTCCAATCTTCTGGGACTTCTCCTGTTCTCCAGGAATTTTCAAAGATTCTGGCTGGTGGCTCTGCAGTTTCCTCTGCTATCTCTTTCAGTACTCTAGGATACTCTAGGATGTAATTCATTTGGACCAGGAGATTTAAATTAATTGAAATTAGTGAAGTATTCCCTCACCGTCTCTGTTTATAGAGATTATTAGATTATTTTATTCTTTCAATAGCACCGTGAAGATCAGTTGATGTTAAATTTTCTTTCTTAGGGTATGTGCACACGGTGCGGATTTGCTGCGGTTTTGACGCTGCAGAATTTCTGCACCATTAGCAAATTAGGTTACTTGCAGTTTTTGGTGCAGTTTTTAAATGCGGTTTTGCCGCATGCGTTTTTTGATGCGGTTTTTATGCATGTGTTTTTCATGTCTTCATGTTGAAATTAGAGAATAGGTTTTTTTTTAAACAAACTTTATTGCTCATCATGTAGCGTTTTTGTGTGCATTTCCACTGCAGAAACACATACAAAACACACATGTGTTTTTTAAGCATGCAGATTTTCCTCATCTAATGCAAGTCTATGGGGAAAATCCACATGCGTTTCCACAAGAGAAATAGACATGCTGCGGATCTGAAAAATGCACCTCATGTCAGTTTCCGCAGGTGATCTGCAGGGCACAAAAATGCATAGTGGACATGGGATTTCTAGAAATCCCATCCACTATGCTGTAACATCTGGCTGCTGCGGCTTTGACGCTGCATAAAAATGCAGCGTCAAAACCGCAACAAATCCACATCGTGTGCACATACCGTTAGGGAACACAGATGCAAAATAGGAATTTAAATGTTCAGCGTTCTCAACATAATTTTTGACCACTTCACCCTTTTCATCCTGTAAAAATCGTATACCATCTTTGACTTTTCTTTTGCCTTTGACATACCCCCAAAATCCTTTTTATTGCTTTTGGTCTCCCTTGCAAGCCTCCCTTCATTACTGGCTTTAGCTATTCTAACTCTTTTCCTGCAGACAGCATTATATTCTTCTTTAGATATTCCCCCCTTTTTCCATTTGATATCTAATCCTTTTTTCCTTTTTAGCAAGTGTTTAAGTTCTGTGTTCATCCATCCCGGTCTCTTTAAATGCTTCCAATTCTTCCTTCTGTTCAGGATTACTACTGAAGAACATATGGATGATTTGGAAATAGGTTCTTAATGTTTTGACCGACATGTAATGCAGGACTGAATTATATAAAAGGGAATCTGTCACTAGGTTTTTGCCACTATGATGTATGGCAGAGACCCTGATACCAACAATGTGTCACTTATTGGACTGTTTGCTGTAATTTTGATAAAAATCACTGTTTACCAGCAGTAGATTATTACTAGAGGACAAGTAGACATGCTGTCATATAGTGCTCC
The DNA here is from genome assembly GCF_046119375.1 of Phyllobates terribilis. NCBI lineage: Eukaryota > Metazoa > Chordata > Amphibia > Anura > Dendrobatidae > Phyllobates > Phyllobates terribilis. Next base: position 41,039,738 of record NW_027362770.1, on the reverse strand, counting down.
ATATTCATTAGCTTTGTATATCTCCACCCCAACCACTTATTGTCTACTTACTGCCTATGCACAGTTTACACAGAAATGTGCCATTCATTGGTGTGGGTGAGATTATACAGAACTCAGCATTCAAAGAACTGTTAGATCTGCAACAGAAAAAAACTGTGATTTTATCAAAACTACAGCAAACACCTCAGTAAGTCGGACCTTGCTGAAATCAAGGTCTCTGGCTCTACACCATGCTTGGATAGCAAAAGCCTTGTAACAAAAATTCCCTTTCAGAGAAAAATTGTTGGATTTCTGTGTATTTTCTATATTCAGCAACCGTTAAATGCATGGCCCTCCTTTCTGTCCCTGTTTTCCTGTCCACCATGCTCTTTACCAGCATGTCCACTTCTTACACTTTATAAAATAATGGTGCTTACTTAGATTTTCTCTTTTGTAGGGAATGAGAAATAAAATGGAACTCATGATATCAGTGAGATCACTTCAGGTAAGTCAGTAAGTCAGTAAGACATTGCAATGTGATAATTAAGAAGCAAACGGGTTTTAGTTGTGAAAGGTGTAAACCTTTTTATAGATATATGTACAGCAAAAATGGGGGAGATTTATAAAATGGGTTGTCCAGGATTTTGAAATTGAGGTCATCAATATCAGTGGATTGAGCTGAAACATCACAGCTCCGTAGTGGTCGTATCTGAGGACTACAGACGTGCTCATATTGGAATAAATAGGAGATGAGCGGCAACTCTCAGCAACGGCCGCTATGGAGCTGAGCTGTCCTGGCTCCATTCACTGTTTCATCTGGCCGCTGCCGGAGCTGAACACAGCTGTCAGGTGTCGGATCCTCACGGGCCTGTTATTCATGACCTGTCCTAAGGATAATCCCTCTAAAAATGTCGTAAATATAGACACCATAAAAGTAGAAGAGTCAGAAACTGCACCAGGTTTATGAAGCAAGATGTGTGATGAAGTTTGTACATCTAGCTAGACATGACATCTCTGCATCAAAATGGTGACGCATGTCATTAATTAACATGGTAATAAAGGGTGCACGGTGTAAGGCAACGAAGGCAACGGAACAGTCTACATGATAAATATTAAGAAAACATATGGAACTGCAGATCAGCTCCCAATCACTTAAATAGGAGCAACAATGAAACAGTGTACAGAGCCGTGCTGTCTCTGCATTGTGCATTGTTGGCATCCGGCCACCACCGGAGCTGCTAATTAGTGGGGGTTCAAGGTGATGGACCCCACCGATCTGATATTTAATGCTATAGATAAGCTATACCTGTTAGTCCATTACAATCCATTTGATAGCACAACCTGCTCTGCTATTTCTTCCATGGCATCCCATTGAACATACTGTATATACCACACGGTACTTATTTTTTAACCTGGGATCTTCTAGGCAGTAGCAAAAATAATAATTTTAATAAAAACAAAGAAAAAAACAGCAACATTAGGCGGGGCCTTCCATTAGTTACCGTAGATTTTCTGTAGCAATGTATTTGTCATTTGAAGGCATGCATTCTTTATCTTGCAGAGAACTACTGATTGTGACCTTCCCAACATTCTCGGATATTTTACAATGGTGAATATTTCTGCCACTTTTTAATATTTAATTTCAAAGCCCTCTCTTTTCAGGACTACTGCGGAAAGTAACTGAACAGATCACCATTCAAAGGAGAATGGCCACAATTCTGCAAATACAGATGATCTCAGTTTGCTCCATATAATTCATTTATTTTTTTCCCCAAATACCATTCATGCATTGCAATCGCATTTCCAATCAAACCTTTATATTTCAGCTGATAATTTCCTACGCCCCTTCATCCTTACAGAGCTGCAGGAAGCTGAGATCTATGGCTCTGCTCGAAACATCCATCCACTAACAAAAAATATTGTCATGCAAGGAAAAATTGGGTTATTATTAATGATTTTATTTCTTGGCCTGGCAAAATAGTGGCTACAAAGGTGCGGCTAGTTTATAGTTGGGACAAAAGTGCCCTTGGGATCCATTTTCCAGACATTTTTCCCAGATTCAGAAATGCACGTCAGCCGGAAGTGAGAAATCAATGGGTCCTGAACTTGTTCCAGACTGATTTCCAATCTTACATGCAGGACAACATCATATTCAATTCTCAGTACAAACAGAATTGTGCATGAAGCGTAAAATAAATGATTTTCTTGTGTAATGTAAAGGAAAACCTTAATTTCTGTCATTGATCTTTTTCTCTCTGTATCCTATTTAGAGGGAACTAAATGCTGATGTGGACAATATTATGCAGGATACAGTCAGGACTCTGGTCTATTTGCTGGTAATTTCATTTTAAGAGCCATTCCTAAAGTTTCAGAGCACAATCTGTTCTGATGGAAATCACTTCTTAGTATGATTTATTAAACCTTCATGAAACCTATAATAAAAATAATGACTTGCAATATCTGAAAATTTGTTATATGTAATGAAGGGTCAGATTGCACAGAGTAGCAGAGGAGAATGAAACATATATACCGTACTCGTCATAGTCGAAATAAATGCAATATGTTAACACTACCTGTACCTGTAGATATAGGGATTATATGCAGGGACATAGTATTTAAATCCTATCTAGTGGAGCAGAATGTACAAAGAGAAAATTGGTTCAGTCATCAGGGAGGTGCAGGGAGCAGGTTACAGTCTCCACCTACTAAACAATGAGGCGGAAATGATCACATCCCAGCACTATGCCAGCCTCCTCTACAGCATGTGTGCAGCGTATATAAGCAGAGCAGTCACTTTATGTGCTGGCGAGTGATTACATTGTATAGTAAGTGGAGATTGTAAATGCTCCCTGCAACACCCTGACTGGAAGTGAGCAGCAGCATAGAGGATATAACGTTGTTTTCTCTCTGCAGCCGCTGCTCCAGTGAGCTGACTACACAGGATTTAAATGCTACTTACTTGCATATTACACCTAAATCTACAGGTATATAGTGTTTCTAGAAGTGACAGGTTCCCTTTAACTTAGTAAAGTAAGTTTGTGTAGGACTATACCTGCCATCATCTGTCAGAGAAAAGTCAGGTGGCCAATGTACACGTTAGATGATTGGCTGATCCCAATAAAATCAGCTGACTTGAAAACAATTAGAGGTTGAAAGCTATGAAGGACTGAAATATAAAGGGTTCCAAAAAGCATATTAAAAATGTATAACTTTATTACTTGACCCCTTCATGACATATGATGTACATGTATGTCATATGTCATGTTCTTGCCCATGCACTGCCCGTCACTTACATGCCAAAGTCACTTGCTGTCATCAAAAGAGGACGCCAGGAACCTGGGGAGCGGATGGAAGTTGAGTAGAATTGTTAATTTTTTTATGTGTGTGGCATAACGGGAGGCATATATACCAGGATGGACCCATGATTGAGGACATATATAGCAAGATGGGGAAAATATATACCAAGAAGGGGCCCAGGATGGGGAAGATATATAGTTGAATAAGGGACATATACTGTATATCAGTTTGGAGGACATATACACCATGACAGGCTACATATATACCAGAAAAGGGCCCAGAATTGGGGACATATATACCAGGATGGGCCCAGGATGTATATACCAGGATGAGGGACATATATACCATGATGAAGGACATATACACCAGTATGGGCCACATATACTAGAATAGGGGACATGTATACCAGGATGAGGGACACATATACCATGATGAAGGACATATACACCAGTATGGGCCACATATATACCAGAATAGGGGACATACATACCAGGAAGGGGCCAAGATGGGAGACATTAGCACAAAATTGCAGGACATTACCCCCATAATAGTCTCATTAACAGATCCCCCCATAACCGTGCTTCATGACCACATATGTTGCTTAACATTTTTTTCCCTATTTTCCTCCTCTAAAACCTAGGTGCGTCTTATAGTCTGAAAAATACAGTAAATAAAGAAAAAAAACAGTTGTGGTATTGAACTTTTTTGCAATTTCAATGCCCTTGGAATTATTTTCCAGTTTTCCAGTACAACTTGTCCTGCAAAAAGCAAGCCCTCATATGGCTACACTGGCTGAAAAATAAAAAAGTTATGGCTCTTGCAAGGAGAGGGAAAACAAAAAAATGGAAAATCACCATGTCAATGAGAGGTTCAACAATAAGTAACACCCCATTATGTACTATTACAACATAGGAACTATAGAACTCCCTATCAAATTACTATAAAAGTACATCATAGTACATCATCAGTTGTACCTGTGCCATCACTCGTGGATTGCGGTGGTGTTATTCAGATGTCAACCTGTTCCAGTTGCCAAGTTTAGAGATAATTCCAATCCTGACTGTTAAACCCTTTAGATGCTTTGGTCAATTCTGATCACAGTATCTCAGGTTTGATGAAAAAGGGCTCTCCCTCTGTCACTACTTCTGACCTACCAATCGTGAGATGCAGATGGATTTCTATGACCGACCCAGGACCTAAAAATAGGTATTACTACTATACCTATAAGACTCTGCATGTTACAGAAATATTGCAATTCAAAGTCCCTAGTTGGACTAAAATGAAAAGTAATAAAATTCTTATAAATAAAATAAAGAAATAAACACAAATAATTTCCCCATTAAAAATGTTTCATAATGTACAAAAAAAAAATAATAACTTTTAAACTTGCATAGTGATTGCTGTAAAAGTAAAAAGCCAAAATTACAGTCTTTTATGGTTCCCCCTTAAAAATAGTATAAAAATTTATCAAAAAGTACCCAAAAAAGAGAGCTTTGCCAATGAAAAAATAAAATATTTTTATCTTACAAAGTGTTTTTATTGTTTAAAAGTGGTAAAACACAAGGAAGCTATATACATTAGGCATAGCCTCACTGAGTTGGGAATAAAGCTACATCACTTACAACATTGTGTAAGCATTTGGGGAATTGCTGTCCGTTTTACCAACGCAATGTAGCCATTAAAAAATACAAACCATTCTGCAAAACCAAGTAAGTCCTCATATGATTGCATTAACAGAAGCATCATTTTTTTTTTTTTAAAGGGGTTGTCCAGTGAAAACAAATTATCACCTATCCACAGGATATTAATCAGTGGGCATCCGACTGCTGGGACTTGCACCGTTCGGCAGAACAGGGAACTTTTGTCCCTGTTAGAGTGGAGCGGCAGTGTGTGTGCCCAACCACTTCTCCATTCATTCCCTATTGGACTTCTGAGGGATGGACTTGGATTTTTTCCAGCAGCTTCATAAGGAATTAATTGAGTGGTGGTCATTGGTCTCCATGATTGCTGATCAATGCAGGTCTCAACGGTTGGACCCCCACTGATCAATAAGTAATCACCTGTCCTGTGAATAGGTGATAACTGGTTTCAATGAACAAGCCCTTTATCTATACAACTTGTGTAAGGCTAAACCAAGTAATCTGAAAAAAAAATTGTGGGTCCAGAATATTTAAATGCTTGTGTATCTGTAATATATATATATATATATATATATATATATATATATATAATATATTTCATACATTTACATTCCAGAACATGGTCAATATTGGATCTCTCAGTACACGACAATGTGGACTACTGGTAAGAGGCCTTATATACATTCATATATAAATTATATAATAATATACAACACTACGTAGATTCACACCCTTTATACTCAGCTCTTTTCATTGAGCATGGAGCACATGTAATATAGTATTATAAAATGGATAACACAAGTAGTTTGCTCAGATATTAGCACATATGACAATGCTATTATTAAATCTCAGCAACTTCCTATTCATTCTTCTTCTTCTTTGTTACAGGGACCTCTTGTAACAAAAATAACTAAAATGTTGGTAAGTAATCCAAGGAAGTCTACAATACAATACGATACATGGTTGTAATACAAGGCTTCAGCAAGTCCCCTGACTCCATGAGCCAAGTGTTGTTGGCACTGTCTTTGACCACAATTGTTTCGCCCTGGGCCCTCATATGTATCCCCCACTATCACAGGGCCCACATTGCACTGATTGTACTGCACTCTCTCTAGTGCATGGAAAATGAATACAAATACAAAGGTCATAGTGGTGATAATTATGGTCACCACTCTGTAAGTCAGAGAAGATCCACAGATTATCATTTGAAGAAGTGAACCCATTACATAAGAAATGCAGTCCAGTGTCAATGTGATGGGTTTGGGAAAAGATTTAGTATAACTTGTATTTTCCCTCAAAACTCTATATAGATCTGCCCAGCTCCTGCTCTATAGCATGCTACCTGTAGATTGGGCTGCACTGTGACAGGTTCCTTTATATAGCTGTAATATAATACAGCATTTCCCTTCTCCACGTTAATATCTTCTGACAGCCAGGAGTTTCAGAAATTAGACCTATGATGACCATCGGCTCATCTTGCTGACTTTACTTTTATATAAGTGTTTTTTATGATGAGACAATACCATTATTATCAATACAAAAACTTGCTTTTCTGTTATTACTCTTACGATCCATGTATATACAGTACAGACCAAAAGTTTGGACACACCTTCTCATTTAAAGATTTTTCTGTATTTTCATGACTTTGAAAATTGTACATTCACACTGAAGGCATCAAAACTATGAATTAAAACATGTTGAATTATATACTTAACAAAAAAGTGTGAAACAACTGAAAATATGTCTTATATTCTAGGTTCTTCAAAGTAGCCACCTTTTTCTTTGATGACTGCTTTGCACACTCTTTGCATTCTCTTGATGAGCTTCAAGAGGTAGTCACCGGAAATGGTTTTCACTTCACAGTGTGCCCTGTCAGGTTTAATAAGTGGGATTTCTTGCCTTATAAATGGGGTTGGGACCATCAGTTGTGTTGTGCAGAAGTCAGGTGGATACACAGCTGATAGTCCTCCTGACTGTTAGAATTTGTATTATGGCAAGAAAAAAGCAGCTAAGTAAAGAAAAACGAGTGGCCATCATTACTTTAAGAAATGAAGGTCAGTCAATGCGAAAAATTTGGAAAACTTTGAAAGTGTCCCCAAGTGCAGTTGCAAAAACCATAAATCGCTACAAAGAAACTGGCTCACTTGAGGACCGCCCCAGGAAAAGAGGACCAAGAGTCACCTCTGCTTCTGAGGATAAGATTATCCGAGTCACCAGCCTCAGAAATCGCATGTTAACAGCAGCTCAGATTAGAGACCAGGTCAATGTCACACAGAGTTCTAGCAGCAGACACATCTCTTCAACAACTGTTAAGAGGAGACTTTGTGCAGCAGGCCTTCATGGTAAAATAGCTGCTAGGAAACCACTGCTAAGGACAGGCAACAAGCAGAAGAGACTTGTTTGGGCTAAAGAACACAAGGAATGGACATTAGACCAGTGGAAATCTGTGCTTTGGTCTGATGAGTCCAAATTTGAGATCTTTGGTTTCAACCACCGTGTCTTTGTGCGACGCAGAAAAGGTGAACGGATGGACTCTACATGCCTGGTTTCCACCGTGAAGCATGGAGGAGCAGGTGTGATGGTGTGGGGGTGCTTTGCTGGTGACAATGTTGGGGATTTATTCAAAATTGAAGGCATACTGAACCAGCATGGCTACCACAGCATCTTGCAGCGGCATGCTATTCCATCCGGTTTGCATTTAGTTGGACCATCATTTATTTTTAAACAGGACAATGACCCCAAACACACCTCCAGGCTGTGTAAGGGCTATTTGACCAAGAAGGAGAGTGATGGGGTGCTACGCCAAATGACCTGGCCTCCACAGTCATCAGACCTGAACCCAATTGAGATGGTTTGGGGTGAGCTGGACCTCAGAGTGAAGGCAAAAGGGCCAACAAGTGCTAAGCATCTCTGGGAACGCCTTCAAGATTGTTGGAAGACCATTTCCGGTGACTACCTCTTGAAGCTCATCAAGAGAATGCCAAGAGTGTGCAAAGCAGTCATCAAAGCAAAAGGTGGCTACTTTGAAAAACCTAGATTATAAGACATATTTTCAGTTGTTTCACATTTTTTTGTTAAGTATATAATTCCACATGTGTTAATTCATAGTTTTGATGCCTTCAGTGTGAATGTACAATTTTCATAGTCAGGAAAATACAGAAAAATCTTTAAATGAGAAGGTGTGTCCAAACTTTTGGTCTGTACTGTATGTATGTCACCTTTTTGTTATGTAACTAGCAATAATTCAAACATTTTCTACTTCCATGCCATACTATTATATTAATTAACTATTATACATTTATTTTTATTTAGTATATACGTGGAATTCCCAGCCTTGATGGGCAAATATGGAATGTTGCTGGGATAGATGATGGAAAACATCTTTCTGGGACTGTTGGAAATGTGACTCCAGGACTTATAAATCAGCTGTTAGAACTTATTATTGGTGGAAAGGAGAAAGGATTGGTGAATACAGTAACAAACACAATTGGAGGTTTGTTACCAAGAGTGAAAGGATTGATTGGAGAATTGACAGGTGGGCTTGGTGGAATAATAGGAGGGACTAGGGACATATCAGGGATGATTGCTAAAACGACTGGAGAATTGACTTCAGCAGTTGGTGGCAAAACAGGAGGACCTGGTGGCCTAACAGGAGGGCTTGGTGGCCTAACAGGAGGGCTTGGTGGCCTAACAGCAGGGCTTGGTGACCTAACAGGAGGGCTTGGTGACCTAACAGGAGGGCTTGGTTACCTTACAGGAGGACTTGGTGGCCTTACAGGAGGGGTTGGTGACCTAACAGGAGGGGTTGGTGGCCGTACAGAAGGGGTTGGTGGCCTTACAGGAGGGGTTGGTGGCCTAACAGGAGGGGTTGGTGGCCTAACAGGAGGGCTTGGTGGCCTAACAGGAGGGCTTGGTGGCCTAACAGCAGGGCTTGGTGACCTAACAGGAGGGCTTGGTGACCTAACAGGAGGGCTTGGTTACCTTACAGGAGGGCTTGGTGGCCTTACAGGAGGGGTTGGTGGCCTAACAGGAGGGGTTGTTGGCCTAACAGGAGGGGTTGGTAGCCGTACAGGAGGGGTTGGTGGCCTTACAGGAGGGGTTGGTAGTCTAACAGGAGGGGTTGGTGGCCTAACAGGAGGGCTTGGTGGCCTAACAGGAGGGCTTAGTGGCCTAACAGCAGGGCTTGGTGACCTAACAGCAGGGCTTGGTGACCTAACAGGAGGGCTTGGTTACCTTACAGGAGGGCTTGGTGGCCTTACAGGAGGGGTTGGTGGCCTAACAGGAGGGGTTGGTGGCCTTACAGGAGGGGTTGGTGGCCTAACAGGAGGGGTTGGTGGCCTAACAGGAGGGGTTGGTGGCCTAACAGGGGGGGTTGGTGACCTAACAGGAGGGCTTGGTTACCTTACAGGAGAGCTTGGTGGCCTTACAGGAGGGGTTGGTGGCCCAACAGGAAGGGTTGGTGGCCTAACAGGAGGGGTTGGTGGCCTAACAGGAGGGATTGGTGGCCTAACAGGAGGGATTGGTGACCTAACAGGGGGGCTTGGTGGCCTTACAGGAGGGGTTGGTGGCCTAACAGGAGGGCTTGGTGGCCTAACAGGAGGAGTTGGTGGCCTAACAGGAGGGATTGGTGGCCTAACAGGAGGGATTGGTGACCTAACAGGAGGGCTTGGTGGCCTAACAGGAGGGCTTGGTGGCCTAAAAGGAGGGCTTAGTGGCCTAAAAGGAGGGCTTGGTGCCATGACTAATGATGTGAATGTAATTGATGAGAGTACTTCAGGAGTGCCTGGTGATCTTAGAGGAAATGAAAGAATGTATGCCAACGGTGAAATAAATGGTGATTTGTATGTTGGTGAACTGACAGAAGGAATGCCTGGCAGATTTTTTGCAAGGCCTAGATTAGGAAGCAGGGTGTCAACATCACAACAAAATCCCGGTGCTTCTGGAGGTCTTCAAGGTGATGTGTATGGAAACGTTGCTGGTGGGACTGTTGGTTCCCCTAAACGGAAATCATATTCCTTATTGGGATTATAAACCCGGTAAGACACATCTTTGGATACTTTTGTAATATATTGTTGTTTTTCTTTTTTCAGATAAACATTTATCTAAAATGTTTTTCATGTTTGTTTAAAAAAGGTGTAGATAGATGTATGGTATTATAGATTTCAAAAAGCATTTCACAAGTACAATGTTATTTAAAGAATATGGTAAATGGTGGCAAGAAAGTCCCATTCATATGTTATTAAAAAAAAAAAAAAAAAAACGTAACAAAAGTTGAAACCCTGTAAGAATTGCGATTGAATCTCTAAAAAAGATGTCATGGAAATTCACAAAAGTATGATTGGTGGTCATTAAGTCAGTTACCTGAAAATAATGAAACACATCAATGTAAACATTTGATTTTATTAAAATGCCCACAGAGTAATTTCAATAGCATAGTCAGGAATGTGGCCTAATAAATAGTTAAATTTAAACTCATTCAGACGTCTATGAGTTATGTCGCGCCCCCGTGGGCCTTACTGTTCGGGGACAGTATATCTATTTATATCACGGTGGCTGGCCCAGGGCGGACAGTGCACAAAAAGGAGTAGCAAATTACTAATAAATGTTCGGATAATTCGTGACGCCACCTGTGGTATCTGGTGAAGGTCACCAGCGCTGCAGCAGTCCTCTGAGGCAGGTGACAAAGCAGCTAAGATGGTACAGTTCCCCACAGGTGGAGCGGGCCTCAGGGCCGTATAGATGGATAGATGTATGGTGTGCTGGGCGTTGTAGTACGGTGAGGATTAACGGTGACCGTGAAAAAGCAGGCTGAGGCAGTTCGATGCAGTCATCCAAGTCTTTACTCACAGTTTTTAGGCAATTCACAACCGCGCCTTGCAGATGAAGGCCTCCCTCGTTGCGCTGCATTCACTGGGCAGGGGTTCAGTCCTTTCTCAAGCAATCCAGGAATGCCTGGCGGAACTCCAGTTTCATATGTACCTAAGTTGACCCTCTTCACACTTGGTCCTTCTAACCATTGCGCTACACTGCCCACTCTCGTTCCCGCTCGGGTATGCTGCAGTCCTTCCTGTACGTCGGATCCGGGACCAGCCTGACCCCCTGGGGTTTTGAGTATAGCGATCGATCCTTCCTGACACCTGGCAGGAGCGGGGCGTACGGGTGCCGTCCTGCACGCGCCGTACCCCCTGGGATCCTTCACGTATAATGGAGCCTGCTCCCTGCTCCCCTCCGGGGCCTCTATCCTGGCCCCTAACTATGGAGCCTGCTTCCTGCTCCCCTCCGGGGCCTCTATCCTGGGCCCTAACTTGTGGAGCAGAGCTCTGACTGAGCCTCTGCTCCCGGACTGTTCTCTGCACAGCCCTTACTAAAGAACTCCTAGACCTAATATGGCTTACTATTATATACTTATTGTATATGTGCTCCGTGTATCTGTTTCCTCCACCCACACCCACTATTGGTTCCCCCTACCTTTGGGTTCCCTCCTACTTCAGCCATGGTCAGGGCTCAGCAGAAAACTACATTGCGTCTTGCCCCTCCTACTGGCCTGGAGCAGTGTTGTGTTGGATGTAGGTGGTTGGAGTTCCGTGCAGCACTCCCAGCTTACCTGAGAGAAGGGAGACACCACACGTCGGGGTGAGGTGCAGTATCTCTGTGACGACCAAACCCTCAGGGGTGCCACAGTTACATAAATGTTTTTTCATATTTTTCACAGATAGACCCCATGCCCAGCATAGTCTATGGTGGATCAAAGTCACGGCTCAAAATTCCCCATACAAGTCTATGATGGGTCCGTGGTAACATTGTAATGGGTAGGAGAGGCTTTGCAGTTTATTTTTTTTTCTTCATCAGTGAAAAATTACTGATAAAACACTGATTGTAAGAACTGACACAACGGGCCGAACACTGATGAAACACGGATACAAAACACTGATGAGCCATGTTCTGTGTTTTCATGTACAGGAAAAATAGTGGTAGCAGATTCATTTATCAGAATTTTGCATAGAGAAGACAACTTTACTTCCTCCCAGCAAAATACATTATGTACAAACAGAATGGGCCCCTACAGCTGTGTGAGCTTTATCAATATTCTTGTCTACTATGTCTTTATTACACTTGAAGGGAATTTATCATAAAAAATAAAGCAAATTATTTATTTTTAAGTATTAATGCTCTATTTTTTAAAATATATAATGTATTTTTAAGCTGTATAAAACAAGAAAAATGGATTTGGAAAAAGTTTTGGAAAAAGCTGCTCACATTTGACAAATCTAGTGTAGTGCTAGCTCACATTGCGACTGCTGTACATGTGCGCAGGATCTGCTAGCATGCCTGACGTCATTCCTACACTTTCCTTCTGGATATTTGTGAAAAGAAGGTGGAGGATAAAGTTTAGGATCACAGTGCAGCAATGTTTTGCTGGTGACGTAGTGTGATTCTGTGTATGGACAGTGTCCGCTGCCAGGGCCGATTCTGGCTTTCCTGGTGCCTGAAGTGAAAATTGAAATGGCATGCTTCCCTTGAGTGCAATATAAACATACAGTGAAAAAAAGCAATTCCGCCATTATTTCTCGGCGTTGGTTTGCAGCGTTCATTCTATGGTTAAAATGGCCTGGTAACATAATTATCCAGGTCAGAATGATTATGACAATACCAAACTTCAACAAATTTTTTAATTATTATTATTTTAACCTTGGAGAAAAAACAGAAGCTTGAAAAAAAAAATAGTTTGTGCCATCATTTTCTGAGAAGTTTTTATTTTTTCTATCAATGGAAATATAGGACTTGTTTTTGGTGTGAGATGACATTTTTATTGAAACCAGTTTGGTCACTTTTTATTGCATTTTTATAGAGAGGTGACGTGAGCGAAAAACTGTAATTCTGACATTTCGATCTTTATCATAGTCCTATGCGCTCTGCACAATAAAGTTAAACATGTGAAGTGCATTAGCCAGTGACTAAATCATCTCGTCTGTTGCTCTCTGCAGAGACACAGCAAAGCGGTCATTGCTCAGTGTACAGAGCGCAGCAGCTGAGGATGATGTGACTGCTGCGCTCTGAACACTGTAGCAACAAGCAGTTCCAATGCAAGATAAGCCTCTGCCCTGACTAAATAAGGGTTCAGCCTAATTTTATCTAAGGTGTAGGACCACCTTTAGTTTTTGATGTTAGTTTCCTTTGGTTACATTCAAACAACAGCGACTGAAACAAAAGAAAATGATTTCCAGGTAAGTATCATCAGCAGGAATTTCTGAATTTTTGTTGCTAACGGATGGAAAGAGGTGAAAGAAGGGCAATGCCAAGGAATAAATGTTTTTCTTTTTATCGATTAGCAGAATCTGCTTGATTGGTGGACCAAATGTCTGTGTAAAAGTAATATTCTGTTGGTAATAATATTTACTCTAAAAGAGCTTTATTTCTGCCCACCATCAAAACATTCACAAAACATTTCACAATATGGTAAAATACTAATATTTCTACTGTTTCTATTATTACTACTATTACTAATAGCAATAATAATTTGATAAACTCACTAATTTTTTATTTATTTTATTTTTAGAGATGAAGAGACGGTTATCCGCTTCAGTAGAGAAATATAATAAAATAGCAGAATGTTACCGTATTACATGATTTTTGATCAATCTAAATTTCTAACACTATAATTGAAGAATTCTTCTTTGATTATGTAAAAATGACTTAAATATATGATTAAAAAATGCATTAAAAAAACCTCAATGTACATTTTTTACAATTTATTTTAGGCTCTTGCTATACAAGTTAGAAGTGAACAAAAAAACATTAAAAGTAGTGTCTTCCACTCAGAACACTATTGTTCAATATTTTTGCTTTTTGTACCTTTTATGTTAATCTTATACTAAACAAATTAGCTGCTCAACTTAGTACAGATGGTACACATCACAAAATTATTATTAAAACCCTTAACCCCGCGAGCCTGTTGTCACCATCATGACATTCAAATTTTACAATTCTAACCAGTGTCATTTTATGAGGTATAAAAATATTTAGATTTGAGAGTCCTCAGTGGTTGATACCTTTTAATGATAACTGAAAAGATGGCAACAGGCTGCAAGCTTTCGAGGCTACTCAGGTCTCTTCATCAGGCTAGTATAACCCAATATCTGAAGAGTCACATATTTATACACATTAGGACACAGAAATAATGCAATAGATGAGACAGGTAACGTTAAGCAGAGCTTTTACTGTGGGAGAAAGATAAACAGTTCTGGCTGTAAATATTGGATTGGTTCACAGATAAGGACTGTTAAGACTGTTTATTCATGTCATTTTTTACTTCATGATATTTTTAAAATTTGTTCGATATGACTTGCATTTATTTATTTGTGAAAAAAATAGAAATTTGGTAAAAATTTAGAAAATTTTGCAATTTTCAAACTTTTAATTTTTATGCCCTTAACTGAGAGAAATGTCATACAAAATAGTTATTAAATAACATTTCCCACATGTCTACTTTACATCAGCACAATTTTTTAAACATTATTTTTAGAGGGGTTAAAAGTTGACCAGCGATTTCTCATTTGTCCAACAAAATTTACAAAACTATTTTTTTAGGGACCATAACACATTTGAAGTGACTTTGAGGGATCTATATGACAGAAAATAGCCAAAAGTGACACCATTCTAAAAACTGCACCCCTCAAGGTGCTCAAAACTAGAGATGAGCGAATATTTCAATATTTGGTTCGGATTACGTTGGAGGCAACACCAAACGCAAACACAACACCTTCAAACGGGCCCAAAAGCTGCCTAAACAGATCAAATTAGGGGCAGACACCAGGAAAGTGGCATCAATTGACCCAGAGTACAAGTAGTATAATTATTATTATTTATTATTATAGCGCCATTTATTCCATGGTGTTTTACATGTGAAAAGGGGTTACCAACTGTTACACGAGAAGAGAGGACAATGCCCGTGAGGGTGCACAAACAATCTACAAGGAATGGGTGAGGATACAGTAGGTGAGGGTACATCTACACACTATGGACTTGGACCTCATGAAAGAGATCAATCCATGAGTGTCTCCTTGCAGCACTATCTGCAACATGATTGTTGCCCGTATTGTTAGGATTCAAAATAGTGTTGACTGTTATGCACACGCCCGGGCTAAGCGGCGTGTGCGTGTGATTGTAGTGATTCCACTGGACCGTGCCGGAGAGTGAATGCCTGGAGGGGCGTGACTAAGTATTCACCCGATCCGACCAGGGTCGCACGACGGCATACGACGCCAGTGCACCAAGGAGGAACCGAGCAGAGGGACCAGGTGCTACTCCAGGACAGACCCCGGACACGGCTGTTGACCCACACAGGGGAATACAGGAACAGGCTGGTAGGCTGGCACACAGACTGGTGGGTATAGGCAGGCACGACTGGTATGCAGGCAGGCGGGTATGCAGGCAGGGGGGTAAAGGCAAGCACAGCTAGAGTGCAGACAGGGAGGCACTAGCAGGTAGGAACACAGGCGGGATAGGACCCAGTACACACCGGGACTCAGGAACAATACAGGCAGAGGGTTACAGGCAAGCACAGCTAGAGTGCAGACAAGGCTGAGCAGGGAGGACAGGGCTCTGTTCACACGGAACAGACAGGAAGGGAAAGACAGAGCCAGATACTCACACAGTACTTGCAGAGACAACAAGCAGGAGTTAGGTACGAGTTCAGACTCTGCAGAAAAAGGAAGGGAACGGACATAGAGGCAAAACAGGTAAAGGACAGGAGAGAGTTCAGACTGGAACTGAGTGTATGGAGGAGACCGACACTGCAGAGGGATACAGGAGCGGGTCTGGGAATACGGCCCCCAGAGAGGCGGAACGAACAGGCAAGGAGCGTGTTCAGACAGGACAGACCAGACGCAGGAGCGGGTCTAGGAAATCGGCCACTAGAAGGCGGAACGAACAGGCAAGGAGCGTGTTCAGACAGGACAGACCAGAGAACACAAAAAGGACACAGTTCAGACACGGGAGCTGATACCGCAAAGCAGGAGACATACAGGACTCAGTTCAGACACGGGAGCTGAAACCGCAAAGCAGGAGACATACAGGACACAGTTCAGACACGGGAGCTGATACCGCAAAGCAGGAGACATACAGGACACAGTTCAGACACGGGAGCTGATACCGCAAAGCAGGAGACATACAGGACTCAGTTCAGACACGGGAACTGATAACGCAAAGCAGGAGACATACAGGACACAGTTCAGACACGGGAGCTGATACCGCAAAGCAGGAGACATACAGGACTCAGTTCAGACACGGGAACTGATACAAAAAGCAGGAGACAAGAGACGGGACCTGGCACCTTCAGAGTGCAAGCACACACTGAAGGAAACACTATGCTCAGGCGGGGATAGAAGGGAGCTGCTGAGCTATATACCAAGTGACAGACAGCAATAGGCTGAGGACGCACAAGGGGTGTGACCCACAGCAGGTACAAAAGGCAGGAAGTGATCGGGCGCCGCCCTTAAGCAGCAGAAACAGACACAAACAGACAGCATGGAGGGAAGCCAGAGAGACATTCTGGACAGGAGATCAAGTGCGCCCTCTTGCACAGTGGGAGATGGACCACCATGCAAGGACGCCGCCAGGTATGTTACAGTACCTCCCCCCTTACGCCCCCTCTTCTTCAGGCCTGCCAGAATCTTCCGCAGGGAATTCGAGGGCCAGTCGTTCACTGGGTTGGAGGGGGACAGAGACTTAAGGGTAATCTCTGCTTCGAGGTACATCTTGTCAAGCTCACAGGAAGAAATAGACGGGTTATCACGTACATAATGAGGAAAAGTCACTGTCTCTTTGTTATCTGGTGGTATCCCGGAGGATTCAGGAAACAACTGGAGGTCCTCCGCCAGGTCAGAAGAGTGCAGAGGCTCAGAGAAAACAACTGCTTCAGAGTACACTAGGTCGGACTCACTGGAGGAAGCAGGCGAGGTATCGGGTACCGAGTATAGGAAAGTCTCTGTCCATTCACCACCAGGTGGCACCCCGAAGGGTTCTGGAGACAGCTGGCAGTCCTCCGCCTGGTCAGAGGGGTGTAGAGACTCACGGGTAACCTCTGCTTCAGAGTACACTAGGTCGGACTCACTGGAGGAAGCAGGCGAGGTATCGGGTACCGAGTATAGGAAAGTCTCTGTCCATTCACCACCAGGTGGCACCCCGAAGGGTTCTGGAGACAGCTGGCGGTCCTCCGCCTGGTCAGAGGGGTGTAGAGACTCACGGGTAACCTCTGCTTCAGAGTACACTAGGTCGGACTCACTGGACGAAGCAAGCGAGGTATCAGATCCAGGATATAGGAAAGTCTCTGTCCATTCACCACCAGGTGGCACCCCGAAGGATTCTGAACACAACTGGAGGTCCTCCGCCTGGTCGGAGGGGTGTAGAGACTCAGGAGTAACCTCTGCTTCGGAGTACACTAAGTTGGACTCACTGGACGAAGCGAGCGAGGTATCAGGTACAGAGTATAGGAGAGTCTCTGTCCTTTCGCTACCAGGTAGCACCCCGAAGGGTTCAGGAGACAACTGGAGATCCTCCGCCTGGTCGGAGGGGTGTAGAGACTCGGAGGTAACTACCACTTTGGGGTACCCATTGTCAGGCTCACAGGACGAAGCGGACAAAGTATTGAGTACCGGGTGTAGAGAAGTCTCTCTCCATTTGTCATCGAGTGGTATCCCGGAGGGTTCAGGAGGCAACAGGGGATCCTCCGCCAGGTAGTAGAGGTGCACAGACTCTGAGGTAACCACAGCTTTGGAGTATCCTTGGACATGCACACCGGTTAAAGAGAAAGAAGCATCTGATGCCGGGTGCAGGAAGTTCTCCTGTGTGGAGTCTGGATGGGCAGAAGTCTCTTCGGCCAGGAGAACTGGTGCACTACCCACGCACATTACCCATTGGGGTTTCTCCGGGATACAGGGAGATGAAGCTTCAGTAGGGACTTCAAGGTTGGGGTCAGGAGGTCTCAGGGAGGACAGACCCTGGCGTGACGGCTTGCCTCTAAGTCTAGCACGTCTGGACTGCCTCTTGAGGTTGAGAGAAGTATTCCGGAAAGCGTAGTCACCCTGTGAGGATTCTGGGTGGGCAGTAGTCTCATTGGGCTGGAGGACTATTGCGCTACCCACACACATTACCCGTCGGGGCTGCTCCGGGATATTGGGAAGTGAAGCTTCAGCAGGGGCTTCAGAGTTAGGGTCCTCGAAGACCATACGAAAGGCCACCAGGAAGGCCTGCAGGTCAAGGATGACAGGATCCCATGCTTCCCATAGGGGGGTGACCCATTTCAAGGCATCACCCGCTAGGTAGTCAATCATAAAGGCCACTTTAGCCCAATCGGAAGGAAAATAGAGAGGGTAGGCCTTAAAGTGTAGCATGCATTGCTCCACAAATGCACGACACTGTCTTGGATCCCCATAGTAACGTGGCGGATCCGCAGGAACGAGGGCTGATAGATCCATCTGGACGGGTGCGTAACTCACCTGGAACTCAGCTAAAGGGGGAAAAAAAATTATTTATTTTATTTTAATGCATGTATTCGCTGGAAAAACTTCTCAAAGAGCGAAGGCTGTGGGGCTCAACGGGAACCATGGCCTGAGCATGCTGTTATGCACACGCCCGGGCTAAGCGGCGTGTGCGTGTGATTGTAGTGATTCCACTGGACCGTGCCGGAGAGTGAATGCCTGGAGGGGCGTGACTAAGTATTCACCCGATCCGACCAGGGTCGCACGACGGCATACGACGCCAGTGCACCAAGGAGGAACCGAGCAGAGGGACCAGGTGCTACTCCAGGACAGACCCCGGACACGGCTGTTGACCCACACAGGGGAATACAGGAACAGGCTGGTAGGCTGGCACACAGACTGGTGGGTATAGGCAGGCACGACTGTTATGCAGGCAGGCGGGTATGCAGGCAGGGGGGTAAAGGCAAGCACAGCTAGAGTGCAGACAGGGAGGCACTAGCAGGTAGGAACACAGGCGGGATAGGACCCAGTACACACCGGGACTCAGGAACAATACAGGCAGAGGGTTACAGGCAAGCACAGCTAGAGTGCAGACAAGGCTGAGCAGGGAGGACAGGGCTCTGTTCACACGGAACAGACAGGAAGGGAAAGACAGAGCCAGATACTCACACAGTACTTGCAGAGACAACAAGCAGGAGTTAGGTACGAGTTCAGACTCTGCAGAAAAAGGAAGGGAACGGACATAGAGGCAAAACAGGTAAAGGACAGGAGAGAGTTCAGACTGGAACTGAGTGTATGGAGGAGACCGACACTGCAGAGGGATACAGGAGCGGGTCTGGGAATACGGCCCCCAGAGAGGCGGAACGAACAGGCAAGGAGCGTGTTCAGACAGGACAGACCAGACGCAGGAGCGGGTCTAGGAAATCGGCCACTAGAAGGCGGAACGAACAGGCAAGGAGCGTGTTCAGACAGGACAGACCAGAGAACACAAAAAGGACACAGTTCAGACACGGGAGCTGATACCGCAAAGCAGGAGACATACAGGACTCAGTTCAGACACGGGAGCTGAAACCGCAAAGCAGGAGACATACAGGACACAGTTCAGACACGGGAGCTGATACCGCAAAGCAGGAGACATACAGGACACAGTTCGGACACGGGAGCTGATACCGCAAAGCAGGAGACATACAGGACTCAGTTCAGACACGGGAACTGATAACGCAAAGCAGGAGACATACAGGACACAGTTCAGACACGGGAGCTGATACCGCAAAGCAGGAGACATACAGGACTCAGTTCAGACACGGGAACTGATACAAAAAGCAGGAGACAAGAGACGGGACCTGGCACCTTCAGAGTGCAAGCACACACTGAAGGAAACACTATGCTCAGGCGGGGATAGAAGGGAGCTGCTGAGCTATATACCAAGTGACAGACAGCAATAGGCTGAGGACGCACAAGGGGTGTGACCCACAGCAGGTACAAAAGGCAGGAAGTGATCGGGCGCCGCCCTTAAGCAGCAGAAACAGACACAAACAGACAGCATGGAGGGAAGCCAGAGAGACATTCTGGACAGGAGATCAAGTGCGCCCTCTTGCACAGTGGGAGATGGACCACCATGCAAGGACGCCGCCAGGTATGTTACATTGACTACTGGGTTGCCAGTCTGTTCGATCCACGGTACAAAAGTAAATTTTGCCAGTTTCTTTTCCCCCTGGAAATCCATGTTGAATTGCATTAGTCACAGAAAAAAATGATTTTTTTACTTAGCATGAGCTTTGCATACAGTTGAATTTCAGCGCTACAAAGTGATAAGGTGAGATATGGCATGCTGTATCACATTAGCAGCTGAAAAAAATATATTTTTTTACTCTGCATGGGCTCTGCACACTGTTTAATTTCAACACTACAAAATGACAAGATGAGATATGGAGTGCTGAATTACGTTAGCAACTGAAAAAAAAAATTTTTTTACTCTGCAACAGCTTTGCACGCAGCTGAATTTCAGAGCCACAAAATGACACGGTGAGATATGGCGTTCTGTATCACATTAGCAACTGAAAAAAATAGATTTTTAATGGTGTACTCATGCATACAGTACACTGTGTTCCAAATAATTATGCAAAAAGTGTTTAGGAGTGATAAGGTAAGAATTTTTTTGTTTGTCAGTTAAACTCATTGATGGTGATGTGTGTCAGGGCTCTTTATATCACTGTAAGCAATTGCAGACACCTGTGCTAGATAGTTTGGCAGGTGTGTCCAATGAAAGGCAAGACTACTTAAGGAGGATGTCCCACATTATTAAGCAGTCTACATTTTCTGGCAAAATGGGAAAGAAAAAGGATGTGTCGGCTGCTGAGAAGCAACAAATTGTGGAGTGTTTAGGTCAAGGCATGACTACAATCAACATTGCCAAGACACTTCATCGTGATCATCGCACAATCAAGAAGTATGTAGCTGATTCACAGTACACACGTGTGCATGCTGATAAGGGAAAATTGAGGACTCTTTCCTACAGGCAATTACGTCAGGTTAAAAGGGCAGCGGAAAAAAGCCTTGTCATAGCAGCAGACAAGTTTTTGAAGCTGCTGGTGCCTCCAACGTCCCCCGAACAACAAGATGCAGGGTCCTTCAGAGGTTTGCAGCTGTGCGTAAGCCATCCTGTCGACCTCCTCTATCCACTGCACACAAGCAGAAAAGACTCCAGTGGGCCAAACAATACACGAAGACTTACTTCAAAACTGTTTTGTTCACCGATGAGTGCCGTGCAACGCTCGATGGTCCAGATGGATGGAGTGGAGGATGGCTGGTTGATGGACACCCCATGCAAACATGGCTACGGCGCCAACAAGGAGGAGGTGGAGTAATATTTTGGGCTGGAATCATGGGGAGAGAGATTGTTGGCCCCTTTAGGATCCCTGAAGGGGTAAAGATGAACTCCATAATGTATGTTGAGTTTCTCAAACAGCACTTCCTGCCATGGTTCAAGAAGAAGAACCGTGCATTCCGCAGCAAGATCATTTTCATGCATGATAATGCACCGTCTCATGCTGCACATAACACATCTGCATCTCTGGCTGCTATGGGCATAAAAGGGGACAACCTTATGGTGTGGCCCCCATGCTCCCCTGACCTCAACCCCATTGAGAACCTCTGGAGCATCATCAAAAGGAGTGTCTATGATGGCAGGAGGCAGTTCGCATCTACGCAACAGCTCTGGGAGGGTATTCTGTCCTCATGCGAAACAATTGAAGCAGAAACCATCCAAAACCTGACAAATTCAATGGACGAGAGAGTTCAGAGGCTCCTTTCGAACAAGGGGTCCTATGTGCAAATGTAACATCACCTAGAATAAAGTTTTGAGTTGAAAACTGTTTGATTTCAGTTTGCAATAACCTGCTAATGCTTATAATTTCAAAAATGACCATTTTTTTGTTCTTTATTAAAATGAAAAGGTTGAAAACTCTGCTGTGCATAATAATTTGGAACATGCTTTTTGAGTGCAGTTTGAATGTTTTATTTTTTTAAAAATATACTGTTATCATAGGCAGTTTGTACAAAAACCTTTCAATTGTACTCTAATAGTTATTTGACTGGAAAATTACAATGACTGCAATTCATATAGGTAATTTGGGAAAATCTGAGAAAATATTATTTGCATAATAATTAGGAACACAGTGTACAATAGAAGCAGTGCACAACAGAGTTCTATGAAATGTGCCCTGCTGTCTTTGTCTGGACCTCACTTTTGGCACAAGAAAAAATAATCTGCTGGAAGGTCGTTTTCACAACCACGCAGGACACTAGCGATCTAAACTATTTGACTTAGAAGCGACTGCTAACTAGCTAAAATCTCGAAATAATCCAGGAGCAGATCAGGAGCATCCTTTTTGTGCTGTTACACTGACAAAATGGCGCCTGTGTTCTTGTAGCGTATGGCTTCGGGGGAGGGAACGATTACAGGACAAAAGAAACAGAACTATTACATTTTATATTTAATCCAAAAGGGAGGCAGTGTTTAGGAAAAATATACAAAAGATTTTTACAAAAGGATACAATACAATACATAAGCAGTTACACAAAATAATAAGGTTTAAAGCAGAAACTTACCTTACGATCGCTGAGATGATTCAATATAGCTGGAGGGAAGCTCTCCTCTGATTTGACTGTTGTAGAACAGGATCCATTGCATATAATAACTGCATACTCCCGCAATGAATGCTCCTATATCCTCCGTGGACTCTTTTATGCCTAAGGGGGAACTTGCTCACACACCCCTTGTTCAGATAACACAGGGGCTGGGCTCCATCCTTCATGTCTTTATTAAAAACTCTAACATCTGGGATAACTTATCGCCTGTTGATCGCAGAAACTGGCAAACGATGTCATTTTTTCAGTTATGATTTTACCTTCATTTAGAGACCACGCATGGCGTACCTGCGATCCGTTATTCTGGTGCTTTTGCGCTACAGCTCCTTGGAGGGGTTTACAGCGACAGGAAAATATCCCTATCATTCTCTAGCTGACCCTGTCACTAAAAATATGGGTCCCATCATTATCGGATGTATGGAACTTTAGCTATTCCATATTTAGTTTTGTCTCCTAAGGGCCTGGAGACTTTTGTTAAACTCTCTTTGAAGTTCTAAGAATTAAATTTCAACAGGTATCTGTAGATTTATCGTAAGCCTGAGTCTAATTGTCCCCTGCCTTTGCCACGGTAAATATACTCGCATTTTAAGTAGGTTGGTGGCTAGCATTTGTTTACAGGGCCTTACTCATGAGTGACTTAATTTATTTTTTGTGCTGAGATTTACATGGAGACAGCTCTTGTACTAAAAAGTGGTCGATTGCTAGCTCTTGTCTTGTGACAAAGGTGGATAAAGGAGGGGTGAGAGGGGCTTCAGGGGAAGAAAGAAAGAATATTTTCAATATTTCTCAATATTTCCCTGACAGATAGTTACATGGCTTGAAAAAAGACCACGATCCATCAAGTTCAATCTTTCTCCACCAGTTATACATTTTGTTACTAAATTAACTATAACCGACAAGAAGGGAGTAAATGAGCACTAATCGATTTCCACTAAACTCTATAGACAACAAGGGTAGACAAACAGAGGGGAATTGCTTAGCTTTAGACAGCTCCTGACAAATGCGCACATGGCCTCAAGCTCCAGAGAGGACGAAGTACTGCTCTTGCTAAAGCCTCACAAGTAGTAATGAATATCGCCGGCACCTCCCTCTCAGACACACCAGGTATTTATATACCCAGACCAGGTAGCAAGTTAGCCAGAGGGAGGTAGCCTCTAGATCCTAAAGACAGCCAGCCTCTAAGAAGATGTCTGCAATGCCAAACATAGAGATCTCCTGCAACCAACTGCAGGGCGACTGTCTATCACCTCTGATACACATGTGACAATATCCTTTATAAAATGTGGAACCCAAAATGGATTCCATACTCTAGATGTGGCCATGCAAGTGATTTATAAAGGGACAACAATACATTTGGATTGCAGGATTTTATCTCTCTTTTTATACACCCTAAAATCTTGTTTACTTTTGCGGCTGCTGCTTGACATTGAGTATTGCTGCTCAGTTTACCTGTAACCAGAATGCCCAAGTCCTTCTCCTGTTCCGTAGTCCTGAGTATACTCCCATTTAATGTATATGCAGCAATAGGATTTCTCCTTCCTAAGTGCATTACTCTACATTTCTCAACATTAAAACTAATTTGCCAAGTACTTGCCCATTCAGTCATCTTATCCAGATTGTTTTGCAATATTGTAATGTCAAGGTCAGATTTTAATATCCTATGTAGTTTGGTGTCGACAGCATAGACTGACATTTTACTCTCAATGTCATCCAAAAGGTCATTAATAAAGAGATTAAAAAGAATTGGTCCTAGCACAGATCTCCGTGGTATCCCACTGCTGACTATATCCCATTTAGAGAACAAACCATTTATGATGACTGTTTCCTGTCGTTTAGTCAATTCTTCTTAATCACCCAGACGTCTAAATTTAGGAGAAATACACTATTATCCTTATGTTGTCTTTTAAATTTATGTGTTTTTCTTTGGTTGGTCAAGAAGGACAGACAATTGATTGTATTAGCCTGCATGTTGACACTTGAGCTGATATTTACTGCAACTTATGGTCTGTTATCTCTGGTGACAGAGACTGAGGGTCATGAAACAATGATGTTTACTAAAATGCTGATTACATGTTGTCCCATTCCAGCTAGCTTATTGACTAGCTAAACAGGAGGACAAATTGCACATCTATTAGATGGTCTAACAATGTAAGTTATACTCCTCTCATCTCCCCCCTGACCAGTGGATAATGTCTAAAAGGACAGTTGTGAATTATAAAAGGAGTCTCTGCCTCTGTATTAGAGAGACTTTACAAAAACACAGCAACCAGAACAGATGGCTCCCTCAAAAGGAATACAGAGCTACTCCAGTGAATATCACTAAACTCTTAGAGATGTTATGAAGAAATCCAGGTTGGGACACTCCAGTCACCTTGCCACATATCTCACTGCTCTATTCCCAGTAGTAAGGGTGAGACTCTGTAACTTGTACCATTTTGTGTATTTGCTGGGACTGTTCTATATGTTTATTGTTTGTTTAGTGGTTCAATAAAGTATTGCCACACCGTTTTACCCTCACCCTGTGTTGTCTGAGTAGTATTATGCCCACAGAGGACCAAGGGTCTTTACATATTGGTGGCAATAGTGGGATACTACTCAGCCTTGCTGATTCGGGGGAAGCGGCAGGGGACTGGTGTCTTTAGACACCGTCCAAGGGCTCCACAAAAAGGGAGGCATATAGACAGACCCAGCAGACCATAGATAAGGCATACACAGCCGGTTCCGGACGCCACCATGTCCAACCCCACCAGCTCGGCCTTGGGAGGAGAACTATAGAGAATTTACAGCCGAAACAATAAACGGAGACTAAAGGAGCTGTGCCAGCTTCGACGGATTGAATACCGGGCCACCGACACTCGGTCGGATTTGATGCAGGAATTGGTCAGTTGGAATGCCCAGAATGTCGTAAAGGACAATGAAAACTCCATTGAGGTGGACCCAGGGGAATTAAACTGTTTGCCAAATCCAGGATCCAATGGTAGTCTGGAATCAAATACCCAGTCCCAAGCAGCCTGAATTCAGGAATTGTTGATCGCATTGGGACCCGGAGCTACAAGCGAGGAGAGGGCTTGTATTATAGAATTGGTTTTGGGAGTTCCAGTACCCCTATCGCCAGCTCCGGACCCTACTTCAATGATGGCCCACAACCAAGGAAATCATCTATGCTACAGAGTAGTGCCAATGTTTAATGAGTCCAACACAGAGGTTGATGGACATCTGTAAGATTTTGAGACCCTGATGCTGATGCACCAGTGACCCACAGCTGATTGGACCAACTACCTGTGGATTAGTTTGACTGATCAGGCACGGGATGCTGTCCGGTTGCTTGGGCCTCAGGATTACCTGGACTTTTTTACTGTTAAGAATGCCCTGTTGGCACTTTTTACTATCACCACTAAGAGATATCGCACCAAGTTCTGGACTTTGTCTCGCCAGGGGGCCTCCTATGTAGTATTTGGCGGTCAACTCTGATCACATTGCAACCGTTGGCTCGATGGTCACGCTGCCCACTCTGCTGATGCCCTCTGGGACCTGATCATTCTCGAGCAACTTATGAAGAAAATGTTCCCAGAAATATGAGAGTGGGTAGCCGACCGGAAGCCGGAGACCCCAGAACAAAAAGCCCGATTGGCCAACAAATTCACAGCCAATCGTCCCCACTGGAGACCCGATATGACCACCGATCCCAGGAAACCCCTCTACCAAGGATTCGAGCAGCTACCACCCATTCAAGCAGGACTCTCCCCCTACCCAATAGAAAACCCAACAGGACAAAGGTTTACACACAGGACCCGTGATTTGCCCAATCCACTAAGCCATTATAAGTGCGGGAACCTTGGACACATGGCCAAAGATTGTCTAAAGGGCCGGGACTCCATGCCTGGAGCCCGTCTGCCCGCCCAACTGGTCAACATCTGCCAAGATGAGCCATCAGGGTCTGAGGGACACTACCCTCAGGATACACCAGCAAAGGAGGAAGTGACATTCCCTGTTCACACTATAAGGCAGGTTGACCACTGTACACCAGCCAACCTCCATAACCACTTCCAGCCAGTCAAGGTCAGTGATATCAAGGCCCAGGGACCTCAGAAACTTGAACCTTCCATCACCTTTGCCAGTTCAGATATTGCACCCTCAGAACACCATTTACCAGGCTGTCAAGTGACTATCTCCCGGCATTTATGTGGGCAATTTACCTGCCAATGTACGGAAAAAGGAGCTGGTGGAGTTGTTCTATTGGTATGGGTGAATCCGTACCATTGAGCTGAAGAATCATGCAGGAGCCAGTGCCACCTTCATCAGCATCCAGGATCAGCAGGATGTGGAGAACACCGTATGCAGACGCAATGGATATGAGTTTGGTTCTCGTCACTTACATGTGAAGTTTCCCAGGTTAAGCCAGATATCATGGGGAGGATGTGGAGAAGTCCCCCGGAGGAACGGACCCCCTCCCTAGCGAACTAAATACAGAATCCTCGTCTCCGAGCTTCCCCCATCAGGAAGTTGGCAGAATGTAAAAGATCATATGAGAGAAGCTGGAAGTGTCTGCTGTGCTGATGTGCGCAAGGATGGCATGGGGATTGTGGAGTTTATTTGCAACGAAGATATGGAATATGCTTTGAGGAAACTGGATGATACAAAGTTTCATTCTTATGATGGTGAGACCTCTTACATTCGTGTCTGTGCTTAAAGGCATGATGATGGATGGTGCCTGATAAGGGTGATAGGAAACCTATCATGTCTGGCTAATTAAGAAGGGGAAGATATGTGACAACACAGCATTTCTTCTTAATCACCCAAATGTCTAAATTCAGGAGAAATGCACTGTTATGCCTATGTTGAATTTTACATTTCTGTGTATTTCTTTGGTTTGTCAAGAAGGACAAGTGATTGTGTAAGCCTGCATGCTGACACTTGAGCTGATATTTACTGCAACTTATGGTCTGTTATCTCTGGTAACAGGGACTTAGGGTCATTAAACGATGTTTGCTAAAATGCTGATTACATATTGTCCCAGGCCAGCTAGCTTATAGACTGGCTAAACAGGAGGACAAATTGCAGGTCGATTAAACATTCTAACAATGTAAGTTAAACTCATCTCACTTCCCCTCTTATCTGTACAGTCATGGCCAAAAGTTTTGAGAATGACACCAAAATTATATTTTCTCATGATCTGCTGGCCTCTGGTTTTTATTAGTGTTTGTCTGATGTTTATATCACATACAGAAATATAATTGCAATCATATTATGAGTACCAATAGGTTATATTGACAGTTAGTATGAGTTAATGCAGCAAGTCAATATTTGCAGTGTTGCCCCTTCTTCTTCAAGATCTCTGTAATTCGCCCTGGCATGCTCTCAATCAACTTGTGGACCAAATCCTGACTGATAGCAGTCCATTCTTGCATAATCAATGCTTGCATTTTGCCAGAATTTGTTGGTTTTTGTTTGTCCACCTGTCTCTTGATGATTGACCACAAGTTCTCAATGGGATTAAGATCTGGGGAGTTTCCAGGCCATGGACCCAAAATCTCTATGTTTTGTTCCATGAGCCATTTAGTTATCACCTTTGCTTTATGGCAAGGTGCTCCATCATGCTAGAAAAGGCATTGTTGGGCGCCAAACTGCTCTTGGACGGTTGGGAGAAGTTGCTCTTGGAGGACATTCTGGTACCATTCTTTATTCATGGCTGTGTTTTTAGGCAAGACTGTGAGTGAGCCGATTCCCTTGGCTGAGAAGCAACCCCACACATGAATGGTTTCAGGATGCTTTACAGTTGGCATGAGACAAGACTGGTGGTAGCGCTCACCTCTTCTTCTCCGAATAAGCTGTTTTCCAGATGTCCCAAACAATCGAAAAGGGGATTCATCAGAGAAAATGACTTTGCCCCAGTCCTCAGCAGTCCACTCCCTGTACCTTTTGCAGAATATCAGTCAGTCCCTGATGTTTTTTCTGGAGAGAAGTGGCTTCTTTGCTGCCCTCCTTGAAACCAGCCCTTGCTCAAAGAGTCTCCGCCTCACAGTGCGTGCAGAAGCACTCACACCAGCCTGCTGCCATTCCTGAGCAAGCTCGGCACTGCTGGTAGTCCGATCCCGCAGCTGAAACAGTTTTAAGATACGGTCCTGGCGCTTGCTGGTCTTTCTTGGGCGCCCTGGAGCCTTTTTGACAACAATGGAAGCTCTCTCCTTGAAGTTCTTGATGATGCGATAGATTGTTGACTGAGGTACAATCTTTGTAGCTGCGATACTCTTCCCTGTTAGGCCATTTTTATGCAGTGCAATGATGGCTGCACGTGTTTCTTTAGAGATAACCATGGTTAACTGAAGAGAAACAATGATACCAAGAACCAGCCTCCTTTTAAAGTGTCCAGTGATGTTATTCTTACTTAATCATGACTGATTGATCGCCAGCCCTGTCCTCATCAACACCCACACCTGTGTTAATGGATCCATCACTAAAACGATGTTAGCTGCTCCTTTTAAGGCAGGACTGCAATGATGTTGAAATGTGTTTTGGGGGTTAAAGTTCCTTTTCTGGGCAAATATTAACTTTGCAAGTACAGTAATTGCTGTGAAGCTGATCACTCTTTGACATTCAGGAGTATATGCAAATTGCCATTACAAAAAATGAAGCAGTAAACTTTGGAAAAATTACTATTTGTCTCATTCTCAATACTTTTGGCCATGACTGTAGATAATGTCTAAAAGGACAGTTGTGAATTATAAAAGTTCTATTATAAAGAGGGTTCTGCCTCTGTATCAGAGAGACTTTACAAAAACACAGCAACCAGAACACATAGCTCCCTCAAGAGGAATGCAGATCTATTCCAGTGAATATCACTAAACTCTTAGAAATGTAATGAAGAAATCCAGGTTAGGACACTCAGGTCACCTGGCCACATATCTCACTGCCTTATTCCCGACGGGCCAGCAGAAGGGTGAGACTCTGTAACTTGCACCAGCTTGTGTATTTGCTGGGACTGTTCTATATGTTTATTGTTTTTTTGGTGGTTTAATAAAGTATTGCCACACTGTTTTACCCTCACCCCACGAGTAGTATTATGCCCACAGAAGACCCCGGGTCTTCACATTCACTATAAGGCTGTTATGTGGTACAGTATCAAATGCCTTTGCAAAGTCCAGAAAAATCACATCAGATGCATTACCAACATCCAGATTTGCACTTACCACTAGTGTTGAGCCACCCCCGTAGTGTTCGAGTTCGGTTCGGTTCGTCGAACACCCGTGTGTTCGCCGAAGTGTTCGTCGAACTGTTCGTCGAACACCTTCGAACACCGTTAAAACCAATGGCAGGCAAACAAAAACACATAGAAACACATAGAAAACACCTTCAAAGGTGTCCAAAAGCTGACAAACTGCTCAGAAGACATAACTAACACATGAAAAAGTGACAAGTACATATAGTCATGCGAAAATAAAAGAGGTGGAGGAGTAAAAGGAGGGGGAGACACAGATATAGGCATGTCATGCCCTTCTAAAATCCAAAAAGTGAGAAGCCGACACGGCCAGTCCGCTCCTGCCCGTGCCACCTCCGTGTCGCTGGGTTTGTGCCAGAGCCGCGGTGAACCCTGACGGCCAGCCCCCCTCTCCCAATACTGGTGCCTGTCCGCTGGTGGGTCGAGCGAGCCCCCCTGTGGTGGAGGCAGCTCTAAGCTTTTTAATTTAAATTGTCTCTCTAATTTGAATGAATACACTTTAAATCCATTTACACGGATCTATTGGAGGGCAAGTCTCATGCCAGCAGCCGCGGTAATTCCAGCTCCAGTAGCGTCCACTAAAGCTGCTGCAGTTAAAAAGCTTTTATAAGGATCGAGCTCGGCTGTCCACCGCAAGGCATCCTACTGCCAGTCCCAGCCCCTATGCCTTGGGGTGCCTCCTGATGCTCTTCACTAAGTATCCCATGGTCCCGAAGCATTTCCTTTGAAAAAATTAAGTGTCTAAACTACAGGTGGTGCAGCTTGCTTAACAGCCGGGATAATCCGCTCACTAGCAGACACTGCTACTAGGCACAAAGTATTTCCTGGGCTAGATGCAGTTAAAAATTTGTAAGTAGATACTCTCGTTGGATGCTGAGAAAGCATTCCATAGAGTCTCCTGGCACGCCATATATGATTCTCTTAAAAAGCTTGGGGTAGGGGTCTAGGGGACCCTTTTATAGCCAAAATCACGGCCCTGTATCGCAATACGTCACCTAGGCTGAAGATAAATGGAACTGTAGCACCCTGAGGGCTCGGTTGCTACAGACGTATTGCACCTCACCCAGAGGTGTGATATCTCACTCTCAGGTAAGGATGGAGTGTGGATCAGGACCCGACACCTGCATGCATTACACCACATTGCCGTGGGGCAGGGCGACCAATATGCCCCTGAGATGGGCACGACAGTCCCTGTCCCTGGCTGGAGTGGGGGGAGGGAACACTGAGGAAGGGGAACCCTGTAGTGCAGGAGCAGGGAGGAAGCAGTTCCTGGGTGCATTGAGAAGGGAGTATAAAAGGTGGGCACCATCTTAGTTCAGTGCAGAGAAGTCTGAGCAGAAGTGGCAGGGAGCAGGGGCTCTGCATGAGCTCTGCTCCGGAGGCGGGCCTAGTAACAGAGGCCCAGGCCTGGAAGAGGGAGAAGGAAGGAAGAGGAGCGGAGAAGGCTCCAGGAACGAGGAATGAAGGGATTCCAGGGGTGCGGACGGGCGAGTCGCCACCGCACGCCCGAATCCACCTGCGTGGAGGGGTCAGGCCAAAGGGGGAGACCGGTCCCCGAACTAGTGGAGGCAGTAAACGACCCTCAGCTAGAAACCGGAGGCTCTGACATTTTATGTGGCGCAGCCCCTCGCTACACCCGCTAGGAAGGCACCACATAGGGTCAGGGAAACTGGCGCCAAGTTTACCAAGAGGAGGCCCGAGGCAGCCGGACAGAAGTGTTGGTAAGAAAGGCCAGACAAAGGACACACAAAGGGGGTCCTGTGAAGTGCTCCAAAGTTATCTGGGAGTTGTCTGAGCCCCTCACTTGGTGAGCACAGTACGACGTGGGCAGCCGTTACCTGCAGACGTGGTCTGGATAATAAGAACTGTGAGTAAAGGCCCTGAACTGCATCACTGACTCCGTGTCGTTACTGCTGCTGCCCTGCACCATCACCCCCATCCTCCGCATACACTGCCCTGAGGCTATACTCCTCCCGTGGGGAGTTATGCTACGCTCTGCTGCACCCACAACACCAGCCTCAGTGGTCTGCCCTGTAGCGGCGGTTCACTCTGACCGCAATCCACGGGTGGCGTAGTCGGACATTTAAACATGAAAACCACATAAATAGTTCCGCCACTGGTTTGACCGCCCTGAGCCACGGAACTGGGTCGCCGCCACGAAGACTACAACCACCAGCATCCACCAAAAAGGGTCCGGCTCCGGGTGTCCCAAGGCCCAGGGGGTGCGTCAGAACATTTTCATCACCTTTCACAATCACCAATGGGACAAGGCAGTGATGTCCTCTGTCCCCTCTCTTATACATCCTAGTGACGGAGCACCTGCTCTCATCAATTCGCCATAACCCCAATATTAGGTGGATTGAGGTGGGAGGCACCGAGTACAAGTGCTCTCTATTTGCTGATGATGTCCTAGTATATATCACTCAATCACATATATCCATCCATGCTGTTATGGCTGAAATAGATCACTTTGTTACATGGTAAAATTTTAAAATCAATGCAGCGAAGTCTGAGGCCCTCGATGTCTCCCTCCCCAAATCCATATAGGATTCCATCCAGTCCAACTTTCCCTTTGCCTAGCCCTCACAGGGTATCAAATACTTAGGAATTCCTATTCATAGAGACCTCTCCCATCTATGTTATCTTAATTTTGGGTCCTTTATTGAACAACTCCATACAGACCACGGTTGGCAAGTTAGAACTGTAAGATTCACTACGTGAACCACTGGTGTTTTGTGGAAAAGCACATGTACACTGCATTCCAAATTATTATACAAAAAGTGTTTAGGAGTGATAAGGGAAGAATTTGTTTGTTTGTCAGTTAAACTCATTGATGGTGATGTGTGTCAGGGCTCTTTATATCACTGTAAGCAATTGCAGACACCTGTGCTAATTAGTTTGGCAGGTGTGTCCAATGAAAGGCAAGACTACTTAAGAAGGCTCTCTCACATTATTAAGCAGCCTACATTTTCTGCCAAAATGGGAAAGAAAAAGGATGTGTCGGCTGCTGAGAAGCAACAAATTGTGGAGTGTTTAGGTCAAGGCATGACTACAATCAACATTGTGCGATGATCAGGATGAAGTGTCTTGGCAATCAAGAAGTATGTAGCTGATTCACAGTACACACGTGTGCGTGCTGATAAGGGCAAATTGAGGACTCTTTCCTACAGGCAATTACGTCAGGTTGAAAGAGCAGCGGCAAAAAAGCCTTGTCATAGCAGCAGACAAGTTTTTGAAGCTGCTTGTGCCTCCAACGTCCCCCGAACAACAAGATGCAGGGTCCTTCAGAGGTTTGCAGCTGTGCATGCGCCATCCTGTCGACCTCCTCTATCCACTTCACACAAGCAGAAACGGCTCCAGTGGGCCAAACATTACATGAAGACTGATTTCAAAACTGTTTTGTTCACGGATGAGTGCCGTGCAGCGCTCGATGGTCCAGATGGATGGAGTGGAGGATGGCTGGTTGATGGACACCCCACGCAAACACGGCTACAGCGCCAACAAGGAGGAGGTGGAGTAATGTTTTGGGCTGGAATCATGGGGAGAGAGATTGTCGGCCCCTTTAGGATCCCTGAAGGCGCTAAAGATGAACTCCATAATGTATGTGGATTTTCTCAAACAGCACTTCCTGCCATGGTTCAAGAAGAAGAACCGTGTATTTCACAGCAAGATCATTTTTCTGCATGATAATGCACCATCTCATGCTGCACATAAAACATCTGCATCTCTGGCTGATATGGGCATAAAAGGGGACAAACTTATGGTGTGACCCCCATGCTCCCCTAACCTCTACCCCATTCAGAACCTTTGGAGCATCATTAAAAGGAGTGTCTATGATGGCGGGAGGCAGTTCACATCTAAGCAACAGCTCTGGGAGGGTATTCTGTCCTCATGCAAAACAATTGAAGCAGAAACCATCCAAAACCTGACAAATTCAATGGACGAGAGAGTTCAGAAGCTCCTTTCGAACAAGGGGTCCTATGTGAAAATGTAACATCACCTAGAATAAAGTTTTGAGTTGAAAACTGTTTGATTTCAGTTTCTAACAACCTGCTAATGCTTATAATTTCAAAAATGACCATTTTTTTGGTCTTTATTAAAATGAAAAGGTTGATCGAAAAGTTTGGGGGATCTAAGAGTGTGGCAACCCAGTAGTCATGATTACTTCGAATTCTGACAATATGAGGGTCATGCTGCAGGTAGTGCAGCAAGAAGGCACTTATGTGCCTTGCGCATCTCGGAGCCCCAAAATTATTTTCCGGGCTAGATGCAGCTAAAAATTATTTTTAATTTTAAATCTGGTGAAGCTTTAGTATAGATGGCCTAATAGGATCAGTGCTGCACACTGCTACAAAGCCCAAATTATTTTAAAGTCAAGATACAGATAAACATGATTAGTAATTTGAAAGCTTAAAACGGTTGGTAGGGTGATTTTAACCAATCATCAAGCTTTTACTCTCCCCAGGATGACACAGGGGTAGAAAAGTCGTTTCGGATCCATGATTTGTTCATCTTTATGAACGTGAGTCTGTCTACATTATCAGTGGAGAGCCGCGTGCGCTTATCTGTCAGCACACCACCAGCAGCGCTGAACACACGTTCAGACAGAACGCTGGCTGCGGGGCATGACAAGATCTCCAAGGCGTAAGTGGCTAGCTCCGGCCATTTATCCAGATTGGAAGCCCAAAAAGAGCAAGGGTCCAGTGACACAGTCGTGGCTTCAATGTTTACTTGGAGATACTCCTGTACCATCGTCTCTAGGCGTTGACTATGTGTCAGACTTCTTGTCTCCTGTGGCCTTGCAAAGGATGGGCTAAAAAAGTGGTGAAATGATTCCGCAAAATTGATGTTACCAGCAGATACTGTGGTTCTGTTACGGTTTGAGTGCTGAACACTTGACGGTCCCACGGTGGCAAGTTGGAACTGTGAGATTCACTACGTGCACCACTGGTATTTTGTGGAAAAGCACATGTAAGATTCTGCAACAGTCTCTGCTGATACTCCTGCATGCGTGCATCCCTTTCTATGGCAGGAATAATTTCTGCAAATTTACTTTTGTACCGGGGATCTAACAGTGTGGCAACCCAGTAGTCAGGATTATTTCTAATTCTCACAATTCGAGGGTCATGTTGCAGGTAGTGCAGCAAGAAGGCACTCATGTGTGTTGCGCATCCAGGAGCACCAAGTCCCTGTTGTGTTGGTGGCGAGGTAACAATCATGCTTCCTTCCTCTGTCCTCTCCCCCCAACCTCGCACAACAGAAATGTGATCAAGGTCTCCCTCATCTGATGAGTCTTCCATCAGTTCGTCCTCCACTTCTTCCTGGGCTCCTGCACCTTCCTCACTAGTTTGGCTGCTACCATGCGCCCTGGTAAAACCATCTCCCCCACCCTCACATGCCTGCCGCCTTGGTGCTGCCTACCGTCTGGACCTTGCAAATGTTAGCCCTTCCGCATACAACTCCTCCTCCTCTACTTCCTCCACCTCCTCTTGTGCCACCACCTGACTCCGAATTCTGTTTAACATGTGCTCCAGCATGTAAATCACCGGAATAGTCATGCTGATAATGGCATCGTCAGCACTAAACATCTTCGTCGCCATTTCAAAACTGTGCAGAAGGGTGCATAGGTCCCTGATCTGAGACCACTCCTCCAGCGTGATTTGCCCCACCTCTGAATCTCGTTGGCCCAGGCTATACATCAGAACGTATTGCACCAGGGCTTGTCGGTGCTGCCACAGTCGCTGCAACATGTGCAGAGTTGAATTCCACCGGGTAGGCACATCGCATTTTAGCCGGTGAAGTGGCAGGCCCAACGACTTCTGTAGAGATGTAAGTCGCTGAGCTGCGGGATGCGAACGGCGGAAGTGAGCACACAGCGACCGTGCCCTCTGCAGAAGGCCATCTAGTCTGGGATAGTGGGCTAAAAATTGCTGGACAACCAGGTTCAACACGTGAGCCATACAAGGCACGTGTGTGACATTGCCCCGGCGAAGGGCCGCACCCAGGTTTGCAGCATTGTCGCACACGGCCTTCCCTGGTTTCAGGTCCAGTGGAGACAACCATTCATGAAATTGGTTCTCCAGAGCTGACCACAACTCCTCAGCTGTGTGACTCACATTTCCCAGACATTTCAATGTAAAAACCGCCTGATGACGTTGAGCCCTACTGCCAGCATAGTAAGGAGGTGTGCAGGATCCCTTCTGCGCAGTTAGAAAGCTTGTGGCATGACCAGACAGGCTTTGGGTGCAGGTGGAAGACCGAGAGGAGGTTGAGGAGGCAGAAGCAGTGGAGGAACTTTGAGATAAAGAGGATTGACGCACAACTCGTGGGGACGGCAAGACTTGGACAGCAGCCCCTTGTCCTGCTGTCACCATAGTTACCCAGTGCCCAGTCAGCGACATGTAACGCCCCTGTCCATGCCTACTCGTCCAAGTGTCTGTGGTGAAATGCACCCTGTCACACACAGAGTTTCTCAAAGAAGCGGTGATGTTGTGTGCGACATGCTGGTGGAGCGCAGGCACACCTTTCTTTGAGAAGTAGTGCCGACTGGGCATCTGGTACTGGGGCACTGCGACGGACATAAGGTCTCGAAAATCCTCTGTGTCCACCAGGCGGAAAGGCAGCATTTCTGTAGCCAAGAGCTTGCAGATGGTGAAATTCAACCTCTTAGCTTTCTCATGGCTAGGAGGAAATGGTCTTTTACTTGTCCACATCTGAGGGACCGAGGGCTGGCTATTGTGCTTAGACGGGGTTGATAAGGGTGTCCCCGGCAAACTGCCGGTCTGTGAGGAAGATGCAGGCGGACATGTTAGATTGCCTTGATCCAAAGGTGGTGCTATCGATGTCGGACAGCGCTCAACACCAGCTGGTGTTACCACCTCCAAAGAAAATGATGACCTGCCAATCACGCTGGCTGTTGCGGGTAAAGAGGTGGCAGGTCTGCGCCCCAAAACAGGTGTGACTGCTGTCCCCCCAGTCACAGAGGATGAAGAGGCCGCGGATGCACACGATATGGCAGACGGTGATTGGCCCGGCCGGCTAGGCCGCATTGTAGCACACTGAGCTTCCCACTGCAACTTATGCTTCATGTCCATGTGCCGGTTCATGCATGAAGTACTCAAACTATGTATTTTTTGGCCTCTACTTAGCTTTTGCTGATAAATGTTACAGATAACACGAGTTGGGTCATCTTTATCGATCTGAAAAAATGCCCAGGCTATGCAAGGCTTAGCACCCATGCGACCTGAAGAGCCACCACGACTTGTGGTGAGAGGCAGAGTTGTGTTTGAGGATGCAGTTGTTGACGTGCTTCCAGTACTACGTCTCTGTCCAGGAAGGCGCAACCTGACCTCGTCGTCACTAGCATCTTCCTCCACCTCCTCTGCTGACCTCATCTCTTGGCTGACTGTGGGTTGACAGTAAGTGGGATCTCCGACCTCATCATCATCACCCTGTGCGTTATCACACCCGTCGTCCTCAGAGCCAACCTGTTCCTGCCCTGACAAAAAACTAAAGTTGTCGCTCCAATCAGGTATTTGAGTCTTATCATCGTCTTCCTCATTGTCTCCACCAACAGGAGTTACAGTTTGGGAATGAGGGTCTACATTATGGTCAGAACCTTCTGCGTCTGGTCCTGGATCCGACTCATAAAGATTCTGGGCATCAGTGCAGATCATTTCCTCGTCTGGATTCACAGAAGCGCTGGAGTCGACCTCTGATTCCCAGGCTATAGTATGAGTAAACAGCTCTGCAGACTCAACCATCTGTTCTACCTCATACTCAGACGGGCAGCTGGAGATTTGGGAGATGTGAGGAAGCAAGTGCGATTTGGGTGACACCTTTGAGGACTGGAGTATTTGTGATGTTGAAGTTGATGTGGAGGAGAGCCCACTTAAAGGAGCACTTGATATCCGTTGAAGCACCTGCTGTTTTTGTGCCTCATCTGGAATTTGTAGCGATTGGCGTGGCCGTAAGAAAGGGATCTTATCACATTGTCCGCTAAAAGAAGTAGACATTTTAGTTTGGCTGGAAGATGGTCTTTCTTCTGCAGATGTTACTGTTGCTTTAACACCTACCCCACGGACACAACCTTTTTTCCCCTTCCCAACACGCCTATTCCCCTTTCCACCAGCAGCAGGCCTTTTTCCACTCATTTTGGTGGTTAACTAATTCACAACTCTGGAGTTGTTTGCACAAAAAAACAATGGATGGTAACCGAGCAGAGCTGAGTGGCCAAACTGTGGTATTAGGCCAAAACTATTGGCTGGGTTAGATGCAGAAAAAAATTATTTTTAATTTGCAACCTGATGGAGGTCAGTATAGATGGACTAATAGACCAAGTCCCACACACTGCTAGAAGCCCAAATATTTTTTCAGAGCTAGATGCAGAAAAAAATTATTTTTAATTTGCAACCTGATGGAGGTCAGTATAGATGGACTAATAGACCAAGTCCCACACACCGCTAGAAGCCCAACTATTTTTTCAGAGCTAGATGCAGAAAAAAATTATATTCAATTTGCAACCTGCTGGAGGTCAGTATAGAAGGACTAATAGACCAAGTCCCACACACCGCTAGAAGCCCAACTATTTTTTCAGAGCTAGATGCAGAAAAAAATTATATTCAATTTGCAACCTGCTGGAGGTCAGTATAGAAGGACTAATAGACCAAGTCCCACACACCGCTAGAAGCCCAACTATTTTTTCAGAGCTAGATGCAGAAAAAAATTATATTCAATTTGCAACCTGCTGGAGGTCAGTATAGAAGGACTAATAGAACAAGTCCCACACACTGCTAGAAGCCCAAATATTTTTTTCAGAGCTAAATGAAGAAAAAAATTATTTTTAATTTGCAACCTGATGGAGGTCAGTATAGATGGACTAATAGACCAAGTCCCACACACTGCTAGAAGCCCAAATATTTTTTCAGAGCTAGATGCAGAAAAAAATTATATTCAGTTTGCTACCTGATGGAGGTCAGTATAGATGGACTAATAGAATGATGCTATGCCCAAAAGATTTTACTTCACTAGGTGCAGTAAAAAAATTGGTATTCTATACACAGGTGTTATATCTTGCAACACAGATAGGCTACTCCACTGACTAACACACTCTGCAATAGGCCAAAAAGGATTAGCTTTGCTAGATTCAGCCAAATGCTGTGAAAAAAACTTGCACAGCACTGGCACAGACCTGCCTGGCAAAAACTGATAGGAACTCATGTAACCTAGTCCTGAAAAGGACTCCAATTACAATTAGTCTTTACTCCCACAACCTATCTATTTAAGAGCACAGACCTCCCTGATAAAAGTCGTAGGAAATGCTGTAACCTAGTCCTTAAAAGGACTGCAATCACAACTATTCCCTACTCCCAAGCTATCTGTATATTTGTGCGAAAATTGGCTTGAAATTAACAAGGTATAGCGCACACAGCAACAGCGGTGCCGTCTAACACGCAGCTGCAGCAGTGAGAAAATGGTGGCGACGGGGAAAATGGCTTGGTCTTATAGGGCAAGGACATGTGACATACACTGCCAATGACACATGCCCTTGCTTGTGTGAAAAAAAGCACTTCGCTCCATGTGTGCGCTGCTGATAGGCTGACAGATTGCACCTCCCCACTGCAAATGCGGGAAAGAGAAAAAAAAATGGAGATCTTCATTGTTCCTGCAGAGATCCATCCCCTGCCCCTCCCCCCACCCCGCTGTACACTCAAACTGCGTATTAACATTCATTTTCATCATTACTGAGAAAAAATCCAGTTATGATTTTGGTGCACGAACAGTTATCGAACATAACCTCGAACAGCCGAATTTTTCTCAAATTGTTCGTGTTCGCCGAACGGCTCGAACACCGCCCAAAACAGCTCGAATTTGAGATTGGCGAACAGTTCGAGTAGAACAACGCTCATCTCTACTTACCACCTCATAGAAACCCAACATGTTGGTTAGGCACAACTTATCTTTCATGAATTCGTGCTGGTTGTCAGTTATTATATTATTCTTTGCAATATATCTCTGCAGGTCATCTCTTCTGATGCCCTCAAAAACTTTGCACACTACTGATGTCAGACTTAATGGACGGTAGTTAACTTGATCCACCTTCTTACCTTTCTTAAATATCGGTACCAGATCAGCCATCCTCCAATCCTGTTGCACCAGCACTGTTACAAGACAGTCTAAGAATATGAGATACAGCTGTCTGTCAATTAATGAGCTCAATTCCCTCAGTATCCATGGATGAATGCCATATAGGTTGAGGGATTTGTCAATGTTTAATTTGCTCAGATGCAGGTGTAGTTCTTTTTGCGTTAGGCTGTCTGCCCACTATGCGTTTTTTAAGCGTTTCCGCAGCGGCGATTCCACTGCAGAAACACTTAAA
The DNA here is from genome assembly GCF_046119375.1 of Phyllobates terribilis. Taxonomy (NCBI): domain Eukaryota; kingdom Metazoa; phylum Chordata; class Amphibia; order Anura; family Dendrobatidae; genus Phyllobates; species Phyllobates terribilis. The sequence goes on along the minus strand of NW_027362770.1, from coordinate 40,999,601 downwards.
AAATGCTTGTTAGAAGGTCTGCCATGTTTCACATGAGGTGGAAATTTCCGCTGCGGATTATCATTGCGGAAAAATACGCAGCACTACCAATTATTTTGCGGTAGTGCTGCGTTATCGCCGCTATTGACTTGCATTGGAGCGCATGGAATCTGCATCACTGCATTTGTACATGTGGAATCCATGCGTTTCAATGTGCGATGGTACCCGGGTTTGAAGAAGAGGAGACTCTCCTCCGGACCCGGGTACCATAGCACCTGTAAAAAAAAGAATAAAATAAAAAATAAATATTATACTTACAGTACCTTCTGATGGCCCCCGGAGTCCTTGTCTCTGGTTGCCGGCTGCTCACGGTAGACTAAAGGACCTGCGCTGATGTCATTTAGTCATGTGACGGGTCACGCCACCGCTGACATCGGCAGGTCCTTAAATCTACCGCGAGCTGCCGGCAAGCAGAGACAAGGACTCCGGGGGCCATCAGAAGGTAAGTATATATTTATTTTTTATTTTTTACCATTCTTTCGGTCATACTATATAAATCCATGCCGTTTGCATGGATTTATATAGTGTGACCAAGTTGTCAAGCACTTTCCAAGTGATGCTAAAATCGCTTCGAAAGGAAAAACGCATGTACAATCCGCATGTACAATCCGCATGCGTTTTTTCTGCCAGGGAGATGCAGAAACGCTCAGGAAAAATCCGGAGCATTTCTGCATCGTGGGCACTAGTTATATCAAGTGGTAAACTGTGATTTCTGCCTTGCTGAATGATCCCTGGAATCGTCAGTTCATTGGTGAACACGGATGAAAAGTGCCTGTTTAATATCTCAACCTTTTCCTTGTTTTCTATAATTATCTTGCTATTATCGAGCCGATGCCATCTGTTTTTTTAATGTTTGGCATTGATGTATTTATAAAACTTTGGGGGATTTATTTAAATTTTGCTGCAGTTTGTGTTTCAGTAGGTAACTTTGCTAGCTTCATTTATTTTTTACATTTCTTATTGAGATCTTTATACTTCTGAAATGTTATTTCTGTATTCAAGCGTTCAAGATTTTGAATGCCCTTTGTTTTTGTCTTATTAAACTTTGTACTGTCTTATTTATCCATAATAGTTTCTTTATATTCCTGGAAATTTTATTACCTGGGGATATTAGTTTTCTACAGGATTCTAGTAGTATTTCCTTAAACATGCTGCATTTACGTTCGGTATCCCCATTTACCATGACATGATCCCAGTCTACACTATTAAGCTCTTCCCTTAATTTGTTGAAATCAGTTTTCCTAAAGTTCCAGGTTTTTACATTTCCTTTTTGAAATATTTTATTGAAAATTACAATGAAACTTACCATATTATGGTCGCTGTTTCACGAATGCTCCCAGATTTGTAGATCTGAAATTGTATCTGGTCTATTTGACAGAGTCAGGTCCAGCAGATTACCTCCCCTGGTTGGTTCATCTACCAGCTGAGAGAGGTAATTGTCCTGAACTGCGGATAAGAATTTGCAGCTTTTAGCACAACTGGAAGATTCTATGTCCCATTGAATATCTGGATAGTTAAAATTCGCCATAATAAGGACCCTATTATTATTTGCTGCCTCTTTAATTTGTTGCAGCATTTCATCCTCTACCTGTTCAGCTATATTAGGAGACTTGTAGCAAACCCCAATTAGCAGCTTTCCACTATTGCCATCCCCATGTACATTTACCCAGACTGACTCTACATTGTTGCAGCTCCCCCCAATGTTGTCATTGAGCACAGGTCTTAAATGTATGTTACCCAAAACATATACAATTTTTTACATGGCCTACAAGTTTTACAATTAACTAATTTTATCAATGTTTTGGGACTAAAGACCTTTAGAGGAGATGCTGTATATGGAGACTAAATGCTTTGTATAGGCAACTCATGTAGTAATGTATACTTATCTACATATTTTCTTTTCCAACACTGAAGAAGTACATCCAACTATCTCCGCTCTAAACTAACTCCAGATATTCTCCTAATCTCCAATTTGATAATATCACACAGTTTTTGATTACTTCTACTTCCAAGAAGCATTACAAATCACGTAGACATTTTGTTATACTCATCTCATTTAACATACCATGACTAATGGGGATTATCAATGAGATTAGAGTAATGAACTTGACCATGCTTCTCATATACCAATGTCAATTTCCGATGAGCTCCAGACCCCACTATATATAGAGTGGTTGTCTAGTGATCACATCCAGGAATCATGAAGATTGCAGTCGCCTTCCTACTAGTAGCTTTCAGCTGCTACTTCAGTAAGTTACACTTTATATATAGTGTTTTTTGTCTGTGTAACGTTTGCACTTTAAAGGGAATTCATAACTTTCAGATGGGAGATTTTATTTTAAGTGGTGTTATGATCTGTGCTGCATCTTCCGCCTCTTCCTTGTAGAACAAGATGTGTCTATTTGTCAAGCAGCTAGCGCCTCTTAGATCTGTGTAATGTTCAGACCCCATTTTTCCCTTCATTAAGGGATTTTTTTTTGTGAAATACTCATGTGTAATCCATGTGTCTAGTTGGCCTGATATGGATAAATAGTGTTTTTATCACTTATTGGGCTGTTGTGTGTTGTCAGAATGTTTTTTTCCCCTGTATTGAAGTTCAGAGTTGACTATGCTTTTGAATAAAAGGGGATCCAACAAAACATATATGCTGCATAATATATGTTTTATTCTACAACGGTAGACAATGGGCATCATATGAACGGCATGGCTTAAGAATGTATATACTGGGGGCATGAATAGAACATTACTAACCTCTTAGATCTGTGTAATGTTCAGACCCCATTTTCCCCTTCATTAAAGGATTTTCTTTTTGTGAAATACTCCATATGTGTAATCAAGGAGGATAGTGGACCTGACATATGCCTAAAGAGTGTCTTTTTATCACATTCTGGACTGTTATGTGTTGTCAGAATGTCTTTTTTTCGCTGTATTGAAGATCAAAGTTGACTATGCTTTCAAATAAAGGGGGATCCTGCAAAAAATATATGCTGCATAATAAATGTTTTATTCTACAACGGTAGTCAATGGGCATCATATGAACAGCATGGCTTAAGAATGTATATACTGGGGGCATGAATAGAACATTACTAACAATGGTATACACAAAGTTGTACACTGAAGTACACTGAAGTTGTGTAACATCAACTGGTATTGCTATTATATATTAAATTGTGTCCCACTTTTTTCTTGCATCAGCTGACTGCATGAGAAGATGTGCTAACAATTGTCAGCAGACCCATATTACTGAATTAAGATGCCTACAAACGGCTTTGGTAACTAAGGATGCTGAACAATTTATTAAGGTTTATATTATATTCCATAGGCCATTACAAGACCATATTAAATGTTCTGTAAATGTGCAGTATGGTTAAACAGGGGTCCAAATCTAATATTGATTTTTATCTAGTGATGGGCGAGCACTAAAATGTTCGGGTGCTCGATGATCAGGTCGAGCAAACTGGAATGCTCGGGTGCTCGACCCAAGCAATGAGCCCAATGTAAGTCTAAGGGAAACGCGAGCATTTTTCAGGTGGCACCACCCGGCGGTCTGCAGAGGGCCTAAAAATTGCCCAAATCGATGGGAACAGTTCTCAAATGACATGGGAACAGCATGGGGAAGACCACTGTTCCATGGGGAAGTCACTGCTGTCAACAACGTTGTCAGAGGTATTGCGCCACTTTTACGGACTCACAATAAAACACACAAAAATGAAACCAAAATGGAAATATGTTAAGGAACATCCTTTCCAGGGTAATGACTTGTATATAAGGCAAAATAAATAACCAAAAACAAAAATACTCCTCCACAGCTTGGGCTATGTTCACACGTTGCGTTTTTGATGCATTTTTGCACTTTTGCATTGCTTTCAACTGTGACAAATGCATTCACCAGGAAATGTCATTTTAACATTTTACAACCTTATCTGGTCATGTGGTGTGTGAGACATGATCAGACACATCCTGTTTCATTTATTTTATAGGGCCATAAGGCAGCCTTTACTATTCTTTAAGGGCCAGCATTCGGCCCTTGCTATTCTTAGAGAGACATCAGCCGTCTATGCTTTGTTGTCCCCATTACTAAAGAGTGGGTCTCTTATACTGTTATTGCTTATGCAGTGAGTGGCAGGTCTGCCCAAAATTTGGACGCACCCCAATACCCCTTTGAAAATTTGGACTCACTCCAATACCCCTTTGAAGAGACTTAGAGGAGGGCCTCCTGAAAACAATTTTCCCATTGTTAGGAAGTGGGTCTCCCATACTGTTTGCCTATGCAGTGAATGCAAGGATTGCCAAAAATTTGGAGGCACTCCAATGCCCCTTGGAAGAGGCGTGGAGGTCAGAGGGCCTCCTGAAAACAATGTTCCCATTATTAGGAAGTGGGTCTCCCATAGTGTTGGCCTATGCAGTGAATGCAAGGGCTGCCAAAAATTGGGAGGCACTCCAATGCACCTTGGAAAAGACGTGGAGGAGGGCCTCATAAAAAAATGTTCCCATTAAAAGGAAATGGGTCTCCCATAGTGTTGGCCTATGCAGTGAATGCAAGGGCTGTCAAAAATTGGGAGGCACTCCAATGCATCTTGGAAAAGACACCCTTTAAAAAAATTATGTGGGTGTTGCATCACGGGCTACTGTCACCCTGGTGATATGGTGGTGGAGGATGAGGATGAGGAGAATGAGGACGACAAGAGCAAATAGCCAAAATCAGAAAGCGTATACCCATGTGTGGGTGTGAAGCAGTGCATGAGAATACACCTCCCAAAAAAGACACTGGATTTGAGGATTTGAGTTTATGTTATGCTGCTAACATTCGGTGGTGCTGAGAAGTCTGGCCCAATCCAGCCCTTGTTCATTTTCATAAGAGTCAGACTGTCAGCATTTTCAGTTGACAGGCCGATGCGCTTATCAGTAGTGTTGAGCATTCCGATACTGTAATATCGGGTATCGGACGATATTCACGGTATCGGAGTTCCGATACTGAGTTCCGGTATTTTTACAATATCGGATACCAGAATCGGAAGTTCCCATAATGCCTGCGCTCTGCAGTGTCTCTGAAGGATGACAAGCTGGATGGCAGCGCTCAGCTGTGATCCAGCCTGTCATCTCAATGCCATCCCAGCGTGGGAGAATTCTCCTGATTGTTTAAAAGCGGGCGGCTTTTTACCACCCGCCGGCTTTTAAACAATCACTCAGCCCCATACTCGCTTCCCCACAGCCTCCCTCCCCGATCCTCCGCTCCCCTCGCCACCTCCCATCCCGATCGTAAGTTAGGACCGGGCGGGGAGCACAGCACCAAGGAGAGGGGAGCGAAGGACCCGAGCGGGGAAGCCGGCAATGAAAAGACTTCACCGCCGGCTTTCCCGTTCTGTGCTGAGCTTTCCCGCCGGTTATTTCAAATGAACAGCTGAGGTATCAGGTGATGCTGATCAGCTGTTCATTTGAAGTCGCCGCGGTGCCCTCAGAGGGTTCATGTGAGTTCATGCTTGACTGCATTGCATGAACTCACATGAACTTTCCCACGGCCGCACAGGTCAGCCACACCTCGCAGACCATCAGCCCGTCATGATTGGTGTGTGCGGGTGTCTGTGCGATGTCTGCGGGTGGGTGCATGCAGGCAGACATAGGCCGATGTGACACTACTACTCCCATCGGCCTATGTCTGTCCCCCGTCCACTCGTGCCAGCAGGATCAGCTCGATAGGAGCAGTAGTTCCCATCAGCCTGATCCTGCTATTTAAATTGCCCTAATGTGTCCCCAATAAATTTTAAATACATGTCATTGGTGGCCAGTGGTTACCAAAAATAAATTAGTTTATACATTACCTGTCCCCGCCGATCGCCACGTAAAATAGAGTAAAAAATAAAAAAATACACCTATACTCACCTAGACACCTAATTCCCCGAAGCCATCGATCTCCTGTAATAAAATATAAAATAATAAACCACAACCTTATCCTTACCCCTCCATAGTAGTCCACGAGTGTCCCACGATGATCTCCAGTTTAGAGCAGCCACATAGAATGTGACCGCTCTGAACCGCTGCCGTCGCTAGAATGACGGGGCCGTAAAGCAGCCCCGTCATTGCATAAGCTAGTTCGCCGGAGTTCAGGCAGCGCTGCTCCGGTCAGCTCCTTTATGGCCCTGCTGTACCGTGAGAAATTCCCACAGTACAGCAGTGCCGTAAAGGAGGTCTCCGGAGCTGCGCTGACTGAATGCATCCGGTGACCTCAGTCAGGGCTCACGCTGCCGGGAGCGGACGTGTTCCCGGCAGCGTGAGCTTACAGCAGCCATGCACAGCTGTCACCATCTCCAGATGTGACAGCTGTGCATGGGAGATCAGCGCAGGAACGTGGACAGGTAACTATTTTTTTTTTAGTAAACTAAGAATTAAATAAAATGGTGTGTTTTATTTCAAATAAATTATTTTTTTCTGGGTGTAGTGTGTGTTTTTTCTTTTTAACACTTTGTAGGTTAGTAATGGGGGTGTATTATAGATGCCCATCATTACTAACCTGGGCTTCATGGCAGCTGGTGCTGACATGAACCCCACCACTATTACCCCCTGCCACCGCACCAGGGCAGCGTGGAAGAGCGAGGCTAAGTGCCAGAATTGGCGCATCTTATGGATGCGCCATTTCTGGGGCGGCTGACGGCTGGTGTTTCTAGCCTGGGAGGGGGCCAATATTCATGGCACCCTTCCTGGGCTATTAATATCAGCCCCCAGCTGTCTGCCTAGCCTTTGCTAGCTATTAAAATAGGGGGGAACCCACGTCATTTTTTTTGGGGGGGGGTCTCCCATTTAATAACTAGTAAAGGCTAGGTATTCAGCTGGGGGCTGATATTAGTAGCCTGGGAAGCTCTGTGGGTATTACCCCCTTCCCAAGCTTCAAACATCTGCCCCAGCTGTCTGCTTAACCTCCGCTAGAGACTAAAATTATGGGGGATCCCACGCCAATTTTTTTTTAATAAATCCTTTATTTTAACACTAAATGACACTTGAGGGGTTAATAAAGATGCAGTTCCTAAATTATTATTTATTTTTTAATTAATTTTACCCAAAAATTTTGAAGTGGGCTTTGCCATATTTTTGTATGCCTGCCAGGTACAGAATCCAGAAACGGGCTGACCCTAACTCCCAGCTGCCTATTTGTACCTGGCCGGACACAACAATATAGGGAAGCCCTTTTTTTTTATTATTTCATGAATTTCATGAAATAAGTTTAAAAAAAAAAAATACGTGGGGCTTCGCCCTATTTTTGTGTCCAGCCAGGTACAACTAAGCAGCTGGGGGCTGGAATCCACAGCGCAGGGTGGCCCAAGCTTTGTGGGCCCCCCCTGCTGCGAACTGCAGTCCGCAGCCACCCCAGAAAATGTTGCGTTCATAGAAGCGCCATCTTCTGGCGCTGTATCCAGCTCATCCAGGGCCCTGATGCGGTGGCTCACTGGGTAATAAAGGGGTTAGGGCCAACTTTGTATTATCCGCTGGCCCTAAGCCCGAAATTCATGGGGTCACGCCAATATTAGACATGACCGCCATGAATTTCTAGTAAAGTATTTAAAAAAACACAACACCCAGAATAAAGTCCTTTCATTGAAATAAACACACAATTCTTTATTGTTCTAAATTAAACTCTACTTACCGTCATGCCCATTCCAGCTGAAGCCAACGATCTCCTGCAATAAAAGTAAAATAATAAAGCAACATCATCCTTACCTTTCGATGGTTCCCAGGACAGCTTCAGCTCTGCTACATTCACATGACAGGCTGGACCGCAGCAGAAAGCTGCCATCCAGCCTGTCATCCCGCAGGCACTGAGAAGCGCAGGCATGCTTGCGCTCCTCAGTGTCTGGCTGTGACGGCATCCCGATGAGCCGACAATGAACTCAGCTTACCTCATGCACGTCACTGACAGCGTGGGAGAATTCTCCTGCGCATGCGGTGAGCGTGAGAGACTTGGCTCATCTGGATGCCGTCACAGCCTGACACTGAGGAGCGCAAGCATGCCTGCGCTTCTCAGTGTCTGCGGGATGACAGGCTGGATGGCAGCTTTCTGCTGCGATCCAGCCTGTCATCTCGATGTAGCAGAGCTGGAGCTGTCCTGGGAACCATCGAAAGGTAAGGATGATGTTGGTTTATTATTTTTCTTTTATTGCAGGAGATCGTTGGCTTCAGCTGGAATGGGCGTGATGGTAGGTATGGTTTAATTTAGAACAATAAAGAATTGTGTGTTTATTTCAATTAAAGGACTTTATTCTGGGTGTTGTGTTTTTTTTAAATACTTTACTAGAAATTCATGGCGGTCATGTAAAATATTGGCGTGACCCCATGAATTTCGGGCTTAGGGCCAGCTGATAATACCAAGCTGGCCCTAACCCCTTTATTACCCAGTGAGCCACCGCACCAGGGCCCTGGATGAGTTGGGTACAGCGCCAGAAGATGGCACTTCTGTGAACGCGCCATTTTCCGGGGTGGCTGCAGACTGCAATTTGCAGAGGGGGGGCCCAGAAAGCTTGGACCTCCCTGTGCTGCAGATTCCAGCCCCCAGCAGCCTAGTTGTACCTGGCTGGACACAAAAATAGGGCGAAGCCCCAGGTATTTTTTATTTTTATTATTTCATGAAATTCATGAACTAATTAAAAAAAAATTGATGTGGGGCTTCGCCCTATATTTGTGTCCAGCCAGGTACAGCAGGCAGGAACGGGCTGCCCCCAACCACCAGCTGCCTATTTGTACCTGGCCGGACACAAAAATATAGGGAAGCCCTTTTTTTTTAATTATTTCATGAAATAATTTAAAAAAAATTGCCGTGGGGCTTCACACTATATTTGTGTCCAGCCAGGTACAGCAGGCAGGAACGGGCTGCCCCCAACCACCAGCTGCCTATTTGTACCTGGCCAGACACAACAATATAGGGAAGCCCTTTTTTTCTTAATTATTTCATGAATTTCATGAAATAATTAAAAAAAAAAATATGTGGGGCTTTGCCCTATTTTTGTGTCCAGCCAGGTACAACTAGGCAGCTGGGGACTGGAATCTGCAGCTCTGGGAGGCCCAAGCTTTCTGGGCCCCACCCGCTGCAAATTGCAGTCCGCAGCCACCCCGGAAAATGGCGCGTTCATAGAAGCGCCATCTTCTGGCGCTGTACCCAACTCATCCAAGGCCCTGGTGCGGTGGCTCACTGGGTAATAAAGGGGTTAGGGCCAGCTTGGCATTATCAGCTGGCCCTAAGCCCGAAATTCATGGGGTCACGCCAATATTAGACATGACCGCCATGAATTTCTAGTAAAGTATTTAAAAAAAACCACAAACACTCAGAATAAAGTCCTTTAATTGAAATAAAGACACAATTCTTTATTGTTCTAAATTAAACCATACTTACCATCGCGCCCATTCCAGCTGAAGCCAACGATCTCCAGCAATAAAAGAAAAATAATAATGCAACATCATCCTTACCTTTCCATGGTTCCCAGGACAGCTCCAGCTCAGCTACATCGAGATGACAGGCTGGACCGCAGCAGAACGCTGCCATCCAGCCTGTCATCTTGTGGACACTGAGAAGCGCAGGCATGCTTGCGCTCCTCAGTGTCAGGCTGTGACGGCATCCCGATGAGCCGAGTCTCTCACGCTCACCGCATGCGCAGGAGAATTCTCCCACGCTGTCAGTGACGTGCATGAGGTGAGCTGAGTTCATTGTCGGCTCATCTAGATGCCGTCATAGCCAGACACTGAGGAGCGCAAGCATGCCTGCGCTTCTCAGTGTACGCGGGATGACAGGCTGGTTGGCAGCTTTCTGCTGCGGTCCAGCCTGTCATCTCGATGTAGCAGAGCTGAAGCTGTCCTGGGAACCATGGAAAGGTAAGGATGATGTTGCTTTATTATTTTTCTTTTATTGCAGGAGATCATTGGCTTCAGCTGGAATGGGCATGATGGTAAGTATGGTTTAATTTAGAACAATAAAGAATTGTGTGTTTATTTCAATGAAAGGACTTTATTCTGGGTGTTTGTGTTTTTTTTTTTAACTTTGACTATGGGGTTAGTAATGGGGGTGTCTTATAGACGCCTCTCCATTACTAACCTGGGCTTGATGTCAGCTGGCATTGTAATCTGACATCAACCCCAACCCTATTACCCCACTGCCACCGCTACAGGGCAGTGGGAAGATCGAGGCTAAGTGCCAGAATTGGCACATCCTATGGATGCGCCATCTCTGGGGCGGCTGACGGCTGGTGTTTCTAGCCTGGGAGGGGGCCAATATTCATGGCACCCTTCCTGGGCTATTAATATCAGCCCCCAGCTGTCTGCCTAGCCTTTGCTAGCTATTAAAATAGGGGGGACCCCACGTGATTTTTTTGGGGGGTCCCCCATTTTAATAGCTAGTAAAGGCTAGGTATTCAGCTGGGGGCTGATATTAGTAGCCTGGGAAGCTCCGTGGGTATTACCCTCTTCCAGGGCTTCTAACATCTGCCCCAGCGGTCTGCTTAACCTCCGCTAGAGACTAAAATTACGGGGAACCCCATGCCAATTTTTTTTTTTATAAATCCTTTATTTTAACACTAAATGACAAGTACAGTAACCAACACTGTCACTGTACTTCTTATATATGTGACTGACATGCTTCTATCTATCTAATCTATGTGTGATGCTCTATATTTCTGTTATAAATTGTCGGGTACCGCTGCTGAATTGCCGGCCGGCTTTTCTAAAGAGACGGTGCATGAAAACACTAATATTTTTTTTAAATAAATCCTTTACACTAAATGACAAGTACAGTAAGCAACACTGTCACTGTACTTCATATATATGTGACTGACATGTTTCTATCTATCGAATCTATGTGCGAAGCTCTATTCTTTCTGTTCTAAATTGTCGGGTACTGGTGTATGCCGCTGCTGAATTGCCGGCCTTTCATGTTTCACTGTGAGCACTGTTCCCATCGATTTGGGCAACCACCTCCCCCAATACATTCTACATTATAGTTAGTTGTTTTCCTTCATGTAGAATTAACCTACAAGGAAAGAAAGGGTTTGTTTTCATTCCGATATTTGTGTCCCATTGATATGCATGGGTTTCCGGTATCGGAATCGGCGATTTCCGATACTTTTTGGGTATTGGCCCGATCCAATCCGATCCGATATTTCCTGATATCGGAAGGTATCGCTCAACACTACTTATCAGTTATAATTCCACCAGTGGCACTAAAAACCCGCTCTGATAAAACGCCAGTGGCAGGGCAGGCCAGGACCTCCAAGGTGTAGAGAGCTAGTTCATTCCACGTGTCCAGCTTGGATACCCAATAATTATAAGGTACAGAGGAATCAAGGAGGACGTTGGTACGGTCGGCAAGGTACTCCCTCAGCATCTTCCAAAACTTTGAACTCCTTGTGAGAGTTCCCCGCACCTTAGGGTCTGTGCGATGGGAGAGGCTGAGAAAACTCTCGCAGAACTTTGACAGTGTTCCCCTGCCTCTGCTGGATTGGAGTTGTGTCTCTCTCGGCTGTACTCCTTGGTTGTCCAATGAACTGTGACCTCTGCCGCCAGCAACAAGGGCCTTCAGGTACTGCCCCATTTTTGTAGACCTGTCCGCCTCAGGAATAAGAGATAGAAAGTTCTCCTTGTAGCGTGGGTCTAGAAGTGTCACCAACCAGTAAGGACTGTCACCCAAATTTTTGAGAACGCGAGGGTCACGGGAAAGGTAGCGTAACATAAACTCAGCCATGCGTGCCAGACTGCTAACAGGCAAGACTTCCATGTCCTCACCAAGAGGACGAGTGACCATGCTCTCCTCCTCCTCTCTGTCCTCAGGCCATCCACGCTGAACAGACGGTATGACAGTTGTGCAGGTAGTACTGTCTAGAGAACATGAAACTAGCTCCTGTCTTCCTCCTCCTCTTCCTCATTGTCACCCAATCCACGTTGAGATGAGATGAGGCTGGGCTGTGTGTAATCACCCTGTATGTGTGTGACTGATGTGGTCATTTCGGAGATGGAGGCTGAAGAGGAGGAGGAGGCTGAGGAGGATGAGGTGCAAGAGTTGTAGACTGTGGGGGCAACCCTGATTGACCTAGGGCCCACAATCCTCGGCATCGGTAGGATGTGTTCCGTCCCATCGTCTGAATGAGTTCCAGCTTCCACCATCTTAACTCAGTGTGCAGTCAGAGAGATGTACCGTCCCTGCCCACAAGCACTTGTCCACGTGTCCGTGGTTAGGTGGACTTTCCCTTTAACTGCATTGTTGAGGGCTGAGGGCACGGCTAATGTTGTTGGACATGTGCTTGTGTAATGCGGGGAAGGCACACCGGGTGAAATAGTGGCGGCTGGGGACCGAGTACCGAGGGAAAACAGCTGCCATCAGGTTGCAGAAAGCTTCCATCTCCATGAGCCTAAAAGGCAACATTTCGAGCCCAAGCAGTCGCGAAATGTGGGAATTTAGTAGTGTGGCCTGTGGGGCGTTGGCTGCGTATTTGCATTTGCGTTCCAAGGACTGGGGTATGGACAACTGAACGCGGCGCTGGGAAAAGGACATGCCTGCTGATGGTGCTAGTTGAGAGTGTGCAATGACAGGTGCAGGGCAGGAGGCATCTTCGCAGGCACTATGGACAGGGAATTGGATTGCACGCACAACAGTGGAAGTAGTGGTGCCACCTGCAGACACTGTTCCTGGACCCTGGGGTTCGGCCCACAAAGTCGGATGCCCTCCCTCACTCATTTCAGTCCCAGGTTCAAGAGAAGGATCTTCAACTAGTGATTGAAAAGTCCAAGATGGTTACTGTCGCTCCAGTCAGCTTGTTGCGAATTCCCCCAGGGAAGACCCTTGTGGCCGAATCTGAGAGGGAGCGAGTTTGGTATTGGGGCCACTCTTTCAATGTGGTCATGCGTGACAAAGGAAGACACTACAATTGATTTCTTGCCACTACTGGTGGCCATCCATGAGGAGGGAGATCTATGCCTTCGTAGCTGCTTGACTGATTTGTGCCCGCAATAAAGTCCCCTGACAGGCAGGGACTCCGGTGTGTCAGTACACTCACCAGCGCTGCAGCCGATGCTTTCACCTCCCGTGCACTGCCTGCTTCCAGCAGGTATTCCGACCACGCCCTCTTAAAGGGCCAGAGCGCAGACTTGCTATTATGTCCAAAGCCAATGGCTGTGGGACATTCCATATATATTGCTTCCTCCCTGTTGGGGAGGTGCCTGAGCAACCTTCCTGTTCTTCAGTCTATGTTGTACAGGTTGCTTTCTAGTCCATGCTACCAAGCCTGCTGCACTCCGCTGCAAACCAAGCCTGCTGCACTCCAATGCAACCCTGCTGCACTCCAGTGCAATCTAGCCAGCTGCACTCCAGTGAAACTTTGCTGCACTCCGGTGCACTCCAGCCTAACACACTCCAGTGTAACTCAGCTTACCACACCCAGGTGCAAACTAAGTCTGCTGCACTCCAGTGCAACCCAGCCTACCTGTCCTACTGGGTCCATTAGCGTTTTTTTAATTAAATATTAGAAAAGCAATAAAATTAATACATTAAATAGACAGACATTTAGGATTAAAATCAACATTTGTTTTCGCCCACCCCTTTAAGATGACACATTTTAAAAGCTTAATTATGTATTATGACATTCTGAGTCTAAAGGAGCTCTTGTTCTTGAGGACTTGGCGGGTCTTCAAATAGTTTTATAATTTCCACTATTAATGACAACTGACTGATAGGGGACCCAGCATATGTATTTCTCAGAAGAAGGTTTACAGGAAGCATTACAAATCACATAGATCATATTAATAAAAAGGATTCCCGAAACTCAGAGGCATAGCTAGGAGTTCAGCTCTGGGAGGGGGCTGAGAGAGTGAGACATCTGAGTGGGCCCCTAATCCGGTAATACTGATTACAACTATGGTGGCGTCCCCTAGTAATAGGTATAGGGGAACCTCAGTATATAACCGGGCTGCTAATGAAGGTAAATCACTATACAGAGACCAACACTGATATTACCACCATATAGTGACCGTATAGTGGTAGATACTAGTCCAGCAGAACGTATAAGAGAGTACAGTACAGTTATACATAGTAACATACAGCTGATATTCTTTCTGATGGAGTCATTCACTTTTCCTGTATTTTTCATTTGGACCAGATCGACATGATGACTTCTCCAGCCACAACTCATCTGCAGAGATTACAACCAAGACATATTGGCAGGCACTGTACTGAATAAGGAGAGTGCCTCTGACTGTGGTGCCCCTCCCCGTCAGTTCGCAATGCCTGGGCCTCCCTCACTACCCCTGTTTTGTAGGTAAAAGTAGGTAAACTCTGGGACCAATAAAAGGCTGGGAATGGCTAGCACAGCCCACTTACCATAAGTACGAAAGGACAGCGCTGACCCAAAATCTTCCTCTTCCCCTATTCAGGTCCTGGAAGTGCTCGTCCCACCCTCCCTTCCCTTTTTGATATAATTGTTAAAAAAAAGGTGATTTATTTGTATTTTCCCTATACTTTGCAAATCACAGCGGCCTTAAGATGAGAAAGAATGGACACATGGAGAAGTTACTGCTCGTGAGCCGACTTGCCTGTGATTATATAACAGGGCATTTGGCGACAAGCGCGTTGACAAAGTTAAGTGTCTTTCTTAAGCTAAGTAAAGGAAATAAGCAATAAAGCTGTGACTGACTTTCATCCATCAAGTTGTACAATGTTTTTTATTTATCGTCAGAAGGGGTTGTGGAGTTTGGTGCATGCCCTGGCGTTTGGCTAAGGGGTCTACACAGTTTGACTTTTCACATCTCCAGCGCCATCCCCATCTATTCCCAACCTGCACAAACTACTCATCCTGCTGATACCCCAATACTGAGCCGCTGCTGTATGTGTTCCTATTACTGCACCTCCTGTGTGGTACAAAACAGTGCTCCTTTTACTGCCCCACATAATAGTGTCACCACTGTGCCGCACACAAAGTAAAACGCCTTCTTTGTTTCCTCTAGATCACGGGTCTCAAACTCGGCTGGGTATATGGGCCGCACATGGAAAAAATTTGAATTTGGGGGGCCGCATTCTTTGCAGGTCAAAGTGACATTTTTAGTGATACCATGTTTTTTTTTGTATACACCGTCTGAACATTTTTGCTGTATTGTATTTTATTTTTTTATAGCTTGGGTCGTAATGGATGTGGTGATAATAAATGTGCACTTTTTTGTGTTTACTTTAGTTTATGTATTTAGTTTATATATAAAACAGCATTTTTAGTGACAAAATATTTTTTCATGCTTTATTTTTAATTTTAATTTTTTTTTATTTTTACAGTTTTGCTTCCTCCAATTGGCCACATACAGTAATACTGTTTTACAATTAGCACCATATAGTAATTCTGGCAAACATCTAGTAATGTGCCCAATCCTGGTGGTCCCCATCTTGTAGTAATGTGCCCCATCCTGGTGGTCCCCATCTTGTAGTAATGTCCCCATCCTGGTCCTCGTCTTGCAGTAATACGCCCCATCCTGGTCCCTATCTTGGAGTAATGTCCCCCATCCGGTAGTAATGCCCCATCCAGGTCCCCATCTTGTAGAATTGTCCCCTGCGATGTTCTTCACACACATAGAAGAGAGAAAAAAAAGATTTTTCTCACCTGTCCTCCGTTCCCTCGGCGTCCTTTGTGCACATGCAGCCCGCAGGCACAGACCCCTTGACAATCGAGGGCCGTTCCAAGAGGAGCCGCTGACAGCAGCTCTGCATTGCCGCGCAGAGACCGTTTCCCAGCACAGCATTTCCAATGCCAGACGCTGGCCAATCAGAGGCCAGCAGCTGACATCTGCGCATGGCAGTGACGTCATACGCCGCTGCGCTGGGACACAGATATCAGCTGCTGGTTCTGATAGGCCGGCGGCTGGCATTGGAAATGCAGTGCTGGGAGACGGTCTCTGAGTGGCAATGCAGCGCTGCTGTCGGCCGCTCCTCCTGGACCAGGTCAAAATTGTCAAGGGGTCTGTGCCTGCAGGCCACATAAAGCATCCTCAAGCTCCGCATGCGGCCCGCGGGCCGCGTGTGTGAGACCTCTGCTCTAGATGGTAAAACAGACCTCTAGAATATATTAATGCCCTGTGCAAGTGCCCTTAAAAACAGTGCCCTCATTTTGCCCCCTAGAAAGTAAATGTCCCCTGTGTGCCACTTTGACAGTCACAATACCCTGAGTGTCCCTGCAACAATAAGTGTCTACGTAACATTAATAATGTCCGCTGAGACTTCACCTGTACAGCTTCCCTCTACACAATATGTCACCATTAGTGTTGAGCCACCCCCGTAGTGTTCGGGTTCGGTTCGGTTCGTCGAACACCGGGATGTTCGAGGAACTGTTCGTCGAACTGTTCGTCGAACACCTTAGAACACCGTCGAACACCGTTAAAACCAATGGCAGGCAAAAATAACACATAGAAACACATAGAAAACACCTGCAAAGGTGTCCAAAAGCTGACAAACTGCTCAGAAGACACTCTCTTTAAAAAAGCCGGCCGGCAAATTCAGCAGCGGCATTCACCGGTAAACGACAATTTAGACAAGAAGGAATAGAGCATCACACATAGATTAGATAGATAGAAACATGTCAGTCACACATATAAGAAGCACAGTGACAGTGTTGGTTACTGCACTTGTCATTTAGTGTAAAGGATTTATTAAAAAAAATATTAGTGTTTTCATGCACCGTCTCTTTAAAAAAGCCGGCCGGCAATTCAGCATCTGTACCCGACAATTTAGAACAGAAAGAATAGAGCTTCACACATAGATTAGATAGATAGAAACATGTCAGTCACATATATAATAAGTACAGTGATAGTGTTGCTTACTGTACTTGTCATTTAGTGTAAAGGATTTATTTAAAAAAATAATAGTGTTTTCATGCACTGTCTCTTTAAAAAAGCCGGCCGGCAATTCAGCAGCGGTACCCGACAATTTAGAACAGAAAGATAGAGCATCACACATAGATTAGATAGATAGAAACATGTCAGTCACATATATATGAAGTACAGTGATAGTGTTGGTTACTGTACTTGTCATTTAGTATTAAAATAAAGGATTTATTATTAAAAAAATTGGCATGGGGTTCCCCTTAATTTTAGGCTCTAGCGGAGGTTAAGCAGACGGCTGGGGCAGATGTTTGAAGCCTGGGAAGGGGGTAATACCCACGGAGCTTCCCAGGCTACTAATATCAGCCCCCAGCTGAATACATAGCCTTTACTAGCTATTAAAATGGGGGACCCCCCAAAAAAAATGACGTGGGGTCCCCCCTAATTTAATAGCTAGCAAAGGCTAGGCAGACAGCTGGGGGCTGATATTAATAGCCCAGGAAGGGAGCCATGAATATTGGCCCCCTCCCAGGCTAGAAACACCAGCCGTCAGCTGCCCCAGAAATGGCGCATTCATAGGATGCGCCAATTCTGGCACTTAGCCTCGCTCTTCCACGCTGCCCTGGTGCGGTGGCAGGGGGTAATAGGGTTGGGGTTGATGTCAGCTTATAATGCCAGCTGACATCAAGCCCAGGTTAGTAATGGAGAGGCGTCTATAAGACACCCCCATTACTAACCCCATAGTCAAAGTTAAAAAAACCACAAACACCCAGAATAAAGTCCTTTAATTGAAATAAAGACACAATCCTTTATTGTTCTAAATTAAACCATACTTACCATCACGCCCATTCCAGCTGAAGCCAACGATCTCCTGCAATAAAAGAAAAATAATAAAGCAACCTCATCCTTACCTTTCCATGGTTCCCATGACAGCTTCAGCTCTGCTACATCGAGATGACAGGCTGGACCGCAGCAGAACGCTGCCATCCAGCCTGTCATCCCGCAGACACTGAGAAGCGCAGGCTTGCTTGCGCTGCTCAGCGTCTCTCTGTGACGACATCCAGATGAGCCGAGTTCATGTCCTATGAACTCGGCTCACCTCATGCACGTCACTGACAGCGTGGGAAAATTCTCACGCTGAAGCGCTGATTGCAGGAGAATTTTCCCACGCTGTCAGTGACGTGCAGGAGGTGAGCTGAGTTCATTGGACATGAGCTCACCTCATGCACATCACTGACAGCGTGGGAGAATTCTCCTGCACTCAGCACTTCAGCGTGAGAATTTTCCCACGCTGTCAGTGACGTGCATGAGGTGAGCCGAGTTCATTGGACATGACCTCGGCTCATCTGGATGCCGTCACAGCGAGACAGTGAGGAGCGCAAGCATGCCTGCGCTTCTCAGTGTCTGCGGGATGACAGACTGGATGGCAGCGTTCTGCTGCGGTCCAGCCAGTCATCTCGATGTAGCAGAGCTGAAGCTGTCGTGGGAACCATGGAAAGGTAAGGATGAGGTTGGTTTATTATATTTCTTTTATTGCAGGAGATCGTTGGCTTCAGCTGGAATGGGTGTGATGGTAAGTATGGTTTAATTTAGAACAATAAAGAATTGTGTCTTTATTTCAATTAAAGGACTTTATTCTGGGTGTTGTGTTTTTTTTAAATACTTTACTAGAAATTCATGGCGGTCATGTCTAATACTGGCGTGACCCCATGAATTTTGGGCTTGGGGCCAGCTGATAATACCAAGCTGGCCCTAACCCCTTTATTACCCAGTGAGCCACCGCACCAGGGCCCTGGATGAGTTGGGTACAGCGCCAGAAGATGGCGCTTCTATGAACGCGCCATTTTCCGGGGTGGCTGCGGACTGCAATTTGTAGCGGGGGGGGGGCCCAGAAAGCTTGGGCCTCCCTGCGCTGCAGATTCCAGCCCCCAGCTGCCTAGTTGTACCTGGCTGGACACAAAAATAGGGAGAAGCCCCACGTACTTTTTTTTTAATTATTTCATGAAATTCATGAAATAATTAAGAAAAAAAGGCCTTCCCTATATTGTTGTGTCCGGCCAGGTACAAATAGGCAGCTGGTGGTTGGGGGCAGCCCGTTCCTGCCTGCTGTACCTGGCTGGACACAAATATAGTGCGAAGCCCCACTTCAATTTTTTTTAATTATTTCATGAAATTCATGAAATAATTAAGAAAAAAAGGGCTTCCCTATATTGTTGTGTCCGGCCAGGTACAAATAGGCAGCTGGTGGATGGGGGCAGCCCGTTCCTGCCTGCTGTACCTGGCTGGACACAAATATAGTGCGAAGCCCCACTTCAATTTTTTTTAATTATTTCATGAAATTCATGAAATAATTAAGAAAAAAAGGGCTTCCCTATATTGTTGTGTCCGGCCAGGTACAAATAGGCAGCTGGTGGATGGGGGCAGCCCGTTCCTGCCTGCTGTACCTGGCTGGACACAAATATAGTGCGAAGCCCCACTTCAATTTTTTTAAATTATTTCAGGAAATTCATGAAATAATTAAAAAAAAATTGACGTGGGGCTTCGCACTATATTTGTGTCCAGCCAGGTACAGCAGGCAGGAACGGGCTGCCCCCAACCACCAGCTGCCTATTTGTACCTGGCCGGACACAACAATATAGGGAAGCCCTTTTTTTCTTAATTATTTCATGAAATAATTTAAAGAAAATTGACGTGGGGCTTCGCCCTGTTTTTGTGTCCAGCCAGGTACAACTAGGCAGCTGGGGGCTGGAATCTGCAGCGCAGGGAGGCCCAAGCTTTCTGGGCCACCCCCGCTGCAAATTGCAGTCCGCAGCCACCCCGGAAAATGGCGCGTTCATAGAAGCGCCATCTTCTGGCGCTGTACCCAACTCATCCAGGGCCCTGATGCGGTGGCTCACTGGGTAATAAAGGGGTTAGGGCCAGCTTGGCATTATCAGCTGGCCCTAAGCCCGAAATTCATGGGGTCACGCCAATATTAGACATGACCACCATGAATTTCTAGTAAAGTATTTAAAAAAAACACAACACCCAGAAAAAAGTCCTTTAATTGAAATAAACACACAATTCTTTATTGTTCTAAATTAAACCATACTTACCATCACGCCCATTCCAGCTGAAGCCAACGATCTCCTGAAATAAAAGAAAAATAATAAAGCAACATCATCCTTACCTTTCCATGGTTCCCATGACAGCTTCAGCTCTGCTACATCGAGATGACAGGCTGGACCGCAGCAGAACGCTGCCATCCAGCCTGTCATCCCGCAGACACTGAGAAGCGCAGGCTTGCTTGCGCTCCACAGTGTCTCTCTGTGAGGGCATCCAGATGAGCCGAGTTAATGTCCAATGAACTCGGCTCACCTCATGCACGTCACTGACAGCGTGGGAAAATTCTCCTGCACTCAACGCTTCAGCGTGGGAGAATTCTCACACTGAAGCGCTGAGTGCAGGAGAATTCTCCCACGCTGTCAGTGACGTGCAGGAGGTGAGCTGAGTTCATTGGACATGAGCTCACCTTATGCACGTCACTGACAGCGTGGGAAAATTCTCCTGCACTCAGCGCTTCAGCGTGGGAGAATTCTCACGCTGAAGCGCTGAGTGCAGGAGAATTCTCCCACGCTGTCAGTGACGTGCAGGAGGTGAGCTGAGTTCATTGGACATGAGCTCACCTTATGCACGTCACTGACAGCGTGGGAGAATTCTCCTGCACTCACCGCTTCAGCGTGAGAATTTTCCCACGCTGTCAGTGACGTGCATGAGGTGAGCCGAGTTCATTGGACATGAACTTGGCTCATCTGGATGTCGTCACAGAGAGACGCTGAGCAGCGCAAGCAAGCCTGCGCTTCTCAGTGTCTGCGGGATGAGAGGCTGGATGGCAGCGTTCTGCTGCGGTCCAGCCTGTCATCTCGATGTAGCAGAGCTGAAGCTGTCGTGGGAACCATGGAAAGGTAAGGATGAGGTTGCTTTATTATTTTTCTTTTATTGCAGGAGATCGTTGGCTTCAGCTGGAATGGGCGTGACGGTAAGTATGGTTTAATTTAGAACAATAAAGGATTGTGTCTTTATTTCAATTAAAGGACTTTATTCTGGGTGTTTGTGTTTTTTTTAACTTTGACTATGGGGTTAGTAATGGGGGTGTCTTATAGACGCCTCTCCATTACTAACCTGGGCTTGATGTCAGCTGGCATTATAAGCTGACATCAACCCCAACCCTATTACCCCCTGCCACCGCACCAGGGCAGCGTGGAAGAGCGAGGCTAAGTGCCAGAATTGGCGCATCCTATGAATGCGCCATTTCTGGGGCGGCTGACGGCTGGTGTTTCTAGCCTGGGAGGGGGCCAATATTCATGGCTCCCTTCCTGGGCTATTAATATCAGCCCCCAGCTGTCTGCCTAGCCTTTGCTAGCTATTAAATTAGGGGGGACCCTACGTCATTTTTTTGGGGGGGGTCCCCCATTTTAATAGCTAGTAAAGGCTATGTATTCAGCTGGGGGCTGATATTAGTAGCCTGGGAAGCTCCGTGGGTATTACCCCCTTCCCAGGCTTCAAACATCTGCCCCAGCCGTCTGCTTAACCTCCGCTAGAGCCTAAAATTAAGGGGAACTCCACGCCAATTTTTTTAATAATAAATCCTTTATTTTAATACTAAATGACAAGTACAGTAACCAACACTATCACTGTACTTCATATATATGTGACTGACATGTTTCTATCTATCTAATCTATGTGTGAAGCTCTATTCTGTCTGTTATAAATTGTCGGGTACCGCTGCTGAATTGCCGGCCGGCTTTTTTAAAGAGACGGTGCATGAAAACACTATTATTTTTTTTGATAAATCCTTTACGCTAAATGACAAGTACAGTAAGCAACACTGTCACTGTGCTTCGTATATATGTGGCTGACATGTTTCTATCTATCTAATCTATGTGTGAAGCTCTATTCTGTCTGTTATAAATTGTCGGGTACCGCTGCTGAATTGCCGGCCGGCTTTTTTAAAGAGACGGTGCATGAAAACACTATTATTTTTTTTGATAAATCCTTTACGCTAAATGACAAGTACAGTAAGCAACACTGTCACTGTACTTCATATATATGTGGCTGACATGTTTATATCTATCTAATCTATGTGTGAAGCTCTATTCTTTCGGTTCTAAATTGTCGGGTACAGGTGTATGCCGCTGCTGAATTGCCGGCTTTTCATGTTTCACTGTTGGCACTGTTCCCATCGATTTGGGCAATCACTGTAATGCCACAACCACCATGGCTGTGGCATTACAGTGAGTGGCAGACAATCCCTGCATGATTGGTGCTCTAAATAGCGCCAGACATGCAGGACACGCTTTTGGTGCACGAACAGTTATCGAACATAACCTCAAACAGCCGAATTTTTTGCAAATCGTTCGGGTTCGTCGAACAACTCGAACACCGCCCAAAACAGCTCGAATTTGAGATTGGCGAACAGTTCTAGTCGAACACCGCTCATCTCTAGTCACCATAACTCCTTTACACACAGTATGATTTCCCACAGCTCCCCTCTATACAGTATTATGTCACTACCCCTCCACTATAAACAGTATAATGCCCTGAAAACTATATAATGCCTACACAGTAGTCCCTACACTGCATGATGTACCCACAAAAGTCTCCACACTGTATAATGGCCCCTTAGTAGCCCCCACACTGTTTGATGGCTCCCACAATGTATGATATCCCCACTGCAGCCCCCAAACTCTATAATGGCCCTCTCACTGTATGACAGCCCCCACAGTAGTCTCTAAACTGTATGATGGCTTACACAGTAGTTCACACAGTATATAAGCCCCCTTAATAGCCACCACTCTGTAAAATGGCCTCCTTAATAGCCCTCACTCTTTTGGCCCCACTAGAAGCCCCCACTCTGTAGGAGGTCTACTTAGTAGACCCCATTCTGTAGGAGGACCACTTTAGTAGCCTCCAAGCTGTATGATGGTCCCGCTTAGTAGCCCCCACACTGTATTATGGCCCCATAGTAGCCACCACTCCATAGGAGGCCCACTTAGTAGCCTCCACTCAGTATGAGGGCCCACTTAGTAACCCCAACACTGCATTATGGCTCCTAATAGCTCCCATGCTTTATGATGGTCCCCTTTAGTAGCCCACACACTGTATCATGGCCCCCCTGAGTGACCCATACTATGTATGTGGGCCCGCTTCGTAGACCCCACTATGTGTGAGGGCTCACTTAGCAGCTCCTGTGCTATATGATGGCGCCCTTAGTAACCCCACCATGTATGAGGACCCACTTAGTAGCACCACACTGTCTGATGGCCACCCATTAGTAGCCTCCACACAGTCTGATAGCCTCCTTAGTAGCCCCCATGCTATAATGATAGCGTATTTAGTAGCACTCACACTATTATGATGGCCCTCTTAGTAGTCCCCATGCTATTATGTTGGCCCCTTAGTAGCCCCCACGCTATTATGGTTGCCCCTTAGTAGTAGCCCCAACACTATTATGATGTTCCCCTTAGTAGTAGCCCCCACGCTATTATGATGACCCCCTTATTAGTAGCCCCCATGCTATTATGATGTTATGATGACTTCCTTAGTAGTAGCTCCCATGCTATTATGATGGCCCTCTTAGTAGTGGGCCTCACGCTATTATAATGGCCCCCTTAGTAATAGCCTTCTCGCTATTATGATGGCCCCCTTAGTAGTAACCCCATGATATTATGATGGCTCTCTTAGCAGTAGCCCTCACACTATTATTATGGCCCCTTAGTAATAGACCCCAGACATAATGACACAATCTTAAAATAAAAAAATGAACAGCAGACAGAGACAGGTCCCGGGCAGTCCAACGCAGGGACGTCATCATGCTGGGACTCTGACGTCTGGTGGGTGGCATGACGCAATGACGTCATTGTGTCGCTCCATCCTGGACCTACCGTTCTGTAGGCCTCAGGCCTAATGCGACCTGCGGCCTACAGAACTAAGAGCAGCAGCGCAGGGAGACCATCTCTCCCTGCTCTGCTGCAGAGGTTAACTGTGCTACCCTTAACTGTATCAGTGCTCTGTGCAGGCTGATCCAGTTAAGGGTAGCATATCTCCAGCTGGGTCTCTCCAGGTCAGGGGCCCAAGGCATCCTCTACTTCCCTGGTAGCAGAGCTACTGCTGAAACTAAAATGATCATATTTAAAGCACCACTTCACAATTTTTTTTATTTCACCCCAGAGTGATACCACTAATGTATGTTCCCTGCCCCCTTCCTGTAGTAGAATACATACCAATCACCATTTCTTGCTATTCTCTGTGCCTTTCTGGTCATCTTCTGCTAGTTGCAAATAACTGCATTGCTCCAGTGTTTGATGGGCAGACCAAAAGTCACTTCTCAATGTAAGTCTATCAGAGCCAGAAAGAGGCGCTCATAGACTTACACTGAGAGCGTGTGATTGTTAGCTGTGACTTCCGGTCAGTCGGGAGCTGTGGCGAACCTGATGGCGGAATGGGACCGGAGAGGTGACGGAAGAGCATAAGACGGCAGCTGGTAATTTACTACAGGCAAGGAACAAACATTAGTGATACCACTCCAGCAGTGATATAATAAAATTGCTGGAATGGTGTTTAAAAAAGGAATTAGTATTAAAAAAACCAAAGCAGCAATGTGTGCAGTTTCCAGGTCCCTGACCAGGTCTCCAGTAAGTAACTAGCAGAAATGGCTGCACTCGAAAGCTCATGTAAAACAAAAATGGTGAAATCCTTTGTATGACCACATCTCACAGCAGTGTTTCAGTTCTGCCTGGAACCTTTATCAAGGAACCGTTTTAAAATAAATGAATAAAGTTTAGCAATAGAGAAATAATTCCTTTTTGCACCTATATTTCCTATTGGATTTAGCTTTTATAGAAAATTCTAGTACTTTAGAAATGAGCACCTCATTTAAAGTGTTAATGCAAATTAGTGATGAGCGAGCATGCTCGCCACTGTTCGGTACTCGCCCCCTCCCAGGCTAGAAACACCAGCCGTCAGCCGCCCCAGAAATGGCGCATCCATAGGATGCGCCAATTCTGGCACTTAGCCTCGCTCTTCCCACTGCCCTGTAGCGGTGGCAGTGGGGTAATAGTGGTTGGGGTTGATGTCAGCTTATAATGCCAGCTGACATCAAGCCCAGGTTAGTAATGGAGAGGCGTCTATAAGACACCCCCATTACTAACCCCATAGTCAAAGTTAAAAAAAAAAACACAAACACCCAGAATAAAGTCCTTTAATTGAAATAAAGACACAATCCTTTATTGTTCTAAATTAAACCATACTTACCATCACGCCCATTCCAGCTGAAGCCAACGATCTCCTGCAATAAAAGAAAAATAATAAAGCAACATTATCCTTACCTTTCCATGGTTCCCAGGACAGCTTCAGCTCTGCTACATTGACATTATAGGCTGGATCGTAGCAGAAAGCTGCCAGCTCAGCGCTTGAGCAGGAGAATTCTCCCACGCTGTCAGTGACGTGCATGAGGTGAACTGAGTTCATTGGACATAAACTCGGCTCATCGGGATACCATCACAGTGAGACACTGAGGAGCTTCACTGAGGAGCTTCTCAGTGTCTGCGGCATGGCAAGCTGGATGGCAGCGTTCTGCTATGATCCAGCCTGTCAAGTCAATGTAGCAGAGCTGAAGCTGTCCTGGGAACCATGGAAAGGTAAGGATGAGGTTGGTTTATTATTTTACTTTTATTGCTGAAGACATTGGCTTCAGCTGGAATGGGCGATACGGTAAGTAGGGTTTAATTTAGAACATTAAAGGAATGTGTCTTTATTTCAATTAAAGGACTTTATTCTGGGTGTTTG
Organism: Phyllobates terribilis; assembly: GCF_046119375.1. NCBI lineage: Eukaryota > Metazoa > Chordata > Amphibia > Anura > Dendrobatidae > Phyllobates > Phyllobates terribilis. Next base: position 40,973,918 of record NW_027362770.1, on the reverse strand, counting down.
TGTTTTTTTTAACTTTGACTATGGGGTTAGTAATGGGGGTGTCTTAAAGACGCCTCTCCATTACTAACCTGGGCTTGATGTCAGCTGGCATTATAAGCTGACATCAACCCCAACCCTATTACCCCACTGCCACCGCTACAGGGCAGTGGGAAGAGCGAGGCTAAGTGCCAGAATTGGCACATCCTATGGATGCGCCATTTCTGGGGCGGCTGACGGCTGGTGTTTCTAGCCTGGGAGAGGGCCAATATTCATGGCACCCTTCCTGGGCTATTAATATCAGCCCCCAGCTGTCTGCCTAGCCTTTGCTAGCTATTAAAATAGAGGGGACCCCAAGTAATTTTTTTTTGGGGTCCCCCATTTTAATAGCTAGTAAAGGCTATGTATTTAGCTGTGGGCTGATATTAGTAGCCTGGGAAGCTCTGTGGGTATTACCCTCTTCCCAGGCTTCAAACATCTGCCCCAGCCGTCTGCTTAACCTCCGCTAGAGACTAAAATTACGGGGAACCCCACAGCAATTTTTTTTTAATAAATCCTTTATTTTAACACTAAATGACAAGTACAGTAACCAACACTATCACTGTACTTATTATATATGTGACTGACATGTTTCTATCTATCTAATCTATGTGTGATGCTCTATTCTTTCTGTTCTAAATTGTCGGGTACCGGTGTATGCCATTGCTGAATTGCCTGCCGGCTTTTTTAAAGAGACGGGTGCATGAAAATCAGAGGGCACTATTGTGTTCCAAGTGCCCTGCTATGTTTTTCATGCACCCTTCTATATACCCTGCCTGTCTGCCTATATATTCTGCCTGCCTGACGTTTAATTGATCACTGTTCACATAGATTTGGGCAATTTTTGACCTTCTGCAGACGGCTGGGGGGGGGGACAGCCAGAAAAATGCTCGAGTTTTCCCATAGACTTACATTGGGCTCGTTGCTCGGGTCGAGCACTCGAGTATTCCAATGTGCTCACCCGAGCTGCGAGAACCCGAGCATTTTAGTGCTCGCTCATCACTAATTCTAATAATATACAGTACAGACCAAAAGTTTGGACACACCTTCTCATTTAAAGATTTTTCTGTATTTTCATGACTATGAAAATTGTACATTCACACTGAAGGCATCAAAACTATGAATTAACACATGTGGAATTATATACTTAACAAAAAAGTGTGAAACAACTGAAAATATGTCTTATATTCTAGGTTCTTCAAAGTTGCCACTTTTTGCTTTGATGACTGCTTTGCACACTCTTGGCATTCTCTTGATGAGCTTCAAGAGGTAGTCACCGGAAATGGTTTTCACTTCACAGGTGTGACCTGTCAGGTTTAATAAGTGGGATTTCTTGCCTTATAAATGGGGTTGGGACCATCAGTTGTGTTGTGCAGAAGTCTTGTGGATACACAGCTGATAGTCCTACTGAATAGACTGTTAGAATTTGTATTATGGCAAGAAAAAAGCAGCTAAGTAAAGAAAAACGAGTGGCCATCATTACTTTAAGAAATGAAGGTCAGTCAGTGCGAAAAATTGGGAAAACTTTGAAAGTGTCCCCAAGTGCAGTTGCAAAAAAGATCAAGCGCTCCAAAGAAACTGGCTCACATGAGGACCGCCTCAGGAAAGGAAGACCAAGAGTCACCTCTGCTTCTGAGGATAAGTTTAACCGAGTCACCACCCTCAGAAATCGCAGGTTAACAGCAGCTCAAATTAGAGACCAGTTCAATGGCACACAGAGTTCTAGTCGCAGACACATTTCTTCAACAACTGTTAAGAGGAGACTTTGTGCAGCAGGCCTTCATGGTAAAATAGCTGCTAGGAAACCACTGCTAAGGACAGGCAACAAGCAGAAGAGACTTGTTTGGGCTAAAGAACACAAGGAATGGACATTAGACCAGTGGAAATCTGTGCTTTGGTCTGATGAGTCCAAATTTGAGATCTTTGGTTCCAACCACCGTGTCTTTGTGCGACGCAGAAAAGGTGAAGGGATGGACTCTACATGCCTGGTTCCCACCGTGAAGCAGGGAGGAGGAGGTGTGATGGTGTGGGGATGCTTTGCTGGGGACACTGTTGGGGATTTATTCAAAATTGAAGGCATACTGAGCCAGCATGGCTACCACAGCATCTTGCAGCGGCATGCTATTCCATCCGGTTTGCGTTTAGTTGGACCATCATTTATTTTTCAACAGGACAATGACCCCAAACACACCTCCAGGCTGTGTAAGGGCTATATGACCAAGAAGGAGAGTGATGGGGTGCTACGCCAGATGACTTGGCCTCCACAGTCACCAGACCTGAACCCAATCGAGATGGTTTGGGGTGAGCTGGACCGCAGAGTGAAGGCAAAAGGGCCAACAAGTGCTAAGCATCTCTGGGAACTCCTTCAAGATTGTTGGAAGACCATTTCCGGTGATTCCTCTTGAAGCTCATCAAGAGAATGACAAAAGTGTGCAAAGCAGTTATCAAAGCAAAAGGTGGCTACTTTGAAGAACCTCGAATATAAGACATATTTTCAGTTGTTTCACACTTTTTTGTTAAGTTTATAATTCCACATGTGTTAATTCATAGTTTTGATGCCTTCAGTGTGAATGTACAATTTTCATAGTCAGGAAAATACAGAAAAAGCTTTAAATGAGAAGGTGTGTCCAAACTTTTGGTCTGTACTGTATTTCCATAATTTTTTTTTAGAATAATGAAGTGATAACCATCACCTATCATTTCCAGTATGTATATGGACTGCAATGCTTGGGCCAACGGAGGGTCTTCTGACCAAAACTAACTGGCTTATAGGTGCCTGGGATGTAACGACTGTAACGCCAGTCATATGTGGCTGTGAATGAGATATGGCGCTGCTATGAATGACTCCGACCCCGATATGATACCAAAAGAACTTCTTTTTTATAACTTACAATAAATAACAGTATTTCACTTCTAAAACAAGACATGGGCCACAACAGCCAACAACCACAAAATACAACTTATACAGCCTGAGAGATCCCAAGTGCCAGTTTCACAGTAAGGAGCAGGACTACCCCCAGGCTATACCACTCCCAACCTTATCCGGTACAGGGCCTACCCTAATTCTACCGTGACCGTGGTCCTCTCAGGAATACAATCTTATACCCGCTTCCTGCCTTAATTACAATAGATTCCAGGTACCCTGCTTTCCCCTTGATATATATATATATATATATATATATATATATATATATATATATATATATATACACGACCGATCACTTGAACCAACTCAAAATGTACACAGTACACTGTCCTCTTTGTGAGCACTTAGGGGGGACGCCCTAACGGAATATCCTCAAACACAAAACAACTGGACTTGTTATGATGATATCCGGCCACAAGATTTGATCAGCTTCCTAGGTCACCAATTTCTCTGTCACAGGAGCAGAAACAGGTTCAGATCAATCCCAGTATTATTTCATAGAGCTCTCCTATGGCGTCCACGTTTACCAGAGTCTCGATATACTGGAGCTCACAGAGTCTTCATCAGTCCATCTGTATTCTCAGTATTAGTAATGTTCCTTGTCATGCTGTGAATCCTATCTAGCTCTCCCTAAGTAACTAAACAGTCGGTGACCGATCACACATTAAAGTTTACTCATGGAGCCTCTCCCTCTGTATCACACCGTCCAATTTGGGTTATTTTAGGCTCCGTGTCTCTCCGGCAGGACCTCTCTTCCTCCAAATTACCTCACAACAACGACTCTGTTTTCTACTTCTTATTGTCAGTGTTTCCTTCTCTGTTCAATGGTGACCTCTAGTGGCCAAACTAAGTTATTGAGGCATCATATCTTACAACAGAAAACATTAACATACTACAGGGAGGTTGCTAGCTTGCGGATGATCTGGACTTTGTGGTTTATACACAAACAGGGTAGTCCTGGATAAAACCACAGATCACCCAACACAATATCACTGTGTGCCATATAGGAATTTCATCACTGCCGAGTCTCCAAATATTGATTCTAAACTGAAATAAAATATCTACAAAATGTTAAATATTCTGTAATATCGAGAAAATTATTCTGATGAGAATGTAAAAATGATGCAATGATTCATATCTAAAACCTATTTATTCTCAGGCGAAAAGCCTATTCCCAACCATCAATGCCATGGCCGAAGTCTTATGTGCTTATGACAGATGTAAGGTAAGGAAATGATGTGGCAGGGAATACATATATAATTATATGCCTTATTGCTCTGGTTGGATTGTGACTCTAAACATAAAAAAGCAAAAGGCAACACGGAAGTAGATTTGCTCACACTTTCCAAGGTTATTTTTGGATTATAAAATAAAATAAAGTATTAAAGAAAACTTATAAAGAAGACAGACTTTAATTTTCCTTCAGATCTTTTCCCATATTGACCCAAAGATTGCTGAGAAGTGTGGTACTACATTAGGGCGTAGAGCAGGGGTCCTCAAACTTTTTAAACAGGGGGCCAGTTCACGGTCCTTCAGACCATTGGAGGGCCGGAATATAGTTTTTTAAAAAAACTATGAACAAATTCCTATGCACACTGCACATATCTGATTTTGTAGTAAAAAAAACAATACAGGAACAAATACCATATTTAAAATGAAGAACAAGTAAAGTTAAATCAACTGGTATTTCAATAGGTAGGTAACTGTACCCAATAGGCAGCATAGGTCCCCAATAGGCAGGTAAATGTCCCCAATAGGCAGGTAAATGTTCCCAAGAGGCAGCATAGGTCCCCAATAGGCAGGTAAATGTCCCCAATAGGCAGGTAAATGTTCCCAATAGGCAGCATAGGTCCCCAATAGGCAGGTAAATGTCCCCAATAGGCAGCATAGGTCCCCAAAAGGCAGGTAAATGTCCCCAATAGGCAGCATAGGTCCTCAATAGGCAGGTAAATGTCCCCAATAGGCAGGTAAATGTTCCCAAGAGGCAGCATAGGTCCTCAATAGGCAGCATAGGTCCCCAATAGGCAGGTAAATGTCCCCAATAGGCAGCATAGGTCCGCAATAGGCAGGTAAATGTCCCCAATAGGCAGGTAAATGTTCCCAAGAGGCAGCATAGGTCCGCAATAGGCAGGTAAATGTCCCCAATAGGCAGGTAAATGTTCCCAATAGGCAGCATAGGTCCCCAATAGGCAGGTAAATGCCCCAAATAGGCAGGTAAATGTCCCCAATAGGCAGCATAGGTCCTCAATAGGCAGGCTGTACCCCCCTTATTATGCCCCATGCAAGATTTCCCTTTCTCCCACCATATAATGCCCCGTGCAAGATATCACTCCCCTGTCTTTATAATGCCCCATTCAGGATGTCACCCCCCCATATAATGCACCATTCAGCATGTCACCCCCCCCCATATAATGACACATGCAGGATATCACTCCCCTGTCTTTATAATGCCCCATTCAGGATGTCACCCCCCCATATAATGCCCCATGCTGGATGTCACCCCCCATATAATTCCCCATTCAGGATGTCACCCCCCCATATAATACCCCATGCTGGATGTCACCCCCCATATAATGCCCCATGCAGCATGTCACCCCCCATATAATGCCCCATTCAGGATGTCACCCCCCCCATACAATGACACATGCAGGATATCACTCCCCTGTCTTTATAATGCCCTATTCAGGATGTCACCCCCCCATATAATGACACATGCAGGATATCACTCCCCTGTCTTTATAATGCCCCATTTGGGATGTCACCCCCCCATATAATGCCCCATGCTGGATGTCACCCCCCCATATAATGACACATGCAGGATATCACTCCCCTGTCTTTATAATGCCCCATTCAGGATGTCACCCCCCCATATAATGCCCCATTCAGGATGTCACCCCCCCATATAATGACACATGCAGGATATCACTCCCCTGTCTTTATAATGCCCCATTCAGGATGTCACCCCCCCCCCATATAATGCCCCATGCTGGATGTCACCCCCCATATAATGCCCCATGCAGCATGTCACCCCACCATATAATGCCCCATGCAGCATGTCACCCCTCCATATAATGCCCATTCAGGATGTCACCCCCCCATATAATGCCCCATGCTGGATGTCACCCCCCATATAATGCCCCATGCAGCATGTCACCCCCCCATATAATGCCCCATTCAGGATGTCACCCCCCCATATAATGCCACATGCAGGATGTCACCCCTAATATTATGTCCCATGCCTCCATACATTAAAAAAAAAAAAATCCAATACTCACCTCCCTCCTTGCCTGCTGCCGCTGCTCAGGTCTGGACTCCAGCGTCTCCGGCGTCTTCCCGCTCTGCGCTGCCTGTGGCGGCTCAGGGGAGGGCACGGTGGAAAGACGTCACCGCACCCTCTGACCTGAGACGTCACAGGGAGCACAGACCAGGAAGACAGCGGATCTGCGAAGGCACGGGGAGAGGTAAGTATCGGGCTGCCGGGGCTCTGAGAAAGCGGGGGGAAGGGCGGGCACTGACCCCGCTCTCCTCTGCCCACAGCCCGGTGGGCCGGATAAAAGTCCTCTGCGGGCCGCATGTGGCCCGCGGGCCATAGTTTGAGGACCCCTGGCGTAGGGTGTAGAACTCTTGGTAGTCTATTTTCCCATGTATCTATTACAGTTCGATAGCACAGACAGATGTTTGTCCAGCCTCTGTTTGAAGACTTCAATTGAAGGAGAACTCACCACCTCCTGCCTGTTCCACTCATTGATCACCCTCACTGTCAAAAACATTTTTCTAATATCTAATCTGTATCTTCTCCCTTTCAGTTTCATTCCATTGCTTCTCATGTTTCCATGTGTAAATGAGAATAAGGATGATCCCGCTACACTGTGACATCCCTTCAGATATTCATAGACAGCTATTGTCTCCTCTTAGCCTTCGTTTTTGGAAGCTAAACTTTCCCAGATCCTTTAACCATTCTTTGTAGGACACTCGTACTTTGCAGTATGCTCACTATCCTGTTAGCTCTTCTCTGAACTTGATCCTGTTTTTCGATGTCTTTGGTAAAATGTGGTGTCCAGAAGTGGACATAGTGTTCCAGATGAGGTCTGACCAAAGAGAAGTAGAGGGGTATAATAACTTCACATGATCTAACTCTCCCCATTAATAACATTCTGTTAGTTGCTGCCCATTATTCAAGCTTACCTAGATCCTTCTGAATCCTTTCTCTGTCTTCTCTAGTGTTAGCTATCCCTCCTAGCTTTGCATCATCTGCAAATTTGATTAGTTTACCTTCAGTTCCCTTATCTAGATCATTTATAAAACTGTTGAACAAAACTGGGGCCTGGAGAGAGCCTTGTGGTACCCCACTTGAAACACTCTTCCAATTGGATGTGCAACCATTTATTACCACTCTTTGAGTACGATCACTGAGCCAGTTATGAATCCACCTAATCATAGCCTTGTCAATCCCATACTTGGTCATTTTTTCAATAAGGTTAGTATGAGAGATACTTTACCAAATGCTTTGCTGAAGTCGTGATATACTATATCTGCCGCATGTCCTTGATTCACCCAGTAAGTGATTCAATCAGAGACGGAAATTAGATTACACGGGGGGAGAGGGGAGGAGGGTTGGAGCTCACCATATCAGTTTTTTTCACAGCTTCAGTTTATTAGGATATCTGATGAGTAAGGGTGCGTTTTCCTGCACCACAAACAGTTTCTATGTTTTATCTTTCTAATATGTCTTCTCAATAAACATATATATTTTTATTATCTGGCTGGATGTGCTGAAAAATCCTTTCCTAGTTCTTTTTATCTTGGAAATTAGATTAGTCTGGCATGACTCATTTGCTACAAACTAATGCAGGCTCTGGTTAATTACTGTATTCTCATACAAGTACTTACATACATGTTGTTTAATAATTGTTCAGAGATCGTTCCTGGTATAGAAGTAAGGCTCACTGGACTGAAATTTCCTGGCTACATCTTCTTTCATTTTTTGAAGATACGGACAACATTTGCCCAAAGATTCTGGCTAGTGGTTCTGCAATTTCCTCTGCTATCTCTTTCAGTAACCTAGGATGTAAGTCACCTGAACCAGGAGATTTAAATTTATTTAAATTAGCTAAGTGCTCTCTCACCATCTCTCTGTTTATAGATAGTGTGAATTCTTCTATTACTTCAGCAGTACAGTGAAGATCAGTTGATGATACATTTTCTTTCTTAGAGAACACAGATGCAAAATATGAATTTAAATCTTCGGCCTTCTCAACCAAATTTTTGACCACATCATCCTTTTCATCCTGTAAAAACCTTATAGCATCTTTGACTTTTCTTTTGCTTTTGACATACCCCCTAAATCCCTTTTTATTGATTTTGGTCTCCCTTGCAAGCCTCAGATCATTACTGCCTTTAGCTCTTCTAATTCTTGCCCTGCATTAACTGCAAGCAGCATTATATTCATTTTTAGATATGCCCCCATCTTTCCATTTGATATACATTTCTTTTTTCTTTTTAGCAAGTGTTTAAGTTCTGTGTTTATCCATGTGTTTCTTTAAATGCTTCCAATTCTTCCTTCTTTTCAGGATTGTTACTGAAGAAGATATGGATGATCTGGTAACAGGCTCTTAATGTTTTGACTGACATAATGCAGAACTGGATTATATTAAAGGGAATCTGTCACCATTTATTGAGGGGGCTTTGGTTGACTGATCCTGTCTGACATCTATATTTGATGGGCTGGATCGGGTTGTGCGCAAGCCTCGTCTGTGGTCCGGTTGGTTGCTGCCTCTGTATCTTATGACGACCGGTCACTCGGATATTCATCCGACGCCGTTGGTTGTTTGACGCAGGGATTGCAGCCTCCGGTCCCTCCTGACTGTGACTCGCCCCCTGGGCCGTGGGGCACGCGGATCCGGGCGATAGGGGAACGATGGGGGTAGTAGTAGTGGCGGCCCGGTCCCGCAGCTCAGGGTGGTCAGGCCAATGGTAGTCTGCTATGCGCTCCAAATAATGTCCGACTACGCCACCCGTGGATTGCGGTTATTAGGAACCGCCGCTGCAAGGCAGTCCGCTGGGGCTGATGATGAGTGCAGCTGAGGTGATGTGACTCCCCACGGGAAGAGTGCAGCCCCAGGGCAGTGTAGTGGATGTTGGGAGTGATGGTAGTGCGGGTCCCGGTGCTGATAGTGCTGGAGGCGCGAAGGAGCACATGGACAACAAGTTACAGTCCAGGGTCTTTACTCACAGTTCGTTTGTTCCGGGTCACTTCCGTCGGCAGTGACCGCCCGAGCTGTGCTGCGTCCACCAGGCGAGGGGCTCGGTCAACTCCCAGGCAGTTCAGGAGCATGGCGCAGGACCCCCTTCAATCCTTTCTCTGGCCTGCCTCACCAGTGACCCACTTTTGTCCGGCTGCCGTGGACTTGTGCGGTTAAACGTGGGCCCCGTCCTCCGCTGTCCTATATGGTGCCTTCCTAGCAGGTTTGATGAGGTGTCGCACCAATAGATGATCACGACGACCGGTCTTTGGCTGAGGGTTGTTTCTCCTCCACCAACTTGGGATCCGGTACCCTTAATCTGCCTGACCCTGCACCCTGGATTCTCGTGGGTTCTTAGGGTCCCTTCCACCTTCTTGTTCCTGAGCCCTTCTGTTTCTCTGTCTCTTCTTCTCTTTCTTTCCTGTTCTGTTCCTTTCTGTTCCTTTCTCTTGGAGCTGAGATGAGCTAGAATCTCAGCTCCCCTTCACCTCCTCCTCGGCCTCTCACTAGGCCCTCCTGGAGTAGAGCTCCTACAGAGCCTCTACTCCCTGTCTTCTCCTCTGGCTGAACGAACCTAGATCTAAGATGGTGCCCACCTTTTATACCTCCCTCTGACCATGAGCCCAGGTGACCAGCAACCAATGGGCTCCTACCTACGCTCAGAAACCGCCCCCTATCTGCCCCTACAGCACTGGGTGTTCCACCCCTCCCTCCCCACTCCAGCAGGGACATGGTCGGTCGTGCCTGCACTTATGTCTAGTGGGAGCACCGTTGAGCTGTCCCTCGGAAATGGGGTGTGTGTGCTGTATGCAGCAAACTGAGCCCTGGTCCATACTCCATCCTTACCCGGGAGTGGAATATCACACCTCTGGTCTGAGGTGCAATACCCCTGTACCCCTGTAGCGGCCGAACCCTCGGGGCGCTACAACTGCGCATGCGCCATCTATCCCTGTTCCAGAGATACCATCTAGACATCCACAATAGTAGGACGCATGCTCTTTCATCACCAATAACCCGGCATACAATCACGCTATCACTATGGACACACCTCCTCCCGCCCAGCTGGAACGCTGTGTTCCGCTATTTGAAACGTTAAATGAAATGTGACCCGGATGTGACATCATGACCCTCCCCTTTCCCGCGTTATACACCATCCCTTTTTTAAATCTTGCACACTCTATGGACGCTACCCTCTGACGAAGGACGGCGGTCCGAAACGCGCATCGGGGTGTACGCTGTGCAGTGGTTTGCCGATACACAGGTATGTCATTGTACATTTAGAGACACTGTTTGCTATTGATTCCATTCCCTCTCATCTTTCTTACAACCTATGGACTGTTGTTTCCAGCACGGATGTAATTGTAGATAAGGGCTGTGCACATATCTGTGAGGTGCACATATCTGTGAGTCCTTTATTTAGAGGTTACATTTAAATCCTTACCAGTGTGTGGTGCATTAACCTGTCCCCTCTTCCCTCTGTGTCTGGTGACACGAGTCCGGACTCATATACTGTAATGCATTTATTACCCTTTTCATCATTCATTTATGTATTATGGAGTAGTGGAGTGAGATCTAGGCACCTTGGTATAGAATAGATTACTATATATAATTTGCCTGTTTCCTGTGCTATCAAAATGTAGAGTATGTATTATTTACAAATGTAGTATATGTCACGTGCTGCGCACGTACTTCTCGTTTGTATGGTGTACCATTGTTTCTATATTTATTAAAGGTATTTTATTCATCCTTAGCCACTATTCAATTGTTTTCTATTGATTTAGGGACCGTATGTTCGGTTGTTCTCTTTTCTAATTGTTTGACAAGTAAAGTAGACTTGGTTTATATCAAACTGTCCGGCCTCCTCCTTCTGAAGGCTAAAAGAGTTGACACCCGGGACGGTGGGTCAAAAGTGAGTATGGAGGTTCCCTCCACTGTGTCAGAACAACACAGACACACCCAGGGATTCTCTGAGCCCCCATTGTCTGTAGCGGGCCAGGGTGAAGATCCAAACACTGAAACTGACATGCCACTCGCCACTGACTACCACCCTGCCCCCCTTACATTTGGAGTAGTCGGCAGGATGCGAAGTTCTCGCATCCAAACAGCGGGGTGAACAGGTCCTGTGGCAAGAGAGAGAAGATGCCGGATAAGGACCGCAAGAAAAAAGTGCCCCTGGCACAGATGAAGAGCCTGAAGATAAACAAAGAGAACTGAAGTTGATGAAAAACGTACAAAATAAAATGGCGGACGAAGAAGGCGATCATAAGATGGCGGCTGGCAACGTGGGTCCGAAGATGGCGAAGATTGGAGGTAAAAGACTGACCTTTCGTGGGCGGAGACAGCGCATGGAGGCGCGAAAATACCCCCAACCCACTCAGAGGCCAAACCACAAAAGAAAGGTATAAAAGGACTACAATATTATCAAGTATAATTCATATATTTTATTACATTCAAATACAGACAAATAAAAACAGACAACAAGACAAACAATTAAAAATATAAAACATAAATAAAATACAGCTCAGGAGGGGAGAGGGGGGTGCTCACAATAAATATTGCACATGGATCGCCTATGTAAAAGAGTATAGATTTTTATTATTATATGTGCCAGACAAATTTGATTAACAGTAATTGAATATATAATAATTAAATATACATGATTCACCTCTAATTAGCAGCAAAAAAATAAATAAAAATAAATATATATATTATAGGGAACACCAAAGAATACCAAAAAATCAATACATATATATTAACATAAAGTGCTTGTGCAATAAATATATATATGTAAATTGATTACCAGGTGTATAAATACCATAGAAAAAAGGATACAATAATTAAACGCTGCTAGGAGAATAAAATCATCAAAAAGAGGTTTTGGCTGCAGAGAATCAAGTCATGTCTAAGCCCCAAAATAAGGGGTTACATAAATAATTTAACAAACAAAGGAGACCATGATAATAAAGTTAAGATTGGAGACATACCCCGGCCCCCTCACACCACTCCAACGCCGTTTCGCTCCTCGTTTCGTCAGGGAGTGTGGTGTGAGGGGGTGTGATAGATATATATACAAGGCATGCAGCTGCTGGCCATGATTAATGATTTCAAGCGCCTTACTATCGGGCGCCGCCAGTTGCGCATGCGTCCTCGCAGACAATTCCGGGGCGGAGGATCCGGAGCGCCTCACTGAAGGGCGTGTTGCCATTCATAACCTGCTCACGTTCCCAACCACTTAGGAGGTCCGCAAAGCGCATGGGCGCTGCGCCTCACGACGCTCACAGAGGCCATGTTGAAATGTGGCAAAAAGCCATAGCGATGCCCAGGCACAAGATTACAAAAGATAAAAGGGAAGAAAAACCAAAATACATGTACATGTTTCTTTTAAAAAGATATGATATTGATAAGAAGTGAAGGGCTCAACAGACTCCTGAAAAATGGAGGAATATACAGTGCAAAGACAATGCCAAGGTGGGAGGTGAGTATAAAAAATATAGATATACATAATTAATATGAACTAAAAAATCAACATAAATTGTGCAAAAAGGATGATAAAGGGAGGGAAAAGAAAGAAAAGGAAAAGAGAAGGGAAGAAAGAAAAGAAAAAGTGAAAAAAGAAAAGAATACTAATATACGGTAACAAATAAGTGGCTATATGTACAAATATATATAAATACAAATATGTGTTAAAGCCAAAAATATATATAGTGCAAAATGTATGCATAATAAAGTGCTTAATGCATAAAACCACAAATAAATAAAGTGCATATAAGTGAAAATATATACATATATGTAAATGCAAATGTGTGTTGAGACTAAAAATATGTAGAGCAAAATTTGTTCATAATAAAGTGCTTGATGCATAATAGCACAAATAAATTACATATAATATGATGATATTGAAGAAGACATAAGGAAGCATGAGAAAACAAAAAAGGGGGGAGGGAAAGAGGTGGTGGGGGGACATTGGGGGGACTTTTAATTGAAAAAATAATGAAGTGAAAAAGAAAATTAGGACCTAGTGGAAACACGGTGAAGAAAAACTATTATGAATTGTTGAAAAATGTATGCACCCAAAAATAAATCATAACCATCCACATATATCCATATTCCCAATACCATACATACTAAAAAAAGAAAAAGAAATGATAAAAAATAAATCAAAAAGACAAAATGTGAAAACATATGCATAAATACACTACACTCACATACATGCCTGCACCAATAGGCATCAAAGTGGACGCATCCCAGATACAAAACTCATCCATCCATGTACACCAAAGCCAAACATAACCCACAACTCCAAAACAACAATTGCTGCAACCATATTCGCACATGTCCATGTACCTGACAGAGAAACTGTGTCCTCAAAAACTGGAAAAATACAAAATCATTCCCACACATCAACAGGAAGATGCATATGTAAATATATCCATACATAAATATGTAATGCCATGCATATATAACACCACTCCACCCATCAAAAAAGAGAGCCAATGATGCACAACCAAAAGACTGAATAAAAAATATATATATAAAAATATATATATAAATATAAAGGACAGTGGTCACAGTAAAGCCATCTATATCTCCAGGCAAGAACGATTAATTTTATAGAAAACTCCCGAAGCCCCATTGATCATTTAAAACCTCTGGTCTCATACTCCTTAGTACAGTAATCCATTTACATTCCATCTGTAACAATTTTTTGGCAAGATTTCCCTTTCTGATACTTGGATAAAGTCGATCAATTCCTCTGAATTTTAATAAATATTCCTGATGCAGATGGTGTTCTATGAAATGTCAGGCCACAGGTTTCAATTTGGAAATGGCATCCAAGTCCCCTTGTTGTAATTTCATAGCTGATTTAATGTGTTTGATGTGTGCCAAAATACGGACTCGCAATTCTCGTATTGTAATTCCAACATAATACAATCCACAGGGGCAGATGGCCAAATAGATGATATATGATGTCCGGCAGTTTATAAAATGCAGGATTTTATACTCCAGAGTGCCTGTTGAGTCAGAGAAATTGTTAGTCCTCTCCAAATATCTACATGCCTTACAGCTCCCACATTGCCAACATCCCCATTTTGGGCCCTTGGAATCAAAAATAAATTTAGAAGGCGGTATTCTGTGATGACTATGAACCAGCATGTCCTTGATCGTTTTTCCGCGTTTAGCCGTAAGATTTGGTCTATCTGATATAAAGGATGATATAGATGCATCTTGTCTTAGAATGGGCCAATATTTGACTACTACCTCAGACATCTCTTTCCATCTTGAGTTATAATTAGTGATAAGTCTCGTGCAACTCCTCGATTCTCTCTTTTTATCCTTAACTGGGACTAAAAGGGACTGTCTATTCAAATGTTTGGCATGCGTATAAGCCTTGTTCACACTCTGTTTTTTATATCCACGTTGAATGAATCTACGTTCGAGGTCCCTAGCCTGCTGTTCAAAATCATTTTCGTGACTGCAAATCCGTTTTGCCCTAATAAACTGACCTGTGGGTATGGCTCTTATCACATGTGTCGGATGTGCTGATCTGGCATGCAGAAATGCATTTACACTCGTATATATCAGTATTTATTCTTCCATTTGTATCAATCCTGATACGGGGGTCCAGGAAGTTGATTGTAGTTTGGCTAATTTCTGAAGACAATTTAATGTTAAATGTATTGTTGTTCAGATGTACCAAGAAGAGATCCAAGAGGTCACGGGAGCCCTGCCAAATAAATAATATATCATCTATAAATCGAATCCATGATACAACTGAACCAGAAAAAATATCATCATCCTTCTGTATCTGTTCTCTCTCCCACCATCCCAAAAAGAGGTTCGCGTACGACAGGGCACAGGCCGCCCCCATCACCACTTCCCTCTTTTGTAGGAAGTGACGATCTTTGAACAAAAAATTATTGTGGGTGAGAACATACTCCATCAGGATTAAGATAAATTCAGAAAGGGATTTGTCCAAATTTTGATTTTCCAGAAAGAACCTCAATGCCCTTAGACCATGTTGATGTTCTAATATATTGAAGAGTTCTTTCTGAAAGACAAGGGTGGGATCACTGGGCAGGCGTGTATAATATTCAATGTCTCCTAGTTGTCTGAATTTGGATCTCTTCTTGGTACATCTGAACAACAATACATTTAACATTAAATTGTCTTCAGAAATAAGCCAAACTACAATCAACTTTCTGGACCTCCGTATCAGGATTGATACAAATGGAAGAATAAATACTGATATTTACCGGAAGGACATGAGTGTAAATGCATTTCTGCATGCCAGATCAGCACAACCGACACATGTGATAAGAGCCATACCCACAGGTCAGTTTATTAGGGCAAAACGGATTTGCAGTCACGAAAATGATTTTGAACAGCAGGCTAGGGACCTCGAACGTAGATTCATTCAACGTGGATATAAAAAACAGAGTGTGAACAAGGCTTATACGCATGCCAAACATTTGAATAGACAGTCCCTTTTAGTCCCAGTTAAGGATAAAAAGAGAGAATCGAGGAGTTGCACGAGACTTATCACTAACTATAACTCAAGATGGAAAGAGATGTCTGATGTAGTAGCCAAATATTGGCCCATTCTAAGACAAGATTCAACTATATCCTTCTTTATATCAGATAGATCAAATCTTACGGCTAAACGCGGAAAAACGATCAAGGACATGCTGGTTCACAGTCATCACAGAATACCGCTTTCTAAATTTATTTTTTATTCCAAGGGCCCAAAATGGGGATGTTGGCAATGTGGGAGCTGTAAGGCATGTAGATATTTGGAGAGGACTAGTGTTGAGCTACCCCCGTAGTGTTCGAGTTCGGTTCGGTTCGTCGAACACCGGCATGTTCACCGAACGGTTCGTTGAACGGTTCGTCGAACACCGTCGAACACCGTTAAAACCAATGGCAAGCAAATAAAAACACATAGAAACACATAGAAAACACATAAAAAACACCTTCAAAGGTGTCCAAAAGCTGACAAACTGCTCAGAAGACACAACTAACACATGGAAAAGTGACAAGCACATATAGTCATGCGAAAAGAAAAGAGGTGAAGGAGTAAAAGGAGGAGGAGACACAGAAATAGGCATGTCATGCCCTTCTAAAATCAAGACAGGCTGGAGTAAAAATCTAAAATTAGCCTACCAACACCCAGACGTCGTGACAAGAAAATTAAAAAAAGAAATATCTTTAGGTAGGCGGTTCCATTCAGAACACTTTCCTTACAAGACGTAGTGGTATCCCCGTTGGGAGTCGTGCCCAAAACGGAACCCAATACATTCGGACTAATCCACCATTTGTCATATCCAAGGGGCAGGTCAGTAAACGACAACATCGACGCGGAACCAAGTACAGTAGTATATACTGTACCTCCTTTGACAAGGCAATCAGGCGGGTAAGGAAGTTGGGAAGGGGCACCCTAATGGCCAAAACAGACATTGAGGGGGCGTTCCGGTTACTTACTACCTGTGCCTCCGAATAGTGTCCGCCTATTGGGCTGCTTCTGGGAAGGAGCATACTATATAGATCGCTGTTTGCCCATGGAGTGCTCCATATCCTGCTCACTATTTGAGGCGTTTAGTTGCTTCCTCGAATGGGTCGTCATGGACGTTTCTAAGGGGGCACATATTATCCATTACCTCGACGACTTCTTATGCCTGGGCCCAAAAGATTTGCCACAGTGTGAATACACGCGGTAGTCCACCTGTGAGAAGGAGAGAGCTGGAGGGAGAGCGGACACCACAGAGCCGAGGGGTTAAATGGAGAACGGAAGAAGGAAAGAGGGCGAGGGAGATAAGGGAGTATGGTGGAAGGCCGACCTGAGCTCCCCCACGTTCCTGCTGGGCGGGGAACACCCCTGGGAAGAAAAGCAGCTTGCGCATCCATTTGAGGTTACGGTCGCGAGCGGGCAAAGGGACTATGCTGGAGTGCGAAGCCGACACAGCAAGGCCGTTGCTGCCCGCGGGAACTCCGTGTCGCCGGGTTTGTGCCAGAGCCACGGTGGACCCTGACGGCCAGCCCCCCTCTCCCAATACTGGCGCCTGTCCGCTGGTGGGTCGACACCCCCCGTGGTGAAGGCAGGTCTAAGCTCTGTAATTTAAATTGGCTCTGTAATTTGAATGGACGCTCCAGTAGCGTCCACTAAAGCTGCTGCAGTTAAAAAGCTTTTATAAGGATCGAGCTTGGCGGTCCGCCGCAAGGCGTGCTACCGCCAGTCCCAGCCCCTTTGCCTTGGGGCACCTCCCCGATGCTCTGGACTGAGTGTCCCGGGGGCCCGAAGCGTTTCCTTTGAAAAAATTAAGTGTCCAAAGCACAGGTGGTGTTGCTTGCTTAACAGCTGGGCTACTCCGCTGACTAGCAGACACTGCTACTTGGCCCAAAGTATTGCCTGGGCTAGATGCAGTTAAAAATTTGTTATTAGATCTACAGTCTGTTTAGCTTGCTTAACAGCTGGGCTACTCCGCTGACTAGCAGACACTGCTACTAGGCACAAAGTATTGCCTGGGCTAGATGCAGTTAAAAATTTGTAATTAGATCTACAGGCGGTGAAGCTTGCTTAACAGCTTGGCTACTCCGCTGACTAGCAGACACTGCTACTAGGCCCAAAGTAATGCCTGGGCTAGATGCAGTTACAAATTGTTATTAGATACAAAGGCGGTGTAGCTTGCTTCAGATGGGCTACTCCGCTGACTACGAGACACTGCTACTAGCCCAAAAGGATTTCCTGGGTTAGATGCAGTAAAAAATTGTTATTAGATACACAGGTGGTGTAGCTTGCTTCAGATGGGCTACTCCGATGACTACGAGACACTGCTACTAGCCCAAAATTATTGGCTGGGTTAGATGCAGTAAAAAATTGTTATTAGATACACAGGCGGTGTAGCTTGCTTCACAGCTGGGCTACTACGCTGACTAGCAGACATTGAAGCTTTGGAGCAGACCTGTGATTCCCAGGCTATAGTATGAGTAAACAGCTCTGCAGACTCAACCATCTGTGTTACCCCATACTCAGACGGGCAGCTGGAGACTTGGGAGCTGTGAGGAAGCAAGTGCGATTGGGGTGACACCTCTGAGGACTGGAGTATTTGTGATGTTGAAGTTGAGGTGGAGGAGAGCAAACTTAAAGAAGCACTTGATATCTGTTGAAGCACCTGCTGTTTTTGTGCCTCATCTGGAATTTGCATCGATGGACGTGTCCGTAAGAAAGGGATCATATCACATTGTCCGCTAAAAGAAGTAGACATCTTAATTTGGCTGGAAGATGGTATTTCTTCTGCAGATGTTACTGTTGCTTTACCACCTACCCCACGGACACAACCTTTTTTTCCCTTTCCAACACGCCTATTCCCCTTTCCACCAGCAGCAGGCCTTTTGCCACTCATTTTGGTGGTTAACTAATTGGCAACTCTATAGTTGTTTGCACAAAAAACGATGGATGGAAACCGAGCAAAGCTGAATGGCCAAACTGTGGTGCTAGCCCAAAAGGATTGGCTGGGTTAGATGCAGTAAAACAATTTTATTAGATACACAGGCAGTGTAGCTTGCTTCACAGCTGGGCTACTCCAATGACTACGAGACACTGCTACTAGGCCCAAAAAGATTTCATGGGTTAGATGCAGTAAAAAATTAGAATTAGATACACAGGCTGTGTAGCTTCCTTCACAGGTGGGCTACTCTGCTGACTATGAGACACTGCTACTAGGCCCAAAAGGATTTACTGGGTTAGATGCAGTAAAAAATTGTTATTAGATACACAGGTAGTGTAGCTTGCTTCAGATGGGCTACTCCACTGACTACCAGACACTGCTACTAGGCCCAAAAGGATTTCCTGGGTTAGATGCAGTAAAAAATTATAATTAGATACACAGGCGGTGTAGCTTCCTTCACAGGTGGGCTACTCCGCTGACTACCAGACACTGCTACTAGGCCCAAAAAGATTTCCTGGGTTAGATGCAGTAAAAAATTAGAATTAGATACACAGGCGGTGTAGCTTCATTCACAGGTGGGCTACTCCGCTGACTATGAGATACTGCTACTGAGCCCAAAAGGATTTACTGGGTTAGATGCAGTAAAAAATTGCTATTAGATACACAGGTGGTGTAGCTTGCTTCAGATGGGCTACTCCACTGACTACCAGACACTGCTACTAGGCCCAAAAGATTTCTTGGGTTAGATGCAGTAAAAAATTAGAATTAGATACACAGGCGGTGTAGTTTCCTTCACAGGTGGGCTAGTCCGCTAACTACCAGACACTGCTACTAGGCCCAAAAGGATTTACTGAGTTAGATGCAGTAAAAAATTAGAATTAGATACACAGGCGTTGTAGCTTCCTTCACAGGTGGGCTACTCCGCTGACTACGAGACACTGCTACTAAGCCCAAAAAGATTTCCTGGGTTAGATGCAGTAAAAAATTGGAATTAGATACACAGGCGGTGGAGCTTCCATCACAGGTGGGCTACTCCGCTGACTACGAGACACTGCTACTAGGCCCAAAAGGATTTACTGGGTTAGATGCAGTAAAAAATTGTTATTAGATACACAGGTGGTGTAGCTTGCTTCAGGTGGGCTACTCCACTGACTACTAGACACTGCTACGAGGCCCAAGAGGATTTCCTGAGTTAGATGCAGTAAAAAATTAGAATTAGATACACAGGCAGTGTAGCTTCCTTCACAGGTGGGCTACTCCGCTGACTACGAGACACTGCTACTAGGCCCAAAAAGTTTTCCTGGGCTAGATGCAGTAAAAAATTAGAATTAGATACACAGGCGGTGTAGCTTCCTTCACAGGTGGGCTACTCCGCTGACTATGAGACACTGCTACTAGGCCCAAAAGGATTTACTGGGTTAGATGCAGTAAAAAATTGTTATTAGATACACAGGTAGTATAGCTTGCTTCAGATGGGCAACTCCACTGACTACCAGACACTGCTACTAGGCCCAAAAGGATTTCCTGGGTTAGATGCAGTAAAAAATTATAATTAGATACACAGGCGGTGTAGCTTCCTTCACAGGTGGGCTACTCCGCTGACTACCAGACACTGCTACTAGGCCCAAAAAGATTTCCTGGGTTAGATGCAGTAAAAAATTAGAATTAGATACACAGGCGGTGTAGCTTCATTCACAGGTGGGCTACTCCGCTGACTATGAGATACTGCTACTAAGCCCAAAAGGATTTACTGGGTTAGATGCAGTAAAAAATTGCTATTAGATACACAGGTGGTGTAGCTTGCTTCAGATGGGCTACTCCACTGACTACCAGACACTGCTACTAGGCCCAAAAGATTTCTTGGGTTAGATGCAGTAAAAAATTAGAATTAGATACACAGGCGGTGTAGCTTCCTTCACAGGTGGGCAAGTCCGCTGACTACCAGACACTGCTACTAGGCCCAAAAGGATTTACTGAGTTAGATGCAGTAAAAAATTAGAATTAGATACACAGGCGTTGTAGCTTCCTTCACAGGTGGGCTACTCCGCTGACTACGAGACACTGTTACTAAGCCCAAAAAGATTTCCTGGGTTAGATGCAGTAAAAAATTAGAATTAGATACACAGACGGTGTAGCTTCCTTCACAGGTGGGCTACTCCGCTGACTACGAGACACTGCTACTAGGCCCAAAAGGATTTACTGGGTTAGATGCAGTAAAAAATTGTTATTAGATACACAGGTGGTGTAGCTTGCTTCAGGTGGGCTACTCCACTGACTGCTAGACACTGCTACGAGGCCCAAAAGGATTTCCTGGGTTAGATGCAGTAAAAAATTAGAATTAGATGCACAGGCGGTGTAGCTTCCTTCACAGGTGGGCTACTCCGCTGACTACCAGACACTGCTACTAGGCCCAAAATGATTTCCTGGGTTAGATGCAGTAAAAAAATAGAATTATATACACAGGCGGTGTAGCTTCCTTCACAGGTGGGCTACTCCACTGACTACGAGACACTGCTACTAGGCCCAAAAAGATTTCCTGGGTTAGATGCAGTAAAAAATTAGAATTAGATACACAGGCGGTGTAGCTTCATTCACAGGTTGGCTACTCCGCTGACTATGAGATACTGCTACTAAGCCCAAAAGGATTTACTGGGTTAGATGCAGTAAAAAATTGCTATTAGATACACAGGTGGTGTTGCTTGCTTCAGATGGGCTACTCCACTGACTACCAGACACTGCTACGAGGCCCAAGAGGATTTCCTGAGTTAGATGCAGTAAAAAATTTGAATTAGATACACAGGCAGTGTAGCTTCCTTCACAGGTGGGCTACTCCGCTGACTACCAGACACTGCTACTAGGCCCAAAAAGTTTTCCTGGGCTAGATGCAGTAAAAAATTAGAATTAGATACACAGGCGGTGTAGCTTCCTTCACAGGTGGGCTACTCCGCTGACTATGAGACACTGCTACTAGGCCCAAAAGGATTTACTGGGTTAGATGCAGTAAAAAATTGCTATTAGATACACAGGTGGTGTTGCTTGCTTCAGATGGGATACTCCACTGACTACCAGACACTGCTACGAGGCCCAAGAGGATTTCCTGAGTTAGATGCAGTAAAAAATTTGAATTAGATACACAGGCAGTGTAGCTTCCTTCACAGGTGGGCTACTCCGCTGACTACCAGACACTGCTACTAGGCCCAAAAAGTTTTCCTGGGCTAGATGCAGTAAAAAATTAGAATTAGATACACAGGCGGTGTAACTTCCTTCACAGGTGGGCTACTCCGCTGACTATGAGACACTGCTACTATGCCCAAAAGGATTTACTGGGTTAGATGCAGTAAAAATTTGCTATTAGATACACAGGCGGTGTAGCTTGCTTCAGATGGGCTACTCCACTGACTACCAGACACTGCTACTAGGCCCAAAAGGATTTCCTGGGTTAGATGCAGTCAAAAATTAGAATTAGATACACAGGCGGTGTAGCTTCCTTCACAAGTGGGCTACTCCGCTGACTACAAGACACTGCTACTAGGCCCAAAAAGATTTCCTGGGTTAGATGCAGTAAAAAATTAAAATTATATACACAGGCGGTGTAGCTTTCTTCACAGGTGGGCTACTCTGCTGACTAACAGACACTGCTACTATGCCCAAAAGGATTGGCTGGCTTAGATTCAGTAAAAAATTGCTATTAGATACACAGGTGGTGTAGCTTGCAACACAGATAGGCTACTCCAATGAATAACAGACACTGCTACAGGCCCAAAAGGATTGGCTGAGCTACATTTCGCCAAATGCTGTGAAAAACACTTGCACATCACTGGCACAGACCTGCCTGGCAAAAAGTGCTATGAACTGCTATAACCTAGCCATCAAAAGGGCGGCAATTAGAACTAGTCCCTACTCCCTTAACCTATCTCTCTATGTAACTGGAAATTCGCTCGCAATTCACACAGTTATACTGTATAGCGCCCACAGCAGCAGCGGTGCCATCTAACACTCAGCTGCAGCAGTGAGAAAATGGTGGCGACGGGGAAAATGGATGGGTCTTATAGGGCAAGGACATGTGACATACACAGCCAATGACACATGCCCTTGCTTGTGTGAAAAAAAAGCACTTCGCTGCGTGTGTGCGCTGCTGATAGGCTGACAGACTGCACCGCCCCACTGTAAATGCAGGAATGAAAAAAAAAATGGAGATCGGCATTATTTCTGCAGAGATCCATCCCCTGCCCCTCCCCCCGCCCACTCTACACTGAAACTGTCTATTAACATTGATTAACAGTATTACTGTGAAAAAATCCAGTTACGCTTTCAGTGCACGAACAGTTATCGAACATAATCTCGAACTGCCCAATTTTTTGCAAATCATTCGAGTTCGTCAAACGACTCGAACACCGCCCAAAACAGCTCGAATTTGAGATTGTCTAACAGTTCTAGTCGAACACCGCTTATCTCTAGAGAGAGAAAAACCGAAAACAAGCAAAATACCCAAATAACTGGAAGTAAATGGGTAAATCGCACAGTGCAAAAATAATGATAAATAATAAAGGGTATTTAGTTAACATAATTTTGATCAAAATAATGTAAAAGCCATCCCACCAACGTCACGGTAACCCTTATGGGACAGTCCTAACTCTAATATTAAAACCTTACCATTTGTCAAGTGACATATATATGGACAAGGGCAGAGAGACTGAACCCGTAGTAGAGACATGGACCTGAGAGGCAGAATGAACCTTTCAGCTCAGACAAAGGGCGGCCACACCCTTAAATGCACTAAAGCACCCTAAACTGCAAAGAAAAAACCTGGGAGTCTGAACTGAAACGTAAATTGATGTGCATGCTAAATGTAAATGCATGTTCACATAAGGCCACTAGACAGAGAAAAACCAAAAACAAGCAAAATACCCAAATAACTTTAAGTAAATGGGTAAATCGCACAGTGCAAAAATAATGATAAATAATAAAGGGTATTTAGTTAACATAATTTTGATCAAAATAATGTAAAAGCCATTCCACCAACGTCACGGTAACCCTTATGGGACAGTCCTAACTCTAATATTAAAACCTTACCATTTGTCAAGTGACATATATATGGACAAGGGCAGAGAGACTGAACCCATAGTAGAGACATGGACCTGAGAGGCAGAATGAACCTTTCAGCTCAGACAAAGGGCGGTCACACCCTTAAAAGCACTAAAGCACACTAAACTGCAAAGAAAAAACCTGGGAGTCTGAACTGAAACGTAAATTGATGTGCATGCAAAATGTAAATGCATGTTCACATAAGGCAACTAGACAGAGAAAAACCAAAAACAAGCAAAATACCCAAATAACTGGAAGTAAATGGATAAATCGCAAAAATAGGGTATTTAGTTAACATAATTTTGATCAAAATGCATCATTGGCTCTCTTTTTTGATGGGTGGAGTGGTGTTATATATGCATGGCATTACATATTTATGTATGGAAAAACCGTATAAACAAGAGATAGGAGAAACGGGTACATGGAAATCACATAAGCAGAAACAATGCAAAAAAAATTTCAAAAAAGAAAGATCTTAGGCACTTCATTAGGCTAGCATCCAGCTGTGGGTGAAGCACTGGTTATTTGATGTAATGTGTGTCCATTAGTGTTGAGCATTCCGATACTGAAATATCGGGTATCGGCCGATATTCGCGGTATCGGAATTCCGATACTTAATTCCGATACTTTTGCAATATCGTATACCGGAATCGGAAGTTCCCATAATGCAATGAGCCATTTTCATTTTATTCAGCAAATGAGGATCCTAAAAAGTGTGGGCACATCCTGTTAGGCATGTAGGCATCTTAACTAATGGCATGGCTGTGATTGGCTGCTGAAATGATGTCATGATGCACTATAAAAGCCGCCGCCGCCATTTTGAGCTCACTCTGCTGTGAATTCAGTTAGGGATAGGATGCTGTTGTTCTGAGGGACAGTTTTAGCTACCTATTTGGTCTATTCTGCTTTACCCAAGCTACTTTATAAATCGCTGTGCCTTGCAGTGCTAGTGCACAGTTCTTTGTGCTGTTCACCGCTTTCTGCAAGGTCTCTGTGTGTGAGTGCAGCTCACCCTGTAGTGTGTGCTTCAGCCACGTCAGGTTATAGTGCACTCAGTGTGTGTCACTGCCTCATACATTGTCCTTTTTTGCCAATTCATAATTTTTCCTGATATCTCCTATTAGTGTGGTGGTTCCATCCGTATTCAGCTAAATTTGTTCCAAACACACTATATAGGAGTAGATAGAGAAATTTTTTTGGTCTTGCAGCGCTAGTGCACAGTGCTCTGCATCTGTACTGTTCACCGCTGTCTGCAAGGTCTGGTGTGTGAGTACAGCTCACCCTGTAGTGTGTGCTTCAACCACGTCTGGTTGTAGTGCACTCAGTGTGTGTCACTGCCTCATACATTGTCCTTTTTTGCCAATTCATAATTTTTCCTGATTGCTCCTATTAGTGTGGTGGTTCCATCCGTATTCAGCTAAATTGGTTCCAAACACACTATATAGGAGTAGTTAGAGGAGCCTTTCTGCAGCATTGGGCCCTGCAGCCCCAGCCAGATTAGTATTAGCCTATTTTTTGCAGCCTCATCTATTGCATTGCAGGTTACCTTCCTACATTGTAATAGCTGCAAAAAGTTTGTGATACTATCGTTATTACATCTTTAGGCACATCCAGTGTCTTTTTGTGACAAAAAAAAACTAAATAAAGTTCACCAAACACTCCACTTTACAGTTGTGTAGGCCACATTAGCTCATATTAAAGTCTAGTCCACACTTTATAAAATTAATGTTTCTTATACCTGTTAGCAGCTGTTCAGGAAAAAGCACACTAAGCCCTTAGTACTTTTCTGCCTATCTTTATCAGTCTACCAAGATGAAGAAGGCAGGGAGTGAGGCATGTGGTCGTGGGCGTGGAGTTTCTGCAGGGAGAGGACGTGAGGATTCTGTGCCTGCAGGGAGCGGACGTGGGGATTCTGTGCCTGCTGCGGGCACCAGTGACTCAGCATCCCCCAGTTTTACCAGGTAACAGTCCTTTATGCGCAGCTTTGTAGGAGCTAGCCGTACCCCACTGCTGCGGGAGGACCAAATTGAAGCCGTTGTCGGATGGATGGCAGCTAACGCATCGACTTCAATTAGTTCCAGATCCTCTCAGGTCCTGAGCACTGAAGAGCACCCATCTGTCTCTTCACCACCTGCCAAATTGCCCAGACAGTCAGAGAGCCCTGGACAGGAGCCATCTCTACTTCTGTTCTCTGAATCTCTTGGCTTGGAAAGAGGGGGCCAGCCAAGCAGAATTCGAGAATTTGAAGAAGAGGTAGTATGCAGTGATGCGCAACCGTTTTGTCTCTCTGAATCTGAAGAGGCGGGTGGGCCAGTGCCTATGGTCAGCAGCACACCTCAGTACGCATCTGATGATGAGACTCAGGTGCCACTTTCTGGTGCGTACTGTGCTGTCGAGACTACCCAGGAGAAGCAGTTGTTTGAAGAGGGTGGTGTAGATGATGAGGTCCTTGACCCATCATGGCGTGAGGGACAGGAAGGTGGTGGGAGCAGCTCTGAGGAAGAGATTCCCCGAACAGCCCAAAAAGGAGGGAGAGGGAGGGGGCAGACTTGGTTGCCTGTAGCCTCCACTTCGGCACCCATTAGGAGCATGGCTCTTCCAAAATCCAAAGCGGGCGCTCCCAAGACTTGCAGTGCCTGGTCCTTTTTTGACACAGTTGCAGATGACATTTGCTTTGTCAAATGCAAGCTGTGTAATCAGAAGGTGAAAAGAGGGAAAAGTGTCAGCAACCTCAATACCACAAATATGTGGAAACATGTGCGGACCAAGCACGTGGTGGAGTTACAAAAACACACTGTTTTACCATTGGGTAAATGTTGTGGAGCCGGGTACAGATCTTGAGAGTGGCGCTGTACGTGTTCTGCCAACTCCAAGGATTGCAGGAATCCAGTCTGTACACATTGACTCCTCCTCATGCTCCAGTTCCTCTGAATCAGCGCTGCAGGAGCCGTCACGGTCTACCTCCACATCGACCCGTGAACGGTTACCTGTTATGGTGACCAATATGAGCACAGACGTGGCCAAACGTCAACAGGCCGTATTAAAATTAATTTCTTTGGGGAATCGAAGCCACACATCGCAGGAGCTCTGGAATGCCATCAAGCAGCAGAGCGACGTGTGGTTTGTGCCAGCGAATCTCCAGCCAGGCATGGTAGTGTGTGACAATGGTCGAAATCTGGTGGCAGCTCTGGGTCTAGGCAACCTCACTCACATCCCATGTCTGGCACATGTGCTCAACATGGTCGTGCAGAGTTTTTTGAGGGACTATCCGGATCTTGATGCACTGCTTCACAAGGTCCGCATAGAGTGCGCTCACTTGCGGCGTTCCAGCAATGCAAGATCACGCATTGCAGCTCTGCAGCGCCGATTACGTCTTCCGGAACATCGCATCATATGTGACCTACCCACCAGGTGGAATTCAACGTTATGTTGGAGAGGTTGTGTGAGCAGCAGGCAGCAGTAATGGAGTACCAGCTGCAGCAGGCGCAAACAAGTCGCAGTGCGCGCCGTTCACACTTCACCACCACTGAGTGGGCCTCTATGAAGGACATTTGCCACGTTTTGCGTGCCTTCGATTATTCCATGCGGATGGCGAGTGCAGATGATGCACTAGTCAGCATGACTATCCCCCTTATCTGCCTGCTTGAAAAAACACTGCAAGCACTAAGGGATGAGGTTTTGGAAGAGGTGGAGGATGAGGAGTCACAAATGCCATCTGCTTCTCTACAGTCTGCGCAACGTGGTTCCTCACAAAGGCCTAGGCAGGGGACACTTTGTGAGGAGGATGAGGAGGAGTCAATGGATGAGGAAGACATCTGTCCAGAGGAGGGAGGTACACAATGCTCTAGTAGTCAGTATCTAGAGCGAGGGTGGGGTGATGCAGAGCAGGCAGAGATCACGCCTCAAGCAGGGGACAGTGTTTCTTGGCCAGTTGGCAGTCTGCAGCACATGGTTGATTTCATGCTGCAGTGCCTGAGAAACGACCGCCGCATCGCCCACATTCTCAACACGGCTGATTATTGGGTGTCCACCCTCCTAGATCCTCGCTACAGGGACAACTTACAAAGCCTCATAACACCGTTGAACCGGGAGCGTAAAATGCGGGAGTACCAAGACGCACTGGTGCATTCCATCATGTTCTCCATTCCAACCGAGAGCAGTGCTGCTAGTGTTTTACAAAGCAGCTCAGTGCGTCGAGGCAGTGGAGGAAGCTCTGCACAAAGAGGGAGCAGAAGCAGCGCCTCAGCACAAGGCAAGACCAGTATGGCCGAAATGTGGCAAAGTTTTGTGTCCCTGCCACCACAAATGTCTACACCATCACAGACGGCTCCAGTCAGCAGGAGGCAATGTTTCCGTCAGATGGTGACAGACTACATGTCTTGCCCTCTTAGTGTACTTCCAGACGGCTCTTCTCCCTTCAAGTTTTGGGTCTGTAAGCTAGATACATGGCCAGAGCTAAGTCAGTATGCATTGGAGGTGCTAGCTTGCCCTGCTGCTAGTGTATTATCGGAATGCGTCTTTAGAGCCGCAGGTGGTGTACTAACAGACCGTCGCATGCGACTATCCTCCGATAACTTTGACCGAATTTGCCAGTCCTCTTCCAGAATAAA
This sequence comes from Phyllobates terribilis, assembly GCF_046119375.1. Taxonomy (NCBI): domain Eukaryota; kingdom Metazoa; phylum Chordata; class Amphibia; order Anura; family Dendrobatidae; genus Phyllobates; species Phyllobates terribilis. Next base: position 40,945,597 of record NW_027362770.1, on the reverse strand, counting down.
TAATTGTTGGCAAAAGTATCCAGGTCTCCTGTTCTGTTCATGTTTCTACCACCTGAACTGTAATCCCTGAGCTCCAACACCGCCAGTTGGTGCTCGGAAGTGCCGTCTGCACAGTCAACACTTGCTGCCGTGTTATTGGGGTTCAGTAACGTCAGCTGTTCCCCGGCTGTGCGGACGGCAATTTCTCCTGCTCTGTCCACATTCTCACTACTACAGATTTTAAAGTTGCTCCAATTACACCTCTGGCTCCTCTGTTTTCAGTATTATCCCTGAGCTCCAACACCGCCAGTTGGTGCTCGGAAGTGCCGTCTGCACAGTCAACACTTGCTGCCATGTTATTGGGGTTCAGTAACGTCAGCTGTTCCCCTGCTATGCGGACGGCAATTTCTCCTGCTCTGTCTACATTCTCACTACTACAGATTTTAAAGTTGCTCCAATTACACCTCTGGCTCCTCTGTTTTCAGTATTATCCCTGAGCTCCAACACCGCCAGTTGGCGCTCGGAAGTGCCGTCTGCACAGTCAACACTTGCTGCCGTGTCATTGGGGTTCAGTAACGTCAGCTGTTCCCCTGCTGTGCGGACGGCAATTTCTCCTGCTCTGTCCACATTCTCACTAATACAGATTTTAAAGTTGCTCCAATTACACCTCTGGCTCCTCTGTTTTCAGTATTATCCCTGAGCTCCAACACCGCCAGTTGGCGCTCGGAAGTGCCGTCTGCACAGTCAACACTTGCTGCCGTGTCATTGGGGTTCAGTAACGTCAGCTGTTCCCCTGCTGTGCGGACGGCAATTTCTCCTGCTCTGTCCACATTCTCACTACTACAGATTTTAAAGTTGCTCCAATTACACCTCTGGCTCCTCTGTTTTCAGTATTATCCCTGAGCTCCAACACCGCCAGTTGGCGCTCGGAAGTGCCGTCTGCACAGTCAACACTTGCTGCCATGTCATTGGGGTTCAGTAACGTCAGCTGTTCCCCTGCTGTGTGGACGGCAATTTCTCCTGCTCTGTCCACATCCACTGTACTACTGATTTAAAACCTCCTCCAAGTACACCTCTGGCTCCTCTGTTTTCAGTATTATCCCTGAGCTCCAACACTGCCAGTTGGCGCTCTGAAGTGCCGTCTGCACAGTCAACACTTGCTGCCATGTTATTGGGGTTCGGTAATGTCAGCTGTTCCCCTGCTGTGCGGACGGCAATTTCTCCTGCTCTGTCCACATTCTCACTACTACAGATTTTAAAGTTGCTCCAATTACACCGCTGGCTCCTCTGTTTTCAGTATTATCCCTGAGCTCCAACACCGCCAGTTGGTGCTCGGAAGTGTCGTCTGCACAGTCAACACTTGCTGCCGTGTTATTGGGGTTCAGTAACGTCAGCTGTTCCCCTGCTGTGCGGACGGCAATTTCTCCTGGTCTGTCCACATCCACTGTACTACTGATTTAAAACCTCCTCCAAATACACCTCTGGCTCCTCTGTTTTTAGTATTTACCCTGGGCTCCAATACCGCTAGTTGCTGCTCAGAAGTGCCGTCTGCACAGTCAACGCTTGCTCCAGTGTTATTGGGGTTCAGTAACGTCAGCTGTTCCCCTGCTGTGTGTCCGGCAAATTCTCCTGCTTTGTCCACATCCACTGTACTACTGATTTAAAACTTGCTCCAATTACACCTCTGGCTCCACTCTGTTTTTAGTATTTACCCTGGGTTCCAGCACCGCCAGCTGGTTCTCGGTAGTTCCATTTGCTCTTGTACCTTCTACTACCCATCCGGGTTCCAGTACCGTCAGCTGGTTCTCGGCAGTGCCTTTGGATTAGGTGCCTCCTTCTCGGTATCCAAGTTCCACCAACGTCTGCTGGTTCTTGGTAGTGCTTTCTGGCACAGGTACCTCCTGCTTAATTCAGCACGCCAGCTGTTTCCGGGTAGTGTCAACGTCACTTTGCCTCCAATGCGTTGTCCTGTCGTGTTGCGGTCGGGTTAGCCGACTCTATGGTGCCTGCAGTTTAGGTGACTCCTATGTGGGCTGCGGGATCAGGCATTGAAGGCTTGTTCCATAGTGCCAATAGGACAAGCACCCCCTGTAGGACTGTGGGTTTTGGTAACTGCGGCCGGCTCGCGGCCTTGAACTTTTCTTTACATGGGTACCTTCTGCTACCCATCCGGGTTCCAGTACCGTCAGCTGGTTCTCGGCAGTGCCTTTGGATTAGGTGCCTCCTTCTCGGTATCCAAGTTCCACCAACGTCTGCTGGTCCTTGGTAGTGCTTTCTGGCACAGGTACCTCCTGCTTAGTAACCGAGTTCCAGTACCGTCAGCTGGTCTTCGGCAGTTCCATTGGCTCTTGTACCTTCTGCTACCCATCCGGGTTCCAGTACCGTCAGCTGGTTCTCGGTAGTTCCTCAGCTTTCTTGTACCTTCTGCTACATTTCCAAGTTCAAGCTTTTTGAAATGGTTCTTGGTAATCACTCTGGATCTCCCTGACGACGACCCTGAAGACGAGGACCCTGAAGACCAACCCTAAGAAGACGAGGACCCCGTGAACAAAGACCCTGAAGACGAGGACCCTGAAGACCACCCCGAAGAAGACGAGGACCCTGAAGACCACCCCGAAGAAGATGAGGACCCTGAAGACCACCCCGAAGAAGACGAGGACCCTGAAGACCACCCCGAAGAAGACGAGGACCCCGAAGACGAGGACCCAGAAGACCAACCCGAAGAAGACGAGGACCCCGAAGACGAGGACCCCCGAAGACGACGACCCTGAAGACCACCCCGAAGAAGACCAAGAAGATGACCCTGAAGAAGTTGACCAAGAGGACAAAGAAGAGAAGACAAGCACCAAGATACAGAAGAACAAGAGACAGAAAACCAAGAAGCAGAAATACAAGAAGCTGCAGAACAAAAAGCGGAAGAACATTAAGCATAAGACTAAAAATCAGAGCAAAAGAAAATATCTAAATTATAAGCAGAAGATGACTAAGCAGTGTATGGGGGTGAGTCCGTTCCTCCTCGTGGTGCCCCTGGAAAAGACCTGCTGCTGCAGGCCAAACTGAACGCGGACAAATCCTGTTGTAAATCTTTTGTGACGGGCAGAACAAAAGGTGTAATGTCCAACCTTTTATAGATAACAACTACAGGAATGCCTGTCACAAATAAGAATATGATGAAGAAGAAGAATATGAAGAAGATGAAGAAGAAGAATATGAAGAATGTAAAAAAAAAGAATAATACGAAGAAGGTGAAGAAGAAGAAGATGAAGAAGGTGAGGAAGAAGAGGATGAAAAAGGTGCTGAGGATGATGAAGGAGAAAGTGTGGGAGAAGTAAAAAAGAAGGTGAAGAGCATGGAAGTAGTGAAACATAAATATCTGACAAAATATAAAAATACTTAACATAGTCAATATTTCTGTAACTCAGAACGTCTTAAAAAAAATATTAATTCCTGCTATTCCATTTGATTGGGCTAAACCTCTATGCCTTTATTGTCTCCCCCACCTCCCCCAATACATTCTACATTATTCTTAGTTGTTTTCCTTCATGTAGAATTAACCTACAAGGAAAGAAAGGGCTTATTTTCATTCCGATATTTCTGTCCCAATGACTTGCATTGGTTTCCGGTTTCGGAATCGGCGATATCCGATACTTTTTCGGTATCGGTCCGATCCAATCCGATCCGATATTTCCCGATATCGGAAGGTATCGCTCAACACTAGTGTCCATACATTGTAACATTGTGACATGCTAACATAGTTCTAAATGCACTATGTACTACTCACAGCCTGGAGAAAGATCTGCTGCTCTGCAATTTCCTAGCAGAAAAATGGTGTGAGTATAGCTTTGAGCACTGGCACCACGCCATATACCCTTATACATTTTTTACATCCCATTTATGTAGGCACGTCAGACAAGTGTGATATCACACACCTGACTGTTCATCATTTTTCAACATTTCTGCTGTGGCGCCCCTTTTTTGTGTTGTGTTTTTGTGCTTTGTTTTTATCCCCTTGCTTACCTACCATTGTTATTTATAACCATTGTCTCAATAAAATTTGTTTCATGCACACTTGGACAGCTTTTCGATGTTTTTCCTTTTTTGTTTTTCTGATATTTATGTATGGATATATTTACATATGCATCTTCCTGTTGATGTGTGGGCATGATTTTGTATTTTTCCAATTTTTGAGGACACGGTTTCTATGTCAGGTACATGGACATGTGCGGATATGGTTGCAGCAATTGTTGTTTTGGAGTTGTGGGTTATGTTTGGCTTTGGTGTGCATGGATCGATGAGTTTTGTATCTGGGATGCGTCCACTTTGATGCCTATTGGTGCAGGCATGTATGTGAGTGTAGTGTATTTATGCATATGTTTTCACATTTTGTCTTTTTGATTTATTTTTTATCATTTATTTTTTCTTTTTTCTCTTTTTCTTTTTTTAGTATGTATGGTATTGGGAATAAGGATATATGTGGATGGTTATGATTTTTTTTGGGTGCATGTATTTTTCAACAATTCATAATAGTTTTTTTTCACCGTGTTTCCAGTAGGTCCTAATTTTCTTTTTCACTTCATTATCTTTTCAATTAAAAGACCCCCCAATATATATATATATTTTTTCCCCTCTTTCCCTCCCCCCTTTCTTGTTTTCTCATGCTTCCTTATGTCTTCTTCAATATTATCATATTATATGTAATTTATTTGTGCTATTATGCATCAAGCACTTTATTATGCACAAATTTTGCTCTACATATTTTTAGTCTCAATACACATTTGCATTTACATATATGTATATATTTTCACTTATATGTGTGACGCCTTTACTCGTAAAGCCCGTGTTTTACCCTGGGTGTTGGGGGACTCGGTGTCGGGCCCCGTGATAGAGAGGTGGGATGCAGCCATGGCCCGGGCCCGACCCGTGCTCAGGGCCGTCACATTAGAAAGAGATAGTATGGGCTTGTCCGGGTTGAGTGGCTGATTAACGACTACGCCACCTGTGGTGCCTGGTGAAGGGTCACCAGCGCCGCTGCAGTCCGCCGAGGCCTGGTGTCATGGCGGCCTAAGTTCTCACTGCTCCCCACAGGCGGAGCAAGGCCTAGGGGCAGAGGGACAGGAGGAAAGGGAGGCAGTAGTAGAGGAAGAACGGAGGCCGCGTCGTGTGGTGCGGCACAGGAATAATAGTCCGGAGGCCATAGGGGTGAACTTCCAAGGCTTTACTCACATAGATGGCAAAGGAAGGCGACCCCCTGCTCCCCGCGGAGTCCTGCGGTCACCAAATAGGCCGGGTCTCCCTCTGAGCTCCTGTCAGAACAAGGGTACGGGTGGCAGCTCCGCTCCGTCCGATACCCGGTGGGATCCTCAGGGCCTAACCGGGCTTTTCCCGTCCAAGACGTAGAGTAGCAAGGTCGGGTGTCGGGGGCCGGTACCCCTCTTGCAGCCGGAGTCCCTCTGAATATATCAGGTTGGCGAGGACAGGTGGCGTACACCGCTCCGTCTGCATCCTGCCTGGGATCCATTTGCTGTGGAGCCACACTCTAAGCTCCTGGCCTTCTTGATCCTGGTCCTTAGCCAGGTTGAGACATTCCTTGTCTGCAACCTACCTCTTGTCCCAAGGCCAGGGTACGAGGGCTGTGTCCCTTGCCGGCGTAGGCCCACACAGGATCTGCGCTCCCGGAGGGAGGTCACATTACACACAGTAGTCTGACAGCACAGTACGACCACATGAACTTGACTAACTAGGACCAGCAAAAGGACGAAGGGCCAAGATCAAAGATGGCTTTGAATTAAATATGAAATCTAAAGTGTAACTAACTGTAAGTCCTCCACCCTCACTCACTAACTGGTTCCTACTACTTTGTGTTCCCCAGTCTCCCTGTAACCAGGGGAGCAGCACCTAGTGCGTAATAGCTCCCTCTGGTTGAGAAGTGTGGTGTTGGATGCAAAAGGTTAGGTCCCGACTATCACACTGTCCTTACCTCAGAGGAGGGACACCACACTCCATTAAAGAAGTGCAGCATCCCTGTGGTGGTCGAACCCTCAGGGGCGCCACATTCCCCCCTGGTAAAACACAGCACGTCCGCGGGCTGCAAAAGAAGTAACACCCAGGAAATTTTCTTTTTAATATAACAAGAAAACTATCATCCTTTTATGGGAGGCACATATCCTTAAACGTTGCATAACAGGGTATACAGTATAAAAGTACAAATGTATAAAATTATAAAAGTGCTAGCATTTTTCCAGAGACATTAGTGCAAACAGACAGATAAAAGTGCAAGGATGCAGAGTCAGTTCAGAAGTGCGAGGGTCCTAAACCCTCAACGGGGGTCCTGGGGTGGCTGCAGGGCATGAAGATCCCGAGTTGGACCTCCCGGAGAGCCACCCTGACAGGTTTTTCTTCTGAGGTCTTGATGTAGAAATATCTGCGGTTTTCGTATAAAACCAATATGGAGCACCTAAACAGATGCAAACTATTTACAATGTAAAGAGTCTGTCTGCTGCCAGTCCGCAGGGACACGTGTCTCTAGAAACCGGGTAAGAAATTAAGCAATAATAGAAAAAGTCAACACTTTAAACTTGTAAACGAAAGTGTAACAGCCGGGGGCTGCTTTAAATCTCCGGCTCCCTCCTTGGAAAGGGCTCATTCCTCCCGACGGAGGCTAGCCGGTCCCCTGAGGCTGAGCGTGGGGTGGCGTCGCTCCCGGACACTTTGTGAACGTCCAGGGCGTACCACCCTCGCACCCCCTGGTGGTGGGAGAAAGTCACTGTATCGCCCGGGAAGAGGTTCCGGCCAGAATGTCCCTTCTTGAGGCGCGGCTCAACGTCCCGCCGGCTGACGAACACATCGTCCTGGTACTGGGGACATTGGATGAACCCCCACCCCGCCTCATGGTGAAAACGGATGACTCAGCCTTCCATTCGGGCACTGGGACGAGTGGCCTCCTCCTGACGCGCCCGAGATTTAGCAGCTTTGGCCCGTACCTCAAGTCGCTCACAGCGCAGCGCCCTTTGACGCTGCTCCCGTGAGAGCTGGAATATTTGATCGCTGCACCACTGGCTCCTCCTCCGCGCTTCAGGCGGGTCTCCCGGGGGAAGCCCCTTAGGTCGCCCCCCTGGTTTTCCCAGGCCCACTCGTCAGCCTCGGGCCAGGTTACTGCTGGTGTCGGTAGCGGGGTAAGAACAGGTTGCTGCGGGTCCTCTGCAGTCGCGGACCATTCCGGGTTGGAGCCGGTAGATTCCTCTGCAGTTTCAGGCACCTCCAAGTCAGGGTTTGGGCGGCATCACAGGTCCCCACTCATGGCTGCCGATCGCAGCTCTGAAGCCACCGCTTGCTCCCAAGTGACCGCGTGGGGAATTAGGTACTCCGTCATGAGGACCAGGATAGTCACGGTAGGCTCTGCAGCCGGGGCAGGGGTTGCACACTCACCTGCAGCTGGGCCGCCCTCGACCTCTGTCACCGCGTCGCCTTGTCCTGGAACCTCTACTCCTTGGTGGCGGTCCCGGATACACAGCAGCATCTCCTCCCGCCATGCAGCCGTCGCCGCCTCCTGGGCCTCTCTTTGCTTTCTTAAGAGTCCCGGAGCTTCCTGCCGGAGAAATGCAAAATATCCCGAGGTCAACACGCTGCCGCCTTGCTCTCTGCCGGGTGAAGGGCCTGAACCGGGTTCAGTAGATGCGTGGACTTGCTCCCCAGAGGCGTCCATGTCTGCCTCTGTTGATTGCCAAGCTCCGACTGCCATGGCCGCACCTTGTTGCTTTTCTTCTTCCTCCTCTTTCGGGGTGGTTCCTGGGCGGAATGCTGACAGGCCCGCCTTCGTTCAGCCCATCCGATTTGACAGGCATTACCCCGCGGACAGTCTCTGATGGAAGGGGCAGTCCACATTTTTGGCGCCAAGCGGGAGCCCAGCCCACGATGGGAGGCGTTCAAAGACAGTTTTTTCACAGCATTATGGCGCCTGTTCTTCTTGGGCGGGCACCATTTTAAGTGTAAAACAACAGTTCAAGGTGTAAGGCACACAGTACCCGGTAGCAATGGGTACTTCTTCCTTTGCTGCGGGCAAGCGATCCTGCCGACTACGCCAGGTTGTGACGCCTCTACTCGTAAAGCCCGTGTTTTACCCTGGGTGTTGGGGGACTCGGTGTCGGGCCCTGTGATGGAGAGGTGGGATGCAGCAGTGGCCCGGGCTCGACCCGTGCTCAGGGCCGTCACATTAGAAAGAGATGGGATGGGCTTGTCCGGGTTGAGTGGCTGATTAACGACTACGCCACCTGTGGTGCCTGGTGAAGGGTCACCAGCGCCGCTGCAGTCCGCCGAGGCCTGGTGTCAACGCGGCCTAAGTTCTCACTGCTCCCCACAGGCGGAGCAAGGCCTAGGGGCAGAGGGACAGGAGGAAAGGGAGGCAGTAGTAGAGGAAGAACGGAGGCCGCGTTGTGCGGTGCGGCGCAGGAATAATAGCCCGGAGGCCATAGGGGTGAACTTCCAAGTCTTTACTCACATAGATGGCAAAGGAAGGCAACTCCCTGCTCCCCGCGGAGTCCTGCGGTCACCAGGGACGGGGGTCCGACAACCTCCTAGTAAGTCCAGCTTTCAGTTGGGACCCTACAGCAGAGTTTTCCTGCACTACAGACCAATTCCTTCCTGTCCGTGTGTGTGCAAATAGGCCGGGTCTCCCTCTGAACTCCTCTCAGAACAAGGGTACGGGTGGCAGCTCCGCTCCGTCCAATACCCGGTGGGATCCTCAGGGCCTAACCAGGCTTTCCCATCCAAGACGTAGAGTAGCAAGGTCGGGTGTCGGGGGCCGGTACCCCTCTTGCAGCCGGAGTCCCTCTGAATATATCAGATTGGCGAGGACAGGTGGCGTACACTGCTCCGTCTGCATCCTGCCTGGGATCCATTTGCTGTGGAACCACACTCTAAGCTCCGGGCCTTCTTGATCCTGGTCCTTGGCCGGGTTGAGACATTCCTTGTCTGCAACCTACCTCTCGTCCCAAGGCCAGGGTACGAGGGCTGTGTCCCTTGCCGGCGCAGGCCCACGCAGGATCTGCGCTCCCGGAGGGAGGTCACATTACACACAGTAGTCTGACAGCACAGTACGACCACATGAACTTGACTAACTAGGACCAGCAAAAGGACGAAGGGCCAAGATCAAAGATGGCTTTGAATTAAATATGAAATCTAAAGTATAACTAACTTGTAAGTCCTCCACCCTCACCCACTAACTGGTTCCTACTACTTTGTGTTCCCCAGTCTCCCTGTAACCAGGGGAGCAGCACCTAGTGCGTAATAGCTCCCTCTGGTGGAGAAGTGTGGTGTTGGATGCAAAAGGTTAGGTCCCGACTGTCACACTGTCCTTACCTCAGAGGAGGGACACCACACTCCATTAAAGAAGTGCAGCATCCCTGTGGCGGTCGAACCCTCAGGGGCGCCACATATGCACTTTATTTATTTGTGGTTTTATGCATTAAACACTTTATTATGCATAAATTTTGCACTATATATATTTTTTGCTTTAACACACATTTGTATTTATATATATTTGTACATATATCCACTTATTTGTTATACACTTTTTTCTATATTAGTATTCTTTTTTCACTTTTTCCTTTCTTTCTTCCCTTCTCTTTTCCTTTTCTTTCTTTTCCCTCCCTTTATCAACCTTCTTTTTTGCACAATTTACGTTTGTCAGGAAAACTTGGTCAGACCTTGCAGCCCTCTGGCGCCCCCTTATCCTGCTGGTCAAACACGGTATTGAGCGAGGATAAGCAAAAGGGAGCAGCTGTTCTCATTTATGTCGACTATTGTGGCATGTGATGTGACAGGACGTATACATACCACCAGTTCCCTCCGGGAACGTAAATATACCTCAATCCAGCCACCATCAACCACAATATCACATAAATACACCGTATGCTGCCACCTCCAATCTCTTAACAGGTGGATCGGGTACCCGTTAGGTAACGTGAATTAGCGGGTGAGGACCATGTTCACTCGACATAGGACAAGAAGAATGAAGCGGGGAAATAATAATAATTTACTCCCGAAAGTTGGCAGTGCTTACAAAAGATATACAAGCTATTATAGAAGAGACAATTTACATATATGCATAAAACAGTTATTAAAATAAAAGGGGTAAATAATAGCAAAACCTGCGCCACGAGGTGATGGTCTCAGATTCTGTGGGGGGACGGCTCCCCGGAAATTAGGTGTGATTCCTCCACGCAGAAAGGACTGCTTGCGTCTGACGTCCCTGGGTTGGAATACGCCAAAATGGACGTTCTGGTTTTTAGTAAGGAGGCAATACACTAGGACACACCCATGTTGTTTACCTCACACGGGGGCTCTGTTTTGTGAACCCACCCAGCAGCACAAGACATAAAAATCCTTCATCTTTCATATCTTGGTATGGGGGGCCCCACATCCAAGATGGATACATCATGTTTGCCGTCACCAATATTCACGAAGATTGATATCAAATATGATATTTCTATGACGTTCAGAGGCTCAGAACCCATTTCCTAGGTTTCTGGTGGTTTCCCAGTTATGAAAGATACACCATCATAACTGTAAAAAGGTGAGCATCCCAAAAATGTGGTCCATGTGTTTGTGACAGTCTTGTGTATTTTTAAACTCGACATTAAAAGTTTGTACCGTTACACAATAGGGCTTTGGAGGGGAAATCCAGTGTAGACCAGTATGCTTGCTCTTGGCTGAGGTTTATGTCGGTAATAAAAATTCCTTGTTTGGGGGAAGCAAGAGTAGAGTTTTATGGAGGTCCCTTCCAAGTGTACAGGGGGCGGAGATTTAAGACATCTCTGGCTGTCCTTGCAACATTTTTAAAACTAGGACAAAAATACATTTTACCTGACACCTCCCCCTTTTTAGACTGCGCTATGGAGGTAGGACCTTCTGGTACTCCTCCAGGCGTATCTCTGGAGGCTTCCCTCGCCGCGACAACCCATCGGCATTGCCATGCTCGCTGCCTTTGCGGTGTTGAGCGGTAAAGTCGTACTGCTGGAGGGTGAGGATCCAGCGTAACAACCTTCCGTTGGCACCGGACATGGTGTGCTGCCAACTCAGGGGGTTGTGGTCAGTCACGACAGTGAATGGGCGCCGGTACAAGTAAGGCTGTAAGCGGTGCAGGGCCCATGCAATGGCCAGGCACTCCTTCTCTATGGTGGAATAGGCCACTTCCCTCGGCAGCAGTTTCCGGCTTAGGTACAACACGGGGTGTTCTTGGTTCCCCGAGTCGACCTGGCTGAGCACAGCACCGAGGCCAAACTCACTGGCGTCGGTCTGTATGAAGAATGGCCTTGTGCCGTCGACCGCCTTTAGCACAGGGGAGCTGCCCAGGGCAGCCTTCAAAGCCCGAAAGACCACCTTGCATTCATCTGTCCATTTGACTGGATGGGGTAGGCTCCTCTTGGTGAGGTCTGTCAAGGGCTTCGCAAGGCTACTATAGTCTTGTACAAAGCGTCTATAGTACCCTGCGGTGCCCAAGAAAGACTGCACCTGCTTCTTGGTCCTGGGGGTGGGCCAGGACATGATAGTGTCCACCTTCCCAGGCTCTGGCTTCAGAGTACCCCCACCTATTTGGTGCCCCAGGTAGTGGACCTCGTTCATGCTCATCTGGCACTTTCCTGGCTTGATGGTCAAGCCCGCCTGGTGAATGCACCCGAGCACCTGCCGCAGATGCTCGAGGTGTTCCTCCCAGGTGGGACTGAAGATGGCAATGTCATCCAGGTACGCCACTGCATACCTCTCCAGTCCCTGGAGCAGGTGGTTGACCATTCGCTGGAAAGTTGCAGGGGCATTTTTCATGCCAAAAGGCATGACCGTGGATTCATACAATCCGAAGGGGGTGATAAAGGCGGACTTCTCCTGGGCCTTGGGGCTCAAGGGAATCTGCCAATATCCCCGACTCCGATCCATAATGGAGAGATAGCTCGCGCTGGCTAACCGCTCAAGCAGCTCCTCAATGCGTGGCATTGGTTGTGCATCAGAGGCTGTGATAGCGTTGAGCCCCTTGTAGTCCACACAGAACCGGGTGGTCCGGTCCTTCTTTGGCACCAGGACTACAGGTGAGGCCCACGCACTCTTGGACCGCTTAATCACCCCCAACTTCAGCATCTCCTCGACCTCCTGGCGCATTACATGCTGCACCTTCTCTGAGATTCGATAGGCTGTCCGCTGGAGTGGGGCATGATTCCCGGTGTCCACTTCATGGACCGCTACCTCAGTCCTGCCAGGCATGTTGGTGAACACTGCTTGGAAGGGTTTCAGCACTGCTCGCACCTGAGACCTCTGGGGTGCGGATAGCAAGGCGCTTATCTCTACATCCTCCAGGGACCCACTGGCCTTCGCTTGGGCCAGCATGTCCAAGAGGGGGTCGTCCTCCCCACCCCCGGGAGGCTGCAGACCGGTAGGACACGGGCTCCACATTCTTGATGAGCCTTCATCATATTAACGTGAAAAGCCTTCCGCCTACCGCGCGCGTGGTCAAGAGTGATCACGTTGGTGACCGGGTTGAGCTGTTGTTGAATGACGTACGGGCCTTCCCAGGCTGCCTGAAGCTTGTCCTTTGGTACGGGGACCAGCACCCACACCTTTTGACCCACCTGGTAGGTCCGCTCTCGGGCGTTCTGGTCCTACCAATGCTTCTGGTCAGCCTGGGCTTGCACCATGTTGTCATGCACCAACTGCGTCAAGGTCTGCATCTTGTCACGGAAGCGCATGACATACTCCACGATGGACACTCCTGGGGAGCTCGGCTCTTCTTCCCTGGATTCCCTTATCAACCCAAGGGGTCCTCGGACACGCCAGCCGAACAGGAGCTCAAAGGGGGAGAACCCCGTTGAGGCCTGTGGAACCTCTCTGTAAGCAAATAGCAGGTGTGGGAGGTAATGCTCCCAGTCGCGTCCCTGGGTCTCAACCAGCATTTTTAACATCTGTTTGAGGGTACCGTTGAATCAATCACACAAACCATTGGTTTGGGGATGATACGCGCTCGATACCAGATGCTGCACCTGCATTTTCTTACATAGGGCCTCCATTAAGCGAGACATGAACTGGGTCCCCTGGTCGGTAAGCATCTCACTGGGGAAGCCTACTTGCGAAAAGATGGCCAAGAGGGCGTCCACCACCTTATCCGCCCTAATTGAGGACAGGGCTACTGCCTCTGGATACCGGGTAGCATAGTCTACCACCGTAAGGATGAAACATTTTCCAGAGCTGCTGGGTATGGCCAGGGGTCCCACAATGTCCACAGCAATCCTCTGGAAAGGCTCCTTTATCACTGGCAAAGAGATCAGGGGGCTTTGGGAGCCGGCCCTGACTTTCCCACTCTTTGACACGTGGTACAGAAGCGACAGTAGTTCACCACATCCGTCCCCATTTTGGGCCAATAAAAGTGGTGAGACAGCCGGACCTTGGTTTTGCTGACTCCCAAGTGTCCAGCGAGTGGAATCTCATGGGCGATCCGCTACAACTCATCCCTGAATTGGTAGGGGATGACAAGCTGCGTTTCCCTCAGCCACTCCTGTTGGGGTTTACAGGGAACTGTCTCCCGGTACAACCTCCCTTGGTCCCAGAATACCCTCTCCTTATCCGACTCGGAGGTGGGTTTATCAGCGAGGCTCCTTAACGTCTCTAGGCTAGCATCTGAGTGCAGAGCTGCCTGAAACTCCTGGCTGGAGGAACCCAGAAGTGAGGTTAAGGCCACGTCCTCACTGGGACCCTCTGGGACCGGCTCTGGGTCCATAACTGATTCCGTTATTCCTCTGTCCGAGGAGGGTCCAGAAGGCAGGGCGTTACTTGCGTTCTGGGCACTTTGACTGCGGGTAACAGCGGCTATATAGGCCGTCTCCCCAGGGAATAACACCGTCCCATCAGCCTCTGCGGCTATGAGTACTACTTCCCCATCCTCCCCCATTACCTCAGGCGCAGTGTTACTTATGGGGCAGCTACCATCAGCAAGATCACCGTCTGTTGTGACACTGGTCGCTGGCACAGCACCACCTGTTTCATGGTCCCCGTGCCTCTCCCCATTACCCTTAGCACTGACACTTGCTGCTGCTAGGGGATCCTCAGCAATATCACCCCGCAGCGTGACATGGCTGAGTTCTCCTGTACCTTCACATACATCATCATCATCATCATCATCAGGTAAAGCTTTGACATTCACATTATCAGCATTAACCTTACCAACCGTATTAGATCGGGGAGGGGTGTCAGGGACATAATAAGCAAACATCCTCCCCAAATCAGTTCCCAACAAAACATTTGCAGGTAGGTTTTCAGATACTCCCACTTCCTTCACCCCACTCCCCGCATCCCAATCAATAAAAACCAGGGCCATGGGCAAGGGGCATTGGTCGCCCCCAATCCCGGTGACAGTCAGGGTCTTTCCCGGCATAAGCTCTTCAGCGGACACCAGTTCGGGTCGGATGAGGGTTTGTTCGGCCCCAGTGTCCTTGAGGCCTACAGTGACAGTGTCCCCCAAAGTAACAGACTGCAAGTTTTCACAGGCCCTCCCAACCGGCCCACCCACCAAAAGAACTGATGCACTAGGCCCTGGGGCCTTGGATGGGGGGTTCTTCCTCTTCTTCTCTGGGCAAGTGGTGCTGAGATAACCAGTCTGGTTGCAGAAATAACACTTGAGGGCATCAGATGCAGGCCGGGCATTGGTAACGGGGACAAGGCCCCTGGAAGGTCAGCTGGCAGGGGCAGGGATGGTGGTTGATGGCTTACCCCCTTTCCAGCTGGCGACGACCGGCTTCCGCACCTCCGGTCTCCGGTTGGCCTCATAGGTGTCTGTGATCTGCGCTGCTTTATTGGCATCTAGTGGCTCCCGATCCATCACGAACTGCCGTACCTCAGTCGGACACAGATGCAGGAACTGGTCTTTCACCATCAGGTCCTTTAGCTGCTCAAAGGTGGTCGCTGACAGTCCTTGGATCCACTGCTCAAAGTTGGTTCTGAGCCCATGCACCACATCGCTGTAACTGTCGTGCGGTCCACGTTGGAGGTTCCGGAACTTTTTACGGTACACCTCAGGAGTCAGTTGGAACCTCTGGATTAGGGCCTGCTTAATGGCATCATAGTTCCCATCTAGGCCCTGAGGAAAAGCCACAAACAAATCCAGAGCTTTGCCTCGCAGCCCTGCAGTTAAGTACCGGGCCCACTGGTCCACAGGCAGCTGGTACTGTCTGCAAGTCTTTTCAAAACCCCTCAGAAAGGTGTCGAGGTCGCCGTCCTTTTCCATCACAGGAAAATGCTCTGGACGGGGTTTAAACAGGGTCACATTGTTGGTCTCACCGTTCCGTGAGGTGGATGGTGAGATCCCGAGTCGGGCCATCTGCAGTTCATGGGCCCTCTTTGTTAGGGGGTACTGTTAGAACCCTCCTGTTAGTTTTTTCTATCTTGTGTTTTGCGGTCACGTGACCATCTGCCTATATATTCCAGCTCCGCCCTTCTGGCTTTGCTGGACTTCAGTGTTGTTTGACTGTTTTGCTAGCCTGGTGCTTCGGTGCCTATCTCTGTCAGTTTGCTTGGTCCTCTGGGACCTCTAGTACTTTTTGTCAGTTTGTCTTTTGTGTTCTACAACAATTTCTGTTTAGGAGGTGTCCCATTTTTGTCCCAGTCCTTAGTTCTTTTAGGGACCCCTCCCTTAATTCTATAGGTCTTCATTCAGACTAGCCGAGGACTAAGGCGGGTCTGTTCACTAGGAACAGGCAGCCCGCTACATCGTAGGGATTCAGCTTAGTCGTACTGTAGGGACAGCTTTCCCCTATCTTTCCTTAGTTCTTGTTGCAGATCATAACACTCTGAGCTTGGGCCTGCCGCTCGGCTCGCTCGGCCTCTCGCTCGGCTCGCTCGACCTCTCGCTCGGCTTGGGCCTCTGCTCGCCGCTCGGCAGCCTCCTGGTGCTGCTGAATTACTTTCAGCCGTCCTTCATGATCCTCTGCAGGAAGTTGCTGTAGAGCCATCTGCAGATAGGGGTCCAAGCTGCCCTGGTCGCTGACGCGGCGTGCGTCTACAGGTTGGACCCCTGCAGCAGTACTGTCCATATCTCAGCTGACCCCTGGCCGTGCTGAGGTCTGGAGAAGGGCTTGCTTTGCCTCCAGTTGCGCCAGTGCAGCAGCCATTTGTTCTTTGTTTTTGCCGAGGGGGTCAATGCCTTTGGTTATACATATTCCAATAAGAATGTCCTCTTTCTGCTGGCTGTACCAGAGCTACCCAACTATGACCATGATCACCAAAATACCAATAGAAAAGAAAAAACGAAGAAGGGTAGGGGTAACTGCTACACATACAGTATTGTCTCAGATCTAATAAACACTGAGTTCAATCTTCAAAACTTTTGTGCAGGGTCCAGGTAAGAACTGTGCAAGTTTTTAGTGAGAGGAATGATTGCTCAAACCAGATCACTAATGTCCTATGATCCCACCGCTTGCCACCAATTGTCAGGAAAACTTGGTCAGACCTTGCAGCCCTCTGGCGCCCCCTTATCCTGCTGTTCAAACACGGTATTGACCAAGGATAAGCAACAGGGCACAGCTGTTCTCATTTATGTCGACTATTGTGGCACGTGATGTGACAGGACGTACAGTACAGACCAAAAGTTTGGACACACCTTCTCATTTAACGATTTTTCTGTATTTTCTTGACTATGGAAATTGTACATTCACACTGAAGGCATCAAAACTATGAATTAACACAAGTGGAATTATATACTTAACAAAAAAGTGTGAAACAACTGAAAATATGTCTTATATTCTAGGTTCTTCAAAGTAGCCACCTTTTGCTTTGATGACTGCTTTGCACACTCTTGGCATTCTCTTGATGAGCTCCAAGAGTTAGTCAACGGAAATGGTCTTCCAACAATCTTGAAGGAGTTCCCAGAGATGCTTAGCACTTGTTGGCCCTTTTGCCTTCACTCTGGCAATACAGTAAGGACACACCCATGTTGTTTACCTCACATGGGGGCTCAGTTTTGTGAACCCACCCAGCAGCACAAGACATAAAAATCCTTCATCTTTCATATCTTGGTATGGAGGGGCCCCACATCCAAGATGGATACATCATGTTTGCCGTCACCAATATTCACGAAGATTGATATCAAATATGATATTTCTATGACGTTCAGAAGCTCAGAACCCATTTCCTAGGTTTCTGGTGGTTTCCCAGTTATGAAAGATACACCATCATAACTGGAAAAAGGTGAGCATCCCAAAAATGTGGTCCATGTGTTTGTGACAGTCATGTGTATTTTTAAACTCGACATTAAAAGTTTGTACCGTTACACAATAGGGCTTTGGAGGGGAAATCCATTGTAGACCAGTATGCTTGCTCTTGGCTGAGGTTTATGGCGGTTATAAAAATTCCTTGTTTGGGGGAAGCAAGAGTAGAGTTCTATGGAGGTCCCTTCCAAGTGAACAGGGGGCGGAGATTTAAGACATCTCTGGCTGTCCTTTCAACATTTTTAAAACTAGGACAAAAATACATTTTGCCTGATAATGTTGATTTTTTAGTTCATATTAATTATGTATATATATATATTTTTTATACTCACCTCCAACCTTGGCATTGTCTTTGCACTGCATATTCCTCCTTTTTTCAGGAGTCTGTTGAGCCCTTGACTCCTTATCAATATCATATCTTTTTAAAAGAAACATGTACATGTATTTTGGTTTTTCTTCCCTTTTACCTTTTGTGATCTTGTGCCTTGGCATCACTATGGCTTTTTGCCACATTTCAACATGGCCGCTGTGAGCGTCGTGCACCACAGCGCGCGTGCGCTTTGCGGAACCTCCTGAGTGGTTGGGAATGTGAGCGGGTTATGAATGGCAACACACCCTTCAGTGACGCACTCCGGACCCTCCGCCCCGGAAGTGTCTGCGAGGACGCATGCGCGACTGGCGGCGCCCGATAGTAAGGCGCTTGCAATCATTAATCATGGCCAGCAGCTGCATGCCTTGTATATATATCTATCACTCCCCCTCATACCACACTCGCTGACGAAGCGAGGAACAAAATGGCGTTGGAGTGGTGTGAGGGGGCCGGGGTATTCTCCAATCTTAACTTTATTATCATGGTCTCCTTTGTTTGTTGTATTATTTATGTAACCCCTTGTTTTGGGGCTTAGACATGACTTGATTCTCTGCAGCCAAAACCTCTTTTTGATGGTTTTATTCTCCTAGCAGCGTTTAATTATTGTATCCTTTTTTCTATGGTATTTATACACCTGGTAATCAATTTACATATATATATTTATTGCACAAGCACTTTATGTTAATTTATATTTATTGATTTTTTGGTATTCTTTGGTGTTCCCTATAATATATATATTTATTTTTATTTTTTTGCTGCTATTTAGAGGTGAATCATGTATATTTAATTATTATATATTCAATTATTGTTAATCAAATTTGGCTGGCACATATAATAATAAAAATCTATACTCTTTTACATAGGCAATCCATGTGCAATATTTATTGTGAGCACCCCCCTCTCCCCTCCTGAGCTGTATTTTATTTATGTTTTATATTTTGCACTCAGACCAATCTTTCCAAGGGAACAGAACTAAGGGAGCTTCTCCCACTATCTTCTTCCAATACGTACCCAGACCTCGCTGTCTCCGTCCATGAACATGCATTAGTAATATGGAGAACCTCTGCCTAATCTGTGAATTGCCAGTAACGTTTGCCGCAAGTATTGTGCCGTCGCCAGTAACCGCCAAGAACGTGCCTCTGTTTGGTGCAGAAGTGAATAAGTGTAAAGGCCCCGTCACACTTAGCGACGCTGCAATGATCCCGACAATGATACGACCTGTCAGGGATCGTTGCTGCGTCGCTATGTGGTCGCTGGTGAGCTGTCAAACAGGCAGGCTCACCAACGATCAGGGGAGCAGCGACATCATGGAAAGAATCTTTCCACAATGTCCTGCTCCTGGTTACCAGCCTGCTGAAGCAGGAGCAGGCTGGTAACCATGATAAACATCGGGTTATTAGGGGCACACATGCCCCTAGTAACCCGTTGTTTATCATGGTTACCACTCTGCTACAGTGAGCGGGAGGTTACCGCTCACTTTAGCAGGCTCGTAACCATGATAAACATCGGGTTACTAGGGGAACACGCGGACCTAGTAACCCGTTGTTTATCATGGTTACCACTCTGCTACGGTGAGCGGGAGGTTACCGCTCACTTTAGCAGGCTCGTAACCATGATAAACAACGGGTTACTAGGTGCGTGTGTGCCCCTAGTAACCTGATGTTTATCATGGTTACCAGCCTGATCGCAGCTCCCGCTGGTCACACACAGCGATGTGTGCTGACCAGTGGGAGGGCAATGACCAAAAAATGGTCCAGGACACTTTGTAGCGATCAGCGACCTCACAGCAGGGGCCTGATCGCTGCAAAGTGTCACACATAGCGACATCGCTGGTGAGGTCGCTGTTGTGTCACCAAAACTGTGACACAGCAGCGATCTCCCTATGTGAGACAGGGGCTTAATTCCTGCTATCATTTGTATGCTGATTATTTGACAAGTAAAGTAGACTTGGTTTTTATCAAACTTTCTGGTCTCCTCCTTCTGAAGGCTAAAAGAGTCGATACCCGGGACAGCAGGTCAGTAGTGAGTATGGAGGTTCCCTCCAAAGTGTCAGAACAACACAGACACACCCAGGGATTCTCTGAGTCCCCATTGTCTGTAGCGGGCCAGGGTGAAGATCCAAACACTGAAAATGACATGCCACTCACCACTGACTTCCGCCCCATAGATAAGCTATAACTGTTAGTGACGCGCCCCTGGGCCTGTGTCGCGCTGCGTTGCGCACGCGGGAGCCTACCCGGAGCCGGATCAGTGGAGGGTTGTAGTCTCGTGGCGGTGACCCGGTCCGTGCCCAGGGAGTCAAACTAGACGGCTGTCTATTAGTAGTAAATAGTTGATGACTACGCCACCCGTTGAGTGCAGCCAGGGAGCTGCTGCTGCAGGGCAGACCGCTGAGGCCGGTGGTAGGATTGTGCAGCGTGATAGTATAACCCCCAACGGGAGGGGTATGGCCTCAGGGCAGCCGACGTGGATGATGGGGGTAGCAGGAACCACTCAGAGACGGTACGGTGTAGTTCAGGGTCTTTACTGGTAACAACGATAGACCCTCCCGGAGTACTTGCTAGCAAACGGGGCCTGGTCAGTCTTTGAGCAGATGGGATCTCCCCTGGCCAGGCGTAGTTGTAGGCCTCCCAAACTGACTGTACTCTTCTGGCTACCTTGCTAGAAGCTGATGTAAGTAGCCCACGTCCCTGAGTGTACCGTGTGGTGCTCACCCGTATGGCCGGTGACTCGGGGCCTTCTAATGGCTTCCGCTCCACGATGGCGGTGCTGGTCCCACGCGTGTGACCGTGCCTTCGGGCTTCTGGGCCAGAGGACCTGAAATCCCCTGCCTGTCGGATTCTGCTGCTGGGTAGGAGTTAGTCCCCACAGCCTCGGACTCCGGGTCCGGTAAAGAATCTTCTTAGTCAGGGCGAACTCTACAGCTGCCAGCCCCTGACTCCTTGTAACTCTGCTGTTTCCTATGCTGCTTCTTGTCTCCACTCTCCTTGTCTGACTCTCCCTGCCTCAGCCCCGGGTTTTTACAGGGGAAGTTCTTCCCCTCCCAAGACTGGGCAGGAGGTGTGGCATGCACAGGATCCCTGACCAAAGGACCTCCCACCTGCTCTCAGACATAACATTACATTACTGTGGAAAACCAGACCCCTGGGGTGCCACATTCCCCCCTAGTGAAATTTAGTACTCCGGGACTAAACACATTTAGAAAAACATAACAAAGTATAACAATAACAATACTATAAAAAAAAAACACATAAGATGGTTACGGCGTGTCCGCAACCGGATGCAGTCTTTGAAGAAAAGCAAAGGTGTCCATTTCACCAACACAGGGAGACGTAACCAGGTAGGGGTCTGTCCTACCCCGAGTCCTTAACAGTCTCTAGTCCATCCTGGGTTACGCTCCAACTATATACAAGGATTCCCGGTAAATCCACCAAGGTTTCCTAAAAACAACTGGAAACACAAAATTATACACAAGCAACAATACACAGATAAACATAAATAAAACTATTTTTACACTTCAAATTCTCCAGCGTGCGGGTAACTGGCCTCTAGTGGCCCTAGTGGACCTACGGAGCTGACTGTCTGGCCCTGAACTACAGGGTGGAGGAGCTGTCAAGGGTAAACTGGGCTCTTTGTCTCACTAGGGGTACGGCAGGCTCACTATAAGCAGAGGGTTGATTCTCCTGTTCTACTCGTGTGGAGTCTTCTGCCTCCTGGACCGGCTGTTCTTCCAGCTCTACCCGTTGCTCCGTAGGTTCTTGGGATGATGGTTGGAGGAAGGTGAGTACGGGTACCACAACTGCACCATTGACTTGAGTCCAAGACCGAGGGAAGTCCCCGAGCGCGGTACTAACCATATCTTCCCTTTCTCCCACGGGTCGATGGTCTTCTTGTTCCTCTTCAGGGTTCCTCAGTTGTTCGGGACACTTCTTCAGGTGGTCCCGGGATACAATGGCTGTGGTTTCCCCTCCGTCTTTACTGATGGTACAAACCTTCGGGTTCTCATGGCTTGAGGGCAGTACGGTGTACGGGTCCTTCTCCCACTGGTCATCCAACTTGTGGAGCCGTCTCTTCCTCTTCAAGACCTGCTCTCCGGGTACCAGGGGAACAGCGGGAGCATACTGGTTGTAAGTTTTCTCTTGTCTTTCCCTAGCCTGACAGAGATTTCGCTCCACACT
This sequence comes from Phyllobates terribilis, assembly GCF_046119375.1. Lineage (NCBI taxonomy): Eukaryota > Metazoa > Chordata > Amphibia > Anura > Dendrobatidae > Phyllobates > Phyllobates terribilis. Next base: position 40,923,833 of record NW_027362770.1, on the reverse strand, counting down.
CTCCTGTACTCTCCGGTACTGCTGCTGCCTCTCTGTGTCCCAGTCTGTTTCTGGTGAAGTGTCCTCGGGTGTCAGGACTCCCATTTCCAGGTCAACAGGTAACTTACCAGGTCTTGCCCTCATTAGGTAAGCCGGGGTACAGTTGGTGGAACCTACCGGGATGTGGTTGTATAGGTCCACCAGATCGGGCAACTTTTCAGGCCACAGACTGCGTTCTTCCAGGGGCAACGTTTTTAGAAGATCCATTACCACCTGGTTCATTTTTTCACAAAGTCCATTAGTCTGCGGATGGTAGGGTGTCGTCCTTATCTTCCGGCAGCCATACAGATTGCAGAATTCCTGAAAGACCTCCGCTTCAAAGGCAGGTCCCTGGTCCGTCAGCACTTGGTCCGGGTACCCGTGTGGACGGCAGAAGTGCTGCTGGAAGGCTCTAGCTGCTGTTTGAGCCGTTAAGTCCTTGACGGGGACGACAACCAAGAACCGGGAGTAATGATCCACGATGGTTAACGCGTAGACGTAGCCACTTCTGCTTGGGGTCAGTTTTACATGATCCAAGGCTACCAGTTCCAACGGTTGCCGGGTGACGATGGACTGCAGGGGAGTCTTCTGGCTGGCTCGGTCCTTCCTTCTCAGGTTGCACGGGCCACAATCTCTGCACCACTTCTCGATGGTTCCCCTCATGCCTACCCAGTGGAACCGCTCGCGCAGCAGGAACTCCAGCTTTTTCCACCCAAAGTGTCCAGCTCCGTCGTGGTATGCCTCCATCACCATGGCTGCGTCTCTTCGTGGCACCACTACTTGCCAGAGTAATTCATGCGTCCGGGAGTTAACCATTCTGCGGCACAACTTCCCTTTGTAAAGGAACAGTCGACTCTTCTCTGCCCATAGTTGTTTGGCTTCCTCCGGAGCGTCTGGTTCAAGGCGAGCCTCCGGCCGAGTCAGCATCTCCTTCACCAGTCGGACGGCAGGGTCGCTGTCTTGCGTTTCCGCCCAGTTGTAGTGGGGTAAGGGGTTCAACGTAGCAGCCTGCTTACTCCTTACCCGGTGGGAATACTGAATAGTCCCATGACGGTGGAACGCAGGGAGTTCAACTTCTTCCAGTCCCTCCGGATCTTCTCCTCCGTCCGGCAGGTTGGGCATCCTGGACAGGGCGTCCGCGTTGGTATTGGAGCGTCCTGCCCGGTATTTAATTGTGAACTCGTAGTTGGACAGACGGGCCATCCACCTCTGCTCCAGGGCACCGAGTCTTGCCGTGTCCAGGTGTGTCAGCGGGTTGTTATCCGTGTACACGGTGAACCGGGAAGAAGCGAGGTAATGCTTAAAGCGCTCAGTGATTGCCCATACTACGGCCAGGAACTCTAACTTAAATGAGCTGTAATTCTCGGGGTTCCTTTCGGTGGGTCGCAGTTTTCGGCTGGCGTAGGCGATTACTCGTTCCTTCCCCTGCTGGATCTGGGACAGTACGGCTCCTAGCCCGATGTTACTGGCGTCGGTGTAGAGGATAAAGGGCTGGCTATAATCCGGGTACGCCAGGATTTCATCCCCCGTGAGGGCCATCTTCAGCTGGCGGAAGGACTCTTCTTCCAGCTCTTCCCATTTGAAGGGCGGCTTCTGGTTCTTGGCCTTCCGGGACTGGCCTATCAGGAGGTCCTGCATAGGCGCTGCCTTTTTGGTGAAACCGGGAATAAACCTTCGGTAGTAGCCTACCAACCCGAGGAACTGCCGCACTTCTTTTACGCTGGAGGGGCTTGGCCATCCCTTAATTGCGGTGATCTTATCGGGGTCGGGAGCCACTCCGTCAGCGCTCACCACGTGTCCCAGGTACTGCACCTTTGGTTTCAGGAGGTGACACTTGGAGGGTTTCACCTTTAGGCCGTAACTCGCCAGAGCTTCGAACACCTCCGCCAGGTGTTTCAGGTGGTCCTCATAAGTTTTGGAGTATACGATGACATCGTCCAGGTACAACAGGACCGTCTCGAAGTTTCTGTGGCCCAGACAGCACTCCATTAATCGTTGGAAGGTTCCTGGGGCGTTGCAGAGTCCGAACGGCATGCAGGTGAACTCACTAAGTCCCATCGGGGTGGTGAATGCGGTCTTCTCCCGGTCCGCCTCTGCTACAGGAACCTGCCAGTACCCGCTAGTGAGATCCAAGGTAGAGAAGAAGTTAGCAGATCTTAAAGCAGCCAATGACTCCTCTATCCTTGGTAAGGGGTACGCATCCTTGTGTGTGATACGGTTGATTTTCCGGTAATCTACACACATCCTCATGGTGTTGTCTTTCTTTTTGACTAAAACTAGCGGGGCTGCCCAGGGGCTACAGCTATCCCGGATTACCCCAGCCTCCTTCATGTCTCTAAGCATCCCCTTGGCGTGTTGGTAATGTGCAGGGGGTACGGGTCGATACCTCTCTTTTATGGGAGGATGATCTCCCGTGGGGATGCGATGTTCTACCCCCTTGACTCGCCCGAAGTCTAACGGGTGTTTACTAAACACTCTCTCATACTCTTGAACCACCCGATAGACTCCTTGTTTCTGATGTGAGGGAGTGGAGTCAGTACCCAGATGTAGTTGCTGACACCAGTCCTCCATGTCTTTCTTAGAGCCGTTACCTTCCTCCGGGTGAGATGGAGGCAAGGGTTCCACAGATTGTATAGAATTTTGATTAGTGATATATAATTTGGCTAGCGTGGCATACCGGGGCAGGTACACTTCCCTCTCCCCGATATTTATTATGCGAACGGGCACCCTCCCATGGCGTACATTGACGACCCCCCGTGCTGTCAAAATGGTGGGCCTACTGTCTGAGTAAACTGGTTCTACCATTGCCTGGTAATCTCTACCTCTCAGACCAATAGCTGCCCGGCACCAAATCATCATTTCACTTTTTGGGGGCATGGCAATAGGAAAAGGGTCACACATTCTTACGCTACCAATCTCACCGCCGGAGAGTTCCACTTGTTGCCGTTGCATCAGTGCCCGGATCTCTTTCTGGAGCACCCGCTGCTCGCCGGAGCTGGCATTCTTGGCAACCTGCTGTAAAAGGAAAATCACCTCTGCAAGACAATTTTCAATTACATTAGTTCCTAGAGTTATTTTTGGGTGACTCTCATGTTTATCAATATCTACAATGATCAGTCCCTGTGCGGCCAGTTCGACTCTACCAATTTTGATGGTCACCTCTTTAAATCCGATCTGTGGCACGGGCTGACCATTGCTGGCGATGATACTCAAGTCGTCGTCGGGGTAGCGGGTAATATCCCAGTCATTCCAGTACTGCTTGAAGAGCACGTACGGGATGGTGGTGACCTGTGACCCGGTGTCCAGTAGGGCACTCATGGGAATGCCATCCAGTACCACAGGCAAGACTGGACGTCCTCCCACATATCTGTCGCGCCAGTTCGATGGGCCTGGTGATCTTTTTCCTGGGGGTTGGCCCTCTACCTCAGGTTGTGCCCGTTTAAAGAACAGTACCTTGCCATATGTCCAGGTTGATTGCAGCGGCGGCAGATGGGTCGTCCGTCCTCGCTGTATCGGTCACTGGGTCTTCCTCTGGCCGGTGGGGTCCTCCTTGGTCGACGCCACGGGATGTCCTCCGGTCCGGATGCCAGCTGGATCTTCCCTGGGGTGGAAACCTGTAAAGACTGCACAGTTCGGGTTAGCGCAGCAACGCTCTTAGCTAGCCCTTGGACCTGATGGTGTAGGTCTGGTGCCGGGTCATTGTCCAAAGCCTGCGCATCAGCTCCCACAGGCCCTGCTGACAAGGGCGCCGCCTCCTGGTAGTAAGTGGTAGTGGGGCGTCTGTGGGTCACAACGCCACCTGGTGCCGGTTCTCGGAGCACCCGGATGGCTCTGTCCTTGAACTGTGCAAAGTCCAGATGGGGATCCTGTAAGGCCATTGCCCGCAACTGGGTTCGGTGGGCATTGCAATATAAACCCTCTATAAATTGTTCAGTCAACAGCCTGTCCTCGTTTCCCACCCCATCAGGGTCGGTCTGCTTTATGGCCCTCAGGGCCTCTTGTAGGTTTAGTGCATAGTCCCTTATATTCTCATGCGCTCGCTGCTTGCACCCGTAGAATCTAAGCTTAATCTCGGCTGAGGTGCGGGTATCAAAGGTGTCCTTCAGCCGGGTTAGTATCCCTGTGACAGTCTTCCTCCCAGGTGGCCAGGATTTTACTTCCCTTTTGGCTGCCCCGGTTAGTTGGGCCACCAGGATGCTCACTTTTTGCTCTTCTGTGAGGGGGTACACCTGGAAGAGGCTATCCAGCTTTTCTCTAAAGTCATGCAGGGTATGTGACTCCCCTGAGTACTGGGGTAGCCAAGCTGCTCCCGGGATATAGGGCATGGTGAAGGGCATAACTGCAGCAGCGGTAGCGCTGGCGGGGGTTGGGGCAGTGAAGCTCTCCTCCGTATCCGACATCTTCCTCCCCCCTAGTGGACCGTGGCCTACCTTGCGATGATCCTCTTCCGTAGGCCGCGGCTCCGCAGTGGATCGTCAGGGTTGAGGACCTTCCGTCGCGCTCCTGTGACGTCGGCGTCTGCTGGGCTCCTTCCAGGACCTTACGCAACGTCCGGACGTGAGGCGGGGCTTCAGTTCTCGCACGCTTTCGGAGTCCACGCCCCTCTTCTTCCCGCGCGGCGTCCTCAAGATGGCGTCCAATGGCGGGAAAACTCCACGGATGGCGGGAAGAAGGTCGAAGATGGCGCCGGATGGCGGGAAAACTTCGCGGATGGCGGGAAGAAGGTAGAAGATGGCGCCGGATGGCGGGAAACCTTCACCACTGGTAAGTTTGAACAGTCTTTGCTTTTCAGGCACGCAGTACCCGGTGGTTGCGGGCACGAAATCCTGCCGACTACGCCAAAGTGACGCGCCCCTGGGCCTGTGTCGCGCTGCGTTGCGCACGCGGGAGCCTACCCGGAGCCGGATCAGTGGAGGGTTGTAGTCTCGTGGCGGTGACCCGGTCCGTGCCCAGGGAGTCAAACTAGACGGCTGTCTATTAGTAGTAAATAGTTGATGACTACGCCACCCGTTGAGTGCAGCCAGGGAGCTGCTGCTGCAGGGCAGACCGCTGAGGCCGGTGGTAGGATTGTGCAGCGTGATAGTATAACCCCCAACGGGAGGGGTATGGCCTCAGGGCAGCCGACGTGGATGATGGGGGTAGCAGGAACCACTCAGAGACGGTACGGTGTAGTTCAGGGTCTTTACTGGTAACAACGATAGACCCTCCCGGAGTACTTGCTAGCAAACGGGGCCTGGTCAGTCTTTGAGCAGATGGGATCTCCCCTGGCCAGGCGTAGTTGTAGGCCTCCCAAACTGACTGTACTCTTCTGGCTACCTTGCTAGAAGCTGATGTAAGTAGCCCATGTCCCTGAGTGTACCGTGTGGTGCTCACCCGTATGGCCGGTGACTCGGGGCCTTCTAATGGCTTCCGCTCCACGATGGCGGTGCTGGTCCCACGCGTGTGACCGTGCCTTCGGGCTTCTGGGCCAGAGGACCTGAAATCCCCTGCCTGTCGGATTCTGCTGCTGGGTAGGAGTTAGTCCCCACAGCCTCGGACTCCGGGTCCGGTAAAGAATCTTCTTAGTCAGGGCGAACTCTACAGCTGCCAGCCCCTGACTCCTTGTAACTCTGCTGTTTCCTATGCTGCTTCTTGTCTCCACTCTCCTTGTCTGACTCTCCCTGCCTCAGCCCCGGGTTTTTACAGGGGAAGTTCTTCCCCTCCCAAGACTGGGCAGGAGGTGTGGCATGCACAGGATCCCTGACCAAAGGACCTCCCACCTGCTCTCAGACATAACATTACATTACTGTGGAAAACCAGACCCCTGGGGTGCCACATTAGTCCATTATAATTCGTTTGATAGCGCAACCTGCTTTGTTATTTCTTCCATGGCATACCATTAAACATATAAACATATATCACACAGTATATATTTCTCAACCTGGGAGCTTCTGGGTAGTAGCAAAAATAATAATTTTATTAAAAAACAAACAAAAAAACAACATTAGACACAGGTTTTCCATTTTCATAGCTACCGTACATTTTCTGTGGGCATTGTATTTGTCATTTGAAGGCATGCATTCTTTATCTTGCAGGGAGCTACTTGTTGTGAACTTGACAACATTCTCGGAAATCCTATAATGGTGAATATTTCTGCCACATTTTAAATATTTAATTTCTCTTTTCAGGAATACTGCAGAAAGTAACTGAACAGATCACCCTTCAAAGGAGAATGGCCACAATTCTGCAAATACAGATGATCTCAGTTAGCTCCATATAATCCATTTGACATTTTTTCCCAAATTCCATTCATACATTGCAATCGCATTTCCAATCAAACCTTTATATTTCAGCTGATACTTTCCTATGTCCATTAATACTTTCAGAGCTGCAGGAAGCTGAGATCTATGGCTCTGTTCGAAACATCCATCCACTGTTTAAAATATTGTCATGTAAGGAAAAATTGGGTTATTATTAATGATTTTATTTCTTGGCCTGGCAAAATAGTGACTACGAAGGCACGGCTAAATTATAGTTGGAACAAAAGTGCCCTTGGGATCCATTTTCCAGACATTTTTCTCAGATTCAGAAATGCACGTCAGCCGTAAGGGAGAAATCAATGGGTCCTGAACTTGTTCCAGACTGATTTCCAATCTTACATGCAGGACAACATCATATTCAATTCTCAGTACAAACAGAATTGTGCATGAAGCGTAAAATAAATGATTTTCTTGTGTAATGTAACGGAAAACCTTAATTTCTGTCATTGATCTTTTTCTCTCTGTATCATATTTGGAGGGGACTAATTGATGATGTGGACAATATTATGCAGAATACACATGGGCAGCACAGTAGCTCAGTGGTTAGCACTGCAGCCTTGCAGTGCTGGGGTCCTGTGTTCAAATCTCACCAAGGACAACATTCTGCAAGGAGTTTGTATGTTCTCCCTGTGTTTGCATGGGTTTCCTCCTGTACTCCAAAGACATACTGATAGGGAATTTAGATTGTGAGCCCCAATGGGGACAGTGCCAATAATGTCTGTGGAATTAATGACGCTATGCAAGTGAGTAAATTAAATAAATAGATATGCTCAGGTCTCTGGTCTATTTGCTGGTAATTTCATTTTAAGAGCGATTCGTAAAGTTTCAGAGCACAATCTGTTCTGATAAAAATCACTTCTTAGTATGATTTATTAAATCTTGATGAAATCTATGATAAAAATAATGACTTGCAATATCTGAAATTGGTTATATGTGATGAAGGATTAGATTAGCAGAGGAAAATGAAACTTATATACTCATCGTAGTCAAAATGAGTGCAATATGTTGTTAATGTGGCGCCCCTGAGGGTTCAGTTGCCACAGAGGTACTGTACCTCACCCAAGGTGTGGTGTCTCCCTTCTCTCAGGTAAGATGGGAGTGCTGCATGGAACCCCAACCACTTATATCCAACACAACACTGCTCCAGGCCAGCAGGAGGGGCAAGACGCAATGTAGTTTTCTACTGAGCCCTGGCCCTGGCTGGAGTAGGGGTGGGGAACCCAAAGGTAGGGGGAACCAATAGTGGGTGTAGGTGGAGGAAACAGGTACACGGAGCACATATAGAGTAAGTATATAATAGGAAGCCATAATAGGTCAGGGAGTTCTAGTTAGGGCTGTTCAGCGGAACAGTCCAGGAGCAGAGGCTCAGTCAGAGCTCTGCTCCACAAGTTAGGGCTCAGGATAGAGGCCCCAGAGGGGAGCAGGGAGCAGGCTCCATTCTACGTGGAAGATCCCAGGGCGTACGGTGCGTGCAGGACGGCACCCGTACGCACTGCTCCTGCCAGGTGTCAGGAAGGATCGGTTGCTACACTCAAAACCCCAGGGGGTCAGGTTGGTCCCGGATCCGACGTACAGGAAGGACTTCAGCATACCCGAGCGGGAATGAGAGTGGGCAGCGTAGGACAACGGTGAGAAGGACCGAGTGTGAAAAGGGTCAAGATAGGTACACGAGAAAGTGGGGTTCCGCCAGGCATTCCTAAGCTTCTTGAAGAAGGATTGAACCCCTGTGCGGTGAACGCAGCGCACCGAGGGAGGCCTTCACCTGCAAAGAGCATTTGTGAATTGCCTAAGAACTGTAAGTAAAACCTTGGACGACTGCATCGAACAGCCTCTGTCTGTTTCTTCACCGGCATCACTGATCCTCACCGCATTACAACGCCCAGCGCTCCCATCATCTATCTATCTACACTGCCCTGAGGACCGCTCCACCTGTGGGGAGCTGTACCATCTTTAGCTGCCTTGACACCTACCTCAGTGGACTGCTGCAGCGCTGGTGACCTTCACCAGGCACCACAGGTGGCTTCACGAATTTCTCTGAACTTTTATTAATAATTGACACCCCTTTGTGCACTGTCCGCCCTGGGCCAGCCACCGTGATATATATATACTGTCCCCAAACAGTAAGGCCCCCGGGGGTGCGACATCCCAACTGGCGTCACAAACAGGATTCGAAACCACCCCGTACCAGCGGGTGAAGTTTGCCTAAACAGTTGTGTTGTGATACTGAATGTGGCGCCCGCCCCAGAAGAACGGGCGCCATTGTCTGCATGCCAAAAGTCAACAGAATGGAGCCTCCCATCGTGGGCCGGGTCCCAGAATGGCGCCAAAAGCAGGCCCTGCCCCTTGCAACAGTGACTGTCCGCATAGATGTGTCCGTCAAAGTGGGGGGGCCGTCACAGGGAGTGACCGACAGCAAGTTGCCATGGGACCGGCCCCAAAAGAAGAAAGGAGCCGGGGAGAAAGAATGGAGACAGGGGGTGGTCTCCACCTGCCTGGTCAGACCGCACCGGGCAGCCGAGATGGAAGCACGCGAGAGTCCAGCCTCCGCCTCCGGCCTGCCGTTGCAGCAAGTGACCCCCCTCACCCAGGAGGGAGAGAAGATGTCCCCGGAGGACGTGGAGTTCCTCGAGAGTGAGGTTCCCAAGCTGGGCCAGCAGGTCGAGCGGGCCCAGCAGGCAGCGATCGCCAAATGGAAAGGCAAACTGCTGAATAAACTAAAGGCGCGCCAGAAGGCAGCACCGGAAGTCGGCAGTGGCGTTCCAGCCCCGCCGGAGAACCAGGAGGCCGTGAAGAATCCGGGAGCAGGTAGGAGAGAATCCCCGGTCCCGGGCGCTTCCAGCGCCGACCTGCTCCTAGGCCTCCTTCCCCCGCCCTCACCATATGCCGCCATGCCCTGGTGGGAACAGATGTGCAGCCCGGAACCTTCACCCCCGGGCGCGGAACCAACGGGCCACCCACCTGGAGCTGTCCCGGAACTGCCACCCCCAAGGCGCTGCACCGGAAGGTCACACAGATAGCGCCCATCCGGAACCACTAATCCCGGGCGCTGAAGCCGCGGGCCCACTACTAGAAGCCCTTCTGCCACCTCAGCCTCCGACCCTGGCGTGGAGCTATGGCGCGCCGGTTTTTGACTGGTCCGCCCACTTTGAGGAGCAGCAAAGATGCCCGCTAATCCCAATGCCAGCACTCCCGGTTGCCTGCCCCGGCGGAGAAGAGATATGCTGGGACAACCGGGGGGAGATCTGATGGGGCTCTCTTATGAAACAGAGTCCGCCGCCCGGCAGAGGAAGGAGTTCTGCCAGCAGGAGCTCCGGCAGCTCAAGAGGGAGCGACGCGCGTGGGAGGTGCGCAGTGAGCGCCTGGAGGCCCGAGATAAGGCCGTCAAGGCGCAGACCCGCCAGGCGGAGACAGCCAACCCCAGCCCCCGTGAGGAAGGCCTCATCGTCAAGTTCAACCTCCAGGCTGGATGGGGCTTCATCCGAAGACCCGAATTTAACCGGGACATTTTCGTAAACCGGTGGGATGTGGAGCCCGAGTTGGAAGAAGGCCATCACGACCAGAACCTCTACCCTGGAGATCACGTCACGTTCACCCGGCATCATGGTGAACGTGGCTGGTATGCCCTGCAGGTGTACCGCGTCCCCAAGGATAACCCCCTGCAGGAAGTTCCTTGTGACCCGGCTGGGTCAGGGAAGCATCAGGAGTACCCCAGGAGGGGTCCCCAGTACTAGGCTTAGTACTGGGATTGCATACATATATATATACACCCGCCTGGGTGCAGTATTACTGTTTGTGTTTCCCAGTGTGAAAGTTCAATAATGTTTTCATAGTGTGAAGTTTTCTACTATACCCGTAGGGTACACAGGCTGAGGACTGTGAGCAGCCGGACATTGACTTAGTATATAGTTTAGCACTTCTTAAAGTGCACTCTCTTGGTTTTATACTTGAAACATAGTACCTCAGAACAAAAACCCGTTTGGCGTAGCAGAAGATGAGGTCCAGTATCTGGATAGTCTATGCCCTGCAGCCACACCCAGGGCCTACGTTGAGGGTTTGGAGCGGGTCCCTCATGCTACTACTGTTGCACCCTGGTGCAGGAACTTTCTTGAAAAGTGCTCTTATAATGTTTTATGAGAAAAGTATTTTGCAATGTAACGTTTAAGGAAAGTGTACCTCCCATAAAGGGAAGAAATATTTTATAAAATTTTGCATGTCATTTATCACTATTTTGCTTTATTCCAGCCCGAGGGCGTGCTGTATTTTACCGGGGGGAATGTGGCGCCCCTGAGGGTTCAGTTGCCACAGAGGTACTGCACCTCACCCAGAGGTGTGGTGTCTCCCTTCTCTCAGGTAAGGAGGGAATGCTGCACGGAACCCCAACCACCTACATCCAACACAACACTGCTCCAGGCCAGCAGGAGGGGCAAGACGCAATGTAGTTTTCTGCTGAGCCCTGGCCCTGGCTGGATTAGGGGGGGGGACCCAAAGGTAGGGGGAACCAATAGTGGGTGTGGGTGGAGGAAACAGGTACACGGAGCACATATAGAGTAAGAATATAATAGGAAGCCATATTAGGTCAGGGAGTTCTAGTTAGGGCTGTTCAGTGGAACAGTCCGGGAGCAGAGGCTCAGTCAGAGCTCTGCTCCACAAGTTAGGGCCCAGGATAGAGGCCCCGGAGGGGAGCAGGGAGCAGGCTCCATTCTACGTGGAAGATCCCAGGGGGTACGGTGCGTGCAGGACGGCACCCGTATGCCCCGCTCCTGCCAGGTGTCAGGAAGGATCGGTTGCTACACTCAAAACCCCAGGGGGTCAGGTTGGTCCCGGATCTGACGTACAGGAAGGACTGCAGCATACCCGAGCGGGAATGAGAGTGGGCAGCGTATGACAACGGTGAGAAGGACCGAGTATGAAAAGGGTCAAGATAGGTACACGAGAAAGTGGGGTTCCACCAGGCATTCCTAAGCTGATTGAACCCCTGTCCAGTGAATGCAGTGCGCCGAGGGAGGCCTTCACCTGCAAAGAGCATTTGAATTGCCTAAGAACTGTAAGTAAAACCTTGGACGTCTGCATCAAACAGCCTCTGTCTGTTCTTCACCGGCATCACTGATCCTCACCGCACTACAACAACCAGCGCTCCAATCATCTATCTGTCTACACTGCCCTGAGGACCGCTCCACCTGTGGGGAGCTGTACCATCTTTAGCTGCCTTGACACCTGCCTCAGTGGACTGCTGCAGCGCTGGTGACCTTCACCAGACACCACAGGTGGCGTCACAAATTTCTCTGAACTTTTATTAGTAATTGACACCCCTTTGTGCACTGTCCGCCCTGGGCCAGCCACCATGATATAAATAGATATACTGTCCCCAAACAGTAAGGCCCCCGGGGGCGCGACATTAACACTACCTGTAGATATAGAGGTCATGTGCAGGTAAATAGTATTTAAATCCTATCAAGTGGAGCAGAATCTACAGAGAGAAAATTGGTTCAGTCATCAGGGAGGTGCAGGGAGTGGGTTACAGTCACCACCTACTAAACAATGAGGCGGAAATGATCACATCCCAGCACTATGCCAGCCTCCTCTACAGCATGTGTGCAGCGTATACAACCCCTGGCAAAAATTATGGAATCACCGGGCTCGGTGGATGTTCATTCAGTTGTTTAATGTTGTTGAAAAAAAACAGATCACAGACATGGCACAAAACTAAAATCATTTCAAATGGTAACTTTACGGCTTTAAGAAACACTAAAAGAAATCAAGATTAAAAATGTGGTACTCAGTAAGGGTAATTTTTTGAAGACCAAGCAGAGGGAAAAAATTATGGAATCACTCAATTCTGAGGAAAAAATTATGGAATCATGAAAAACAAACACACAAAAGAACACTCCAATACATCACTAGTATTTTGTTGCACCACCTCTGGCTTTAATAACAGCTTGCAGTCTCTGAGGCATGGACTTAATGAGTGACAAACAGTACTCTTCATCAATCTGGCTCCAACTTTCTCTGATTGCTGTTGCCAGATCAGCTTTGCCGGTTGGAGCCTTGTCATGGACCATTTTCTTCAACTTCCACCAAAGATTTTCAATTGGATTGAGATCTGGACTATTTGCAGGCCACGACATTGACCTTATGTGTCTTCTTTCAAGGAATGTTTTCACAGTTTTTGCTCTATGGCAGGATGGATTACCATCTTGAAAAATTATGTCATCATTCCCAACATCCTTTCAATTGATGGGATAAGAAAACTGTCCAAAATATCAATGTAAACTTGGGCATTTATTGAAGATGTAATGACAGCCATCTCCCCAGTGCCTTTACCTGACATGCAGCCCCATATCATCAATGACTGTGGAAATTTGCGTGTTCAATTTGCAGTCATCTTTATAAATCTCATTGGAATGGCACCAAACAAAAGTTCCAGCATCATCACCTTGCCCAATGCAGATTCGCGATTCATCACTGAATATGACTTTCATCCAGTCATCCACATTGTCCACGATTGCTTTTCCTTAGCCCATTGTAACCTTGTTTTTTTCTGTTTAGGTTTTAATGATGGCTTATGTTTAGCTTTTCTGTATGTAAATCCCATTTCCTTTAGGCGGATTCTTAAAGTTCGGTCACAGACATTGACTCCAGTTTCCTCCCATTCATTCCTCATTTGTTTTGTTGTGCATTTCCTGTTTTGGAGACATATTGCTTTAAGTTTCCGGTCTTGACACTTTGATGTCTTCCTTGGTCTACCAGTATGTTTGCCTTTAACAACCTTCCCATGTTGTTTGTATTTGGTCCAGATTTTAGACACAGCTGACTGTGAACAACCAACATCTTTTGCAACATTGCGTGATGATTTACCTTCTTTTAAGAGTTTGATAATCCTCTCCTTTGTTTCAATTGACATCTCTTGTGTTGGAGCCATGATTCATGTCAGTCCACTTGGTGCCACAGCTCTCCAAGTGTGATCACTCCTTTTTAGATGCAGACTAACGAGCAGATCTAATTTGAGGCAGGTGTTAGTTTTCGAAATGAAAATTTACAGGGTGATTCCATAATTTTTTCCTCAGAATTAAGTGATTCCATAATTTTTTCCCTCTGCTTGGTCTGCAAAAAATTACCCTTACTGAGAAACACATTTTTAATCTTGATTTCTTTTAGTGCCAGGGGTTGTATAAGCAGAGCAGTCACTTCATGTGCTGGGATGTGATTACATTGTATCTACAGGTATATAGTGTTTCTAGAAGTGACAGGTTCCCTTTAACTGAAAGTTTGTGTAGGACTATACCTGCCATCATCTTCTCAGAGAAAAGTCAGGTGGCCAATTTATACATTAGATGATTGGCTGATCCCAATAAAATCAGCTGACTTGAAAGCAATGAGAGCGAAAGTTACGAAGTATTGAAATATAAAGGTTTACATAAAGCATATTAAAAAATGTATACCTTTTAACTTAACCCCTTCACAACATATGACATACATGTACTTCATATGTCATGTCCTTGCCCGTGCTCTGCCCATCACTTACACGCCAAATTCAGAGGCTGGCATCACAGGAGGATGCTACGTGCCTGGGGAGCGGAGGGAAGGTGAGTAGAATTTTTTAGCTGTTTTATGTGTACGGTAAAACAGGAGGCATATATACCAGAATGGGCCCATGATTGGGGACATGTATACCAGGATGGGGAAAATTTATACCAGGAAGGGGCCCAGGATGGGGAACATATACAGTACCGTTCAAAAGTTTGGGGTCATTTACAAATTTCATTATTTTTGAAAGAAAAGCACATTTTTTTTCAATGAAGCTAGCATTAAATGAATCAGAAATATACTCTATACATTGTTAATGTGGTAAATGACTATTCTAGCTGCAAACGTCTTGTTTTTATTGCAATATCTACATAGGTGTATAGAGGCCCATTTCCAACAACCACCACTCCAGTGTTTTAATGGTACAACCCTTGCACAAGTATGTCAGCCCAGCTGAAAACGGTTTGGCTGATTTGAGAAGCTATAAAATTGACCTTCCTTTGAGCTAGTTGAGAATCCGGAGCATTACATATGTTTGTTCTATGAAACTCTCAAAATGGCCAGAAAAGGAGAACTTTCATGTGAAACTCGACAATCTATTCTTGTTCTTAGAAATGTGAGAAATTGCCAAGAAACTGAAGATTTCCTACAACGGTGTGTACTACTCCCTTCAGAGGAGAGCACAAACAGGCTTTAACCACAGTAGAAAGAGAAGTGGGAGGCCCCGCTGCACAACTGAGCAACAAGACAAGTACATTAGAGTCTTTAGTTTGAGAAATCGATGCCTCACAGCTCCTCAACTGGCAGCTTCAGTAAATAGTACACGCAAAACGCTAGTGTCAACATCTACAGTGAAGAGGCGACTCCGGGATGCTGGCCTTCAGGGCAAAGTGGCAAAGAAAAAGCCATATCTGAGACTGGCTAATAAAAGGAAAAGATTAATATGGGCAAAAGAACACAGACATTGGACAGAGGAAGATTGGAAAAAAGTTTTATGGACAGATGAATCAAAGTTTGAGGTGTTTGGATCACACAGAAGAACATTTGTGAGACGCAGAACAACTGAAAAGATGCTGGAAGAGTGCCTGACGCCATTTGTCAAGCATGGTGTGTTATGCACACGCCCGGACTGACTGGCGTGTGCGTGTTCAGTGATCCAACTGGACCATGAACCGGAGAGTGCCTGGAGGGGCGTAACTAAGTATCTACCCGATCCGACCAAGGTCACACGACGGCTAACGACGTCAGTGCACCAGGGAGGAACCGAGCAGAGGGACCAGGTGCTACTCCAGGTCAGACCCCGGACACAGCTGTTGACCCACACCGGAGAATACAGGAACAGACAGGTTAGGCTGGCACACTGACTGGTGGGTATAGGCAGGCACGGCTGGTATGCAGACAGGTGGGCACTGGTAAGCACGACTGGTATGCAGGCAGGGGGTACTGGCAAGCACGGCTGGAGTGCCGACAGGGAGGCACTAGCAGGTTGGAGCACAGACTGGATAAGGTCCGGTACAGACTGGGACTCAGGAACAGAACCGCAGATGCGGTAGACAAGCAGAGCAGAGCGAGACCGCCAGAGCGGTGAACAGGAGCAGAGCAGGGCGAGGCCACCGGAGCGGTGAGCAAGAGCAGAGCAGGGCGAGACCGCCTGGAGCGGTGAGCAAAGGCAGAGCAGAGTGAGACCACCTGGAGCAGTGAGCAAAGGCAGAGCAGAGCGAGGCTGCCTGGAGCGGTGAGCAAGGCAGAGCAGGCTAGAACCGCGGGAGCGGTGAGCAAGGTAGAGCAGGCAAGAACCGCCGGAGCGGTGAGCAAGACAGAGCAGAGGGGACAGGGCTCTGTTCACACGGAACAGACTGGAAGGGAAAGGCAGAACCAGATACACACAAGATACTTGCAATAAAGTAGCGAGTGGACTCTAAACTCACAAACGGGAGTACAGGGACAACGAGTAGGAGTTAGGTATGGGTTCAGACTCTGCAGGAAAAGGGAAGGTACGGACATAGAGAAAAACAGGTAACAGGCTAGGAGAGTATTCAGACAAGAACAGACACAGCAGCAAGATACGGGTCTTGGTATGCGGCCCCTAGAAGGCGGAACGAACAGGCTAGGAGCATGTTCAGACAGGAACAGGCAAGATACAGGAGCGGGTCTAGGTATGCGGCCCCTAGAAGGCGGAAAGAACAGGCTAGGAGCGTGTTCACACTGGCCTGGAAATACAGCCTCCATGATAGGCAGACAGACAACAGGCTAGAAGATAGTTCAGACAGGACCTGGCACATCAGCGGCAAAAAGCCATCTGACGGAACGCATTGCTCAGGCACCAGCTTGTATGTGGAGCTGGTTTAAATATTCAATGACTGATAGCAATAGGCTGAGGGTGCATTAGGGGTGTGCCCACAGCAGCTACAAGAAACAGGAAGTGACCGGGCCGCCGCCCTAAGCAGCCAGAACAGAGGCAAGCAGACAGCATGGAAAGAAGCCAGGCTAGCAGACTGGACTGATGATCAAGTTTGCGATCTTGCATAGTGGGAGATGGTGCCCTATGCAAGAACGCCGCCAGATATGTTACATGGTGGAGGTGATGTGATGGTCTGGGGTTGCTTTGGTGCTGGTAAAGTGGGAGATTTGTACAAGGTAAATGGGATTTTGAATAAGGAAGGCTATCACTCCATTTTGCAATGCCATGCCATACCCTGTGGACAGCACTTGATTGGAACCAATTTCATCCTACAACAGGACAATGACCCAAAGCACACCTCCAAATTATGCATGAACTAATTAGGGAAGAAGTAGGCAGCTGGTATTCTATCTATAATGGAGTGGCCAGCGCAGTCACCAGATCTCAACCCCATTGAGCTGTTGTGGGAGCAGCTTGACCGTATGGTACGCAAAAAGTGCCCATCAAGCCAATCCAACTTGTGGGAGAGGCTTCAGGAAACATGGGGTGACATTTCTCAAGATTACCTCAGCAAATTAACAGCTAGAATGCCAAAGGTCTGCAATGCTGTAATTGCTGCAAAGGGAACATTCTTTGACGAAAGCAAAGTTTGAAGAAGAAAATTATTCTTTCTAATAAAAATCATTATTTCTAACCTTGTCAATGTCTGGACTATATTTTCTAATCATTTTGCAACTCATTTGATAAATAAAAGTATGAGTTTTCATGGAAAGCACAAAATTGTCTGGGAGACCCCAAACTTTTGAACGGTAGTGTATATCAGGAAGAGGGACATATATACCAGGATGGGGACATATATACCAGGATGGGCCAGGATGGGTGACATACAGGTGCATCTCACTAAATTAGAATATCATCAAAAAGTTAATTTATTTCAGTTCTTCAATACAAAAAGTGAAACTCATATATTATATAGAGTCATTACAAACAGAGTGATCTATTTCAAGTGTTTATTTCTGTTAAAGTTGAAAACACAAAAGTCATTACCTCAGCAAATTAAAATAATTAACAAAAAACACCTGCAAAGGCTTTCTAAGCATTTAAAAAGGCCCCTTAATCTGTTTCAGTAGGCTCCACAATCATGGGGAAGACTGGTGACTTGTCCAGAAGGCAGACATTGACACACTCCACAAGGTCCCAGAGTTCCAATTTTCATTTGGAAATCAAGGTCTCAGAGTCTGGAGGAAGAGTGGAGAGGCACACAATCCAAGCTGCTTGAGGTCTAGTGTAAAGTTTCCACAATCAATGATGGTTTGGGGAGCCATGTCATCTGCTGGTGTAGGTCCACTGTGTTTTATCAAGACCAAAGCCAGCATAGCCGTCTACCAGGGAAATCAGGAAATTAGATTATATAAGTTTTAGCTGATTGTACATTAATAAAGTTCTGTAATTTTTAAGGTGTGCACATCGCTATTGAATTTCTTTTTTCCTCTTGTTGTCTGTTTTTGATACATGATGGAGCATTCTGGGTTTTCATATAGGTTGTGCACCCATTTTGGATATTGATTCCCCCTTTTGAAAGTATCACAACTTGTAAACGCTTTTTTCAGCCATCCAAGCGTCTTTCAACTCTTGTCTGAGGGATTTTCATCCATTCTTACTTGGAAAATTCTTACAGTTCTGTGTGATTCCTGGGTTGTTTTGCATGCACTGCTATTTTGAGGTCTAGCCACAGATTTTCAATGATGTTCAGATCAGGGGACTGTGAGGGCTATTGTAAAACCTTCTGATTGCGCCATTTGAGATAGTCTATTGTGGATTTTGAAGAGTGTTTAGGATCATTATCCATTTGTAGAAGCCATCCTCTTTTCAACTTTAGTTTTTTTTACAGATGATATTATGTTTGCATCAAGAATTTGTTGAAATTTCATTGAATCTATTCTTCCCTCTACCAAAGAAATGTTCCCCGTGCCATAGTCTGCAACACAACCCCAAAGCATGATTGAGCTACCTCCATGCTTAACCCCTTTCTGACGTGAGACGTATCCATACGTCCCTGTGGCCTGGTACTTATTGACCAGGAACTTATGGATGCATCTCGACGATTTTGCGTGCACAGAGGCTGTGCGCACGTGATTGCCGCCAGGTGTCAGCTGATTCTGACAACTGGCATCTGGCACTCAGTGCCAGGAGCAGTGCCCGCATTTAGCGTGCAGGCAGAGGGTCCCGATCATTACCATGGTGACCCAATGTCATCATGACAACATCCAGGTCACCAGAGCTAGGACACTTGGTAGATCATGCTCAGTGTATGATCTAACATGTTTGCCTGTCAGTGCAGCACTGACTGTTTTTATAGTATAGGAATGCTGCTGCATCCCTATGCTATACAAGCGATCAGCCTGCAATTAGTGAAAGTCCCATAATGGGACAAAGTGTAAAATTAAGAAAAAGTGAAAAAAAGTGCAAAAAAATTGTAAAAATATTTTTATCATCATACTGCTGAACAAAAAGTGGAATAAAACGCGATCAACAAGACAAATGTAAATAAAAATGGTACCACTAAAAACGTCATGTTGTCCAGCATTAAACAAGCTGCGAAAAAACATAAAAAAAAATTCCTGAATTGCTGGCTTTTGTTCATTCTGCCTCCCAAAAATCACATTTATCCTGACCTCTGCACTGAGCACTTACACCAGGATTTCCGTGAAAATCTCTGAAATATGTGATTCAGGCAGAACCCACGGCAGAAGATTCCCTATAATGAGGCAGTTGGAGGCACTGTGGATGCCGTCTGGCCTATGATCTGTTGGCGTCCATCATTCTATTAGGCTTGCATAAAAGTGCCTTTGGCCACAGTGTTATGCACTTCTGAAAAGGACAATGCTGAACAGAGCCCAGACGGAGTCCAGAGTAACTCTGCTGCCTCATTATAGTGAATGGATCCCTCGTGAGTTCATCTGAATTGTGTCACTCTGAGATTTAGAAGGAAACCCCGATATAAGTGTTCAGCGTAAAGCACAGGATAAATATGATCCAAAATGTTATGTAAAATGTTCCCAACAAAAGCTTCAACTCAAACCACAAAAAAAAGCAAGTGCCCACTCAGGTCCATAATCAGTTATCGGAAATATAAGGGCTTCCACATTACTGGTAGCACAAAGGCTCTGAAAAAGCACCATGGCTGATCGTCCCCCAAAAGAAATTGGGCAAATTCTGCACACCCAAATCCAAATGCCCCCCTCCCTTCTGAGGTCCATTGTGTGCCTAAACCGCAGTTAGCGTCCACATGTTTGGCTTTTCTGTAGCGATGACAACCTGGCTAATTTACAGGTGCGTGTCTCCAGAAACATGAGCTGGGCGCAACGTACTGGTCACTACAACTTACTGGTCATTACAACGGCAGTTTGCAATTTTCACTCAGCAACGTCCACTGCTGCTTGTTTCTGTAAAAGATCGATGAAGTCAAAATCATCACTACACCGGTAGATAAATTCTCAAAGGGGGTCACTTGAGGGGGGATTCTGCTATTCTAGCATTTAGGGGCCCTGTATATGGAATCTGCATACTATTCTAGAAAAATCTGCTCTCTAGTAGGCAAATAGCGCTCCGTCCCTCCCTAGTCTCGCCGTGTGGCTAAGCAGTACTTCACAGCCACATATGGGGTATTTCTACATTCAGCAGAAATTGTGGGACAAATTTTGGTGCTATTTTTACCAATTTCCCAGTGTGAAAATAGTATAAATGAGGTGTAGTTTGCAAAATGGGGTCTCTTATAGGGGTCTGCTGTTCTGGCGCCTCAGGAGCCCTGCCTATGTGACATAGCATGCTCAAATCAATATGGCGCTTCTTCCCTTCTGAGCTTTGCACTGTGTATCAAAAGCAGTTTTCAACCACATATGGGGTATCGGCGTACTCAGGGGAAATTGCACAAAAAAAATTGGGGGTCCATTTTCTCCTGCTATCCTTGTGAAAGTAAAAAAAATTGGGGCTAAAACATTTTTGTGGGAAAAATATATTTTTTTCATTTTTACAGATCCACGTTGTAAAATTCTGTGAAGCGCCTGTGGGTCCAAGGTGCTCACCACACATCTAAATACATTCCTTGAGGGATCTAGTTTCCAAAATGGGGTCACTTATGAGGGTTTTTCATTTTGTAGGCACATCAGGGGCTCTCCAAATGCGATATGACACCTGCAGACCATTCCATCTAAGGCTGCATTCCAAAAGGTCACTTCTTCATTTCTGAGCCCTGGCGTTACCCAATATCTGGGGGAAAACTATTGTTTGGGCTATCTGCGTGCTCAGGAGAAATTACAAAAAAAACTTTGGGGTCCTTTTTTCCTGTTATCCCTTTGAAAGTAAAAAATTTGGGGCTAAAATACATTTTTGTGGGAAAAATTCGATTTTTTTCATTTTCACGGCTCCACATTATAAACTTCTGTGAAGCAATTGGAGGTTCAAGGTGCTCACTACCCATCTAGATAAGTTCCCTGAGGTGATCTAGTCTCCAAAATGGTGTCACTTGTGGGGGGTTTCCACTGTTTACTCACATCAGGGGCTCTCCAAACGCGACATGGTGTCTGCTAATTATTCAAGCAAATTTTACATTCAAAAAGTCAAATGGCGCTCATACCCTTCCGAACCCTGCCGTGCACCCAAACAGGGGTATCGGCTTACTCAGGAGAAATTGCACAACAAATGGTATGGTGCAATTTCTCCTGTTACCCTTATGAAAACAATTTTGTGGGAAAAATGAGAATTTTATTTTTTTACAGCTCAATGTTATAAACTTCTATGACGCACCTGGGGGTTCAAGATGCTCACCACACATCTAGATAAGTTCCTTGAGGGATTTAGTGGTGTCACTTGTGGGGGTTTCCACTGTTTAGGCACATCAGGGGTTCTCCAAACGCGTCATGGAGTCCACTAATTATTCAAGCCAATTTTACATTCAAAATGTTAAATGGCGTTCCTTCCCTTCAGAACCATGTCGTGTGCCCAAATGAGCAGCTGTCACTGAAATTTTGCTTGGTCTTCCAGGCCTTATATTGACCTCAACTGTTCCTGTTAACTGCCATTCTTAATTAAATTTCAAACTGAGGAATGGGCAACTTGAAATCACTTTGCTATCTTCTTATAGCCTTCTCCTGCTTTGTGGGCCTCCACCATTTTCATTTTAAAAGTGGTAGGCAGCTGCTTATGACTCGCCCCCTGGGCCGTGGGGCACTCGGATCCGGGCAATAGGGAATGATGGGAGTAGTAGTGGCAACCCGGTTCCGTGGCTCAGGGTGGTCAGGCCAGTGGTAGTCTGCTACGTGCTTCAGATAATGTCCGACTACGCCACCCGTGGATTGCGGTTATTAGGAACCGCCGCTGCAAGGCAGTCCACTGGGGCTGATGATGAATGCAGCTGGGATGGTGTGACTCCCCACGGGAAGAGTGCGGCCCCAGGGCAGTGTAGTGGATGTTGGGAGTGATGGTGGTGAGAGTCCCAGTACCAGTAGTGCTGGAGGCGCGAAGGAGCACACAGACAACAAGTTACAGTCCAGGGTCTTTACTCACAGTTCATTTGTTCTGGGTCACTTCTGTCAGCAGTGACCGCCCGAGCCGTGCTGCGTCCACCAGGTGAGGGGCTCGGTCAACCCCCAGGCAGTTCAGGAATATGGCACAGGACCCCCTTTAATCCTTTCTCTGGCCTGCCTCACCAGTGACCCACTTTTGTCCAGCTGCCGCGGACTTGTGCGGTTAAACGTGGGCCCCGTCCTCCGCTGTCCTATATGGTGCCTTCCTAGCAGGTTTGATGAGGTGTCGCACCAATAGATGATCACGACGACCGGTCTTTGGCTGAGGGTTGTTTCTCCTCCACCAACTTGGGATCCGGTACCCTTAATCTGCCTGACCCTGCACCCTGGATTCTCGTGGGTTCTTAGGGTCCCTTCCACCTTCTTGTTCCTGAGCCCTTCTGTTTCTCTGTCTCTCCTTCTCTTTCTCTGTTCCTTTCTGTTCCTTTCTCGTGGAGCTGGGATGAGACTTAATCACAGCTCCCTTTCACCTCCTCTCTCTCTCTTCTCCGGCCTCTCTCTAGGCCCGCTCCTGAGTGGAGCTCCTACAGAACCTCCACTCCCGGTCTTCTCCTCTGACTGAACGAACTTCTCTTCTCTCCTAGAGCTAAGATGGTGCCCACCTTTTATACCTCCCTCTGACCATGAGCCCAGGTGACCAGCAACCAATGGGCTCCTACCTACGCTCAGGAACCAACCCCTATCTGCCCCTACAGCACTGGGTGTTCCACCCCCCTCCCCACTCCAGGCAGGGACATAGACGGTCGTGCCTGCACTTCTGTCTAGTGGGAGCACCGTTGAGCTGTCCCTCGGAAATGGGGTGTGTGTGCTGTATGCAGCTAACTGAGCCCTGGTCCATACTCCATCCTTACCTGGGAGTGGAATATCACACCTCTGGGCTGAGGTGCAATACCCCTGTAGCGGTCGAACCCTCGGGGCGCTACACTTACAAGAACCCATGCCTGCTGTTATTTGGCACAAGGTTAGACAAGGCTGGGTTTTTGTAAAAGCTGGAAAATTTGCATCATCTGGTCTTTCCTAATGATGATAGTGAGCAAGCCATAACCATAACAGGCTAATTAAGGTCATAAAACTTGGTCAAAGTTATTTGATCACACAAATATCCAAAAGTGGAAAAATGTTTACATCAGCCCATTTTCTTTTTTAGAATTTTTAAAATGTAAAAAATTACAATATATATATAATTGTTTGCCTAAAATACAAAGGAAATTTTTCATCTTTAACTTTAGGCCTTTTAGAGATGATTTCATCTTCAACTTGCTTAACTGTTCACAATAACAGTAATTTTGACCAGGGGTGCTAAAACTTTTACATGCCACTGTATCTATCTATGTTACGATACTGGCATAGCACTGCTGGAATCCAATAGCTGAAGGAGCACAAGCACATACAGCAAGGAGTAGTAGAAGTTTTTGGTGTTAGCAAAGGAGTTGTAGGAAACAATCCGTAGATAGGTGAGAACAGTCTGGAGCTGGAGACTGGAACTAGACTAAACATCTAGACACAATAATGAAGCAATGAGTGAGAGATCCATGTGGCGTTAAAGCGCACCTGTCAGAAGGATTGTGCTTAGTAAACCACATACACTGACAGGTGGGCGACATTACATGAGATTAAAATGATACCTTTATTGATGAAATCCTTCCTGTGGTTCTTTTATAATCTTTATTTTCATTTCTGAAATAATGATATGCTCATGCTTCAAGGCGGGCTTTGGGGAGGGGCTTTATCTTGTGCTCTGCTTATGTATTCATATGTATAGCTTCTGACAGGTTACTGTGCCTCCAGTGACCTGCCTCCTATTTTAAATACCGCATGTATAATTGTGATACACATCACGAAATTTGCCTCCAGCAAAATGGCCACGCAGCCCGTGCATGCGCAGTAGCATCTCTTGTTTGCTGAGATATATTACTGTGCAAGTGCGGCCGGCGGGGCAAATTTATTTTTCCTCCAGCAAAATGGCGCCCACGTGTGCGCAGTAGCATCTATCGCTTGCCGATAGATGCTACTGCGCAAGTGTTGCTAGTGGTACCATTTTGCATACGCTCCCGCCCAAGCTTCCCGGAAATACTCGAGGAGCGCCAAGCATCTCGAGTAGTGAGATGCTCGGACGAGTACCGAGCAGTGGCGAGCACGTTCTCTCATCACTAGTAAGGAGTGAAATTGCAGCACAATTATTAAGGTGAACAATAGCAGCCACGAGTGATCAAACTATAGAAGGACAACAGGAATTCTGACAATCTATCTATCTATCTCGCTATCTATCTATCCATATATCTATTATCTATCTATCTATCTATCCATTTAGCTATCAATCTATCTATCCATTTATCTATTATCGATCTATTATCCATCTATCTATTTATTCATCTATCTATCTATCTATCTATCTATCTATCTATCTATCAATCATCTAACAATCTATTTATCTATCTAGTCTAGAGTTGCTGAGTCACTCACAGCACATTGTGACCCGGAAGTGTCTGTTGGCAAAGTCTATAGAGTGTCAGAACGAGGCTCCATAGACTTTGTTTGTCTAATTCGTTGGACTACATCAGATTGGGTGACCTATGTCTGACCTGTGTGGGATTTTTTCTTTTTTTCAAATAAAGTGGTGAACGAGGGAGTGTTGGGGAGTGTTTATTTCATTAAAGTACTTTTCTGTGTGTAACCTATTTTTGTGTGGTAACCTTAGTGATGTCACCGCTCACAGTGTGAGAAATTTCTCACGCTGCGAGCAGTGACGTAAGTAAAGTTACCACAGTTCATCGGCTATGAACTGCGATAAGCTTACTGACGTCAGCTTTTATTGCAGCAGCCTGATTCACACACGTCTGTTATTGTGTTTTGGCTGCCGTGCTGAGCACATTACTGATGTCACCGCTCAGCACTGCATCCAGATGTAGCAGAGTTGGCTTTCATCGTGGGATGGATTTACAGAGGATTGCTTTGAATTATTTTATTTTTTAAAGGTAATAAATGGGTAAAAGAGGGTCAGGCAGTGTTTTGTACAATTAAAGCACTTTTCTGTGTGTATGTGTTTATTACTTTTGACTACGGGGTTAGTAATGGGGGTATTTTATAGATGCCTCTCCATTAGTAACCACTGGGTTTGATGTCAGTGGACATTACACAGCTAACATCAGCCCCAAAACCATTACCCTGCTTGCCTATGCACCAGGGCAATCGGGAAGAGCCGAGGCTAAGCGCAAGAATTCGCACATCTAATAGGGTGGCTGAGGGCCGGTGTTATTAGTCTGGGAGTGGGCCAATATCCATGGCCCCTTCCCAGCTTATTAATATCAGCCTGCAGCTGTCTGCTTAGCCTTTGCTGATTATTAAAAATAGGGGGAACCTCATGTAATTTTTTGGGGGTGTCTCCCCCTTTTAATAACCAGTAAAGGCTGCACAGGCAGCTGTGAGCTGATATTAATAGGATGGGAAGCTTCAAGGATACTAGCCTCTTCCCAGAATAATAACACCAGCCCCTATCTGTCTGCCTTCCCTCAGCTGGGCACTAAAAATAAGTGGGACTCCACACCATTTTTTTATTTTATTTCTTTATTAGCTAAATACATGTGTAGTAAGCTACACACGCACTGCGCTAATTATATATCTCACTGACATATTTCTTACTATGCAAAGGCACCGTCTGGTGAATACTCTCATCAGCGTTGCCTGCTCTCGCTGTTATCAGCAAGAGCAGGCGATGCTGATTAGAGTAGTAGCCATCAGCCGACCCCTGACCGGCAGTAACCTTGTCCCCGCTGGTCACAGCCGCTGGCTCACACACTGCTCTCTGTGTGACAACATGGGAACCCGCACTGGTCCATGATACCCAGCGGCTGTGACTGGCGGTGACATCAGTAAGGTTACAGCCAGTCAGAGTCGGTGTTTCCCATGCTGTCACACAGATGACAGAGTGGGAGTCGCCAGATATTCAGACCCTCCATTTGGGCCCTCCATTCACTTGAATGGGGTTCGGGTTCCGGATCAAGATCGGGTACTGTTCTGGTACCAGAAACAATTTTTTTTATAAAGTTCGGACCAACCAAAACATGCATGGGTCCGCCCATCCCTACACAGGATCACAGCTCTGTTATTTACAATAGTGGAGTGATGATAGAGGTCAGTGCAGGAGCAGATTACTGACAGCCAATGATTGTGTAGTGGGCAGGCAGAGGATGGTGCTGGACACTGATAATAAACCACAGGGAGCTGTCCAGTTTGGCAGAGCCGCAGGTAAACAAAGTAGGTGCCAGGAATGAAGTAAAATTCAGGAGGGGCAAAATATAGAAAGAAAAAAACAAAATTGATAGGGGTGTTTTATACAGTATTACAATACAGCACAGATTAGCTTATAAAAATTTGGATTTCGGGGTTGGACAACCACTTTAAGGTTCTTTGATATTGTCAACTGTTATTCAATCTAAGCCTATTGGCAAGAGGTTTCCCCCTTCCACTAAGTTTTAACTTGGTCTAGTTGAGAAGCTCTTTTTGGCATGTGCACTCGCATCCCCATCAGCCTCAGGTGATTTTAAGTAGTTAGCTGGTTCAGTCCTGACTCATAAATTGTAGGCTTTCATTTTAGCCCAGGAGAGGTGAAAAAGAAGGACAGGGACCCAACAATGAAGGACACCTTGACGCTGGCTGTTGGACACACATATATTGGCAAATCTATGAGCTAAGTACCTTCCTTTACTGTAATTTTTCATATTAATATTACAGAATTTTTTTTTTAATATTTCATGTGTAAATTTTGTAGTGCTTTCATAATTTTCTATAGTAGCAAAGTGGTTTCCATGTCTCAGAACAATTACTCTTAGCAATTTAGGGTGCAACTTTGACTGTTTTTCCATAGTTTGAATTTTTTAGTTGGATCCTGTTCACTCTGATTTGGATGTGCCTATCATTTTTGCTATTTGTTTCTAATTCACTTTTCGGCATGTGCACTCCCACCCCCATCAGCCTCAGGTGATTTTAAGTAGTTAGTTGGTTCAGTTTTGACTCATAAATTGTAGGCTTTCATTTCAGCCCAGGAAAGGAGACAGAGAAGGATAGTGATCCAACAATGAAAGACTCCTTGACACTGACTGTTGGGCACACATATATTGGCCAATCTTTGAGCTAAGTACCTTCCTTTACTGTAATTTTTCATATTAATATTACAGATTTTTTTTTTTAAATATTTCATATGTACATTTTGTAGCGCTTTCATAATTTTCTATAGTAGCAACATAGTTTCTATGTCTCAAACAATTACTCTTAGCAATTTAGGATGCAACTTTGACTGTTTTTCCATAGGTATCCTCAGCCTGTCATGGTGGTAGGAAAGCAGGATCCTCGGTCTGTCAGGCTATTGGGAAGGTGCATCTCACAGCCTGTCAGGGGGTAGGAAAGCAGGATCCCCAGTCTGCCGGGCTGGTGGGAAGGTGTGTCCCACAGCCTGTCAGAGTGGCCGGAATGTAGTATTCAGAGTTTTTCAAGGTGGTGGGAAAGTTGGGTCCTCAGCCTGTCAGACAAATGGAAAAGGGTTGTTATTCCCCAAGAAGACAGCCTACGTAGCCACTGTAACCCACAGCCAAAGAGCCCAGAATGCAGGAAACACCGTGCCTTTTGGACTTTCCTCATCCAGTGGGGTAACAGGGCCAGTTACTGACCCAGAGCAGGTACCAGAGAGTTCATGTAAGGTTGGGGCCTTAGTGTCATTTCTGGCTACCTCTAGTCAGGAGTCTCAAACCTGTTTGGCGGCAGTGAGTGACTTCCCAGAGAAGCCCATCTCAAAACCCCAGAAGGAGATGGTACTGTGGGATACAGGGAGTTTAACGCCATAAGATTGGCATGGGAAATGATCTGTAAATTGATCTCCCATGCAAATCTCTAAAAGGGGGAGGTGTCATGAAAAAAAGTAAAATGCTTCCTGACATGAGAGAAGAGCTAGCACTCTCCTCTGTATGGCTGACCCACTCCTTTGAAATTTGGTAACCCATGGATACTCCAATGGCTGAACAGATGTGAGGGCTTCAAGAATGTTGAGATTATTTACGACCGAGACAAGTATTTTAGAAACTAAGTCTGGAATGTCTTTGTGTGCTTATTAGAAAAATAATCAGTGAAGTTTGCATGAACTGCTTCGATCCAATAGATAGAAAAATCATATTTTCAGAAACGTGATGAAGTGGCGAATGCAAAGCACCATTTCAAGTCGCTGCACAATGACCAGAATCATGTCAAGTGAATAAGGAGCTGATACACGAGGCTACACCTGATGCATTTGGTCTCTATGTAAAGATAAAATCATGATACGCAAGATGACGTTGATATCGAGCACATGCGACGTTTCAAAGCAAAGATATAGTCAATTTAGAGAATCTCATAATTTTCTGAAACTGAAAAGTCCAACTCTGCAGAAGTGAAGATGGGAGGGGGTGTGAGTGTAATTTAGGAGCTAATAAAAGGCAAATGCCAACTTTTAGGCTTGTCAGTACCTGGAGGCACAGTTCACTGTAGGTGCTGCACGTTTTTCTGGAGAAGCCTTCCTCTATATACCTGAAGCCATATCTGTGACGACAGGTCTAGTAAGTTTTTTTGATTTATCCTTTTATTTCATGTAACTGTATGTTTGTATGTTGTGTATTGTTTTGTCCCCTTTGTAAAATCTTTTGTATTTTTTTATAAGCACTGCCTATCATTCTGTATTAAATATAAAATTTCATAGTTCTGTTTCATGTGTTCTGTAAACTGCACCCCAAAGCCATATCCTTACCAGAAGCAGGCATCCAGACAGCCTGTAAAAACTCAGGTGGTGGTGGCAGCTAATAATCTTTCTTGGGTTATCGTGAAGTTAGCAGTACTCATACGGGGTATATACATATATTCCATGTGTTGGAATCTGGAGGTGTATATATCATACGCGCACTGTTAGTTTTCCAATAACTAACCTGTTAATGCAAACATTGATCCTCTGCCAATTGTGTAATTTTCCGGACGACAGGGGGCAGCAGAGAGCTGTTAGCTGAAGAGATCAACAGCAGGTGGTTCGGCGTGACCATCCTGTTCTGCGTTAACCGTGACAATGACAGGTTCATGTTTATTCCGGACATTCTATACATTACAAGTAATTTGGCCTCTGTTGTGGTAAAAGAAAAATAATAAAGTTAAAGGTTCCTGAAAATGGTGACAAAAAACTGTATTTTGTTTATAAAGTTCATTTCAAAGCTTTTAACCCCTTCTGTACCTGTGATGTCCATGTATGTCAAAGGTAGTGTCTCTACCTTGGATGTGGGCTCGCACACCGGACCCCCATCTTTCCACGTTAAATCCTCAATCACTGACAGCGGGACTTGACACGACCTGGCCGGAAGCACGTCACACATCCCGCCCATTGGCGCCCCTGTCACGTGATCACAGGGCATCGATTGGTTGTCATGACAGCCAGTTTATGTATTACATACCTGTTCCTGTCATTATGATACTCCTGTGAACACCAGCTTGTGGCCGGCCTTCATAGGAGATCATGATTTCTGCTATACATAGGAGTGATGAACCAGTGCTATGTGTAGCACAAGCGATAGGACGATCACAGCTCCAAGCCTTCTAAGGGGAAAAAAAGTTTTCAAAAATATGAAAAAATAAAAAAACACAAAACTTCAAATCACCCCCCTTTTGCCACATTAAAAATAAAACAATTAAAAAATAATAAAAATACACATTTTTTGGTATCGCTGTGTTCAAAAATGTCCGATCTATCAAAATATACAATAAAAAAGACAGCTGTGGAATTGCACTTTTTTGCAATTTCAGCACACTTTGAAATTTTTTCCCAATTTCCAGTACACTATATGGCAGAATGAATGAACAGTGTCGTTCAAAAGTACAATTCGTCCCACAAATTAACAAGCCCTCATATGGCTATATGGCCAGAAAAATAAAAAAAGTTATTGCTCTTGGAAGAAGGGGAGGAAAAAATGAAAACGAAAAAAAAAACAACTAAAAATGCTGGGTAGTGAAGGTGTTAAACCACAGATAAAGAAATTTGGTATCTCCATAATTGAACTCTCTTGAGGAATCATATTGCTAGGTCATTTTTACTGCACACTGAGCAAAATAAAAACTAAACCCACCCAAAATTGGAGAAATTACAGGGTTTGTATTTTTTCATTTCACTAAATTTGGATTTTTTCTCGCTTTTCTTAGTTCATTATATGGTAAAGGGAAACATGTCATTTATAAGAACAACTTATCACTCAAGTAACAAGACCTGATATGGCAATGTTAAGACTTTTGGAAGAAGAGGATGAAAGATGGAGGCGCAAAATGAAAACTAGCCGATGGGATAAAGAAGAACATAGGAGCTCAGAAAGTGGTTGATTAGGAATATAAAGGAATACAATGAACTTTTCTGGTGGATTTAAAGTGCAATCTCTTATGTAGCCTCTAGATGTCACTACTGTTCCACCATAGCTTTTGTGATTATTACTATACCTTGTATTTTGGATAGTCAGATACCTTCAGACATTGATCCTGAACACACAATACTGAAAGAAGAGACCTGTGCTGTCTCGAAATCTTAAATCTATTATCTACTCAACAAATAAAAAAGGTATTCGAAAACTACAATTATTGTCTCTGAAAGGAAGATTGGTATGGTGAATTGATCATTAGTCCATGAGGTCAATCTATGGACAACTCTGAAGCTCAGAGCAGAGCAGATCACTTGTCATTTTTTTATATTTCACAAATTAATTATGAAGCTTATGACATGACTAGTGTGTGAAATGAATTGTATTTGCTATCAAACAAGAGGAACATTTCTTCTGCCTTTTTCAGAATTTGAGGTGCATATATACAGTATTTTAGTGCATACAGGCCTAATTAAAAAAAAAGTCCCTCAAAATTAAGCGATATGCAGTAAAGACAGCGCTCTTCCTGGAAATTACAAAAATATAAAAAAATTCTTTATTGCGCTATTCAAGTAGGTAATAAACACCAATAAGTCATATAGACTGAAAGTTAATAGGCTACACCAAAAAATAAGGCAGATAAACAACCACACAGCCCAAGTTGAAAATTGCCAAAGCTTTAATAATAACACATAAAAGCAAATACTGACAACAATAATAAAATCAAAGACACACCACAGATGGAAAAAGTGGAGTGCCTGGGCTAAATAGTGTAAAAGATGACATTATACTCTGACATAGAGCTCCCACAGGTAATATGTAAGGATAATATAAAGTAAAACCAAGGGCATAAAGTACAAAAAGCAGCAGAAAATGATAAAGGCAGTAAAAATAATGAGGCTATCAAACAGATATTTCACATATATATTGATATATTAATGTATTAATATGGCAGATCACATAGTGCTAATAAGATCAGTGCATCAATATATACAGTGACTCTGCCTCCAAAGTACATACATAGCCACTAGATAACCTCAATAAATACCTTATGCCGAAATAGCTGCATATATGAGTGACCAGTGTCAATAAAAATAGCCCCAAATGGTTAACAAAGTAGCCATAGTTACCCAAAGAGCATAGATCACCAGTCCAGGCACCCACCACGCACCCGACGTGCGTTTCGCATAGGAAATGCTTCGTCCAGGAAACGCACGTCGGGTGCATGGTGGGTGCCTGGACTGGTGATCTATGCTCTTTGGGTAACTATGGCTACTTTGTTAACCATTTGGGGCTATTTTTATTGACACTGGTCACTCATATATGCAGCTATTTCGGCATAAGGTATTTATTGAGGTTATCTAGTGGCTATGTATGTACTTTGGAGGCAGAGTCACTGTATATATTGATGCATTGATCTTATTAGCACTATGTGATCTGCCATATTAATTTATTGGGGTTATCTAGCGGCTATGTATGTACTTTGGAGGCAGAGTCACTGTATATATTGATGCACTGATCTTATTAGCACTATGTGATCTGCCATATTAATACATTAATATATCAATATATATGTGAAATATCTGTTTGATAGCCTCATTATTTTTACTGCCTTTATCATTTTCTGCTGCTTTTTGTACTTTATGCCCTTGGTTTTACTTTATATTATCCTTACATATTACCTGTGGGAGCTCTATGTCAGAGTATAATGTCATCTTTTACACTATTTAGCCCAGGCACTCCACTTTTTCCATCTGTGGTGTGTCTTTGATTTTATTATTGTTGTGTGTATTTGCTTTTATGTGTTATTATTAAAGCTTTGGCAATTTTCAACTTGGGCTGTGTGGTTGTTTATCTGCCTTATTTTTTGGTGTAGTCAAGTAGGTAATAGCAACGTTTCTATCTACCAGGTCTTTATCGAGCTTATAAATGTGGTGTAGTGGTGAGATTATATACATAAAACGAGGGAACACACCCACAAAAACGTCATGGTTTTTACAAACTTATCTAACAAATCATGTGTATGTAAAGATATAAATATTTATATTATTATTAATTATTATAGCGCCATTTATTACATGGCGCTTTACATGTGAAAAGGGGTAAAAATAATAAAAAACAAGTACAATAATCTTGAACAATACAAGTCACCGACTGGTACAGGAGGAGAGAGGACCCTGCCCGTGAGGGCTCACAATCTACAAGGGATGGGTGAGGATACAGTAGGTGAGGGTAGAGCTGGACATGCAGCGGTATGGTGGAGCGGTGGTTACTGTAAGTTTTATGCTTGTCGGAAGAGGTGGGTCTTCATATTCCTTTTGAAGGTTTCCACGGTAGGCGAGAGTCTGATATGTT
Organism: Phyllobates terribilis; assembly: GCF_046119375.1. Taxonomy (NCBI): domain Eukaryota; kingdom Metazoa; phylum Chordata; class Amphibia; order Anura; family Dendrobatidae; genus Phyllobates; species Phyllobates terribilis. The sequence goes on along the minus strand of NW_027362770.1, from coordinate 40,891,246 downwards.
GGGGAAGAGAGTTCCAGAGTAGGAGGGATGCACTGGAGAAATCTTGTATGTGATTATGGGAAGGGGAGATAAGAGGGGAGTAGAGAAGAACATCTTGTGAGGATCGGAGGATGCGTGTAGGTACCGGGAGACTAGGTCACAGATGTATGGAGGAGACAGGATATGGATGGCTTTGTATGCCAAAGTTAAGGTTTTGAACTGGTGTCTCTCTGTAATCGGGAGCCAGTGAAGGGATTGACAGTGGGGAGAGGCCGGGGAATAGTGAGGGGACAGATGAATTAGTCAGGCAGCAGAGTTCAGGATAGATTGAAGTGGTGCGAAAGATGATTAGGGCATAGACTAGGGTTTTTGCAGATTCTTGAGAAAGGAATGTACGGCTCCGGGAAATATTTTTGAGTTGGAGTCGTCAGGAAGTGGAAAGGGTTTGGATATGTGGTTTGAAGGAGAGATAATAGTCCAGGGTTACCCCAAGGCAGCGAGCTTGCGGGTGAGAGTGAGCAGCCATTTACTTTAAGTAATATGTCCGTTAGGGGGATTGAGTGAGATGGGAGAAAGACATGAATTCTGTTTTGTCCATGTTAAGTTTTAGAAATCTAACAGAGAGGAAGGATGAAATAGTGGACAAACATAGTGAGATTCTGGTTAGTAAGGAGGTGATATCGGGTCCAGAGAGGTAGATCTGTGTGTCATCAGCATAGAGGTGATACTGAAAGCTGTGAGACTCTATGAGTTGTCCCAAGCTGAAGGTGTAAATGGAGAAGAGCAGGTACCCTAGAACTGAACCTTGCGGGACACCAACAGATAGGTGGCGAGGTAAGGAGGTGATGTGAAAGGGCCAAGAAAGGGCCAAATCTGTAATGTCAAGAGATGAGAGAATCTGTAGTAATAGGTAATGGTCCACTGAGTCAAAAGCAGAGGACAGGTCCAGGAGAAGGACAGAGTAGTGTCGCTTGGATTTGGTGGTTAGTAGGTCGTTGGTGACTTTAGCCAGGGCAGTTTCAGTGGAAAGGTACAGTCGGAAGCCAGATTGTAAGCGGTCAAAGGGGGAGAAGGAGGAGAGGTGGGAGGACAGTTCAAAATGGACAAGTTGTTTCAGTAGTTTTGAGGCATAGGGGAGAAGTGATATGGAGCAATAGCTAGACACAGAGGATGGTTCCATGGAGGGCTTTTTGAGGTTGGGTGTGATCGAGGTATGTTTGAAGCATGAGGCGGAAGACACCAGTTGTTAGTGATAGGTTGAAGAGGTGGGTTACGGTTGGGATGAAGGTTGTGGTAAGGTTTGGAATGAGTTGGGACGGGATTGGGTCAAGTTCACAGGTGGTGAGATGTAATTTGGAGAGTAAAGAGGAAAGTTGATCTTCCGTGATGGTGGAGAAGCCAGTTTTGGAGGAGGAGAGTTGAGTAGTTATGAGGGGGGGAGGGGCTGTAGGGACTTTAAGAAAAAGATTTGCCTTACGTTGTCAATCTTCTGCTTGAAGAATGAAGCAAAATCTTCAGCTGAGATGAGAGGGAGGGGGAGTTGGAAGACAGAGGACAGAATTGAAAGTACTGAATAGGTGTTTAGAGAGGGATGCTATGAGAAATGAGAAGAATGTTTGTTTTGCTGCAGTGAGCAATTGCACAGCATTTTGACAACTTCTGTTACTAAACAGGCTACTCCACTCCCTTTCTTTGGCAGACGCACAGCAGCACGCCTTGTAGGTGAGGGCCAGTAAGAACATGTGCTCCAGTAGATGGCAAGCGTTGCATCAAGTGGCCTCTGATCCTTTTCCTCCACCACACATCACACACAGTGCAGTCCTCAGAGGTGGCACCCCAATTACCCTTGTTTTCCCCTGCGTCACAACTCTCCAACCGCCCAACTGACTGTGGGGAACCACAGATGGGTAAGCCCGCAAGGGCAGGGTCCTCTTCCCTCTGTACCAGTCTGTCATTGTTTATTTGTTACTGTAAATGATATTTGTATTTTGTATGTAACCCCCTCTCATATACAGTGCCATGTAATCAAAGGCACTATATAAATAAATAAATAATAATACTAAGGCATGAGTCTGCAGAGCTGTTCACACATTCTATTCCGGGGCATCAGAGGTCTGATCCAAAGATTCACAGACTCAAGAGTAGGAAAGCATGTGCAGCGATGCCCAAAATTTTTTTCAGTTTGATCCGGGGCTGGATGAAGTAGGGTCTGAGCAGAATCCAAACCCTTGTCACCAGACGTTAACTCCTGGGGGTGGAGGTGATCTTTATGAGAATCAGACACTTGAAGCGCATTCGGACTGAAGTGTATTGTCAGGGCAGGAAGAGGAGGAGGGTGACTCTAAGGGCGAGGAGTCAGAGAACAAAGAGGATGACGATGAGTTTGTAGATCTGTAAATCCCAGAGGCATGCAGCTGAATAGCTCAGCAGAGGAGGTGGAGGAGGAAGATGAGGAGGTTACGTTGCGACTTCCGGCACAGACCCGGAGTTATGCAACCATGACAAGCACTGCATCCTCGGCCCCAGCTCTGGCAGTGCCCAGCAGCATTCGCGGGTCTGCAGTTCGCAGGGGTGGCAGGGGTTGCCTAGCCTGGAACTTTTTTGAGACCGCAAAAAAGGACACAACTCATGTTATCTGCCAACTTTGTTAAAAACGACACAGTAGAGTAAAATAATTCAATAATTTGATTACTACATGTATGAACTGGCACATGCACAATCAACATGCATTAATCTGAGAATCTCACTGTGCTAAAATGAAGACTAGACTGTTAGTGAAGGTACAGGAGCCGAGGAACAAATGGAGTTGGACGTTGAGGAAGAGTTGGTTGACACGAGATGAAGAGGTTAATGATCTCCTCTCTTTTGTCCGTGCTTGTTAGGAGAGGAAGGAGGAAGCAAGCTTGAGTATTATCCCACCACCAACACACTATGGCCTTGGACCTCATGAAAGAGACCGACCCTTGGTTGCCTTCTTGAAGCATTATCTGCTACATGATTGTTGCCCGTATTGTTAGATTAGAAATAGTGCTGACTACTGGGTTGCCACTCTGTTCAATCCACGGTGCAAGAGTAAATTTTGCCAGAGGCTTCCCCCCCTGGAAAGGGATGCGCTCATGCTGGATTATCAAAACACGCTTGAAATCAATTTTGAGAGTGGTTTTCCCCAAGACAGAAGTGAGGCACACAGTGTGCATTGCAATTATAGACTTCCAACCCCGGGATTGTTAAATCTTCAACACAGCAACATTAACAGCCTAGCAGTGCTGGGGACAACATCTGCAAGGAGTTTGTATGTTCTCTTCATGTTTGTGAGGGTTTCCTCTGAGTACTCCTTTTTCTTCCCACACTCCAAAGACATACAGATAGGAAATTTAGATTGGGAGCCATATAATGGTGCTATATGAGTAAAATAAATGTAAAAAAAAAAATAATCTGGGAGTTGTTTCACTCCTTTTTTCACATAGTGAACGACTGTAGAAGGTGATGCAGGAGTATTTCTAGCTCAATAACAATGTCATTGGTGGGGTTTGGACCTTTTTAAATTTTGGCCTACAAAAATTGAAAAGTGCCCTAATCTCGCCTGTCACGCCTTAGAAGTTTTGTCACGGGTGGCAGCACGCGTTCTCTCAGAATGTGTCTTCAGTGCTACTGATGTGTTCATGTATAAGTGCATCTGGCTGTCCCCTGAAAGTGTAGACCACCTAACTTTCATCAAGATAAACAAGTCATGGATCTCCAATGACTTTTGCACCCCACTCGCAGACCGGGAAAACTAGGCGATGGTGTACTTTTTAGTATGCTGCATTGATCTTGCGCAATTGCAGTCTGACACCTTTGTCGTAGCTTCTGTGCCTGTTGTTACTAGTGCTGCTGATGTTACTAAAAATGTTTTGAAATGTGGAGACTCCAAGTTGGGTCTCCATCTGATGCGTTGCCTGTAGTGGAAGGGGTGTCAGAGCCCCATTATACTATTTCTACTATTGGGAAATTGATAATGTCTGTAAAGCGTTGTGGAATTATTGGCGCTATATAAGTCAATAAAATAAATAAATAGAAATTGATGCCACTTTTGTGGTATCTGCCTTTAATTATTGGAATGTTTGGTCTCCAAGTTAGGTCTCCTTCATGTGTGTTGCCTGAATTTGGCAGAGCTTTCATAACTGTTGCTGATCAAAGTTTAAGTTAGAAATGCTGCTCTAAGCCCTGTCCAATGCTGAAATGCATCATGCTATTAGCGCAACCAATTTAGATTCTTAAATGTGGACTCCTGGCTATAGCACAATACTAGCACTAAATAATTAAAAGCTGAAATGTGGCCTAGTTTCTGAAGCACAGTAGTAAAAGAAAAAATTAGATTTTATCATGTGAACCTCTTTATGGAGCAAAATATCAGCACCAAAGAATTAAAAGAAGAAATGTAGCCTGCTTTAGGTAGCATGGTAGTAAGAAAACCAATGTCAATTTTATCATACCCCTGTATGGACAACAATATCAGCACTGTGAATGAGGCCTGTATACAATAGAATATATGCTCCAAACAATTTCAAACTGACATTTGGCCTGCTGAATCACATTACTAACAGAAGAATTATTTTTTTTTTACTGTGGATAGGCCTGTACACAATAGAATATATGCTACAAACAATTTCAAACTGAGATCTCCCCTGCTGTATCACTTTAGTAACGGAAGAATTTTTTTTTACTGTGGATGACGCCTGTATTTAATAGAATATATGCTCCAAACAATTTCAAACTGAGATCTGGTCTGCTGTATCACGTTACTAACAGAAGAAAATAGATTTTTTTTTTACTGTGAATGAGCTCTGCATACAGCTGAATTTCACTGCCTCAAAATGACAAGCTGAGATGTGGTGTGCTGTATCATGTTGGTAACAGAAAAAAAATATTTTTTTTACTCTGAACGAGCTCTGCATGCAGCTGAATTTCACTGCCGCAAAATAACAAGCTGAGATGTAGCATGCTATATCACGTTAGTAACAGGAAAAATTAGATTTTTAAAGGTATACTCGTGCATGGAGCTCAATAGAAGCAGTGCACAATAGAGTTCTATGCTTTAATGTGCCCTTCTGTCTTTGTCTGGACCTCACTATTGGCACAAAAAAAAAATCTGCTGGAATGTCGATTTCACAGCCACACAGGACACTAGCTATCTAAACTATTGTGGCGCCCCTGAGGGTTCGACCGCCACAGGGATGCTGCACTTCTCTAATGGAGTGTAGTGTTCCTCCTCTGAGGTAAGACCAGTGTGATAGTCGTGACCCAACCTTTGCATCCAACACCACACTTCTCCACCAGAGGGGGCTAATATGCACTAGGTGCTGCCCCCCTGGTTACAGGGAGGCTGGGGAACCAAGAGTTAGTGGAACCAGTTAGTGGGTGAGGGTGGAGGACTTACAAGTTAGTTACACTTTAAATTTCATATTTAATAAAGAGCCATCTTTGGTTCTGGGTTCTTTGTCTGTTCTTTGATCGTTCTACTGACTGTCAAGGACTGTGATCTCCCACCCTGACAGTGGATCCTGTGTGGACCTGCAGGGGAGGGAGACGTGGCCCTCGTACCCCGGCCTTGGGACGAGAGGCAGGTTGTAGACTAGGCATGTCTCAACCTGGTCAAGGACCAGGACCAAGAAGGCCCGGAGCTTAAGAGTGTGGCTCCACAGCAAATGGATCCCAGGCAGGATGCAGACTGAGCGGAGTACGCCACCTGTCCTCGCCAACCTGATATATTCAGAGGGAGTCCGGCTGCAAGAGGGGTACCGGCCCCCGACACTCGACCTTGCTACTCCATGTCCTGGTCGGGAAAGCCCGGCAGGCCCTGAGGATCCCACCGGGTATCGGACGGAGCGGAGCTGCCACCCGTGCCCTTGTTCTGAGAGGAGTTCAGAGGGAGTCCTGGCCTATTTGCACACACACGGACAGGAAAGGATTTGGTCTGTAGTTCAGGAACACTCTGCTGTAGGGTCCTGACTGAATGCTGGACTTACTCGGAGGTTGTCGGACCCCCGTCTCTAGTGAGCGCAGGACTCCACAGGGAGCAGGGAGTCAACTTCCTTTGCCATCTATGTGAGTAAAGCCTTGGAAGTTCACCCCTATGGCCTCCGGACTCTTCATTCTGCGCCACACCGCGAGATGTGGAACCCGCACTCCTCTACTACTACCCCCTCCATCCTGTCCCTCTGCCCGTAGGCCACGCTCCGCCTGAGGGGAGTAGTAATAACTTTGTCCACCATAACATCATGCCTCAGTGGACTGCAGCGGCGCTGGTGGCCCTTCACCAGGCACCACAGGTGGCGTAGTCGTTAACCAGCCATTCAACCCGGATGAGCCCACACCATCTCTTTTAACTGTGACGGCCCTGCGCACGGGTCGGGTCCGGGCCACGGCTGCACCCCATCTCTCCATCATAGGACCCGACACCGAGTCCCCCATCACCCAGCGTAAACACAGGCTTTACGAGTAAGAGGCGTCACACTATCTTAGAAGCAATCTCCTAGCTAACTATCTAAAATTGCTCAGTATCCGGGAGCAGACCAGGAGCCACCTCTCTGATCTGTTATATCTTTTTATAGAGAGGGACATGTGATTTCAGTAGCCAATGGCACAAGCCCTTGTGTCTGGACATTGTGGATGGTTCTTATGCACAGATTGGCTAGCCGAAATTTTCACACATTAAGTTAGGGAAAAAAAATAATTTGATTATAAGCACGCCGCTCCTCTGACCTCTCCCCAACCCCTCCCCTCATCAAACACTTCCCTCCCGCTCATCATACACCACCACTATCTTAGTCAAAGTGCTGAAAATACTGTCGTAGAAAAGTAATCATTTGCCTGACCTTTATCAATTTTTGCCGATTTTAAGTAGAAATGCTTGGGTGTCCGATCACGAATCCAAATGTGCAATGTTCATGCCGTATTTGAAATTGGTGAACATTTTTTGAACATGTTCGCTCATCTCTAGTGCTGAAGTTCCTACTTTGATTAGTCTGGACCACGATTGGCTTTCTCAAAAACACTATATTCAACAACAGTGCTACCGGTCTTCTTCCTCTTTCTATTAAATTTGAACATAAATTTTAGTGATACTGTATGCCTGTTGGTGCACTTTTATTAAAGAGGTTGTCTGCTACTTTGACATTGATGACTTATCCTTACTGTTCTCGATATCGGCGGCGGCCGGAACTGACCAGTTATGGAGCTGCACAGTGCAGCTCCGTCTACTGTATAGTGCCGGGTACTGCATATACACCTCCTATTGATTTGAATGACTATCCAGTAGACGGAGCTGTGCTGTGCAGCTCCGTAACTAAACAGTTCCTGCAGCTGCCGACATCGAAAACAGCTGATTAGCGGTGGTACCAGGTGTCGCACCCTCACTGCTTAAACATTGATGACCTATCCTATCCTAAGGATAGGCCACTATACAGTAGACAGAGCTACACTGTGCAGCTCTGTAACTGGTCAGTTCCAGCCGCCGATAACGAGAACAGTAAGGATGGGTCATCAATGTCAAAGTAGTGGACAACCTCTTTAAAGTGAACCTGTCATAAAGCAAAACAGTATTTACCTGAAGCCATAGTTGTAATCTGCAGGTAAACACTGTCCCAAACATACTGTCCTAGGAAGTTTTCTTGGCTCCAGTCACCTAGGTGGCATCAGGGAAGTGAACAGTAACGGCTCTCTACACTGTGAGAATCATGTAATCACACCCACTGATCATTGAGTGACATCCTGCTCAGCGCACACAAAGCAGAACAAAATGGGACTCAAGATTGAGTTTGGCGCCTCCTCTCTTTCAGAAATATATTGCTCTCTGACACTTACTGTTTAGTGATGAGCGAGCATGCTCGGTACTCCTCGGTGCTCGCCTGAGCATCTCACTGCTCGAGATGCTCGGCGCTCGCCGAGTATTTCCGGGGTTGCTCGGCGGGAGCTTGGGATCCCTCCCTGAATGTTTGGCGCTCTTTACAGAGCCAAAGAACATGCAGGGATTGCCTGACACTCACTGTAATGCTGCAGCCATGTTGGTTGTGGCATTACAGTGATAGGCTGGCCGCACATCGTCATCAGGTCTATATCAGACCTGGCACCACCATACTCATCACAGTCACTCCGGAATCAGACAGTGTAGGGAGAGGTGCTGCTGAGCTAGGGAGAGATTTGTTTGCTTCTAGTTAGTGTAGGCATGCCAAACTATATAAGAAACACATATCAATTTCAACAAACAGTTCTACTGAGGGCTAATCCATCTGCAGAGATATCAGGCAGGCAGTGTATATAGGCAGGCAGGCAGTGTATGTAGCAGACTGCAGTGCATATAGCACAAGAGGCTCTATTCCAGTTTTGTCTGCTGCTGCTGTAAGATATTTCTAGAAATAGGCCCAGGTCTCAGGAGCCAGGAATAATTTTTTTTTGGATCTTAATCCTCATTATTTGCTTAAAAAGCAATCCAGAGAACACCGTTGTTCTGCGCCATTTGCTTGTTGGCAGAATACAGCCAGGTCTTTTCCGTATTACAGAGCTATAAATCCAGCTATTTAAAACTGTGGTTTTTCCGTCACATAGATCACATATACGTTTACAGAAAATACTGCCATTTCTGACGTCCATTAAAAATTTGTTTCAGTGTGTCAGTGAAGCTATTGACATCAGTTTGCTGTTCAAAATAGTTACCTACAGGCCAGGTATCTAAAACTCTGTTTTCTCCGTCACACGGATCACATATACGTTTTCAGAAAATACTGCCATTTCTGGCCTCCATTAAAAATGTTTTCAGTGTGTCAGTGAAGCTATTGACACCAGTTTGCTGTTCAAAATAGTTACCTACAGGCCAGATATTTAAAACTCTGTTTTCTCCGTCACACGGATCACATATATGTTTTCAGAAAATACTGCCATTTTTGGCCTCCATTCCAATTTTTTTTCACTGTGTCAGCGAAGTTTTTGACACCAGTTTGCTGTTCAAACTAGTTACCTACAGGCCAGGTATTTAAAACTCTTGTTTTCTCTGTCACACAGCGGATCACATATAAGTTCGCTCCAAACTCAGTCATTTGTAGTGAGCGTGGAAGATACAGTCCTCCATTTAAAATGGGCAATGCACGTGCCAAGGGACGGGTAACTGGATGTGATGGTGATGGTGCATGCAGAGGCCGAGGACAAGGCAGTGGGTAAGCTGAAATTGTGCCACAACAAACACCCACATCTTCTTGCTCGACCTTCCTGTCCCAATTAATAGGGGACCGCAGAACACCACTATTGAACACAGAGCAGTGTGAAAAGGTAATTGGTTGGATAGCAGATAAGGCTTCCAGTCACTTAGCCACCACCACCACCACCCTATCTTCCACATGGTCAAGTCTCAGTAGCTGTGAGTCTGGACCGCATATTCCTCACCCTGAACCTCCTTCCTTCCACCATTCCGAGTGCCCAGAGACAACTGATCCCAAACTTGGACACTCCGAAGAGCTGTTCACTTTTCCATTTATAGATTCAGGAGTCTCGCCCGGTCCACTTGAAGCGGGCAAGAGGAGATCACATGTAGCAATGCCCAAATATTTGAGCAGCCATGGTCACACGAAGGTGACGGTGGGAAAGTGTCACAAGAGGTGGACGATGATGAGACACATTTGCCAGAAAGTCAGGAGGAGGACCAGAGTGCGGAAGTGGAAGACAAGGTGGTGGATGATATAGTAACTGACCCAACCTGGCAGGAGGACATGCAGAACGAGGAGAGCAGCACACAGGGGAGGGAGGCAGAGCACCACAACAGGCAGGAAAAGCAGTGTGGTGGCCGCAGAAAGAAGGCAGGCAACCGTTCCCCATAACACCAACATGAAGGACATTGCCAATACAACTGTTACGTCTCCCCGAGTCTGGTTGCTTTTAAAGACTCTGCCAATAACCCCAAAAAGGCCATTTGCACCACCAGCCTGGCCAGCATCAGCAGGGGTGGCAAAACGACCAGCCTGACCACCACCAGCATGATCAGGCCCATGGCAACAAAGCACCCGACTTTGTGGGCCGAACCCCAGGGTCCAGGAACAGTGTCTGTGGGTGGCACCATTGCTTCTTCTGCTGTTGCACATGCAAGCCAATCCCCTATCCATGGTGCATGCAAAGATGCCTACTGCCCTGCACCTGTCATTGCACACTCTCAAGTAACACATCAGGAAGCACGTCCTCGTCCTTGTCCCAGCACAGCGTTCAGTTGTCCATACCCCAGCCCTTGGAACGCAAGCGCAAATATGCAGCCAACGCCCCACAGGCCACACTACTAAATTCACACATTTTGCGACTGCTTTCACTAGAAATGTTGGCTTTTAGGCTCGTGGAGACGGAAGCATTCTGTAACCTGATGGTGGTGGCCGTTCCTCGGTACTTGGTCCCCAGCTGCCACTATTTCTCCCTGTGTGCTGTCCCCACATTACACAAGCACGTGTCCCAAAACATTAACCATGCCCTCAACAATGCAGTTACCGTGAAAGATCACCTAACCACGGACACGTGGACAAGTGCTTGTGGGCAGGGACGGTACATCTCGCTGACGGCACACTAGGTTAACATAGTGGAAGCCGGGACCCAGTCTGACCTTGGGACGGAACACGTCCTCCTGACGCCAAGGATCGCAGGCCATAGGTCAATCAGGGTTGCCCCCACAGTCTACGGCTCCTGCACCTCCTCGTCCTCAGCCTCCTCCTCCTCTTCAGCCTCCATCTGTAAAATGACCACATCAGTCACAAGCTGGAAGCACTGCAGCACTGCCTCGGGCAAGCGGCAACAAGCTGTGTTGAAGCTAGTCTTGCCTGTTAGCAGTCTGGCACGCATGGCTGAGTTTATGTTACGCTGCCTTTCCCATGAACCTCGCGTTCTCATGTTCTCAAAATTTTGGGTGACAGTCATTACTGGTTGGTGACATTTCTAGACCCACGCTACAAGGAGAACTTTATATCTCTTATTCCTGAGGCGGACAGGTGTACAAAAATGGGGCAGTACCAGAAGGCCCTTGTTGCGGAACTATTAAAAAAATTCCCATCTGAAAACGCTGGCGGCAGAGGTCATAGTTCATTGGACAACCAAGGACTACAGGCGAGAGAGACACAACTCCAATACAGCAGAAGTAGGGGAATACTGTCAAAGTTCTGGGAGAATTTTCTCAGCCCCTCCCATCGCACAAGACCTGAGGCGCGGGGTACTCTCACAAGGAGTGCAAAGTTTGAGGAGATCCTGAGGGAGTACCTTGCCGACCGTACCAACATCCTCTGTGATTCCTCTGTGCCTTTTAATTATTGGGTATCCAAGGTGGATACGTGGAATGAACTGGCTCTCTATGCCTTGGAGGTCCTGGCCTGCCCTGCCACTAGCGTTTTATCAGAGCGGATTTTTAGTGCCGCTGGTGGAATTATAACTGATAAGTGCATCCACCTGTCAACTGGAAATGATGACCGGCGGACTCTTATAAAAATGAACAAGGGCTGGATTGGGCCAGACTTCTCAACACCACCGAATGATAGCAGCGTAACATGAACTCAAATACGGTGTCTTTTTTTGGGAGTTGTATTCCCATGGACCTTGTCACACCCACACATGGTTATACGCTTCCTGATTTTGGCTATTTGCTCTTTTCCTCCTCCTTCTCCTCATCCTCATCCTCCACCACCATATCACCAGGGTGCCATGGTGCGTGATGCAACACCTGCATAATTTTTTTAAAGGGTGTTAATGATGCCCGTAAAATTTTTTTTTTATATAGTATGTTCATGTATACCCCCCCAGGGGTAAATGTTTGTCAGCCCATACACTTAGTGCATGGGCATTTCAAGTATAGGAGACCCCTCCTTTCTAATATGAACATTTTTTTATGAGGTCCTCTAAGTCTCTGCCAAGGGGCATTGGAGTGCCTCCCAATTTTTTTTTCAGCCCTTGCATTCACTGCATAGGCCAACACTATTGGAGATCCACTTCCTAATAATGTGAGCATTTTTTTTCATGAGGCCCTCTATGTCTCTTCCAAGGGGCATTGGAGTGCCTCCTAATTGTTGGCAGCCCTTGCATTTACTGCATAGGCCAACACTATGGGAGACCCTCTCCTTTCTAATGAAAATTTGTCATTACTGTGGCCCTGCTCTATGTGTCTTTAAATTTTTAGTGGGGTTTTTCCTAAATTTGGTCAGCCGTTAGACTCACTGCATACCCTATAACTGTACAGCAGACCCTATCCTTTCTAATGGGAACATGTCGTGCTCGTTACTGTGGCCCTCCTCTATGTGTTTTTAAATTCTTAGTGGGGGTTTCCCTAAATTTGGTCAGCCGTTGGACTCACTGCATATCCTTTAACTGTATAGCAGACCCTCTTCTTTCTAATGGGAGCATGTCGTACTTGTACTTGTTACTGTGGCCCTACTCTATGTGTCTTTAAATTCTTAGTGGGGTTTTTCCTAAATTTGGTCAGCCGTTGGACTCACTGCATACGCTATAACTGTGTAGCAGACCCTCTCCTTTCTAATGGGAACATGTCGTACTGTAATGCACACGCCCGGGCTGAGCGGCGTGTGCGTGTGATTCCACTGGACCGTGCCGGAGAGTGAATGCCTGGAGGGGCGTAACTAGGTATTCACCCGATCCGACCAGGGTCGCACGACGGCATACGACGCCAGTGCACCAAGGAGAAACCGAGCAGAGGGACCAGGTGCTACTCCAGGACAGACCCCGGACACGGCTGTTGACCCACACAGGGGAATACAGGAACAGACTGGTTAGGCTGGCACACAGACTGGTGGGTATAGGCAGGCACGACTGGTATGCAGGCAGGCGGGTATGCAGGCAGGGGGGTACAGGACAGCACGGCTAGAGTGCAGACAGGGAGGCACTAGCAGGTAGGAACACAGGCGGGATAGGACCCAGTACACACTGGGACTCAGGAACAGAACCACAGATGTGGCGGACAAACACAGCAGAGTGAGGCCGCCCAGAGAGGTGAGCGAGAGCAGGGCAGGACATGACCGCCTGGAGCGGTGAGCAAGAGTAGAGCAGGACGAGGCCGCCTGGAGCGGTGAGCAAGAGTAGAGCAGGACGAGGCCGCCTGGAGCAGTGAGCAAGAGTAGAGCAGGACAAGGCCGCCTGGAGCAGTGAGCAAGAGTAGAGCAGGACAAGGCCGCCTGGAGCGGTGAGCAAAGGGTCAGAGCTGAGCGAGAATGCCGGAGCAGTGAGCAAGGAGTCAGAGCAGAGCGAGACTGCCGGGGCAGTGAGCAAAGGAGTCAGAGCAGAGCGAGACTGCCGGAGCAGTGAGCAAAGGAGTCAGAGCAGAGCGAGACTGCCGGAGCAGTGAGCAAAGGCAGAGCAGGCTAGAACCGCCGGAGCGGTGAGCAAAGGCAGAGCAGGCTAGAACCGCCAGAGCGGTGAGCAAAGGCAGAGCAGGCTAGAACCGCCAGAGCGGTGAGCAAAGGCAGAGCAGGCTAGAACCGCCAGAGCGGTGAGCAAAGGCAGAGCAGGCTAGAACCGCCAGAGCGGTGAGCAAAGGCAGAGCAGGCTAGAACCGCCGGAGCGGTGAGCAAAGGCAGAGCAGGCTAGAACCGCCAGAGCGGTGAGCGAAGGCAGAGCAGGCTAGAACCGCCGGAGCGGTGAGCAAAGGCAGAGCATGCTAGAACCGCCGGAGCAGTGAGCGAAGGCAGAGCAGGCTAGAACCGCCGGAGCGGTGAGCAAAGGCAGAGCAGGCTAGAACCGCCGGAGCGGTGAGCAAAGGCAGAGCAGGCTAGAACCGCCGGAGCGGTGAGCAAAGGCAGAGCAGGCTAGAACCGCCGGAGCGGTGAGCAAAGGCAGAGCAGGCTGGAACCGCCGGAGCGGTGAGCAAAGGCAGAGCAGGCTAGAACCGCCGGAGCGGTGAGCAAAGGCAGAGCAGGCTAGAACCGCCGGAGCGGTGAGCAAAGGCAGAGCAGGCTAGAACCGCCGGAGCGGTGAGCAAAGGCAGAGCAGGCTAGAACCACCGGAGCGGTGAGCAAAGGCAGAGCAGGCTAGAACCACCGGAGCGGTGAGCAAAGGCAGAGCAGGCTAGAACCGCCGGAGCGGTGAGCAAGGCAGAGCAGGCTAGAACTGCCGGAGCGGTGAGCAAGGCAGAGCAGGGGGGACAGGGCTCTGTTCACACGGAACAGACAGGAAGGGAAAGGCAGAACCAGATACCCACAGGGTACTTGCAGTGAAGTAGCGAGTGGACCACAAACTCACAAACGGGAGTACAGTGACAACGAGCAGGAGTTAGGTACGAGTTCAGACTCTGCAGAAAAAGGAAAGGTACGGACATAGAGAAACACGGGAAAACAGGCTAGAAAAGTATACAGACAAGAACAGACACAGTAGCAAGATACAGGAGCGGGTCTAGGAATGCAGCCCATAGAAGGCGGGTGGAACAGGCCAGGAGCGTGTTCAGACAGGACAGACAAGATACAGGAGCGGGTCTAGGTATGCGGCCCCTAGAAGGTGAGACGAACAGGCAAGGAGCGTGTTCAGACAGGCCTGGAAATACAGCCTCCAGGATAGGCAGACAAGAGAACACAGAAGGGGACCTGGCACATTCAGAGTGAAAGACCACACTGAATGAAACACAATGCTCAGGCATGGGTTAATTGGAGCAGCTGGTTTAAATACCAGGTGACAGACAGCAATAGGCTGAGGACGCACAAGGGGTGTGCCTGCAGCAGGTACAAAAAGCAGGAAGTGATCGGGCGCCGCCCTTAAGCAGCAGAATCAGACACAAACAGACAGCATGGAGGGAAGCCAGAGAGACATTCTGGACTGGAGATCAAGTGCGCGCTCTTGCACAGTGGGAGATGGACCACTATGCAAGGACGCCGCCAGGTATGTTACACGTACTCGTTACTGTGGCCCTGCTTTATGTGTCTTTAAATTCTTAGTGGGGTTTTTCCTAAATTTGGTCAGCCGTTGGACTCACTGCATACCCTATAACTGTATAGCACACCAGCTCCTTTCTAATGGAAAAATGTCCTTACTGTGGCCCTGTTCTTCTCTATATATCTTTAAATTGTTAGTGGGGTTTTTCCCAAAATTTGGCAGCCTTTGCAGTCACAGCATGGGTATTACCACTATAGGAGACCCGCTCCTTTATAATGGGAACATTTATTTTACTGAGACCCTCCTCTATGTCTCTTAAAAGGAGTATTGGGTTGCGTCCAAATTTTTGGCAGCCTTTGAAGTCACTGCATATCCAATAACAGTATAGGAGACCCACTTGTTAATAATGGGAACAACAAAGCATAGCCGGCTGATTGCTCTCTAACAATAGCGAGGGCCGACTGCTGGCCTTTTAAGAATAGTAAGGGCCGTCTGATGACCCTATAAAAATAGGCTTTGTGATTTTCAGAGTCCCTCCATCATAAATGAAACAGGATGTGTCTGATGATGTGTCACACACCACATTGCCAGATAAGGTTGTAAAATGTTAAAATCACATTTCCCGATGAATGCAGTTGTCTTAAAAAATAACGTAAAAAAAAAAAACTGTGCTGAGGATATTATGCTTAATGCTTAGGTACAAACTGCCCAGCGCTGCAGAGTTGTTGAAAGCTGTAACACAGCAGCCTGATCTGTGGCTCTCACCGCTGAACATACAGCCAGGCATGGCTGTGTGTGACAATGGACGGAACCTGGTGACGGAGAAATAACAGTCAGAGTAGATACGGTTTCCTTCTATGCCAGTCCTTTCACCGAGCTAAAGAATATGGCTGTGGTGAAATACAACTCCTACTGAGAAGCTGTTTCAGATTGAAAAACATTGGGCCCACCAGAGGATTTGATGCTGAGGGCTCACCTTTCTCCCCTGCTCAAGAGCCACATAGCAACTGCATAGTTTGTGCTATCATGAACTCTCCTGATGTAGAAGCCAGGGCACACCAGAGGATTCTCTGGTGGGACCGTCCAGCTCTGCCGACAAACAGTCCTGGCTAAGAAAAGTGTGTGGGAAGGTTCCCGTACACTCTATGGCTGCTTTTTTACTGAGGTGGAAACCCACGCAAACACAGGGAGAACATACAAAATCCTTGCAGATGTTGTCCTTGCTGGGATTTGAACCCAGGATCCCAGCGCTGCAAGGCTTCAGTGCTAACCACTGATCCAATGTGCTACCGTTCACCCTCTGATATCTAACAAGCTGGAGAAACTTGCACCTACTGCCACTCTATCTTCAGTTCCTTTGTGAGAAACTAATGTATTTGGGCAGCCACTCAGTCTATCAAATAAAATTCCTGAGAAGGAAATTGGGGATGGCTTCGCTACTGGTACTGGGGGTGGTGCTAATACCATGGCGTTGTACCATAGTTTACTGGAAATATTCCAGGCTGGGAGGAGGCAAGCAGATTCCCACAGAAAAGTACCAGCAGTAATGTTCATGGACCCGCGCATGTAGAAGGCGGAGACAACACCGGGAGAAATAGTGGCGGCTGGGAACCGAGTATGGACACCCGGCCACCACCGGCATGAGGTTGTGAAAAGCTTCCATCTCCATGAGCCTAAAAGGCCACATTTCAAGTGCAAGCAGCTATAGAGGACTTCCTGGGAGAAATGACTGCTGGAGTAGATATGGTTTCCCAAGTCCTTTCACCAAGCTAAAGAATATGGTTGTGGTGAAATACAACTCTCAGCAAAAAAAGCTGTGGACTGGCTCTGTACCATCCCTGGCCACATTCACTTGACCACGTGTTTGTGGGTAGGCAGTCCTTCCCAGTAAGTTCACTGGAGAAGGAACGGGTGACCTGTGCTTGTGGAAGGCGGAGACGACACCGGGACAAATAGTAGCGGCTGGGGACCAAGTATGGATACCCGATCATCGCTGCCATAAGATTGTGGACAGCTTCTGCCTCCATGAGCTTAAAAGGCCACATTTCAAGTGCAGCTGTCAAAAATTTGGCAGTATAGTATTGCAGCCTGTGGGTGGGTGGCTTCCTGCATACTTGTGCTTGCATTCCAAGGAATGGGGTAGGGACAACTGAACACTGCACTGGGACAAAGATGTGGATGGTGATTGTTGCAAGTCTGCAGCGACTGGTGTATGGCGGAAGGCATCTTTGCATGCGCCAAGGATCACTTATGATGGGCACACTTTTAGGCAGTGACCTGGGAGTCAGAGATGCTTCCAGGGGTCATCCACATGCTGTTCCCATGTCTTTTCAGCACCGTATGCATGTGTCTGATGATGTGTCACACACCACATGCCCAGATAAGGTTGTAAAATATTAAAATGACATTTCCCAGTAAATGCATTTGTCTTGGCTGAAAGCAATGGAAAAGTGCAAAAACGCATCAAAAATGCTACGTGTGAACATAGCCCAAGGTGTGGAGGAGTATTTTTGTTTTTGGTTATTTATTTTGCCTGATATACAAGTCATTACCCTGGAAAGGATGTTCCCTAGCATATTTCCCTGGAAAATTGGAAAATAATTTGTGGCGTAATACCTCTGACAACGTCGTTGACAGCAGTGACCTGGGAGTCAGAAATGCTTCCAGGGTTCTTCCCCATGCTATTCGCATGTCATTTGAGCACTGTTCCCATCGATTTAGGCAATTTTTAGGCCCTCTGCCGAACGCCTGAAAAATGCTCGAGTTTCCCATAGACTTACATTGGGCTCGTTGATCGGGTCGAGCACCCGAGCATTCCAGTTTGCTCGACCCGATCATCAAGCACCCGAGCATTATAGTGCTCGTCCATCACTATTCCTGTTTACTTGGGAAATGAAAAATGACTAATGTATAATCAAAGGGTCCATGTTATGTACCTGTCTCACCTGGGCCGGCCTCTGCTCGGTGTGTCTCAATGATATTTCCCCAGACATTTAAAGCTCTAGATAGACTCAACCCTGTGTCTGAGTGTTAAGTAGTTTCAGCTGCTGTTTGTTTGTCAATATATACAATACTTTCTGAAATGGTGCACCTCCTCTTAGTGTTTAATGTGTCCTGTGGCAGTGCCCTTTATATCCCCAGCCCCCTGACTGCAGAAGTAAAGCTTCCATTGTAGGTTAAGTTGTGTTTTTAGAAAGTTATTTTTATTTAATTAAGGTTTGTCAAAAAGTTGCATTGATATTCTGTGCTCGTTCTTCGTACTGTCATCTTGTCCTTATATCTTAAATTGTAAGGATGTTCTCACGCTGAAGTAGCCATGGGGCTAAACACATAGAATATTTAAAAATCAATCAGTACAAGGTGACATTCCAGTTATATTGAATATGCAGATTGGAACAAATTCATTCAATATTAGCTATTCAAATAAGGAAAGCTCTCTGATTAAGCATTACTTAAAGCAATGCTCTAATGCAAGCAGGACATGTCCAATCTGTGATCATTGTACAAAATGACTGAACTAAGCAATAATTGTAAAATAATCTCATTCCGTTTATGCATGAAGATGTGTTTAATTTCAGCTTCTATGCAATAAAACATTTCACTTATTAATAAAGACATTCTATTTCAAGGGTGCATAAATGAATGTATATATACAACCACTGGCAAAAATTATGGAATCACCAGGCTCCGAGGATGTTCATTCAATTGTTTAATGTTGTTGAAAAAAAGCAGATCACAGACATGGCACAAAACTAAAGTAATTTCAAATGGCAACTTTATGGCTTTAAGAAACACTAAAAGAAATCAAGAAAAACAATGTGGTACTCAGTAAGGGTAATTTTTTTCAGACCAAGCAGAGGGAAAGAATTATGGAATCACTCAATTCTGAGGAAAAAATTATGGAATCATGAAAAACAAACAGACAAAAGAAAACTCCAATACATCACTAGTATTTTGTTGCACCAGCTCTGGCTTTAATAACAGCTTGCAGTCTCTGAGGCATGGACTTAATGAGTGACAGTACTCTTCATCAATCTGGCTCCAACTTTCTCTGATTGCTGTTGCCAGATCAGCTTTGCAGGTTGGAGCCTTGTCATGGACCGTTTTCTTCAACTTCCACTAAAGATTTTCAATTGGATTGAGATCTGGACTATTTGCAGGCCATGACATTGACCTTATGTGTCTTCTTTCAAGGAATGTTTTCACAGTTTTTGCTCTATGGCAGGATGCATTATCATCTTGAAAAATGATGTCATCATCCCCAAACATCCTTTCAATTGATGGGATAAGAAAACTGTCCAAAATATCAATGTAAACTTGGGCAATTATTGAAGATGTAATGACAGCCATCTCCCCAGTGCCTTCACCTGACATGCAGCCCCTTATCATCAATGTCTGTGGAAATTTGCATGTTCTCTTCATGCAGTCATCTTTATAAATCTCATTGGAATGGCACCAAACAAAAGTTCCAGCATCATCACCTTGCCCAATGCCGATTCACGATTCATCACTGAATATGACTTTCATCCAGTCATCCACAGTCCATGAATGCTTTTCCTTAGCCCATTGTAACCTTGTTTTTTTCTGTTTAGGTCTTAATGATGGCTTTTGTTTAGCTTTTCTGTACGTAAATCCCATTTCCATTAGGTGGTTTCTTATTGTTCGGTCACAGACATTGACTCCAGTTTCCTCCCATTCGGTCCTCATTTGTTTTGTCGAGCATTTCCTGTTTTGGAGACATATTGCTTTTAGTTTCTGGTCTTGACCCTTTGATGTCTTCCTTGGTCTACCAGTATGTTTGCCTTTAACAACCTTCCCATGTTGTTTGTATTTGGTCCAGATTTTAGACACAGCTGACTGTGAACAACCAACATCTTTTGCAACATTGCGTGATGATTTACCTTCTTTTAAGAGTTTGATAATCCTCTCCTTTGTTTCAATTGACATCTCTCGTGTTGGAGCCATGATTCATGTCAGTCCACTTGGTGCAACAGCTCTCCAAGGTGTGAGCACTCCTTTTTAGATGCAGACTAACAAGCAGATCTAATTTGATGCAGGTGTTAGTTTTAGAAATTAAAATTTACATGGTGATTCCATAATTTTTTCCTCAGAATTGAGTGATTCCATAATTTTTTCCCTCTGCTTGTTCTGAAAAAATTACCCTTACTGAGTACCACATTTTTTTTATCTTGATTTCTTTTAGTGTTTCTTAAAGCCATAAAGTTGCCATTTGAAATGACTTTAGTTTTGTGCCATGTCTGTGATCTGCTTTTTTACAACAACATTAAACAACTGAATGAACATCCTCCGAGCCCGGTGATTCCATAATTTTTGCCAGTGGTTGTATATTGTAAGATGGCCACCGGACATGTCCTTGAGGGGAGATATGTATCGCTGAGGTTTGCAGCTTCAGTTATGTAAAACCGGGAAAGCATGCTCCAGCACACATAGTGCTGAGAGGGTTAATAGGGAGTATCAGGGCTGTTTTTTTCGAGCAGTCATAAGAGACGGGTGGGATTGGCTGCTCACATATCCCCACCCCAGGGTGTGTGTATAAAATAGAGACCAAGTGTCTCATTCAGTGTCTGTGGCTGGAGGTGTGGAGACGTCCAGCGTGTTTGAGCTGAAAGACACTGACTGTGAGCGGACGGACCCGCAGTACTACATGGACTGTTTATTTCCCTGTTTTGTTACTTTGTGCCGGAGAAGGCTGTGTTTTGTTTCCTTGAAAGTGCGGTTTATGAATCCTGAATAAACCTGACTTGGACATTTTAAAGAGACATTGTCCTGTGCCTACCTCTAATGCGGCTTAGTGAGCACAAAACCCTACTATATATATATATATATATATATACATATACACATACACCCATATATATATATATGTATAAATATATAAACACAAATGAAATAGAAATATAACAGACTGTCTGTGTCTACACTAGGGCAAAATTATCACTGTTAGCAGAGGCAAACCTGCATTTACCCAAATGCGTGAAAAACTGAATAAACAAAATAGAAGTAATATACCAACTCTCAAAATGTTAACATACAAACACCAAATTATTTAAATAGAAGTGAATAAAATATGTGCAGAAATTAGCGTAAATCTACAATTTATATAGCATCAACATATTGGTAATTCCAGTCCAGATATAAATGCTTGTGGGCCCTCGCAATAAAAATCGAACTAAATAAAATCTATTGAAAATCCGAGCAATAAATTAATTGAAAAATAAAGATAAACGATATTGTGTGGTTTAATAATGAATTATCGTTCCTATAAAGAAGAATTTGCAAGTCCACCCTTGAAAAATAGTTAGTTGGAATTGATCTGCATCCACTATGGGTTTCTCACAGTTAGGGGTTTTCAATGGGAATGTGTGTTAACATTTTTTTATAACTACAATTGTTGAATAATATGGATCCACAAGGTGTCGTTGTTTGCTCAAAAGATCTGAATCCACAGAATAACGTGTAAATCCACAGGGCGTCACTTGTTGATGATGGATTGATTAAGGGATAGTCCTCTGTCACTTTGGGTTACTCACGGTTTGTGGTTTCACCCACAGTGCATCAAATAGGTTATAGTTTGTAGTTCTACACAAATATTCATAGAATGTTGGTGAAAGGATCCAGAAGTAGGCTGGGTTATAGCATATAATGGCAAACATGTTTAAAAAAGCCATTGAGAAAGAAGAAGAGTAATACTTCAAAATGTGTTAGGAACTACATCGGAGATAACTTGTTAAAGCGCCACTCTCTAAACTACGTTTCCTGCCCCTAGTCTCATACTTACCACCCTCCATCATTCATCTTTTATCGGCCCCACTCCAGTTGGTCACCAGCAGCTTGAAACCCGCCGGCTCTCTTCAGTGTTTGCTGAAGCGATCCGGAAGTCGCAACTTAATGTAAGTCTATATGAGCCAGAACGAGGCCTTCATAGACTTACACTGAGAGCTTGTGACCATTAACTCTGATCCGTCAGAAGTTACGGTCACAACATGCCAGCACACGACCGGAGAAGAACTGAGAACAGCTTAAGACAGTGGCTGGTGAGTATAATAGTAGGGACAGGGAACTTACATTAGTGGCACCATGCAATCAATGTGATGCAAAAAAAAATGCTTCAGTGGTGCTTAAATCACCGGGAAACTGACCGGTGCGACCCACAGTTATCCTGAGATCGAAGCTCCGCAGCCTTGTCCTGAAAGGAGCACATGTTTGGCCTCTGCTCCATTCATTGTTTATGAGACTGCCGAGTACAGCCCTTGGTTATTTCCAGTAGTGACATAGACAATGAACACAGCGGACGCTGAGCATACATCCCTCCACTTCTTTCAAGATGGGGCTGCAGGTCAGAGTGGTCAGACTCAAAGCAATCTACAAGTTATCGATTATGCTATGAATAGGGGATAAATTGATTTTTTTATTGGGAATAACCCTTTAGTTAAATTGAATTCTTCCCTGAGAATTGAAAATACATATAATTGATTGGGTGCTGAAAAGAGTTTTAGAGTAATTTACTGTTAAAAAACTAAGTGAATTATTGTTTTCAACAAACAGTCTAAATAGACTAATAATTTTGTTGAAAATAAAGTTTTGTATAAGTCTGTTGCTCAAGTTTCATAAAACAATGTGAAAATATAAAAACTACAATATTTTAATTCACCAGGGGAACATTAAACATTAATGGGGTCACCTCTGCTTCGGTAAGCTAAATCACTGACCTTGTTAAATATGATTCATAGATCTGCAAAGGATGTCACACAATAATTGCAGTATCAGAGCTACTGGAACCATTGAACTTGTCACTAAGAATAAACAATGATTCCAAAAGCAAATTTGCATTTACTGTATTAATTACTCCAGGTTGTACCGGGAAATCAGAGGGAAGTCCTCTTTCAGTTTTACTGGAAAAAGAAGCAAAATTGCCATAAAAATGAAACATGTTGACATTCATGATTCCAGCTTGTGCTAGACTAACATTTACAGAGAGAACAAAGTGAAAAAATAAATATCTGAAAAGTATGGCTAAATGCATAAAAATGTTCAAAGTTAAACCTTGGTGTAACATGCCTTTTTCATTATTCTTCTGAACTGTCCCTTTTAACCTTGTGCCGGAATAGAAGCTATGGTGGAGATGCTTATGCACAATGTACATGGCCGCCAAGTCCGTCTGCCAGCTGATGAGCCAATCAGGAGGTCTGACTAGCTTGCCATTCAGACTCATGTCTGTGTCGTTTATTAGCTTAGGCAACTGGATTCAGTTCTGTGATTCTGTATGTTGCCGGTTGCTTTTCTCCTGGCCTGGTACATGATCCTGCTTCTGGGTTCTCTAGAACATATCTATCTGTTATTTTTTTTATTTTGGTGTTGCCACATTTTGAGATCTATAACTAGATTTTTTTCTGTCAACATAGATTAATAAATATATTTTTTTTGTTCCATAAATTGCATAAATTGTAATTAAAATGTTAAAGTGATTTTCTTCTACATTAATAGTAATAAACTAGCCTTAGTCTATGTCGCCATTATCAAATCAGGGTTGGATGGTCCTAAACCTGTCACCCCCACAATCAGCTACTACTAGCTCTTATACGTTTGAGTAGGAGCTGATTTTCAGTACCTGAGAATGGCCACTAAATTCTACTTAGAGCTGTGGTTTTCCACTCCATACACCGATTACATACAGCCACTGCCAGAGCTGTTAACAGCTGATTATGGGGGTTCCGGGTGTTTCATGGGATGGTGAGTGCTACCTTTTCAATTTTTGTTGACATTTTTAAATTATTACTTACTGGGTTGAGCACAATGATATCCCACTAGTCAGACAGTGTATTTCTTAAGTATCCCCCTATGAGAAGTTGTTGATGGTGTCAGATCACTTCTCGTAATTTTTCATTGTAATTGCTATTTGCTTAAACCATGAGTGCACTAGGACATCTCCCATTACCAATAGGATAGAGAGTTTGTTGCTGAATGGGAACAAATTCAGTTACAATGTTCCCGTAATCTCTTGAAATTAATTCTGAAATGCCAAAGACTACATGGTGGTTACTGCTGACCTTGATAAGACTAAAACTAAGTTGCGTACACGCTTCACTTAAAATCAATGGCAAGTGTTCCTCAAAAGACTGGATTAAAGACTGATCCCTGTTCAAGCTGAAATCAAACAGAGAAAAAGGACAAGTTTTAAAGGGATAAAAGGACTATGAATCGGGTCAAGTTTTTCTATAGAATAAAAATAAAATGAGTAAAGCAAAGTGGGGAAACATGTGTTAGACATCCGGGCGGCAAAGTAAACCATGGGGATTGATAGTTTGATACCAATTCCCAAACATTTCAAAAACCATCATAACAGCAATAAGAAACTTCTGGAAGTGTGTGTTATCGAATGTGTAGCTTCCAATCCCAAAGGAAAAAATTGGTAACGGATTCTCGTACAACACAAGATTTTTTGGATCTACACATTGGACACTCAAGCCCCAAATGGACTCAATAAGAGTCTCAGCTTTGTGCCATTCCTTTAACATATTTTACCCATCTTACATTCATATTATTTTTATTTAATATTTTATTCATTGGTTACTTTTAACTTGTATATTTCTTTTTTCTGTCTTTCACTGTCATTCCTCACTTTTGATTTTTTTGGTTGCATTAGGACCTCTTTAACTGAACCAACTGGACTCTCCTGGACTGATTCCAAGCTGATATGCCTTTTTCTACGCTTCCATTTTGGTTTACCGGACAAATACATTTGTTACATCTGATGGACATAACTTATTGATATACATCTTCATATCTTTATCTTCTTTTTCAATATCTATTATTTTTATATAGTTCATAAACTTTTATTTCCTTTTCAAGTTTTCTACTTAACTTCAATTGCAATCTTGTTCTACTCCCTCTACTTCAGTATATATGATGCCTTATACCCCATTTTGAAGTTCTTCACTTTGGTCACTGGCTTTTCCAAAGAGCCACTTTGAGGACCATGGTATCCTTGTTAGCGCTGTAGGTATTATTATCACTCAGCCGTACACTCACTCGGCACTCTTTTTGCACTATTTATACCACTTCTTCTTGCACCTTTCACTTTAGCTTAATTTACAGTAACGTTGCACTACTATCAACTCGACTTTTAAGTGTCTTTCCTGATTTTTAGCTTGTCCTTCAAATCCGTAGCTATTTTATCTGTGTTATTCACAATTATTAATTTTCCATTCCCATTTAGAAGTCATCCATGCACTTGTCACTTTAGCTCTTATTGCAATGTTGGTTTCTTATTCTACTAAGTTTGCACTTTGAGACTCTGACAAATCCATATACAGTACATATACCTTATTTGTATTCTCATTGTGTTTGTCTTCAGTGATCTCACTAAGACAGATGCCCACCTTTGCACCTTGTTTCTACTTACCTTTCGTCAATTCACGCACTTGTCACTTTAGTTTTTACTGCAATGCTGGCTCTTTATTCTAAACTGTTTGTACCCTGAAACTCAATCAAATATAACTATGAATACTCTATCTATATTCTCACTGTGTCTATCAGTGATGAGCGAGCATGCTCGCTACTGCTCGGTGCTCGCGCGAGCATCTCACTACTCGAGATTCTCGGCGCTCGCCAAGTATTTCCGGGGTTGCTCGACGGGAGCTCGGGTCCCCTCCCTGCATGTTTGGCACCCTTTAGAGTGCCAATCATCATGCAAGGATTGCCTGCCACTCATTGTAATGCCGCAGCCATGGTGGTTGTGGCATTACAGGGATTGGATGGCCGCACAGTGTCATCAGGTCTATATCAGATCTAGCGCCGCTGTGCTAGTCACAGTCACTCCGGAATCAGGCAGAGTAGGGAGAGGTGCTGCTGCTTCAGGGAGAGATTTGCTTGTGTATTAGGTAGTGTAGGGAGAAACAACGTACATTACACATATCCATTTTAACAAACAGTCCTTCTGAGGACTAATCCATCTGCAGAGATATCAGGCAGGCAGGGTATATAGGCAGGCAGTGTATATAGCAGACTGCAGTGCATATAGCACAAGAGGCTCCATTCCAATTCTTCCTTCTGCTGCTGTTAGATATTTCTAGACAAAGGCCCAGGTCTTAGGGGCCAGGAATACTTTTTTCTGATCTTAATCCTCATTATTTGCTTAAAAAGCAATCCAGAGAACACCGTTTTTCTGTGCCATTTGCTTGTTGGCTCTTCAGAATACAGCCAGGTTCTTTCCATATTACAGTGCTAGAAATCCAGCTATTTAAAACTGTGTTTTCTCCGTCACACGGATCACATATACGTTTTCAGAAAATACTGCCATTTTTGGCTTCTATTCCAATTTTTTTTCACTGTGTCAGCGAATTCTTTGACACCGGTTTGCTGTTCAAACTAGTTACCTACAGGCCAGGTATTCAAAACTCTTGTTTTCTCCGTCACACAGATCACATATACGTTGTCAGAAAATACTGCCATTTCTGGCCTCCATTAAAAATTTCCTTCAGTGTGTCAGTGAAGCAATTCACACCAATTTGCTATTCAAACTAGTTACCTACAGGCCAGGTATGTAAAACACTAATTTCTCCGTCACACGGATCACATATACGCTGTCAGAAAATAATGCCATTTCTGGCCTCCATTAAAAATAACTTTCAGCGTGTCAGTGATGCAATTCACACCAGTTTGCTGTTCAAACTACTTACCTACAGGCCAGGTATTTAAAACTCTGTTTTCTCCATCACACGGATCACATATACAGTGCAGACCAAAAGTTTGGACACACCTTCTCATTTAAAGATTTTTCTGTATTTTCATGACTTTGAAAATTGTAGATTCACACTGAAGGCATCAAAACTATGAATTAACACATGTGGAATTATATAATTAACAAAATAGTGTGAAACAACTGAAAATATGTCTTATATTCTAGGTTCTTCAAAGTAGCCTCCTTTTGCTTTGATGACTGCTTTGCACACTCTTGGCATTCTCTTGATGAGCTTCAAGAGGTAGTCACCGGAAATGGTTTTCACTTCACAGGTGTGTCCTGTCAGGTTTAATAAGTGGGATTTCTTGCCTTATAAATGGGGTTGGGACCATCAGTTGTGTTGTGCATAAGTCAGGTGGATACTCAGCTGATAGTCCTACTGAATAGACTGTTAGAATTTGTATTATGGCAAGAAAAAAGCAGCTAAGTAAAGAAAAACGAGTGGCCATCATTACTTTAAGAAATGAAGGTCAGTCAGTCCGAAAATTTGGGAAAACTTTGAAAATGTCCCCAAGTGCAGTTGCAAAAACCATCAAGTGCTACAAAGAAACTGGCTCACATGAGGACCGCCCCAGGAAAGGAAGACCAAGAGTCACCTCTGCTTCTGAGGATAAGTTTATCCGAGTCACCAGCCTCAGAAATCGCAGGTTAACAGCAGCTCAGATTAGAGACCAGGTCAATGCCACACAGAGTTCTAGCAGCTGACACATCTCTACAAAAACTGTTAAGAGGAGACTTTGTGCAGCAGGCCTTCATGGTAAAATAGCTGCTAGGAAACTACTGCTAAGGACAGGCAATAAGCAGAAGAGACTTGTTTGGGCTAAAGAACACAAGCAATGGACATTAGACCAGTGGAAATCTGTGCTTTGGTCTAATGAGTCCAAATTTGAGATCTTTGGTTCCAAACACCGTGTCTTTGTGCGACGCAGAAAAGGTGAACGGATGGACTCTACATGCCCGGTTCCCACCATGCAGCATGGAGGAGGAGGTGTGTTGGTGTGGGGGTGCTTTGCTGGTGACACTGATGGGGATTTATTCAAAATTGAAGGCATACTGAACCAGCATGGCTACCACGGCATCTTGCAGCGGCATGCTATTCCATCCAGTTTGCGTTTAGTTGGACCATCATTTATTTTTCAACACGACAATGACCCCAAACGCACCTCCCAGCTGTGTGAGGGCTATTTGACCAAGAGGGAGAGTGATAGGGTGCTACGCCAGATGACCTGGCCTCCACAGTCACCAGACCTGAACCCAATCGAGAAGGTTTGGGGTGAGCTGGACCGCAGAGTGAAGGCAAAAGGACCAACAAGTGCTAAGCATCTCTGGGAACTCCTTCAAGATTGTTGGAAGACCATTTCTGGGACTACCTCTTAAAGCTCATCAAGAGAATGCCAAGAGTGTGCAAAACAGTCATCAAAGCAAAAGGTGGCTACTTTGAAGAACCTAGAATATAAGACATATTTTCAGTTGTTTCACACTTTTTTGTTAAGTATATAATTTCACATGTGTTAATTCATAGTTTTGATGCCTTCAGTGTGAATGTACAATTTTCATAGTCATGAAAATACAGAGAAATCTTTAAATGAGAAGGTGTGTCCAAAATTTTGGTCTGTACTGTATGTTTTCAGAAAATACTGCCATTTTTGGCCTCCATTCCAATTTTTTTTCACTGTGTCAGCGAAGCTTTTGACACCAGTTTGCTGTTCAAACTAGTTACCTACAGGCCAGGTATTTAATACTCTTGTTTTCTCCATCACACGGCGGAACACATATAAGTTCGCTCCAAACTCAGTCATTGGTAGTGAGCGTGGAAGATACAGTCCTCCATTTAAAATGGGAAATGCACGTGGCAAGGGATGGGGAACTGGACGTGATGGTGATGGTGCATGCAGAGGCCAAGGACAAGGCCGTGGGCAAGCAGAAATTGTGCCACAACAAACACCCACATCTTCTCGATCAAACTTCCTGTCCAAAATCCTAGGGGACCGCAGCACACCACTGTGGAACCCAGAGCAGTGTCAAAAGGTTGTTGGTTGCATAGCGGATAAAGCTTTCAGTCACTTAGCCACCACCACCACCACCACCCTGTCTTCCACACGGTCAAGTCTCAGTAGCCGTGAGTTTGGACCGCATAATCCTCACCCTGATCCTCCTTCCTCCCACCATGCCGAGTGCCCAGAGACAACTGATCCCACACTTGGACACTCTGTAGAGCTTTTCACTTTTCCATTTATAGACTCTCGCCCAGTCCACTTGAAGCGGGGCAAGAGGAGATCGCATGTAGCGATGCCCAAATATT
Organism: Phyllobates terribilis; assembly: GCF_046119375.1. Lineage (NCBI taxonomy): Eukaryota > Metazoa > Chordata > Amphibia > Anura > Dendrobatidae > Phyllobates > Phyllobates terribilis. Next base: position 40,862,339 of record NW_027362770.1, on the reverse strand, counting down.
TGAGCAGCCACAGTCACACGAAGGCGATGGCGGGAAAGTGTCACAAGAGGTGGACTGTAATGAGACACAATTGCCAGAAGTGGCAGACGAGGTGGTGGATGATATAGTAACTGACCCAACCTGGCAGGAGGACATGCAGAGCGAGGAGAGCAGCACACAGGGAGAGGGAGGCAGAGCACCCCAACAGGCAGGAAGAAGCAGAGTGGTGGCCGCAGACAGAAGGCAGGCAACCATTCCCCGTAACACCAATATGAAGGAAGTTGCCAGTACAACTGTTAGGTCTTCCCGAGTCTGGTTGTTTTTAGAAGACTCTGTCGATAACCCCAAAAAGGCCATTTGCACCACCTGCCAGGCCAGCAGCAGCAGGGGTGGCACAACGACCAGCCTGACCACAACCAGCATGATCAGGCACATGGCAGCAAAGCACCTGACTTTGTGGGCCAAACCCCAGGGTCCAGGAACAGTGTCTGTGGGTGGCACCATTGCTTCTTCCGCTGTTGTGCATGCAAGCCAATCCCCTGTCCATGGTGCATGCGAAGATGCCTCCTGCCCTGCACCTGTCGTTGCAGACTCTCAAGTAGCAGCATCAGGAAGCACATCCATGTCCTTGTGCATAACCCAGTGCTCAGTTGTCCATACCTCAGTCCTTGGAACGCAAGCCAACGCCTCACAGGCCACACTACTAAATTCACACATTTCACGACTGCTTAAGCTCTAAATGTTGCCTTTTAGGCTCGTGGAGACGGAAGCATTCCGCAACCAGATGGCGGCGGCCGTCCCTCGGTACTCAGTCCCCAGCCGCCACTATTTCTCCCGGTGTGTCATCCCCACATTACACAAGCACGTGTCCCAAAACATTAGCCGTGCCCTCAACAATGCAGTTACCGGGAAAATCCACCTAACCACGGACACGTGGACAAGAGCTTGTGGGCAGGGACGGTACATCTCACTGACTGCACACTGGGTTAACATAATGGAAGCCGGGACCCAGTCGGACCTTGGGACGGAACACGTCCTCCCGACGCCAAGGATTGCGGGCCCTAGGTCAGGGTTGCCCCCACGGTCTACAGCTCCTGCACCTCATCCTTCTCAGCTTCCTCCTCCTCTTCAGCCTCCATCTCCGAAATGTCCACATCAGTCACAAGCTGGAAGCACTGCAGCACTGCCTCGGCCTAGTGGCAACAGGCTGTGCTGAAGCTGATATGCTTAGGTGACAAACCGCACAATGCTGAAGAGTTGTGGACAGCTCTGAAAGAGCAGGCAGATCTGTGGCTCACACCGCTGAACCTACAGCCAGGCATAGTCGTGTTTGACAATGGCCGGAACCTGGTGGTGGCTCTGAGGCGAGGTGAGCTCACACACGTACCATGCCTGGCCCATGTGATTAAAGCTTGTGGTTCATCCCAACGTGGATTGGGTGACAATGAGGTAGAGGAGGAGGAGGAGGAAGGACAGGAGGTAGTTTCATGCTCTAAAGACGGTACTACCTGCACAGCTGTCATACCGTCTGTTCAGCATGGATGGCCAGAGGACAGAGAGGAGGAGGAGGAGGAGAGCATGGTCAGTCATCCTCTTGGTGAGGACACGGAAGTCTTGCCTGTTAGTAGTCTGGCACGCATGGCTGAGTTTATGTTATGCTGCCTCTCACATGACACTCGCGTTCTCAAAATTTTGGGTGACAGTCATTACTGGTTGGTGACACTTCTAGACCCAGTCTACAAGGAGAAATTTATATCTCTTATTCCTGAGGCGGACAAGTCTACAAAAATGGGTCAGTACCAGAAGGCCCTTGTTGCGGAACTATTAAAAAAATTCCCATCTGAAAACACTGGCGGCAGAGGTCACAGTTCGTTGGACAACTAAGGAGTACAGGTGAGAGAGACACAAATGGAATCCAGCACAGGTAGGGGAACTCTGTCAAAGTTCTGGGACAGTTTTCTCAGACCCTCCCATCGCACAGGCCCTGAAGTGCGGCATACTCTCACAAGGAGTGCAAAGTTAGGGAAGATGCTGAGCGACTACCTTTCCGACCGCACCAACGTCCTCCGTGATTCCGCTGTGCCTTTTAATTATTGGGTATCCAAGCTGGATACGTGGAATGAACTTGCTCTCTACGCTTTGGAGGTCCTGGGCTTCCCTGCCGCCAGCGTTTTATCAGAGCAGGTTTTTAATGCCGCTGGTGGAATTATAACTGATAAGTGCATCCGCCTGTCAACTGAAAATGCTGACAGGCTGACTCTTATAAAAATGAACAAGGGCTGGATTGGGCCAGACTTCTCAATACCACCGAATGATAGCAGCGTAACATAAAGTCAAATCCAGTGTCTTTTTTTGGGAGGTGTATTCCATGCACCTTTTCACACCCACACATTGGTATGCGCTTCCTGATTTGGGCTATTTGCTCTTGTCCTCCTCCTTCTCCTCATCCTCCACCACCATATCACCAGGGTGACCGTGGTCCATGATGCAACACCCACATAATTTTTTTAAAGGGTGTTTATGATGCCCATAAAAAAAAAATTATACAGTATGTTCATGTATACCCACCAGAGGTAAATGTTTGTCAGCACATACACTTAGTGCATGGGCATTCCAAGTATAGGAGACCCAATCCTTTCTAATAGGAACATTTTTTTATGAGGCCCTCTAAGACTTTTCCAAGGGGCATTGGAGTGCTCCCCAATTTTTGGCAGCCCTTGCATTCACTGCATTGCCAGCACTATGGGTGACCCTCTCCTTTCTAATGAGAATTTGTCGTTACTGTGGCCCTGGTTAATGTGTCTTTAAATTTTTAGTGGGGTTTTTCCTAAAATTGGTCAACCATTGGACTCACTGCATACCCTATTACAGTATAGCAGACTCTCTCCTTTCTAATGGGAATTTGTCGTTACTGTGGCCCTGCTCTATGTGACTTTCAGAGTCCCTCCATCATCAATGAAACAGGATGTGCCTGATGATGTGTCACACACCACATTGCCAGATGAGGTTGAATGCATTTCCCAGTGAATGCATTTGCCTTAAAAAATAATGTAAAAAAAAAAACAGTAGTATCTTTCTTTAGTATAAAAACAGAGTCGCCAATGTAACCTCACTGTAATCACATTGTTCAGCTCCTGCACCTCCTCCTCCATCTCTGAAATGACCACATCAGTCACAAGCTGAAAGCACTGCAGCACTGCCTTGGCCAAGAGGCAACAGGCTGTGCTGAAGATAACATGCTTAATGCTTAGGTGACAAACCGCCCAGCGCTGCAGAGTTGTTGAAAGCTGTAACACAGCAGCTTGATCTGTGGCTCTCACCGCTGAACATACAGCCAGGCATGGTCGTGTGTAACAACGGGCGGAACCTGGTGATGGAGAAATGACAGCCAGAGTTGATACGTTTCCCTCTATGCCAGTCCTTTCACCGAGCTAAAGAATATGGCTGAGGTGAAATACAACTCCCACTGAGAAGCTGTTTCAGATTGAAAAACATTGTGCCCATCAGAAGATTTGATTCTGAGGGCTCACATTTCTTCCCCGCTCAAGAGCACCATAGCAGCTGCAAAGTTAGCGCTATTATGAACTCTCCTGAAGTAGAAGCAAGGGCACACCAGAGGATTCTCTGGTGGGACCATGCAACCCTGCCAAGAAGCAGTCCTGGCTAAGAAAAGTGTGTGGGAAGGTTCCCGGACACTCTATGGCTGCTTTTTTACTGAGGTGGAAACCCACGCAAACATGGGGAGAATATACAAAGTCCTTGCAGGTGTTGTCCTTGCTGGGATTTGAACCCAGGATCCCAGCGCTGCAAGGCTTCAGTGCTAACCACTGATCCAATGTGCTGCCATTCACCCTCTAATATCTAACAAGGTGGAGAAACTTGCACCTACTGCCATTCTATCTCCAGCCTTCAGCTCCTTTGTGAGAAACTAATGTATTTGGGCAGCCACTCAGTCTACCAAATAAAATTCCTGTGAAGGAAATTGGGGATGGCTTTGCTACTGTTACTGGGGGCAGTAATGGCATCGTACCATAGTTTACTGGAAATATTCCAGGCTGGTAGGAGGCAAGCAAATTCCCACAGAAAAGTACCAGAAGTAATGTTCAAGGATAGAGACGGCTGGGGACCAAGTATGGACACGAGGCATGAGGCATGAGGTTGTGAAAAGCTTCCGCCTCCATGAGCCTAAAAGGCCACATTTCAAGTGCAAGCAGCTGCCCAGAAATCTAGCAGTTTAGTTTTGCAGCCTGTGGGTGGGTGGCTGGCTGCATACTTGCACTTGCATTCCAAGTAACAGAAAACTAAGCAGATGGTGGCTTCTATCATCATCATGGCCTCACCTCAGCAATATGAACTCTCCTGAAGGAGAAGCCAGGGCCCACCGGAGGAGTCTCCGGTTTTCTGGTGGGTCTGTCCAACCCTGCCGAGAAGCAGCCCTGGCTAAGAAAAGTGTGAGGGAAGGTTCCCGGTCACTCTATGGCTGTTTTTTTAATGTGGATCGGACGTGCTTATGCATGTTATTTCTCAAACCGCATTGCAGATCTGGCCATTGCCCAACTCTGTAGTCATGTAATTAAATGCGCAAAGAAAGATGTTTGTGTGTCAAAGCACCACCGAGAAGTGCGAGTTGATGTTGGACGTGCTGCCATTCCTTCTGCAACAAGCTGCTTTAGAGTACTTCCTGGGGTCGAGTACACGAGTATTCCAATTTGCTCAACCCAAGCAATGAGTACCCGAGCATTTTAGTGCTCGCTCATCACTAGTTGCAGCCTTTCTTTCAGGAATGGAAGACAGGAAAGCGGGTGAAGGATTTTCTCACACTACTTGTGCTTATGTTACTCCGGTTCTCAATGTGATTCACCAGTGGGGTCTGGGAATGTGGGACTTAAGGATTCTGCCAAGAAAACTTGTCAAAGGGAGGGTCGGCTCATTGTCGACTCATTTTCAGAGACTTCTGGTTCTGAGGGATTGCCCAATTCGGCATCTAGAGGTTGGGTTACGACTTTTAAATTAATTCTAATTATAAAAATAATGAAATAATTAAAATTTTATGAGGATTCTCTTGAAGATTTTGGACTTGACTTGTAGCTGTTTCCAAGATAAGCTGTATGTGAGGGACAGCCTGAAGTACATGAACTCCAAGGACAGGAATTGTCCTCGAGAAGATTCTGGATTGTGATAATATACTGGAAAGTATGGAGCGCTTCCTGCTTCATTGTCCTTTTAATGGAGAGGTTTACAAAAGAGTGGGCACTTTTATTGCCTGTCTCGGGCTGGCAGACTTCTCTTACACAATGTGGTCCTCTAGGGCATTCAGAGACCTTGGTAGAAGTGACTGAACCACTTTATTCTTAGTAAGTGTAGTGGTTAGGAATAGAGATGTCACGGGTGTATAAGAGGAGACAGACAGTCGTCCTGCAGTTGGTTGCAGGAGACCAGCGACTACCTCCCTCTGGCTAATTGGCTCTCTGGTCTGGGTGTATAAATACCTGGTGTGTCTTAGAGGGAGGTGCCGGCTATATTCATTTCTACTTGTGAGGCTTAGCAAGAGCAGTATTTCGTCTTCTCTGGAGCTTGAGGCCGTGTGCGCATTTGGAGTCATCTAAAGCTAAGCAATTTCCACCTGTTTGTCTACCGTTGTTGTCTATAGAGTTTAGTGGAGATCCACTAGTGCTCATCTCCTCCCATCCCTAGCCTTAGCCATACGCCAGGGAAAGTCAGGCGAGGCACTCGTGCGGCGAATGCTGAAGAAGCAATATAGGTACGGTAGTTGAGACAGGGTGACACTAGACCAGACTAAGAGGTCTCCACTTCCCCCTTTTCCTAGTGTCTGGGCCCACTTCCTCTCTTCCCTCTGTGTTTCACTAAGTCTTTCCCACACCTGGTGTGACATTATAGCCGGCCGAGCATGTTTTGAAAAAAAAAACAAACTGACATTTCGTTTTTGTTTCACTCTGTGTATTTTTGGGTGTGCAACTTTTTTTTTTCCCTTTCTCCCTTGATATGGGTTCTGTTGCAGAGCTTGTGTAGCACCCTGAGGATTCGGCTGCTACAGGGGTATTGCACCTCAACCCAGAGGTGTGATATTCCACTCCCGGGTAAGGAAGGAGTGTGGAACTGAGCTCAGATAGACTGCATGCACTACATACATCCCATTCCAGAGGAGCAGGCCGACGGCACTCCCACTTAGAAATGTGCAGGTGCGACCGAGCCTGTTCCTGGCTGGAGTGGGAGGGGGGAGGAACATCCCATGTAGTGTAGGGGCAGATAGGGGGAGCAGTCTGGGTAGTGATAGGAGCTCATTGGGTGCTGGTCACCTGAGCTCACACATAGAGGGTGTATATAAGGTGGGCACCATCAAAGATCAGGGTCAGACGCAGAGAGGAAGTCAGATGCAGAGGACAAGCCTGCAGCAAGAGAGAGAAAGAAACAACAGCCCTGGAGAGAGAGTGGAGTGCAGAAAGACCCAGAGGGGGACAAAGAAGGGACCCAAGAACCCAAATAAGAACACCGGGTGAGGAGTCAGCAAGAGGGTACCGGAACCCAAGCTGGTGGGGGCAAAGACATTCCCCAGCCAGAGACCGGAGACCGTGGGCAGTGTCTGTCACGGTCACCCACTACATTCACCCTGAAGGCACACCACATGGAGGGTCAGGGAACCTTAGGCCAAAGGTTGCCCAACAGAAGGCCCGAGGGAGCTGGATTTAGGTGAATCACTGGTGGGGACGGCTAAAGAAAGGACAGAGGGAGAGCTCAGGGCCACGCTCCGGACTTGTTTGGGGGTTGGCTGGATCCAGGACCTGGTGGACGCAGCACGGCTCGGGAGGTCACTTGGAGCTAGAGTGACCAGGAACATCTGCAGTAAGTAAAGACCCTTAACTGCACAACCCGAGTCTGTCATCATTACCGGCTGCACCGCACCACCACAACCCCCATCCTCTGCGCCTGTCCCCTCTGAGGCTATACCCCTCCCGTTGGGGGTTATCCCACCAAGCTGCGCACCCACCATCAGCCTCAGCGGACCCTGCAGCAGCGGCGGCCACAGTGACCGCATCACAACGGGTGGCGTAGTCGACACAACGAACTTTAATAACATCAGTAAGGACTGCCACATAACACTGAGCTTGACGCCCTGGGCACGGGACCGGGTCACAGCCGCTCGGAGACTACAACCCCCCCCATCTGATCCGGTGCCGGGTATTCCCCTCAAAAAGGAATATGTCCCAGGGGGCGCGTCAACTTTGGCGTAGTCGGCAGGATTACGTGCCCGCAACACCCGGGTACTGCGTGCCTGAAGAAAAGTGCAAGTTTACCTCAGAAAGAAGACTCCTGCCGGTTCCGGAGGGTCCACGCCATCGGACTCCATCACCAGTCGTTTCCCGCCGATTGTCCGCCATTTCCAGCTTGTTCCCGCCATCTGCAGAGTTTCCCGCCACTGGGAAGCGATTCCCGCCAAAACCGCAGATTTCCCGCCTTGGAAGAGCAGCGGACGCCATTACGGGCGTGCCAAAGGAGGGCAAGAGGCCACCTCCCATCGTGGGCCAGGACAGAAAATGGCGCCAAAAGTGGAAACCGCCCCCACCAACAGAGACGGTGATGCTGGAGGTGTCTGTCAGCGTGAAAGAACTACCCCTGGAGCTGACAGTCACCGAGTTGCCCCGGGACCGCCCTCGAAGTAGGAGGAGACGAAAGAAAAGAGAAAAGATGGGTGTCGCTTGGAGCAGTCTGGAACGAGCGCACCCGGAGGCAAGGTGTCTAGAGCGAGAGCACCCGGAGTCGAGGAGAGAAAGAGTAGACCCGGGAATGGAGCGGCAGCAGAGCAGCACCGGCCCGCTGGCCAGGAGCCTGCAAAAGGAAGAAAGAGGAGGGCAGAGCAGCACCGGCCCGCTGGCCAGGAGCCTGCCGGAAGCCGAGCAGAGCAGCACCGACCCGATGGTCAGGAGCCTGCTAGAGTCAACAACCCCGCTAGGCTTAGCGGAGATCCTGGCGCAGCTTCCCCGAGACCGGGAGTGCGCGCGGAGTGCCCTGGAGGGCCTCGCGGGAAGGATGGCCCGAGTGCAGAGGGAGATCCTGGCGGAGTGGGGCCGGGAGATGGCCCAGCAAGCTGGAACCCGTCCACGGAGCCCGCTCCCTTGGAAGAAGACATCGACTGCCTCTGCGGATGACGCGGGAGGACCCAAGGCCGGAGACGGCGCAGAAGAGGGAGCGAGACGCATGGCAGCAGGTAAGGGGGACGCCTATACCCCATACCGGAAGACCGCTTATCTGCCCCAGCTCCCCGTCGCAGAGCCCGAAGGTCCCCCGGCCGTACCCGAGACCGCCATGACACCGCCACCGACTAGGCCCCGACCGGAAGCCGCCGTCGCGACCCCGGTGACGTCACGCGTCGTGACCCGGAGCGTGGCTAAGGAAGAGGAGCCTCCGGCCTGGTCGCAGGGCCTAGCGTTTCCGGGCGCCGCATCCCCAGCAGAGCCATCTACCTCCGCGGAGCCTCCGGCCTGGTCGCAAGGCCAGGTAGCCCAGGGCGCCGCCGTCCTAACAGTTCCATTTACCTTCCAGATGCCCCCGGCCTGGCCGCAAGGCCTGGGCAACCTGGGTGCCCCCACCATCGCGCCCGCACCCGCAACACCAAGGGTGCCATATCTGGGAGAGGACCCCTTCAGCCAGCTAACGTGGCCGGACGGGCGGCCTTTCATCTGGCCCAAAGAATTCTTGGAACTGGAGCGACAAAAGAAGTTGGGGCCCTTGTGTGAGCCCCTAATCCCGGCTCCGAAGCCCGTGACTCGGGTCTCGCCTCCACTCGAGGAAGCCCAGTTCGTGTGGGACCCCACGGGAGAAGATTTGATGGGGTTCACCGGAGAGACTCGGGCAGCTGCAGCAGAGCGTACCGAGTGTTGCCGTCAACAGCTGGCAGAGTTCAAGAGAGAGCGGGAGGAGAGGCGGGTCAGAGAGCAATGGGCCCGGACCCGCAGCGCGGAGCAAAAGAGTCGGACCAGAAGGGACCCCTATGCAGCAGATCGTCCCCGTACCATCGGGACGGTAATAAAGTTTAATGCGCAGCATGGGTGGGGCTTCATAAAGGACCGGAACACCATGGGTGACGTCTTCGTTACCCGACGGGATGTCGAGTCCCACCTGCCAGAGGGTCACAAAGGCCGTGACCTCTACGTCGGTGACGAGGTAACGTTCACCCGGCACAAGTGTGCCAAGGGACCTTATGCCCTCCACGTGCACCGCCTGACGGAGGAGGAGTTGCGGTGTAGGGAGGAGGAGCCAGAAGACCCGGACGGGTTCAAGGCTAGAAGGTACTATGACTGAAATAGTACAAAGGACTGTATATAGTTACCTGTCGGGGTACCCAAGTAACCGTGGCTGCTTTAAAGTTTAGTCCCCGTTGGGACCAGTGAACTGTTTACCTGTGTGACCCCTTCCATACCAGGCTGAGGACTGTGAGCAGCCATCCCTTTCCCTTTACCTGGCCGGGGACTGAGAACGGCCAAAATTTCCCTGTACATAGTTGCGCTTCCTAAGGCGCCCCCTACCGGTTTTATATGAGAAACTGTTTTTCAAAAGACTGTCGCACTTTACCTGGTCACGAGTTGCACGGTGACCAGAGGAGGAAGAAAGAAAAAGACGACGAGAAAGTTTTATATATATATGTTTTATGTGTTTTATATGTTTATAAAAATTTGTATGTTTTGGTGTTTTATGTCTTGCAGCCCGAGGACGTGCTGTGATTTACCAGGGGGGAATGTAGCACCCTGAGGATTCGGCTGCTACAGGGGTATTGCACCTCAACCCAGAGGTGTGATATTCCACTCCCGGGTAAGGAAGGAGTGTGGAACTGAGCTCAGATAGACTGCATGCACTACATACATCCCATTCCAGAGGAGCAGGCCGACGGCACTCCCACTTAGAAATGTGCAGGTGCGACCGAGCCTGTTCCTGGCTGGAGTGGGAGGGGGGAGGAACATCCCATGTAGTGTAGGGGCAGATAGGGGGAGCAGTCTGGGTAGTGATAGGAGCTCATTGGGTGCTGGTCACCTGAGCTCACACATAGAGGGTGTATATAAGGTGGGCACCATCAAAGATCAGGGTCAGACGCAGAGAGGAAGTCAGATGCAGAGGACAAGCCTGCAGCAAGAGAGAGAAAGAAACAACAGCCCTGGAGAGAGAGTGGAGTGCAGAAAGACCCAGAGGGGGACAAAGAAGGGACCCAAGAACCCAAATAAGAACACCGGGTGAGGAGTCAGCAAGAGGGTACCGGAACCCAAGCTGGTGGGGGCAAAGACATTCCCCAGCCAGAGACCGGAGACCGTGGGCAGTGTCTGTCACGGTCACCCACTACATTCACCCTGAAGGCACACCACATGGAGGGTCAGGGAACCTTAGGCCAAAGGTTGCCCAACAGAAGGCCCGAGGGAGCTGGATTTAGGTGAATCACTGGTGGGGACGGCTAAAGAAAGGACAGAGGGAGAGCTCAGGGCCACGCTCCGGACTTGTTTGGGGGTTGGCTGGATCCAGGACCTGGTGGACGCAGCACGGCTCGGGAGGTCACTTGGAGCTAGAGTGACCAGGAACATCTGCAGTAAGTAAAGACCCTTAACTGCACAACCCGAGTCTGTCATCATTACCGGCTGCACCGCACCACCACAACCCCCATCCTCTGCGCCTGTCCCCTCTGAGGCTATACCCCTCCCGTTGGGGGTTATCCCACCAAGCTGCGCACCCACCATCAGCCTCAGCGGACCCTGCAGCAGCGGCGGCCACAGTGACCGCATCACAACGGGTGGCGTAGTCGACACAACGAACTTTAATAACATCAGTAAGGACTGCCACATAACACTGAGCTTGACGCCCTGGGCACGGGACCGGGTCACAGCCGCTCGGAGACTACAACCCCCCCCATCTGATCCGGTGCCGGGTATTCCCCTCAAAAAGGAATATGTCCCAGGGGGCGCGTCACTTGCAGAGTGGCTGCACAGGCTGTCTCTGGAGGTGAATGACATCCGCAGTGAGGTACAGCAGCAGCATCAGCGGTTACAAGTCGTCAATGTTGGGGTCTCTGCAAATAGGTCTGTCCAGCCTGAACCCAAGGTTGCCCTCCTGGGCAGGTTTCCAGGAGGTAGGGACAAGTTTTTTGCATTTAAGGAGGCATGCAAATTGTATTTCAAACTTCATCCTTACTCCTCCGGTAATGAGGAGCAACGGGTTGGTATTGTAATCTCTCTATTGCAGGGAGATCCTCAGTCATGGGTGTTTTCGTTACTGCAGGACTCGGTTTCTCTCCAGTCTGTGGAAGTTTTTTTCAGAGCTCTAGCCCTCATCTATGATGACCCTGACCGAGTCGCCATGGCTGAGTCTAGGCTACTTCGTCTTCAGCAGGGAAATCAGTCAGTGGAAACGTACAGTTCGGAATTCCGTAGATGAGCGACGGATTCCAAATGGAATGACTCAGCCCTTAGAAGTCAATTTTGTGAGGGGCTTACTGAAAGGTTGAAAGATGCCTTGGCAGTATATGAAATCCCTCAGTCCTTGGAGGCTGCCATGTCTTTGGCCATACGTCTTGATAAATGGCTTCGGGATAGACGGGTGAGACCACCTTCTCCGGGGCCTTCTTGATGGGGTTGTGTACCTCTGCCAGGGGAGCGGTCTGGGGGTGAACCAGTACTGGGGGAGGTGGAGGAACCAATGCAGTTAGGGGGTGTCTCTGCATCATATATCTTTCCGGAGATTCACAAGAAAAAAGAAAGGCTTATGGTTTTTTTTGTGGGAAAAAGGGACATTTTGTCGGGACCTTTCCTTCAATTCCTAAACAAAAGGAGACTCGATAAACTCTTGGTAATCTGGAGTTGGATAAACAAGGGGTGCATTTGTGGCCAAACTGCAGTTCCCGCTCTGTCCTGACAGCAGAGGTGGTTCTAGAGAGCAAAACAGAGAAAATTTCTGTGTTTGTTGACAGTGGAGCCGGAGTTAGCATGTTGGATTCTGAGTTTGTAAAAACTCATGGTCTTGCTTGCTGTACTTTAGATAAACCTATTTCCATTTTCGCGCCACTTGCACAGAAAGCATTTACTCAGATTGTACTTAATGTAAAACTGAGGGTGGGGTCAGTTCATTGTGAAATAATCCCTTGCTATGTCCTGGACAATCTTCCCACACCGATTGTCTTGGGTATCCCTTGGCTGGTTAAACATAACCCGTTGGTGGATTGGCAAGCCGGGGAGATTACTGCCATGAGAATTGTTTAGCTATTTCCCTTGCTACTGTCTCTACAGAAATATTACCTGCTTTTCTGTCTGGTTTTGATGATGTTTTTTCTGGGAGGGGGTGTCAGGATTTGCCTCCTCATCGTGCTTTTGACTGTCCTATTAACCTAACATAAGGTTCTGGCACTCAAAATAACGCTTGCACGGAGGTCAAGAGTTCTTTTTATGTCCTTTTATTGATGTACATACAGCAAAATCCAAGTGCAAAAAGAGGCTCCTGCGCAACGTTTCAACCCACACGGGTTTTCGTCAGGGGCTTTAGAAACTAGTTCCAGAATATGTGAAGCAAATGAAAAAACAAGGGTATCAATAACAATGTTGGTACATCATCAAAGTTAATGTATTTATATGATATATACATAAAAAACTAAAATTACATGTGAAACAACAAACAGTCCACAAAGAGAGACTTACATCGTGTCCAAAGTGTCCCTGTTTTATAATATAAACATAAAGTGATAGATATAGGTGCAGAAATATTTTTCAGATAGGAGGAGGGGGATAAAGCAACAAGAAATTTAAAAAAAAATAGTTCAGAGTGAGAACGATGTGAAAATAAACTCACCATGATTCTAGAGTGTCAAAAACACAATATACTAATGTCACTTGTGATGATAAAAACAAAATAATACCCATATAAATTGGAGATTTAGAGAATATAACGGTCTGAATTCACTATGGATAGTGGAATGGTAGGATGTAGTATGTCCTACAGTGAAAAGAAATACTAGGTTGAAGTCGGCCATAGAGAATACAGGGCCTAGGGAAAGTCCTATACATACCACTAAGTCAATGAAATATCAGAATGTGGCCACAACCTGTAAACTAAACTGCGGATTACCCTGTTTAGCTGAAATGGAATTACAGACAGTTGAATATATTGTGAACTGAATCCATACACATTTAGTGTGACAGGATATCTAAAATTTACCTGTTGAGTAGAGGAAACTAAGGTATAACAGGCAACAGTCCTAGGGATAAAAGTAACACATCCCATTATAAGGGATCTGAATGCACTGACATGTGTAATTGAAATCCCATCGGACGTGGATGTGTAAATAGAAGTGTTCCCCTCGGTTTAGAAGTTACCTATATGTGCAGCTAGGGTCCTTTATGTTGTGTCACTCACTGTGCTGAAAGGACAGATATAAATACTGCGGTCCACAATGTGTCCACTTCCTGTTTCCGGTCTGCTGGAACGCAGAATCAGTTTTGTGGAGCGCATGTTCACGCATGTGCCATGTGTCCACTTCCTGTTTCCGGTCAGCTGGAACACAGAATCCGGTGTGTGGAGTGCATATGTGCGCATGCGCCGTGTGTCTAAAGGGGCATGCGTGAAAATAAGCAGGACTTGTGCAGTGATCCCGTGATCAAAATGGCATATAAAGTCAGTGAACTAATATAGAAGCAGTGCCAGTGGGATAAACTTTAAGGATATCTGATTGTGCATCTGACGCGCCCCCTGGGCCATATTCTTTAGGGGGAATATCCGGAGCCGGATCAGATGGGAGTTGTAGTCTTCCGAGTGGCTGTGACCCGGTCCGTGCCCAGGGTGTCAAACTCAGTTGTATGTGGCAGTCCTACAGATGTTATTAAGTTCTTTATTGTCGACTACGCCACCCGTTGTATTGCGGTCACTATGGCCGCCGCTGCAGCAGGGTCCGCTGAGGCTGATGGTGTAGGTGCAGCTTTTGGTGGTATAACCCCCAACGGGTGGGGTATAGCCTCAGGGGGTCAGGTGCAGAGGATGGGGGTTGTGGTGGTGCAGCATAGATGTTAAAGGAAGACAGAGTCGGGTTGTGCAGTTTAGGGTATTTACTCACTGCTGATGTTCCGGTCACTCCAGCTTCAAGTGACCTCCCGAGCCGTGCTGCGTCCACCAGGTCCTGGATCCAGCCAACCCCCAAGCGAGTCCGGAGCGTGACCCTGAGCTCTCCTTCAGTCCTTTCTCTGGCCGTCCCCACTATTGATCCACCCAGGTCCAGCTCCCTCGGGCCTTCTGTTGGGAGACCCTTGGCCTTGGGTTCCCTGACCCTCCACGTGGTATGCCTTCGTGGTGGATGTGGTGGGTGGCCGTGGCAGACGCTGCCCACGGCCTCCGGTCTCTGGCTGGGGTGTGTTTTTGCCCCCACCAGCTTGGGTTCCGGTACCCTAATGCCGACTCTTCACCCGTAGCTTGAATTTGGGTTCTCAGAGTCCTCTCTTTGTCCCCTCTCTGGGTCTTTCCTTCTTTCTCCTCTCTCTCTCTCTGGGACTGCTCTGCTCCTCTTACTCCTCTGACTTCTCTCTGCAAAAGGCTGACAGACTGACTGTTCTGCAAAGACTGACCCTGTTCTCTGATGGTGCCCACCTTATATACACCCTCTATGTGTGAGCTCAGGTGACCAGCACCCAATGAGCTCCTATCTTTACCCAGGCTGCTCCCCCTATCTGCCCCTACACTACTTGGGATGTACCACCCCCCTCCCACTCCAGCCAGGAACAGACTCGGTCGTACCTGCACATTTCTAAGTGGGAGTACCGTCGGTCTGCTCCTCGGAAATGGGATGTATGTAGTGCATGCAGCCTACCGAGCTCAGTTCCACACTCCATCCTTACCCGAGAGTGGAATATCACACCTCTGGGTTGAGGTGCAATACCCCTGTAGCAGCCGAATCCTCAGGGTGCTACATTCCCCCCTGGTAAACCACAGCACGTCCTCGGGCTGTAAGACATAAACAACACCAAACATACAAATTTTTGCATAAACATATAAAACATATAAAACAACATATATTAGCATAAAACTTTTCATATAAAACATTCTCGTCGCCTCTGGCTCCTCCTCCGGTCACTGTGCAACGTGTGACCGGGTAAAGTGCGACAGTCTCTCTAGAAAACTGGTTTTCCTATAAAACCGGTAGGGGGCG
The DNA here is from genome assembly GCF_046119375.1 of Phyllobates terribilis. NCBI lineage: Eukaryota > Metazoa > Chordata > Amphibia > Anura > Dendrobatidae > Phyllobates > Phyllobates terribilis. The sequence goes on along the minus strand of NW_027362770.1, from coordinate 40,847,182 downwards.
CTTTAGGACGCGCAACTATATACAGGGATTATGGCCGCTCTCAGTCCTCGGCCAGGTAATGGGAATAGGGATGACCGCTCTCAGTCCTCGGTCAGTGGGATTAAGGGAAATACGGGTAACAGTTCACACATGCTGGTCCCAACGGGGACTATATACAGTAACAGTAACAGTTTCAGTTTATGGTGCCCCGACGGGCAACTATATACAGCTCCTGCTTCGCTGTACTTAACGACGGCGTCCTCCTGCTCTTTCTTTATTGTTACCTTTGGCTTCAGACCCGTCCGGGTCCTCTTGCTCTTCCTCCTCACACCGCAGCTCTTCCTCCGTCAGACGATGCACATGGAGGGCGTAGGGTCCTTTGGCACACTTGTGCCGGGTGAAGGTGACCTCGTCCCCGATGTAAAGGTCACGACCTCTGTGTCCCTCCGGTAGGTGGGACTCAACGTCTCTCCTGGTCACGAAGACGTCGCCTAGGGTGCGGTGGTCTCGGATGAAGCCCCACCCATGCTGCATGTTAAACTTTATCACAGTCCCGGTGGTGCGGGGACTATGCGCTGCACGGGGGTCTCTCCTGGCCCGGCTCTTCTGCTCCGCGCTCCTTACTTGAGCTTGCTGTTCCCGGACCCGCCTCTCTCTCCGCTCCCTCTCAAAGTCCTCGAGCTGTTGGCGGCAGCACTCAGCACGCTCCGCTGCAGCTGCCCGAGTCTCTTGAGTGAACCCCATGAGATCTTCTCTGGTGGGGTCCCACTCGAACTGCGCTTCTGCTAGCGGGGGCGAGATCCTCTTTACGGGCTTTGGAGCCGGGATCAGGGGTTCATCCAGGGGTCTCTCTCTCCGGAGTCGGGGATGGTGGAACTCCGGTGGCCATATAAATGGCTGCCCATCCGGGCACGTATGCTGGGCGTACAGGTCCTCTCCCAGATGCGGCACTCTTGGTCTTATGGGCGCGGTGGTGTTAGCGCCCGGGTTGCCCGGGCCTTGCGGCCAGGCCTGGGGTATCTGGAAGGTAAAGGGCACCGTAAGGACGGCGGCGCCCTGGGCTACTTGGCCCTGCGACCAGGCCGGGGGCTCCGCGGAGGTAGGGGGCGCTATTGGTATTGCGGCGCCCGGGGGTACTAGGCCTTGCGACCAGGCTGGTGGTACTTCCTGCTTGGTCACGCCCGGGGTCGAGGCGTGTGACGTCACAGGGGTCGCGGCTCGCGTTTGAGGCCTAGTCTGCGGCGGTGACGTTGCAGCGACGGGCACGGCAGGATAGACTTCGGGCTCTGCGACGGGGAGCTGGGGCAGGTACGCGGTTTCCCGGTTTGGGGTATAGACGTCCCCTTTACCTGCCTCCACTCGTTCGGCTCCCTTCTCGGCGCCGTCTCCGGCCTTGAGTCCTCCCGCGCCATCCTCAGAGGCGGTCGGTCTCCTCGTCTTGGGTGGCGTGCTCCGCTGACAGGTCTCGGTCTGCTGGGCCATCTCACGGCTCCACTCCGCCAACGTCTCTCGCTGCACCCGGGCCATCCTCCGTGCGAGGCCCTCCAGAGCGGTCTGCGCACACTCCCGGTCTCGGGGGAGCTGTGCTAGGACCTCCACTAGGCCTAGTGGGGTCGTTGCTTCCAGCAGGCTCCTGACCAACGGGTCGGTGCTGCTCTGCTCTCCTTCAGTTGTCTCCAGCAGGCTCCTGGCCAGCGGGCCGGTGCTGCTCTGCTCTCCCTCTTCTGTTTCTAGCAGGCTCCTGGCCAACGGGCCGGTGCTGCTCTGCTTTCTCGCCATCTCCGGGTAAGCTCCTCCGATACTCTTCTCCAGGCTTCTTGCCTCCGGGTGCGCTCGCTCCAGACTGCTCCAGGCGACACCCATCTTTGTTCTCTCCTTCTCAGTCCTCCCACTTCGAGGGCGGTCCCGGGGCCACTTGGTGATTGTCAGCTCCAGGGGCTGTTCTTTCACGCTGACAGACACCTCTAGCATCACAGTCTCTGTTGGTGGGGGCGGTTTCCACTTTTGGCGCCATTTTCGGTCCTGGCCCACGATGGGAGGTGGCCTCTCGCCACCCTCTGGCACGCCCATAATGGCGTCCGCTCTTCCAAGGCGGGAAACCTTTGGAAATGGCGGGAATCGTCTCCCAGTGGCGGGAAACTCTGCAGATGGCGGGAAAAAGCTGTTAATGGCGGACAACCGGCGGGAATCGACCTGTGATGGGGTCCGATGGCGGGGACCCTCCGGAACCGGCAGGAGACTTCTTTTTGAGGTAAACTCGTACTTTTCTTCAGGCACGCAGTACCCGGTTGTTGCGGGCACGTAATCCTGCCGACTACGCCAAAGTTGACGCGCCCCCTGGGCCATATTCTTTAGGGGGAATATCCGGAGCCGGATCAGATGGGAGTTGTAGTCTTCCGAGTGGCTGTGACCCGGTCCGTGCCCAGGGTGTCAAACTCAGTTGTATGTGGCAGTCCTACAGATGTTATTAAGTTCTTTATTGTCGACTACGCCACCCGTTGTATTGCGGTCACTATGGCCGCCGCTGCAGCAGGGTCCGCTGAGGCTGATGGTGTAGGTGCAGCTTTTGGTGGTATAACCCCCAACGGGTGGGGTATAGCCTCAGGGGGTCAGGTGCAGAGGATGGGGGTTGTGGTGGTGCAGCATAGATGTTAAAGGAAGACAGAGTCGGGTTGTGCAGTTTAGGGTATTTACTCACTGCTGATGTTCCGGTCACTCCAGCTTCAAGTGACCTCCCGAGCCGTGCTGCGTCCACCAGGTCCTGGATCCAGCCAACCCCCAAGCGAGTCCGGAGCGTGACCCTGAGCTCTCCTTCAGTCCTTTCTCTGGCCGTCCCCACTATTGATCCACCCAGGTCCAGCTCCCTCGGGCCTTCTGTTGGGAGACCCTTGGCCTTGGGTTCCCTGACCCTCCACGTGGTATGCCTTCGTGGTGGATGTGGTGGGTGGCCGTGGCAGACGCTGCCCACGGCCTCCGGTCTCTGGCTGGGGTGTGTTTTTGCCCCCACCAGCTTGGGTTCCGGTACCCTAATGCCGACTCTTCACCCGTAGCTTGAATTTGGGTTCTCAGAGTCCTCTCTTTGTCCCCTCTCTGGGTCTTTCCTTCTTTCTCCTCTCTCTCTCTCTGGGACTGCTCTGCTCCTCTTACTCCTCTGACTTCTCTCTGCAAAAGGCTGACAGACTGACTGTTCTGCAAAGACTGACCCTGTTCTCTGATGGTGCCCACCTTATATACACCCTCTATGTGTGAGCTCAGGTGACCAGCACCCAATGAGCTCCTATCTTTACCCAGGCTGCTCCCCCTATCTGCCCCTACACTACTTGGGATGTACCACCCCCCTCCCACTCCAGCCAGGAACAGACTCGGTCGTACCTGCACATTTCTAAGTGGGAGTACCGTCGGTCTGCTCCTCGGAAATGGGATGTATGTAGTGCATGCAGCCTACCGAGCTCAGTTCCACACTCCATCCTTACCCGAGAGTGGAATATCACACCTCTGGGTTGAGGTGCAATACCCCTGTAGCAGCCGAATCCTCAGGGTGCTACACATCAAGACCGTGAAATTTCAGTAGGTGACAATGCAAGAAAAAGTTTCCAGTTTGTCAGGGAGCGCTTCCAGGTGATTCATTACTTACTCCAAATCTTTCAGGAATAATCCAGTTTATTTTTATATAAAAATAAACTGGATTATTCCTGAAAGATTTGGAGTAAGTAATAAACTGGATTATTCCTGAAAGATTTGGAGTAAGTAATGAATCACCTGGAAGCGCTCCCTGACAAACTGGAAACTTTTTCTTGCACTTTCTGACGAGTCTCCTGCAAAGGAGCTCGTTTTACCTGTTTTTGAGCTGCAGGCCAGCAGATCCAAACAACTACTCCACTCCCTAAAGACAGGGATACATGCTGGATAACAAGACACCACAAAGGTGAGAGCAATTTTTAATTCTAATTCGATATTGTTAAAATATTACACTTAGATCTGCGCCCCCCTTTCTTTTCTCCTTTTCCCTTTTTTTTTTTTATTCATCCAGTAGGTGACAATATGGGTTTAACTTTGAAGTGTCACATTACCCCAAGGTCACAGATGGTAACTTATAGTCTCGGCAAAAGCAAAAAGAACAATTTTATGGATATGTAAACATGACTGGAACAAAGTGTATATATACATGGACCTCATTCTCCCGATTTAACCCATGAGGTTCTAGTGTTTTGAGTGTGTAAATCCAGAATGTTCCTTTAATTTACCAGCCCTATCACCTCCCCTTCTTCCAATAGGCACATGATCAATGACCTGATATCTCAACTGGGCAGTGGTGTGCTGGTGAGAGATAATGTTAAGGGGACGGTTGCAAACAACTTTATTATAATGGAACGCAACCGACCCCGGGGTCCGCAATGCAGCCTGGTGGACTGCTGCCGAACACCTTCCGGGTGAGAAGGAAAGCAACCAACTTAAATGATAAACCCTTCCGTGTTACTGCACACGGGAACGGGTATAGCGGTTTGCTCAATCTCCGTTAGCAGCACGGGAGATGTGCGAGCGGGGAAGTAGCTGTAGCCCTGTTAACTACACAGGGACTACGCAGTAGGCGCTAGGATGCGTGTGTGATACACGCCGGCGTGTAAGTGCTCTCAGCCGGCGTGCTACCGGACTGAGGAGAATCACACTACGTGGCTCACAGGTGGTACCGGGAATATGGCGTCTGCAGACTGCTCGGGGTGTATGGCGACCCCCTAGTCAGAGCCAGTCTGTACGGCCAAGCAACCTGCTTATTTCCACTAGCCTGCCTATTTCCACTAAAGCACAGCTCTATAGGCCAAGCGTGCACACAACAGCATCACTGCTCAATGATCAGAGCGCACCACCATGTTTGTGGGCGGGCCTTTTAAAGATTAAGCCCTGCCCACCGTCGCACCATTAGTGACGTCACCCGCGACCAATCAGGCGGTGCCAGGTCACCGGATCAGCTGACTCCCAAACCACCAATCACGGTCTGCCATGTCACGGGCATGCTCAGTACAGAGAAACCAGGACTTAGACTTTAACAGCCCTGTCTCCCTCCGCAACCTATGCTTCCTGGGACTCCTTAGGACGGCGCGCGCGGCCCCTTTAAGAGAGGGGGAGCGCGCGCGCGCCCTAAGCACAGTGGCCGGGAAGCAGCGCGCGCTGCCAGCAGAGCGGGAGGAAGACGCCGGGCATGGAGCAGAGAGGTGAGGGGAACAGCATCCCTGCCTAGCAGGAGGCAGGGACGCCGACGCTACAGTACCCCCCCCCTTTAGGCCCCCCTTTTTTAGGCCAGACAGAAATTTATCAAGGATGAGAGGGGCATGGATGTTCTCCCGGGGCTCCCATGTTCTTTCCTCAGGACCAAACCCCTTCCAATCCACTAGAAAATGGTCTTTCCTCTTACCCTTTTGGTGGCCAGAATGTTCTCTACCTCAAACTCGTTTTCAGCGGAAACCGGAGCAGGAGGCATACCTGTAGACTTGGAAAAAGAGTTAAGTACCACGGGTTTGAGGAGAGATACATGGAAGGAGTTAGGGATCCGCAAGTTGGCCGGGAGTTTCAATTTATAGGCCACTGGGTTGATTTGTTTGATAACTTCCAGTGGGCCGATGAACCGAGGCCCTAACTTGTAGGAAGGAATCTTGAGCCGGACATACTTGGACGAGAGCCAGACTTTATCTCCAGGACGGAATTGTGGAGGATCCAGGCGTTTTTTGTCAGCCTGTTTTTTCATCCGCTCGGACGACTGAAGGAGTGCGGATCGGGTATTCTCCCAAATGGAGGAGAATTCGCTAACAAGAGATTCCGCAGCCGGATTGTCCACCGAGGTGGAGACGTGAAATGGGATCCGAGGATGCTGACCGAAGACTGCAAAAAACGGGGATTTGGAGGAAGATTCTCTCTCGTGATTATTGTAAGAAAACTCGGCCCATGGCAGGAGATCCACCCAGTCCGAATGGTGGGCATTAACGAAGTGCCGGAGGTAATTGGTCAGGATCTGATTGATCCGCTCCACTTGACCATTGAACTGTGGGTGGTAGGCGGAGGAGAAGTCCAGGGTGACGTCCAGTCGCTTACATGTGGCTCTCCAGAAGCGTGAGGTGAACTGAACCCCACGATCCGACACGATGTGGAGGGGCAGGCCATGGAGACGGAAGATGTGGCGGATAAAGTCTTTAGCCAGCTCGGGTGCAGACGGGAGACCCGTCAGGGGAATGAAGTGAGCCATCTCGGAAAAGCGATCAGCGACCACCCATATGACCGTACAACCGGCAAAGACAGGGAGGTCCGTTATAAAGTCCATAGCTATATGCTGCCACGGGGCAGCAGGTACTGGAAGAGGAAGGAGGCGACCGGCTGGCAGATGTCTCGGAACCTTGTTGCGGGCGCAGGACCCACAGGCTGAAACAAAGTCTATTACGTCCTTGTGCAGGGTAGGCCACCAGTAATGCCGGGAAATAAGCTGGAGGGTCTTTTTCTGACCGGCGTGGCCAGCTAGCTTAGACGAGTGACCCCAGTGTAGGATCTTCTTCCGATCAGGTACTGTTACGAACGTCTTACCGGGAGGGAGACAATTTAGATTCACGGGGGCCACCTGCATTACTCTGGAGGGATCAATGATGTGCTTAGGCTTCTCCTCTAGATCAGACACCAGGAAGGATCGGGACAAGGCGTCAGCTTTGATGTTTTTGTCTGCCGGGCGAAAATGTAGAACGAAATCAAAGCGGGCAAAAAATAGGGACCACCGGGCTTGGCGCGGGTTAAGTCTCTGGGCGCTCTGGAGGTAAGCCAAGTTCTTGTGGTCCATGTAAATAATTACCGGGTGAAGAGCCCCCTCGAGCAGGTAACGCCACTCCTCCAGTGCCAGCTTAATGGCCAATAACTCTCGGTCTCCTATAGAATAATTGAGCTCAGAAGGGGAGAAGAGTTTGGAGAAGAAGCCGCAAGTTACCATTCTTCCGGAAGACGACTTTTGGGTAAGTACCGATCCGGCTCCAGAGGAGGAGGCGTCCACTTCCAGGAAGAATTGTTTGTTGCCGTCCGGACGATGCAGCACCGGGGCGGAAGAGAAAGCCTGTTTTAAGGAAAGAAAGGCTTCCTCTGCTTCGGGTGGCCATTCTCTGGGATTAGTGCCCTTACGGGTGAGCACAGAGATTGGGGCAGTCCGGGAAGAGAAGTGCGGTATGAAGAGGCGGTAGTAGTTGGCGAAGCCCAGGAACCACTGAATAGCCTTCAACCCCTCTGGTCGGGGCCACTTCTGGATGGCAGACAGTTTCTCAGGATCCATTCGTAGGCTGGTCTGAGAGATTATGTAGCCCAGAAACGGAAGCGAGGTCTGCTCAAAGAGGCACTTCTCATATTTAGCGTAGAGGTGGTTCTGCCTGAGCATGAGCAGGACCTGACGAACGTCCCTCCGGTGAGTGAGAAGATCCGGAGAGAAGACCAAGATGTCTTCCAGGTACACCACCACGCAGGAGTAGAGAAGGTCACGGAAGATGTCATTGACCAACTCTTGAAAGACGGCGGGAGCATTACAGAGACCGAAGGGCATTACCAGGTATTCATAGTGGCCGTCCCAGGTGTTGAATGCCGTCTTCCATTCATCCCCCTGACGGATACGGACCAGGTTATACGCCCCACGGAGGTCCAGCTTGGTGAAGATTCTAGCCCCCCTCAGACGGTCAAATAACTCCGGAATGAGCGGAAGGGGGTATTTATTCTTCACCGTGATCTGGTTAAGGCCTCTATAGTCTATACAGGGACGGAGTGAGCCGTCCTTCTTTTTGACGAAGAAGAAGCCTGCTCCCGCCGGGGAGGTCGATTTCCGGATAAATCTCCGGGCCAGATTCTCCTCAATATATTCAGACATGGACCGGGTCTCAGCAGCGGACAAAGGGTAAATACGCCCACGGGGGGGAGTAGCGCCGGGCATCAGGTCGATTGGGCAGTCGTATGTAGTGTTGAGCCACCCCCGTAGTGTTCGAGTTCGGTTCGGTTCGTCGAACACCCGTGTGTTCGCCGAACTGTTCGTCGAACTGTTCGTCGAACACCTTCGAACACCGTTAAAACCAATGGCAGGCAAACAAAAACACATAGAAACACATAGAAAACACCTTCAAAGGTGTCCAAAAGCTGACAAACTGCTCAGAAGACATAACTAACACATGGAAAAGAGACAAGTAGATATAGTCATGCGAAAATAAAAGAGGTGGAGGAGTAAAAGGAGGGGGAGACACAGATATAGGCATGTCATGCCCTTCTAAAATCCAAAAAGTGAGAAGCCGACATGGCCAGTCCGCTCCTGCCCGTGCCACCTCCGTGTCGCCGGGTTTGTGCCAGAGCCGCGGTGAACCCTGACGGCCAGCCCCCCTCTCCCAATACTGGTGCCTGTCCGCTGGTGGGTCGAGCGAGCCCCCCTGTGGTGGAGGCAGCTCTAAGCTTTTTAATTTAAATTGTCTCTCTAATTTGAATGAATACACTTTAAATCCATTTACAAGGATCTATTGGAGGGCAAGTCTCATGCCAGCAGCCGCGGTAATTCCAGCTCCAGTAGCGTCCACTAAAGCTGCTGCAGTTAAAAAGCTTTTTTAAGGATCGAGCTCGGCTGTCCACCGCAAGGCATCCTACTGCCAGTCCCAGCCCCTATGCCTTGGGGTGCCTCCTGATGCTCTTCACTAAGTATCCCATGGTCCCGAAGCATTTCCTTTGAAAAAATTAAGTGTCTAAACTACAGGTGGTGTAGCTTGCTTAACAGCCGGGATAATCCGCTGACTAGCAGACACTGCTACTAGGCACAAAGTATTTCCTGGGCTAGATGCAGTTAAAAATTTGTAATTAGATACTCTCGTTGGATGCTGAGAAAGCATTCCATAGAGTCTCCTGGCACGCCATATATGATTCTCTTAAAAAGCCTGGGGTAGGGGTCTAGGGGACCCTTTTATAGCCAAAATCACGGCCCTGTATCGCAATACGTCACCTAGGCTGAAGATAAATGGAACTGTAGCACCCTGAGGGCTCGGTTGCTACAGACGTATTGCACCTCACCCAGAGGTGTGATATCTCACTCTCAGGTAAGGATGGAGTGTGGATCAGGACCCGACACCTGCATGCATTACACCACATTGCCGTGGGGCAGGGCGACCAATATGCCCCTGAGATGGGCACGACAGTCCCTGTCCCTGGCTGGAGTGGGGGGAGGGAACACTGAGGAAGGGGAACCCTGTAGTGCAGGAGCAGGGAGGAAGCAGTTCCTGGGTGCATTGAGAAGGGAGTATAAAAGGTGGGCACCATCTTAGTTCAGTGCAGAGAAGTCTGAGCAGAAGTGGCAGGGAGCAGGGGCTCTGCATGAGCTCTGCTCCGGAGGCGGGCCTGGTAACAGAGGCCCAGGCCTGGAAGAGGGAGAAGGAAGGAAGAGGAGCGGAGAAGGCTCCAGGAACGAGGAATGAAGGGATCCCAGGGGTGCGGACGGGCGAGTCGCCACCGCACGCCCGAATCCACCTGCGTGGAGGGGTCAGGCCAAAGGGGGAGACCGGTCCCCGAACTAGTGGAGGCAGGAAACGACCCTCAGCTAGAAACCGGAGGCTCTGACATTTTATGTGGCGCAGCCCCTCGCTACACCCGCTAGGAAGGCACCACATAGGGTCAGGGAAACTGGCGCCAAGTTTACCAAGAGGAGGCCCGAGGCAGCCGGACAGAAGGGTTGGTAAGAAAGGCCAGACAAAGGACACACAAAGGGGGTCCTGTGAAGTGCTCCAAAGTTATCTGGGAGTTGTCTGAGCCCCTCACCTGGTGAGCACAGTACGACGTGGGCAGCCGTTACCTGCAGACGTGGTCTGGATAATAAGAACTGTGAGTAAAGGCCCTGGACTGCATCACTGACTCCGTGTCGTTACTGCTGCTGCCCTGCACCATCACCCCCATCTTCCGCATACACTGCCCTGAGGCTATACTCCTCCCGTGGGGAGTTATGCTACGCTCTGCTGCACCCACAACACCAGCCTCAGCGGTCTGCCCTGTAGCGGCGGTTCACTCTGACCGCAATCCACGGGTGGCGTAGTCGGACATTTAAACATCAAAACCACATAAATAGTTCCGCCACTGGTTTGACCGCCCTGAGCCACGGAACCGGGTCGCCGCCACGAAGACTACAACCACCAGCATCCACCAAAAAGGGTCCGGCTCCGGGTGTCCCAAGGCCCAGGGGGTGCGTCAGAACATTTTCATCACCTTTCACAATCACCAATGGGACAAGGCAGGGATGTCCTCTGTCCCCTCTCTTATACATCCTAGTGACGGAGCACCTGCTCTCATCAATTCGCCATAACCCCAATATTAGGTGGATTGAGGTGGGAGGCACCGAGTACAAGTGCTCTCTATTTGCTGATGATGTCCTAGTATATATCACTCAATCACATATATCCATCCCTGCTGTTATGGCTGAAATAGATCACTTGTTACATGGTAAAATTTTAAAATCAATGCAGCGAAGTCTGAGGCCCTCGATGTCTCCCTCCCCAAATCCATATAGGATTCCATCCAGTCCAACTTTCCCTTTGCCTGGCCCTCACAGGGTATCAAATACTTAGGAATTCCTATTCATAGAGACCTCTCCCATCTATGTTATCTTAATTTTGGGCCCTTTATTGAACAATTCCATACAGACCACGGTTGGCAAGTTAGAACTGTAAGATTCACTACGTGAACCACTGGTGTTTTGTGGAAAAGCACATGTACACTGCGTTCCAAATTATTATGCAAAAAGTGTTTAGGAGTGATAAGGGAAGAATTTGTTTGTTTGTCAGTTAAACTCATTGATGGTGATGTGTGTCAGGGCTCTTTATATCACTGTAAGCAATTGCAGACACCTGTGCTAATTAGTTTGGCAGGTGTGTCCAATGAAAGGCAAGACTACTTAAGAAGGCTCTCTCACATTATTAAGCAGCCTACATTTTCTGCCAAAATGGGAAAGAAAAAGGATGTGTCGGCTGCTGAGAAGCAACAAATTGTGGAGTGTTTAGGTCAAGGCATGACTACAATCAACATTGTGCGATGATCAGGATGAAGTGTCTTGGCAATCAAGAAGTATGTAGCTGATTCACAGTACACATGTGTGCGTGCTGATAAGGGCAAATTGAGGACTCTTTCCTACAGGCAATTACGTCAGGTTGAAAGAGCAGCGGCAAAAAAGCCTTGTCATAGCAGCAGACAAGTTTTTGAAGCTGCTTGTGACGCGCCCCCTGGGACATATTCCTTTTTGAGGGGAATACCCGGCACCGGATCAGATGGGGGGTTGTAGTCTCCGAGCGGCTGTGACCCGGTCCCGTGCCCAGGGCGTCAAGCTAAGTGTTATGTGGCAGTCCTTACTGATGTTATAAGAGTTCTTTTGTGTCGACTACGCCACCCGTTGTAATGCGGTCACTGTGGCCGCCGCTGCAGCAGGGTCCGCTGAGGCTGATGGTGGATGTGCAGCTTGGTGGGATAACCCCCAACGGGAGGGGTATAGCCTCAGAGGGGACAGGCGCAGAGGATGGGGGTTGTGGTGGTGCGGTGCAGCCGGCAATGAAGACAGACTCGGGTTGTGCAGTTAAGGGAGTTTACTTACTGCGGATGTTTCGGTCACTCCAGCTGTTAGTGACCACCCGAGCCGTGCTGCGTCCACCAGGTCCTGGATCCGGCCAACCCCCAAACAAGTCCGGAGCGTGGCCCTGAGCTCTCCCTCTGTCCTTTCTTCAGCCGTCCCCACCAGTGATCCACCTAGGTCCAGCTCCCTCGGGCCTTCTGTTGGGCAACCCTTGGCCTTAGGTTCCCTGACCCTCCATGTGGTATGCCTTCAGGGTGGATGTAGTGGGTGGCCGTGGCAGATGCTGCCCACAGCCTCCGGTCTCTGGCTAGGGATGTTTTTGCCCCCACCAGCTTGGGTTCCGGTACCCTTGTGCTGACTCCTCACCCGGTGCTCTAATTTGGGTTCTTGGGTCCCTTCAGTCTTCCCCATCTGGGTCTTTCTCTTTCTTTCTCCTCTCTCTCTCTCCAGGGCTGCTGTTTCCTTCTCTCTCCTCTCCAACTGACTTGTTCTCAGCGTCTGACCCTGATCTAAGTTGGTGCCCTCCTTATATATCCCTCTATGTGTGAGCTCAGGTGACCAGCACCCAATGAGCTCCTATCACTACCCAGACTGCTCCCCCTATCTGCCCCTACACTACATGGGATGTACCACCCCCCTCCCACTCCAGCCAGGAACAGGCTCGGTTGTACCTGCACATTTCTAAGTGGGAGTACCGTCGGCCTGCTCCTCTGAAATGGGATGTATGTAGTGCATGCAGTCTATCTGAGCTCAGTTCCACACTCCTTCCTTACCCGGGAGTGGAATATCACACCTCTGGGTTGAGGTGCAATACCCCTGTAGCAGCCGAATCCTCAGGGTGCTACATTCCCCCCTGGTAAATCACAGCACGTCCTCGGGCTGTAAAGACAAAAACACCAAAACATACAAAATTTTTATATAAACATATAAAACATATAAGACATTATATATATAACATATCTTATCAGATAAAACTTTCTCGTAGACTTCTCTTGTCTCTGGTTCCTCCTCCGGACACTGTGCAACGTGTGTCCGGGAAAAGTGCGACAGTCTCTTAGAAAATCTGGTTTTCTTATAAAACCGGTAGGGGGCGCTTTAGGACGCGCAACTATATACAGGGAAGTTGGAAGTTGGCCGCTCTCAGTCCTCGGCCAGGTAGAGGGAAGGGAATGGCTGCTCACAGTCCTCAGCCTGTAGGATGAAGGGGTTAACGGGTAAAACAGTTCACTGGTCCCAACGGGGACTATTTTAGCAGCAACAACAGTTCCAGTTCCTTTATACCCTGATTGGGTAACTATTTACAACACCTGCTCTGCCGCACTCAACGGCGTCTTCCTCCTGCTCTTTGCTTATAGCTGGTTGTTACTTCAGACCCGTCCAGGCACGTATGCTGGGCGAACAGGTCCTCTCCCAGATGCGGCACTCTTGGTTTTACGGGTGCGGGCGCGGTGGTGGTGGCGCCCGGGTTGCCCAGGCCTTGCGGCCAGGCCTGGGGCACCTGGAAGGTGAAGGGCACCGTTAGGACGGCGGCGCCCTGGGCTACCTGGCCTTGCGGCCAGGCCGGAGGCTCCGCGGAGGTAGGGGGCGCTGTTGGTGGTGCGGCGCCCGGAGGTACTAGGCCTTGCGACCAGGCTGGTGGTACTTCCTGCTTTGTCACGCTCCGGGTCGGGGCGCGTGACGTCACAGGGGTCGCTGCGGCGGCTTCCGGTCGGGGCCTAGTCCATGGCGGTGACCTGGCGGCTACGGGCACAGCAGGGGGACTTTCGGGCTCTGCGACGGGGAGCTGGGGCAGGTGAGCGGTGTCACGGCTTGGGGTATAGGCGTCCCCTTTACCTGCCTCCATGCGTTCGGCTCCCTCCTCGGCGCCGTCTCCGGCCTTGGGTCCTCCCGCGCCATCCTCAGAGGCGGTCTGCTTCCTCTTCCAGGGTAGCGTGCTCCGTTGACTGGTCTTTGCTTGCTGGGTCATCTCCCGGCCCCACTCCGCCAGTATCTCACGCTGTACCCGGGCCATCCTCCTTGCGAGGCCCTCCAGGGCAGTTTGTGCACACTCCCGGTCTCGGGGGAGCTGCGCTAGGATCTCCGCTAGACCTAGCGGGGTTGTGGACTCTAGCAGGCTCCTGACCATCGGGTCGGTGCTGCTCTCCTCGGCTTCCGGCAGGCTCCTGGCCAGCGGGCCGGTGCTGCTCTGCCCTCCTTCCTCGGTCTCTAGCAGACTCCTGGCCAGCGGGCCGGTGCTGTTCTGCTTTCTCTCCATCTCCGGGTGAGCTTTTCTGCTGCTCCTTTCCAGGCTTCCTGCCTCCGGGTGCGCTCGCTCCAGACTGCTCCAAGCGACACCCATCTTTTCTCTTCTCTTTCGTCTCCTCCCACTTCGAGGGCGGTCCCGGGGCAACTCGGTGACTGTCAGCTCCAGGGGGAGTTCTTTCACGCTGACAGACACCTCCAGCATCACAGTCTCTGTTGGTGGGGGCGGTTTCCACTTTTGGCGCCATTTTCTGTCCTGGCCCACGATGGGAGGTGGCCTCTTGCCCTCCTTTGGCACGCCCATAATGGCGTCCGCTGCTCTTCCAAGGCGGGAAATCTGCGGTTTTGGCGGGAAGCGTCGCCCAGTGGCGGGAAACTCTGCAGATGGCGGGAACAAGCTGGAAATGGCGGACAATCGGCGGGAAACGACTGGTGATGGAGTCCGATGGCGTGGACCCTCCGGAACCGGCAGGAGTCTTCTTTCTGAGGTAAACTTGCACTTTTCTTCAGGCACGCAGTACCCGGGTGTTGCGGGCACGTAATCCTGCCGACTACGCCAAAGTTGACGCGCCCCCTGGGACATATTCCTTTTTGAGGGGAATACCCGGCACCGGATCAGATGGGGGGTTGTAGTCTCCGAGCGGCTGTGACCCGGTCCCGTGCCCAGGGCGTCAAGCTAAGTGTTATGTGGCAGTCCTTACTGATGTTATAAGAGTTCTATCCTGCCGACTACGCCAAGGTTGACGCGCCCCCTGGGACATATTCCTTTTTGAGGGGAATACCCGGCACCGGATCAGATGGGGGGTTGTAGTCTCCGAGCGGCTGTGACCCGGTCCCGTGCCCAGGGCGTCAAGCTAAGTGTTATGTGGCAGTCCTTACTGATGTTATAAGAGTTCTTTTGTGTCGACTACGCCACCCGTTGTAATGCGGTCACTGTGGCCGCCGCTGCAGCAGAGTCCGCTGAGGCTGATGGTGGATGTGCAGCTTGGTGGGATAACCCCCAACGGGAGGGGTATAGCCTCAGAGGGGACAGGCGCAGAGGATGGGGGTTGTGGTGGTGCGGTGCAGCCGGCAATGAAGACAGACTCGGGTTGTGCAGTTAAGGGAGTTTACTTACTGCGGATGTTTCGGTCACTCCAGCTGTTAGTGACCACCCGAGCCGTGCTGCGTCCACCAGGTCCTGGATCCGGCCAACCCCCAAACAAGTCCGGAGCGTGGCCCTGAGCTCTCCCTCTGTCCTTTCTTCAGCCGTCCCCACCAGTGATCCACCTAGGTCCAGCTCCCTCGGGCCTTCTGTTGGGCAACCCTTGGCCTTAGGTTCCCTGACCCTCCATGTGGTATGCCTTCAGGGTGGATGTAGTGGGTGGCCGTGGCAGATGCTGCCCACAGCCTCCGGTCTCTGGCTAGGGATGTTTTTGCCCCCACCAGCTTGGGTTCCGGTACCCTTGTGCTGACTCCTCACCCGGTGCTCTAATTTGGGTTCTTGGGTCCCTTCAGTCTTCCCCCTCTGGGTCTTTCTCTTTCTTTCTCCTCTCTCTCTCTCCAGGGCTGCTGTTTCCTTCTCTCTCCTCTCCAACTGACTTGTTCTCAGCGTCTGACCCTGATCTAAGTTGGTGCCCTCCTTATATATCCCTCTATGTGTGAGCTCAGGTGACCAGCACCCAATGAGCTCCTATCACTACCCAGACTGCTCCCCCTATCTGCCCCTACACTACATGGGATGTACCACCCCCCTCCCACTCCAGCCAGGAACAGGCTCGGTTGTACCTGCACATTTCTAAGTGGGAGTACCGTCGGCCTGCTCCTCTGAAATGGGATGTATGTAGTGCATGCAGTCTATCTGAGCTCAGTTCCACACTCCTTCCTTACCCGGGAGTGGAATATCACACCTCTGGGTTGAGGTGCAATACCCCTGTAGCAGCCGAATCCTCAGGGTGCTACACTTGTGCCTCCAACGTCCCCCGAACAACAAGATGCAGGGTCCTTCAGAGGTTTGCAGCTGTGCATACGCCATCCTGTCGACCTCCTCTATCCACTTCACACAAGCAGAAACGGCTCCAGTGGGCCAAACATTACATGAAGACTGATTTCAAAACTGTTTTGTTCACGGATGAGTGCCGTGCAGCGCTCGATGGTCCAGATGGATGGAGTGGAGGATGGCTGGTTGATGGACACCCCACGCAAACACGGCTACAGTGCCAACAAGGAGGAGGTGGAGTAATGTTTTGGGCTGGAATCATGGGGAGAGAGATTGTCGGCCCCTTTAGGATCCCTGAAGGCGCTAAAGATGAACTCCATAATGTATGTGGATTTTCTCAAACAGCACTTCCTGCCATGGTTCAAGAAGAAGAACCGTGTATTTCACAGCAGGATCATTTTTCTGCATGATAATGCACCATCTCATGCTGCACATAAAACATCTGCATCTCTGGCTGATATGGGCATAAAAGGGGACAAACTTATGGTGTGACCCCCATGCTCCCCTGACCTCTACCCCATTCAGAACCTCTGGAGCATCATCAAAAGGAGTGTCTATGATGGCGGGAGGCAGTTCACATCTAAGCAACAGCTCTGGGAGGGTATTCTGTCCTCATGCAAAACAATTGAAGCAGAAACCATCCAAAACCTGACAAATTCAATGGACGAGAGAGTTCAGAATCTCCTTTCGAACAAGGGGTCCTATGTGAAAATGTAACATCACCTAGAATAAAGTTTTGAGTTGAAAACTGTTTGATTTCAGTTTCTAACAACCTGCTAATGCTTATAATTTCAAAAATGACCATTTTTTTGGTCTTTATTAAAATGAAAAGGTTGATCGAAAAGTTTGGGGGATCTAAGAGTGTGGCAACCCAGTAGTCATGATTACTTCGAATTCTGACAATATGAGGGTCATGCTGCAGGTAGTGCAGCAAGAAGGCACTTATGTGTCTTGCGCATCTCGGAGCCCCAAAATTATTTTCCGGGCTAGATGCAGCTAAAAATTATTTTTAATTTTAAATCTGGTGGAGCTTAATATAGATGGCCTAATAGGATCAGTGCTGCACACTGCTACAAAGCCCAAATTATTTTCCAGTCAAGATACAGATAAACATGATTAGTAATTTGAAAGCTTAAAACGGTTGGTAGGGTGATTTTAACCAATCATCAAGCTTTTACTGTCCCCAGGATGACACAGGGGTAGAAAAGTCGTTTCGGATCCATGATTTGTTCATCTTTATGAACGTGAGTCTGTCTACATTATCAGTGGAGATCCGCGTGCGCTTATCTGTCAGCACAGACAGAACGCTGGCTGCGGGGCATGACAAGATCTCCAAGGCGTAAGTGGCTAGCTCCGGCCATTTATCCAGATTGGAAGCCCAAAAAGAGCAAGGGTCCAGTGACACAGTCGTGGCTTCAATGTTTACTTGGAGATACTCCTGTACCATCGTCTCTAGGCGTTGACTATGTGTCAGACTTCTTGTCTCCTGTGGCCTTGCAAAGGATGGGCTAAAAAAGTGGTGAAATGATTCCGCAAAATTGATGTTACCAGCAGATACTGTGGTTCTGTTACGGTTTGAGTGCTGAACACTTGACGGTCCCACGGTTGGCAAGTTGGAACTGTGAGATTCACTACGTGCACCACTGGTGTTTTGTGGAAAAGCACATGTAAGATTCTGCAACAGTCTCTGCTGATACTCCTGCATGCGTGCATCCCTTTCTATGGCAGGAATAATTTCGGCAAATTTACTTTTGTACCGGGGATCTAACAGTGTGGCAACCCAGTAGTCAGGATTATTTCTAATTCTCACAATTCGAGGGTCATGTTGCAGGTAGTGCAGCAAGAAGGCACTCATGTGTGTTGCGCATCCAGGAGCACCAAGTCCCTGTTGTGTTGGTGGCGCGGTAACAATCATGCTTCCTTCCTCTGTCCTCTCCCCCCAACCTCGCACAACAGAAATGTGATCAAGGTCTCCCTCATCTGATGAGTCTTCCATCAGTTCGTCCTCCACTTCTTCCTGGGCTCCTGCACCTTCCTCACTAGTTTGGCTGCTACCATGTGCCCTGGTAAAACCATCTCCCCCACCCTCACATGCCTGCCGCCTTGGTGCTGCCGACCGTCTGGACCTTGCAGATGTTAGCCCTTCCGCATACAACTCCTCCTCCTCTACTTCCTCCACCTCCTCTTGTGCCACCACCTGACTCCGAATTCTGTTTAACATGTGCTCCAGCATGTAAATCAGCGGAATAGTCATGCTGATAATGGCATCATCAGCACTAAACATCTTCGTCGCCATTTCAAAACTGTGCAGAAGGGTGCATAGGTCCCTGATCTGAGACCACTCCTCCAGCGTGATTTGCCCCACCTCTGGATCTCGTTGGCCCAGGCTATACGTCAGAACGTATTGCACCAGAGCTTGTCGGTGCTGCCACAGTCGCTGCAACATGTGCAGAGTTGAATTCCACCGGGTAGGCACATCGCATTTTAGCCGGTGAAGTGGCAGGCCCAACGACTTCTGTAGAGATGTAAGTCGCTGAGCTGCGGGATGCGAACGGCGGAAGTGAGCACACAGCGACCGTGCCCTCTGCAGAAGGCCATCTAGTCTGGGATAGTGGGCTAAAAATTGCTGGACAACCAGGTACAACACGTGAGCCATACAAGGCACGTGTGTGACATTGCCCCGGTGAAGGGCCGCACCCAGGTTTGCAGCATTGTCGCACACGGCCTTCCCTGGTTTCAGGTCCAGTGGAGACAACCATTCATGTAATTGGTTCTCCAGAGCTGACCACAACTCCTCAGCTGTGTGACTCACATTTCCCAGACATTTCAAAGTAAAAACCGCCTGATGACGTTGAGCCCTACTGCCAGCATAGTAAGGAGGTGTGCAGGATCCCTTCTGCGCAGTTAGAAAGCTTGTGGCATGACCAGACAGGCTTTGGGTGCAGGTGGAAGACCGAGAGGAGGTTGAGGAGGCAGAAGCAGTGGAGGAACTTTGACATAAAGAGGATTGACGCACAACTCGTGGGGACGGCAAGACTTGGACAGCAGCCCCTTGTCCTGCTGTCACCATAGTTACCCAGTGCCCAGTCAGCGACATGTAACGCCCCTGTCCATGCCTACTCGTCCAAGTGTCTGTGGTGAAATGCACCCTGTCACACACAGAGTTTCTCAAAGAAGCGGTGATGTTGTGTGCGACATGCTGGTGGAGCGCAGGCACACCTTTCTTTGAGAAGTAGTGCCGACTGGGCATCTGGTACTGGGGCACTGCGACGGACATAAGGTCTCGAAAATCCTCTGTGTCCACCAGGCGGAAAGGCAGCATTTCTGTAGCCAAGAGCTTGCAGATGGTGAAATTCAACCTCTTAGCTTTCTCATGGCTAGGAGGAAATGGTCTTTTACTTGTCCACATCTGAGGGACCGAGGGCTGGCTATTGTGCTTAGACGGGGTTGATAAGGGTGTCCCCGGCAAACTGCCGGTCTGTGAGGAAGATACAGGCGGACATGTTAGGTTGCCTTGATCCAAAGGTGGTGCTATCCATGTCGGACAGCGCTCAACACCAGCTGGTGTTACCACCTCCAAAGAAAATGATGACCTGCCAATCACGCTGGCTGTTGCGGGTAAAGAGGTGGCAGGTCTGCGCCCCAAAACAGGTGTGACTGCTGTCCCCCCAGTCACAGAGGATGAAGAGGCCGCGGATGCACAAGATATGGCAGACGGTGGTTGGCCCGGCCGGCTAGGCCGCATTGTAGCACACTGAGCTTCCCACTGCAACTTATGCTTCATGTCCATGTGCCGGTTCATGCATGAAGTACTCAAACTATGTATTTTTTTTCCTCTACTTAGCTTTTGCTGACAAATGTTACAGATAACACGAGTTGGGTCATCTTTATCGATCTGAAAAAATGCCCAGGCTATGCAAGGCTTAGCACCCATGCGACCTGAAGAGCCACCACGACTTGTGGTGAGAGGCAGAGTTGTGTTTGAGGATGCAGTTGTTGACGTGCTTCCAGTACTACGTCTCTGTCCAGGAAGGCACAACCTGACCTCGTCGTCACTAGCATCTTCCTCCACCTTCTCTGCTGACCTCATCTCTTGGCTGACTGTGGGTTGACAGTAAGTGGGATCTCCAACCTCATCATCATCACCCTGTGCGTTATCACACCCGTCGTCCTCAGAGCCAACCTGTTCCTGCCCTGACAAAAAACTAAAGTTGTCGCTCCAATCAGGTATTTGAGTCTTATCATCGTCTTCCTCATTGTCTCCACCAACAGGAGTTACAGTTTGGGAATGAGGGTCTACATTATGGTCAGAACCTTCTGCGTCTGGTCCTGGATCCAACTCATAAAGATTCTGGGCATCAGTGCAGATCATTTCCTCGTCTGGATTCACAGAAGCGCTGGAGTCGACCTCTGATTCCCAGGCTATAGTATGAGTAAACAGCTCTGCAGACTCAACCATCTGTTCTACCTCATACTCAGACGGGCAGCTGGAGATTTGGGAGCTGTGAGGAAGGAAGTGCGATTTGGGTGACACCTTTGAGGACTGGAGTATTTGTGATGTTGAAGTTGATGTGGAGGAGAGCCCACTTAAAGGAGCACTTGATATCCATTGAAGCACCTGCTGTTTTTGTGCCTCATCTGGAATTTGTAGCGATTGGCGTGGCCGTAAGAAAGGGATCTTATCACATTGTCCGCTAAAAGAAGTAGATATTTTAGTTTGGCTGGAAGATGGTCTTTCTTCTGCAGATGTTACTGTTGCTTTAACACCTACCCCACGGACACAACCTTTTTTCCCCTTCCCAACACGCCTATTCCCCTTTCCACTAGCAGCAGGCCTTTTTCCACTCATTTTGGTGGTTAACTAATTCACAACTCTGGAGTTGTTTGCACAAAAAAACAATGGATGGTAACCGAGCAGAGCTGAGTGGCCAAACTGTGGTATTAGGCCAAAACTATTGGCTGGGTTAGATGTAGAAAAAAATTATATTCAATTTGCAACCTGATGGAGGTCAGTATAGATGGACTAATACAACAAGTCCCACACACAGCTAGAAGCCCAATATTTTTTCAGAGGTAGATGCAGAAAAAAATTATATTCAGTTTGCAACCTGATGGAGGTCTGTATAGATGGATTAATAGAACAAGACCCACACACAGCTAGAAGCCCAATATTTTTTCAGAGGTAGATGCAGAAAAAAATATATTCAGTTTGCAACCTGATGGAGGTCAGTATAGATGGACTAATACAACAAGTCCCACACACAGCTAGAAGCCCAATATTTTTTCAGAGGTAGATGCAGAAAAAAATATATTCAGTTTGCAACCTGATGGAGGTCAGTATAGATGGACTAATACAACAAGTCCCACACACAGCTAGAAGCCCAAATATTTTTTCAGAGGTACTGTAGATGCAGATAAAAATTATTTTTAATTTGCAACCTGATGGAGGTCAGTATAGATGGACTAATAGGGAAAGTCCCACACACAGCTAGAAGGCCAAATATTTTTTCAGAGCTAGATGCAGAAAAAAATTATATTCAGTTTGCAAACTGATGGAGGTCTGTATAGATGGATTAATAGAACAAGACCCACACACAGCTAGAAGCCCAATATTTTTTCAGAGGTAGATGCAGAAAAAAATATATTCAGTTTGCAACCTGATGGAGGTCAATATAGATGGACTAACAGAGAAAGTCCCACACACTACTAGAAGGCCAAATATTTTTTCAGAGCTAGATGCAGAAAAAAATTATATTCAGTTTGCAACCTGATGGAGGTCTGTATAGATGGATTAATAGAACAAGACCCACACACAGCTAGAAGCCCAATATTTTTTCAGAGGTAGATGCAGAAAAAAATATATTCAGTTTGCAACCTGATGGAGGTCAGTATAGATGGACTAATACAACAAGTCCCACACACAGCTAGAAGCCCAATATTTTTTCAGAGGTAGATGCAGAAAAAAATATATTCAGTTTGCAACCTGATGGAGGTCAGTATAGGTGGACTAATAGAACAAGTCCCACACACTGCTAGAAGCCCAATATTTTTTCAGAGGTAGATGCAGAAAAAAATATATTCAGTTTGCAACCTGATGGAGGTCAGTATAGATGGACTAATAGAATGATGCTATGCCCAAAAGATTTTACTTCACTAGGTGCAGTAAAAAAATTGGTATTCTATACACAGGTGGTATATCTTGCAACACAGATAGGCTACTCCACTGACTAACACACTCTGCAATAGGCCAAAAAGGATTAGCTTTGCTAGATTCAGCCAAATGCTGTGAAAAAAACTTGCACAGCACTGGCACAGACCTGCCTGGCAAAAACTGATAGGAACTGATGTAACCTAGTCCTGAAAAGGACTGCAATTACAATTAGTCTTTACTCCCACAATCTATCTATTTAAGAGCACAGACCTGCCTGATAAAAGTCGTAGGAAATGCTGTAACCTAGTCCTTAAAAGGACTGCAATCACAACTATTCCCTACTCCCAAGCTATCTGTATATTTGTGCGAAAATTGGCTTGAAATTAACAAGGTATAGCGCACACAGCAACAGCGGTGCCGTCTAACATGCAGCTGCAGCAGTGAGAAAATGGTGGCGACGGGGAAAATGGCTTGGTCTTATAGGGCAAGGACATGTGACATACACTGCCAATGACACATGCCCTTGCTTGTGTGAAAAAAAGCACTTCGCTCCGTGTGTGCGCTGCTGATAGGCTGACAGATTGCACCTCCCCACTGTAAATGCGGGAAAGAGAAAAAAAAATGGAGATCTTCATTGTTCCTGCAGAGATCCATCCCCTGCCCCTCCCCCCACCCCGCTGTACACTCAAACTGTGTATTAACATTAATTTTCATCATTACTGAGAAAAAATCCAGTTATGATTTTGGTGCACGAACAGTTATCGAACATAACCTCGAACAGCCGAATTTTTCTCAAATTGTTCGTGTTCGCCGAACGGCTCGAACACCGCCCAAAACAGCTCGAATTTGAGATTGGCGAACAGTTCGAGTAGAACAACGCTCATCTCTAGTCGTATGGTCTATGAGGGGGTAATGTCTCTGCCTCCTTTTTATTAAAGATGTCCGCATAAGACCAATAGGGAACCGGAAGACCAGGTAGATTGGCTGGGGTAGGAGAAGGACGGACAGGATGGACGGGAACTAAACAAGTCTTATGGCAGTCCTGTTCCCAGCGAAGGACTTCTCCGGTCTGCCAATCAAGCACGGGTGCATGTTTCTGAAGCCAAGGTAGGCCTAGCAAGAGGGCGTGAGAGAGTCCAGGCAGAACATCAAAGAAGATGCTCTCTGAGTGCAGCATTCCCACCTGCAGGGTTATGGATTCGGTGATGAGTTGGATGGGATGTGGTAAGAGACCCCCATCTACAGCAGCGACAGACAAGGGTACAGCTAGAGGTTTGGTGGGAATGCGGTATTTCTCACCCAGGGACTGAGAAATGAGATTTCCGGCAGCTCCAGAGTCAAGTTGGGCTAGTTCAAAATAACGGTTCTCCCCGCAGATGATAGAGACCGACAGCAACAGAGATGGAGAGGGTTTACTCTTTTCCAGGACGACCTCTCTGAGCGATCCTAGACACAGGCGTTTCCCGACCTCTCCGGGCAGGAACGGATCCGGTGCTCCTTACTGCCACAGTAGAAGCAGCTCCCCTCGGCTCGGCGTAACTCTTGACGGGTCTTGACCATCTTGGTCTGGTCGACGTGCATAGGCTCGGGTGAGTGCGCCTGGGGAGTAACAGGAGAAGTGACGGGTTTCTGGAAGGTAGGGGCTAGACGTGGAAACCTCCTCTCACGACCTCTTTGGCGCGCTCCTGGAACCGGATGTCTATCCGGGTGGCAAGAGTTATTAAGTCGTTGAGAGTGGTAGGAATGTCCCGACCGGCGACTTCATCTTTAATACGGCCGGACAGACCCTCCCAAAAGACAGACACCAGGGCGTCGTTATCCCAGGCCAGCTCCGAAGCAAGGGTACGGAACCGTATGGCATATTGGCCCACGGTGAGATTTCCTTGACGGAGGCGTAGCAGAGATGATGCGGATGAGGTCTTCCGTCCTGGTTCGTCGAAGACTTTCCGGAAAGCCGTGAGAAAGGCTGGCAGGTTGGACACCAGGGGGTCTCCTCTCTCCCATAGAGGATTTAGCCAAGCCAGTGCCTCTCCCGTGAGATGGGACATGATGAAGGCTACTTTGGCTCGGTCGGTGGAAAACTGGTGTGCCAACAGTTCGAAGTGCAGAGTGCACTGGTTAATGAAGCCCCGTGCCTGGCTAGGATCTCCGCCAAAACGAGGAGGAGCGGAGAGGCGGGGACGGGAAGGGATGCCATGGAGTTGATGGGCTGCGGCGGTGCCGGGGTAGTAAGTGTGCGTGTGGAGGCAGCTCCCGAAGAGGTAGACAATGTGTCCAGGCGGGAGTTAACACTACTAGAGATGAGCGTTGTTCAACTCGAACTGTTCGCCAATCTCAAATTCGAGCTGATTTGGGCGGTGTTCGAGCCGTTCGGCGAACACGAAGGATTTGAGAAAAATTCGGCTGTTCGAGGTTATGTTCGATAACTGTTCGTGCACCAAAATCATAACTGGATTTTTTCTCAGTAATGATGAAAATTAATGTTAATACGCAGTTTGAGTGTACAGCGGGGTGGGGGGAGGGGCAGGGGATGGATCTCTGCAGGAATAATGAAGATCTCCATTTTTTTTTCTCTTTCCCGCATTTACAGTGGGGAGGTGCAATCTGTCAGCCTATCAGCAGCGCGCACACGGAGCGAAGTGCTTTTTTTCACACAAGCAAGGGCATGTGTCATTGGCAGTGTATGTCACATGTCCTTGCCCTATAAGACCAAGCCATTTTCCCCGTCGCCACCATTTTCTCACTGCTGCAGCTGCGTGTTAGACGGCACCGCTGTTGCTGTGTGCGCTATACCTTGTTAATTTCAAGCCAATTTTCGCACAAATATACAGATAGCTTGGGAGTAGGGAATAGTTGTGATTGCAGTCCTTTTAAGGACTAGGTTACAGCATTTCCTACGACTTTTATCAGGCAGGTCTGTGCTCTTAAATAGATAGATTGTGGGAGTAAAGACTAATTGTAATTGGAGTCCTTTTCAGGACTAGGTTACATGAGTTCCTATCAGTTTTTGCCAGGCAGGTCTGTGCCAGTGCTGTGCAAGTTTTTTTCACAGCATTTGGCTGAATCTAGCAAAGCTAATCCTTTTTGGCCTATTGCAGAGTGTGTTAGTCAGTGGAGTAGCCTATCTGTGTTGCAAGATATACCACCTGTGTATAGAATACCAATTTTTTTACTGCACCTAGTGAAGTAAAATCTTTTGGGCATAGCATCATTCTATTAGTCCATCTATACTGACCTCCATCAGGTTGCAAATTGAATAGAATTTTTTTCTGCATCTAGCTCTGAAAAAATATTTGGGCTTCTAGCAGTGTGTGGGACTTGTTCTATTAGTCCATCTATACTGACCTCCATCAGGTTGCAAACTGAATATAATTTTTTTCTGCATCTAGCTCTGAAAAAATATTTGGGCTTCTAGCAGTGTGTGGGACTTGTTCTATTAGTCCATCTATACTGACCTCCATCAGGTTGCAAACTGAATATAATTTTTTTCTGCATCTAGCTCTGAAAAAATATTTGGCCTTCTAGCAGTGTGTGGGACTTTCTCTATTAGTCCATCTATACTGACCTCCATCAGGTTGCAAATTAAAAATAATTTTTATCTGCATCTACCTCTGAAAAAATATTTGGGCTTCTAGCTGTGTGTGGGACTTGTTCTATTAGTCCATCTATACTGACCTCCATCAGGTTGCAAACTGAATATAATTTTTTTCTGCATCTAGCTCTGAAAAAATATTTGGCCTTCTAGCAGTGTGTGGGACTTTCTCTATTAGTCCATCTATACTGACCTCCATCAGGTTGCAAATTAAAAATAATTTTTATCTGCATCTAGCTCTGAAAAAATATTTGGCTTTCTAGGAGTGTGTGGGACTTTCTCTATTAGTCCATCTATACTGACCTCCATCAGGTTGCAAATTAAAAATAATTTTTTGTCTGCATCTAGCTCTGAAAAAATATTTGGCCTTCTAGCAGTGTGTGGGACTTTCTCTATTAGTCCATCTATACTGACCTCCATCAGGTTGCAAATTCAAAATAATTTTTTGTCTGCATCTAGCTCTGAAAAAATATTTGGCCTTCTAGCAGTGTGTGGGACTTTGTCTATTAGTCCATCTATACTGACCTCCATCAGGCTGCAAATTAAATATAATTTTTTTCTGCATCTACCTCTGAAAAAATATTTGGGCTTCTAGCTGTGTGTGGGATTTGTTCTATTAGTCCATCTATACTGACCTCCATCAGGTTGCAAACTTAATATATTTTTTTTCTGCATCTAGCTCTGAAAAAATATTTGGCCTTTTAGCAGTGTGTGGGACTTTCTCTATTAGTCCATCTATACTGACCTCCATCAAGTTGCAAATTAAAAATAATTTATATCTGCATCTAGCTCTGAAAAAAATATTTGGCCTTCTAGCAGTGTGTGGGACTTTCTCTATTAGTCCATTTATACTGACCTCCATCAGGTTGCAAATTAAAAATAATTTTTTGTCTGCATCTAGCTCTGAAAAAATATTTGGCCTTCTAGCAGTGTGTGGGACTTTCTCTATTAGTCCATCTATACTGACCTCCATCAGGTTGCAAACTGAATATAATTTTTTTCTGCATCTACCTCTGAAAAAATATTGGGCTTCTAGCTGGTGTGGGACTTGTTCTATTAATCCATCTATACAGACCTCCATCAGGTTGCAAACTGAATATAATTTTTTTCTGCATCTACCTCTGAAAAAATATTTGGGCTTCTAGCTGTGTGTGGGACTTGTTCTATTAATCCATCTATACAGACCTCCATCAGGTTGCAAACTGAATATAATTTTTTTCTGCATCTACCTCTGAAAAAATATTTAGGCTTCTAGCTGTGTGTGGGACTTGTTCTATTAGTCCATCTATACTGACCTCCATTAGGTTGCAAACTGAATATAATTTTTTTCTGCATCTAGCTCTGAAAAAATATTTGGCCTTCTAGCAGTGTGTGGGACTTTCTCTATTAGTCCATCTATACTGACCTCCATCAGGTTGCAAATTAAAAATATTTTTTTGTCTGCATCTAGCTCTGAAAAAATATTTGGCCTTCTAGCAGTGTGTGGGACTTTCTCTATTAGTTCATCTATACTGACCTCCATCTGGTTGCAAATTCAAAATAATTTTTTGTCTGCATCTAGCTCTGAAAAAATATTTGGCCTTCTAGCAGTGTGTGGGACTTTCTCTATTAGTCCATCTATACTGACCTCCATCAGGCTGCAAATTAAAAATAATTTTTATCTGCATCTACCTCTGAAAAAATATTTGGGTTTCTAGCTGTGTGTGGGACTTGTTCTATTAGTCCATCTATACTGACCTCCATCAGGTTGCAAACTGAATATAATTTTTTTCTGCATCTAGCTCTGAAAAAATATTTGGCCTTCTAGCAGTGTGTGGAACTTTCTCTATTAGTCCATCTATACTGACCTCCATCAGGTTGCAAATTAAAAATAATTTTTATCTGCATCTACCTCTGAAAAAATATTTGGGCTTCTAGCTGTGTGTGGGACTTGTTCTATTAGTCCATCTATACTGACCTCCATCAGGTTGCAAACTGAATATAATTTTTTTCTGCATCTAGCTCTGAAAAAATATTTGGCCTTCTAGCAGTGTGTGGGACTTTCTCTATTAGTCCATCTATACTGACCTCCATCAGGTTGCAAATTAAAAATATTTTTTTGTCTGCATCTAGCTCTGAAAAAATATTTGGCCTTCTATCAGTGTGTGGGACTTTCTCTATTAGTCCATCTATACTGACCTCCATCAGGTTGCAAACTGAATATATTTTTTTTCTGCATCTACCTCTGAAAAAACATTTGGGCTTCTAGCTGTGTGTAGGACTTGTTCTATTAGTCCATCTATACTGACCTCCATCAGGTTGCAAACTGAATACAATTTTTTTTTGCATCTACCTCTGAAAAAATATTTGGGCTTCTAGCTGTGTGTGGGACTTGTTCTATTTGTCCATCTATACTGACCTCCATCAGGTTGCAAATTGAATATAATTTTTTTCTGCATCTAACTCAGCCAATAGTTTTGGCCTAATACCACAGTTTGGCCACTCAGCTCTGCTCGGTTCCCATCCATTGTTTTTTTGTGCAAACAACTCCAGAGTTGTGAATTAGTTAACCAAAATGAGTGGAAAAAGGCCTGCTGCTGGTGGAAAGGGGAATAGGCGTGTTGGGAAGGGGAAAAAAGGTTGTGTCCGTGGGGTAGGTGTTAAAGCAACAGTAACATCTGCAGAAGAAAGACCATCTTCCAGCCAAACTAAAATGTCTACTTCTTTTAGCGGACAATGTGATAAGATCCCTTTCTTACGGCCACGCCAATCGCTACAAATTCCAGATGAGGCACAAAAACAGCAGGTGCTTCAACGGATATCAAGTGCTCCTTTAAGTGGGCTCTCCTCCACATCAACTTCAACATCACAAATACTCCAGTCCTCAAAGGTGTCACCCCAATCGCACTCGCTTCCTCACAGCTCCCAAATCTCCAGCTGCCCGTCTGAGTATGAGGTAGAACAGATGGTTGAGTCTGCAGAGCTGTTTAATCATACTATAGCCTGGGAATCAGAGGTCGACTCCAGCGCTTCTGTGAATCCAGACGAGGAAATGATCTGCACTGATGCCCAGAATCTTTATGAGTCGGATCCAGGACCAGACGCAGAAGGTTCTGACCATAATGTAGACCCTCATTCCCAAACTGTAACTCCTGTTGGTGGAGACAATGAGGAAGACGATGATGAGACTCAAATACCTGATTGGAGCGACAACTTTAGTCTTTTGTCAGGGCAGGAACAGGTTGGCTCTGAGGACGACGGGTGTGATAACGCACAGGGTGATGATGATGAGGTTGGAGATCCCACTTACTGTCAACCCACAGTCAGCTAAGAGATGAGGTCAGCAGAGGAGGTGGAGGAAGATGCTAGTGACGACGAGGTCAGGTTGCGCCTTCCTGGACAGAGACGTAGTACTGGAAGCACGTCAACAACTGCATCCTCAAACACAACTCTGCCTCTCACCACAAGTCGTGGTGGCTCTTCAGGTCGCATGGGTGCTAAGCCTTGCATAGCCTGGGCATTTTTTCAGATCGATAAAGATGACCCAACTCGTGTTATCTGTAACATTTGTCAGCAAAAGCTAAGTAGAGGCCAAAAAATACATAGTTTGAGTACTTCATGCATGAACCGGCACATGGACATGAAGCATAAGTTGCAGTGGGAAGCTCAGTGTGCTACAATGCGGCCTAGCCGGCCGGGCCAACCACCGTCTGCCATATCTTGTGCATCCGCGGCCTCTTCATCCTCTGTGACTGGGGGGACAGCAGTCACACCTGTTTTGGGGCGCAGACCTGCCACCTCTATACCCGCAACAGCCAGCGTGATTGGCAGGTCATCATTTTCTTTGGAGGTGGTAACACCAGCTGGTGTTGAGCGCTGTCCGACATGGATAGCACCACCTTTGGATCAAGGCAACCTAACATGTCCGCCTGCATCTTCCTCACAGACCGGCAGTTTGCCGGGGACACCCTTATCAACCCCGTCTAAGCACAATAGCCAGCCCTCGGTCCCTCAGATGTGGACAAGTAAAAGACCATTTCCTCCTAGCCATGAGAAAGCTAAGAGGTTGAATTTCACCATCTGCAAGCTCTTGGCTACAGAAATGCTGCCTTTCCGCCTGGTGGACACAGAGGATTTTCGAGACCTTATGTCCGTCGCAGTGCCCCAGTACCAGATGCCCAGTCGGCACTACTTCTCAAAGAAAGGTGTGCCTGCGCTCCACCAGCATGTCGCACACAACATCACCGCTTCTTTGAGAAACTCTGTGCGTGACAGGGTGCATTTCACCACAGACACTTGGACGAGTAGGCATGGACAGGGGCGTTACATGTCGCTGACTGGGCACTGGGTAACTATGGTGACAGCAGGACAAGGGGCTGCTGTCCAAGTCTTGCCGTCCCCACGAGTTGTGCGTCAATCCTCTTTATGTCAAAGTTCCTCCACTGCTTCTGCCTCCTCAACCTCCTCTCGGTCTTCCACCTGCACCCAAAGCCTGTCTGGTCATGCCACAAGCTTTCTAACTGCGCAGAAGGGATCCTGCACACCTCCTTACTATGTTGGCAGTAGGGCTCAACGTCATCAGGCGGTTTTTACTTTGAAATGTCTGGGAAATGTGAGTCACACAGCTGAGGAGTTGGGGTCAGCTCTGGAGAACCAATTTCATGAATGGTTGTCTCCACTGGACCTGAAACGAGGGAAGGCCGTGTGCGACAATGCTGCAAACCTGGGTGCGGCCCTTCGCCGGGGCAATGTCACACACGTGCCTTGTATGGCTCACGTGTTGAACCTGGTTGTCCAGCAATTTTTAGCCCACTATCCCAGACTAGATGGCCTTCTGCAGAGGGCACGGTCGCTGTGTGCTCACTTCCGCCGTTCGCATCCCGCAGCTCAGCGACTTACATCTCTACAGAAGTCGTTGGGCCTGCCACTTCACCGGCTAAAATGCGATATGCCTACCCGGTGGAATTCAACTCTGCACATGTTGCAGCGACTGTGGCAGCACCGACAAGCCCTGGTGCAATACGTTCTGACGTATAGCCTGGGCCAACGAGATCCAGAGGTGGGGCAAATCACGCTGGAGGAGTGGTCTCAGATCAGGGACCTATGCACCCTTCTGCACAGTTTTGAAATGGCGACGAAGATGTTTAGTGCTGACGATGCCATTATCAGCATGACTATTCCGGTGATTTACATGCTGGAGCACATGTTAAACAGAATTCGGAGTCAGGTGGTGGCACAAGAGGAGGTGGAGGAAGTAAAGGAGGAGGAGTTGTATGCGGAAGGGATAACATCTGCAAGGTCCAGACGGTCGGCAGCACCAAGGCGGCAGGCATGTGAGGGTGGGCGAGATGGTTTTACCAGGGCACATGGTAGCAGCCAAACTAGTGAGGAAGGTGCAGGAGCCCAGGAAGAAGTGAAGGACGAACTGATGGAAGACTCATCAGATGAGGGAGACCTTGATCACATTTCTGTTGTGCGAGGTTGGGGGGAGAGGACAGAGGAAGGAAGCATGATTGTTACCTCACCACCAACACAATAGGGACTTGGTGCTCCTGGATGCGCAACACACATGAGTGCCTTCTTGCTGCACTACCTGCAACATGACCCTCGAATTGTGAGAATTAGAAATAATCCTGACTACTGGGTTGCCACACTGTTAGATCCCCGGTACAAAAGTAAATTTGCAGAAATTATTCCTGCCATAGAAAGGGATGCACGCATGCAGGAGTATCAGCAGAGACTGTTGCAGAATCTTACATGTGCTTTTCCACAAAACACCAGTGGTGCACGTAGTGAATCTCACAGTTCTAACTTGCCAACCGTGGGACCGTCAAGTGTTCAGCACTCAAACCGTAACAGAACCACAGTATCTGCTGGTAACATCAATTTTGCGGAATCATTTCACCACTTTTTTAGCCCATCCTTTGCAAGGCCACAGGAGACAAGAAGTCTGACACATAGTCAACGCCTAGAGACGATGGTACAGGAGTATCTCCAAGTAAACATTGAAGCCATGACTGTGTCACTGGAACCTTGCTCTTTTTGGGCTTCCAATCTGGATAAATGGCCGGAGCTAGCCACTTACGCCTTGGAGATCTTGTCATGCCCCGCAGCAAGCGTTCTGTCTGAACGTGTGTTCAGCGCTGCTGGTGGTGTGCTGACAGATAAGCGCACGCGGCTCTCCACTGATAATGTAGACAGACTCACGTTCATAAAGATGAACAAATCATGGATCCGAAACGACTTTTCTACCCCTGTGTCATCCTGGGGAGAGTAAAAGCTTGATGATTGGTTAAAATCACCCTACCAACCGTTTTAAGCTTTCAAATTACTAATCATGTTTATCTGTATCTTGGCTAGAAAATAATTTGGGCTTTGTAGCAGTGTGCAGCAGTGATTCTATTAGGCCATCTATAATAAGCTCCACCAGATTTAAAATTACTAATCATGTTTATCTGTATCTTGACTGGAAAATAATTTGGGCTTTGTAGCAGTGTGCAGCACTGATCCTATTAGGCCATCTATACTAAGCTCCACCAGATTTAAAATTAATAATAATTTTTAGCTGCATCTAGCCCGGAAAATAAGTGCCTTCTTGCTGCACTACCTGCAACATGACCCTCATATTGTCAGAATTCAAAGTAATCATGACTACTGGGTTGCCACACTCTTAGATCCCCCAAACTTTTCGATCAACCTTTTCATTTTAATAAAGACCAAAAAAATGGTCATTTTTGAAATTATAAGCATTAGCAGGTTATTAGAAACTGAAATCAAACAGTTTTCAACTCAAAACTTTATTCTAGGTGATGTTACATTTTCACATAGGACCCCTTGTTCGAAAGGAGCTTCTGAACTCTCTCGTCCATTGAATTTGTCAGGTTTTGGATGGTTTCTGCTTCAATTGTTTTGCATGAGGACAGAATACCCTCCCAGAGCTGTTGCTTAGATGTGAACTGCCTCCCACCATCATAGACACTCCTTTTGATGATGCTCCAGAGGTTCTGAATGGGGTAGAGGTCAGGGGAACATGGGGGTCACACCATAAGTTTGTCCCCTTTTATGCCCATATCAGCCAGAGATGCAGATGTTTTATGTGCAGCATGAGATGGTGCATTATCATGCAAAAAAATGATCTTGCTGTGAAATACACGGTTTTTCTTCTTGAACCATGGCAGGAAGTGCTGTTTGAGAAAATCCACATACATTATTGAGTTCATCTTTAGCGCCTTCAGGGATCCTAAAGGGGCTGACAATCTCTCTCCCCATGATTCCAGCCCAAAACATTACTCCACCTCCTCCTTGTTGGCGCTGTAGCCGTGTTTGCGTGGGGTGTCCATCAACCAGCCATCCTCCACTCCATCCATCTGGACCATCGAGCGCTGCACGGCACTCATCCGTGAACAAAACAGTTTTGAAATCAGTCTTCATGTAATGTTTGGCCCACTGGAGCCGTTTCTGCTTGTGTGAAGTGGATAGAGGAGGTCGACAGGATGGC
The DNA here is from genome assembly GCF_046119375.1 of Phyllobates terribilis. Classification (NCBI taxonomy): domain Eukaryota; kingdom Metazoa; phylum Chordata; class Amphibia; order Anura; family Dendrobatidae; genus Phyllobates; species Phyllobates terribilis. The sequence continues at coordinate 40,814,177 of NW_027362770.1, read as the reverse complement.
GTATGCACAGCTGCAAACCTCTGAAGGACCCTGCATCTTGTTGTTCGGGGGACGTTGGAGGCACCAGCAGCTTCAAAAACTTGTCTGCTGCTATGACAAGGCTTTTTTGCCGCTGCTCTTTTAACCTGACGTAATTGCCTGTAGGAAAGAGTCCTCAATTTGCCCTTATCAGCACGCACACATGTGTACTGTGAATCAGCTACATACTTCTTGATTGCCAAGACACTTCATCCTGATCATCGCACAATGTTGATTGTAGTCATGCCTTGACCTAAACACTCCACAATTTGTTGCTTCTCAGCAGCCGACACATCCTTTTTCTTTCCCATTTTGGCAGAAAATGTAGGCTGCTTAATAATGTGAGACAGCCTTCTTAAGTAGTCTTGCCTTTCATTGGACACACCTGCCAAACTAATTAGCACAGGTGTCTGCAATTGCTTACAGTGATATAAAGAGCCCTCACACACATCACCATCAATGAGTTTAACTGACAAACAAACAAATTCTTCCCTTATCACTCCTAAACACTTTTTGCATAATAATTTGGAACACAGTGTACATGTGCTTTTCCACAAAACACCAGTGGTTCACGTAGTGAATCTTACAGTTCTAACTTGCCAACCGTGGTCTGTATGGAGTTGTTCAATAAAGGGCCCAAAATTAAGATAACATAGATGGGAGAGGTCTCTATGAATAGGAATTCCTAAGTATTTGATACCCTGTGAGGGCCAGGCAAAGGGAAAGTTGGACTGGATGGAATCCTATATGGATTTGGGGAGGGAGACATCGAGGGCCTCAGACTTCGCTGCATTGATTTTAAAATTTGACCATGTAACAAAGTGATCTATTTCAGCCATAACAGCATGGATGGATATATGTGATTGAGTGATATATACTAGGACATCATCAGCAAATAGAGAGCACTTGTACTCGGTGCCTCCCACCTCAATCCACCTAATATTGGGGTTATGGCGAATTGATGAGAGCAGGTGCTCCGTCACTAGGATGTATAAGGGAGGGGACAGAGGACATCCCTGCCTTGTCCCATTGGTGATTGTAAAAGGTGATGAAAATGTTCTGATGCACCCCCTGGGCCTTGGGACACCCGGAGCCGGACCCTTTTTGTTGGATGCTGGTGGTTGTAGTCTTCGTGGCGGCGACCCGGTTCCGTGGCTCAGGGTGGTCAAACCAGTGGCGGAACTATTTATGTGGTTTTGATGTTTAAATGTCCGACTACGCCACCCGTGGATTGCGGTCAGAGTGAACCGCCGCTGCAGGGCAGACCGCTGAGGCTGGTGTTGTGGGTGCAGCAGAGCGTAGCATAACTCCCCACGGGAGGAGTATAGCCTCAGGGCAGTGTATGCGGAGGATGGGGGTGATGGTGCAGGGCAGCAGCAGTAACGACACGGAGTCAGTAATGCAGTCCAGGGCCTTTACTCACAGTTCTTATTATCCAGACCACGTCTGCAGGTAGCGGATGCCCACGTCGTACTGTGCTCACCAGGTGAGGGGCTCAGACAACTCCCAGATAACTTTGGAGCGCTTCACAGGACCCCCTTTGTGTGTCCTTTGTCTGGCCTTTCTTACCAACCCTTCTGTCCGGCTGCCTCGGGCCTCCTCTTGGTAAACTTGGCGCCAGTTTCCCTGACCCTATGTGGTGCCTTCCTAGCGGGTGTAGTGAGGGGCTGCGCCACATAAAATGTCACAGCCTCCGGTTTCTAGCTGAGGGTCGTTTCCTGCCTCCACTAGTTTCGGGGACCGGTCTCCCCCTTTGGCCTGACCCCTCCTCGCAGGTGGATTCGGGCGAGGAGGGATCCCTTCATTCCGCATTCCTGGAGCCTTCTCCGCTCCTCTTCCTTCCTTCTCCCTCTTCCAGGCCTGGGCCTCTGTTACTAGGCCCGCCTCCGGAGCAGAGCTCATGCAGAGCCCCTGCTCCCTGCCACTTCTGCTCAGACTTCTCTGCACTGAACTAAGATGGTGCCCACCTTTTATACTCCCTTCTCAATGCACCCAGGAACTGCTTCCTCCCTGCTCCTGCACTACAGGGTTCCCCTTCCTCAGTGTTCCCTCCCCCCACTCCAGCCAGGGACAGGGACTGTCGTGCCCATCTCAGAGGCATATTGGTCGCCCTGCCCCACGGCAATATGGTGTAATGCATGCAGGTGTCGGGTCCTGATCCACACTCCATCCTTACCTGAGAGTGAGATATCACACCTCTGGGTGAGGAGAAATACCTCTGTAGCAACCGAGCCCTCAGGGTGCTACAGTTCCATTTATCTTCAGCCTAGGTGACGTATTGTGATACAGGGCCGTGATTTTGGCTATAAAAGGGTCCCCTAGACCCCTACCCCAAGCTTTTTAAGAGAATCATATATGGCGTGCCAGGAGACTCTATGGAATGCTTTCTCAGCATCCAACGAGAGTATCTAATTACAAATTTTTAACTGCATCTAGCCCAGGAAATACTTTGTGCCTAGTAGCAGTGTCTGCTAGTCAGCGGATTATCCCGGCTGTTAAGCAAGCTACACCACCTGTAGTTTGGACACTTAATTTTTTCAAAGGAAATGCTTCGGGACCACTGGATACTCAGTGAAGAGCATCAGGATGCACCCCAAGGCATAGGGGCTGGGACTGGCAGTAGGATGCCTTGCGGTGGACAGCCGAGCTCGATCCTTATAAAAGCTTTTTAACTGCAGCTGCTTTAGTGGACGCTACTGGAGCTGGAATTACGCGGCTGCTGGCATGAGACTTGCCCTCCAATAGATCCTTGTAAATGGATTTAAAGTGTATTCATTCAAATTAGAGAGACAATTTAAATGAAAAAGCTTAGAGCTGCCTCCACCACAGGGGGGCTCGCTCGACCCACCAGCGGACAGGCATCAGTATTGGGAGAGGGGGGCTGGCCATCAGGGTTCACCGCGGCTCTGGCACAAACCCGGCGACACGGAGGTGGCACGGGCAGGAGCGGACTGAACGTGTCGGTTTCTCACTTTTTGGATTTTAGAAGGGCATGACATGCCTATATCTGTGTCTCCCCCTCCTTTTACTCCTCCACCTCTTTTCTTTTCGCATGACTATATGTACTTGTCACTTTTCCATGTGTTAGTTGTGTCTTCTGAGCAGTTTGTCAGCTTTTGGACACCTTTGAAGGTGTTTTCTATGTGTTTCTATGTGTTTTTGTTTGCCTGCCATTGGTTTTAACGGTGTTCGAAGGTGTTCGACGAACAGTTCGACGAACAGTTCGGCGAACACACGGGTGTTCGACGAACCGAACCGAACTCGAACACTACGGGGGTGGCTCAACACTAAACACTACGCAGATGACTCAGGATGGACTCCTGTTGGGACCTCTGATGGGAAAGTTCATGACACAAGTCCGAGAGCGAGGGAACTTGGGTGCCACCGGGTTCCATGGCCCGAGCAAACTGTAACAGGTCTGGGAGGTGGAACCTCTGAGCAACGATACAAAGGGGCAGTCCTTGTAAGGAAGCAGATGGCTCCCAGGGTAGGTGGGCAGGTAGTCATGGCAAGTGACGGGGACAGTCTCTGGGTAGAAGGGCAGGAGGTCACGGCAAGTGACGGGGACAGTCTCAGGGTAGAAGGGCAGGAGGTCACGGCAAGTGACGGGGACAGTCTCTGACAGGCGGGTGGTCACGGCAAGTGACGGCTAAGCCTCCAGATAGGCTAGCAGGCGGGTAGCAGGTGGACGCTCCCAGGTGAGCGGGCAAGAGTCTCTGGACAGGCAGGTGGTCACAGCAAGTGATGGCTAAGCCTCCAGGTAGACTAGCAGGCAGGTAGCAGGTGGACGCTCCCAGGTGAGCGGGCAAGAGTCTCTTGACAGGCAGGTGGTCACAGCAGGTGACGGCAGGGCCTCCAGGTAGGCTAGCAGGCAGGTAGCAGGCGGACGCTCCCAGGTGAGCGGGTAAGAGTCTCTGGACAGGCAGGTGGTCACAGCACGTGACGGCAGAGCCTCCAGGTAGGCTAGCAGGCAGGTAGCAGGCGGACGCTCCCAGGTGAGCGGGCAAGAGTCTCTTGACAGGCAGGTGGTCACAGCAGGTGACGGCAGGGCCTCCAGGTAGGCTAGCAGGCAGGTAGCAGGCGGACGCTTCCAGGTGAGTGGGTAAGAGTCTCTGGACAGGCAGGTGGTCACAGCACGTGACGGCAGAGCCTCCAGGTAGGCTATCAGGCAGGTAGCAGGCGGACGCTCCCAGGTGAGCGGGTAAGAGTCTCTGGACAGGCAGGTGGTCACAGCACGTGACGGCAGAGCCTCCAGGTAGGCTAGCAGGCAGGTAGCAGATGAGTGCTCCCAGGTGAGCGGGTAAGAGTCTCTGGACAGGCAGGTGGTCACAGCACGTGATGGCAGAGCCTCCAGGTAGGCTAGCAGGCAGGTAGCAGATGAGCGCTCCCAGGTGAGCGGGCAATCAGATCCATAGACAGACTGGCAGGGCTAGTAGGCAGACTGTCGGACCGCAGGAATGCAAGTAGATAGACAAGTAACAGGCAGGTATCAAGCAGGATTCTGGCAGGTAACTGGCAGGTAACTAGCAGGTATCTGGTAACGGGACCTGAGGGCTGAAGCAGAGTGATAGGCTATGCAACAACATTGCTCGGGCACCTCCATTTTGGAGGAGGTGCCTTATATATGGTGAGGTCCTCCGGCCATTGGCCGGGGACTCCTTAGGACGGCGCGCACGGCCCCTTTAAGAGAGGGGGAGCGCGCGCGCGCCCTAAGCACAGTGGCCGGGAAGCAGCGCGCGCTGCCAGCAGAGCGGGAGGAAGACGCCGGGCACGGAGCGGAGAGGTGAGGGGAACAGCGTCCCTGCCTAGCAGGAGGCAGGGACGCCGACGCTACACGAGCCTACATATGTCATATACCTCATCAAGTGTCCGTGCGGTCTCAGATATGTTGGGGAGACCACCCAGCATATCCGGGACCACATCAGTAAACACAAATCTACTATCCGCTGTAAGTACACCTTATTACCGATTCCCCACCATTTTATCTCTCACCAGCACACCATTGCCCAGTTGGGATATCAGGTCATTGATCATGTGCCTATTGGAAGAAGGGGAGGTGACAGGGTTGGTAAATTAAAGGAAAGTGAGGCGTTCAGGATTTACACACTCAAAACACTAGAACCTCATGGAGTATGAGGTCCATTTGCAAAATACACTTTGTTACACTCATAAAATTGTTCTTTTTGCTTTTGTCGAGACTATAAGTTACCATCTGTGACCTTGGAGTAATGTGATGCTTCAAAGTAAAACTCATATTGTCACCTACTGAAATTTCACGGTCTTGATGCACAATCAGATATCCTTAAAGTTTATCCCACTGGCACTGCTTCTATATTAGTTCACTGACTTTCTATGCCATTTTGATCACGGGATCACTGCACAAGTCCTGCTTATTTTTGTGCATGCGCTCCTTTAGACACACGGCGCATGTATTTCTTTTCACTGTAGGACATACAACATCCTACCATTCCACTATTCATAGCGAATTCAGTCCGTTATTTTCGCTAAATCTCCAATTTATATGGGTATTATTTTGTTTTTATCATCACAAGTGACATTAATATATTGTGTTTTTGACACTCTAGAATCATGGTGAGTTTTTTTTCACATCACTCTCACTCTGCACCATTTTTTAAAAATAGTTCTAGTTGCTTTATCCCCCTCCTCCTATCTGAAAAATATTCCTATATCTATCACTTTATGTTTATATTATAAAACAGGGACACTTTGGACATCATGTAAGTCTCTCTTTGTGGATTGTTTGTTGTTTCACATGTAATTTTAGTTTTTTATGTATATATCATATAAATACATTAAATTTGATGATGTACCTACTTTGTTATTGATACCTTTGTTTTTTTATTTGTTTCACATATTTTAGAACTAGTTTCTAAAGCCCCTGACAAAAACCCGTGTGGGTTGAAATGTTGGACAGGAGCCTCTTTTTGCACTTGGATTTCACTGTATGTACATCAATAAAAGGACATAAAAAGAACTCTTGACCTCCGTGCAAACGTTATTTTGAGTGCCAGAACCTTATCTTTGCTTATATCGTTGTTTGGTTCCTGGCACCTTTACCAGTAGTTAGCCCAGTCTTTTTGATTGGACTGCCCTATTAACCTGACCTTCGGAGCTAAACTACCGAAGTCCAGACTGTATAATCTTTCTGGTTCTGAGAGACAAGCCATGAATGATTTCATTGCGGAAAGTCTGGAGAAGGGATATATCAGACCCTCATCTTTGCCCGTGGTGGCAGGGTTCTTGTTTGTGAAGAAAAAAGATGGCGGTCTACGTCCCAGTTTAGATTTCCGGGAATTAAATCAAATTACCATCCGTGATCCATACCCTCTTCTTCTGATACCTGATTTGTTCAGTCAGGTTGTGGGAGCTAAGGTATTCTCCAAGCTGGATTTAAGGGGAGCCTACAACCTGCTTAGAATCAGAGAAGGGGACAAATGGAAAACAGCGTTCAATATCCCGGAAGGACTTTTTCGAGAGTCTGGTTATGCCTTGTGGTTTGACCAATGCACCTGCGGTATTCTAGCATTTCATAAAATGATATTTTCCATCATTTGGTGGGGAGGTTTGTGGTGGTCTATCCGGACGATATTTTGGTTTATTCACCTGATTTTGAGACTCATCGGGGGCATGTTAAGCAGGTGCTCCAGATGTTAAGGGATAACAAACTTTATGCCAAACTAGAAAAATGTGTTTTTGCTGTTCAGGAGGTACAGTTTTTGGGGTACTTGTTGTCATCTTCGGGTTTTCGGTTGGATCCGGAGAAGATCCTTGCAGTTCTTGACTGGGAACGTCCCGAGAACCTAAAGGCTCTACAACGTTTTCTGGGCTTCACTAATTTTTACCAGAAATTCATTCAAAATGACTCTGTTATTTTGAAACCCCGTACTGACATGACTAAGAAGGGGTCTGATTTTTCCAAATGGTCAATACTTCCCTCCAGGCTTTTTCTTCCTTAAAGAATCATTTTGCCACTGCACCTATACTCAATCAACCCGATATTTCTCAACCCTTTATTGTGGAGGTTGATGCGTCAGATGTCGGGGTTGGGCTGTGTTGTCTCATGGTTGGTCCCCTGGTAAATGGCGTCCATGCGCCTTCCTTTCTAAAAAATTGTCTTCAGCTGAGAGAAATTATGACAAATTGGCTTTCGAGGAATGGCGACATTGGTTGGGGGGTGCTGTCCATCATATTACTGTTTTTACTGTCCATAAGAACCTGTCATATAGTTGTGCTCAAAAGTTTACATACCCCGGCAGAATTTTTGCTTTCTTGTCCTTGTTTCAGAGAATATGAATAATAGCAAAAAACTATTTCTCCACTCATGGTTATTGCTTGGGTCAAGCCATTTATTGTCAAACTACTGTGTTTTCTCTTTTTAAATCTTAATGACAACCAAAAACATCCAAATGACCCTGATCAAAAGTTCACATACCCCAGTTCTTAATACCATGTATTGCCCCCTCTAACATCAATGACAGCTTGAAGTCTTTTGTGGTAGTTGTGGATGAGGTTCTTTATTTTGTCAGATGGTAAAGCTGTCCATTCTTCTTGGCAAAAAGCCTCCAGTTACTGTAAATTCCTGGGCTGTCTAGCATGAACTGCGCGCTTGAGATCTCCCCAGAGTGGCTCAATGATATTGAGGTCAGGAGACTGAGATGGCCACTCTAGAACCTTCACTTTGTTCTGCTGTAGCCAATGACAGGTCGACTTGGCCTTGTGTTTTGGATCATTGTCATGTTGGAACGTCCAAGTATGTCCCATGCGCAGCTTCTGGGCTGATGAATGCAAATTTGCCTCCAGTATTTGCTGATAACTAGAGATGAGCGTTGTTCTACTCGAACTGTTCGCCAATCTCAAATTCGAGCTGTTTTGGGCGGTGTTCGAGCCGGTCGGCGAACACGAACAATTTGAGAAAAATTCGGCTGTTCGAGGTTATGTTCGATAACTGTTCGTGCACCAAAATCATAACTGGATTTTTTCTCAGTAATGATGAAAATTAATGTTAATACGCAGTTTGAGTTTACAGCGGGGCGGGGGGAGGGGCAGGGGATGGATCTCTGCAGGAACAATGAAGATCTCCATTTTTTTTTCTCTTTCCCGCATTTGCAGTGGGGAGGTGCAATCTGTCAGCCTATCAGCAGCGCACACAGGGAGCGAAGTGCTTTTTTTCACACAAGCAAGGGCATGTGTGATTGGCAGTGTATGTCACATGTCCTTGCCCTATAAGACCAAGCCATTTTCCCCGTCGCCACCATTTTCTCACTGCTGCAGCTGCGTGTTAGACGGCACCGCTGTTGCTGTGTGTGCTATACCTTGTTAATTTCAAGCCAATTTTCGCACAAATATACAGATAGCTTGGGAGTAGGGAATAGTTGTGATTGCAGTCCTTTTAAGGACTAGGTTACAGCATTTCCTACGACTTTTATCAGGCAGGTCTGTGCTCTTAAATAGATAGATTGTGGGAGTAAAGACTAATTGTAATTGGAGTCCTTTTCAGGACTAGGTTACATGAGTTCCTATCAGTTTTTGCCAGGCAGGTCTGTGCCAGTGCTGTGCAAGTTTTTTTCACAGCATTTGGCTGAATCTAGCAAAGCTAATCCTTTTTGGCCTATTGCAGAGTGTGTTAGTCAGTGGAGTAGCCTATCTGTGTTGCAAGATATACCACCTGTGTATAGAATACCAATTTTTTTACTGCACCTAGTGAAGTAAAATCTTTTGGGCATAGCATCATTCTATTAGTCCATCTATACTGACCTCCATCAGGTTGCAAACTGAATATAATTTTTTTCTGCATCTACCTCTGAAAAAATATTTGGGCTTCTAGCAGTGTGTGGGACTTGGTCTATTAGTCCATCTATACTGACCTCCATCAGGTTGCAAATTAAAAATAATTTTTTTCTTCATTTAGCTCTGAAAAAATATTTGGGCTTCTAGCAGTGTGTGGGACTTGGTCTATTAGTCCATCTATACTGACCTCCATCAGGTTGCAAATTAAAAATAATTTTTTTCTTCATTTATCTCTGAAAAAATATTTGGGCATCTAGCAGCGTGTGGGACTTGTTCTATTAGTCCATCTATACTGACCTCCATCAGGTTGCAAATTAAAAATAATTTTTTTCTGCATCTAGCTCTGAAAAAATATTTGGGCTTCTAGCAGTGTGTGGGACTTGGTCTATTAGTCCATCTATACTGACCTCCATCAGGTTGCAAATTAAAAATAATTTTTTTCTTCATTTATCTCTGAAAAAATATTTGGGCTTCTAGCAGCGTGTGGGACTTGTTCTATTAGTCCATCTATACTGACCTCCATCAGGTTGCAAATTAAAAATAATTTTTTTCTGCATCTAGCTCTGAAAAAATATTTGGGCTTCTAGCAGTGTGTGGGACTTGGTCTATTAGTTCATCTATACTGACCTCCATCAGGTTGCAAATTGAATAAAAAAAATTTCTGCATCTAGCTCTGAAAAAATATTTGGGCTTCTAGCGGTGTGTGGGACTTGGTCTATTAGTCCATCTATACTGACCTCCATCAGGTTGCAAATTAAAAATATTTTTTTTCTTCATTTAGCTCTGAAAAAATATTTGGGCTTCTAGCAGTGTGTGGGACTTGTTCTATTAGTCCTTCTATACTGACCTCCAGCAGGTTGCAAATTGAATATAATTTTTTTCTGCATCTAGCTCTGAAAAAATATTTGGGCTTCTAGCGGTGTGTGGGACTTGGTCTATTAGTCCATCTATACTGACCTCCATCAGGTTGCAAATTAAAAATAATTTTTTTCTGCATCTAGCTCTGAAAAAATATTTGGGCTTCTAGCAGTGTGTGGGACTTGGTCTATTAGTCCATCTATACTGACCTCCATCAGGTTGCAAATTAAAAATAATTTTTTTCTTCATTTATCTCTGAAAAAATATTTGGGCTTCTAGCAGCGTGTGGGACTTGTTCTATTAGTCCATCTATACTGACCTCCATCAGGTTGCAAATTAAAAATAATTTTTTTCTGCATCTAGCTCTGAAAAAATATTTGGGCTTCTAGCAGTGTGTGGGACTTGGTCTATTAGTCCATCTATACTGACCTCCATCAGGTTGCAAATTAAAAATAATTTTTTTCTGCATCTAGCTCTGAAAAAATATTTGGGCTTCTAGCAGTGTGTGGGACTTGGTCTATTAGTCCATCTATACTGACCTCCATCAGGTTGCAAATTGAATAAAAAAAATTTCTGCATCTAGCTCTGAAAAAATATTTGGGCTTCTAGCGGTGTGTGGGACTTGGTCTATTAGTCCATCTATACTGACCTCCATCAGGTTGCAAATTAAAAATATTTTTTTTCTTCATTTAGCTCTGAAAAAATATTTGGGCTTCTAGCAGTGTGTGGGACTTGTTCTATTAGTCCTTCTATACTGACCTCCAGCAGGTTGCAAATTGAATATAATTTTTTTCTGCATCTAGCTCTGAAAAAATATTTGGGCTTCTAGCGGTGTGTGGGACTTGGTCTATTAGTCCATCTATACTGACCTCCATCAGGTTGCAAATTAAAAATAATTTTTTTCTGCATCTAGCTCTGAAAAAATATTTGGGCTTCTAGCAGTGTGTGGGACTTGGTCTATTAGTCCATCTATACTGACCTCCATCAGGTTGCAAATTAAAAATAATTTTTTTCTGCATCTAGCTCTGAAAAAATATTTGGGCTTCTAGCAGTGTGTGGGACTTGGTCTATTAGTCCATCTATACTGACCTCCATCAGGTTGCAAATTGAATAAAAAAAATTTCTGCATCTAGCTCTGAAAAAATATTTGGGCTTCTAGCGGTGTGTGGGACTTGGTCTATTAGTCCATCTATACTGACCTCCATCAGGTTGCAAATTAAAAATAATTTTTTTCTTCATTTAGCTCTGAAAAAATATTTGGGCTTCTAGCAGTGTGTGGGACTTGTTCTATTAGTCCTTCTATACTGACCTCCAGCAGGTTGCAAATTGAATATAATTTTTTTCTGCATCTAGCTCTGAAAAAATATTTGGGCTTCTAGCGGTGTGTGGGACTTGGTCTATTAGTCCATCTATACTGACCTCCATCAGGTTGCAAATTAAAAATAATTTTTTTCTGCATCTAGCTCTGAAAAAATATTTGGGCTTCTAGCAGTGTGTGGGACTTGGTCTATTAGTCCATCTATACTGACCTCCATCAGGTTGCAAATTAAAAATAATTTTTTTCTTCATTTATCTCTGAAAAAATATTTGGGCTTCTAGCAGCGTGTGGGACTTGTTCTATTAGTCCATCTATACTGACCTCCATCAGGTTGCAAATTAAAAATAATTTTTTTCTGCATCTAGCTCTGAAAAAATATTTGGGCTTCTAGCAGTGTGTGGGACTTGGTCTATTAGTCCATCTATACTGACCTCCATCAGGTTGCAAATTAAAAATAATTTTTTTCTGCATTTAGCTCTGAAAAAATATTTGGGCTTCTAGCAGTGTGTGGGACTTGGTCTATTAGTCCATCTATACTGACCTCCATCAGGTTGCAAATTGAATAAAAAAAATTTCTGCATCTAGCTCTGAAAAAATATTTGGGCTTCTAGCGGTGTGTGGGACTTGGTCTATTAGTCCATCTATACTGACCTCCATCAGGTTGCAAATTAAAAATAATTTTTTTCTGCATCTAACCCAGCCAATAGTTTTGGCCTAATACCACAGTTTGGCCACTCAGCTCTGCTCGGTTACCATCCATTGTTTTTTTGTGCAAACAACTCCAGAGTTGTGAATTAGTTAACCACCAAAATGAGTGGAAAAAGGCCTGCTGCTGGTGGAAAGGGGAATAGGCGTGTTGGGAAGGGGAAAAAAGGTTGTGTCCGTGGGGTAGGTGCAGAAGAAAGACCATCTTCCAGCCAAACTAAAATGTCTACTTCTTTTAGCGGACAATGTGATAAGATCCCTTTCTTACGGCCACGCCAATCGCTACAAATTCCAGATGAGGCACAAAAACAGCAGGTGCTTCAACGGATATCAAGTGCTCCTTTAAGTGGGCTCTCCTCCACATCAACTTCAACATCACAAATACTCCAGCCCTCAAAGGTGTCACCCAAATCGCACTTGCTTCCTCACAGCTCCCAAATCTCCAGCTGCCCGTCTGAGTATGAGGTAGAACAGATGGTTGAGTCTGCAGAGCTGTTTACTCATACTATAGCCTGGGAATCAGAGGTCGACTCCAGCGCTTCTGTGAATCCAGACGAGGAAATGATCTGCACTGATGCCCAGAATCTTTATGAGTCGGATCCAGGACCAGACGCAGAAGGTTCTGACCATAATGTAGACCCTCATTCCCAAACTGTAACTCCTGTTGGTGGAGACAATGAGGAAGACGATGATAAGACTCAAATACCTGATTGGAGCGACAACTTTAGTTTTTTGTCAGGGCAGGAACAGGTTGGCTCTGAGGACGACGGGTGTGATAACGCACAGGGTGATGATGATGAGGTCGGAGATCCCACTTATTGTCAACCCACAGTCAGCCAAGAGATGAGGTCAGCAGAGGAGGTGGAGGAAGATGCTAGTGACGACGAGGTCAGGTTGCGCCTTCCTGGACAGAGACGTAGTACTGGAAGCACGTCAACAACTGCATCCTCAAACACAACTCTGCCTCTCACCACAAGTCGTGGTGGCTCTTCAGGTCGCATGGGTGCTAAGCCTTGCATAGCCTGGGCATTTTTTCAGATCGATAAAGATGACCCAACTCGTGTTATCTGTAACATTTGTCAGCAAAAGCTAAGTAGAGGCCAAAAAATACATAGTTTGAGTACTTCATGCATGAACCGGCACATGGACATGAAGCATAAGTTGCAGTGGGAAGCTCAGTGTGCTACAATGCGGTCTAGCCGGCCGGGCCAACCACCGTCTGCCATATCTTGTGCATCCGCGGCCTCTTCATCCTCTGTGACTGGGGGGACAGCAGTCACACCTGTTTTGGGGCGCAGACCTGCCACCTCTTTACCCGCAACAGCCAGCGTGATTGGCAGGTCATCATTTTCTTTGGAGGTGGTAACACCAGCTGGTCTTGAGCGCTGTCCGACATCGATAGCACCACCTTTGGATCAAGGCAACCTAACATGTCCGCCTGCATCTTCCTCACAGACCGGCAGTTTGCCGGGGACACCCTTATCAACCCCGTCTAAGCACAATAGCCAGCCCTCGGTCCCTCAGATGTGGACAAGTAAAAGACCATTTCCTCCTAGCCATGAGAAAGCTAAGAGGTTGAATTTCACCATCTGCAAGCTCTTGGCTACAGAAATGCTGCCTTTCCGCCTGGTGGACACAGAGGATTTTCGAGACCTTATGTCCGTCGCAGTGCCCCAGTACCAGATGCCCAGTCGGCACTACTTCTCAAAGAAAGGTGTGCCTGCGCTCCACCAGCATGTCGCACACAACATCACCGCTTCTTTGAGAAACTCTGTGTGTGACAGGGTGCATTTCACCACAGACACTTGGACGAGTAGGCATGGACAGGGGCGTTACATGTCGCTGACTGGGCACTGGGTAACTATGGTGACAGCAGGACAAGGGGCTGCTGTCCAAGTCTTGCCGTCCCCACGAGTTGTGCATCAATCCTCTTTATGTCAAAGTTCCACCACTGCTTCTGCCTCCTCAACCTCCTCTCGGTCTTCCACCTGCACCCAAAGCCTGTCTGGTCATGCCACAAGCTTTCTAACTGCGCAGAAGGGATCCTGCACACCTCCTTACTATGCTGGCAGTAGGGCTCAACGTCATCAGGCGGTTTTTACATTGAAATGTCTGGGAAATGTGAGTCACACAGCTGAGGAGTTGTGGTCAGCTCTGGAGAACCAATTTCATGAATGGTTGTCTCCACTGGACCTGAAACCAGGGAAGGCCGTGTGCGACAATGCTGCAAACCTGGGTGCGGCCCTTCGCCGGGGCAATGTCACACACGTGCCTTGTATGGCTCACGTGTTGATCCTGGTTGTCCAGCAATTTTTAGCCCACTATCCCAGACTAGATGGCCTTCTGCAGAGGGCACGGTCGCTGTGTGCTCACTTCCGCCGTTCGCATCCCGCAGCTCAGCGACTTACATCTCTACAGAAGTCGTTGGGCCTGCCACTTCACCGGCTAAAATGCGATGTGCCTACCCGGTGGAATTCAACTCTGCACATGTTGCAGCGACTGTGGCAGCACTGACAAGCCCTGGTGCAATACGTTCTGACGTATAGCCTGGGCCAACGAGATTCAGAGGTGGGGCAAATCACGCTGGAGGAGTGGTCTCAGATCAGGGACCTATGCACCCTTCTGCACAGTTTTGAAATGGCGACGAAGATGTTTAGTGCTGACGATGCCATTATCAGCATGACTATTCCGGTGATTTACATGCTGGAGCACATGTTAAACAGAATTCGGAGTCAGGTGGTGGCACAAGAGGAGGTGGAGGAAGTAGAGGAGGAGGAGTTGTATGCGGAAGGGCTAACATCTGCAAGGTCCAGACGGTCGGCAGCACCAAGGCGGCAGGCATGTGAGGGTGGGGGAGATGGTTTTACCAGGGCGCATGGTAGCAGCCAAACTAGTGAGGAAGGTGCAGGAGCCCAGGAAGAAGTGGAGGACGAACTGATGGAAGACTCATCAGATGAGGGAGACCTTGATCACATTTCTGTTGTGCGAGGTTGGGGGGAGAGGACAGAGGAAGGAAGCATGATTGTTACCTCGCCACCAACACAACAGGGACTTGGTGCTCCTGGATGCGCAACACACATGAGTGCCTTCTTGCTGCACTACCTGCAACATGACCCTCGAATTGTGAGAATTAGAAATAATCCTGACTACTGGGTTGCCACACTGTTAGATCCCCGGTACAAAAGTAAATTTGCAGAAATTATTCCTGCCATAGAAAGGGATGCACGCATGCAGGAGTATCAGCAGAGACTGTTGCAGAATCTTACATGTGCTTTTCCACAAAATACCAGTGGTGCACGTAGTGAATCTCACAGTTCCAACTTGCCAACCGTGGGACCGTCAAGTGTTCAGCACTCAAACCGTGACAGAACCACAGTATCTGCTGGTAACATCAATTTTGCGGAATCATTTCACCACTTTTTTAGCCCATCCTTTGCAAGGCCACAGGAGACAAGAAGTCTGACACATAGTCAACGCCTAGAGACGATGGTACAGGAGTATCTCCAAGTAAACATTGAAGCCACGACTGTGTCACTGGACCCTTGCTCTTTTTGGGCTTCCAATCTCGATAAATGGCCGGAGCTAGCCACTTACGCCTTGGAGATCTTGTCATGCCCCGCAGCCAGCGTTCTGTCTGAATGTGTGTTCAGCGCTGCTGGTGGTGTGCTGACAGATAAGCGCACGCGGCTCTCCACTGATAATGTAGACAGACTCACGTTCATAAAGATGAACAAATCATGGATCCGAAACGACTTTTCTACCCCTGTGTCATCCTGGGGAGAGTAAAAGCTTGATGATTGGTTAAAATCACCCTACCAACCGTTTTAAGCTTTCAAATTACTAATCATGTTTATCTGTATCTTGACTGGAAAATAATTTGGGCTTTGTAGCAGTGTGCAGCACTGATCCTATTAGGCCATCTATACTAAAGCTTCACCAGATTTAAAATTAAAAATAATTTTTAGCTGCATCTAGCCCGGAAAATAATTTTGGGGCTCCGAGATGCGCAAGGCACATAAGTGCCTTCTTGCTGCACTACCTGCAGCATGACCCTCATATTGTCAGAATTCGAAGTAATCATGACTACTGGGTTGCCACACTCTTAGATCCCCCAAACTTTTCGATCAACCTTTTCATTTTAATAAAGACCAAAAAAATGGTCATTTTTGAAATTATAAGCATTAGCAGGTTGTTAGAAACTGAAATCAAACAGTTTTCAACTCAAAACTTTATTCTAGGTGATGTTACATTTTCACATAGGACCCCTTGTTCGAAAGGAGCTTCTGAACTCTCTCGTCCATTGAATTTGTCAGGTTTTGGATGGTTTCTGCTTCAATTGTTTTGCATGAGGACAGAATACCCTCCCAGAGCTGTTGCTTAGATGTGAACTGCCTCCCGCCATCATAGACACTCCTTTTAATGATGCTCCAAAGGTTCTGAATGGGGTAGAGGTCAGGGGAGCATGGGGGTCACACCATAAGTTTGTCCCCTTTTATGCCCATATCAGCCAGAGATGCAGATGTTTTATGTGCAGCATGAGATGGTGCATTATCATGCAGAACAATGATCTTGCTGTGAAATACACGGTTCTTCTTCTTGAACCATGGCAGGAAGTGCTGTTTGAGAAAATCCACATACATTATGGAGTTCATCTTTAGCGCCTTCAGGGATCCTAAAGGGGCCGACAATCTCTCTCCCCATGATTCCAGCCCAAAACATTACTCCACCTCCTCCTTGTTGGCGCTGTAGCCGTGTTTGCGTGGGGTGTCCATCAACCAGCCATCCTCCACTCCATCCATCTGGACCATCGAGCGCTGCACGGCACTCATCCGTGAACAAAACAGTTTTGAAATCAGTCTTCATGTAATGTTTGGCCCACTGGAGCCGTTTCTGCTTGTGTGAAGTGGATAGAGGAGGTCGACAGGATGGCGCATGCACAGCTGCAAACCTCTGAAGGACCCTGCATCTTGTTGTTCGGGGGACGTTGGAGGCACAAGCAGCTTCAAAAACTTGTCTGCTGCTATGACAAGGCTTTTTTGCCGCTGCTCTTTCAACCTGACGTAATTGCCTGTAGGAAAGAGTCCTCAATTTGCCCTTATCAGCACGCACACGTGTGTACTGTGAATCAGCTACATACTTCTTGATTGCCAAGACACTTCATCCTAATCATCGCACAATGTTGATTGTAGTCATGCCTTGACCTAAACACTCCACAATTTGTTGCTTCTCAGCAGCCGACACATCCTTTTTCTTTCCCATTTTGGCAGAAAATGTAGGCTGCTTAATAATGTGAGAGAGCCTTCTTAAGTAGTCTTGCCTTTCATTCGACACACCTGCCAAACTAATTAGCACAGGTGTCTGCAATTGCTTACAGTGATATAAAGAGCCCTGACACACATCACCATCAATGAGTTTAACTGACAAACAAACAAATTCTTCCCTTATCACTCCTAAACACTTTTTGTATAATAATTTGGAACGCAGTGTACATGTGCTTTTCCACAAAACACCAGTGGTTCACATAGTGAATCTTACAGTTCTAACTTGCCAACCGTGGTCTGTATGGAGTTGTTCAATAAAGGGCCCAAAATTAAGATAACATAGATGGGAGAGGTCTCTATGAATAGGAATTCCTAAGTATTTGATACCCTGTGAGGGCCAGGCAAAGGGAAAGTTGGACTGGATGGAATCCTATATGGATTTGGGGAGGGAGACATCGAGGGCCTCAGACTTCGCTGCATTGATTTTAAAATTTTACCATGTAACAAAGTGATCTATTTCAGCCATAACAGCATGGATGGATATATGTGATTGAGTGATATATACTAGGACATCATCAGCAAATAGAGAGCACTTGTACTCGGTGCCTCCCACCTCAATCCACCTAATATTGGGGTTATGGCGAATTGATGAGAGCAGGTGCTCCGTCACTAGGATGTATAAGAGAGGGGACAGAGGACATCACTGCCTTGTCCCATTGGTGATTGTGAAAGGTGATGAAAATGTTCTGACGCACCCCCTGGGCCTTGGGACACCCGGAGCCGGACCCTTTTTGGTGGATGCTGGTGGTTGTAGTCTTCGTGGCGGCGATCCGGTTCCGTGGCTCAGGGCGGTCAAACCAGTGGCGGAACTATTTATGTGGTTTTCATGTTTAAATGTCCGACTACGCCACCCGTGGATTGCGGTCAGAGTGAACCGCCGCTACAGGGCAGACCACTGAGGCTGGTGTTGTGGGTGCAGCAGAGCGTAGCATAACTCCCCACGGGAGGAGTATAGCCTCAGGGCAGTGTATGCGGAGGATGGGGGTGATGGTGCAGGGCAGCAGCAGTAACGACACGGAGTCAGTGATGCAGTTCAGGGCCTTTACTCACAGTTCTTATTATCCAGACCACGTCTGCAGGTAACGGCTGCCCACGTCGTACTGTGCTCACCAGGTGAGGGGCTCAGACAACTCCCAGATAACTTTGGAGCACTTCACAGGACCCCCTTTGTGTGTCCTTTGTCTGGCCTTTCTTACCAACACTTCTGTCCGGCTGCCTCGGGCCTCCTCTTGGTAAACTTGGCGCCAGTTTCCCTGACCCTATGTGGTGCCTTCCTAGCGGGTGTAGCGAGGGGCTGCGCCACATAAAATGTCAGAGCCTCCGGTTTCTAGCTGAGGGTCGTTTCCTGCCTCCACTAGTTCGGGGACCGGTCTCCCCCTTTGGCCTGACCCCTCCACGCAGGTGGATTCGGGCGTGCGGTGGCGACTCGCCCGTCCGCACCCCTGGGATCCCTTCATTCCTCGTTCCTGGAGCCTTCTCCGCTCCTCTTCCTTCCTTCTCCCTCTTCCAGGCCTGGGCCTCTGTTACTAGGCCCACCTCCGGAGCAGAGCTCATGCAGAGCCCCTGCTCCCTGCCACTTCTGCTCAGACTTCTCTGCACTGAACTAAGATGGTGCCCACCTTTTATACTCCCTTCTCAATGCACCCAGGAACTGCTTCCTCCCTGCTCCTGCACTACAGGGTTCCCCTTCCTCAGTGTTCCCTCCCCCCACTCCAGCCAGGGACAGGGACTGTCGTGCCCATCTCAGGGGCATATTGGTCGCCCTGCCCCACGGCAATGTGGTGTAAAGCATGCAGGTGTCGGGTCCTGATCCACACTCCATCCTTACCTGAGAGTGAGATATCACACCTCTGGGTGAGGTGCAATACGTCTTTAGCAACCGAGCCCTCAGGGTGCTACAGTTCCATTTATCTTCAGCCTAGGTGACGTATTGCGATACAGGGCCGTGATTTTGGCTATAAAAGGGTCCCCTAGACCCCTACCCCAAGCTTTTTAAGAGAATCATATATGGCGTGCCAGGAGACTCTATGGAATGCTTTCTCAGCATCCAACGAGAGTATCTAATTACAAATTTTTAACTGCATCTAGCCCAGGAAATACTTTGTGCCTAGTAGCAGTGTCTGCTAGTAAGCGGATTATCCCGGCTGTTAAGCAAGCTGCACCACCTGTAGTTTAGACACTTAATTTTTTCAAAGGAAATGCTTCGGGACCATGGGATACTTAGTGAAGAGCATCAGGAGGCACCCCAAGGCATAGGGGCTGGGACTGGCAGTAGGATGCCTTGCGGTGGACAGCCGAGCTCGATCCTTATAAAAGCTTTTTAACTGCAGCAGCTTTAGTGGACGCTACTGGAGCTGGAATTACCGCGGCTGCTGGCATGAGACTTGCCCTCCAATAGATCCTTGTAAATGGATTTAAAGTGTATTCATTCAAATTAGAGAGACAATTTAAATTAAAAAGCTTAGAGCTGCCTCCACCACAGGGGGGCTCGCTCGACCCACCAGCGGACAGGCACCAGTATTGGGAGAGGGGGGCTGGCCGTCAGGGTTCACCGCGGCTCTGGCACAAACCCGGCGACACGGAGGTGGCACGGGCAGGAGCGGACTGGCCGTGTCGGCTTCTCACTTTTTGGATTTTAGAAGGGCATGACATGCCTATATCTGTGTCTCCCCCTCCTTTTACTCCTCCACCTCTTTTATTTTCGCATGACTATATGTACTTGTCACTTTTCCATGTGTTAGTTATGTCTTCTGAGCAGTTTGTCAGCTTTTGGACACCTTTGAAGGTGTTTTCTATGTGTTTCTATGTGTTTTTGTTTGCCTGCCATTGGTTTTAACGGTGTTCGAAGGTGTTCGACGAACAGTTCGACGAACAGTTCGGCGAACACACGGGTGTTCGACGAACCGAACCGAACTCAAACACTACGGGGGTGGCTCAACACTACTGATAACATGCTGCAATGTGCTTCGGGATGCAAAAAAAAACTCACAATAACATCAGCAGAAATTCAGGACTCTCTGAAAACTAGCAGTGTGGCTGTTTCAAGATGCACAATAAGGAGGCACTTGAAGAAAAATGGGCTGCATGGTCCAGCCGTCAGAAGAAAGCCATTACTGTGCAAATGCCGCAAAGTATCTCGCCTACAATACGCCAAACAGCACAGAGACAAGCCTCAAAACTTCTGGAACAAGGTAATTTGGAGTGATGAGGCCAAAATTTTACTATTGGACCACAACCATAAACGTTACATTTGGAGAGATGTCAACAAGGCCTATTATGAAAGGAACACCATTCCTACTATAAAGCACGGAGGTGGATCACTGATGTTTTGGGGATGTGTGAGCTACAAAGGCACAGGAAACTTGGTACAAGTTGAAGGAAAGATGAATGCGGCACGTTATCAGCAAATACTGGAGGCAAATTTGCACTCATCAGCCCGGAAACTGCATACTTGGACGTTCCAACATGACAACGATCCAGGTAGTTCAGTTAAATGGTTCACTTCGTCACATTGCCTGCATTTCCAAATGCCAAGACACTTGCTCAGGGGTTCATAAATGAGGTTGTGAAGCTTCACGGGGTTACCTCCGATGTGGAGTCAGATCTGGGGACCCAGTTTGTTTCCATGTTTTGGAAGGCAGTCTGTTCTCGATTGGGGGTACAGCTGTCCTTTTCCTCTGCCTTCCACCCTGGAGAATTTGGAGACCTACCTCACGTGTTTTGTCTCCAAAAATCAGGAGGATTGGGCATCCTACTTACCGCTGGCAGAAATTTGCCATTAATAATCATCGGCAAGAATCCATTGGCAGGTCACCGTTTTTCAGTGCATACGGTTATCACCCACAGTTTGGTATCTTTAGTGGGGAGGAGCTTCAGGAGTTCCTGAGGAGGAAAGGTTTGATTTGTCGCTCTCCTCAGTATGGCAGTGTGTTCTGAGTAATTTAAAGATCATGGAAGACAGGTAAGACTGACAGAAAACGCTTGCCAGGTCCCAACCTGACTGTGAATGACTTTGTGTGGTTGTCTACCAGGAATATAAGATTGAAAGTTTCTTCTTGGAAGCTGGCACCTAGCTTTATTGTTCCCTATAAAATAACCACCATCATTAACCCAGCAGCGTTTCATCTTGAACTTCCTAAGGCCCTTAAGGCACACAATGTGTTCCACAGGTCCTTACTCAAAAAGTATATGGAACCCCTTGAGCCCTCACCTCTACCATCGCTCACAGATTTCCAGATTTTGAGGATTGTAGATTCTCATCTCCAATGTCGTTCTCTACAATACTTGGTGCACTGAAAAGGCTATGGTCCAGAGGAGAGGATGTGGGTTTCAGCATCAGAGGTGAACTCTCACAGATTGGTTCACTCATTCCACATCTCTTTTCCTGAGAAACCCGGTCCTGAGTGTCCGGAGGCCACTTGTAGAGGGGGTTACTGTCTCAGGTGTATTAGAGGAGACAGACAGTCGCCCTGCAGTTGGTTGCAGGAGATCTCTGCCTTTGGCATTACAGACATCTTCATAGATGAGAGGCTGTCTCTAGGACCTAGCGACTACCTCCCTCTGGTTAATTGGCTCTCTGGCCTGGGTGTATAAATGTCTGGTGTGACTGAGAGGAAGGTGCCGGCTATATTCGTTTCTACTTGTGAGGCTTAGCAAGAGCAGTACTTCGTCCTCCCTGGAGCTTGAGGCCGTATGCACATTTGGAGTCGTCTAAAGCTAAGCAATTTCCCCCTGTTTGTCAACCCTTGTTGTCTATAGAGTTTAGTGGAGATCCCCTAATGCTCATCTCCTCCCATCCCTAGCCTTAGACATACGCCAGGGAAAGTCAGGGCGAGGCACGCGTGGGGCGATTGCTGAAGAGGCAAAATAGGGACAGTAGTGGAGACAAGGTGACACTATACCAGATTAAGAGGTCTCCACTTCCCCCTTTCCCTAGTGTCTGGGCTTCCTTTCCCTCTTCCCTCTGTGTTGCACTAAGTCTTTCCCATACCTGGCGTGACAAGAGATGAGCGAACCTCTCAAGGTTCAATTTGTTTCAGATCGGCGAACTTCCTGATGTTTTACGAGCAATTCGTCAAACAATTTGATGAACATATCCGAATCCCATTGCATTCAATGGGAGGCAAAATCAAACACATACACAACACCTTCAAAGGGGCTCAAAAGCTGCCAAAACAGCTCAAATTTAGGGCAGACACCAGGAAAAATGGCATCAATTGAACCACAGTACAAATAGTAAAATTATTATTATTATTTATTATTATAGTGCCGTTTATTCCATGGCACTTTACATATGAAAAGGGGCCACCGACTGGTACAGGAGGAGAGAGGACCCTGCCTGCAAGGGCTCACAAACAATCTACCAAGGATGGGTGAGGATATAGTAGGTGAGGTTAGAGCTGGTCGTGGTATGGTGGAGCGAGGGTTACTGCACCTTGAACGCTTGTCAGAAGAGGTGGGTCTTCAGATTCCTTTTGAAGGTTTCCATGGTAGGCGAGAATCTGATGTGTTGGGGTAGAGAGTTCCAGAGTAGGGGAGATGCATGGGACAAATCTTGTATGCGATTGTGGGAAGAGAAGCTAAGAGGGAAGTAGAGAAGGAGATCTTGTGAGGATTAAAGGTTGCGCACAGGTAAGTACCAGGAGACTAGGTCACAGGTGTATGGAGGAGACAGGTTTTGGATGGCTTTGTATGCCAAAGTTAGGGTTTTCAACTGGATTCTCTGGGCAACAGGGAGCTATTGCATGCATTGACAGAGGGGAAAAGCCAGTGAATAGCGGGGTGATAGGTGGATTAGTCAACCAGCAGAGTTTAGGATAGATTAGAGGGGTGTGAGAGTGCTAGAAAGGAGGCCACAGAGCAGGCGGTTGCAGTAGTCAAGGTGGAAGAAGATGAGGGTGTGCACTAGTATTGTTGCCGACTATAGTTGAGGAATGTGTGGATCCCGGAGATATTTTGGAGTTGGAGTCGGCAGGAAGTGGAAAGGGCTTGGATCTCAGGTTTGAAGGACAGATTAGAGTCAAGTTTGTGGGACTGTGGAGAGTGGGCAGCCATTGACTTTGATGGATAGATCAGTTGGGGGGGTTGAATGACATGGTGGAAAGATGATGAATTCAGTGATACTGATGAGACTCAGATACCTGAGGTGCACGCAGACTGTACTGTGTTGTCAGGGCATGGAGTGGGAGAACAGATAGGATGACGATGAGGTTGTAGATCCCACTTGATGTGAACCCCGTGGCATGCAGCTGAGCAGCTCAGCAGAGGAAGTGGAGAAAGAGGAGGAAGATGAGGAGGCTATGTTGCGGCTTCCCGCACAGACACTGAGTGATGCAACCAGGACAAGCACTGCATCCACAGTCACAACTTTGGCTGTGGCCAGCAGCGGTCGCAGGTCTGCAGTTCACAGGGGCATCAAAGGTTGCCTAGCCTAGGTCTTTTAGGAGACCGAAAAGGATGACACTCAAGTTATCTGCCAATTTTGTTAAAAACAACTGAATAGAGGCAAAAATTGCAATAATTTGATTACTACATGCATGAACTGGCACATGCGCAATAAACATGCGTTAGACTGGTAATCTCACTGCGCTAAAATGTAGAATAGGCCTCCACCGGCCTCATCCACTTGCTTACCCGCTACAGTCGGGGTGAGTGAGAGTCCATCAGCTGTTATGGAAGTGGACCTGCCTGCTGTTTTTGAATGATCTCAGACACCAAGCACACCACATCTTTCTCAATCCACCATAACATCTCCGCCTGCACCTCTCACAGTCCAGCAGTTTGTTGTGTTCACCATACTCCACCCTCCTTCAGCACAGCAGCCAGCCCTCGTTCCCACATTTGTGGTCACGTAAAAGATTGTTTCCTCCTACACATGCCAAAACAAAAAGCTTGAATTTCATCATTAGCTGTAACGGAAGCTGACATGCCTGCTGTGTTTGTTTAACCGATCACACCACATGTTTCTGAAACCACCATAATAACTGAGCCTGCACCTCATTCACAGTCCACCAGTTTGTCGGTTTCACCGTACTCCACTCTCACAGCACTGCAGCCAGCCCTCGGTCCCGCAGTTGTGGTCACGTAATAGATTGTTTCATCCTACACATGAGAAAGCTAAGAGGTTGAACTCCACCATCTCCAATCTGTTGGCCATGCAAATGCTGCCTTTCCGCCTGGTGGATATAGATGCTTTCCGAAAGCTGATGGCAGTCGCAATCTCCCAGTACCAGTTTCCCAGTCACCATTAATTCTCTAGGAAAGATGTGTCTGTGCTATACCAGCATGCTGCAGCCAACATCACCTGTTCCTTGAAAAAATATATGTCTGACAGGGTGCATTTCACCATGGACACCTGTATAAGCATGGCAAGGGGCATTACATCTCGCTGACTGGTTACTGCATGACTCTGGTGGCTATGGGGGCAGGCGGGAAATGGGCTGCTCCACAAGTTTTGGAATCCCCAAGGCTGGCAGAGAGCTTGAAGATAGAAAACTAAATCACTACCCACCAGAAGATGGAGAACTAAACTAATAGACAACAGGAGTTGGAGAACTAAACTACTAAACAGTTAGGGTTGTAAAGCTAAACCACTACACACTAGTAGATGGAGAATAGAGATGAGTGGTGTTCGACTAGAACTGTTCGCCAATCTCAAATTCGAGCTGTTTTGGGCGGTGTTCGAGTCGTTCGACGAACGCGAACGATTTGCAAAAAAATCGGCTGTTCGAGGTTATGTTCGATAACTGTTCGTGCACCAAAAGCGTGTCCTGCATGTCTGGCGCTATTTAGAGCACTAATCATGCAGGGATTGTCTGCCACTCACTGTAATGCCACAGCCATGGGGGTTGTGGCATTACAGTGGCTGCCCAAATCGATGGGAACAGTGCTCACAGTGAAACAAGAAAAGCCGGCAATTCAGCAGCGGCATACACCGGTAACCGACAATTTAGAACCGAAAGAATAGAGTATCACACATAGATTAGATAGATAGAAACATGTCAGTCACATATATAAGAAGTACAGTGACAGTGTTGGTTACTGTACTTGTCATTTAGTGTAAAGGATTTATTAAAAAAATATTAGTGTTTTCATGCACCATCTCTTTAAAAAAGCCGGCCGGCAATTCAGCATCGGTACCCGACAATTTATAACAGAAAGAATAGAGCATCACACATAGGTTAGATAGATAGAAACATGTCAATCACATATATAAGAAGTACAGTGATAGTGTTGATTACTGTACTTGTCATTTAGTGTTAAAATAAAGGATTTATTTAAAAAAAAATTGGCGTGGGGTTCCCCGTAATTTTAGTCTCTAGCGGAGGTTAAGCAGATGGCTGGGGCAGATGTTTGAAGCCTGGGAAGGGGGTAATACCCATGGAGCTTCCCAGGCTACTAATATCAGCCCCCAGCTGAATACCTAGCCTTTACTAGCTATTAAAATGGGGGACCCCTAAAAAAATGACGTGGGGTCCCCCCTATTTTAATAGCTAGCAAAGGCTAGGCAGACAGCTGGGGGCTGATATTAATAGCCCAGGAAGGGTGCCATGAATATTGGCCCCCTCCCAGGCTAGAAACACCAGCCGTCAGCCGCCCCAGAAATGGCGCATCCATAGGATGCGCCAATTCTGGCACTTAGCCTCGCTCTTCCCACTGCCCTGTAGCGGTGGCAGTGGGGTAATAGGGTTGGGGTTGATGTCAGCTTATAATGCCAGCTGACATCAAGCCCAGGTTAGTAATGGAGAGGCGTCTATAAGACACCCCCATTACTAACCCCATAGTCAAAGTTGCAAAAAAACATAAACACCCAGAATAAAGTCTTTTAATTGAAATAAAGACACAATTCTTTATTGTTCTAAATTAAACCATACTTACCATCACGCCCATTCCAGCTGAAGCCAACGATCTCCTGCAATAAAAGTAAAATAATAAAGCAACATCATCCTTACCTTTCCATGGTTCCCACGACAGCTTCAGCTCTGCTACATTCACATGACAGGCTGGACCGCAGCAGAATGCTGCCATCCAGCTTGGCATGCCGCAGACACTGAGAAGCGCAGGCATGCTTGCGCTCCTCAGTGTCTGGCTGTGACGGCATCCAGATGAGCCGAGTTCATGTCCAATGAACTCAGCTCACCTCATGCACGTCACTGACAGCATGGGAAAATTCTCCTGCGAATGCAGTGAGTGCAGGAGAATTTTCCCACGCTGTCAGTGGCGTGCATGAGGTGAGCTCATGTCCAATGAACTCGGCTCACCTCATGCACGTCACTGACAGCGTGGGAAAATTCTCCTGCGAATGCAGTGAGTGCCGGAAAATTTTCCCACGCTGTCAGTGACATGCATGAGGTGAGCTCATGTCCAATGAACTCAGCTCACCTCATGCACGTCACTGACAGCGTGGGAAAATTCTCAGCGCTCAGTGCTTGAGCAGGAGAATTCTCCCACGCTGGGATGGCATTGAGATGACTGGCTGGATCATAGCTGAGCGCTGCCATCCAGCATGCCATCATTCATAGACACTGCAGAGCGCAGGCAAAAACATTAGCAGCAGCAGTGTAAATGGCAGAAGCAATTTCTGTGAGTCATTTCACACATTTTTTAGACCAGCCCGTGCACCAGTGAAGAGTGAAGTGTAGACTGCCTAACTTTCATCAAGATGAACAAGTCATGGATCTCCAATGACTTTTGAACCCCAGTCGCAGACTGGGCAGACTAGGCGATGGTGTAGTTTTTAGTGTGCTGCATTGATCTTGCGTTATTGCAGTCTGCGACACCTTTGTCGTGGCTTCTGTGCCTGTTGTTGCTAGTGCTGCTGATGTTACTAAAATGTTTTCAGAATGTGGACACTCAAAGTTGGGTCTCCATCTGGTGGGTTGCCTGTAGTGGAAGGGGTGTCAAAGCCTCATTATACTATTTCTACTCTGGGAAAATTGATGATGTCTGTCACTATATAAGTGTGTTAAATATAGTTATTCTTGTATATTTTCATAGAGCACTTCTTATCAGATGCGATTGTTCAAAGAATATATCATGATATTCTTATAGAAAAACGTAGCGGTTTATTCTTGGATTGTCCATTAAAAGGAATAATTGCAGTAGTTACATAAAATAGGTGAAATAGTTACAAAGTGATTGTCTATTTGTCCATAATTAGCTTATTAGTTGAGATTCACCCATCTTTTCCTGGGATCCTGAATGGTAGGTTGTCTCTGTCCAGCACGTGTCAGGGCCTACATGTCATCTGCTTCCTCCATACGTAGATACTCCATCTGGTGTCGTGTGTCCAAGAGAGCCCCATCCCTTTGACTTACATGGGTTATATACACCCCTCATAGCACCTGTTCATCATATATGGCAGTAACTTACACTAAGTTAAAAAAACAAGAATAGCACATTGCAAAAACACTAGCACGAGGCTGGTACAATCTTATGCAATGTATGGATGCAGAATTCAGAATTAAAAATAAAAATTTATGTCCATAATTAATATTTAACATTTAAGTGTGTAAAATAAATAAATAAAAATTGATGCCACTTTAGTGTTATCTGCCCACATTTTGGTCTCCAAGGTGGGTCTCCTTTATGTGTATTGCCTGAATTTGGCAGAGCTCTCAGAGGACCAGGACTACACCTGTCACTCACCCACCAGTTACTGATCAAAGTTTGAGCTAGAATTGCTGCTCCAAGCCCTGTCCAACGCTGAAATGTGGCCTGGTTTCTGGACCAAGCTTTTAGCACAAAGAATTTAGATTGTGAAATTTGGACTCCTGGCTGGAGCACAATACTAGCACAAAATAATTTAAAAGCTGAAATGTGGCATGGTTTCTGTAGCACGGTAGTGACAGAAAAAACAAAGATTTTCTAATGTGGAGCCATGGATAGAGCAGAATCTCATCGTAAAACAATTACAAGCTCAGATGTGGCCTGGTTAATAATATCAGCACCAAAGAATTTAAAATATCAAATGTGGAATGGTTTCTGTAGCACAGTAGTAGCATCAAATATTGAGATTTAGTAATGGGAACTCCTGGATGGAGCAGAATATCAGCAACAAATAATTAAAAGCTCAAATATGGCATGGTTTCTGTAGCACGGTAATAACAGAACAAATTAAGGTTTTATAATGTGAACCCCTGGACGAAGCAGAATATCAACAGCAAAGAATTAAAAGCTGAAATGTGTCCTGCTTTATGTAGCACAGTAGTAAGACAGCAAAGTTACATTTTATCATGTGAACCCCTGTATGTAGAAGAATATTAGCACCAAAGAATTAAAAGCTCAAATGCGGCCTAGTTTGTGCAGCACAGTAGTAGCATCAAATATTGAGATTTAGTAATGGGAACTCCTGGATGGAGCAGAATATCAGCACCAAATAATTAAAAGCTCAAATATGGCATGGTTTCTGTAGCACGGTAATAACAGAACAAATTAAGGTTTTATAATGTGAACCCCTGGACGAAGCAGAATATCAACAGCAAAGAATTAAAAGCTGAAATGTGTCCTGCTTTATGTAGCATGGTAGTAAGTCAACAAAGTTAAATTTTATCATGTGAACCCCTGTATGGAGAACAATATCAACACCAAAAAATTATAAGCTGAAACGTGTCCTGCTTTATATAGCATAGTAGTAAGAAAACAAAGTTAGATTTTATCATGTGAACCTCTGTATGTAAAAGAATATCAGCACCAAAGAATTACATGCTCAAATGTGGCCTAGTTTGTGTAGCATAGTAGTAGCATCAAATATTGAGATTTAGTAATGGGAACTTCTGGATGGAGCAGAATATCAGCACTAAAGAATTAAAAGCTCAAATATGGCATGGTTTCTGTAGCATGGTAATAACAGAACAAATTAAGATTTTATAATGTGAACCCCTGGATGAAGCAGAATATCAGCAGCAAAGAATTAAAAGCTGAAATGTGGCCTGCTTTATGT
The DNA here is from genome assembly GCF_046119375.1 of Phyllobates terribilis. Taxonomy (NCBI): domain Eukaryota; kingdom Metazoa; phylum Chordata; class Amphibia; order Anura; family Dendrobatidae; genus Phyllobates; species Phyllobates terribilis. Next base: position 40,785,208 of record NW_027362770.1, on the reverse strand, counting down.
AGCACGGTAGTAAGTCAACAAAGTTAGATTTTATCATGTGAACCCCTGTATGGAGAACAATATCAACACCAAAAAATTACAAGCTGAAACGTGTCCTGCTTAATATAGCACAGTAGAAAGAAAACAAAGTTAGATTTTATCATGTGAATCCCTGTATGGAGAACAATATCAGCACCAAAAAATTACAAGCGGAGATGTGGCCTGTTGTACGTATCACGTTAGTAACAGAAGAAATTAGATTTTTTTTACTGCGGACGAGCTCTGGATACAGCTGAATTTCAGGAGCCCCAACCAAGTATTGAGTGCATTTACTGAATATACATTTCAGTAGGCCAACATTTCAGATTTTAAAATCATTTTTCAAGCTGTTGTTATAAAGTATTCTAATTTACTGAGATGACTTGTGTTTTCATTGACTGTAAGCCATAATTATCAACATTAACAGAAATAAACACTTGAAATAGATCACTCTGTTTGTAATGACTCTATATAATATATGAGTTTCACTTTTTGTATTGAAGAACTGAAATAAATTAGCTTTTTGATGATATTCTAATTTTGTGAGATGCACCTATGTATTAGTTGAGCTGGACTGGTGGGTTTTGAATTTGTCTGTATGTGCTGGACTTATTTTGATTTCCTCTATATGTAGCTCCAGTAGTGTACAATAAATGTACAATACAGCTGTTGCAGTTAAAAAGCTCATACTTAGACCTTGGAATCAAGCTGGCGGTCTGCCTCAAGGTGTGCTACCACCAATTCCAGTCCCTTTGCTTTGGGGTGCCTCACCGATTGTTTTGACCGAGTGTCCTGGGGGCACAAAGCATTTACTTTCAAACAGTTAGAGACATGCCTGAATTCTCCAGCTAGAAATAATAGAATAGGACTCAGGTTCTATTTTATTGGTTGTCGGAACTGGGGGCCATGATTTACAAGGATGGCCAGGGGCATTCGTCTAGGGGTGAATCTCTTAGACCAGAGCAAGACATACCAAAGCAAAAGCATTTGCCAAGAATGTTTTCATTAATCAAGATCAAAAGCTGGAGGTTTGAAGATGATCAGATACCGTTGTAGTTCCAACCATAAATTATGCCAACTGGTGGTACAGTTGTGCTTAAAAGTTTACATACCCCGGCAAAATTTTTGCTTTTTTGTCCTTGTTTCAGAGAATATGAATGATAACAACAAAACTTTTTCTCCACTCATGGTTATTGGTTGGGTGAAGTAATTTATTGTCAAACTACTTTTCTCTTTTTAAATCTTAATGACAACCAAAAACGTCCAAATCACCCTGATCAAAAGTTCACATATCCTGGTGATTTTGGCCTGATAACATGCTCAGAATTTGACACAAATGGGTTTGAATGGCTACTAAAGGTAACATCCTCACCTGTGACCTGTTTGCTTATAATCAGTGAGTGTGCATAAAAGCTGAGTGAGTTTCTGGGATACAGAATCCAGAGTTTCTTGGATATGACAGGAAAATTGTTCAGGATGCAAGAAAAACCCACAAATAACATCAGCTGAAATTCAGGACTCTCTGAAAACTAGCAGTGTGGCTGTTTCAAGATGCCCAATAAGGAAGCACTTGAAGAAAAATGGGCTGTATGGTTGAGTCACCAGAAGAAAGCCATTACTGCGCAAATGTCACAAAGTATCTCACCTAAAATATGCCAAACAGCACAGAGACAAGCCTAAAAACTTCTGGAACAAGGTAATTTGGAGTGATGAGACCAAAATTTAACTTTTTGGCCACAACCATAAATGTTACATTTGGAGAGAGGTCAACAAGGCCTATGATGAAAGGAACACCATTCCTACTGTAAAGCAAGGAGGTGGATCGCTGATGTTTTGGGGATGTGTGAGATGCAAAGGCACAGGAAACTTGGTAAAAGTTGAAAGAAAGATGAATGCAGCACGTTATCAGCAAATAATGGAGGCATTTTTGCATTCATCAGCCCGGAAGCTGTGCATGGGACGTACTTGGACGTTCCAACATGTCAACCATCCAAAACACAAGGCCAAGTCAACCTGTCACTGGCTACAGCAGAACAAAGTGAAGGTTCTGGAGTGGCCAACTCAGTCTCTTGACCTCAATAACATTGAGCCATTCTGGGGAGATCTCAAGCGTGCAGTTCATGCTAGACAGCCCAGGAATTTACAGGAACTGGAGGCTTTTTGCCAAGAAGAATGGACAGCTTTACCATCTGAGAAAATAAAGAACCTCATCCACAACTAACACAATAGACTTCAAGTTGTCTTGCTGTTAAAGGGGGCAATACACAGTATTAAGAACTGGGGTATGTGAACTTTTTATCAGGGTCATTTGGATGTTTTTGGTTGTCATTAAGATTTAAAAAGAGAAAACACAGTAATTTAACAATAAATGGCTTCACCCAACCAATAACCATGAGTGAAGAAAAAGTTTTTGTTATCATTCATATTCTCTGAAACAAGGCCAAGAAAGGAAAAATTCTGCCGGGATATGTAAACTTTTTAGCACAATTGTATGTGTACACCCATTGCGCCACTTTTGGTAAGCAGAACTAGCGCTGCGGGATGAACCGAACACCTGGTTAAGGCACCCCTGTTACAGATCTTGGTAGTAGTAGCAAATAGTCAATTGAGATCTTTGAAGGCCAAAGTAAAGAAGGGTCCTAAGTGATGCGTGAGTGGCCTCGGCTGAGTCGGTTCAGATCCCCGAACCTGGAGCAGTGGAGGTGGGCATCTTAATGCCTCCCTAATAAACAAGAGGGTGGCGGGTGTGCCCAGAGTAGCACAGTGGTGAAAGGGAATGGTTTTCCCCAAGGGAGTGGCTCACATTTTGGAAAGCTTTGCGGTTCTGGCGGAATACAGTGCGCACTCGTTGACCCTTAAATATCTAGGGGAGTTGGTGTAAATGTTGCACCAGGCCGTTTCCATATCCAGAGCAGGTCTCCAAGGTGTGCAGCTTCTGGCATGTTGAAACATTGTAGGTAAGGGAAGTTGGCAAGTAAAATCCATAACTTTGGGATTAGGAGTGGCTCTAAAGGCTGAGCCTGCCGGGCTGTAGCGCAAATGTGCATGCTGCGATAGGTTGAGACACCTCTGCCTACTCACTCTGAATAACCTCTGGCCTTCCCACAGCTGCCCACTCACATGTCAAGGGTGGATGGGTGAGCTGGGCATGGTCAAGATGGGGGGTCCGTGTGGGCAACCGTGACTCTGGATGTGCACTGGGCCCTTATGGATCACACCAGCTGCGGCATGGGGAATCTCCACTGCACCCTTCCTGCCCCCCCCCCAAGTTTGCTGTGTGACAGCGTAGGGGAAAGAGAACAACATTCATGGGATCAATGGCCAGATGCATGTGGGCCTAATAGCAAAAAAAATCCACCGTAAGGCCACTGGCTCCAGGTCCTGCACCAAATGCACCCATTCCAAACAAAGACCCAGTCTTTTTTGTGGCAGCAGCTGTAGTGGGACACTTCACATGGTTGGGCTGCACCCCCCTACCACCACCACCCACCAGAAATCACCCCATGGTGAGCAATTTTCCTGACTAGGTTTGTCCTTAACGGGGCTAAATTGTTCACCGGCTGGTGCTTAATAGTCAGCCTGCTGAGACCGGTGGAGGTGCTTAGTAGTCAGCCTGCGAAGGCCGGTGTGGTTGCCTAATAGTCATCTGTTGGGGATGGCAGAAGGGGCAAGTGACCATTACCTCTCAAGGCAGAGGAGCAGAAGAGGTGGTCCAGTTGTACAGGCAGAAGATATACTGTAAGGTGTGGTTATGAAATTGAGGTGAATTGGTTTGAGATGGATTTGTCGCCTGACTTCCTTGTTCAGAGAAGGAGACATGGCCCTGAACTTGTCCCAAAACAGTTCCAGAACATTTGGGCAGAAGTTTCCCTGACTCTGAGTTCCAAGGCCAGAGAGGAGGACACAGTTCCAAGTGTGTAAGTCTGTCTGACTTCCAGGAGTGGGGACTGGGAGGTGGCTGCCAAAGTGTAAGAAAACAGTTCCAGAGTGATGAGTCTCAAAGTTCTCTGACCCTGACTACACAAGCAAAGCTGAGCATTTATGAGTTCAATATAAGGAGAAAGGAATAAGCCTCTATCAGACCGTTCTGCATTTTATGACTGTAGAACAAAAGGATTGACAGGATCTATCAGTAGGAGAGAGTTGGGTGGCTCCCATACACATAATATGGTGGGCTAGACCATAGCAAATCATTCATTGGTTTGGCCAACTATAATCTAATATGTGTTGGGGCCTGTAGTTTTGTTATGTTTTAGGGTGCATTCACACTTAACTATTGTCAAATCTTTTCCCAGATCTGCTCTTTCAACATTTGCTTCTGTCACAAGGCATTGCCATATTTATTCTTTGAGCAACACTGGTGATGGAGGAGACAGTAGGATCAGAAGTACAGATTGGCGAACAGTTAAGTTCGGGGTCCATACCGAACACCTACAGTTCAGGCACGGACCCTAAACACGGACTCCTCAGGAAATCAGTGTTACTATTTTTCGGGTTTGGGTTCGGGTGTTTCCCATTGTTACCGCTAGTCACAGTGCTGCGGGGTCACACTGACAAATGTCAGCGTGATCTCGCAGTTTTGACTGTGACCCATGGTAAAAGGCGTACCGTGGGTCACAGGCATCGGCTAATGATGACTCACCCCCTGGGCCGTGGGGCACCCGGAACCGGGCTTCAGTGCAATGTTGGGGGTAGTAGTGGCAACCCGATCCCGTGGCTCAGGGTGGTCAGACCAAATGCTGTGGCAGTCTATTTGTAGGGTTTTGAATGTCCAACTATGCCACCCATGGATTGCGGTCAGGGATGACCACCGCTGCAAGGCAGACTGCTGAGGCTGATGTTGGGATGCAGCACAGGGATAGGATAACTCCCCACGGGAAGAGTGTAGCCTCAGGGCAGTGTAATAGGATGCTGGGGGTGATGGTGCAGGCCGCAATAATAAGGGTTCAGAGTCTGCTTCAAACAGTCCAGGGTCTTTATTGCAGGTATTTCTAATGACCCAACAGGAGTACTGGGTAGGAATGGGCCTGGGTGTCTGAGAACATTCGGGCGAGCCCCATTGGTCAGGGTGAGTGGGTAGGCCTACCGTTCTCTCTCTGCCCTTGCTGACTATCCCCCTTTTCGTAGTGTGATAGCCCACGTCCCTGAGCTGGCCATGTACTACACCTGTATGGCTTGCGACTCGGGCCTTAGGTACCTGTTGCTTCTCCGTGCTGTACCGATCCCTCTGTGTGGCGGAGCCTCCAGGCTTCTCAGGCCAAGGGACCTGAAATCCCTCGCAGGCCGGTTTTCTGCTGCCGGGCTTGCAACCCTGATAGCCTCAGACCCCAGTGTCCGGTTGTGTAGTTCTCTCTCAGCCAGGACCGGCTCTCGTCGCCTCTGTCCCTGGCTTGCTGTTCCTCCTCTGCCTCCCGGACTCCTCAGCTGCTGCTGACCTGTCCCTTTCCTCTGGGAACCCTTCTGGATGCTTCAGAAGTGGGTCCTGGTCTCTCTAACCCTGCCCTCAATTCCAGAATTTATAGGGGCAGCCTGTTCCCCCTACTGGCCTGGGACAGGAGGTGCTGCATGCTAATGGTCCCTGACCAGGGAACCTCCCTCCTGCTCTCAGACCCAGCCTTTAATATTTTTGGCATCCAGGCCTGGGGTGACACATTCCCCCCTAGTAAATTTTAGTACTCCGGGACTAAACAAGAAACACAAATACAGGGTATAAATGCATGACCATAAACACAACAGGGAAAGAAATAACAAACAACACCACATATTGAGTTCTTTAGGTCACAGTGTGGTCTGTGACCGGGTGTCCATATCACCAACAAAAGGAGAGGGTCACAGTATGATCCGTGACCAGGTGTCCATTTCACCAACACAACGGGAGCCTTAACCAGGTGGGGGTCTGTCCTTGTCACGAGTCCTTGACAGTCTTTATTCATTCCTTTGGTTAGGCTTCGAACATATTTACAAGGAAGTCCCGGTTACTCAAAGTTCATAACCAGTTAGTCCATATATGTAGAAAAACTGGAGAAACATTATTAATAACCAGGGTACAAACATAACACATTAAATATATACATTATGCATTTAGATCTTCCAGCGAGTTGGTATTTGACCCCTAGTGCTCCTGGTTGACCTCCGTAGCCCACTGTCTGGTGGTGGTCTAACCTGGGTTTCCCCACTTGTATTAAGGGTACAGTTACTAGCTGGGTTTACAAGCAGGGCAGACAGCTGTCTGTGGGCTCTTTGGCTTACCGCAGGCATGGCAGGCTCACTGACAGCAGAGGGTTGACTCTCCTGGGCAGCTGGCAAGGGTTCTTCTGCCTCTTGGGCTGCTTGTTCTTCTTGTTCTTCCTGCTCTCCTGTAGGCTCCTGCTGGGTAGGTTGAAAGAAGTGTAGGATAGGTACCACTATCGCGTCATTTATCCGAGTCCAGGTCCGGGGGAACTCTCCGAGAACTGTGCTGATCATTTCTCCCTTGTCCTCTGCGGGTTCAAGGTCATCTTGATCTTCACTTGGACTCTGTAGCTGCTCGGGGCAGCGTTTTAGGTGGTCTCTGGAGATGGTGCTAGTGGGTTCTCCTCCATCCTTGGTAATCACACATACCTTCGGTTTGTTGTGGTCGGACTGCAGTACTGTGTACAGGTCTCTCTCCCACTGGTCGTCCAGCTTGTGAAGCCTTCTCTTCCGCTTTAGGACCTGCTCACCAGGTTCCAGGGGACCAGCAGGGGCATGTTGGTTGAAGAGCCTCTCTTGCTTTTCTCTCGCTTGAGCCAGACTCCTCTCCACACTCTCCTGTACCTTCTTGTACTGTAGCCGCCGTTCCGTATCCCAGTCCCCGTGTGGGGAGGTGTCCTCGGGTGTCAGGACTCCCATCTCCAGGTCTATTGGCAGCTTACCTATTCTTGCGCGCATCAGGTAAGCCGGGGTGCAATTTGTAGCATTCACCGGGATATGGTTGTACAAGTCAATCAGGTCTGGCAGCTTCTCCGGCCACAGGCTGCGTTCTTCCAGGGGCAACGTCTTGAGGAGATCAATGACGATATTGTTCATTTTCTTACACAGCCCGTTGGTTTGCGGGTGGTAAGGCGTTGTCCGAATCTTCCTACAGCCGTAGAGGTTGCAGAACTCCTGGAAGACTTCCGCCTCAAACGCTGGACCTTGATCTGTCAAGACCTGTTCCGGATACCCGTGTGGATGGCAGAAGTGTTGCTGGAAGGCTCTGGCCGCTGTTTGGGCAGTCAGGTCTTTAACAGGGACCACCACCAGGAACCGGGAGTAATGGTCCACAATCGTGAGGGCATAGATGTTGCCGGACCGGCTTGAAGCCAACTTCCCATTGGCCAGAGCTACTAGCTCAAGAGGCTGCCTGGTGACGATGGGCCTCAAGGGTGTCTTCCGGCTGGTACGGTCCTTCCTTCTGAGGTGGCATGGGCCGCTGTCCCTGCTCCACTTCTCTATGGCCCCTCTCATACCGATCCAGTAGAACCGCTCTCTCAGTAGGAACTCCAGTTTCTTCCACCCGAAGTGTCCCGCTCTGTCATGGTAGGCCTCCAGGACCATTGCTGCATCTCACCTTGGGACCACTACCTGCCAGGTCAGCTCGTGCGTCCGGTGGTTGACAAGCCTTCTGCACAGCTTACCTTCGTAGAGGAATAGTTTGCTTTTCTCCTTCCATAACTGCTTGGCTTCCTCTGGAGCGTCCGGGCCAGGGCTAGCGTCTGCCTGGGTTAACAGGTCTTTCACCAGGCGAACTGCAGGGTCACTATCTTGCGTTTCTGCCCAGCCGTGGTGGGGTAAGGGGTTGAACATGACGGTGGTTAGGTCTTTGTCTCTTACCCGGTGAGAATACTGAGTGGCCCCATACCGGTGGAACGCAGGGAGCTCTACTTCCTCCAGCTCTTCCGAGTCTTCTTCTCCTTCAGGTAGGTGGGGCATTCTTGATAGGGCGTCTGCGTTGGCGTTGGTCCTGCCTGCCTGGTACTTGATTGTGAAGTCATAATTGGATAGCCGGGCCATCCACCGCTGTTCTAGGGCACCTAGTCTTGCATTGTCCACGTGTGTCAGCGGGTTGTTGTCCGTGTTCACAGTGAACTTTGCGGAGGCCAGGTAATGCTTAAACCGTTCCGTGACGGTCCACACCACTGCCAAGAATTCTAGCTTGAAGGAGCTGTAATTCTCCGGGTTTCTTTCAGTGGGCCACAGCTTCCGGCTGGCGTACGCGATTACCCTTTCTCTGCCCTGCTGGTTCTGTGACAGTACGGCTCCCAGCCCCACATTGCTGGCGTCTGTGTGGAGGATAAAAGGCTGGCCATAATCTGGGAAGTCCAGGATCTCATCCCCCTGTGAGGGCCATCTTCAACTGGCGGAAGGACTCCTCTTCCGGCTTGTCCCACTTGAAGGGTGGCTTGTGACTTCTGGATTTAGACTGGCCTATCAGGAGGTCCTGCATTGGAGCTGCCATCTTTGTGAACCCGGGGATGAACCTTCGGTAGTAGCCTACGAACCCGAGGAATTGCCTCACTTCTTTGATGTTAGAGGGGCTTGGCCAGCTCTTGATGGCTGTAACTTTGTCAGGGTTGGGGGCTACTCCCTCAGCACTCACCACGTGTCCTAGGTACTGGACCTTCAGTTTCAACAGGTGAAACTTTGAGGGTTTCACCTTCAGGCCATAGCCTGCCAGGGCTTCGAACACCTCTGCCAGGTGTTTTAGATGGTCCTCGTAGGTCTTCGAATAGACGATCACGTCGTCCAGGTAAAGTAGGACCGTCTCGAAGTTTCGGTGCCCTAGACAGCATTCCATCAGCCTCTGGAAGGTCCCGGGCGCGTTGCAGAGCCCGAATGGCATACAGTTGAATTCGCTCAATCCCCACCGGTCCCTCTGTGTGGCGGAGCCTCCAGGCTTCTCAGCCAAAGGGACCTAAAATCCCTCGCAGGCCGGTTTTCTGCTGCCGGACTTGCAACCCTGACAGCCTCAGACCCCAGTGTCCGGTTGTGTAGTTCTCTCTCAGCCAGGACCGGCTCTCGTCGCCTTTGTCCCTGGCTTGCTGTTCCTCCTCTGCCTCCCGGACTCCTCAGCTGCTGCTGACCTGTCCCTTTCCTCTGGGAACCCTTCTGGATGCTTCAGAAGTGGGTCCTGGGCTCTCTAACCCTGCCCTCAGTTCCAGCATTTATAGGGGCAGCCTGCTCCCCCTACTGGCCTGGGACAGGAGGTGCTGCATGCTAATGGTCCCTGACCAGGGAACCTCCCTCCTGCTCTCAGACAGAGCCTTTAATATTTGTGGCATCCAGGCCTGGGATGACACATTGACAGTACCGACACTGCGTGAGAATTTTCTCACATGGTGGGGCAGTAAGTGAGATCACCGGAGCTCATCCGCTGATGAACTCCTGTGAACTCTGTCACGGCAGCTCAGCGCTGCACACTGAGGGAGCGATTATGCTCATAGGTGAGTATTATGGTGGTTTATTATTTTTTCTCTTTTATAAGGGATAAGAGCATCGGGAATTAGGTGTAGGTGAGTATAACTGTTTTTTTTTTTATTTCAATATATATTTATTGTAACTTTTTTTTTACTTTGAGCACAGGTGTCAGCTGATGAATACTCCCATCAGCGACACCTGTGCTCGCTGTTAACAGTGACAGCAGGTGTCGGCTGATGGGGGTAGTAGTCTCATTAGCCATCGCCTGTGACCAGGGGTAAGCTTTTTAACACGGAACACAGTCACAGCTGAGGGATCATGCTGACATCTGACAGCATGATCCCGCAGCACTCTGATTGGTGGTAACGATCATACCGCTGATCAGAGCCCTTGTTTCCGCACTGTCACGCAGATGACAGCTTGGGATGTTCGAGCCCACATCCAGATTTGGGTACTGTTCTGGTACCAGAACCCGAACTTTTAATAGATATTCGGGCGAACCCAAACATTCATGGGTCCGCCCATCATTAAACAGAAGTTCCATGCATCACAGGCTCTGTCCAGCCACTTAGATTAGGATGGCCGGGATCTGTAGTGCCATCCAGTCTGGCAGTACATGTGTGTGTGCTGCTCAGCTTGAGTAAACAGGTCTCTACTTACACCAATTGTACAGCACCACACACTATTAAAGCTCTCAGCGTAAATCTGGTAACTACCAAATACATGTAGTTCTTCCTTTGTTTTGCGGCTGTGTCTTGGCTCCTGTTTTACCCTATGTCTTTTATTCTGACCACTTCCCATTTATTGACCACTCTATTGTTTTTTTTATTTTGTATCTTGTCTGCCCTCATGTTTCTGACTCTGTGAGCTTCCCACTCCTGTCAGCCTGCGCTAATCTGCTCTGGGTCATTAACTCAGGGGCCCCAATGTAAATCCAAATCAAGTTTCCTTAAAAACCACCATTTTCAGCAGCATGTCATCCTGTGTAATTAGGACATGTACTCCCGAGAACAAGGACATATCTTGTACTGATCATTATATGTGCATCAGAAACGTGATCGACCTGTCTAAGTAAACTATTGAATGATGGTCAATTGGCAAGCATGTGGCAGAAATAGTGAGTAATCGTTTTAAAACAGCAATTAACTTAGAGTAAATGCACTTTAAGGCTGTGTGCCCATGATGCGTTTTTTAAGCATTTCTGCAGCGGCAAAAACACTGCAGAAACGCTTAAAAAACGCTTGGTAGAAGGTCTGCCATGTCCCACAATGATAATCCGCATGTGCTGTGCACATGCTGCGGAAATTTCCGCTGCGGATTATCATTGCGGAAAAAAACGCAGCACTACCAATTATTTTGCGGAAGCCCTGCGTTTTCGCCGCCATTGACTTACATTGGAACGCATGGATTACGCATCACTGTATATGTAGATGCGCAATCCACGTGTTCCAATGTGCGGATGGTACCCGGGTGTGGAGGAGAGGAGACTCTCCTCCGGACCCGGGTACCATAGTACCTGTTAAAAAAAGAATAAAATAAAAAATAAATGTTATATTTACCTTCTGACGGCCCCCGCTGCGCTCGTCCTCTCATGCTGGCAGCTCGCGATGGACTGAAGGACCTGCGCTGACGTCATAGTCATGTGACGGCTCACGCGATGCTGACGTCGGCAGGTCCTTCAGTGTACCGCGATCTGCCGGCAAGCCAGGACGGAGGGAAGCAAGACTGCGGGGGCCATCAGAAGGTAAGTATAGATTTATTTTTTTATTTTTAAACATTCTTTACGGTCACACTATATAAATCCATGCCGGATGCATGGATTTATATAGTGTGACCAAGTTGACAAGCACTTTCCAAGTGATGCTAAAATCGCTTGGAAAGCGCTTGTCAACCCGCATGTGGAAATGAAAGTGAAGACCGCTTCACATCCGCATGTCCCTGGCAGGAAAAACGCATGTACAATCCGCATGTACAATCCGCATGTACAATCCGCATCCGTTTTTTCTGCCAGGGGAGATGCAGAAACGCTAAGGAAATATCCGGAGCATTTCTGCATCATGGGCACATAGCCTAAAGCTTTGTAAATATTTGGAACTGGTATTTAGTTAAAAAGTTATCCTCTAAGATATTGGAGGAATTCTTAATAAAGCCGTTAGCTCAGGTAATTATACAGAAGTATAATTAAGTGTACTAATAAGTACACATATAGGATAAGTAACAAAACAGCTCAGCCTATAAAGGAATTCGGAAGCATATAGAGAAAAGCGCTCCGAGAGCTTACAAGTTTAAAAACAATTTTATTAAAAAGTAAAACAAAGCATAAAAATGTGGACAGGTGACGTAGAGCAAAAAGACACCACCACACAGCTAAGTCAATAAGGTGAATCACAAAGCATGCACTGAAAAAAGCAGACTACACTGTGTTCCAAATAATTATGCAAATAATATTTTCTTAGATTTTCCCAAATTACCTATATGAATTGCAGTCATTGTAATTTTCCAGTCAAATAACTATTAGAGTACAATTGAAAGGTTTTTGTACAAACTGCCTATGATAACAGTATATTTTTTTAAAAATAAAACACTCAAACTGCACTCAAAATGCATGTTCCAAATTATTATGCACAGCAGAGTTTTCAACCTTTTCATTTTAATAAAGAACAAAAAAATGGTCATTTTTGAAATTATAAGCATTAGCAGGTTATTACAAACTGAAATCAAACCGTTTTCAACTCAAAACTTTATTCTAGGTGATGATACATTTGCACATAGGACCCCTTGTTCGAAAGGAGCTTCTGAACTCTCTCATTCATTGAATTTGTCAAGTTTTGGATGGTTTCTGCTTTAATTGTTTTGCATGAGGACAGAATACCCTCCCAGAGCTGTTGCTTAGATGTGAACTGCCTCCCGCCATCATAGACACTCCTTTTGATGATGCTCCAGAGGTTCTCAATGGGGTTGAGGTCAGGGGAGCATGGGTGCCACACCATAAGTGACCATTTTTTTGTTCTTTATTAAAATGAAAAGGTTGAAAACTCTGCTGTGCATAATAATTTGGAACATGCATTTTGAGTGCAGTTTGAGTGTTTTATTTTTTTAACAATATACTGTTATCATAGGCAGTTTGTACAAAAACCTTTCAATTGTACTCTAATAGTTATTTGACTGGAAAATTACAATGACTGCAATTCATATAGGTAATTTGGGAAAATCTGAGAAAATATTATTTGCATAATAATTTGGAACACAGTGTAATGGCATAAAATAGGATGCAATGTCAATAGATGCTGGGTCCATATACAAATAGTAAACATGCAATAAAGTGGATTAGTGCACTAAATATCATTGAATGTTCTACTATAGAATGTACAGTAGTATAATCAAGCAATAAATAATTAAACAAATACATCCTGAAAGAATTAAAGGGGTTGTCCAGGACTTTTAAAAATATGCCAATGTGTTTTAATGATAAATAGAAGTTTCTTTCTAATTACCTCCTGGTGCTGTTTCTGCCTGTGAGTGGCACTATTGGTGGCTGCTCACAGGCAACACGTGACTCCCAGTTGCAGGCGGTTCTGACATCCTCTGACGTCACGACAAGTCCAGGCTGCAGCTGAGGGTCCCTCTTTCGCGTTCCACCGGTGGCTGCTGAGTTGTGGGCGAGCTAACCCAGCGTGTCACACCCGGCATCCACCGCACGCTCTCCCTGTCCCCATTCTTTGGGAAAGTGCACGGTGGATGCTGGGTGTGACGAGGGGAATAACCCCGCCCACAACCCAGCAGCCACCGTGGGGATCCCAGCGCTGAGTCACACCTCACTTGACGAGACATCAGCGGGGGGTCACATGCTGCCTGTGAGCGGCCACCGATAGCGCCACTCACAGGCAGAAACAGCACCAGGAGGTAATTAGAAAGCAGGTTGTGTGGCGCCCCTGAGGATTCAGTCGCCACAGAGGTACTACACCTCACCCAGAGGTGTGGTGTCTCCCTTCTCTCAGGTAAGGAGGGAGTGCTGCCCGGAACCCCAACACCTGCATCCAACACTACACTGCTCCAGGCCGGCTGGAAGGGCAAGATGCAATGTGTTTTCTGCTGAGCCCTGTCCCTGGCTGGAGTGGGGGGAACCAAAGGTAGGGGGAACCAGTAGTGGGTGTGGGTGGAGGAAGTAGTTAGAGGGAGCACCATCTTAGGAGATATAAATAGGGAAGCCATCTTAGGGTGGGAGTTCAGTTTCAGTCCAGACGTGTAGCAGGGAGCAGTTCAGAAGAACAGCTCGGGACAGTTCAGAAGAACAGTCCGGGAGCAGAGTCTCATAATGAGCTCTGTTCCGCAAGGAGGGCTTGGTCTGGAGGCCCAGGAGGGGAGCAGGGAGTAGGCTCCTTTCTAAGAAAGGATCCCAGGGGGTATGGCACGTGCAGGACGGCACCCGTACGCCCCGCATCTGTCAGAAGACAGAGGGATCGTTGCCGCATTCTAATCCCCTGAGGGTCAAGCAAGTCTGTGCAACTCCGACGGACAGGAGGGACTTCAGAGTACCCAAACAGGATTCAGAGTGGGTAGCGCAGGGCAGGAGGGAGAAGGACCTAGTGTGAAGACGGTCAAAATAGGAACAAGAGAAAGTGGGGTTCTGCCAGGTATTCCCAAGCTGCCAGAGGAAGGATTGAACCCTTGTCCGGTGAACGCAGTGCGACGTGGAAGGCCTGCACCTGTACAGTGCACCTGTGGACTGTCTAAAGAATTGTGAGTAAAATCTCGGATGACTGCACTGTACTGCCTCCGTCCATTCTTTCATCGGCGCCATTGTTCCCCCTGCACTACAACGCCCAGCGCAACCCCTGCTCTCACTTCACTGCCCTGAGGCCTGCTCCACCTGTGGGGAGCCGACCCATCACAAGCTGCCCTAACATCTGCCTCAGAGGACTGTTGCAGTGCTGGTGATCCTCACCAGGCAGCACAGGTGGCGTCACGAACTTTCCAAATCCCCTATAAATCTAACCCCCTTTTTACTGACCGCCCTGGGTCACGGACCGAGCCAGCTACCGTGATATCCCCCAAGCAACCAGAGGCCCTGCTGCCGAGTACCCCACGGCCCAGTGGGCGCGTCAGTTGTATTTATCATTAAAACACATTGGCATATTTTTAAAAGTACTGGACAACCCATTTAAAGGAAATAGCATACATAAGCCATGCAGCGTTGCCACATCCCCGACGCATGTTTCGGCGATCATGCCTTCTTCTGGGAGAGTGGCATCAAACTCAAGTTGCAACCCTTAAGTAGTTTTGCTAAGCCAATCATAATGCATGTAGCTGTTTACCCAAAAGAGAAATTGCTGTTTACTAGCACATGAAGCACCAACGCCTACCGGAAGTCAGTATTGCCGAGGGCGACATCGGAGGGGGAGTGGTCACAATGACAGGTGGTGCCGCCCACCAGCAAACCCTGCTTTAAGCATTTTTTATCCATAACAGTGGTGCAAACCACACATCAGAGCAACAGAAAGAGGAGAACCCCATAGATCTAACCATTAACTATAGCACATTTCCAAAGGGAAGGACAGTATATACAATATAGAGATTATCAACATTGCAGCACACCAGGACTTGTGTAAGTAGTCTATAGATAATAAAGTGCAATGAGTGCATGCAAATGAAATAATAGTATAAGATAATTCAGGCTACAGGCAAAGCCTGAATAAAGTGCAAATGATATTGGGTACATTCCCTTTAAGTGAATCTGTAGCAGTTATAGAACTTTTTTAAAGACAGTACACAGAAAATGGCATTATTTTGTTTCTGTCTGTAAGGTGACACAAATGCATTCACCTGTGTCTTATTTATAAGTGAATATTATTCATGAGCTAAAGCACACATCGAAAATAGGAAGAGCTACACCTGGATTATTTCTGCTTTCACCCTTCTGCATTTCACATTTTTTCCGGAGACTTCTTAGTTTGATAAGTATTTAAGCTGCTTTGGGGGAAACATTTTATCTTAATAAGAATAACCCATCAAGCAAGAAAGCCAACTGACTATAGGCATAATCACTCAGTGTAGTCAAAAGTTTAGCTTTTTACTGCCAAAAATTAATTCCACACTTGGTAGCTTCAGAAAATGGTTCTTTATTAGTGGGTGATTTTGAGTGACAGGAAAAGTAGACGACCAGCAGTCTGTCACAAAGAAATGAGGGGATTAGTAGCAGCTGAATAAAGAGACTTGATGGGTTAAAGAGGTTTTGGAAACATTATTCTTACTGTTTGCATCCTGTTTGAATATTAAAATTCTCGGCATGTGACACAAAGTCTTTAAAATGCCATTCACATTTATGTTGGTGTAATTGACATTGCTCCCTTAGCAACCCTGAGGATTGTGGGAAAGAAATCATAGAAATGTCATCTGGTTTTGGTGTTCTCAGAAAGCCTACCAAGATAAAATCACTAATTATTGTATCCTCCATTTTAATAAATATGGAATAGGCATTACTAAATCCTGCTTTCTTCTCCATTGTTCACTAATGTTTTCTATTTAATTAGACAATGGCATCTTTAATTATCAAAACTTACCATTTATTTTCTACCTTTTTTATAATTCCAAAGTCCCTTTCTGATACTAAATGGTAATTATAAGTCTGAATATGTATGTGCTAGAAATTAAATTTTTTCCAGGAAAAATAATTTTACTTTACATTTAAAGGAATTGTCTCATTTTCTTTTATAGGATGATTTTACTTCTTGCTACAAATCCTCTCCGAGAATGAACAGATTTTTAATTTGTTTAATACTCATTTCCTAGGTTCAACCTCAGTCACCAGCAGTCTGCCAATGGTGTCCGTCTTTTAGGCAAGAAGAAGAGGTATTTTAGGCTATGTGCCCACGTAGCGTTTTTCAAGCGTTTATGCTGCGGAATTTCCGCAGCATAAACGCTTGTGAAACGCTAGGTAATCCGCACCCCATGGTCCTCAAGGGGATTCCGCATGTTCTATGCACATGCTGCAGATTTTTCCGCAGCGTTTATGCTGCGTACAAAAATCCGCAGCATGTCATTTAATTTTGCGGAAGCGCAGCGGAACACCCGCCATTGACTTGCATTGAGACGCATAGAAACCGCGACTGTACATTTTTACAAGCGGCTTCTATGCGTCTCTATGTGCGGATGGTACCCAGTTCTGGAGGAGAGAAGACTCTCATTCAGACCTGGGTACCATTGTACCTGTAAAAGAAGAATAAAATAACAAATAAAGTTTATATTCACCTGTCCGACGGCTTGTCTCTGAATGCCGGCATCGCTTGAGGACCTGCGGTGACGTCACAGTCATGTGACCGCAGGCCCTTCACCGCTCTGTCTCGCGATATGCCGGCAGCCGGGAACCAGCCAGGAAGCAGCGCTGCAGCCACGCCGGGGCCTCGGGGGTGAGTATAGCTTTATTTGTTTTAATTTTTACGGTTCACACTGTATAAATCCATGCTGTTTGCATGGATTTATACAGTGTGACCTAGTTGTCAAGCACTTTCCAAGTGATGCTAAAATCGCCTGGAAAGCGCTTGTCAATCTGCATGCGGAAACGCATGTGAATCCGCATGTGGATCCGCATGTATTCTGCAGGAAAAACGCATGCAGAATCTGCATGCGTTTTTTCTGCCAGGGAGATGCAGAAATGCTGCAGAAATTTTCTGCTTCATTTCTGCATCGTGGGCACATAGCCTTAAGCTCTCTATTACTTAACATGTAAGAGCTGCTCTGAAGCTGTCTTGATCACTAGTTAGGGCTGGCTTCAGTACCCCTGATATTCCTCCAATGCCGCCAAGGCAAAACTGCCGCAAAATTCAGCATCAGAGAATAAGCTGGGCTTCATAGGAGACCATTACTTTATCTATATATTTCAATAATATTGTATTACAGTACACACAACAAACAGTGAGAGGATTATGGGTTTAATTCCCCCAATTCCCCCAAGGTATATAAGTATTTATGCTATTTTGTTCTAAAAAAAAAAGCATCCAAGCCTTTTTTGAAACTGAGGAGCTGGCCACTTAGTAAAGACTACTGGACCAATGCACGTAGAGTGGGGTTCACGGTTCTAAGGGATGCAGACTTCCCAGCATGGAGCAACAGTTACGTCAATCTTGTTTTTATGTTTTATTAGAGATTTGCATGCTGTGTTTTATTATAATTTTGCTTGTTTGTCAGTTCAGACACAGGAATCAATGTTTCTATTCAGTGACAGTAAGCAGAGGAAGACCTGCAGGCTGGAACTTATGTATACATAAGGCCAGACCTAAGATTAGTAATCAAGGAAAGCCATCCTTTCATTGTTCTCCCAGGCATTGTGTGGATTGGGACAGTAGACCCAGTGGAGCTGTCACCACAGGGAGTCTCACATGCAGTTGACTCGCCCCCTGGGCCGTGGGGCACGCGGATCCGGGCGATAGGGGAACGATGGGGGTAGTAGTAGTGGCGGCCCGGTCCCGCGGCTCAGGGTGGTCAGGCCAATAGTAGTCTGCTACGTGCTTCAGATAATGTCCGACTACGCCACCCGTGGATTGCGGTCAGTGGGAACCGCCGCTGCATGCAGACCGCTGGGGCTGATGAAGTGTGCAGCTAGGGTAGTGTGACTCCCCACGGGAAGAGTGCGGCCCCAGTGCAGTGTAGTGGATGGTGGGAGTGATGGTAGTGCGAGTCCCGGTGCTGATAGTGCTGGAGGCGCGAAGGAGCACACAGACAACAAGTTACAGTCCAGGGTCTTTACTCACAGTTCATTTGTTCCGGGTCACTTCTGTCAGCAGTGACCGCCCGAGCCGTGCTGCGTCCACCAGGTGTGGGGCTCGGTCAACTCCCAAGCAGTTCAGGAGCATGGCACAGGACCCCCTTTTATCCTTTCTCTGGCCTGCCTCACCAGTGACCCACTTTTGTCCAGCTGCCGCGGACTTGTGCGGTTAAACGTGGGCCCCGTCCTCCGCTGTCCTATATGGTGCCTTCCTAGCAGGTTTGATGAGGTGTCGCACCAATAGATGATCACGACGATCGGTCTTTGGCTGAGGGTTGTTTCTCCTCCACCAACTTGGGATCCGGTACCCTTAATCTGCCTGACCCTGCACCCTGGATTCTCGTGGGTTCTTAGGGTCCCTTCCACCTTCTTGTTCCTGAGCCCTTCTGTTTCTCTGTCTCTCCTTCTTTGCAGTTCCTGTTCTGTTCCTTTCTGTTCCTTTCTCTTGGAGCTGAGATGAGCCAGAATCTCAGTTCCCCTTCACCTCCTCCTCGGCCTCTCACTAGGCCCTCCTGCAGTAGAGCTCCTACAGAGCCTCTACTCCCTGTCTTCTCCTCTGGCTGAACTGACCCAGAACTAAGATGGTGCCCACCTTTTATACCTCCCTCTGACCATGAGCCCAGGTGACCAGCAACCAATGGGCTCCTACCTACGCTCAGAAACCGCCCCCTATCTGCCCCTACAGCACTGGGTGTTCCACCCCTCCCTCCCCACTCCAGCAGGGACATGGTCGGTCGTGCCTGCACTTATGTCTAGTGGGAGCACCGTTGAGCTGTCCCTGAGAAATGGGGTGTGTGTGCTGCATGCAGCTAACTGAGTCCTGGTCCATACTCCATCCTTACCTGGGAGTGGAACACCACACCTCTGGCAGAGGTGCAATACCCCTGTAGCGACCGAGCCCTCGGGGCGCTACATTCCCCCCTGGTAAAGCACAGCACGTCCTCGGGCTGGAAAAGAGCAAAAATAGATGATTATAGGACATGCAAAAACTTTTTCAATAACTTTTCACATCAGAAAACAGGTAACATGGTTCAATTCCCTTTATGGGAAACACTCCTCTTCTCTTGCCACTACCACAAAACACTTTGCTCATGCCTCTGGAACTCTTTTGTCACTTATCATATAAAACGGTCTCAAAATTATGTAAAACATTTTCTAGCAGCATATAAAACTTTCTCATGTAACACATTTTTAAGTAAAGCACATTCTTGGATTCTTGGCTGCGGTGCAACTTGCAACCAGGTAAAGGTGCAACAGTCCAGTAAATCTTGAGGTAGACGTTGCGGTTTTTGTATAAAACCAATAGGGGGCGCTTTAGGAAGCGCAACTATATACAAGGGATTGGCCGTTCCCAGTCCTCGGCCAGTTTTGGGAAGGGAATGGCTGCTCACAGTCCTCAGCCTGGTAGGGGATGAGGGGCACACAGGTAACAGTTCAATCTTTGTCCCAACGGGGACCACACTTTCAAGACGGGAACAGTCCCAAAAACAGTTCTGATACCCTGACGGGTAACTATGTATACGGGTACTTTGCTACTGTCACGCTGTCTCTGTATACTGGAGGTAGAGGGCCTAAGCTGACCCTAAGCTGGGGCCCTGACTAATCCCTCAACCTGGAGGTACTGTTAAAGGTACAGAGGTCCAGGCCGCCAGCGTAACCCCTACCTCCTGAGGATCCCTGCACCTAAGTAATCTAGTCCTGAGAAGGACCCCGATCACAACAAAAGAGGACAAGTAATAATATGCCCACACACAGTACTTAGACGAACGAGACAGTACAAGGGAAAAACCAAAAGCACCTTGCATACAAAAACTACACAACTACAACAGAGGGAACACCAACGGGAAAGGAGATAAATGATAAAGCGAGGAAGGGAAAAACCACTCCAAATACACTTATCTCAGAAACTCCAAATACCACGATCCGCTCTGTAAGTCTGTATGAAATGCTTTCACCGACACTTCCCAAACAGACCAGCAGGCATTTGAAGGAGACTCACTACAGCAGCATTGATTGCAGCTGGGTGAGGCTGGACCTCGTCTAGCACAGAGAGAGAGAGAATTAACTCCCTCACTGCCGAAAACACAAAGCACCAAAAAGTCAGCTGCGAGAAGTCAGGCTGTGTAATCGTGACGATCTTCGTGGCGACACACCCGTGACAGTACCCCCCCTTCTACGAGGGGCCTCCGGACCCTCAGGGCCAGGTTTATCCGCGTGAGTCATGTGGAAGGCCCGAACTAATCGGTCTGCGTTAATATCCGACGCAGGAACCCACATCCTCTCCTCAGGACCATACCCTTTCCAATGAACCAGGTACTGAAGGGACCGGCGATTAAAACGTGAATCGATGACCCTTGATACCTGGAACTCCAAGTTACCATTGACCACCACTGGAGGGGGAGGTAAAGGTGACGGTACCACCGGCGCCACATACCTCTTAAGCAACGATCTGTGGAACACGTTGTGAATTTTAAACGTAGGGGGGAGGTCAAGACGGAATGCCACCGGATTAATAATAGAACTGATTCTGTACGGCCCGATGAACCTGGGACCCAGTTTCCAGGAGGGAACCTTAAGTTTTATATTCCTGGTAGACAACCATACCCGATCGTTCACACTTAGGTCCGGACCAGACACTCTCCTCCTATCAGCCATACGTTTGTATCGGTTCCCCATAGTATTCAGATTCTTCAGCACCCCTCTCCATACTGAAGCGAGTGATGAGGAAAATCGTTCCTCCTCAGGAACCCCCGAAGAGCCCCCCCTACTGAAAGTACAAAACTGGGGGTGAAAACCATATGCCCCAAAAAACGGGGACTTACCAGTGGACTCGCTCCGCCTATTATTAAGAGCAAACTCTGCCAGAGGTAAGAAAGAAGCCCAGTCCTCCTGGTTCTCTGACACAAAACACCGGAGATATGTCTCCAAGCTCTGGTTCATACGTTCCGTCTGACCATTGGTCTGAGGGTGAAAAGCCGATGAGAATGACAAATGCATCCCCCGCCGTGCACAAAACGCCTTCCAGAACTTGGACACAAACTGAGACCCCCGATCAGACACCACATCGGAGGGTACCCCGTGAAGCCTCACAATCTCCCCAATGAACACCTGCGCAAGAGTTTTAGCATTAGGGAGAGCCGGAAGAGCGATAAAATGTGCCATCTTGCTGAACCTGTCCACTACAACGAGTATGACCGTTTTACCCGAAGACGGAGGGAGGTCCGTAATAAAGTCCATAGACAGATGAGTCCAAGGACGCTCCGGGATCTTCAAAGGTAAGAGGGCCCCAGACGGACGGGTATGTGAGGTCTTAGAGCACGCACAAACCCCACAGGACGCGACAAAAGTTACCACCTCCTTATGTAAGTTAGGCCACCAAAACCGACGCGAGAGGAGATCCACAGTTGCTTTACTCCCCGGGTGTCCTGCCAAAACTGAGTTATGGTGTGCCTCGATCACCTTTTGTCGCAACTGATCTGGAACAAACAGTCTACCCGGAGGTCCAACAGGGGCGTCCCCCTGAGCCTCCAATACCTCCTCCTCCAGCTCAGAGCATACTGCCGAAACCACCACGCCCTCCTGAAGGATAGGAATCGGGTCGTCCGTATTCCCGGCCCCAGGGAAACTGCGAGATAAGGCATCCGCCTTTACATTTTTTGACCCAGGACGATATGTAACGACAAAATTAAACCTGGTAAAAAACAATGACCACCTAGCTTGTCTGGGATTCAGACGTTTCGCGGACTCCAGATATAGCAGGTTCTTGTGATCGGTGATGACGGTGACCGGATGGACTGCCCCCTCCAAAAAATGGCGCCACTCCTCAAAAGCTAACTTAATGGCCAAGAGTTCCCTATTGCCGACATCGTAATTCCTCTCAGCGGACGACAATTTTTTAGAGAAAAAGGCGCACGGATGCCACTTACCAGGGGACGAACCTTGTGACAATACTGCTCCCACCCCTACCTCAGAAGCGTCTACCTCTACAATGAATGGCTGTGACGCATCAGGTTGAATGAGTATGGGTGCCGAGGCAAAACATTTTTTCAAGCAGGAGAATGCTTGACAAGCCTTGTCAGACCACCTAGAAAAATCCGTCCCCTTTTTAGTCATGTCTGTGAGAGGCTTAACCATGGACGAGAAATTACGAATGAACTTCCGGTAATAATTAGCAAACCCCAGGAAACGTTGTAGTGCCTTAAGATTCTCTGGCCGATCCCACTCAAGAACTGCCCGCACTTTCCCAGGGTCCATACGAAAACCGGACGCTGAAACCAGGAAGCCTAAAAACTGGAGTTCCTGTACGGCGAACACACACTTTTCCCATTTGGCATACAGTTTATTATCCCGCAAGATCTGTAACACCTGCCTAACGTGCTCCTGATGAGACACCAGATCCGGCGAGTAAATTAAGATATCATCCAGATATATGACAACAAACTGTCCCACCAGGCGGCGAAAAATGTCATTAACAAAGTGTTGGAACACCGCCGGGGCATTAGTCAGACCGAATGGCATGACAAGGTTCTCATAATGCCCCTCCGGAGTGTTAAACGCCGTCTTCCACTCATCCCCCTCCTTCATCCTAATCAGATTGTACGCCCCCCTGAGATCCAACTTAGAGAACCATTTGGCGCCCACGATCTGATTAAAGAGATCGGGAATAAGTGGGAGTGGATACGGATCTCGGACCGTAATCCGATTAAGTTCACGGAAATCCAGGCAAGGGCGTAGGCCTCCATCTTTCTTCTTAACAAAGAAGAACCCCGCAGCCACCGGTGAAGATGAAGGTCTAATATGCCCCTTAGCCAGACTTTCTGAAATATAATCCTTCATGGCCTGCCTCTCAGGACCAGAAAGGTTATACAACCTAGCTTTAGGTAACTTGGCCTCAGGGAGCAGTTTTACAGAACAGTCATACTCGCGATGAGGAGGTAGTTCCTGACACCCTTTCTCCGAGAATACATCCTCAAAGTCCGCCAGAAATGGAGGTAAGACCCAAGGAGTAACCACACCGATGACCGTGTTCATGCAGTTTTTATTACAGAATTTACTCCATTGGCTTATCTCTCTGGTTTGCCAATTAATAACCGGGTTATGCTTAGTTAACCAAGGAAGGCCCAACACTATAGGAGTGGGAAGACCCTCCAACACGTAGCAAGACAACAGTTCTTTATGTATCGCCCCCACTTGAAGTTTTACGTCATGCACAGCTTGCAAAAAACTTCCCTGACCGAGAGGCCTGGCATCGATCGAGAATATGGGGATGGGTTTAGCCAACTCACTCAATCGCATACCTTGAACCCGGGCAAACCGAGCATCAACCAGATTAGCCCCGGCCCCACTATCCAGAAGAACAGATATCCTCTCAGTTCTCGTACCCACCACCACCTCCGCCGGTACGAGAAACTGAGACGAACCTAGGGACGAAATACCTACTCCCAGATTGCCGTCCACCACACAACCTGGGATCAACAGTTTTCCAACGACTCTTCACTCTGCAAGGGACGGGATGGACACCCCCCAATAAAATGTCCCTTTCTCCCGCAGAAGAAACACCTTCCTGTCTTATGGCGCACCACCGGTCCCCTCCCCCGAAATGATGTCCCTCCTAATTGCATAGGCTCCTCTGGACTGACCAGGGGAACCACCATATGAGGGGACCTTGTAGGAGGTGGAGTCATCACAGGGGGTCGAGTTATCCCGCACCTCTCCCGAAGCCGTCTGTCAACGCGAATAGCCAGGGCCATAGCGGCTTCCAGTGACGCGGGAGAGTCATACTGTGCCAACACATCCTGTAATTTGTCGGATAAACCTTGACAAAACTGGCTCCTAAGAGCCGGGTCATTCCACTGGGTGCCGTGGCCCACCTACGGAACTCCGAACAGAATTCCTCCGCCGGACGATCTCCCTGCTGGATCCTACGTAACTTAGACTCAGCAAGGGAGATCCGATCTGGGTCATCATATACGAGTCCCAGAGCAGCGAAAAACCTATCCACTGACTGGAGAGCCGGGGAGCCCGGGGGAAGAGAGAACGCCCAAGATTGTGGGTCCCCTTGTAGGAGCGAGATGACAATTCCCACCCTTTGTTCTTCACTCCCCGATGACCGAGGCCGCAGCCGAAAGTACAATTTGCATGCCTCCCGGAAAACAAAAAACTTGTCCCGCCCCCCAGTGAACCTGTCAGGGAGAGCTACTTTAGGTTCTGGTCCGGCTTGCTCCTGAGGATGCAAAACCTTGGACCTAACGTCCGCCAGCTCCATGGACAAACTCTGCAACTGCCGAGCTAGACCGGCTACTGGATCCATGGTAGCTGGAGAAAAACTAAGTGGGTCGGTGAAAATGTCACGCTGTCTCTGTATACTGGAGGTAGAGGGCCTAAGCTGACCCTAAGCTGGGGCCCTGACTAATCCCTCAACCTGGAGGTACTGTTAAAGGTACAGAGGTCCAGGCCGCCAGCGTAACCCCTACCTCCTGAGGATCCCTGCACCTAAGTAATCTAGTCCTGAGAAGGACCCCGATCACAACAAAAGAGGACAAGTAATAATATGCCCACACACAGTACTTAGACGAACGAGACAGTACAAGGGAAAAACCAAAAGCACCTTGCATACAAAAACTACACAACTACAACAGAGGGAACACCAACGGGAAAGGAGATAAATGATAAAGCGAGGAAGGGAAAAACCACTCCAAATACACTTATCTCAGAAACTCCAAATACCACGATCCGCTCTGTAAGTCTGTATGAAATGCTTTCACCGACACTTCCCAAACAGACCAGCAGGCATTTGAAGGAGACTCACTACAGCAGCATTGATTGCAGCTGGGTGAGGCTGGATCTCGTCTAGCACAGAGAGAGAGAGAATTAACTCCCTCACTGCCGAAAACACAAAGCACCAAAAAGTCAGCTGCGAGAAGTCAGGCTGTGTAATCGTGACGATCTTCGTGGCGACACACCCGTGACAGCTACTCACTAGTAGCGGTGTCCTCCATATGCTCCTTCTTCCTCCTCATATGGTTCTTCAGACCCGTCCGGGTCCTCTTGGCTCTCCTCATAGCCGCGGTATTGTAGCTCCTCCTCGGTGAGCCGATGGACGTGTAGGGCGTATGGTCCTTTTGCACCTACGTGGCGGGTGAAGGTGACCACATCACCAGGGTACAGGTCACGGCCACGATGCCCCTCAGGTAGATGACTTTCGACGTCCCTGCGGGTCACAAAGACGTCGCCTGCTGTTTCTGGGCCCCTGATGAAGCCCCAGCCGTTCTCCATGTGGAACTTGACTATGGTCCCGGTGATTCGGGGACCACGGGCAGCTTTGGGGTCTTGGCGGGCCTTACGTTTTTGTTCAGCACTCTGGGCTTGGAGCCGTTCCTCCCTGACGCGTCTCTCTCGTCGCTCCCGCTCAAAGGTCGCCAGTTGCTGATGACAGGCCTCCAGACGTCGGACCGCGTCTGCCCGAGTCTCTTGGGAGAACCCCATCAAGTTCTCGCCGGTGGGGTCCCACGCAAATTGGATGTCCTCCAGTGGGGGTAGGGGGACCTCCACGGGTTCGGGAGCCGGTAACAGAGGCTCGCGCGGGGGCTGGGTCTTCCATGGCTGATTGCTGATGACTTCAGCCGGCCACTCCAGGGGCAGTCCATCCGGACCGGTATGATGGGCAATCAAGTCCACACCCAGTCGTGGTATGGTAGAGGGACTTGATCTGGGGGCAGCGCCCGGGGGCACTCGGCCTTGCGACCAGGCCAGGGGTCTCTCGGTCGCGCTAGGTGGTAGTCCCGTCCGGGACAGGGGCGCAGGCTCAGCGATGGCGCCCGGGTCATCCAGGCCTTGCGACCAGGCCGATGACTCTTCTCGCTTTACGGCGCCCCGGGTCAAGGGGCGTGGCGACGGGCGGGGCGTGGCCACGGCGCTCACCGCTTGAGGCCTAGCTGGAAGTAGTGGCGGCGCGGCAACAGGCGCGGTGAGTGGGGCTTCGGGTGCCGCGACTGGGGGCTGGGGCTGGCTTGCGGTTGCTGGGCTTGGGGTGGTGACGTCTCCTCCACTTGCCTCAGTCCTCGTGGCTCCCTCCGCGGCGTCGCCTCCGGTCCTCTCTCCTCTTGCGCCGTCCTCCGAGGCAGGCAAACCGCGGGGTGCGGCTGAAGTCTGTCGCTGGTGGGTCTCGGCCTGCCGGGCCAGTTCTTTTCTCCACTCTGTGAGTGCATCTTGCTGCGTCCGGACCATCCTCCGCTCCAGGTCCTCCAGTGCAGCTTGTGCACGCTCCGGATCTCTGGGGAGCTGTGCCAGGACTTCTGCTAGGCTGCAGAGCGGTTCGGCCTGCAGCAGGCTTCGGGCCAGGAGACTGGTGCTGCTCAGGGAATCCATTCCCGGGTGCGGTCTGTCTGGACTGATCCAGACCACCCCCTGCCCTGCAGTTTTCTTCTCTTTCCACCCCCATTGGGGGCGGCCCCGGGGCAACTTGGTGACAATCACTTTCAGGGGCAGCCCCCCCCCGTTGATAGACATCTCCACTGCTGCATTCATGGCTGGTGGGGGCGGGCCCCTTCTTTGGCGCCATTCTGGGATCTGGCCCACGATGGGAGGTGGCTTCCTGCTGTCTTTTGGTGCACACATAATGGCGTCCGCTCTGCCAGGGCGGGAAAAACGGATGAAGACGGCGGGAAACGGTCCAAGATGGCATCTGATGGCGGGAATCGGCTCCGGATGGCGGGAAATGACTCCGGACGGCGGGAAACTTCTTTTTAAGGTACATGTGCAATTTTCTTCAGGCACGCAATACCCGCTTGTGGCGGGTTGGTAATGATCCTGCCGACTACGCCAAAGCTGACTCGCCCCCTGGGCCGTGGGGCACGCGGATCCGGGCGATAGGGGAACGATGGGGGTAGTAGTAGTGGCGGCCCGGTCCCGCGGCTCAGGGTGGTCAGGCCAATAGTAGTCTGCTACGTGCTTCAGATAATGTCCGACTACGCCACCCGTGGATTGCGGTCAGTGGGAACCGCCGCTGCATGCAGACCGCTGGGGCTGATGGAGTGTGCAGCTAGGGTAGTGTGACTCCCCACAGGAAGAGTGCGGCCCCAGGGCAGTGTAGTGGATGGTGGGAGTGATGGTAGTGCGAGTCCCGGTGCTGATAGTGCTGGAGGCGCGAAGGAGCACACAGACAACAAGTTACAGTCCAGGGTCTTTACTCACAGTTCATTTGTTCCGGGTCACTTCTGTCAGCAGTGACCGCCCGAGCCGTGCTGCGTCCACCAGGTGTGGGGCTCGGTCAACTCCCAAGCAGTTCAGGAGCATGGCACAGGACCCCCTTTTATCCTTTCTCTGGCCTGCCTCACCAGTGACCCACTTTTGTCCAGCTGCCGCGGACTTGTGCGGTTAAACGTGGGCCCCGTCCTCCGCTGTCCTATATGGTGCCTTCCTAGCAGGTTTGATAAGGTGTCGCACCAATAGATGATCACGACGACCGGTCTTTGGCTGAGGGTTGTTTCTCCTCCACCAACTTGGGATCCGGTACCCTTAATCTGCCTGACCCTGCACCCTGGATTCTCGTGGGTTCTTAGGGTCCCTTCCACCTTCTTGTTCCTGAGCCCTTCTGTTTCTCTGTCTCTCCTTCTTTGCAGTTCCTGTTCTGTTCCTTTCTGTTCCTTTCTCTTGGAGCTGAGATGAGCCAGAATCTCAGCTCCCCTTCACCTCCTCCTCGGCCTCTCACTAGGCCCTCCTGGAGTAGAGCTCCTACAGAGCCTCTACTCCCTGTCTTCTCCTCTGGCTGAACTGACCCAGAACTAAGATGGTGCCCACCTTTTATACCTCCCTCTGACCATGAGACCAGGTGACCAGCAACCAATGGGCTCCTACCTACGCTCAGAAACCGCCCCCTATCTGCCCCTACAGCACTGGGTGTTCCACCCCTCCCTCCCCACTCCAGCAGGGACATGGTCGGTCGTGCCTGCACTTATGTCTAGTGGGAGCACCGTTGAGCTGTCCCTGAGAAATGGGGTGTGTGTGCTGCATGCAGCTAACTGAGTCCTGGTCCATACTCCATCCTTACCTGGGAGTGGAATACCACACCTCTGGCAGAGGTGCAATACCCCTGTAGCGGCCGAGCCCTCGGGGCGCTACACAGTCACAGGTGATGGGCTTCTTGAATAGCCTTCTTTATTTGAGATAAAAGCAAATATTTAAGGGGCGAGAGTGCGAACACTTCTGCCCGTCCAGGGGGCTGATCTCAGGGAGGGAGGAAAAGAAGCCCCATGTTTAGTCATGGAGTTGGGAGAATGACATCGAAGGGAGAGGATCTAAGCTGAGGTCTTGGAACCATGGATGAATGGCCTATGGAGTCTGATGCAGGCTTGGCTGGTTTTCCCTGCTACGGTTGAGGGATCTGTCCTCTGGATTTCATGAACTTTCTTAAGGATTGTTGTTGCTGGAGGGGTATGCACATGATACAATCGTAATATCCATCGTCTGGAGGAACATAGGCTGGACTGCACGCTACACTGGCAGGAGATATACTAAATCTGTGAGCCAACCAAAAGTTGGAAGATATTATCGCCTGGTTCGCAGGCAATAAAACTACCAATCCCAGGTTGGGAATTTGTGGACTGAGGACATTGTATTTTGGCCTTCTACCTGGATTTGCTGCATAACCTTGGACAAAAGGAATAAAATATTGTTGCATCATTAAACTGCCAAGGTGATTATTACAACCCACAACCTCACATCTTTACAGAAACCATCAACGATTCTCATTGTAGTCAGCTCTTGAGATAGACTATTCCACACATTAATTGTTCTTATGGTAAAGAATAGTGTTGATCGAGCACTAAAATGCTCGGGTGCTCGAAGTTCGGGCCGAGCTCGCCGTGATACTCGGGTGCTCGACCCGAGCAACGAGCCCAATGTTAGTCTATGGGAGACCCGAGCATTTTTGGCGCGGCACCCCCGGCAGTCTTTTAAAAGCCTAACAAGTGCCCAAAACGATAATGACAGTGCTCAAATGACAAGGGGACAGCATGGGGATTGCCCCAGGAAGCATTTCTTATGCCCAGTTCACTGCTGTCAACAACATGGTCAGAGGTATTAAGCCACTTTTAAGGGCTCACAATAAAATGTTCAAAAATGAAACTGATACTGCTTTCCTGTGAAATATGTTAAGGAACTTCCTTTCCAGGGTAAAGACTTGTGTATAAGGTAAAATAAATACCCCACCCCCCCAAAAAAAAAAAAAAAACTCCTGAAAAGACATGGGCACAGCATGGGGAAGACCCCTGGAAGCATCTCTGACACCCAGGTCACTGCCTAAAAGTGTGCCCATCACAAGTCATCCTTGCCGCATCAGAAGATGCAGACTTGCAACTATCCCCGTGCAATTTCTTGTCCCAGGGCACTGTTCAATTGTACCTCCCCCATTCCTTGCAATGCTAGCGCAATTATGCAGCCTGCCACCCACCCACCCCCAGGCTGCAATACCATACTGCTTGCTTGCACTTGAAATGGGGCCTTTTAGTTTGGAGGAGGCCGAAGCTGGCCACTACCTCATGGCTGCTTCGGCAGCGAGGTATCCATACTCAGTCCCCAGCAGCCCCTATGTGTCCCGGTGTGCCTTATACATAAGATTAAGTGCGTATACCAAAACATTACCTGTACCCTCCCCAGTGCATTTAGTGGGAAGGACAGCCTATTCCTCTGTATTGTGTGCATGCCAAATCCCTGTTCATGTTACATGCGAAGATGCCTCCCACCCTGCACCTGTCGTTGTAGACTTGCAACTATCCCAGTTCAAGTCCTTGTCCCAGGGCAGTGTTCAATTGTACCTCTCCCATTCCTTGCAATGCAAGAGCAAGTATGCAGCCTGCCACACACCCACCCCCAGGCTGCAATACCATACTGCTTGCTTGCACTTGAAATTGGGCCTTTTAGGCATGTGGAGGCGGAATCTGGCCACCACATCATGGCTGTGTTGGTGGCCTGGAATCCATACTCAGTCAACAGCCACCCGGCGGCCGGGTGTCCACGCTCGGTCCCCAGCCGCCAGGGGGCGGCTGGGTGTCCATACTCGGTCCCCAGCCGCCTGGGGGAAGCCGGGTGTCCATAAACGGTCCCCAGCCGCCCCTATTTCTCCTGTCAACTTCCCCCCACACACTTTTCTTAGCCCGGCCTGCTTTAGGGCAGCATTGGACGAGACCACCAGAGAACTCCTCTGGTGGGCCCTGGCTTCTCCATCAGGGGAGTTGAGGGTGCCAAGGTGAGGACCATGATGATGATGATACAAGTTAGCATCTGCTTTGTTTTCTTGGAATGCAAGCGCATGTATGTAGTAGCGGCTAGGCCTGAGGTGGTCAGCATTTTGGCGCATATCCTACCTCCTCCGAGGATTGCTGGATGTTTTCCTGCTACTATCCCAGTTCTATGACTCCCTTTAAAACAAAGCTTCAGGTGATAAATGATGGATGAGGTAGTGGCAAAGGTGAAAGAGCAGGAGGAACAGGGACCATTCACATCAATATCAGGCCAGTCAACCACATATGTCTTGTAGGATATGTTTCTGTAACAAAAGGAGTGGTTCGGCTACACAGTTATAGGGCATACAGTGAGTGCAATGTCTACCAAAAATTTTGAGGCACTCCAATGCCCCTTGGAAATGACATGGAGGTCAGAGGGCCTTAACTAAACCGTTTTTTCCATTTATACCAACTGGGTCTCCTGTACACTGTTAGCATAAGCAGTGAATGGAAGGCTTTCCAAAAATTATGAGGAACTTGCAATGCCCCTTGAAAGAGCCATGCAGTACAGCATATTACTAACATAAGTCCCATTATTGGGGAGTGGGTCTCCCATAGTATTTGCTTATGCCTTCCAAGCAAAATCTTCCAAAAATTAGGACGGACCAACTTGCAATGCCCCTTACTAGAGCCATGCAGTACAGCATATCACAAACGTAAGTCCCATTATTGGGGAGTGGGTCTCCCATAGTATTTGCTATGCCTTCCAAGAAAAATCTTCCAAAAATTAGGGCGGACCAACTTGCAATGCCCCTTACAAGAGCCATGCAGTACAGCATATTACAAACTTAAGTCCCATTATTGGGGAGTGGGTCTCAAATAGCATTTGCTTATGACTTCCAAGCAAAAGCTTCCATAAATTAGGAGGAAATCCAGTGCGAAGACTCGTGGAGGTCCCAGTAGCTTAGCAAGACGGTTATAATGCCCCTTACAAGAGACGTGGAGGTCAGAGTGGTATAGCAAGATGCTTTTAATGCCCCTCAGAAGAGACGTGGAGGTCGCAGTAGCTTAAGAAGACGATTTAATGCCCGTCAGAAGAGACGTGAAGGTCAGAGTGGTATAACAAGACGGTTTTAATGCCCCTCAGAAGAGACGTGGAGGTCAGAGTGGTATAACAAGACGGTATTAATGCCCCTCAGAACAGACGTGGAGGTTAGAGTGGTATAACAAGACGCTTTTAATGCCCCTCAGAAGAGACATGGAGGTCAGAGTGGTATAACAAGATGATTTTAATGCCCCTTACAAGAGACATGGAGGTCAGAGTGGTATAACAAGACGCTTTTAATGCCCCTCAGAAGAGACGTGGAGGTCAGAGTGGTATAACAAGATGGTTTTAATGCCCCTCAGAAGAGACGTGGAGGTCAGAGTGGTATAACAAGACGGTTTTAATGCCCCTCAGAAGAGACATGGAGGTCAGAGTGGTATAACAAGACGCTTTTAATGCCCCTTAGAAGAGACGTGGAGGTCAGAGTGGTATAACAAGATGCTTTTAATGCCCCTCAGGATAGACGTGGAGATCAGAGTGGTATAACAAGACATTTTTAATGCCCCTCAGAAGAGACATGGAGGTCAGAGTGGCATAACAAGACTCTTTTAATGCCCCTTACAAGAGACGTGGAGTTCAGAGTGGTATAACAATACGATTTTAATGCCCCTCAGAAGAGACGTGGAGGTCAGAGTGGCATAACAAGATGCTTTTAAAGCCCCTCAGAAGAGACGTGGAGGTCAGAGTGGTATAACAAGATGCTTTTAATGCCCCTCAGAAGAGACGTGGAGGTCAGAGTGGTACAACAAGACGGTATTAATGCCAATCAGAAGAGACATGGAGGTCAGAGAGGAATAACAAGACGGTTTTAATGCCACTCAGAAGAGACGTGGAGGTCAGAGTGGTATAACAAGACGCTTTTAATGCCCCTCAGAAGAGACATGGAGGTCAGAGTGGTATAACAAGATGCTTTTAATGCCCCTTACAAGAGACGTGGAGGTCAGAGTGGTAAAACAAGACGCTTTTAATGCCCCTCAGGATAGACGTGGAGGTCAGAGTGGTATAACAAGACATTTTTAATGCCCCTCAGAAGAGACATGGAGGTCAAAGTGGCATAACAAGACGCTTTTAATGCCCCTTACAAGAGACGTGGAGGTCAGAGTGGTATAACAAGACGATTTTAATGCCCCTCAAGAGAGACGTGGAGGTCAGAGTGGAATAACAAGACGATTTTAATGCCCCTCAGAAGAGACGTGGAGGTCAGAGTGGTATAACAAGATGCTTTTAATGCCCCTCAGAAGAGACGTGGAGGTCAGAGTGGTATAACAAGACGGTTTTAATGCCCCTCAGAAGAGACATGGAGGTCAGAGTGGTATAACAAGACGCTTTTAATGCCCCTTACAAGAGACGTGGAGGTCAGAGTGGTATAACAAGACGCTTTTAATGCCCCTCAGGATAGATGTGGAGGTCAGAGTAGTATAACAAGACTTTTTAATGCCCCTCAGAAGAGACGTGGAGGTCAGAGTGGTATAACAAGATGCTTTTAATGCCCCTCAGAAGAGACGTCGAGGTCAGAGTGGTATAACAAGATGCTTTTAATGCCCCTCAGAAGAGACATGGAGGTCAGAGTGGCATAACAAGATGCTTTTAATGCCCCTTACAAGAGACGTGGAGGTCAGAGTGGTATAACAAAATGATTTTAAAGCCCCTCAGAAGAGACGTTGAGGTCAGAGTGGTATAACAAGGCGCTTTTAATGCCCCTCACAAGAGATGTGTAGGTCAGAGTGGTATAACAAGACGCTTTTAATGCCCCTCAGAAGAGACGTGGAGGTCAGAGTGGTATAACAAGATGGTTTTAATGCCCCTTACAAGAGACGTGGAGGTCAGAGGGGTAAAACGAGATGCTTTAAATGCCCCTCAGGATAGACGTGGAGGTCAGAGTACTATAACAAGACATTTTTAATGCCCCTCAGAAGAGACATGGAGGTCTAAGTGGCATAACGAGATGCTTTTAATGCCCCTCAGAAGAGACGTGGAGGTCAGAGTGGTATAACAAGACGGTTTTAATGCCCCCCAGAAGAGACGTGGAGGTCAGAGTGGTATAACAAGACGGTTTTAATGCCCCTCAGAAGAGACGTGGAGGTCAGAGTGGTATAACAAGACGCTTTTAATGCCCCTCAGAAGAGACATGGAGGTCAAAGTGGTATAACAAGACGCTTTTAATACCCCTTACAAGAGACGTGGAGGTCAGAGTGGTATAACAAGACGCTTTTAATGCCCCTCAGGATAGACGTGGAGGTCAGAGTGGTATAACAAGACTTTTTTAATGCCCCTCAGAAGAGACGTGGAGGTCAGAGTGGTATAACAAGATGCTTTTAATGCCCCTCAGAAAAGACGTGGAGGTCAGAGTGGTATATCAAGACGCTTTTAATGCCCCTCAGAAGAGACATGGAGGTCAGAGTGGCATAGCAAGACGCTTTTAATGCCCCTTACAAGAGACGTGGAGGTCAGAGTGGTATAACAAGATGATTTTAATGCCCATCAGAAGAGACGTGGATGTCAGAGTGGTATAACAAGACGCTTTTAATGCCCCTCAGAAGAGACATGGAGGTCAGAGTGGTATAACAAGACGCTTTTAATGCCCCTTACAAGAGACGTGGAGGTCAGAGTGGTACAACAAGACGCTTTTAATGCCCCTCAGGATAGATGTGGAGGTCAGAGTAGTATAACAAGACGTTTTTAATGCACCTCAGAAGAGACGTGGAGGTCAGAGTGGTATAACAAGATGCTTTTAATGCCCCTCAGAAGAGAAGTCGAGGTCAGAGTGGTATAACAAGACGCTTTTAATGCCCCTCAGTAGAGACATGGAGGTCAGAGTGACATAACAAGACGCTTTTAATGCCCCTTACAAGAGACGTGGAGGTCAGAGTGGTATAACAAGACAATTTTAATGCCCCTCAGAAGAGACGTGGAGGTCAGAGTGGTATAACAAGATGCTTTTAATGCCCCTCACAAGAGATGTGTAGGTCAGAGTGGTATAACAAGACGCTTTTAATGCCCCTCAGGAGAGACGTGGGGGTCAGAGTGGTATAACAAGATGGTTTTAATGCCCCTTACAAGAGACGTGGAGGTCAGAGTGGTAAAACGAGATGCTTTAAATGCCCCTCAGGATAGACGTGGAGGTCAGAGTGGTATAACAAGACGTTTTTAATGCCCCTCAGAAGAGACATGGAGGTCTAAGTGGCATAACAAGATGCTTTTAATGC
Organism: Phyllobates terribilis; assembly: GCF_046119375.1. Taxonomy (NCBI): domain Eukaryota; kingdom Metazoa; phylum Chordata; class Amphibia; order Anura; family Dendrobatidae; genus Phyllobates; species Phyllobates terribilis. The sequence continues at coordinate 40,750,480 of NW_027362770.1, read as the reverse complement.
CCCTCAGAAGAGGCGTGGAGGTCAGAGTGGTATAGCAAGACGGTTTTAATGCCCCTCAGAAGAGACGTGGAGGTCAGAGTGGTATAACAAGACGGTTTTAATGCCCCTCAGAAGAGACGTGGAGGTCAGAGTGGTATAACAAGACGGTTTTAATGCCCCTCAGAAGAGACATGGAGGTCAAAGTGGTATAACAAGACGCTTTTAATGCCCCTTACAAGAGACGTGGAGGTCAGAGTGGTATAACAAGATGCTTTTAATGCCCCTCAGGATAGACGTGGAGGTCAGAGTGGTATAACAAGACTTTTTTAATGCCCCTCAGGAGAGACGTGGGGGTCAGAGTGGTATAACAAGATGGTTTAATGCCCCTTACAAGAGACGTGGAGGTCAGAGTGGTAAAACGAGATGCTTTAAATGCCCCTCAGGATAGACGTGGAGGTCAGAGTGGTATAACAAGACGTTTTTAATGCCCCTCAGAAGAGACATGGAGGTCTAAGTGGCATAACAAGATGCTTTTAATGCCCCTCAGAAGAGGCGTGGAGGTCAGAGTGGTATAGCAAGACGGTTTTAATGCCCCTCAGAAGAGACGTGGAGGTCAGAGTGGTATAACAAGACGGTTTTAATGCCCCTCAGAAGAGACGTGGAGGTCAGAGTGGTATAACAAGACGCTTTTAATGCCCCTCAGAAGAGACATGGAGGTCAAAGTGGTATAACAAGACGCTTTTAATGCCAATTACAAGAGACGTGGAGGTCAGAGTGGTATAACAAGATGCTTTTAATGCCCCTCAGGATAGACGTGGAGGTCAGAGTGGTATAACAAGACTTTTTTAATGCCCCTTAGAAGAGACGTGGAGGTCAGAGTGGTATAACAAGATGCTGTTAATGCCCCTCAGAAAAGAAATGGAGGTCAGAGTGGTATATCAAGACGCTTTAATGCCCCTCAGAAGAGACATGGAGGTCAGAGTGGCATAACAAGATGCTTTTAATGCCCCTTACAAGAGACGTGGAGATCAGAGTGGTATAACAAGACGATTTTAATGACCCTCAGAAGAGACGTGGAGGTGAGAGTGGTACAACAAGATGCTTTTAATGCCCCTCAGAAGAGACGTGGAGGTCACAGTGGTATAACAAGACGCTTTTAATGTCCCTCACAAGAGATGTGGAGGTCAGAGTGGTATAACAAGACACTTTTAATTCCCCTCAGAAGAGACGTGGAGGTCAGAGTGGTATAACAAGACTGTTTTAATGCCCACCAGAAGAGTCGTGGAAGTCGCAGTAGCTTAACAAGACGCTTTTAATGCCCCTCAGAAGAGACTTGGAGGTCAGAATGGCATAACAAGACGCATTTAATGCCCCTCAGAAGAGACGTGGAGGTTAGAGTGGTATAACAAGACGGTTTTAATGCCCCTCAGAAGAGACGTGGAGGTCAGAGTGGTATAACAAGACACTTTTGATGCCCCTCAGAAGAGACGTGGAGATCAGAGTGGTATAACAAGATGGTTTTAATGCCCCTCAAAAGAGACGTGGAGGTCAAAGTGGTATAACAAGATGCTTTTAATGCCCCTCAGAAGAGACGTGGAGGTCGCAGTAACTTAACAAGATGCTTTTAGTGCCCATCGGAAGAGATGTGGAGGTCAGATTGGTATAACAAGACGGTTTTAATGCCCCTCTGAAGAGACGTGGAGGTCCAGTAACTTAAGAAGACACTTTTAGTGCCCCTCAGAAGAGACGTGGAGGTCAGAGTGGTATAAGAAGGTGCTTTTAATGCCCCTTACAAGAGACGTGGAGGTCAGAGTGGTATAACCAGTCGCTTTTAATGCCCCTCAGAATAGACGTGGAGGTCAGAATGGTATAAGAGGATGGTTTTAATGCCCCACAGAAGAGTCGTGGAGGTCGCAGCTGCTTAACAAGACACTTTTAATGCCCCTCAGAAGAGACGTGGAGGTCAGAGTGGTATAACAAGACGGTTTTAATGCCCCTCAAAAGAGACGTGGAGGTCAGAGTGGTATAACAAGACGTTTTTAATGCCCCTCAGAAGAGACGTGGAGGTCAGAGTGGTATAACAAGATGCTTTTAATGCACCTCAGAAGAGACATGGAGGTCAGAGTGGTACAACAAGACGCTTTTAATGCCCCTCAGGATAGATGTGGAGGTCAGAGTAGTATAACAAGACGTTTTTAATGCCCCTCAGAAGAGACGTGGAGGTCAGAGTGGTATAACAAGATGCTTTTAATGCCCCTCAGAAGAGAAGTCGAGGTCAGAGTGGTATAACTAGACGCTTTTAATGCCCCTCAGAAGAGACATGGAGGTCAGAGTGGCTTAACAAGATGCTTTTAATGCCCCTTACAAGAGACGTGGAGGTCAGAGTGGTATAACAAGACGATTTTAATGCCCCTCAGAAGAGACGTGGAGGTCAGAGTGGTATAACAAAGCGCTTTTAATGCCCCTCACAAGAGATGTGTAGGTCAGAGTGGTATAACAAGATGCTTTTAATGCCCCTCAGAAGAGACGTGGGGGTCAGAGTGGTATAACAAGACGATTTTAATGCCAATTACAAGAGACGTGGAGGTCAGAGTGGTAAAAGAAGATGCTTTAAATGCCCCTCAGGATAGACGTGGAGGTCAGAGTGGTATAACAAGACGTTTTTAATGCCCCTCAAAAGAGACATGGAGGTCTAAGTGGCATAACAAGATGCTTTTAATGCCCCTCAGAAGAGACGTGGAGGTCAGAGTGGTATAACAAGATGGTTTTAATGCCCCTCAGAAGAGACGTGGAGGTCAGAGTGGTATAACAAGACGCTTTTAATGCCCCTCAGAAGAGACGTGGAGGTCAGAGTGGTATAAGAAGACGCTTTTAATGCCCCTCAGAAGAGACATGGAGGTCAAAGTGTTATAACAAGACGCTTTTAATGCCCCTCAGGATAGACGTGGAGGTCAGAGTGGTGTAACAAGACGTTTTTAATGCCCCTCAGAAGAGACGTGGAGATCAGAGTGGTATAACAAGATGCTGTTAATGCCCATCAGAAAAGACGTGGAGGTCAGAGTGGTATAACAAGACGATTTTAATGCCCCTCAGAAGAGACGTGGAGGTCAGAGTGGTATAACAAGTCGCTTTTAATGCCCCTCACAAGAGATGTGTAGGTCAGAGTGGTATAACAAGACGCTTTTAATGCCCCTCAGAAGAGACGTGGGGGTCAGAGTGGTATAAGAAGACGCTTTTAATGCCCCTCAGAAGAGACATGGAGGTCAAAGTGTTATAACAAGACGCTTTTAATGCCCCTCAGGATAGACGTGGAGGTCAGAGTGGTGTAATAAGACGTTTTTAATGCCCCTCAGAAGAGACGTGGAGATCAGAGTGGTACAACAAGATGCTGTTAATGCCCCTCAGAAAAGACGTGGAGGTCAGAGTGGTATAACAAGACGATTTTAATGCCCCTCAGAAGAGACGTGGAGGTCAGAGTGGTATAACAAGGCGCTTTTAATGCCCCTCACAAGAGATGTGTAGGTCAGAGTGGTATAACAAGACGCTTTTAATGCCCCTCAGAAGAGACGTGGGGGTCAGAGTGGTATAACAAGACGATTTTAATGCCCCTTACAAGAGACGTGGAGGTCAGAGTGGTAAAAGAAGATGCTTTAAATGCCCCTCAGGATAGACGTGGAGGTCAGAGTGGTATAACAAGACGTTTTTAATGCCCCTCAGAAGAGACGTGGAGGTCAGAGTGGTATAACAAGATGCTGTTAATGCCCCTCAGAAAAGACGTGGAGGTCAGAGTGGTATATCAAGACGCTTTTAATGCCCCTCAGAAGAGACATGGAGGTCAGAGTGGCATAACAAGACGCTTTTAATGCCCCTTACAAGAGACGTGGAGGTCAGAGTGGTATAACAAGACGATTTTAATGCCCCTCAGAAGAGATGTGGAGGTCAGAGTGGTACAACAAGATGCTTTTAATGCCCCTCAGAAGAGACGTGGAGGTCACAGTGGTATAAAAAGACGCTTTTAATGCCCCTCACAAGAGATGTGGAGTTCAGAGTGGTATAACAAGACGATTTTAATGCCCCTCAGAAGAGACGTGGAGGTCAGAGTGGTATAACAAGACGCTTTTAATGCACCTTACAAGAGACGTGGAGGTCAGAGTGGTACAACAAGACGCTTTTAATGCCCCTCAGGATAGATGTGGAGGTCAGAGTGGTATAACAAGACGATTTTAATGCCCCTCAGAAGAGACGTGGAGGTCAGAGTGGTATAACAAGATGCTTTTAATGCCCCTCAGAAGATAAGTCGAGGTCAGAGTGGTATAACTAGACGCTTTTAATGCCCCTCAGAAGAGACATGGAGGTCAGAGTGGCTTAACAAGATGCTTTTAATGCCCCTTACAAGAGACGTGGAGGTCAGAGTGGTATAACAAGACGATTTTAATGCCCCTCAGAAGAGACGTGGAGGTCAGAGTGGTATAACAAAGCGCTTTTAATGCCCCTCACAAGAGATGTGTAGGTCAGAGTGGTATAACAAGACGCTTTTAATGCCCCTCAGAAGAGACGTGGGGGTCAGAGTGGTATAACAAGACGATTTTAATGCCAATTACAAGAGACGTGGAGGTCAGAGTGGTAAAAGAAGATGCTTTAAATGCCCCTCAGGATAGACGTGGAGGTCAGAGTGGTATAACAAGACGTTTTTAATGCCCCTCAAAAGAGACATGGAGGTCTAAGTGGCATAACAAGATGCTTTTAATGCCCCTCAGAAGAGACGTGGAGGTCAGAGTGGTATAACAAGACGGTTTTAATGCCCCTCAGAAGAGACGTGGAGGTCAGAGTGGTATAACAAGACGCTTTTAATGCCCCTCAGAAGAGACGTGGAGGTCAGAGTGGTATAAGAAGACGCTTTTAATGCCCCTCAGAAGAGAGATGGAGGTCAAAGTGTTATAACAAGACGCTTTTAATGCCCCTCAGGATAGACGTGGAGGTCAGAGTGGTGTAACAAGACGTTTTTAATGCCCCTCAGAAGAGACGTGGAGATCAGAGTGGTATAACAAGATGCTGTTAATGCCCCTCAGAAAAGACGTGGAGGTCAGAGTGGTATAACAAGACGATTTTAATGCCCCTCAGAAGAGACGTGGAGGTCAGAGTGGTATAACAAGTCGCTTTTAATGCCCCTCACAAGAGATGTGTAGGTCAGAGTGGTATAACAAGACGCTTTTAATGCCCCTCAGAAGAGACGTGGGGGTCAGAGTGGTATAAGAAGACGCTTTTAATGCCCCTCAGAAGAGACATGGAGGTCAAAGTGTTATAACAAGACGCTTTTAATGCCCCTCAGGATAGACGTGGAGGTCAGAGTGGTGTAATAAGACGTTTTTAATGCCCCTCAGAAGAGACGTGGAGATCAGAGTGGTATAACAAGATGCTGTTAATGCCCCTCAGAAAAGACGTGGAGGTCAGAGTGGTATAACAAGACGATTTTAATGCCCCTCAGAAGAGACGTGGAGGTCAGAGTGGTATAACAAGGCGCTTTTAATGCCCCTCACAAGAGATGTGTAGGTCAGAGTGGTATAACAAGACGCTTTTAATGCCCCTCAGAAGAGACGTGGGGGTCAGAGTGGTATAACAAGACGATTTTAATGCCCCTTACAAGAGACGTGGAGGTCAGAGTGGTAAAAGAAGATGCTTTAAATGCCCCTCAGGATAGACGTGGAGGTCAGAGTGGTATAACAAGACGTTTTTAATGCCCCTCAGAAGAGACGTGGAGGTCAGAGTGGTATAACAAGATGCTGTTAATGCCCCTCAGAAAAGACGTGGAGGTCAGAGTGGTATATCAAGACGCTTTTAATGCCCCTCAGAAGAGACATGGAGGTCAGAGTGGCATAACAAGACGCTTTTAATGCCCCTTACAAGAGACGTGGAGGTCAGAGTGGTATAACAAGACGATTTTAATGCCCCTCAGAAGAGATGTGGAGGTCAGAGTGGTACAACAAGATGCTTTTAATGCCCCTCAGAAGAGACGTGGAGGTCACAGTGGTATAAAAAGACGCTTTTAATGCCCCTCACAAGAGATGTGGAGTTCATAGTGGTATAACAAGACGATTTTAATGCCCCTCAGAAGAGACGTGGAGGTCAGAGTGGTATAACAAGACGCTTTTAATGCACCTTACAAGAGACGTGGAGGTCAGAGTGGTACAACAAGACGCTTTTAATGCCCCTCAGGATAGATGTGGAGGTCAGAGTGGTATAACAAGATGATTTTAATGCCCCTCAGAAAAGACGTGGAGGTCAGAGTGGTATAACAAGACGCTTTTAATGCCCCTTACAAGAGACGTGGAGATCAGAGTGGTACAACAAGACGCTTTTAATGCCCCTCAGGATAGATGTGGAGGTCAGAGTAGTATAACAAGACGTTTTTAATGCCCCTCAGAAGAGACGTGGAGGTCAGAGTGGTATAACAAGATGCTTTTAATGCCCCTCAGAAGAGACGTCGAGGTCAGAGTGGTATAACAAGACGTTTTTAATGCCCCTCAGAAGAGACATGGAGGTCTAAGTGGCATAACAAGATGCTTTTAATGCCCCTCAGAAGAGACGTGGAGGTCAGAGTGGTATAACAAGACGGTTTTAATGCCCCTCAGAAGAGACGTGGAGGTCAGAGTGGTATAAGAAGACGCTTTTAATGCCCCTCAGAAGAGACATGGAGGTCAAAGTGTTATAACAAGACGCTTTTAATGCCCCTCAGGATAGACGTGGAGGTCAGAGTGGTGTAACAAGACGTTTTTAATGCCCCTCAGAAGAGACGTGGAGATCAGAGTGGTATAACAAGATGCTGTTAATGCCCCTCAGAAAAGACGTGGAGGTCAGAGTGGTATAACAAGACGATTTTAATGCCCCTCAGAAGAGACGTGGAGGTCAGAGTGGTATAACAAGGCGCTTTTAATGCCCCTCACAAGAGATGTGTAGGTCAGAGTGGTATAACAAGACGCTTTTAATGCCCCTCAGAAGAGACGTGGGGGTCAGAGTGGTATAACAAGACGATTTTAATGCCCCTTACAAGAGACGTGGAGGTCAGAGTGGTAAAAGAAGATGCTTTAAATGCCCCTCAGGATAGACGTGGAGGTCAGAGTGGTAGAACAAAACGTTTTTAATGCCCCTCAGAAGAGACGTGGAGGTCAGAGTGGTATAACAAGATGCTGTTAATGCCCCTCAGAAAAGACGTGGAGGTCAGAGTGGTATATCAAGACGCTTTTAATGCCCCTCAGAAGAGACATGGAGGTCAGAGTGGCATAACAAGACGCTTTTAATGCCCCTTACAAGAGACGTGGAGGTCAGAGTGGTATAACAAGACGATTTTAATGCCCCTCAGAAGAGATGTGGAGGTCAGAGTGGTACAACAAGATGCTTTTAATGCCCCTCAGAAGAGACGTGGAGGTCACAGTGGTATAAAAAGACGCTTTTAATGCCCCTCACAAGAGATGTGGAGGTCAGAGTGGTATAACAAGACGATTTTAATGCCCCTCAGAAGAGACGTGGAGGTCAGAGTGGTATAACAAGACGCTTTTAATGCACCTTACAAGAGACGTGGAGGTCAGAGTGGTACAACAAGACGCTTTTAATGCCCCTCAGGATAGATGTGGAGGTCAGAGTGGTATAACAAGACGATTTTAATGCCCCTCAGAAAAGACGTGGAGGTCAGAGTGGTATAACAAGACGCTTTTAATGCCCCTTACAAGAGACGTGGAGGTCAGAGTGGTACAACAAGACGCTTTTAATGCCCCTCAGGATAGATGTGGAGGTCAGAGTAGTATAACAAGACGTTTTTAATGCCCCTCAGAAGAGACGTGGAGGTCAGAGTGGTATAACAAGATGCTTTTAATGCCCCTCAGAAGAGACGTCGAGGTCAGAGTGGTATAACAAGACGTTTTTAATGCCCCTCAGAAGAGACATGGAGGTCTAAGTGGCATAACAAGATGCTTTTAATGCCCCTCAGAAGAGACGTGGAGGTCAGAGTGGTATAACAAGACGGTTTTAATGCCCCTCAGAAGAGACGTGGAGGTCAGAGTGGTACATCAAGACGTTTTTAATGCCCCTCAGAAGAGACGTGGAGGTCAGAGTGGTATATCAAGAGGCTTTTAATGCCCCTCAGAAGAGACATGGAGGTCAAAGTGGTATAACAAGACGCTTTTCATGCCCCTTACAAGAGACGTGGAGGTCAGAGTGGTATAACAAGACGCTTTTAATGCCCCTCAGGATAGACGTGGAGGTCAGAGTGGTATAACAAGACTTTTTTAATGCCCCTCAGAAGAGACGTGGAGGTCAGAGTGGTATAACAAGATGCTGTTAATGCCCCTCAGAAAAGACGTGGAGGTCAGAGTGGAATATCAAGACGCTTTTAATGCCCCTCAGAAGAGACATGGAGGTCAGAGTGGCATAACAAGACGCTTTTAATGCCCCTTACAAGAGTCGTGGAGGTCAGAGTGGTATAACAAGACGATTTTAATGCCCCTCAGAAGAGACGTGGAGGTCACAGTGGTATAACAAGACGCTTTTAATTCCCCTCACAAGAGATGTGGAGGTCAGAGTGGTATAACAAGACACTTTTAATTCCCCTCAGAAGAGACGTGGAGGTCAGAGTGGTATAACAAGACTATTTTAATGCCCACCAGAAGAGTCGTGGAGGTCGCAGTAGCTTAACAAGACGCTTTTAATGCCCCTCAGAAGAGACGTGGAGGTCAGAGTGGTATAACAAGACGGTTTTAATGCCCCTCAGAAGAGACGTGGAGGTCAGAGTGTTATAACAAGACACTTTTGATGTCCCTCAGAAGAGACGTGGAGGTCAGAGTGGTATAACAAGATGGTTTTAATGCCCCTCAAAAGAGACGTGGAGGTCAGAGTGGTATAACAAGACGCTTTTAATGCCCCTCAGAAGAGACGTGGAGGTCGCAGTAGCTTAACAAGACGCTTTTAATGCCCCTCAGAAGAGATGTGGAGGTCAGATTGGTATAACAAGACAGTTTTAATGCCCCTCAGAAGAGACGTGGAGGTCGCAGTAGCTTAACAAGATGCTTTTAATGCCCCTCAAAAGAGACGTGGAGGTCAGAGTGGTATAACAAGACGGTTTTAATGCCCCTCAGAAGAGACGTGGAGGTCGCAGTAGCTTAAGAAGACGCTTTTAATGCCCCTCAGAAGAGACGTGGAGGTCAGAGTGGTATAACAAGATGCTTTTAATGCCCCTTACAAGAGACATGGAGGTCAGAGTGCTATAACAAGACGCTTTTAATGCCCCTCAGAATAGACATGGAGGTCAGAATGGTATAAGAGAATGGTTTTAATGCCCCTCAGAAGAGTCGTGGAGGTCGCAGCTGCTTAACAACACACTTTTAATGCCCCTTAGAAGAGACGTGGAGGTCAAAGTGGTATAACAAGACGTTTTTAATGCCCCTCAGAAGAGACATGGAGGTCAGAGTGGTATAACAAGATGCTTTTAAAACCCCTCAGAAGAGACGTGAAAGTCAGAGTTGTATAACAAGATGCTTTAAATGCAACTCAGAAGAGACATGGAGGTCAGCGTGGCATAACAAGAAGCTTTTAATGCCCCTTACAAGAGACGTGGAGGTCAGAGTGGTATAACAAGACGATTTTAATGCCCCTCAGAAGAGACATGGAGGTCAGAGTGGCATAACAAGACGCTTTAAATGCCCCTTACAAGAGACGTGGAGGTCAGAGTGGTATAACAAGACGCTTTAATTCCCCTCAGAAGAGACGTGGAGGTCAGAGTGGTATAACAAGGCGGTTTTAATGCCCCTCAGAAGAGACGTGGAGGTCGCAGTAGCTTAACAAGATGCTTTTAATGCCCCTCAGAAGAGACGTGGAGGTCAGAGTGGTATAACAAGACGGTTTTAATGCCCCTCAGAAGAGACAAGGAGGTCAGAGTGGTATAACAATACGCTTTTAATGCCCCTCAGAAGAGACATGGAGGTCAGAGTGGTATAACAAGACGCTTTTAATGCCTCTTACAAGAGACGTGGAGGTCAGAGTGGTATAACAAGACGCTTTTAATGCCCCTCAGGATAGACGTGGAGGTCAGCGTGGTATAACAAGACCTTTTTAATGCCCCTCAGAAGAGACGTGGAGGTCAGAGTGGTATAACAAGATGCTTTTAATGCCCCTCAGAAGAGACGTGGAGGTCAGAGTGGTATAACAAGATGCTTTTAATGCCCCTCAGAAGAGACGTGGAGGTCAGAGTGGTATAACAAGACGATTTTAATGCCCCTCAGAAGAGACATGGAGGTCGAAGTGGTATAACAAGACGCTTTTAATGCCCCTTACAAGAGACGTGGAGTTCAGCGTGGTATAACAAGACGATTTTAATGCCCTTCAGAAGAGATGTGGAGGTCAGAGTGGTATAACAAGACGCTTTTAATGCCCCTCAGAAGAGACGTGGAGGTCAGAGTTTTATAACAAGACGCTTTTAATGCCCCTCAGAAGAGACGTGGAGGTCAGGGTGGTATAACAAAAAGGTTTTAATGCCCCTCAGAAGAGATGTGGAGGTCAGAAAGGTATAACAAGACGGTTTTAATGCCCCTCAGAAGAGACGTGGAGGTCAGAGTGGTATAACAAGACACTTTTAATGCCCCTCAGAAGAGACATGGAGGTCAGAGTGGTATAACAAGACGCTTTTAATGCCCCTAACAAGAGACGTGGAGGTCAGAGGGGTAAAACGAGATGCTTTAAATGCCCCTCAGGATAGACGTGGAGGTCAGAGTGGTATAACAAGACGTTTTTAATGCCCCTCAGAAAAGACATGGAGGTCTAAGTGGCATAACAAGATGCTTTTAATGCCCCTCAGAAGAGACGTGGAGGTCAGAGTGGTATAACAACATGGTTTTAATGCCCCTCAGAGGATACGTGGAGGTCAGAGTGGTATAACAAGATGCTTTTAATGCCCCTCAGAAGAGACGTGGAGGTCAGAGTGGTATAACAAGACGATTTTAATGCCCCTCAGAAGAGACATGGAGGTCAAAGTGGCATAACAAGACGCTTTTAATGCCCCTTACAAGAGACGTGGAGTTCAGCGTGGTATAACAAGACGATTTTAATGTCCCTCAGAAGAGACGTGGAGGTCAGAGTGGTATAACAAGACGCTTTTAATGCCCCTCAGAAGAGACGTGGAGGTCAGAGTGGTATAACAAGGCGCTTTTAATGCCCCTCAGAAGAGACGTGGACGTCAGAGTGGTATAACAAGAAGGTTTAAATGCCCCTCAGAAAAGATAAGGAGGTCAGAAAGGTATAACAAGACACTTTTAATGCCCCTCAGAAGAGACATGGAGGTCAGAGTGGTATAACAAGACGCTTTTAATGCCCCTCAGAAGAGACGTGGAGGTCAGAGTGGTATAACAAGACGGTTTTAATGCCCCTCAGAAGAGACGTGAAGGTCAGAGTGGTATAACAAGACGATTTTAATGCCCCTCAGAAGAGACATGGAGGTCAGAGTTTTATAACAAGACGCTTTTAATGCCCCTTACAAGAGACGTGGAGGTCAGAGTGGTACAACAAGACGCTTTTAATGCCCCTCAGGATAGATGTTGAGGTCAGAGTAGTATAACAAGACGTTTTTAATGCCCCTCAGAAGAGACGTGGAGGTCAGAGTGGTATAAAAAGATGCTTTTAATGCCCCTCAGAAGAGAAGTCGAGGTCAGAGTGGTATAACAAGATGCTTTTAATGCCCCTCAGAAGATACGTGGAGGTCGCAGTAGCTTAACAAGACGGTTTTAATGCCCCTCAGAAGAGATGTGGAGGTCAGAGTGGTATAACAAGACGGTTTTAATGCCCCTCAGAAGAGACGTGGAGTGCAGAGTGGTATAACAAGACGCTTTTAATTCCCCTCAGAAGAGACATGGAGGTCAGAGTGGCATAACAAGACGCTTTTAATGCCCCTTACAAGAGACGTGGAGGTCAGAGTGGTATAACAAGACGATTTTAATGCCCCTCAGAAGAGACGTGGAGGTCAGAGTGGTACAACAAGATGCTTTTAATGCCCCTCGGAAGAGACGTGGAGGTCACAGTGGTATAACAAGACGCTTTTAATGCAGCTCACAAGAGATGTGGAGGTCAGAGTGGTTTAACAAGACACTTTTAATTCCCCTCAGAAGAGACGTGGAGGTCAGAGTGGTATAACAAGATGCTTTTAATGCCCCTTACAAGAGACGTGGAGGTCAGAGTCGTATAACAAGACGGATTTAATACCCCTCAGAAGAGACGTGGAGATCAGAATGGTATAAGAAGATGGTTTTAATGCACCTCAGAAGAGTCGTGGAGGTCGCAGCTGCTTAACAAGACGCTTTTAATGCCCATCAGAAGAGACGTGGAGGTCAGAGTAGTATAACAAGACTGTTTTAATGCCCATCAGAAGAGACGTGGAGGTCAGAGTGGTATAACAAGATGGTTTTAATGCCCTTCAGAAGAGACGTGGAGGTCGCAGTAGCTTAACAAGACGCTTTTAATGCCCCTCAGAAGAGACATGGAGGTCAGAGTGGCATAACAAGACGCTTTTAATGCCCCTTACAAGAGACGTGGAGGTCAGAGTGGTATAACAAGACGATTTTAATGCCCCTCAGAAGAGACGTGGAGGTCAGAGTGGTACAACAAGATGCTTTTAATGCCCCTCGGAAGAGACGTGGAGGTCACAGTGGTATAACAAGACGCTTTTAATGCAGCTCACAAGAGATGTGGAGGTCAGAGTGGTTTAACAAGACACTTTTAATTCCCCTCAGAAGAGACGTGGAGGTCAGAGTGGTATAACAAGATGCTTTTAATGCCCCTTACAAGAGACGTGGAGGTCAGAGTCGTATAACAAGACGGATTTAATACCCCTCAGAAGAGACGTGGAGATCAGAATGGTATAAGAAGATGGTTTTAAAGCACCTCAGAAGAGTCGTGGAGGTCGCAGCTGCTTAACAAGACGCTTTTAATGCCCATCAGAAGAGACGTGGAGGTCAGAGTAGTATAACAAGACTGTTTTAATGCCCATCAGAAGAGACGTGGAGGTCAGAGTGGTATAACAAGATGGTTTTAATGCCCTTCAGAAGAGACGTGGAGGTCGCAGTAGCTTAACAAGACGGTTTTAATGCCCCTCAGAAGAGATGTGGAGGTCAGAGTGGTATAACAAGACGGTTTTAATGCCCCTCAGAAGAGACGTGGAGGGCAGAGTGGTATAACAAGACGCTTTTAATGCCCCTCAGAAGAGACATGGAGGTCAGAGTGGCATAACAAGACGCTTTTAATGCCCCTTACAAGAGACGTGGAGGTCAGAGTGGTATAACAAGACGATTTTAATGCCCCTCAGAAGAGACGTGGAGGTCAGAGTGGTATAACAAGGCGCTTTTAATGCCCCTCACAAGAGATGTGTAGGTCAGAGTGGTTTAAAAAGACGCTTTTAATGCCCCTCAGGAGAGACGTGGGGGTCAGAGTGGTATAACAAGACGGTTTTAATGCCCCTTACAAGAGACGTGGAGGTCAGAGTGGTAAAACGAGATGCTCTAAATGCCCCTCAGGATAGACGTGGAGGTCAGAGTGGTATAACAAGACGTTTTTAAGGCCCTCAGAAGAGACATGGAGGTCTAAGTGGCATAACAAGATGCTTTTAATGCCCCTCAGAAGAGACGTGGAGGTCAGAGTGGTATAGCAAGACGGTTTTAATGCCCCTCAGAAGAGACGTGGAGGTCAGAGTGGTATAACAAGACGGTTTTAATGCCCCTCAGAAGAGACGTGGAGGTCAGAGTGATATAACAAGATGCTTTTAATGCCCCTCAGAAGAGACATGGAGGTCAAAGTGGTATAACAAAACGCTTTTAATGCCCCTTACAAGAGACGTGGAGGTCAGAGTGGTATAACAAGATGCTTTTAATGCCCCTCAGGATAGACGTGGAGGTCAGAGTGGTATAACAAGACTTTTTTAATGCCCCTCAGAAGAGACGTGGAGGTCAGAGTGGTATAACAAGATGCTGTTAATGCCCCTCAGAAAAGATGTGGAGGTCAGAGTGGTATATCAAGACGCTTTTAATGCCCCTCAGAAGAGACATGGAGGTCAGAGTGGCATAACAAGACGCTTTTAATGCCCCTTACAAGAGACGTGGAGGTCAGAGTGGTATAACAAGACAATTTTAATGCCCCTCAGAAGAGACGTGGAGGTCAGAGTGGTACAACAAGATGCTTTTAATGCCCCTCAGAAGAGACGTGGAGGTCACAGTGGTATAACAAGACGCTTTTAATGTCCCTCACAAGAGATGTGGACGTCAGAGTGGTATAACAAGACACTTTAAATTCCCCTCAGAAGAGACGTGGAGGTCAGAGTGGTATAACAAGACTGTTTTAATGCCCACCAGAAGAGTCGTGGAAGTCGCAGTATCTTAACAAGACGCTTTTAATACCCCTCAGAAGAGATGTGGGGGTCAGAGTGGTACAACAAGATGCTTTTAATGCCCCTCAGAAGAGACGTGGAGGTCACAGTGGTATAACAAGACGCTTTTAATGTCCCTTACAAGAGATGTGGAGGTCAGAGTGGTATAACAAAACACTTTTAATTCCCCTCAGAAGAGACGTGGAGGTCAGAGTGGTATAACAAGACTGTTTTAATGCCCACCAGAAGAGTCGTGGAAGTCGCAGTAGCTTACCAATACGCTTTTAATGCCCCTCAGAAGAGACTTGGAGGTCAGAATGGCATAACAAGACGCATTTAATGCCCCTCAGAAGAGACGTGGAGATCAGAATGGTTTAAGAAGATGGTTTTAATGCACCTCAGAAGAGTCTTGGAGTTCGCAGCTGCTTAACAAGACGCTTTTAATGCCCCTCAGAAGAGACGTGGAGGTCAGAGTGGTATAACAAGACTGTTTTAATGCCCATCAGAAGAGACGTGGAGGTCAGAGTGGTATAACAAGATGGTTTTAATGCCCCTCAGAAGAGACGTGGAGGTCGCAGTAGCTTAACAAGACGGTTTTAATGACCCTCAGAAGAGATGTGGAGGTCAGAGTGGTATAACAAGACGGTTTTAATGCCCCTCAGAAGAGACGTGGAGGACAGAGTGGTATAAAAAGATGGTTTTAATGCCCCTCAGAAGAGACTTGGAGGTCGCAGTAGCTTAACTAGACGGTTTTAATGCCCCTCAGAAGAGATGTGGAGGTCAGAGTGGTATAACAAGACGGTTTTAATGCCCCTCAGAAGAGACTTGGAGGGCAGAGTGGTATAACAAGACGCTTTTAATGCCCCTCAGAAGAGACATGGAGGTCAGAGTGGCATAACAAGACGCTTTTAATGCCCCTTACAAGAGACGTGGAGGTCAGAGTGGTATAACAAGACGATTTTAATGCCCCTCAGAAGAGACGTGGAGGTCAGAGTGGTACAACAAGATGCTTTTAATGCCCCTTGGAAGAGACGTGGAGGTCACAGTGGTATAACAAGACGCTTTTAATGCAGCTCACAAGAGATGTGGAGGTCAGAGTGGTTTAACAAGACACTTTTAATTCCCCTCAGAAGAGACGTGGAGGTCAGAGTGGTATAAAAAGATGCTTTTAATGCCCCTTACAAGAGACGTGGAGGTCAGAGTCGTATAACAAGACGGATTTAATACCCCTCAGAAGAGACGTGGAGATCAGAATGGTATAAGAAGATGGTTTTAATGCACCTCAGAAGAGTCGTGGAGGTCGCAGCTGCTTAACAAGACGCTTTTAATACCCATCAGAAGAGACGTGGAGGTCAGAGTAGTATAACAAGACTGTTTTAATGCCCATCAGAAGAGACGTGGAGGTCAGAGGGTATAACAAGATGGTTTTAATGCCCTTCAGAAGAGACGTGGAGGTCGCAGTAGCTTAACAAGACGGTTTAAATGCCCCTCAGAAGAGATGTGGAGGTCAGAGTGGTATAACAAGACGGTTTTAATGCCCCTCAGAAGAGACGTGGAGGTCAGAGTGGTATAACAAGACGATTTTAATGCCCCTCAGAAGAGACGTGGAGGTCAGAGTGGTATAACAAGGCGCTTTTAATGCCCCTCACAAGAGATGTGTAGGTCAGAGTGGTTTAAAAAGACGCTTTTAATGCCCCTCAGGAGAGACGTGGGGGTCAGAGTGGTATAACAAGACGGTTTTAATGCCCCTTACAAGAGACGTGGAGGTCAGAGTGGTAAAACGAGATGCTTTAAATGCCCCTCAGGATAGACGTGGAGGTCAGAGTGGTATAACAAGACGTTTTTAAGGCCCTCAGAAGAGACATGGAGGTCTAAGTGGCATAACAAGATGCTTTTAATGCCCCTCAGAAGAGACGTGGAGGTCAGAGTCGTATAGCAAGACGGTTTTAATGCCCCTCAGAAGAGACGTGGAGGTCAGAGTGGTATAACAAGACGGTTTTAATGCCCCTCAGAAGAGACGTGGAGGTCAGAGTGGTATAACAAGATGCTTTTAATGCCCCTCAGAAGAGACATGGAGGTCAAAGTGGTATAACAAAACGCTTTTAATGCCCCTTACAAGAGACGTGGAGGTCAGAGTGGTATAACAAGATGCTTTTAATGCCCCTCAGGATAGACGTGGAGGTCAGAGTGGTATAACAAGACTTTTTTAATGCCCCTCAGAAGAGACGTGGAGGTCAGAGTGGTATAACAAGATGCTTTTAATGCCCCTCAGAAAAGATGTGGAGGTCAGAGTGGTATATCAAGACGCTTTTAATGCCCCTCAGAAGAGACATGGAGGTCAGAGTGGCATAACAAGACGCTTTTAATGCCCCTTACAAGAGACGTGGAGGTCAGAGTGGTATAACAAGACGATTTTAATGCCCCTCAGAAGAGACGTGGAGGTCAGAGTGGTACAACAAGATGCTTTTAATGCCCCTCAGAAGAGACGTGGAGGTCACAGTGGTATAACAAGACGCTTTTAATGTCCCTCACAAGAGATGTGGACGTCAGAGTGGTATAACAAGACACTTTAAATTCCCCTCAGAAGAGACGTGGAGGTCAGAGTGGTATAACAAGACTGTTTTAATGCCCACCAGAAGAGTCGTGGAAGTCGCAGTATCTTAACAAGACGCTTTTAATACCCCTCAGAAGAGATGTGGGGGTCAGAGTGGTACAACAAGATGCTTTTAATGCCCCTCAGAAGAGACGTGGAGGTCAGAGTGGTATAACAAGACGATTTTAATGCCCCTCAGAAGAGACGTGGAGGTCAGAGTGGTACAACAAGATGCTTTTAATGCCCCTCGGAAGAGACGTGGAGGTCACAGTGGTATAACAAGACGCTTTTAATGCAGCTCACAAGAGATGTGGAGGTCAGAGTGGTTTAACAAGACACTTTTAATTCCCCTCAGAAGAGACGTGGAGGTCAGAGTGGTATAACAAGATGCTTTTAATGCCCCTTACAAGAGACGTGGAGGTCAGAGTCGTATAACAAGACGGATTTAATACCCCTCAGAAGAGACGTGGAGATCAGAATGGTATAAGAAGATGGTTTTAATGCACCTCAGAAGAGTCGTGGAGGTCGCAGCTGCTTAACAAGACGCTTTTAATGCCCATCAGAAGAGACGTGGAGGTCAGAGTAGTATAACAAGACTGTTTTAATGCCCATCAGAAGAGACGTGGAGGTCAGAGGGTATAACAAGATGGTTTTAATGCCCTTCAGAAGAGACGTGGAGGTCGCAGTAGCTTAACAAGACGGTTTAAATGCCCCTCAGAAGAGATGTGGAGGTCAGAGTGGTATAACAAGACGGTTTTAATGCCCCTCAGAAGAGACGTGGAGGTCAGAGTGGTATAACAAGACGATTTTAATGCCCCTCAGAAGAGACGTGGAGGTCAGAGTGGTATAACAAGGCGCTTTTAATGCCCCTCACAAGAGATGTGTAGGTCAGAGTGGTTTAAAAAGACGCTTTTAATGCCCCTCAGGAGAGACGTGGGGGTCAGAGTGGTATAACAAGACGGTTTTAATGCCCCTTACAAGAGACGTGGAGGTCAGAGTGGTAAAACGAGATGCTTTAAATGCCCCTCAGGATAGACGTGGAGGTCAGAGTGGTATAACAAGACGTTTTTAAGGCCCTCAGAAGAGACATGGAGGTCTAAGTGGCATAACAAGATGCTTTTAATGCCCCTCAGAAGAGACGTGGAGGTCAGAGTCGTATAGCAAGACGGTTTTAATGCCCCTCAGAAGAGACGTGGAGGTCAGAGTGGTATAACAAGACGGTTTTAATGCCCCTCAGAAGAGACGTGGAGGTCAGAGTGGTATAACAAGATGCTTTTAATGCCCCTCAGAAGAGACATGGAGGTCAAAGTGGTATAACAAAACGCTTTTAATGCCCCTTACAAGAGACGTGGAGGTCAGAGTGGTATAACAAGATGCTTTTAATGCCCCTCAGGATAGACGTGGAGGTCAGAGTGGTATAACAAGACTTTTTTAATGCCCCTCAGAAGAGACGTGGAGGTCAGAGTGGTATAACAAGATGCTTTTAATGCCCCTCAGAAAAGATGTGGAGGTCAGAGTGGTATATCAAGACGCTTTTAATGCCCCTCAGAAGAGACATGGAGGTCAGAGTGGCATAACAAGACGCTTTTAATGCCCCTTACAAGAGACGTGGAGGTCAGAGTGGTATAACAAGACGATTTTAATGCCCCTCAGAAGAGACGTGGAGGTCAGAGTGGTACAACAAGATGCTTTTAATGCCCCTCAGAAGAGACGTGGAGGTCACAGTGGTATAACAAGACGCTTTTAATGTCCCTCACAAGAGATGTGGACGTCAGAGTGGTATAACAAGACACTTTAAATTCCCCTCAGAAGAGACGTGGAGGTCAGAGTGGTATAACAAGACTGTTTTAATGCCCACCAGAAGAGTCGTGGAAGTCGCAGTATCTTAACAAGACGCTTTTAATACCCCTCAGAAGAGATGTGGGGGTCAGAGTGGTACAACAAGATGCTTTTAATGCCCCTCAGAAGAGACGTGGAGGTCACAGTGGTATAACAAGACGCTTTTAATGTCCCTTACAAGAGATGTGGAGGTCAGAGTGGTATAACAAAACACTTTTAATTCCCCTCAGAAGAGACGTGGAGGTCAGAGTGGTATAACAAGACTGTTTTAATGCCCACCAGAAGAGTCGTGGAAGTCGCAGTAGCTTACCAATACGCTTTTAATGCCCCTCAGAAGAGACTTGGAGGTCAGAATGGCATAACAAGACGCATTTAATGCCCCTCAGAAGAGACGTGGAGATCAGAATGGTTTAAGAAGATGGTTTTATTGCACCTCAGAAGAGTCTTGGAGGTCGCAGCTGCTTAACAAGACGCTTTTAATGCCCCTCAGAAGAGACGTGGAGGTCAGAGTGGTATAACAAGACTGTTTTAATGCCCATCAGAAGAGACGTGGAGGTCAGAGTGGTATAACAAGATGGTTTTAATGCCCCTCAGAAGAGACGTGGAGGTCGCAGTAGCTTAACAAGACGGTTTTAATGACCCTCAGAAGAGATGTGGAGGTCAGAGTGGTATAACAAGACGGTTTTAATGCCCCTCAGAAGAGACGTGGAGGACAGAGTGGTATAAAAAGACGCTTTTAATGCCCCTCAGAAGAGACGTGGAGGTCAGAGTGGTATATCAAGACGGTTTTAATGCCCCTTAGAAGAGACGTGGAGGTCAGAGTGGTATAACAAGACGCTTTTAATGCCCCTCAGAAGAGACGAAGAGGTCAGAGTGGTATAACAAGATGGTTTTAATTCCCATCCGAAGAGAAGTGGAGGTCGCAGTAGCTTAACAAGTCGCTTTTAATGCCCCTCAGAAGAGACGTGGAGGTCAGAGTGGTATAACAAGATGCTTTTAATGCCCCTCAGAAGAGAAGTCGAGGTCAGAGTGGTATAACAAGACGCTTTTAATGCCCCTCAGAAGAGACATGGAGGTCAGAGTGGTATAACAAGACGGTTTTAATGCCCCTCAAAAGAGACGTGGAGGTCAGAGTGGTATAACAAGACGTTTTTAATGCCCCTCAGAGGAGACGTGGAGGTCAGAGTGGTATAACAAGATGCTTTTAATGCCCCTCAGAAGAGACGTGGAGGTCAGAGTGGTATAACAAGATGCTTTTAATGCACCTCAGAAGAGACATGGAGGTCAGAGTGGTATAACAAGACGGTTTTAATGCCCCTCAGAAGAGACGTGGAGGTCAGAGTGGTGTAACAAGACGGTTTTAATGCCCCTCAGAAGAGACGTGGAGGTCAGAGTGGTATAACAAGACGATTTTAATGCCCCTCAGAATAGACATGGAGGTCAGAGTGGTATAACAAGACGCTTTTAATGCCCCTTACAAGAGACGTGGAGGTCAGAGTGGTACAACAAGACGCTTTTAATGCCCCTCAGGATAGATGTGGAGGTCAGAGTAGTATAACAAGACGTTTTTAATGCCCCTCAGAAGAGACGTGGAGGTCAGAGTGGTATAGAAAGATGCTTTTAATGCCCCTCAGAAGAGAAGTCGAGGTCAGAGTGGTATAACGAGACGCTTTTAATGCACCTCAGAAGAGACATGGAGGTCACAGTGGCATAACAAGATGCTTTTAATGCCCCTTACAAGAGACGTGGAGGTCAGAGTGGTATAACAAGACGATTTTAATGCCCCTCAGAAGAGACGTGGAGGTCAGAGCGGTATAACAAGGCGCTTTTAATGCCCCTCACAAGAGATGTGTAGGTCAGAGTGGTATAACAAGACGCTTTTAATGTCCCTCAGAAGAGACGTGGGGGTCAGAGTGGTATAACAAGACGATTATAATGCCCCTTACAAGAGACGTGGATGTCAGAGTGGTAAAACGAGATGCTTTAAATGCCCCTCAGGATAGACGTGGAGGTCAGAGTGGTATAACAAGACGTTTTTAATGCCCCTCAGAAGAGACATGGAGGTATAAGTGGCATAACAAGATGCTTTTAATGCCCCTCAGAAGAGACGTGGAGGTCAGAGTGGTATAACAAGACTGTTTTAATGCCCCTCAGAAGAGACGTGGAGGTCAGAGTGGTATAACAAGACGGTTTTAATGCCCCTCAGAAGAGACGTGGAGGTCAGAGTGGTATAACAAGATGCTTTTAATGCCCCTCAGAAGAGACGTGGAGGTCAGAGTGGTATAACAAGACGCTTTTAATGCCCCTCAGAAGAGACGTGGATGTCAGAGTGGTATAACAAGAAGGTTTTAATGCCCCTCAGAAGAGATGTGGAGGTCAGAAAGGTATAACAAGACACTTTTAATGCCCCTCAGAAGAGACATGGAGGTCAGAGTGGTATAACAATATGCTTTTAATGCCCTTTACAAGAGACGTGGAGGTCAGAGTGGTAAAACGAGATGCTTTAAATGCCCCTCAGGATAGACGTGGAGGTCAGAGTGGTATAACAAGATGTTTTTAATGCCCCTCAGAAGAGACATGGAGGTCTACGTGGCATAAGAAGATGCTTTTAATGCCCCTCAGAAGAGACGTGGAGGTCAGAGTGGTATAACAAGACGGTTTTAATGCCCCTCAGAAGAGACGTGGAGGTCAGAGTGGTATAACAAGACGCTTTTAATGCCCCTCAGAAGAGACATGGAGGTCAAAGTGGTATAACAAGACGCTTTTAATGCCCCTTACAAGAGACGTGGAGGTCAGAGTGGTATAACAAGACGCTTTTAATGCCCCTCAGGATAGACGTGGAGGTCAAAGTGGTATAACAAGACTTTTTTAATGCCCCTTACAAGAGACGTGGAGGTCAGAGTGGTATAACAAGACGATTTTAATGCCCCTCAGAAGAGACGTGGAGGTCAGAGTGGTACAACAAGATGCTTTTAATGCCCCTCAGAAGAGACGTGGAGGTCACAGTGGTATAACAAGATGATTTTAATGCAGCTCACAAGAGATGTGGAGGTCAGAGTGGTTTAACAAGACACTTTTAATTCCCCTCAGAAAAGACGTGGAGGTCAGAGTGGTATCACAAGATGCTTTTAATGCCCCTTACAAGAGACGTGGAGGTCAGAGTCGTATAACAAGACGGATTTAATACCCCTCAGAAGAGACGTGGAGATCAGAATGGTATAAGAAGATGGTTTTAATGCACCTCAGAAGAGTCGTGGAGGTCGCAGCTGCTTAACAAGACGCTTTTAATGCCCCATCAGAAGAGACGTGGAGGTCAGAGTGGTATAACAAGACTGTTTTAATGCCCATCAGAAGAGACGTGGAGGTCAGAGTGATATAACAAGATGGTTTTAATGCCCCTCAGAAGAGACGTGGAGGTCGCAGTAGCTTAACAAGACGGTTTTAATGCCCCTCAGAAGAGATGTGGAGGTCAGAGTGGTATAACAAGACGGTATTAATGCCCCTCAGAAGAGACGTGGAGGGCAGAGTGGTATAACAAGACGCTTTTAATGCCCCTCAGAAGAGACATGGAGGTCAGAGTGGCATAACAAGACGCTTTTAATGCCCCTTACAAGAGACGTGGAGGTCAGAGTGGTATAACAAGACGATTTTAATGCCCCTCAGAAGAGACGTGGAGGTCAAAGTGGTATAACAAGGCGCTTTTAATGCCCCTCACAAGAGATGTGTAGGTCAGAGTGGTATAAAAAGACGCTTTTAATGCCCCTCAGGAGAGACGTGGGGGTCAGAGTGGTATAACAAGACGGTTTTAATGCCCCTTACAAGAGACGTGGAGGTCAGAGTGGTAAAACAAGATGCTTTAAATGCCCCTCAGGATAGACGTGGAGGTCAGAGTGGTATAACAAGACGTTTTTAAGGCCCTCAGAAGAGACATGGAGGTCTAAGTGGCATAACAAGATGCTTTTAATGCCCCTCAGAAGAGACGTGGGGGTCAGAGTGGTATAGCAAGACGGTTTTAATGCCCCTCAGAAGAGACGTGGAGGTCAGAGTGGTATAACAAGACGCTTTTAATGCCCCTCAGAAGAGACATGGAGGTCAAAGTGGTATAACAAGACGCTTTTAATGCCCCTTACAAGAGACGTGGAGGTCAGAGTGGTATAACAAGACGCTTTTAATGCCCCTCAGGATAGACGTGGAGGTCAAAGTGGTATAACAAGACTTTTTTAATGCCCCTTACAAGAGACGTGGAGGTCAGAGTGGTATAACAAGACGATTTTAATGCCCCTCAGAAGAGACGTGGAGGTCAGAGTGGTACAACAAGATGCTTTTAATGCCCCTCAGAAGAGACGTGGAGGTCACAGTGGTATAACAAGACGCTTTTAATGCAGCTCACAAGAGATGTGGAGGTCAGAGTGGTTTAACAAGACACTTTTAATTCCCCTCAGAAGAGACGTGGAGGTCAGAGTGGTATAACAATATGCTTTTAATGCCCCTTACAAGAGACGTGGGGGTCAGAGTCGTATAACAAGACGGATTTAATGCCCCTCAGAAGAGACGTGGAGATCAGAATGGTATAAGAAGATGGTTTTAATGCACCTCAGAAGAGTCGTGGAGGTCGCAGCTGCTTAACAAGACGCTTTTAATGCCCATCAGAAGAGACGTGGAGGTCAGAGTGGTATAACAAGACTGTTTTAATGCCCATCAGAAGAGACGTGGAGGTCAGAGTGGTATAACAAGATGGTTTTAATGCCCCTCAGAAGAGACGTGGAGGTCGCAGTAGCTTAACAAGACGGTTTTAATGCCCCTCAGAAGAGATGTGGAGGTCAGAGTGGTATAACAAGACGGTTTTAATGCCCCTCAGAAGAGACGTGGAGGGCAGAGTGGTATAACAAGACGCTTTTAATGCCCCTCAGAAGAGACATGGAGGTCAGAGTGGCATAACAAGACGCTTTTAATGCCCCTTACAAGAGACGTGGAGGTCAGAGTGGTATAACAAGACGATTTTAATGCCCCTCAGAAGAGACGTGGAGGTCAGAGTGGTACAACAAGATGCTTTTAATGCCCCTCGGAAGAGACGTGGAGGTCACAGTGGTATAACAAGACGCTTTTAATGCAGCTCACAAGAGATGTGGAGGTCAGAGTGGTTTAACAAGACACTTTTAATTCCCCTCAGAAGAGACGTGGAGGTCAGAGTGGTATAACAAGATGCTTTTAATGCCCCTTACAAGAGACGTGGAGGTCAGAGTCGTATAACAAGACGGATTTAATACCCCTCAGAAGAGACGTGGAGATCAGAATGGTATAAGAAGATGGTTTTAATGCACCTCAGAAGAGTCGTGGAGGTCGCAGCTGCTTAACAAGACGCTTTTAATGCCCATCAGAAGAGACGTGGAGGTCAGAGTAGTATAACAAGACTGTTTTAATGCCCATCAGAAGAGACGTGGAGGTCAGAGTGGTATAACAAGATGGTTTTAATGCCCTTCAGAAGAGACGTGGAGGTCGCAGTAGCTTAACAAGACGGTTTTAATGCCCCTCAGAAGATATGTGGAGGTCAGAGTGGTATAACAAGACGGTTTTAATGCCCCTCAGAAGAGACGTGGAGGGCAGAGTGGTATAACAAGACGCTTTTAATGCCCCTCAGAAGAGACATGGAGGTCAGAGTGGCATAACAAGACGCTTTTAATGCCCCTTACAAGAGACGTGGAGGTCAGAGTGGTATAACAAGACGATTTTAATGCCCCTCAGAAGAGACGTGGAGGTCAGAGTGGTATAACAAGGCGCTTTTAATGCCCCTCACAAGAGATGTGTAGGTCAGAGTGGTATAAAAAGACGCTTTTAATGCCCCTCAGGAGTGACGTGGGGGTCAGAGTGGTATAACAAGACGGTTTTAATGCCCCTTACAAGAGACGTGGAGGTCAGAGTGGTAAAACGAGATGCTTTAAATGCCCCTCAGGATAGACGTGGAGGTCAGAGTGGTATAACAAGACGTTTTTAAGGCCCTCAGAAGAGACATGGAGGTCTAAGTGGCATAACAAGATGCTTTTAATGCCCCTCAGAAGAGACGTGGAGGTCAGAGTGGTATAGCAAGACGGTTTTAATGCCCCTCAGAAGAGACGTGGAGGTCAGAGTGGTATAACAAGACGGTTTTAATGCCCCTCAGAAGAGACGTGGAGGTCAGAGTGGTATAACAAGATGCTTTTAATGCCCCTCAGAAGAGACATGGAGGTCAAAGTGGTATAACAAAACGCTTTTAATGCCCCTTACAAGAGACGTGGAGGTCAGAGTGGTATAACAAGATGCTTTTAATGCCCCTCAGGATAGACGTGGAGGTCAGAGTGGTATAACAAGACTTTTTTAATTCCCCTCAGAAGAGACGTGGAGGTCAGAGTGGTATAACAAGATGCTGTTAATGCGCCTCAGAAAATATGTGGAGGTCAGAGTGGTATATCAAGACGCTTTTAATGCCCCTCAGAAGAGACATGGAGGTCAGAGTGGCATAACAAGACGCTTTTAATGCCCCTTACAAGAGACGTGGAGGTCAGAGTGGTATAACAAGACGATTTTAATGCCCCTCAGAAGAGACGTGGAGGTCAGAGTGGTACAACAAGATGCTTTTAATGCCCCTCAGAAGAGACGTGGAGGTCACAGTGGTATAACAAGACGCTTTTAATGTCCCACACAAGAGATGTGGACGTCAGAGTGGTATAACAAGACACTTTAAATTCCCCTCAGAAGAGACGTGGAGGTCAGAGTGGTATAACAACACTGTTTTAATGCCCACCAGAAGAGTCGTGGAAGTCGCAGTATCTTAACAAGACGCTTTTAATACCCCTCAGAAGAGATGTGGGGGTCAGAGTGGTACAACAAGATGCTTTTAATGCCCCTCAGAAGAGACGTGGAGGTCACAGTGGTATAACAAGACGCTTTTAATGTCCCTTACAAGAGATGTGGAGGTCAGAGTGGTATAACAAAACACTTTTAATTCCCCTCAGAAGAGACGTGGAGGTCAGAGTGGTATAACAAGACTGTTTTAATGCCCACCAGAAGAGTCGTGGAAGTCGCAGTAGCTTACCAATACGCTTTTAATGCCCCTCAGAAGAGACTTGGAGGTCAGAATGGCATAACAAGACGCATTTAATGCCCCTCAGAAGAGACGTGGAGATCAGAATGGTTTAAGAAGATGGTTTTAATGCACCTCAGAAGAGTCTTGGAGGTCGCAGCTGCTTAACAAGACGCTTTTAATGCCCCTCAGAAGAGACGTGGAGGTCAGAGTGGTATAGCAAGACGGTTTTAATGCCCCTCAGAAGAGACGTGGAGGTCAGAGTGGTATAACAAGGCGCTTTTAATGCCCCTCACAAGAGATGTGTAGGTCAGAGTGGTATAAAAAGACGCTTTTAATGCCCCTCAGGAGAGACGTGGGGGTCAGAGTGGTATAACAAGACGGTTTTAATGCCCCTTACAAGAGACGTGGAGGTCAGAGTGGTAAAACGAGATGCTTTAAATGCCCCTCAGGATAGACGTGGAGGTCAGAGTGGTATAACAAGACGTTTTTAAGGCCCTCAGAAGAGACATGGAGGTCTAAGTGGCATAACAAGATGCTTTTAATGCCCCTCAGAAGAGACGTGGAGGTCAGAGTGGTATAGCAAGACGGTTTTAATGCCCCTCAGAAGAGACGTGGAGGTCAGAGTGGTATAACAAGACGGTTTTAATGCCCCTCAGAAGAGACGTGGAGGTCAGAGTGGTATAACAAGATGCTTTTAATGCCCCTCAGAAGAGACATGGAGGTCAAAGTGGTATAACAAAACGCTTTTAATGCCCCTTACAAGAGACGTGGAGGTCAGAGTGGTATAACAAGATGCTTTTAATGCCCCTCAGGATAGACGTGGAGGTCAGAGTGGTATAACAAGACTTTTTTAATGCCCCTCAGAAGAGACGTGGAGGTCAGAGTGGTATAACAAGATGCTGTTAATGCCCCTCAGAAAAGATGTGGAGGTCAGAGTGGTATATCAAGACGCTTTTAATGCCCCTCAGAAGAGACATGGAGGTCAGAGTGGCATAACAAGACGCTTTTAATGCCCCTTACAAGAGACGTGGAGGTCAGAGTGGTATAACAAGACGATTTTAATGCCCCTCAGAAGAGACGTGGAGGTCAGAGTGGTACAACAAGATGCTTTTAATGCCCCTCAGAAGAGACGTGGAGGTCACAGTGGTATAACAAGACGCTTTTAATGTCCCTCACAAGAGATGTGGACGTCAGAGTGGTATAACAAGACACTTTAAATTCCCCTCAGAAGAGACGTGGAGGTCAGAGTGGTATAACAACACTGTTTTAATGCCCACCAGAAGAGTCGTGGAAGTCGCAGTATCTTAACAAGACGCTTTTAATACCCCTCAGAAGAGATGTGGGGGTCAGAGTGGTACAACAAGATGCTTTTAATGCCCCTCAGAAGAGACGTGGAGGTCACAGTGGTATAACAAGACGCTTTTAATGTCCCTTACAAGAGATGTGGAGGTCAGAGTGGTATAACAAAACACTTTTAATTCCCCTCAGAAGAGACGTGGAGGTCAGAGTGGTATAACAAGACTGTTTTAATGCCCACCAGAAGAGTCGTGGAAGTCGCAGTAGCTTACCAATACGCTTTTAATGCCCCTCAGAAGAGACTTGGAGGTCAGAATGGCATAACAAGACGCATTTAATGCCCCTCAGAAGAGACGTGGAGATCAGAATGGTTTAAGAAGATGGTTTTAATGCACCTCAGAAGAGTCTTGGAGGTCGCAGCTGCTTAACAAGACGCTTTTAATGCCCCTCAGAAGAGACGTGGAGGTCAGAGTGGTATAACAAGACTGTTTTAATGCCCATCAGAAGAGATGTGGAGGTCAGAGTGGTATAACAAGATGGTTTTAATGCCCCTCAGAAGAGACGTGGAGGTCGCAGTAGCTTAACAAGACGGTTTTAATGCCCCTCAGAAGAGATGTGGAGGTCAGAGTGGTATAACAAGACGGTTTTAATGCCCCTCAGAAGAGACGTGGAGGACAGAGTGGTATAAAAAGACGCTTTTAATGCCCCTCAGAAGAGACGTGGAGGTCAGAGTGGTATATCAAGACGGTTTTAATGCCCCTTAGAAGAGACGTGGAGGTCAGAGTGGTATAACAAGACGCTTTTAATGCCCCTCAGAAGAGACGAAGAGGTCAGAGTGGTATAACAAGATGGTTTTAATTCCCATCCGAAGAGAAGTGGAGGTCGCAGTAGCTTAACAAGGCGCTTTTAATGCCCCTCAGAAGAGACGTGGAGGTCAGAGTGGTATAACAAGATGCTTTTAATGCCCCTCAGAAGAGAAGTCGAGGTCAGAGTGGTATAACAAGACGCTTTTAATGCCCCTCAGAAGAGACATGGAGGTCAGAGTGGTATAACAAGACGGTTTTAATGCCCCTCAAAAGAGACGTGGAGGTCAG
Source organism: Phyllobates terribilis (assembly GCF_046119375.1). Classification (NCBI taxonomy): domain Eukaryota; kingdom Metazoa; phylum Chordata; class Amphibia; order Anura; family Dendrobatidae; genus Phyllobates; species Phyllobates terribilis. Next base: position 40,722,230 of record NW_027362770.1, on the reverse strand, counting down.
AGTGGTATAACAAGACGTTTTTAATGCCCCTCAGAGGAGACGTGGAGGTCAGAGTGGTATAACAAAATGCTTTTAATGCCCCTCAGAAGAGACGTGGAGGTCAGAGTGGTATAACAAGATGCTTTTAATGCACCTCAGAAGAGACATGGAGGTCAGAGTGGTATAACAAGACGGTTTTAATGCCCCTCAGAAGAGACATGGAGGTCAGAGTGGTATAACAAGACGGTTTTAATGCCCCTCAGAAGAGACGTGGAGGTCAGAGTGGTATAACAAGACGATTTTAATGCCCCTCAGAAGAGACATGGAGGTCAGAGTGGTATAACAATACGCTTTTAATGCCCCTTACAAGAGACGTGGAGGTCAGAGTGGTACAACAAGACGCTTTTAATGCCCCTCAGGATAGATGTGGAGGTCAGAGTAGTATAACAAGACGTTTTTAATGCCCCTCAGAAGAGACGTGGAGGTCAGAGTGGTATAGAAAGATGCTTTTAATGCCCCTCAGAAGAGAAGTCGAGTTCAGAGTGGTATAACAAGACGCTTTTAATGCACCTCAGAAGAGACATGGAGGTCACAGTGACATAACAAGATGCTTTTAATGCCCCTTACAAGAGACGTGGAGGTCAGAGTGGTATAACAAGACGATTTTAATGCCCCTCAGAAGAGACGTGGAGGTCAGAGTGGTATAACAAGGCGCTTTTAATGCAGCTCACAAGAGATGTGTAGGTCAGAGTGGTATAACAAGACGCTTTTAATGCCCCTCAGAAGAGACGTGGGGGTCAGAGTGGTATAACAAGACGATTATAATGCCCCTTACAAGAGACGTGGAGGTCAGAGTGGTAAAACGAGATGCTTTAAATGCCCCTCAGGATAGACGTGGAGGTCAGAGTGGTATAACAAGACGTTTTTAATGCCCCTCAGAAGAGACATGGAGGTCTAAGTGGCATAACAAGATGCTTTTAATGCCCCTCAGAAGAGACGTGGAGGTCAGAGTGGTATAACAAGACGCTTTTAATGCCCCTCAGAAGAGACGTGGACGTCAGAGTGGTATAACAAGAAGGTTTTAATGCCCCTCAGAAGAGATGTGGAGGTCAGAAAGGTATAACAAGACACTTTTAATGCCCCTCAGAAGAGACATGGAGGTCAGAGTGGTATAACAATACGCTTTTAATGCCCTTTACAAGAGACGTGGAGGTCAGAGTGGTAAAACGAGATGCTTTAAATGCCCCTCAGGATAGACGTGGAGGTCAGAGTGGTATAACAAGATGTTTTTAATGCCCCTCAGAAGAGACATGGAGGTCTACGTGGCATAACAAGATGCTTTTAATGCCCCTCAGAAGAGACGTGGAGGTCAGAGTGGTATAACAAGACGGTTTTAATGCCCCTCAGAAGAGACGTGGAGGTCAGAGTGGTATAACAAGACGCTTTTAATGCCCCTCAGAAGAGACATGGAGGTCAAAGTGGTATAACAAGACGCTTTTAATGCCCCTTACAAGAGACGTGGAGGTCAGAGTGGTATAACAAGACGCTTTTAATGCCCCTCAGGATAGACGTGGAGGTCAAAGTGGTATAACAAGACTTTTTTAATGCCCCTTACAAGAGACGTGGAGGTCAGAGTGGTATAACAAGACGATTTTAATGCCCCTCAGAAGAGACGTGGAGGTCAGAGTGGTACAACAAGATGCTTTTAATGCCCCTCAGAAGAGACGTGGAGGTCACAGTGGTATAACAAGACGCTTTTAATGCCCCTTACAAGAGATGTGGAGGTCAGAGTGGTTTAACAAGACACTTTTAATTCCCCTCAGAAGAGACGTGGAGGTCAGAGTGGTATAACAAGATGCTTTTAATGCCCCTTACAAGAGACGTGGAGGTCAGAGTCGTATAACAAGACGGATTTAATGCCCCTCAGAAGAGACGTGGAGATCAGAATGGTATAAGAAGATGATTTTAATGCACCTCAGAAGAGTCGTGGAGGTCGCAGCTGCTTAACAAGACGCTTTTAATGCCCATCAGAAGAGACGTGGAGGTCAGAGTGGTATAACAAGACTGTTTTAATGCCCATCAGAAGAGACGTGGAGGTCAGAGGGGTATAACAAGATGGTTTTAATGCCCCTCAGAAGAGACGTGGAGGTCGCAGTAGCTTAACAAGACGGTTTTAATGCCCCTCAGAAGAGATGTGGAGGTCAGAGTGGTATAACAAGACGGTTTTAATGCCCCTCAGAAGAGACGTGGAAGGCAGAGTGGTATAACAAGACGCTTTTAATGCCCCTCAGAAGAGACATGGAGGTCAGAGTGGCATAACAAGACGCTTTTAATGCCCCTTACAAGAGACGTGGAGGTCAGAGTGGTATAACAAGACGCTTTTAATGCCCCTCAGAAGAGACGAAGAGGTCAGAGTGGTATAACAAGATGGTTTTAATTCCCATCCGAAGAGAAGTGGAGGTCGCAGTAGCTTAACAAGGCGCTTTTAATGCCCCTCAGAAGAGACGTGGAGGTCAGAGTGGTATAACAAGATGCTTTTAATGCCCCTCAGAAGAGAAGTCGAGGTCAGAGTGGTATAACAAGACGCTTTTAATGCTCCTCAGAAGAGACATGGAGGTCAGAGTGGCATAACAAGACGCTTTTAATGCAACTTACAAGAGACGTGGAGGTCAGAGTGGTATAACAAGATGGTTTTAATTCCCATCCGAAGAGAAGTGGAGGTCGCAGTAGCTTAACAAGGCGCTTTTAATGCCCCTCAGAAGAGACGTGGAGGTCAGAGTGGTATAACAAGATGCTTTTAATGCCCCTCAGAAGAGAAGTCAAGGTCAGAGTGGTATAACAAGAAGCTTTTAATGCCCCTCAGAAGAGACATGGAGGTCAGAGTGGCATAACAAGACGCTTTTAATGTAACTTACAAGAGACGTGGAGGTCAGAGTGGTATAACAAGACGGTTTTAATGCCACTCAGAAGAGACGTGGAGGACAGAGTGGTATAAAAAGAAGCTTTTAATACCCCTCAGAAGAGACGTGGAGGTCAGAGTAGTATAACAAGACGCTTTTAATGCCCCTCAGAAGAGACGTGGAGGTCAGAGTGGTATAACAAGAAGGTTTTAATGCCCCTCAGAAGAGAAGTGGAGGTCGCAGTATCTTAACAAGGCGCTTTTAATGCCCCTCAGGAGAGACGTGGGGGTCAGAGTGGTATAGCAAGAAGGTTTTAATGCCCCTTACAAGAGACGTGGAGGTCAGAGTGGTAAAACGAGATGCTTTAAATGCCCCTCAGGATAGACGTGGAGGTCAGAGTGGTATAACAAGACGTTTTTAAGGCCCTCAGAAGAGACATGGAGGTCTAAGTGGCATAACAAGATGCTTTTAATGCCCCTCAGAAGAGACGTGGAGGTCAGAGTGGTATAGCAAGACGGTTTTAATGCCCCTCAGAAGAGACGTGGAGGTCAGAGTGGTATAACAAGACGGTTTTAATGCCCCTCAGAAGAGACGTGGAGGTCAGAGTGGTATAACAAGATGCTTTTAATGCCCCTCAGAAGAGACATGGAGGTCAAAGTGGTATAACAAAACGCTTTTAATGCCCCTTACAAGAGACGTGGAGGTCAGAGTGGTATAACAAGATGCTTTTAATGCCCCTCAGGATAGACGTGGAGGTCAGAGTGGTATAACAAGACTTTTTTAATGCCCCTCAGAAGAGACGTGGAGGTCAGAGTGGTATAACAAGATGCTGTTAATGCCCCTCAGAAAAGACGTGGAGGTCAGAGTGGTATATCAAGACGCTTTTAATGCCCCTCAGAAGAGACATGGAGGTCAGAGTGGCATAACAATACGCTTTTAATGCCCCTTACAAGAGACGTGGAGGTCAGAGTGGTATAACAAGACGATTTTAATGCCCCTCAGAAGAGACGTGGAGGTCAGAGTGGTACAACAAGATGCTTTTAATGCCCCTCAGAAGAGACGTGGAGGTCACAGTGGTATAACAAGACGCTTTTAATGTCCCTCACAAGAGATGTGGAGGTCAGAGTGGTATAACAAGACACTTTTAATTCCCCTCAGAAGAGACGTGGAGGTCAGAGTGGTATAACAAGACTGTTTTAATGCCCACCAGAAGAGTCGTGGAAGTCGCAGTATCTTAACAAGACGCTTTTAATGCCCCTCAGAAGAGATGTGGAGGTCAGAGTGGTACAACAAGATGCTTTTAATGCCCCTCAGAAGAGACGTGGAGGTCACAGTGGTATAACAAGACGCTTTTAATGTCCCTTACAAGAGATGTGGAGGTCAGAGTGGTATAACAAGAAACTTTTAATTCCCCTCAGAAGAGACGTGGAGGTCAGAGTGGTATAACAAGACTGTTTTAATGCCCACCAGAAGAGTCGTGGAAGTCGCAGTAGCTTAACAAGACGCTTATAATGCCCCTCAGAAGAGACTTGGAGGTCAGAATGGCATAACAAGACGCATTTAATGCCCCTCAGAAGAGACGTGGAGGTCAGAGTGGTATAACAAGACGGTTTTAATGCCCCTCAGAAAAGACGTGGAGGTCAGAGTGGTTTAACAAGACACTTTTGATGCCCCTCAGAAGAGACGTGGAGGTCGCAGTAGCTTAACAAGATGCTTCTAATGCCCCTCAGAAGAGATGTGGAGGTCAGATTGGTATAACAAGACGGTTTTAATGCCCCTCAGAAGAGACGTGGAGGTCGCAGTAGCTTAAGAAGACGCTTTTAATGCCCCTCAGAAGAGACGTGGAGGTCAGAGTGGTATAACAAGATGCTTTTAATGCCCCTTACAAGAGACGTGGAGGTCAGAGTGGTATAACAAGGCGCTTTTAATGCCCCTCATAATAGACGTGGAGGTCAGAATGGTATAAGAGGATGGTTTTATTGCCCCTCAGAAGAGTCGTGGAGGTCGCAGCTGCTTAACAAGACACTTTTAATGCCCCTCAGAAGAGACGTGGAGGTCAGAGTGGTATAACAAGACGGTTTTAATGCCCCTCAAAAGAGACGTGGAGGTCAGAGTGGTATAACAAGACGTTTTTAATGCCCCTCAGAAGAGACGTGGAGGTCAGAGTGGTATAACAAGATGCTTTTAATGCCCCTCAGAAGAGACGTGGAGGTCAGAGTGGTATAACAAGATGCTTTTAATGCACCTCAGAAGAGACATGGAGGTCAGAGTGGTATAACAAGACGGTTTTAATGCCCCTCAGAAGAGACGTGGAGGTCAGAGTAGTATAACAAGATGGTTTTAATGCCCCTCAGAAGAGACGTGGAGGTCAGAGTGGTATAACAAGACGATTTTAATGCCACTCAGAAGAGACATGGAGGTCAGAGTGGTATTACAAGACGCTTTTAATGCCCCTTACAAGAGACGTGGAGGTCAGAGTGGTACAACAAGACGCTTTTAATGCCCCTCAGGATAGATGTGGAGGTCAGAGTAGTATAACAAGACGTTTTTAATGCCCCTCAGAAGATACGTGGAGGACAGAGTGGTATAAAAAGATGCTTTTAATGCCCCTCAGAAGAGAAGTCGAGGTCAGAGTGGTATAACAAGACGCTTTTAATGCCCCTCAGAAGAGAAATGGAGGTCAGAGTGGCATAACAAGATGCTTTTAATGCCCCTTACAAGAGACGTGGAGGTCAGAGTGGTATAACAAGACGATTTTAATGCCCCTCAGATGAGACGTGGAGGACAGAGTGGTATAACAAGGCGCTTTTAATGCCCCTCACAAGAGATGTGTAGGTCAGAGTGGTATAACAAGACGCTTTTAATGCCCCTCAGAAGAGACGTGGGGGTCAGAGTGGTATAACAAGACGATTTTAATGCCCCTTACAAGAGACGTGGAGGTCAGAGTGGTAAAACGAAATGCTTTAAATGCCCCTCAGGATAGACGTGGAGGTCAGAGTGGTATAACAAGACGTTTTTAATGCCCCTCAGAAGAGACATGGAGGTCTAAGTGGCATAACAAGATGCTTTTAATGCCCCTCAGAAGAGACGCGGAGGTCAGAGTGGTATAACAAGACGGTTTTAGTGCCCCTCAGAAGAGACGTGGAGGTCAGAGTGATATAACAAGACGCTTTTAATGCCCCTCAGAAGAGACGTGGAGGTCAGAGTGGTATAAGAAGACGCTTTTAATGCCCCTCAGAAGAGACATGGATGTCAAAGTGTTATAACAAGACGCTTTTAATGCTCCTTACAAGAGACGTGAAGGTCAGAGTGGTATAACAAGATGCTTTTAATGCCCCTCAGGATAGACGTGGAGGTCAGAGTGGTGTAACAAGACGTTTTTAATGCCCCTCAGAAGAGACGTTGAGGTCAGAGTGGTATAACAAGATGCTGATAATGCCCCTCAGAAAAGACGTGGAGGTCAGAGTGGTATATCAAGATGCTTTTAATGCCCCTCAGAAGAGACATGGAGGTCAGAGTGGCATAACAAGACGCTTTTAATGCCCCTTACAAGAGACGTGGAGGTCAGAGTGGTATAACAAGATGATTTTAATGCCCCTCAGAAGAGACGTGGAGGTCAGAGTGGCACAACAAGATGCTTTTAATGGCCCTCAGAAGAGACGTGGAGGTCACAGTGGTATAAAAAGACGCTTTTAATGCCCCTCACAAGAGATGTGGAGGTCAGAGTGGTATAACAAGACACTTTTAATTCCCCTCAGAAGAGACGTGGAGGTCAGAGTGGTATAACAAGACTGTTTAATGCCCACCAGAAGAGTCGTGGAAGGCGCAGTAGCTTAACAAAACGCTTTTTATGCCCCTCAGAAGAGACGTGGAGGTCAGAGTGGTATAACAAGATGCATTTAATGCCCCTCAGAAGAGACGTGGAGGTCGCAGTAGCTTAACAAGACACTTTTAATGCCCCTCAGAAGAGACGTGGAGGTCAGAGTGGTATAACAAGACGGTTTTAATGCCCCTCAGAAGAGACGTGGAGGTCAGAGTGGTATGACAAGACACTTTTGATGCCCCTCAGAAGAGACGTGGAGATCAGAGTGGTATAACAAGACGCTTTTAATGCCCCTCAGAAGAGACGTGGAGGTCGCAGTAGCTTAACAAGACGCTTTTGATGCCCCTCAGAAGAGATGTGGAGGTCAGATTGGTATAACAAGACGGTTTTAATGCCCCTCAGAAGAGACGTGGAGGTCGCAGTAGCTTAACAAGATGCTTTTAATGCCCCTCAGAAGAGACGTGGAGGTCAGAGTGATATAACAAGACGGTTTTAATGCCCCTCAGAAGAGACGTGGAGGTCGCAGTAGCTTAAGAAGACGCTTTTAATGCCCTTCAGAAGAGACGTGGAGGTCAGAGTGGTATAACAAGATGCTTTTAATGCCCCTTACAAGAGACGTGGAGGTCAGAGTGGTATAACAAGACGCTTTTAATGCCCCTCAGAATAGACGTGGAGGTCAGAATGGTATAAGAGGATGGTTTTAATGCCCCTCAGAAGAGTTGTGGAGGTCGCAGCTGCTTAACAAGACACTTTTAATGCCCCTCAGAAGAGACGTGGAGGTCAGAGTGGTATAACAGGACGGTTTTAATGCCCCTCAGAAGAGACGTGGAGGTCAGAGTGATATAACAAGACGCTTTTAATGCCCCTCAGAAGAGACGTGGAGGTCAGAGTGGTATAAGAAGACGCTTTTAATGCCCCTCAGAAGAGACATGGATGTCAAAGCGTTATAACAAGACGCTTTTAATGCTCCTTACAAGAGACGTGAAGGTCAGAGTGGTATAACAAGATGCTTTTAATGCCCCTCAGGATAGACGTGGAGGTCAGAGTGGTGTAACAAGACGTTTTTAATGCCCCTCAGAAGAGACGTTGAGGTCAGAGTGGTATAACAAGATGCTGTTAATGCCCCTCAGAAAAGACGTGGAGGTCAGAGTGGTATATCAAGATGCTTTTAATGCCCCTCAGAAGAGACATGGAGGTCAGAGTGGCATAACAAGACGCTTTTAATGCCCCTTACAAGAGATGTGGAGGTCAGAGTGGTATAACAAAACACTTTTAATTCCCCTCAGAAGAGACGTGGAGGTCAGAGTGGTATAACAAGACTGTTTTAATGCCCACCAGAAGAGTCGTGGAAGTCGCAGTAGCTTACCAATACGCTTTTAATGCCCCTCAGAAGAGACTTGGAGGTCAGAATGGCATAACAAGACGCATTTAATGCCCCTCAGAAGAGACGTGGAGATCAGAATGGTTTAAGAAGATGGTTTTAATGCACCTCAGAAGTGTCTTGGAGGTCGCAGCTGCTTAACAAGATGCTTTTAATGCCCCTCAGAAGAGACGTGGAGGTCAGAGTGGTATAACAAGACTGTTTTAATGCCCATCAGAAGAGACGTGGAGGTCAGAGTGGTATAACAAGATGGTTTTAATGCCCCTCAGAAGAGACGTGGAAGTCGCAGTAGCTTAACAAGACGGTTTTAATGCCCCTCAGAAGAGATGTGGAGGTCAGAGTGGTATAACAAGACGGTTTTAATGCCCCTCAGAAGAGACGTGGAGGACAGAGTGGTATAAAAAGACGCTTTTAATGCCCCTCAGAAGAGACGTGGAGGTCAGAGTGGTATATCAAGACGGTTTTAATGCCCCTTAGAAGAGACGTGGAGGTCAGAGTGGTATAACAAGACGCTTTTAATGCCCCTCAGAAGAGACGAAGAGGTCAGAGTGGTATAACAAGATGGTTTTAATTCCCATCCGAAGAGAAGTGGAGGTCGCAGTAGCTTAACAAGGCGCTTTTAATGCCCCTCAGAAGAGACGTGGAGGTCAGAGTGGTATAACAAGATGCTTTTAATGCCCCTCAGAAGAGAAGTCGAGGTCAGAGTGGTATAACAAGAAGCTTTTAATGCCCCTCAGAAGAGACATGGAGGTCAGAGTGGCATAACAAGACGCTTTTAATGTAACTTACAAGAGACGTGGAGGTCAGAGTGGTATAACAAGACGGTTTTAATGCCACTCAGAAGAGACGTGGAGGACAGAGTGGTATAAAAAGAAGCTTTTAATACCCCTCAGAAGAGACGTGGAGGTCAGAGTAGTATAACAAGACGCTTTTAATGCCCCTCAGAAGAGACGTGGAGGTCAGAGTGGTATAACAAGAAGGTTTTAATGCCCCTCAGAAGAGAAGTGGAGGTCGCAGTATCTTAACAAGGCGCTTTTAATGCCCCTCAGGAGAGACGTGGGGGTCAGAGTGGTATAGCAAGACGGTTTTAATGCCCCTTACAAGAGACGTGGAGGTCAGAGTGGTAAAACGAGATGCTTTAAATGCCCCTCAGGATAGACGTGGAGGTCAGAGTGGTATAACAAGACGTTTTTAAGGCCCTCAGAAGAGACATGGAGGTCTAAGTGGCATAACAAGATGCTTTTAATGCCCCTCAGAAGAGACGTGGAGGTCAGAGTGGTATAGCAAGACGGTTTTAATGCCCCTCAGAAGAGACGTGGAGGTCAGAGTGGTATAACAAGACGGTTTTAATGCCCATCAGAAGAGACGTGGAGGTCAGAGTGGTATAACAAGATGCTTTTAATGCCCCTCAGAAGAGACATGGAGGTCAAAGTGGTATAACAAAACGCTTTTAATGCCCCTTACAAGAGACGTGGAGGTCAGAGTGGTATAACAAGATGCTTTTAATGCCCCTCAGGATAGACGTGGAGGTCAGAGTGGTATAACAAGACTTTTTTAATGCCCCTCAGAAGAGACGTGGAGGTCAGAGTGGTATAACAAGATGCTGTTAATGCCCCTCAGAAAAGACGTGGAGGTCAGAGTGGTATATCAAGACGCTTTTAATGCCCCTCAGAAAAGACATGGAGGTCAGAGTGGCATAACAAGACGCTTTTAATGCCCCTTACAAGAGACGTGGAGGTCAGAGTGGTATAACAAGACGATTTTAATGCCCCTCAGAAGAGACGTGGAGGTCAGAGTGGTACAACAAGATGCTTTTAATGCCCCTCAGAAGAGACGTGGAGGTCACAGTGGTATAACAAGACGCTTTTAATGTCCCTCACAAGAGATGTGGAGGTCAGAGTGGTATAACAAGACACTTTTAATTCCCCTCAGAAGAGACGTGGAGGTCAGAGTGGTATAACAAGACTGTTTTAATGCCCACCAGAAGAGTCGTGGAAGTCGCAGTATCTTAACAAGACGCTTTTAATGCCCCTCAGAAGAGATGTGGAGGTCAGAGTGGTACAACAAGATGCTTTTAATGCCCCTCAGAAGAGACGTGGAGGTCACAGTGGTATAACAAGACGCTTTTAATGTCCCTTACAAGAGATGTGGAGGTCAGAGTTGTATAACAAGACACTTTTAATTCCCCTCAGAAGAGACGTGGAGGTCAGAGTGGTATAACAAGACTGTTTTAATGCCCACCAGAAGAGTCGTGGAAGTCGCAGTAGCTTAACAAGACGCTTATAATGCCCCTCAGAAGAGACTTGGAGGTCAGAATGGCATAACAAGACGTATTTAATGCCCATCAGATGAGACGTGGAGGTCAGAGTGGTATAACAAGACGGTTTTAATGCCCCTCAGAAGAGACGTGGAGGTCAGAGTGGTTTAACAAGACACTTTTGATGCCCTTCAGAAGAGACGTGGAGGTCGCAGTAGCTTAACAAGACGCTTCTAATGCCCCTCAGAAGAGATGTGGAGGTCAGATTGGTATAACAAGACGGTTTTAATGCCCCTCAGAAGAGACGTGGAGGTCGCAGTAGCTTAAGAAGACGCTTTTAATGCCCCTCAGAAGAGACGTGGAGGTCAGAGTGGTATAACAAGATGCTTTTAATGCCCCTTACAAGAGACGTGGAGGTCAGAGTGGTATAAAAAGGCGCTTTTAATGCCCCTCATAATAGACGTGGAGGTCAGAATGGTATAAGAGGATGGTTTTATTGCCCCTCAGAAGAGTCGTGGAGGTCGCAGCTGCTTAACAAGACACTTTTAATGCCCCTCAGAAGAGACGTGGAGGTCAGAGTGGTATAACAAGACGGTTTTAATGCCCCTCAAAAGAGACGTGGAGGTCAGAGTGGTATAACAAGACGTTTTTAATGCCCCTCAGAAGAGACGTGGAGGTCAGAGTGGTATAACAAGATGCTTTTAATGCCCCTCAGAAGAGACGTGGAGGTCAGAGTGGTATAACAAGATGCTTTTAATGCACCTCAGAAGAGACATGGAGGTCAGAGTGGTATAACAAGACGGTTTTAATGCCCCTCAGAAGAGACGTGGAGGTCAGAGTGGTATAAAAAGATGCTTTTAATGCCCCTCAGAAGAGAAGTCGAGGTCAGAGTGGTATAACAAGACGCTTTTAATGCCCCTCAGAAGAGAAATGGAGGTCAGAGTGGCATAACAAGATGCTTTTAATGCCCCTTACAAGAGACGTGGAGGTCAGAGTGGTATAACAAGACGATTTTAATGCCCCTCAGATGAGACGTGGAGGACAGAGTGGTATAACAAGGCGCTTTTAATGCCCCTCACAAGAGATGTGTAGGTCAGAGTGGTATAACAAGACGCTTTTAATGCCCCTCAGAAGAGACGTGGGGGTCAGAGTGGTATAACAAGACGATTTTAATGCCCCTTACAAGAGACGTGGAGGTCAGAGTGGTAAAACGAAATGCTTTAAATGCCCCTCAGGATAGACGTGGAGGTCAGAGTGGTATAACAAGACGTTTTTAATGCCCCTCAGAAGAGACATGGAGGTCTAAGTGGCATAACAAGATGCTTTTAATGCCCCTCAGAAGAGACGTGGAGGTCAGAGTGGTATAACAAGACGGTTTTAGTGCCCCTCAGAAGAGACGTGGAGGTCAGAGTGATATAACAAGACGCTTTTAATGCCCCTCAGAAGAGACGTGGAGGTCAGAGTGGTATAAGAAGACGCTTTTAATGCCCCTCAGAAGAGACATGGATGTCAAAGTGTTATAACAAGACGCTTTTAATGCTCCTTACAAGAGACGTGAAGGTCAGAGTGGTATAACAAGATGCTTTTAATGCCCCTCAGGATAGACATGGAGGTCAGAGTGGTGTAACAAGACGTTTTTAATGCCCCTCAGAAGAGACGTTGAGGTCAGAGTGGTATAACAAGATGCTGTTAATGCCCCTCAGAAAAGACGTGGAGGTCACAGTGGTATATCAAGATGCTTTTAATGCCCCTCAGAAGAGACATGGAGGTCAGAGTGGCATAACAAGACGCTTTTAATGCCCCTTACAAGAGACGTGGAGGTCAGAGTGGTATAACAAGATGATTTTAATGCCCCTCAGAAGAGACGTGGAGGTCAGAGTGGCACAACAAGACGCTTTTAATGCCCCTCAGAAGAGACGTGGAGGTCACAGTGGTATAAAAAGACGCTTTTAATGCCCCTCACAAGAGATGTGGAGGTCAGAGTGGTATAACAAGACACTTTTAATTCCCCTCAGAAGAGACGTGGAGGTCAGAGTGGTATAACAAGACTGTTTAATGCCCACCAGAAGAGTCGTGGAAGTCGCAGTAGCTTAACAAAACGCTTTTAATGCCCCTCAGAAGAGACGTGGAGGTCAGAGTGGTATAACAAGATGCTTTTAATGCCCCTCAGAAGAGACGTGGAGGTCGCAGTAGCTTAACAAGACACTTTTAATGCCCCTCAGAAGAGACGTGGAGGTCAGAGTGGTATAACAAGACGGTTTTAATGCACCTCAGAAGAGACGTGGAGGTCAGAGTGGTATAACAAGACACTTTTGATGCCCCTCAGAAGAGACGTGGAGATCAGAGTGGTATAACAAGACGCTTTTAATGCCCCTCAGAAGAGACGTGGAGGTCGCAGTAGCTTAACAAGACGCTTTTGATGCCCCTCAGAAGAGATGTGGAGGTCAGATTGGTATAACAAGACGGTTTTAATGCCCCTCAGAAGAGACGTGGAGGTCGCAGTAGCTTAACAAGATGCTTTTAATGCCCCTCAGAAGAGACGTGGAGGTCAGAGTGATATAACAAGACGGTTTTAATGCCCCTCAGAAGAGACGTGGAGGTCGCAGTAGCTTAAGAAGACGCTTTTAATGCCCTTCAGAAGAGACGTGGAGGTCAGAGTGGTATAACAAGATGCTTTTAATGCCCCTTACAAGAGACGTGGAGGTCAGAGTGGTATAACAAGACGCTTTTAATGCCCCTCAGAATAGACGTGGAGGTCAGAATGGTATAAGAGGATGGTTTTAATGCCCCTCAGAAGAGTCGTGGAGGTCGCAGCTGCTTAACAAGACACTTTTAATGCCCCTCAGAAGAGACGTGGAGGTCAGAGTGGTATAACAGGACGGTTTTAATGCCCCTCAGAAGAGACGTGGAGGTCAGAGTGATATAACAAGACGCTTTTAATGCCCCTCAGAAGAGACGTGGAGGTCAGAGTGGTATAAGAAGACGCTTTTAATGCCCCTCAGAAGAGACATGGATGTCAAAGTGTTATAACAAGACGCTTTTAATGCTCCTTACAAGAGACGTGAAGGTCAGAGTGGTATAACAAGATGCTTTTAATGCCCCTCAGGATAGACGTGGAGGTCAGAGTGGTGTAACAAGATGTTTTTAATGCCCCTCAGAAGAGACGTTGAGGTCAGAGTGGTATAACAAGATGCTGTTAATGCCCCTCAGAAAAGACGTGGAGGTCAGAGTGGTATATCAAGATGCTGTTAATGCCCCTCAGAAGAGACATGGAGGTCAGAGTGGCATAACAAGACGCTTTTAATGCCCCTTACAAGAGACGTGGAGGTCAGAGTGGTATAACAAGATGATTTTAATGCCCCTCAGAAGAGACGTGGAGGTCAGAGTGGCACAACAAGACGCTTTTAATGCCCCTCAGAAGAGACGTGGAGGTCACAGTGGTATAAAAAGACGCTTTTAATGCCCCTCACAAGAGATGTGGAGGTCAGAGTGGTATAACAAGACACTTTTAATTCCCCTCAGAAGAGACGTGGAGGTCAGAGTGGTATAACAAGACTGTTTAATGCCCACCAGAAGAGTCGTGGAAGTCGCAGTAGCTTAACAATACGCTTTTAATGCCCCTCAGAAGAGACGTGGAGGTCAGAGTGGTATAACAAGATGCTTTTAATGCCCCTCAGAAGAGACGTGGAGGTCGCAGTAGCTTAACAAGACACTTTTAATGCCCCTCAGAAGAGACGTGGAGGTCAGAGTGGTATAACAAGACGGTTTTAATGCCCCTCAGAAGAGACGTGGAGGTCAGAGTGGTATAACAAGACACTTTTGATGCCCCTCAGAAGAGACGTGGAGATCAGAGTGGTATAACAAGATGGTTTTAATGCCCCTCAAAAGAGACGTGGAGGTCAAAGTGGTATAACAAGACGCTTTTAATGCCTCTCAGAAGAGACGTGGAGGTCGCAGTAGCTTAACAAGACGCTTTTGATGCCCCTCAGAAGAGATGTGGAGGTCAGATTGGTATAACAAGACGGTTTTAATGCCCCTCAGAAGAGACGTGGAGGTCGCAGTAGCTTAACAAGATGCTTTTAATGCCCCTCAGAAGAGACGTGGAGGTCAGAGTGATATAACAAGACGGTTTTAATGCCCCTCAGAAGAGACGTGGAGGTCGCAGTAGCTTAAGAAGACGCTTTTAATGCCCTTCAGAAGAGACGTGGAGGTCAGAGTGGTATAACAAGATGCTTTTAATGCCCCTTACAAGAGACGTGGAGGTCAGAGTGGTATAACAAGACGCTTTTAATGCCCCTCAGAATAGACGTGGAGGTCAGAATGGTATAAGAGGATGGTTTTAATGCCCCTCAGAAGAGTCGTGGAGGTCGCAGCTGCTTAACAAGACACTTTTAATGCCCCTCAGAAGAGACGTGGAGGTCAGAGTGGTATAACAGGACGGTTTTAATGCCCCTCAGAAGAGACGTGGAGGTCAGAGTGGTATAACAAGACGTTTTTAATGCCCCTCAGAAGAGACGTGGAGGTCAGAGTGGTATAACAAGATGCTTTTAATGCACCTCAGAAGAGACATGGAGGTCAGAGTGGTATAACAAGACGCTTTTAATGCCCCTTACAAAAGACGTGGAGGTCAGAGTGGTATAACAAGACGCTTTTAATGCCCCTCAGGATAGACGTGGAGGTCATCGTGGTATAACAAGACCTTTTTAATGCCCCTCAGAAGAGACGTGGAGGTCAGAGTGGTATAACAAGATGCTTTTTATGCCCCTCAGAAGAGACGTGGAGGTCAGAGTGGTATAACAAGATGCTTTTAATGCCCCTCAGAAGAGACATGGAGGTCAGAGTGGTATAACAAGACGATTTTAATGCCCCTCAGAAGAGACATGGAGGTCAAAGTAGTATAACAAGACGCTTTTAATGCCCCTTACAAGAGACGTGGAGTTCAGCGTGGTATAACAATACGATTTTAATGCCCTTCAGAAGAGACGTGGTGGTCAGAGTGGTATAACAAGGCGCTTTTAATGCCCCTCAGAAGAGACCTGGAGGTCAGAGTGGTATAACAAGACGCTTTTAATGCCTCTCAGAAGAGACGTGAAGGTCAGAGTGGTATAACAAGAAGGTTTTAATGCCCCTCAGAAGAGATGTGGAGGTCAGAAAGGTATAACAAGACGGTTTTAATGCCCCTCAGAAGAGACGTGGAGGTCAGAGTGGTATAACAAGACACTTTTAATGCCCCTCAGAAGAGACATGGAGGTCAGAGTGGTATAACAAGACGCTTTTAATGTCCCTTACAGGAGACGTGGAGGTCAGTGTGGTAAAACGAGATGCTTTAAATGCCCCTCAGGAGAGACGTGGAGGTCACAGTGGTATAACAAGACGTTTTTAATGCCCCTCAGAAGAGACATGGAGGTCTAAGTGGCATAACAAGATGCTTTTAATGCCCCTCAGAAGAGACGTGGAGGTCAGAGTGGTATAACAAGATGCTTTTAATGCCCCTCAGAAGAGATGTGGAGGTCAGAGTGGTATAACAAGACGCTTTTAATGTCCCTTACAAGAGATGTGGAGGTCAGAGTGGTATAACAAGACACTTTTAATTTCCCTCAGAAGAGACGTGGAGGTCAGAGTGGTATAACAAGACTGTTTTAATGCCCACCAGAAGAGTCGTGGAAGTCGCAGTAGCTTAACAAGACGCTTTTAATGGCCCTCAGAAGAGACTTGGAGGTCAGAATGCCATAACAAGACGCATTTAATGCCCCTTAGAAGAGACGTGGAGGTCAGAGTGGTATAACAAGACGGTTTTAATGCCCCTCAGAAGAGACGTGGAGGTCAGAGTGGTTTAACAAGACACTTTTGATGCCCCTCAGAAGAGACGTGGAGATCAGAGTGGTATAACAAAATGGTTTTAATGCCCCTCAAAAGAGGCGTGGAGGTCAAAGTGGTATAACAAGATGCTTTTAATGCCCCTCAGAAGAGACGTGGAGGTCGCAGTAGCTGAACAAGACGCTTTTTATGCCCCTCAGAAGAGATGTGGACGTCAGATTGGTATAACAAGACGGTTTTAATGCCCCTCAGAAGAGACGTGGAGGTCGCAGTAGCTTAAGAAGACGCCTTTAATGCCCCTCAGAAGAGACGTGGAGGTCAGAGTGGTATAACAAGATGCTTTTAATGCCCCTTACAAGAGACGTGGAGGTCAGAGTGGTATAACAAGGTGCTTTTAATGCCCCTCAGAATAGACGTGGAGGTCAGAATGGTATAAGAGGATGATTTTAATGCCCCTCAGAAGAGTCGTGGAGGTCGCAGCTGCTTAACAAGACACTTTTAATGCCCCTCAGAAGAGACGTGGAGGTCAGAGTGGTATAACAAGACGGTTTTAATGCCCCTCAAAAGAGACGTGGAGGTCAGAGTGGTATAACAAGACGTTTTTAATGCCCCTCAGAAGAGACGTGGAGGTCAGAGTGGTATAACAAGATGCTTTTAATGCACCTCAGAAGAGACATGGAGGTCAGAGTGGTATAACAAGACGGTTTTAATGCCCCTCAGAAGAGACGTGGAGGTCAGAGTGGTATAACAAGACGGTTTTAATGCCCCTCAGAAGAGACGTGGAGGTCAGAGTGGTAAAACAAGACGATTTTAATGCCCCTCAGAAGAGACATGGAGGTCAGAGTGGTATAACAAGACGCTTTTAATGCCCCTTAAAAGAGACGTGGAGGTCAGAGTGATACAACAAGACGCTTTTAATGCCCCTCAGGATAGATGTGGAGGTCAGAGTAGTATAACAAGACGTTTTTAATGCCCCTCAGAAGATACGTGGAGGTCAGAGTGGTATAAAAAGATGCTTTTAATGGCCCTCAGAAGAGAAGTCGAGGTCAGAGTGGTATAACAAGACGCTTTTAATGCCCCTCAGAAGAGACATGGAGGTCAGAGTGGCATAACAAGATGCTTTTAATGCCCCTTACAAGAGACGTGGAGGTCAGAGTGGCATAACAAGACGATTTTAATGCCCCTCAGAAGAGACGTGGAGGTCAGAGTGGTATAACAAGGCGCTTTTAATGCCCCTCACAAGAGATGTGTAGGTCAGAGTGGTATAACAAGACGCTTTTAATGCCCCTCAGAAGAGACGTGGGGGTCAGAGTGGTATAACAAGACGATTTTAATGCCCCTTACAAGAGACGTGGAGGTCAGAGTGGTAAAACGAGATGCTTTAAATGCCCCTCAGGATAGACGTGGAGGTCAGAGTGGTATATCAAGACGTTTTTAATGCCCCTCAGAAGAGACATGGAGGTCTAAGTGGCATAACAAGATGCTTTTAATGCCCCTCAGAAGAGACGTCGAGGTCAGAGTGGTATAACAAGACGGTTTTAGTGCCCCTCAGAAGAGACGTGGAGGTCAGAGTGATATAACAAGACGCTTTTAATGCCCCTCAGAAGAGACGTGGAGGTCAGAGTTGTATAAGAAGACGCTTTTAATGCCCCTCAGAAGAGACATGGAGGTCAAAGTGTTATAACAAGACGCTTTTAATGCTCCTTACAAGAGACGTGAAGGTCAGAGTGGTATAACAAGATGCTTTTAATGCCCCTCAGGATAGACGTGGAGGTCAGAGTGGTGTAACAATACGTTTTTAATGCCCCTCAGAAGAGACGTGGAGGTCAGAGTGGTATATCAAGACGCTTTTAATGCCCCTCAGAAGAGAGATGGAGGTCAGAGTGGCATAACAAGACGCTTTTAATGCCCATTACAAGAGACGTGGAGGCAGAGTGATATAACAAGACGATTTTAATGCCCCTCAGAAGAGACGTGGAGGTCAGAGTGGTACAAGACGCTTTTAATGCCCCTCAGAAGAGACGTGGAGGTCACAGTGGTATAAAAAGACGCTTTTAATGCCCCTCACAAGAGATGTGGAGGTCAGAGTGGTATAACAAGACACTTTTAATTCCCCTCAGAAGAGACGTGGAGGTCAGAGTGGTATAACAAGACTGTTTTAATGCCCACTAGAAGAGTCGTGGAAGTCGCAGTAGCTAAACAAGACGCTTTTAATGCCCCTCAGAAGAGACGTGGAGGTCAGAGTGGTATAACAAGATGCTTTTAATGCCCCTCAGAAGAGACGTGGAGGTCGCAGTAGCTTAACAAGACGCTTTTAATGCACCTCAGAAGAGACGTGGAGGTCAGAGTGGTATAACAAGACGGTTTTAATGCCCCTCAGAAGAGACGTGGAGGTCAGAGTGGTATAACAAGACACTTTTGATGCCCCTCAGAAGAGACGTGGAGGTCAGAGTGGTATAACAAGACACTTTTGATGCCCCTCAGAAGAGACGTGGAGATCAGAGTGGTATAACAAGATGGTTTTAATGCCCCTCAAAAGAGACGTGGAGGTCAAAGTGGTATAACAAGACGCTTTTAATGCCCCTCAGAAGAGACGTGGAGGTCGCAGTAGCTTAACAAGACGCTTTTGATGCCCCTCAGAAGAGATGTGGAGGTCAGATTGGTATAACAAGACGGTTTTAATGCCCCTCAGAAGAGACGTGGAGGTCGCAGTAGCTTAACAAGATGCTTTTAATGCCCCTCAGAAGAGACGTGGAGGTCAGAGTGGTATAACAAGACGGTTTTAATGCCCCTCAGAAGAGACGTGGAGGTCGCAGTAGCTTAAGAAGACGCTTTTAATGCCCTTCAGAAGAGACGTGGAGGTCAGAGTGGTATAACAAGATGCTTTTAATGCCCCTTACAAGAGACGTGGAGGTCAGAGTGGTATAACAAGACGCTTTTAATGCCCCTCAGAATAGACGTGGAGGTCAGAATGGTATAAGAGGATGGTTTTAATGCCCCTCAGAAGAGTCGTGGAGGTCGCAGCTGCTTAACAAGACACTTTTAATGCCCCTCAGAAGAGACGTGGAGGTCAGAGTGGTATAACAAGACGGTTTTAATGCCCCTCAGAAGAGACGTGGAGGTCAGAGTGGTATAACAAGACGTTTTTAATGCCCCTCAGAAGAGACGTGGAGGTCAAAGTGGTATAACAAGATGCTTTTAATGCCCCTCAGAAGAGACGTGGAGGTCAGAGTGGTATAACAAGATGCTTTTAATGCACCTCAGAAGAGACATGGAGGTCAGAGTGGTATAACAAGACGGTTTTAATGCCCCTCAGAAGAGACGTGGAGGTCAGAGTGGTATAACAAGACGGTTTTAATGCCCCTCAGAAGAGACGTGGAGGTCAGAGTGGTATAACAAGACGATTTTAATGCCCCTCAGAAGAGACATGGAGGTCAGAGTGGTATAACAAGACGCTTTTAATGCCCCTTACAAGAGACGTTGAGGTCAGAGTGGTATAACAAGACGCTTTTAATGCCCCTCAGAATAGACGTGGAGGTCAGCGTGGTATAACAAGACCTTTTTAATGCCCCTCAGAAGAGACGTGGAGGTCAGAGTGGTATAACAAGATGCTTTTAATGCCCCTCAGAAGAGACGTGGAGGTCAGAGTGGTATAACAAGACGATTTTAATGCCCCTCAGAAGAGACATGGAGGTCAAAGTGGTATAACAAGACGCTTTTAATGCCCCTTACAAGAGACGTGGAGTTCAGCGTGGTATAACAAGATGATTTTAATGCCCTTCAGAAGAGACGTGGTGGTCAGAGTGGTATAACAAGACGCTTTTAATGCCCCTCAGAAAGACGTGGAGGTCAGAGTGGTATAACAAGACGCTTTTAATGCCCCTCAGAAGAGACGTGGAGGTCAGAGTGGTATAACAAGAAGGTTTTAATGCCCCTCAGAAGAGATGTGGAGGTCAGAAAGGTATAACAAGACGGTTTTAATGCCCCTCAGAAGAGACGTGGAGGTCAGAGTGGTATAACAAGACACTTTTAATGCCCCTCAGAAGAGACATGGAGGTCAGAGTGGTATAACAAGACGCTTTTAATACCCCTTACAAGAGACGTGGAGGTCAGAGTGGTAAAACAAGATGCTTTAAATGCCCCTCAGGATAGACGTGGAGGTCAGAGTGGTATAACAAGACGTTTTTAATGCCCCTCAGAAGAGACATGGAGGTCTAAGTGGCATAACAAGATGCTTTTAATGCTCCTCAGAAGAGACGTGGAGGTCAGAGTGGTATAGCAAGACGGTTTTAATGCCCCTCAGAGGAGACGTGGAGGTCAGAGTGGTATAACAAGATGCTTTTAATGCCCCTCAGAAGAGACGTGGAGGTCAGAGTGGTATAACAAGACGATTTTAATGCCCCTCAGAAGAGACATGGAGGTCAAAGTGGCATAACAAGACGCTTTTAATGCCCCTTACAAGAGACGTGGAGTTCAGCGTGGTATAACAAGACGATTTTAATGCCCCTCAGAAGAGACGTGGAGGTCAGAGTGGTATAACAAGATGCTTTTAATGCCCCTTACAAGAGACGTGGAGGTCAGAGTGGTATAACAAGACGCTTTTTAATGCCCCTCAGGATAGACGTGGAGGTCAGAGTGGTATAACAAGACTTTTTTAATGCCCCTCAGAAGAGACGTGGAGGTCAGAGTGGTATAACAAGATGCTGTTATTGCCCCTTACAAGAGACGTGGAGGTCAGAGTGGTACAACAAGACGCTTTTAATGCCCCTCAGAAGAGACGTGGAGGTCACAGTGGTATAACAAGACACTTTTAATGCCCCTCACAAGAGATGTGGAGGTCAGAGTGGTATAACAAGACACTTTTAATTCCCCTCAGAAGAGACGTGGAGGTCAGAGTGGTATAACAAGACTGTTTTAATGCCCACCAGAAAAGTCGTGGAGGTCGCAGTAGCTTAACAAGATGCTTTTAATGCCCCTCAGAAGAGACGTGGAGGTCAGAGTGGTATAACAAGACGCTTTTAATGCCCCTCAGAAGAGGCTTGGAGGTCAGAATGGTATAACAAGACGCATTTAATGCCCCTCAGAAGAGACGAGAAGGTCGCAGTAGCTTAACAAGACGCTTTTAATGCCCCTCAGAATGACGTGGAGGTCAGAGTGGTATAACAAGACGGTTTTAGTGCCCCTCAGAAGAGACGTGGAGGTCAGAGTGTTATAACAAGACACTTTTGATGCCCCTCAGTAGAGACGTGGAGGTCAGAGTGGTATAACAAGATGGTTTTAATGCCCCTCAAAAGAGACGTGGAGGTCAGAGTGGTATAACAAGACGCTTTTAATGCCCCTCAGAAGAGACGTGGAGGTCGCAGTAGCTTAACAAGACGCTTTTAATGCCCCTCAGAAGAGAAGTGGAGGTCAGATTGGTATAACAAGACAGTTTTAATGCCCCTCAGAAGAGACGTGGAGGTCGCAGTAGCTTAACAAGATGATTTAATGCCCCTCAAAAGAGACGTGGAGGTCAGAGTGGTATAACAAGACGGTTTTAATGCCCCTCAAAAGAGACGTGGAGGTCGCAGTAGCTTAAGAAGACGCTTTTAATGCCCCTCAGAAGAGACGTGGATGTCAGAGTGGTATAAAAAGATGCTTTTAATGCCCTTTACAAGAGACGTGGAGGTCAGAGTGCTATAACAAGACGCATTTAATGCCCCTCAGAATAGACGTGGAGGTCAGAATGGTATAAGAGGATGGTTTTAATGCCCCTCAGAAGAGTCGAGGAGGTCGCAGCTGCTTAACAAGACACTTTTAATGCCCCTCAGAAGATACGTGGAGGTCAGAGTGGTATAACAAGACGTTTTTAATGCCCCTCAGAAGAGACTTGGAGGTCAGAGTGGTATAACAAGATGCTTTTAATGCCCCTCAGAAGAGACGTGAAGGTCAGAGTGGTACAACAAGATGCTTTTAATGCACCTCAGAAGAGACATGGAGGTCAGAGTGGCATAACAAGAAGCTTTTAATTCCCCTCAGAAGAGACGTGGAGGTCAGAGTGGTATAACAAGACGGTTTTAATGCCCCTCAGAAGAGACATGGAGGTCTAAGTGGCATAACAAGATGCTTTTAATGCCCCTCAGAAGAGACATGGAAGTCAAAGTGGCATAACAAGACGCTTTTAATGCCCCTTACAAGAGACGTGGAGTTCAGCGTGGTATAACAAGACGATTTCAATGCCCCTCAGAAGAGACGTGGAGGTCAAAGTGGTATAACAAGACGCTTTTAATGCCCCTCAGAAGAGACGTGGAGGTCAGAGTGGTATAACAAGACGCTTTTAATGCCCCTCAGAAGAGACGTGGACGTCAGAGTGGTATAACAAGAAGGTTTTAATGCCCCTCAGAAGAGATGTGGAGGTCAGAAAGGTATAACAAGAAACTTTTAATGCCCCTCAGAAGAGACATGGAGGTCAGAGTGGTATAACAAGACGCTTTTAATGCCCTTTACAAGAGACGTGGAGGTCAGAGTGGTAAAACGAGATGCTTTAAATGCCCCTCTGGATAGACGTGGAGGTCAGAGTGGTATAACAAGATGTTTTCAATGCCCCTCAGAAGAGACATGGAGGTCTAAGTGGCATAACAAGATGCTTTTAATGCCCCTCAGAAGAGACGTGGAGGTCAGAGTGGTATAACAAGATGCTTTTAATGCCCCTCAGAAGAGACGTGGAGGTCAGAGTGGTATAACAAGACGCTTTTAATGCCCCTCAGAAGAGACGTGGAGGTCAGAGTGGTATAACAAGACGGTTTTAATGCCCCTCAGAAGAGACGTGGAGGACAGAGTGGTATAAAAAGACGCTTTTAATGCCCCTCAGAAGAGACGTGGAGGTCAGAGTGGTATATCAAGACGGTTTTAATGCCCCTTAGAAGAGACGTGGAGGTCAGAGTGGTATAACAAGACGCTTTTAATGCCCCTCAGAAGAGACGAAGAGGTCAGAGTGGTATAACAAGATGTTTTTAATTCCCCTCAGAAGAGAAGTGGAGGTCGCAGGAGCTTAACAAGGCGCTTTTAATGACCCTCAGAAGAGACGTGGTGGTTAGAGTGGTATAACAAGACACTTTTAATGCCCCTCAGAAGAGACGTGGAGGTCAGAATGGTATAACAAGACGCATTTAATGCCCCTCAGAAGATACGCGGAGGTCGCAGTAGCTTAACAAGACGCTTTTAATGCCCCTCAGAAGAGACGTGGAGGTCAGAGTGGTATAACAAGACAGTTTTAATGCCCCTCAAAAGAGACGTGGAGGTCAGAGTGGTATAACAAGACGGATTTAATGCCCCTCAGAAGAGACGTGGAGGTCGCAGTAGCTTAACAAGACGCTTTTAATGCCCCTCAGAAGAGACGTGGAAGTCAGAGTGGTATAACAAGATGGTTTTAATGCCCCTCAAAAGAGACGTGGAGGTCAGAGTGGAATAACACGACGCTTTTAATGCCCCTCAGAAGAGACGTGGAGGTCAACGTGGTATAACAAGACTGATTTAATGCCCCTCAGAAGAGACGTGGAGATCGCAGTAGCTTAACAAGACGCTTTTAATGCCCCTCAGAAGAGACGTGGAGGTCAGAGTGGTATAACAAGACACTTTTAATGCCCCTCAGAAGAGACATGGAGGTCAGAGTGGTATAACAAGACGCTTTTAATGCCACATACAAGAGAGGTGGAGGTCAGAGTGGTAAAACGAGATGCTTTAAATGCCCCTCAGGATAGACGTGGAGGTCAGAGTGGTATAACAAGACATTTTTAATGCCCCTCAGAAGAGACATGGAGGTCTAAGTGGCATAACAAGATGCTTTTAATGCCCCTCAGAAGAGACGTGGAGGTCAGAGTCCTATAACAAGACGGTTTTAATGCCCCTCAGAAGAGACGTGGAGGTCAGAGTGGTATAACAAGATGCTTTCAATGCCCCTCAGAAGAGACGTGAAGGTCAGAGTGGTATAACAAGACGATTTTAATGCCCCTTACAAGAGATGTGGAGGTCAGAGTGGTAAAACGAGATGCTTTAAATGCCCCTCAGGATAGACGTGGAGGTCAGAGTGCTATAACAAGACGTTTTTAATGCCCCTCAGAAGAGACATGGAGGTCTAAGTGGCATAACAAGATGCTTTTAATGCCCCTCAGAAGAGACGTGGAGGTCAGAGTGGTATAACAAGACGGTTTTAATGCCCCTCAGAAGAGACGTGGAGGTCAGAGTGGTATAAAAAGATGCTTTTAATGCCCCTCAGAAGAGACTTGGAGGTCGCAGTAGCTTCACAAGACGCTTTTAATGCCCCTCAGAAAAGACGTGGAGGTCAGGATGGTATAATAAGACGCTTTTAATGTCCCTCAGCAGAGACGTGGAGGTCAGAGTGGTATAACAAGATGTTTTTAATGCCCCTTACAAGAGACGTGGAGGTCAGAGTGGTACAACAAGACTGCTTTAATGCCCATCAGAAGAGACGTGGAGGTCAGAGTGGTATAACAAGACGCTTTTAATGCCCCTCAGAAGAGACGTGGAGGACAGAGTGGTATAACAAGACGCTTTTAATGCCCCTCAGAAGAGACGTGGACGTCAGAGTGGTATAACAAGAAGGTTTTAATGCCCCTCAGAAGAGATGTGGAGGTCAGAAAGGTATAAAAAGACACTTTTAATGCCCCTCAGAAGAGACATGGAGGTCAGAGTGGTATAACAAGACGCTTTTAATGCCCTTTACAAGAGACGTGGAGGTCAGAGTGGTAAAACGAGATGCTTTATATGCCCCTCTGGATAGACGTGGAGGTCAGAGTGGTATAACAAGATGTTTTTAATGCCCCTCAGAAGAGACATGGAGGTCTAAGTGGCATAACAAGATGCTTTTAATGCCCCTCAGAAGAGACGTGGAGGTCAGAGTGGTATAACAAGACGGTTTAATGCCCCTCAGAAGAGACGTGGAGGTCAGAGTGGTATAACAAGATGCTTTTAATGCCCCTCAGAAGAGACGTGGAGGTCAGAGTGGTATAACAAGACGGTTTTAATGCCCCTCAGAAGAGACGTGGAGGACAGAGTGGTATAAAAAGACGCTTTTAATGCCCCTCAGAAGAGACGTGGAGGTCAGAGTGGTATAACAAGACGCTTTTAATGACCCTCAGAAGAGACGTGGTGGTTAGAGTAGTATAACAAGACACTTTTAATGCCCCTCAGAAGAGACGTGGAGGTCAGAATGGTATAACAAGACGGTTTTAATGCCCCTCAGAAGATACGCGGAGGTCGCAGTAGCTTAACAAGACGCTTTTAATGCCTCTCAGAAGAGACGTGGAGGTCAGAGTGGTATAACAAGACAGTTTTAATGCCCCTCAAAAGAGACGTGGAGGTCAGAGTGGTATAACAAGACGGATTTAATGCCCCTCAGAAGAGACGTGGAGGTCGCAGTAGCTTAACAAGACGCTTTTAATGCCCCTCAGAAGAGACGTGGAAGTCAGAGTGGTATAACAAGATGGTTTTAATGCCCCTCAAAAGAGACGTGGAGGTCAGAGTGGAATAACACGAAGCTTTTAATGCCCCTCAGAAGAGACGTGGAGGTCAACGTGGTATAACAAGACTGATTTAATGCCCCTCAGAAGAGACGTGGAGATCGCAGTAGCTTAACAAGACGCTTTTAATGCCCCTCAGAAGAGACGTGGAGGTCAGAGTGGTATAACAAGAAAATTTTAATGCCCCTCAGAAGAGACATGGAGGTCAGAGTGGTATAACAAGACGCTTTTAATGCCACATACAAGAGAGGTGGAGGTCAGAGTGGTAAAACGAGATGCTTTAAATGCCCCTCAGGATAGACGTGGAGGTCAGAGTGGTATAACAAGACATTTTTAATGCCCCTCAGAAGAGACATGGAGGTCTAAGTGGCATAACAAGATGCTTTTAATGCCCCTCAGAAGAGACGTGGAGGTCAGAGTGCTATAACAAGACGGTTTTAATGCCCCTCAGAAGAGACGTGGAGGTCAGAGTGGTATAACAAGATGCTTTCAATGCCCCTCAGAAGAGACGTGAAGGTCAGAGTGGTATAACAAGACGCTTTTAATGCCCCTTACAAGAGACGTGGAGTTCAGCGTGGTATAACAAGACGATTTTAATGCCCCTCAGAAGAGACGTGAAGGTCAGAGTGGTATAACAAGACGCTTTTAATGCCCCTCAGAAGAGAAGTGGAGGTCAGAGTGGTATAACAAGACGCTTTAAATGCCCCTCAGAAGAGAAGTGGACGTCAGAGTGTTATAACAAGAAGGTTTTAATGCCCCTCAGAAGAGATGTGGAGGTCAGTAATGTATAACAAGACACTTTTAATGCCCCTCAGAAGAGACATGGAGGTCAGAGTGGTATAACAAGACGCTTTTAATGCCGTTTACAAGAGACGTGGAGGTCAGAGTGGTAAAACGAGATGCTTTAAATGCCCCTCAGGATAGACGTGGAGGTCAGAGTGGTATAACAAGATGTTTTTAATGCCCCTCAGAAGAGACATGGAGGTCTAAGTGGCATAACAAGATGCTTTTAATGCCCCTCAGAAGAGACGTGGAGGTCAGAGTGGTATAACAAGACGGTTTTAATGTCCCTCAGAAGAGACGTGGAGGTCAGAGTGGTATAACAAGACGGTTTTAATGCCCCTCAGAAGAGACGTGGAGGTCAGAGTGGTATAACAAGACGCTTTTAATGCCCCTCAGAAGAGACATGGAGGTCAAAGTGGTATAACAAGATGCTTTTAATGCCCCTTACAAGAGACGTGGAGGTCAGAGTGGTATAACAAGACGCTTTTAATGCCCCTCAGGATAGACGTGGAGGTCAGAGTGGTATAACAAGACTTTTTTAATGCCCCTCAGAAGAGACGTGAAGGTCAGAGTGGTATAACAAGATGCTGTTATTGCCCCTCAGAAAAGACGTGGAGGTCAGAGTCGTATAACAAGACGGATTTAATGCCCCTCAGAAGAGACGTGGAGATCAGAATGATATAAGAAGATGGTTTTAATGCACCTCAGAAGAGTCGTGGAGGTCGCAGCTGCTTAACAAGACGCTTTTAATGCCCCTCAGAAGAGACGTGGAGGTCAGAGTGGTATAACAAGACTGTTCTAATGCCCCTCTGAAGAGACGTGGAGGTCAGAGTGGTATATCAAGACGGTTTTAATGCTCCTTAGAAGAGAAGTGGAGGTCAGAGTGGTATAACAAGACGCTTTTAATGCCCCTCAGAAGAGACGAAGAGGTCAGAGTGGTATAACAAGATGGTTTTAATTCCCCTCAGATGAGAAGTGGAGGTCGCGGTAGCTTAACAAGGCGCTTTTAATGCCCCTCAGAAGAGACGTGGTGGTTAGAGTGGTATAACAAGACACGTTTAAGGCCCCTCAAAAGATACGTGGA
Organism: Phyllobates terribilis; assembly: GCF_046119375.1. Taxonomy (NCBI): domain Eukaryota; kingdom Metazoa; phylum Chordata; class Amphibia; order Anura; family Dendrobatidae; genus Phyllobates; species Phyllobates terribilis. Next base: position 40,694,688 of record NW_027362770.1, on the reverse strand, counting down.
GGTCAGAGTGGTATAACAAGACGGATTTATTGCCCCTCAGAAGAGACGTGGAGGTCGCAGTAGCTTAACAAGACGCTTTTAATGCCCCTCAGAAGAGATGTGGAAGTCAGAGTGGTATAACAAGATGGTTTTAATGCCCCTCAAAAGAGACGTGGAGGTCGCAGTAGCTTAACAAGACGCTTTTAATGCCCCTCAGAAGAGACGTGGAAGTCAGAGAGGTATAACAAGATGGTTTTAATGCCCCTCAAAAGAGACGTGGAGGTCAGAGTGGTATAACACGACGCTTTTAATGCCCCTCAGAAGAGACGTGGAGGTCAACGTGGTATAACAAGACGGATTTAATGCCCCTCAGAAGAGACGTGGAGATCGCAGTAGCTTAACAAGACGCTTTTAATGCCCCTCAGAAGAGACGTGGAGGTCAGAGTGGTATAACAAGACGGTTTTAATGCCCCTTGGAAGAGACGTGGAGGTCGCAGTAGCTTAACAAGATGCTTTTTATGCCCCTCAGAAGAGACGTGGAGGTCAGACTGGTATAACAAGACGGTTTTAATGCCCCTCAGAAGAGACATGGAGGTCGCAGTAGCTTAATAAGACGCTTTTAATGCCCCTCAGAAGAGACGTGGAGGTCAGAGTGGTATAACAAGACGCTTTAAATGCCCCTCAGAAGAGACATGGAGGTCAGAGTGGCATAACAAGACGCTTTTAATGCCCCTTATAAGAGACGTGGAGGTCAGAGTGGTATAACAAGACGCTTTTAATGCCCATCAGAAGAGACGTGGAGCTCAGAGTGGTATAACAAGACGGTTTTAATGCCCCTCAGAAGATACGTGCAGGTCGCATTAGCTTAACAAGACGCTTTTAATACCCCTCAGAAGAGACGTGGAGGTCAGAGTGGTATAACAAGATGGTTTTAATGCCCCTCAGAAGAGACTTGGAGGTCGCAGTAGCTTCACAAGACGCTTTTAATGCCCCTCAGAAAAGACGTGGAGGTCAGGATGGTATAATAAGACGCTTTTAATGTCCCTCAGCAGAGACGTGGAGGTCAGAGTGGTATAACAAGATGTTTTTAATGCCCCTTACAAGAGACGTGGAGGTCAGAGTAGTACAACAAGACTGCTTTAATGCCCATCAGAAGAGACGTGGAGGTCAGAGTGGTATAACAAGACGCTTTTAATGCCCCTCAGAAGAGACATGGAGGTCAAAGTGGTATAACAAGATGCTTTTAATGCCCCTTACAAGAGACGTGGAGGTCAGAGTGGTATAACAAGACGCTTTTAATGCCCCTCAGGATAGACGTGGAGGTCAGATTGGTATAACAAGACTTTTTTAATGCCCCTCAGAAGAGACGTGGAGGTCAGAGTGGTATAACAAGATGCTGTTATTGCCCCTCAGAAAAGACGTGGAGGTCAGAGTCGTATAACAAGACGGATTTAATGCCCCTCAGAAGAGACGTGGAGATCAGAATGATATAAGAAGATGGTTTTAATGCACCTCAGAAGAGTCGGGGAGGTCGCAGCTGCTTAACAAGACGCTTTTAATGCCCCTCAGAAGAGACGTGGAGGTCAGAGTGGTATAACAAGACTGTTTTAATGCCCCTCTGAAGAGACGTGGAGGTCAGAGTGGTATAACAAGATGGTTTTAATGCCCCTCAGAAGAGACGTGGAGGTCGCAGTAGCTTAACAAGACGGTTTTAATGCCCCTCAGAAGAGACGTGGAGGTCAGAGTGGTATAACAAGACGGTTTTAATGCCCCTCAGAAGAGACGTGGAGGACAGAGTGGTAGAAAAAGACACTTTTAATGCCCCTCAGAAGAGACGTGGAGGTCAGAGTGGTATATCAAGACGGTTTTAATGCCCCTTAGAAGAGAAGTGGAGGTCAGAGTGGTATAACAAGACGCTTTTAATGCCCCTCAGAAGAGACGAAGAGGTCAGAGTGGTATAACAAGATGGTTTTAATTCCCCTCAGATGAGAAGTGGAGGTCGCAGTAGCTTAACAAGGCGCTTTTAATGCCCCTCAGAAGAGACGTGGTGGTTAGAGTGGTATAACAAGACACTTTTAAGGCCCCTCAGAAGAGACGTGGAGGTCAGAATGGTATAACAAGACGCATTTAATGCCCCTCAGAAGATACGCGGAGGTGGCAGTAGCTTAACAAGACGCTTTTAATGCCCCTCAGAAGAGACGTGGAGGTCAGAGTGGTATAACAAGACAGTTTTAATGCCCCTCAAAAGATACGTGGAGGTCAGAGTGGTATAACAAGACGGATTTAATGCCCCTCAGAAGAGACGTGGAGGTCGCAGTAGCTTAACAAGACGCTTTTAATGCCCCTCAGAAGAGATGTGGAAGTCAGAGTGGTATAACAAGATGGTTTAAATGCCCCTCAAAAGAGACGTGGAGGTCGCAGTAGCTTAACAAGACGCTTTTAATGCCCCTCAGAAGAGACGTGGAAGTCAGAGTGGTATAACAAGATGGTTTTAATGCCCCTCAAAAGAGACGTGGAGGTCAGAGTGGTATAACACGACGCTTTTAATGCCCCTCAGAAGAGACGTGGAGGTCAACGTGGTATAACAAGACGGATTTAATGCCCCTCAGAAGAGACCTGGAGATCGCAGTAGCTTAACAAGACGCTTTTAATGCCCCTCAGAAGAGACGTGGAGGTCAGAGTGGTATAACAAGACGGTTTTAATGCCCCTTGGAAGAGACGTGGAGGTCGCAGTAGCTTAACAAGATGCTTTTTATGCCCCTCAGAAGAGACGTGGAGGTCAGACTGGTATAACAAGACGGTTTTAATGCCCCTCAGAAGAGACGTGGAGGTCGCAGTAGCTTAATAAGACGCTTTTAATGCCCCTCAGAAGAGACGTGGAGGTCAGAGTGGTATAACAAGACGCTTTAAATGCCCCTCAGAAGAGACATGGAGGTCAGAGTGGCATAACAAGACGCTTTTAATGCCCCTTATAAGAGACGTGGAGGTCAGAGTGGTATAACAAGACGCTTTTAATGCCCATCATAAGAGACGTGGAGCTCAGAGTGGTATAACAAGATGGTTTTAATGCCCCTCAGAAGAGACTTGGAGGTCGCAGTAGCTTCACAAGACGCTTTTAATGCCCCTCAGAAAAGACGTGGAGGTCAGGATGGTATAATAAGACGCTTTTAATGTCCCTCAGCAGAGACGTGGAGGTCAGAGTGGTATAACAAGATGTTTTTAATGCCCCTTACAAGAGACGTGGAGGTCAGAGTGGTACAACAAGACTGCTTTAATGCCCATCAGAAGAGACGTGGAGGTCAGAGTGGTATAACAAGACACTTTTAATGCCCCTCAGAAGAGACGTGGAGGTCGCAGTAGCTTAACTAGACTGTTTTAATGCCCCTCAGAAGAGACGTGGAGGTCAGAGGGGTATAACAAGACGGTTTTAATGCCCCTCAGAAGAGACGTGGAGGACAGAGTGGTATAAAAAGACGCTTTTAATGCCCCTCAGAAGAGACCTGGAGGTCAGAGTGGTATAACAAGACTGTTTTAAAGCCCCTCAGAAGAGGCGTGGACGTCAGAGTGATATAACAAGACGCTTTTAATGCCCTCAGAAGAGACATGGAGGTCAGAGTGGTATAACAATACGCTTTTAATGCCCCTTACAAGAGACGTGGAGGTCAGAGTGGTATAACAAGACGCTTTTAATGCCCTTCAGAAGAGACGTGGAGGTCAGAGTGGTATAACAAGACGCTTTTAATGCCCCTCAGAAGAGACGTGGAGGTCAGAGTGGTATAACAAGATGGTTTTAATGCCCCTCAGAAGAGAAGTGGAGGTCACAGTAGCTTAACAAGATTCTTTTAATGCCCCTCAGAAGAGGCGTGGAGGTCAGAGTGGTATAGCAAGATGGTTTTAATGCCCCTCGGAAGAGACGTGGATGTCAGAGTGGTATAACAATATGCTTTTAATACCCCTCAGAAGAGACGTGGAGGTCAAATTGGTTTAAAAGACGCTTTTAATGCCCCTCAGAAGAGACGTGGAGGTCAGAGTTGTATAACAAGACACTTTTAATGCCGCTCAGAAGAGAAGTGGAGGTCAGAGTGTTATAACAAGTAGCTTTTAATGCACCTCAGAAGAGACATGGAGGTCAGAGTGGTATAACAAGACGCTTTTAATGCCCCTCAGAAGAGACATGGAGGTCAGAGTGGTATAACAAGATGCTTTTAATGCCCCTCAGAAGAGATATGGAGGTCGCAGTAGCTTAACAAAATGCTTTTAATGCCCCTCAGAAGAGACATGGAGGTCAGAGTGGTATAACAAGACGCTTTTAATGCCCTTCAGAAGAGACGTGGAGGTCAGAGTGGTATAACACAATGCTTTTAATGCCCCTCAGAAGAGACGTGGAGGTCAGAGTGGTATAACAAGACGCTTTTAATGCCCCTCAGAAGAGACGTGGAGATCAGAATGGTATAAGAAGATGGTTTTAATGCCCCTCAGAAGAGTCGTGGAGGTCGCAGCTGCCTAACAAGACGCTTTTAATGCCACTCAGAAGAATGGTGGAGGTCAGAGTGGTATAACAAGACTGTTTTAATGCCCCTCAGAAGAGACGTGGAGGACAGAGTGGTATAACAAGACGGTTTTAATGCCCCTCAGAAGAGACGTGGAGGTCGCAGTAGCTTAACAAGACTGTTTTAATGCCCCTCAGAAGAGACGTGGAGGTCAGAGTGGTATAACAAGACGGTTTTAATGCCACTCAGAAGAGACGTGGAGGACAGAGTGGTATAAAAAGAAGCTTTTAATACCCCTCAGAAGAGACGTGGAGGTCAGAGTAGTATAACAAGACGCTTTTAATGCCCCTCAGAAGAGACGTGGAGGTCAGAGTGGTATAACAAGATGGTTTTAATGCCCCTCAGAAGAGAAGTGGAGGTCGCAGTATCTTAACAAGGCGCTTTTAATGCCCCTCAGAAGAGACGTGGAGGTCAGAGTCATATAACAAGACGCTTTTAATGCCCCTCAGAAGAGACATGGGGGTAAGAGTGGTATAAGAAGACGCTTTTAATGCCACTTACAAGAGACGTGGAGGTTAGAGTGGTATAACAAGACGCTTTTAATGCCCTTCAGAAGAGACGTGGAGGTCAGAGTGGTATAGCAACAAGCTTTTAATGCCCCTCAGAAGAGACATGGAGGACAAAGTGGTATAAAAAGACGCTTTTAATGCCCCTCAGAAGAGAAGTGGAGGTCGCAGTAGCTTAACAAGATGCTTTTAATGCCCCTCAGAAGAGGCGTGGCGGTCAGAGTGGTATAACAAGACGGTTTTAATGCCACTCAGAAGAGACGTGGAGGTCGCAGTAACTTCACAAGACGCTTTTAATGCCCCTCAAAAGAGACGTGGAGGTCAGAGTGGCATAAAAAGACTGTTTTAATGCCCCTCAGAAGAGACGTTGAGGTCGCAGTAGCTTAACAAGACGCTTTTAATGCCCCTCAGAAGAGACGTGGAGGTCAGAGTGGTATAACAAGTCGCTTTCAATGTCCCTTACAAGAGACGTGGAGGTCAGAGTGGTATAACAAGACGCTTTTAATGCACCTGAGAAGAGACGTGGAGGTCAGAGTGATATAACAAGACGGTTTTACTGCCCCTCAGAAGAGTCGTGGAGGTCGCAGTAGCTTAACAAGACGCTTTTAATGCCCCTCTGAAGAGACATGGAGGTCAGAGTTGCATAACAAGACGCTTTTAATGCCCCTTACAAGAGACGTGGAGGTCAGAGTGGTATAACAAGACGATTTTAATGCCCCTTACAACAGACGTGGAGGTCAGAGTGGTATAACAAGATGCTTTTAATGACCCTCAGAAGAGACGTGGAGGTTAGAGTGGTATAACAAGACGGTTTTAATGCCCCTCAGAAGAGACGTGGAGGTCGCAGTAGCTTAACAAGACGCTTTTAATGCCCCTAAGAAGAGATGTTGAGGTCGCAGTAGCTTAACAAGATGGTTTTAATACCCCTCAGAAGAGACGTGGAGGTCAGAGTGGTATAACAAGACGGTTTTAATGCCCCTCAGAAGAGACGTGGAGGTCCCAGTAGCTTAACAAGACGCTTTTAATGCCCCTCAGAAGAGACGTGGAGGTCAAAGTGGTATAACAAGACGGTTTTAATGCCCCTCAGAAGAGAAGTGGAGGTCGCAGTAGCTTAACAAGATGCTTTTAATGCCCCTCAGAAGAGACGTGGAGGTCAGAGTGGTATAACTAGACGGTTTTAGTGCGCCTCAGAAGAGACGTGGAGGTCGCAGTAGCTTAACAAGACGCTTTTAATGCACCACAGAAGAGACGTGGAGGTCAGAGTGTTATAAAAAGATGATTTTAATGCCTGCCAGAAGATACGTGGAGGTCAGGGTGGTATAACAAGACGCTTTTAATGCCCCTTACAAGAGACGTGGAGGTCAGAGTGGTATAACAAGACACTTTTAATGCCCCTCAGAAGAGACGTGGAGATCAGAGTGGTATAACAAGATGGTTTTAATGACCCTCAGAAGAGACGTGGAGATCAGAGTGGCATAACAAGACTGTTTTAATGCCCCTCCGAAGACACGTGGAGGTCGCAGTAGTTTAACAAGACGCTTTTAATGCCCCTCAGAAGAGACGTGGAGGTCAGAGTGGTATAACTAGACGGTTTTATTGCGCCTCAGAAGAGACGTGGAGGTCGCAGTAGCTTAACAAGACGCTTTTAATGCACCACAGAAGAGACGTGGAGGTCAGAGTGGTATCAAAAGATGATTTTAATGCCTGTCAGAAGATACGTGGAGGTCAGAGTGGTATAACAAGACGCTTTTAATGCCCCTTACAAGAGACGTGGAGGTCAGAGTGGTATAACAAGACGATTTTAATGCCCCTCAGAAGAGACGTGGAGAACAGATTGGTATAACAAGATGGTTTTAATGACCCTCAGAAGAGTTGTGGAGGTCGCAGTAGCTTAACAAGATGCTTTTAATGCCCCTCAGAAGAGACATGGAGGTCAGAGTGGTATAACAAGGAGGTTTTAATGCCCACAGAAGAGACGTGGAGGTCGCAGTAGCTTAACAAGACGCTTCTAATGCCCCTCTGAAGAGACGTGGAGGTCAGAGTGGTATAACAAGACAGTTTTAATGCCCCTCAGAAGAGACATGGAGGTCAGAGTTGCATAACAAGACGCTTTTAATGCCCCTTACAAGAGACGTGGAGGTCAGAGTGGTATAACAAGACGATTTTAATGCCCCTTACAACAGATGTGGAGGTCAGAGTGGTATAACATGACGCTTTTAATGACCCTCAGAAGAGACGTGGAGGTCAGAGTGGTATAACAAGACGGTTTTAATGCCCCTCAGAAGAGACGTGGAGGTCGCAGTAGCTTAACAAGATGCTTTTAATGCCCCTAAGAAGAGACGTGGAGGTCAGAGTGGTATAACAAGACGGTTTTAATTCCTCTCAGAAGAGACGTGGAAGTCAGAGTGGTATAACAAGACTGTTTTAATGCTCCTCCGAAGAGACGTGGAGGTCGCAGTAGCTTAACAAGACGCTTTTAATGACCCTCAGAAGAGACGTTGGGGTCAGAGTGGTATAACAAGATGGTTTTAATGCCCCTTAGAAGAGACGTGGAGGTCGCAGTAGCTAAACAAGACGCTTTTAATGCCCCTCAGAAGAGACGTAGAGGTCAGAATGGTATAAAAAGACGGTTTTAATGCCCCTCAAAAGAGACGTGGAGGTCAGAGTGGTGTATCAAGACTGCTTTAAAGCCCCTCAGAAGAGATGTTGAGGTCGCAGTAGCTTAACAAGATGGTTTTAATACCCCTCAGAAGAGACGTGGAGGTCAGAGTGGTATAACAAGACGGTTTTAATGCCCCTCAGAAGAGACGTGGAGGGCCCAGTAGCTTAACAAGACGCTTTTAATGCCCCTCAGAAGAGACGTGGAGGTCAGAGTGGCATAACAAGACTGTTTTAATGCCCCTCCGAAGAGACGTGGAGGTCGCAGTAGCTTAACAAGACTCTTTTAATGCCCCTCAGAAGAGACGTGGAGGTCAGAGTGGTATAACTAGACGGTTTTAATGCGCCTCAGAAGAGACGTGGAGGTTGCAGTAGCTTAACAAGACGCTTTTAATGCACCACAGAAGAGACGTGGAGGTCAGAGTGGTATAAAAAGATGATTTTAATGCCTGCCAGATGATACGTGGAGGTCAGGGTGGTATAACAAGACACTTTTAATGCCCCTTACAAGAGACGTGGAGGTCAGAGTGGTATAACAAGACGCTTTTAATGCCCCTCAGAAGAGACGTGGAGATCAGAGTGGTATAACAAGATGGTTTTAATGACCCTCAGAAGAGACGTGGAGGTGAGAGTGGCATAACAAGACTGTTTTAATGCCCCTCCGAAGAGACGTGGAGGTCGCAGTAGCTTAACAAGACGCTTTTAATGCCACTCAGAAGAGACGTGGAGGTCAGAGTGGTATAACTAGACGCTTTTATTGCACCTCAGAAGAGACGTGGAGGTCGCAGTACCTTAACAAGACACTTTTAATGCACCACAGAAGAGACGTGGAGGTCAAAGTGGTATCAAAAGATGATTTTAATGCCTGTCAGAAGATACGTGGAGGTCAGAGTGGTATAACAAGATGCTTTTAATGCCCCTTACAAGAGACGTGGAGGTCAGAGTGGTATAACAAGACGCTTTTAATGCCCCTCAGAAGAGACGTGGAGATCAGAGTGGTATAACAAGATGGTTTTAATGACCCTCAGAAGAGTTGTGGAGGTCGCAGTAGCTTAACAAAATGCTTTTAATGCCCCTCAGAAGAGACATGGAGGTCAGAGTGGTATAACAAGGCGGTTTTAATGCCCCTCAGAAGAGACGTGGAGGTCGCAGTAGCTTAATAAGACGCTTCTAATGCCCCTCAGAAGAGACGTGGAGGTCAGTGTGGCACAACAAGACGGTTTTAATGCGCCTCAGAAGAGACGTGGAGGTAAGAATGGTATAACAAGACTGTTTTAATGTGACTCAGAAGAGACATGGAGGTCGCAGTAGCTTAACAAGACGCTTTTAATGCCCCACAGAATAGACGTGGAGGTCAGAGTGGTATAACAAGATGATTTTAATGCCTGTCAGAAGATACGTGGAGGTCAGAGTGGTATAACAAGACGCTTTTAATGCCCCTTACAAGAGACGTGGAGGTCAGAGTGGTATAACAAGACGCTTTTAATGCCCCAAAGAAGAGACGTGGAGGTCAGAGTGGTATGACAAGACGGATTTAATGCCTCTCAGAAGAGACGTGGAGTTCGCAGTAGCTTAACAAGACGCTTTTAATGCCCCTCAGAAGAGACGTGGAGGTCAGAGTGGTATAACAAGACGGTTTTAATGCCCCTCGGAAGAGACGTGGAGGTCGCAGTAGCTTAACAAGATGCTTTTTATGCCCCTCAGAAGAGACGTGGAGGTCAGACTGGTATAACAAGACGGTTTTAATGCCCCTCAGAAGAGACGTGGAGGTCGCAGTAGCTTAATAAGACGCTTTTAATGCCCCTCAGAAGAGACGTGGAGGTCACAGTGGTATAACAAGACGCTTTTAATGCCCCTCAGAAGAGACATGGAGGTCAGAGTGGCATAACAAGACGCTTTTAATGCCCCTTACAAGAGACGTGGAGGTCAGAGTGGTATAACAAGACGCTTTTAATGCCCCTCAGAAGAGACGTGGAGGTCAGAGTGCTATAACAAGACGGTTTTAATGCCCCTCAGAAGATACGTGCAGGTCGCAGTAGCTTAACAAGACGCTTTTAATACCCCTCAGAAGAGACGTGGAGGTCAGAGTGGTATAATAAGATGGTTTTAATGCCCCTCAGAAGAGACTTGGAGGTAGCAGTAGCTTCACAAGACGCTTTTAATGCCCCTCAGAAAAGAAGTGGAGGTCAGGATGGTATAATAAGACGCTTTTAATGTCCCTCAGAAGAGACGTGGAGGTCAGAGTGGTATAACAAGATGTTTTTAATGCCCCTTACAAGAGACGTGGAGGTCAGAGTGGTATAACAAGACTGCATTAATGCCCATCAGAAGAGACGTGGAGGTCAGAGTGGTATAACAAGACACTTTTAATGCCCCTCAGAAGAGACGTGGAGGTCGCAGTAGCTTAACTAGACTGTTTTAATGTCCCTCAGAAGAGACGTGGAGGTCAGAGGGGTATAACAAGACGGTTTTAATGCCCCTCAGAAGAGACGTGGAGGTCAGAGTGGTATAACAAGACGGTTTTAAAGCCCCTCAGAAGAGGCGTGGAGGTCAGAGTGATCTAACAAGTCGCTTTTAATGCCCCTCAGAAGAGACATGGAGGTCAGAGTGGTATAACAATACGCTTTTAATGCCCCTTACAAGAGACGTGGAGGTCAGAGTGGTATAACAAGATGCTTTTAATGCCCTTCAGAAGAGACGTGGAGGTCAGAGTGGTATAACAAGACGCTTTTAATGCCCCTCAGAAGAGACGTGGAGGTCAAAGTGGTATAACAAGATGGTTTTAATGCCCCTCAGAAGAGAAGTGGAGGTCGCAGTAGCTTAACAAGATTCTTTTAATGCCCCTCAGAAGAGGCGTGGAGGTCAGAGTGGTATAACAAGACGGTTTTAATGCCCCTTGGAAGAGACGTGGAGGTTGCAGTAGCTTAACAAGATGCTTTTTATGCCCCTCAGAAGAGACGTGGAGGTCAGACTGGTATAACAAGACGGTTTTAATGCCCCTCAGAAGAGACGTGGAGGTCGCAGTAGCTTAATAAGACGCTTTTAATGCCCCTCAGAAGAGACGTGGAGGTCAGAGTGGTATAACAAGACGCTTTAAATGCCCCTCAGAAGAGACATGGAGGTCAGAGTGGCATAACAAGACGCTTTTAATGCCCCTTATAAGAGACGTGGAGGTCAGAGTGGTATAACAAGACGCTTTTAATGCCCATCAGAAGAGACGTGGAGCTCAGAGTGGTATAACAAGATGGTTTTAATGCCCCTCAGAAGAGACTTGGAGGTCGCAGTAGCTTCACAAGACGCTTTTAATGCCCCTCAGAAAAGACGTGGAGGTCAGGATGGTATAATAAGACGCTTTTAATGTCCCTCAGCAGAGACGTGGAGGTCAGAGTGGTATAACAAGATGTTTTTAATGCCCCTTACAAGAGACGTGGAGGTCAGAGTGGTACAACAAGACTGCTTTAATGCCCATCAGAAGAGACGTGGAGGTCAGAGTGGTATAACAAGACACTTTTAATGCCCCTCAGAAGAGACGTGGAGGTCGCAGTAGCTTAACTAGACTGTTTTAATGCCCCTCAGAAGAGACGTGGAGGTCAGAGGGGTATAACAAGACGGTTTTAATGCCCCTCAGAAGAGACGTGGAGGACAGAGTGGTATAAAAAGACGCTTTTAATGCCCCTCAGAAGAGACCTGGAGGTCAGAGTGGTATAACAAGACTGTTTTAAAGCCCCTCAGAAGAGGCGTGGACGTCAGAGTGATATAACAAGACGCTTTTAATGCCCTCAGAAGAGACATGGAGGTCAGAGTGGTATAACAATACGCTTTTAATGCCCCTTACAAGAGACGTGGAGGTCAGAGTGGTATAACAAGACGCTTTTAATGCCCTTCAGAAGAGACGTGGAGGTCAGAGTGGTATAACAAGACGCTTTTAATGCCCCTCAGAAGAGACGTGGAGGTCAGAGTGGTATAACAAGATGGTTTTAATGCCCCTCAGAAGAGAAGTGGAGGTCACAGTAGCTTAACAAGATTCTTTTAATGCCCCTCAGAAGAGGCGTGGAGGTCAGAGTGGTATAGCAAGATGGTTTTAATGCCCCTCAGAAGAGACGTGGATGTCAGAGTGGTATAACAATATGCTTTTAATACCCCTCAGAAGAGACGTGGAGGTCAAATTGGTTTAAAAGACGCTTTTAATGCCCCTCAGAAGAGACGTGGAGGTCAGAGTTGTATAACAAGACACTTTTAATGCCGCTCAGAAGAGAAGTGGAGGTCAGAGTGTTATAACAAGAAGCTTTTAATGCACCTCAGAAGAGACATGGAGGTCAGAGTGGTATAACAAGACGCTTTTAATGCCCCTCAGAAGAGACATGGAGGTCAGAGTGGTATAACAAGATGCTTTTAATGCCCCTCAGAAGAGATATGGAGGTCGCAGTAGCTTAACAAAATGCTTTTAATGCCCCTCAGAAGAGACATGGAGGTCAGAGTGGTATAACAAGACGCTTTTAATGCCCTTCAGAAGAGACGTGGAGGTCAGAGTGGTATAACACAATGCTTTTAATGCCCCTCAGAAGAGACGTGGAGGTCAGAGTGGTATAACAAGACGCTTTTAATGCCCCTCAGAAGAGACGTGGAGATCAGAATGGTATAAGAAGATGGTTTTAATGCCCCTCAGAAGAGTCGTGGAGGTCGCAGCTGCCTAACAAGACGCTTTTAATGCCACTCAGAAGAATGGTGGAGGTCAGAGTGGTATAACAAGACTGTTTTAATGCCCCTCAGAAGAGACGTGGAGGACAGAGTGGTATAACAAGACGGTTTTAATGCCCCTCAGAAGAGACGTGGAGGTCGCAGTAGCTTAACAAGACTGTTTTAATGCCCCTCAGAAGAGACGTGGAGGTCAGAGTGGTATAACAAGACGGTTTTAATGCCACTCAGAAGAGACGTGGAGGACAGAGTGGTATAAAAAGTGTAACATACCTGGCGGCGTCCTTGCATGGTGGTCCATCTCCCACTGTGCAAGAGGGCGCACTTGATCTCCTGTCCAGAATGTCTCTCTGGCTTCCCTCCATGCTGTCTGTTTGTGTCTGTTTCTGCTGCTTAAGGGCGGCGCCCGATCACTTCCTGCCTTTAGTACCTGCTGTGGGTCACACCCCTTGTGCGTCCTCAGCCTATTGCTGTCTGTCACTTGGTATATAGCTCAGCAGCTCCCTTCTATCCCTGCCTGAGCATAGTGTTTCCTTCAGTGTGTGCTTGCACTCTGAAGGTGCCAGGTCCCGTCTCTTGTCTCCTGCTTTTTGTATCAGTTCCCGTGTCTGAACTGAGTCCTGTATGTCTCCTGCTTTGCGGTATCAGCTCCCGTGTCTGAACTGTGTCCTGTATGTCTCCTGCTTTGCGGTATCAGCTCCCGTGTCTGAACTGAGTCCTGTATGTCTCCTGCTTTGCGGTATCAGCTCCCGTGTCTGAACTGACTCCTTTCTGTGTTCTCTTGTCTGTCCTGTCTGAACACGCTCCTAGCCTGTTCCTCTCGCCTTCTAGTGGCCGATTTCCTAGACCCGCTCCTGTGTCTGGTCTGTCCTGTCTGAACACGCTCCTTGCCTGTTCGTTCCGCCTCTCTGGGGGCCGTATTCCTAGACCCGCTCCTGTATCCCTCTGCAGTGTCGGTCTCCTCCGTACACTCAGTTCCAGTCTGAACTCTCTCCTGTCCTTTACCAGTTTTGCCTCTATGTCCGTTCCCTTCCTTTTTCTGCAGAGTCTGAACTCGTACCTAACTCCTGCTTGTTGTCTCTGCAAGTACTGTGTGAGTATCTGGCTCTGTCTTTCCCTTCCTGTCTGTTCCGTGTGAACAGAGCCCTGTCCTCCCTGCTCAGCCTTGTCTGCACTCTAGCTGTGCTTGCCTGTAACCCTCTGCCTGTATTGTTCCTGAGTCCCGGTGTGTACTGGGTCCTATCCCGCCTGTGTTCCTACCTGCTAGTGCCTCCCTGTCTGCACTCTAGCTGTGCTTGCCTTTACCCCCCTGCCTGCATACCCGCCTGCCTGCATACCAGTCGTGCCTGCCTATACCCTCCAGTCTGTGTACCAGCCTGTTCCTGTATTTCCCTGTGTGGGTCAACAGCCGTGTCTGGGGTCTGTCCTGGAGTAGCACCTGGTCCCTCTGCTCGGTTCCTCCTTGGTGCACTGGCGTCGTATGCCGTCGTGCGACCCTGGTCGGATCGGGTGAATACTTAGTCACGCCCCTCCAGGCATTCACTCTCCGGCACGGTCCAGTGGAATCACTACCAATCACACGCACACGCCGCTTAGCCCGGGCGTGTGCATAACAAAAAGAAGCTTTTAATACCCCTCAGAAGAGACGTGGAGGTCAGAGTAGTATAACAAGACGCTTTTAATGCCCCTCAGAAGAGACGTGGAGGTCAGAGTGGTATAACAAGATGGTTTTAATGCCCCTCAGAAGAGAAGTGGAGGTCGCAGTATCTTAACAAGGCGCTTTTAATGCCCCTCAGAAGAGACGTGGAGGTCAGAGTCATATAACAAGACGCTTTTAATGCCCCTCAGAAGAGACATGGGGGTAAGAGTGGTATAAGAAGACGCTTTTAATGCCACTTACAAGAGACGTGGAGGTTAGAGTGGTATAACAAGACGTTTTTAATGCCCTTCAGAAGAGACGTGGAGGTCAGAGTGGTATAGCAACAAGCTTTTAATGCCCCTCAGAAGAGACGTGGAGGACAAAGTGGTATAAAAAGACGCTTTTAATGCCCCTCAGAAGAGAAGAGGAGGTCGCAGTAGCTTAACAAGATGCTTTTAATGCCCCTCAGAAGAGGCGTGGCGGTCAGAGTGGTATAACAAGACGGTTTTAATGCCACTCAGAAGAGACGTGGAGGACAGAGTGGTATTACAAGACGGTTTTAATGCCCCTCAGAAGAGACGTGGAGGTCGCAGTAACTTCACAAGACGCTTTTAATGCCCCTCAAAAGAGACGTGGAGGTCAGAGTGGCATAAAAAGACTGTTTTAATGCCCCTCAGAAGAGACGTTGAGGTCGCAGTAGCTTAACAAGACGCTTTTAATGCCCCTCAGAAGAGACGTGGAGGTCAGAGTGGTATAACAAGACGCTTTTAATGCACCTCAGAAGAGACGTGGAGGTCAGAGTGATATAACAAGACGGTTTTACTGCCCCTCAGAAGAGTCGTGGAGGTCGCAGTAGCTTAACAAGACGCTTTTAATGCCCCTCTGAAGAGACGTGGAGGTCAGAGTGGTATAACAAGACAGTTTTAATGCCCCTCAGAAGAGACATGGAGGTCAGAGTGGCATAACAAGACGCTTTTAATGCCCCTTACAAGAGACGTGGAGGTCAGAGTGGTATAACAAGACGATTTTAATGCCCCTTACAACAGACGTGGAGGTCAGAGTGGTATAACAAGACACTTTTAATGACCCTCAGAAGAGACGTGGAGGTTAGAGTGGTATAAGAAGACGGTTTTAATGCCCCTCAGAAGAGACGTGGAGGTCGCAGTAGCTTAACAAGACGCTTTTAATGCCCCTAAGAAGAGACGTGGAGGTCAGAGTGGTATAACAAGACGGTTTAAATTCCTCTCAGAAGAGACGTGGAAGTCAGAGTGGTATAACAAGACTGTTTTAATGCCCCTCCGAAGAGACGTGGAGGTCGCAGTAGCTTAACAAGACACTTTTAATGACACTCAGAAGAGACGTTGGGGTCAGAGTGGTATAACAAGATGGTTTTAATGCCCCTTAGAAGAGACGTGGAGGTCGCAGTAGCTAAACAAGACGCTTTTAATGCCCCTCAGAAGAGACGTAGAGGTCAGAGTGGTATAAAAAGACGGTTTTAATGCCCCTCAAAAGATACGTGTAGGTCAGAGTGGTATATCAAGACTGCTTTAATGCCCCTCAGAAGAGATGTTGAGGTCGCAGTAGCTTAACAAGATGGTTTTAATACCCCTCAGAAGAGACGTGGAGGTCAGAGTGGTATAACAAGACTGTTTTAATGCCCCTCAGAAGAGACGTGGAGGTCCCAGTAGCTTAACAAGACGCTTTTAATGCCCCTCAGAAGAGACGTGGAGGTCAGAGTGGTATAACAAGACGGTTTTAATGCCCCTCAGAAGAGACGTGGAGGTCGCAGTAGCTTAACAAGACGCTTTTAATGCCCCTCAGAAGAGACGTGGAGGTCAGAGTGGTATAACTAGACGGTTTTAGTGCGCCTCAGAAGAGACGTGGAGGTCGCAGTAGCTTAACAAGACGCTTTTAATGCACCACAGAAGAGGCGTGGAGGTCAGAGTGGTATAAAAAGATGATTTTAATGCCTGCCAGAAGATACGTGGAGGTCAGGGTGGTATAACAAGACGCTTTTAATGCCCCTTACAAGAGACGTGGAGGTCAGAGTGGTATAACAAGACGCTTTTAATGCCCCTCAGAAGAGACGTGGAGATCAGAGTGGTATAACAAGATGGTTTTAATGACCCTCAGAAGAGACGTGGAGATCAGAGTGGCATAACAAGACTGTTTTAATGCCCCTCCGAAGACACGTGGAGGTCGCAGTAGTTTAACAAGACGCTTTTAATGCCCCTCAGAAGAGACGTGGAGGTCAGAGTGGTATAACTAGACGGTTTTATTGCGCCTCAGAAGAGACGTGGAGGTCGCAGTAGCTTAACAAGACGCTTTTAATGCACCACAGAAGAGACGTGGAGGTCAGAGTGGTATCAAAAGATGATTTTAATGCCTGTCAGAAGATACGTGGAGGTCAGAGTGGTATAACAAGACGCTTTTAATGCCCCTTACAAGAGACGTGGAGGTCAGAGTGGTATAACAAGACGATTTTAATGCCCCTCAGAAGAGACGTGGAGAACAGATTGGTATAACAAGATGGTTTTAATGACCCTCAGAAGAGTTGTGGAGGTCGCAGTAGCTTAACAAGATGCTTTTAATGTCCCTCAGAAGAGACATGGAGGTCAGAGTGGTATAACAAGGAGGTTTTAATGCCCACAGAAGAGACGTGGAGGTCGCAGTAGCTTAACAAGACGCTTCTAATGCCCCTCTGAAGAGACGTGGAGGTCAGAGTGGTATAACAAGACAGTTTTAATGCCCCTCAGAAGAGACATGGAGGTCAGAGTTGCATAACAAGACGCTTTTAATGCCCCTTACAAGAGACGTGGAGGTCAGAGTGGTATAACAAGACGATTTTAATGCCCCTTACAACAGATGTGGAGGTCAGAGTGGTATAACATGATGCTTTTAATGCCCCTCAGAAGAGACGTGGAGGTCAGAGTGGTATAACAAGACGGTTTTAATGCCCCTCAGAAGAGACGTGGAGGTCGCAGTAGCTTAACAAGATGCTTTTAATGCCCCTAAGAAGAGACGTGGAGGTCAGAGTGGTATAACAAGACGGTTTTAATTCCTCTCAGAAGAGACGTGGAAGTCAGAGTGGTATAACAAGACTGTTTTAATGCTCCTCCGAAGAGACGTGGAGGTCGCAGTAGCTTAACAAGACGCTTTTAATGACCCTCAGAAGAGACGTTGGGGTCAGAGTGGTATAACAAGATGGTTTTAATGCCCCTTAGAAGAGACGTGGAGGTCGCAGTAGCTAAACAAGACGCTTTTAATGCCCCTCAGAAGAGACGTAGAGGTCAGAATGGTATAAAAAGACGGTTTTAATGCCCCTCAAAAGAGACGTGGAGGTCAGAGTGGTGTATCAACACTGCTTTAAAGCCCCTCAGAAGAGATGTTGAGGTCGCAGTAGCTTAACAAGATGGTTTTAATACCCCTCAGAAGAGACGTGGAGGTCAGAGTGGTATAACAAGACGGTTTTAATGCCCCTCAGAAGAGACGTGGAGGGCCCAGTAGCTTAACAAGACGCTTTTAATGCCCCTCAGAAGAGACGTGGAGGTCAGAGTGGCATAACAAGACTGTTTTAATGCCCCTCCGAAGAGACGTGGAGGTCGCAGTAGCTTAACAAGACGCTTTTAATGCCCCTCAGAAGAGACGTGGAGGTCAGAGTGGTATAACTAGACGGTTTTAATGCGCCTCAGAAGAGACGTGGAGGTTGCAGTAGCTTAACAAGACGCTTTTAATGCACCACAGAAGAGACGTGGAGGTCAGAGTGGTATAAAAAGATGATTTTAATGCCTGCCAGATGATACGTGGAGGTCAGGGTGGTATAACAAGACACTTTTAATGCCCCTTACAAGAGACGTGGAGGTCAGAGTGGTATAACAAGACGCTTTTAATGCCCCTCAGAAGAGACGTGGAGATCAGAGTGGTATATCAAGATGGTTTTAATGACCCTCAGAAGAGACGTGGAGGTGAGAGTGGCATAACAAGACTGTTTTAATGCCCCTCCGAAGAGACGTGGAGGTCGCAGTAGCTTAACAAGACGCTTTTAATGCCACTCAGAAGAGACGTGGAGGTCAGAGTGGTATAACTAGACGGTTTTATTGCACCTCAGAAGAGACGTGGAGGTCGCAGTAGCTTAACAAGACACTTTTAATGCACCACAGAAGAGACGTGGAGGTCAAAGTGGTATCAAAAGATGATTTTAATGCCTGTCAGAAGATACGTGGAGGTCAGAGTGGTATAACAAGACGCTTTTAATGCCCCTTACAAGAGACGTGGAGGTCAGAGTGGTATAACAAGACGCTTTTAATGCCCCAAAGAAGAGACGTGGAGGTCAGAGTGGTATGACAAGACGGATTTAATGCCTCTCAGAAGAGACGTGGAGTTCGCAGTAGCTTAACAAGACGCTTTTAATGCCCCTCAGAAGAGACGTGGAGGTCAGAGTGGTATAACAAGACGGTTTTAATGCCCCTCGGAAGAGACGTGGAGGTCGCAGTAGCTTAACAAGATGCTTTTTATGCCCCTCAGAAGAGACGTGGAGGTCAGACTGGTATAACAAGACGGTTTTAATGCCCCTCAGAAGAGACGTGGAGGTCGCAGTAGCTTAATAAGACGCTTTTAATGCCCCTCAGAAGAGACGTGGAGGTCACAGTGGTATAACAAGACGCTTTTAATGCCCCTCAGAAGAGACATGGAGGTCAGAGTGGCATAACAAGACGCTTTTAATGCCCCTTACAAGAGACGTGGAGGTCAGAGTGGTATAACAAGACGCTTATAATGCCCCTCAGAAGAGACGTGGAGGTCAGAGTGGTATAACAAGACGGTTTTAATGCCCCTCAGAAGATACGTGCAGGTCGCAGTAGCTTAACAAGACGCTTTTAATACCCCTCAGAAGAGACATGGAGGTCAGAGTGGTATAACAAGATGGTTTTAATGCCCCTCAGAAGAGACTTGGAGGTAGCAGTAGCTTCACAAGACGCTTTTAATGCCCCTCAGAAAAGAAGTGGAGGTCAAGATGGTATAATAAGACGCTTTTAATGTCCCTCAGAAGAGACGTGGAGGTCAGAGTGGTATAACAAGATGTTTTTAATGCCCCTTACAAGAGACGTGGAGGTCAGAGTGGTATAACAAGACTGCATTAATGCCCATCAGAAGAGACGTGGAGGTCAGAGTGGTATAACAAGACACTTTTAATGCCCCTCAGAAGAGACGTGGAGGTCGCAGTAGCTTAACTAGACTGTTTTAATGTCCCTCAGAAGAGACGTGGAGGTCAGAGGGGTATAACAAGACGGTTTTAATGCCCCTCAGAAGAGACGTGGAGGTCAGAGTGGTATAACAAGACGGTTTTAAAGCCCCTCAGAAGAGGCGTGGAGGTCAGAGTGATCTAAAAAGTCGCTTTTAATGCCCCTCAGAAGAGACATGGAGGTCAGAGTGGTATAACAATACGCTTTTAATGCCCCTTACAAGAGACGTGGAGGTCAGAGTGGTATAACAAGATGCTTTTAATGCCCTTCAGAAGAGACGTGGAGGTCAGAGTGGTATAACAAGACGCTTTTAATGCCCCTCAGAAGAGACGTGGAGGTCAAAGTGGTATAACAAGATGGTTTTAATGCCCCTCAGAAGAGAAGTGGAGGTCGCAGTAGCTTAACAAGATTCTTTTAATGCCCCTCAGAAGAGGCGTGGAGGTCAGAGTGGTATAGCAAGACGGTTTTAATGCCCCTCAGAAGAGACGTGGAGGTCAGAGTGGTATTAAAAGACGGTTTTAATGCCCCTCAGAAGAGATGTGGAGTTCGCAGTAGCTTCACAAGATGCTTTTAATGCCCCTCAAAAGAGACGTGGATGTCAGAGTGGTATAACAATATGCTTTTAATACCCCTAAGAAGAGACGTGGAGGTCAAATTGGTTCAACAAGACGCTTTTAATGCCCCTCAGAAGAGACGTGGAGGTCAGAGTGGTATAACAAGACACTTTTAATGCCGCTCAGAAGAGAAGTGGAGGTCAGAGTGTTATAACAAGAAGCTGTTAATGCACCTCAGAAGAGACATGGAGGTCAGAGTGGTATAACAAGACGCTTTTAATGCCCCTCAGAAGAGACATGGAGGTCAGAGTGGTATAACAAGACGCTTTTAATGCCCCTCAGAAGAGACATGGAGGTCGCAGTAGCTTAACAAAATGCTTTTAATGCCCCTCAGAAGAGACATGGAGGTCAGAGTGGTATAACAAGACGCTTTTTTATGCCCCTCAGAAGAGACGTGGAGGTCAGAGTGGTATAACAAGACGCTTTTAATGCCCTTCAGAAGAGACGTGGAGGTCAGAGTGGTATAACACGATGCTTTTAATGCCCCTCAGAAGAGACGTGGAGGTCAGAGTGGTATAACAAGACACTTTTAATGCCCCTCAGAAGAGACGTGGAGATCAGAATGGTATAAGAAGATGGTTTTAATGCCCCTCAGAAGAGTCGTGGAGGTCGCAGCTGCCTAACAAGACGCTTTTAATGCCACTCAGAAGAAAGGTGGAGGTCAGAGTTGTATAACAAGACTGTTTTAATCCCCCTCAGAAGAGACGTGGAGGTCAGAGTGGTATAACAAGACGGTTTTAATGCCCCTCAGAAGAGACGTGGAGGTCGCAGTAGCTTAACAAGACTGTTTTAATGCCCCTCAGAAGAGACGTGGAGGTCAGAGTGGTATAACAAGACGGTTTTAATGCCACTCAGAAGAGATGTGGAGGACAGAGTGGTATAAAAAGAAGCTTTTAATACCCCTCAGAAGAGACGTGGAGGTCAGAGTAGTATAACAAGACGCTTTTAATGCCCCTCAGAAGAGACGTGGAGGTCAGAGTGGTATAACAAGATGGTTTTAATGCCCCTCAGAAGAGAAGTGGAGGTCGCAGTATCTTAACAAGGCGCTTTTAATGCCCCTCAGAAGAGACGTGGAGGTCAGAGTGATATAACAAGACGCTTTTAATGCCCCTCAGAAGAGACATGGGGGTAAGAGTGGTATAAGAAGACGCTTTTAATGCCACTTACAAGAGACGTGGAGGTCAGAGTGGTATAACAAGACGCTTTTAATGCCCTTCAGAAGAGACGTGGAGGTCAGAGTGGTATAACAAGACGCTTTTAATGCCCCTCAGAAGAGACGTGGAGGACAAAGTGGTATAAAAAGACGCTTTTAATGCCCCTCAGAAGAGAAGTGGAGGTCGCAGTAGCTTAACAAGATGCTTTTAATGCCCCTCAGAAGAGGCGTGGAGGTCAGAGTGGTATAACAAGACGGTTTTACTGCCCCTCAGAAGAGACGTGGAGGACAGAGTGGTATTACAAGACGGTTTTAATGCCCCTCAGCGGAGACGTGGAGGTCGCAGTAGCTTCACAAGACGCTTTTAATGCCCCTCAAAAGAGACGTGGAGGTCAGAGTGGTATAAAAAGACTGTTTTAATGCCCCTCAGAAGAGACGTTGAGGTCGCAGTAGCTTAACAAGACGCTTTTAATGCCCCTCAGAAGAGACGTGGAGGTCAGAGTGGTATAACAAGATGCTTTTAATGCCTGTCAGAAGATACGTGGAGGTCAGAGTGGTATAACAAGACGCTTTTAATGTCCCTTACAAGAGACGTGGAGGTCAGAGTGGTATAACAAGACGCATTTAATGCACCTCAGAAGAGACGTGGAGGTCAGAGTGATATAACAAGACGGTTTAACTGCCCCTCAGAAGAGTCGTGTAGGTCGCAGTAGCTTAACAAGACGCTTTTAATGCCCCTCTGAAGAGACGTGGAGGTCAGAGTGGTATAACAAGACAGTTTTAATGTCCCTCAGAGGAGACATGGAGGTCAGAGTTGCATAACAAGACGCTTTTAATGCCCCTTACAAGAGACGTGGAGGTCAGAGTGGTATAACAAGACGATTTTAATGCCCCTTACAACAGACGTGGATGTCAGAGTTGTACAACAAGAGTCTTTTAATGACCCTCAGAAGAGACATGGAGGTCAGAGTGGTATAATAAGACGGTTTTAATGCCCCTCAGAAGAGACGTGGAGGTCGCAGTAGCTTAACAAGACGCTTTTAATGCCCCTAAGAAGAGACGTGGAGGTCAGAGTGGTATAACAAGACGGTTTTAATTCCTCTCAGAAGAGACGTGGAAGTCAGAGTGGTATAACAAGACTGTTTTAATGCCCCTCCGAAGAGACGTGGAGGTCGCAGTAGCTTAACAAGATGCTTTTAATGACCCTCAGAAGAGACGTTGGGGTCAGAGTGGTATAACAAGATGGTTTTAATGCCCCTTAGAAGAGACGTGGAGGTCGCAGTAGCTAAACAAGACGCTTTTAATGCCCCTCAGAAGAGACGTAGAGGTCAGAGTGGTATAAAAAGACGGTTTTAATGCCCCTCAAAAGAGACGTGGAGGTCAGAGTGGTATATCAAGACTGCTTTAATGCCCCTCAGAAGAGATGTTGAGGTCGCAGTAGCTTAACAAGATGGTTTTAATTCCCCTCAGAAGAGACGTGGAGGTCAGAGTGGTATAACAAGACGGTTTTAATGCCCCTCAGAAGAGACGTGGAGGTCCCAGTAGCTTAACAAGACGCTTTTAATGCCCCTCAGAAGAGACGTGGAGGTCAGAGTGGCATAACAAGACTGTTTTAATGCCCCTCCGAAGAGACGTGGAGGTCGCAGTAGCTTAACAAGACGCTTTTAATGCCCCTCAGAAGAGACGTGGAGGTCAGAGTGGTATAACTAGACGGTTTTAATGCGCCTCAGAAGAGACGTGGAGGTCGCAGTAGCTTAACAAGACGCTTTTAATGCACCACAGAAGAGACGTGGAGGTCAGAGTGGTATAAAAAGATGATTTTAATGCCTGCCAGAAGATACGTGGAGGTCAGGGTGGTATAACAAGACGCTTTTAATGCCCCTTACAAGGGACGTGGAGGTCAGAGTGGTATAACAAGACGCTTTTAATGTCCCTCAGAAGAGACGTGGAGATCAGAGTGGTATAACAAGATGGTTTTAATGACCCTCAGAAGAGACGTGGAGGTCAGAGTGGCATAACAAGACTGTTTTAATGCTCCTCCGAAGAGACGTGGAGGTCGCAGTAGCTTAACAAAACGCTTTTAATGCCCCTCAGAAGAGACGTGGAGGTCAGAGTGGTATAACTAGACGGTTTTATTGCGCCTCAGAAGAGACGTGGAGGTCGCAGTAGCTTAACAAGATGCTTTCAATGCACCACAGAAGAGACGTGGAGGTCAGAGTGGTATCAAAAGATGATTTTAATGCCTGCCAGAAGATACGTGGAGGTCAGAGTGGTATAACAAGACGCTTTTAATGCCCCTTACAAGAGACGTGGAGGTCAGAGTGGTATAACAAGACGCTTTTAATGCCCCTCAGAAGAGACGTGGAGATCAGAGTGGTATAACAAGATGGTTTTAATGACCCTCAGAAGAGTTGTGGAGGTCGCAGTAGCTTAACAAGATGCTTTTAATGCCCCTCAGAAGAGACATGGAGGTCAGAGTGGTATAACAAGGCGGTTTTAATGCCCCTCAGAAGAGACGAGGAGGTAGCAGTAGCTTAACAAGACGCTTCTAATGCCCCTCAGAAGAGACGTGGAGGTCAGTGTGGCATAACAAGACGGTTTTAATGCGCCTCAGAAGAGACGTGGAGGTAAGAATGGTATAACAAGACTGTTTTAATGCGCCTCAGAAGAGACATGGAGGTCGCAGTAGCTTAACAAGTCGCTTTTAATGCCCCACAGAATAGACGTGGAGGTCAGCGTGGCATAACAAGTTGATTTTAATGCCTGTCAGAAGATACATGGAGGTCAGAGTGGTATAACAAGACGCTTTTAATGCCCCTTACAAGAGACGTGGAGGTCAGAGTGGTATAACAAGACGCTTTTAATGCCCCAAAGAAGAGACGTGGAGGTCAGAGTGGTATAACAAGACGGTTTTAATGCCCCTCAGAAGAGTCGTGTAGGTCGCAGTAGCTTAACAACACGCTTTTAATGCCCCTCAGAAGAGACGTGGAGGTCAGAGTGGTATAACAAGACGGTTTTAATGCCCCTCAGAAGAGACATGGAGGTCAGAGTAATATAACAAGACGCTTTTAATGCCCCTTACAAGAGACGTGGAGGTCAGAGTGGTATAACAAGAAGCTTTTAATGACCCTCAGAAGAGACGTGGAGGTCAGAGTGGTATAACAAGACGGTTTTAATGCACCTCAGAAGAGACATGGAGGTCGCAGTAGCTTAACAAGACGCTTTTAATGCCCCTAAGAAGAGACGTGGAGGTCAGAGTGGTATAACAAGACGGTTTTAATGCCCCTCAGAAGAGACGAGGAGGTCAGAATGGTATAACAAGACTGTTTTAATGCCCCTCAGAAGAGACGTGGAGGTCAGAGTGGTATAACTAGAAAGTTTTAATGCCCCTGATAAGAGACGTGGAGCTCAGAGTGGTATTATAAGACGCCTTTAATGGCCCTCAGAAGAGACGTGGAGGTCAGAGTGCTATAACAAGATGGTTTTAATGCCCCTCAGAAGAGAAGTGGAGGTCGCAGTAGCTTAACAAGGCGCTTTTAATGCCCCTCAGAAGAGACGTGGAGGTCAGAGTGATATAACAAGACGCTTTTAATGCCCCTCAGAAGAGACATGGAGGTAAGAGTGGTATAAGAAGACGCTTTTAATGCCCCTTACAAAAGACGTGAGGTCAGAGTGGTATAACAAGACGCTTTTAATGCCCTTCAGAAGAGACGTGGAGGTCAGAGTGGTATAACAAGACGCTTTTAATTCCCCTCAGAAGAGACGTGGAGGTCCCAGTAGCTAAACAAGACGCTTTTAATGCACCTCAGAAGAGACGTGGAGGTCAGAGTGGTATTATAAGACGGTTTTAATGCCCCTCAAAAGAGACGTGGAGGTCAGAGTGTTATATCAAGACTGCTTTAATGCCCCTCAGAAGAGATGTTGAGGTCGCAGTAGCTTAACAAGATGGTTTTAATACCCCTCAGAAGAGACGTGGAGGTCAGAGTGGTATAACAAGACGGTTTTAATGCCCCTCAGAAGAGACGTGGAGGTCGCATCAGCTTAACAAGACGCTTTTAATGCCCCTCAGAAGAGACGTGGAGGTCAGAGTGGCATAACAAGACTGTTTTAATGCCCCTCCAAAGAGACGTGGAGGTCGCAGTAGCTTAACAAGACGCTTTTAATGCCCCTCAGAAGAGACGTGGAGGTCAGAGTGGTATAACTAGACGGTTTAAATGCGCCTCAGAAGAGACGTGGAGGTCGCAGTAGCTTAACAAGACGCTTTTAATGCACCACTGAAGAGACTTGGAGGTCAGAGTGCTATAAAAAGATGATTTTAATGCCTGCCAGAAGATACGTGGAGGTCAGAGTGGTATAACAAGACGGTTTTAATGACCCTCAGAAGAGTCGTGGAGGTCGCAGTATCTTAACAAGACGCTTTTAATGCCCCTCAGAAGAGACATGGAGGTCAGAGTGGTATAACAAGGCGGTTTTAATGCCCCTCAGAAGAGACGTGGAGGTCGCAGTAGCTTAACAAGACGCTTTTAATGCCCCTCAGAAGAGACGTGGAGGTCAGTGTGGCATAACAAGACGGTTTTAATGCGCCTCAGAAGAGACGTGGAGGTAAGAATGGTATAAAAAGACTGTTTTAATGCGCCTCAGAATAGACGTGGAGGTCGCAGTAGCTTAACAAGACGCTTTTAATGCCCCACAGAATAGACGTGGAGGTCAGAGTGGTATAACAAGATGATTTTAATGCCTGTCAGAAGATACGTGGAGGTCAGAGTGGTATAACAAGACGCTTTTAATGCCCCTTACAAGAGACGTGGAGGTCAGAGTGGTATAACAAGACGCTTTAAATGCCCCAAAGAAGAGACGTGGAGTTCAGAGTGGTATAACAAGACGGTTTTAATGCCCCTCAGAAGAGTCGTGTAGGTCGCAGTAGCTTAAAAAGACGCTTTTAATGCCCCTCAGAAGAGACGTGGAGGTCAGAGTGGTATAACAAGACGGTTTTAATGCCCCTCAGAAGAGACATGGAGGTCAGAGTGATATAACAAGACGCTTTTAATGCCCCTTACAAGAGACGTGGAGGTCAGAGTGGTATAACAAGACGCATTTAATGACCCTCAGAAGAGACGTGGAGGTCAGAGTGGTATAACAAGACAGTTTTAATGCCCCTCAGAAGAGATGTGGAGGTCGCAGTAGCTTAACAAGACGCTTTTAATGCCCCTAAGAAGAGACGTGGAGGTCAGTGTGGTATAACAAGACGGTTTTAATGCCCCTCAGAAGAGACGAGGAGGTCAGAATGGTATAACAAGACTGTTTTAATGCCCCTCAGAAGAGACGTGGAGGTCAGAGTGGTATAACTAGAAAGTTTTAATGACCCTGATAAGAGACGTGGAGGTCAGAGTGGTATTACAAGACGCTTTTAATGCCCCTCAGAAGAGACGTGGAGGTCAGAGTGGTATAACAAGATGGATTTAATGCCCCTCAGAAGAGAAGTGGAGGTCGCAGTAGCTTAACAAGGCGCTTTTAATGCCGCTCAGAAGAGACGTGGAGGTCAGAGTGATATAACAAGACGCTTTTAATGCCCCTCAGAAGAGACATGGAGGTAAGAGTGGTATAAGAAGACGCTTTTAATGCCCCTTACAAGAGACGTGAGGTCAGAGTGGTATAACAAGATGCTTTTAATGCCCTTCAGAAGAGACGTGGAGGTCAGAGTGGTATAACAAGACGCTTTTAATGCCCCTCAGAAGAGACGTGGAGGTCAGAGTGGTATAACAAGACGCTTTTAATGCCCCTCAGAAGAGACGTGGAGGTCAGAGTGGTATAACTAGACGGTTTTAATGCGCCTCAGAAAAGACGTGGAGGTCGCAGTAGCTTAACAAGATGCTTTTAATGCACCACAGAAGAGACGTGGAGGTCAGAGTGGCATAAAAAGATGATTTTAATGCCTGCCAGAAGATACGTGGAGGTCAGGGTGGTATAACAAGACGCTTTTAATGCCCCTTACAAGGGACGTGGAGGTCAGAGTGGTATAACAAGATGCTTTTAATGACCCTCAGAAGAGACGTGGAGGTCAGAGTGGTATAACTAGACGGTTTTAATGCCCCTCAGAAGAGACGTGGAGGTCGCAGTTGCTTAACAAGACGCTTTTAATGCCCCTAAGAAGAGACGTGGAGGTCAGAGTGGTATAACAAGACGGTTTTAAAGCCCCTCAGAAGAAACGAGGAGGTCAGAATGGTATAACAAGACTGTTTTAATGCCCCTCAGAAGAGACGTGAGTTCAGAGTGGTATAACTAGAAAGTTTTAATGCCCCTGAGAAGAGACGTGGAGGTCAGAGTGGTATAACAAGACGCTTTTAATGCCCTTCAGAAGAGACGTGGAGGTCAGAGTGGTATAAAAAGATGGTTTTAATGCCCCTCAGAAGAGAAGTGGAGGTCGCAGTAGCTTAACAAGGCGCTTTTAATGCCCCTCAGAAGAGACGTGGAGGTCAGAGTGATATAACAAGACGCTTTTAATGCCCATCAGAAGAGACATGGAGGTAAGAATGGTATAACAAGACTGTTTTAATGCGCCTCAGAAGAGACGTGGAGGTCGCAGTAGCTTAACAAGACGCTTTTAATGCCCCACAGAATAGACGTGGAGGTCAGAGTGGTATAACAAGATGATTTTAATGCCTGTCAGAAGATACGTGGAGGTCAGAGTGGTATAACAAGACGCTTTTAATGCCCCTTACAAGAAACGTGGAGGTCAGAGTGATATAACAAGACGCTTTTAATGCCCCGAAGAAGAGACGTGGAGGTCAGTGTGGTATAACAAGACGGTTTTAATGCCCCTCAGAAGAGTCGTGTAGGTCGCAGTAGCTTAACAAGACGCTTTTAATGCCCCTCAGAAGAGACATGGAGGTCAGAGTGATATAACAAGACGCTTTTAATGCCCCTCAGAAGAGACATGGAGGTAAGATTGGTATAAGAAGACGCTTTTAATGCCCCTTACAAGAGACGTGGGGTCAGAGTGGTATAACAAGACTCTTTTAATGCCCTTCAGAAGAGACGTGGAGGTCAGAGTGGTATAACAAGACGCTTTTAATGCCCCTCAGAAGAGACGTGGAGGTCAGAGTGGTATAACAAGATGGTTTTAATGCCCCTCAGAAGAGACATGGAGGTCAGAGTGATATAACAAGATGCTTTTAATGCCCCTTACAAGAGACGTGGAGGTAAGAGTGGTATAACAAGACGCTTTTAATGACCCTCAGAAAAGACATGGAGGTCAGAGTGGTATAACTAGATGGTTTTAATGCCCCTCAGAAGAGACGTGGAGGTCACAGTTGCTTAATAAGACGCTTTAATGCCCCTAAGAAGAGACGTGGAGGTCAGAAAGGTATAATAAGACGGTTTTAATGCCCCTCAGAAGAGACGAGGAGGTCAGAATGGTATAACAAGACTGTTTTAATGCCCCTCAGAAGAGACGTGGAGGTCAGAGTGGTATAACTAGAAAGTTTTAATGCCCTTGAGAAGAGACGTGGAGGTCAGAGTGGTATAACAACACGCTTTTAATGCCCCTCAGAAGAGACGTGGAGGTCAGAGTGGTATAAAAAGATGGTTTTAATGCCCCTCAGAAGAGAAGTGGAGGTCGCAGTAGCTTAACAAGGCGCTTTTAATGCCCCTCAGAAAAGACGTGGAGGTCAGAGTGATATAACAAGACGCTTTTAATGCCCCTCAGAAGAGACATGGAGGTAAGAGTGGTATAAGAAGATGCTTTTAATGCCCCTTACAAGAGACGTGGAGGTCAGAGTGGTATAACAAGACGCTTTTAATGCCCTTCAGAAGAGACGTGGAGGTCAGAGTGGTATAACAAGACGCTTTTAATGCCCTTCAAAAGAGACGTGGAGGACAGAGTGGTATAAAAAGATGCTTTTAATGCCCCTCAGAAGAGAAGTGGAGGTCGCAGCAGCTTAACAAGATGCTTTTAATGCCCCTCAGAAGAGGCGTGGACGTCAGAGTGGTATAACAAGACGGTTTTAATGCCCCTCAAAAGAGACGTGGAGGTCAGAGTGGTATTACAAGACGGTTTTAATGCCCCTCAGAAGAGACGTGGAGGTCGCCGTAGCTTCACAAGATGCTTTTAATGCCCCTCAAAAGAGACGTGGAGGTCAGAGTGGTATATAAGATGCTTTTAATGCCCCTCGAAAGAAACGTGGAGGTCAAAGTGGTTTAACAAGACGCTTTTAATGCTCCTCAGAAGAGACGTGGAGGTCAGAGTGGTATAACAAGATACTTTTATTGCCGCTCAGAAGAGACGTGGAGGTCAGAGTGGTATAACAAGACGCTTTTAATGCCCCTCAGAAGAGACATGGAGGTCAGAGTTGTATAACAAGAAGCTTTTAATGCCCCTCAGAAGAGACATGGAGGTCGCAGAAGCTTAACAAGACGGTTTTAATGCCCCTCAGAAGAGACGTAGAGGTCAGAGTGGTATAACAAGATGCTTTTTTATGCCCCTCAGAAGAGACGTGGAGGTCAGAGTGGTATATCAAGACGATTTTAATGCCCCTCAGAAGAGACGTGGAGGTCGCAGTATCTTAACAAGACGGTTTTAATGCCCCTCAGAAGAGACATGGAGGTCAGTGTTGTATAACAAGACGCTTTTAATACCCCTCAGAAGAGACATGGAGGTCGCAGTAGCTTAACAAGACGCTTTTAATGCCCCTCAGAAGAGACGTGGAGGTCAGAGTGGTATATCAAGACGCTTTTAATGCCCCTCAGAAGAGACATGGAGGTCAGAGTGGTATAACAAGACTCTTTTAATGCCACTCAGAAGAGACTTGGAGGTCAGAGTGGCATAACAAGACGGTTTTAATGCCCCTCAGAAGAGACGTGGAGGTCGCAGTATCTTAACAAGACGGTTTTAATGCCCCTCAGAAGAGACATGGAGGTCAGAGTGGTATACCACGACGGTTTTAATGCCCCTCAGAAGAGACGTCGAGGTCGCAGTAGCTTAACAAGACGCTTTTAATGACCCTCAGAAGAGACGTGGAGGTCAGAGTGGCATAACAAGAAGGTTTTAATGCGCCTCAGAAGAGATGTGGAGGTCAGAGTGGTATAAAAAGACTGTTTAATTGCCCCTCAGAAGAGACGTTGAGGTCGCAGTAGCTTAACAAGACGCTTTTAATGCCCCTCAGAAGAGACGTGGAGGTCAGAGTGGTATAACAAGATGGTTTTCATGCCTGTCAGAAGATACGTGGAGGTCAGAGTGGTATAACAAGACGCTTTTAATGCCCCTTACAAGAGACGTGGAGGTCAAAGTGGTATAACATGACGCTTTTAATGCACATCAGAAGAGACGTGGAGGTCAGAGTGGTATAACAATACGGTTTTACTGCCCCTCAGAAGAGTCGTGGAGGTCGCAGTAGCTTAACAAGACGCTTTTAATGCCCCTCTGAAGAGACGTGGAGGTCAGAGTGGTATAACAAGACGGTTTTAATGCCCCTCAGAAGAGACATGGAGGTCAGAGTGATATAACAAGACGCTTTTAATGCCCCTCAGAAAAGACGTGGAGATCAGAGTGGTATAACAAGACGGTTTTAATGACCCTCAGAAGAGTCGTGGAGGTCGCAGTAGCTTAACAAGACGCTTTTAATGCCCCTCAGAAGAGACGTGGAGGTCAGTGTGGCATAACAAGACGGTTTTAATGCCCCTCAGAAGAGACGTGAAGGTCGCAGTAGCTTAACAAGATGCTTTTAATGCCCCTCAGAAGAGACGTGGAGGTCAGTGTGGAATAACAAGACGGTTTTAATGCGCCTCAGAAGAGACGTGGAGGTAAGAATGGTATAACAAGACTGTTTTAATGCGCCTCAGAAGAGACGTGGAGGTCGCAGTAGCTTAACAAGACGCTTTTAATGCCCCACAGAATAGACGTGGAGGTCAGAGTGGTATAACAAGATGATTTTAATGCCTGTCAGAAGATACGTGGAGGTCAGAGTCGTATAAGAAGACGCTTTTAATGCTCCTTACAAGAAACGTGGAGGTCAGAGTGGTATAACAAGACGCTTTTAATGCCCCGAAGAAGAGACGTGGAGGTCAGTGTGGTATAACAAGACGGTTTTAATGCCCCTCAGAAGAGTCGTGTAGGTCGCAGTAGCTTAACAAGATGCTTTTAATGCCCCTCAGAAGAGACGTGGAGGTCAGAGTGATATAACAAGACGCTTTTAATGCCCCTCAGAAGAGACATGGAGGTAAGAGTGGTATAAGAATACGCTTTTAATGCCCCTTACAAGAGACGTGAGGTCAGAGTGGTAGAACAAGACTCTTTTAATGCCCTTCAGAAGAGACGTGGAGGTCAGAGTGGTATAACAAGACGCTTTTAATGCACCTCAGAAGAGACGTGGAGGTCAGAGTGGTATAACAAGACTGTTTTAATGCCCCTCAGAAGAGACATGGAGGTCAGAGTGATATATCAAGATGCTTTTAATGCCCCTTACAAGAGACGTGGAGGTGAGAGTGGTATAACAAGACGCTTTTAATGACCCTCAGAAGAGACGTGGAGGTCAGAGTGGTATAACTAGATGGTTTTAATGCCCCTCAGAAGAGACGTGGAGGCCACAGTTGCTTAATAAGACGCTTTTAATGCCCCTAAGAAGAGACGTGGAGGTCAGAAAGGTATAACAAGACGGTTTTAATGCCGCTCAGAAGAGACGAGGAGGTCAGAATGGTATAACAAGACTGTTTTAATGCCCCTCAGAAGAGACGTGGAGGTCAGAGTGGTATAACTAGAAAGTTTTAATGCCCTTGAGAAGAGACGTGGAGGTCAGAGTGGTATAACAACACGCTTTTAATGCCCCTCAGAAGAGACGTGGAGGTCAGAGTGGTATAAAAAGATGGTTTTAATGCCCCTCAGAAGAGAAGTGGAGGTCGCAGTAGCTTAACAAGGCGCTTTTAATGCCCCTCAGAAAAGACGTGGAGGTCAGAGTGATATAACAAGACGCTTTTAATGCCCCTCAGAAGAGACATGGAGGTAAGAGTGGTATAAGAAGATGCTTTTAATGCCCCTTACAAGAGACGTGGAGGTCAGAGTGGTATAACAAGACGCTTTTAATGCCCTTCAGAAGAGACGTGGAGGTCAGAGTGGTATAACAAGACGCTTTTAATGCCCTTCAGAAGAGACGTGGAGGACAGAGTGGTATAAAAAGATGCTTTTAATGCCCCTCAGAAGAGAAGTGGAGGTCGCAGCAGCTTAACAAGATGCTTTTAATGCCCCTCAGAAGAGGCGTGGAGGTCAGAGTGGTATTACAAGACGGTTTTAATGCCCCTCAGAAGAGACGTGGAGGTCAGAGTGGTATTACAAGATGGATTTAATGCCCCTCAGAAGAGACGTGGAGGTCGCAGTAGCTTCACAAGACGCTTTTAATGCCCCTCAAAAGAGACGTGGAGGTCAGAGTGGTATATAAGATGCTTTTAATGCCCCTCGAAAGAAATGTGGAGGTCAAAGTGGTTTAACAAGACGCTTTTAATGCCCCTCAGAAGAGACGTAGAGGTCAGAGTTGTATAACAAGATACTTTTATTGCCGCTCAGAAGAGACGTGGAGGTCAGAGTGGTATAACAAGACGCTTTTAATGCCCCTCAGAAGAGACATGGAGGTCAGAGTTGTATAACAAGACGCTTTTAATGCCCCTCAGAAGAGACATGGAGGTCGCAGTAGCTTAACAAGACAGTTTTAATGCCCCTCAGAAGAGACGTAGAGGTCAGAGTGGTATAACAAGATGCTTTTTTATGCCCGTCAGAAGAGACGTGGAGGTCAGAGTGGTATATCAAGACGATTTTAATGCCCCTCAGAAGAGACGTGGAGGTCGCAGTATCTTAACAAGACGGTTTTAATGCCCCTCAGAAGAGACATGGAGGTCAGAGTTGTATAACAAGACGCTTTTAATACCCCTCAGAAGAGACATGGAGGTCGCAGTAGCTTAACAAGACGCTTTTAATGCCCCTCAGAAGAGACGTGGAGGTCAGAGGGGTATAACAAAATGCTTTTTTATGCCCCTTAGAAGAGACGTGGAGGTCAGAGTGGTATATCAAGACGCTTTTAATGCCCCTCAGAAGAGACATGGAGGTCAGAGTGGTATAACAAGACTCTTTTAATGCCAATCAGAAGAGACTTGGAGGTCAGAGTTGCATAACAAGACGGTTTTAATGCCCCTCAGAAGAGACGTGGAGGTCGTAGTGTCTTAACAAGACGGTTTTAATGCCCCTCAGAAGAGACATGGAGGTCAGAGTGGTATAACAAGACGGTTTTAATGCCCCTCAGAAGAGACGTGGAGGTCGCAGTAGCTTAACAAGACGCTTTTAATGCCCCTCAGAAGAGACGTGGAGGTCAGAGTGGCATAACAAGAAGGTTTTAATGCGCCTCAGAAGAGACGTGGAGGTCAGAGTGGTATAAAAAGACTGTTTTAATGCCCCTCAGAAGAGACGTTGAGGTCGCAGTAGCTTAACAAGACGCTTTTAATGCCCCTCAGAAGAGACGTGGTGGTCAGAGTGGTATAACAAGATGGTTTTAATGCCTGTCAGAAGATACGTGGAGGTCAGAGTGGTATAACAAGAGGCTTTTAATGCCTCTCAGAAGAGACGTGGAGGTCAAAGTGGTATAACATGACGTTTTTAATGCACCTCAGAAGAGACGTGGAGGTCAGAGTGGTATAACAATACGGTTTTACTGCCCCTCATAAGAGTCGTGGAGGTCGCAGTAGCTTAACAAGACGCTTTTAATGCCCCTCTGAAGAGACGTGGAGGTCAGAGTGGCATAACAAGACGCTTTTAATGCACCTTACAAGAGACGTTTAGGTCAGAGTGGTATAACAAGACGATTTTAATGCCCCTTACAACAGACGTGGAGGTCATAGTGGTATAACAAGATGCTTTTAATGACCCTCAGAAGAGACGTGGAGGTCAGAGTGGTATAACAAGACGGTTTTAATGCCCCTCAGAAGAGATGTGGAGGTCGCAGTAGCTTAACAAAACGCTTTTAATGCCCCTAAGAAGAGACGTGGAGGTCAGAGTGGTATAACAAGACGGATTTAATTCCTCTCAGAAGAGACGTATAGGTCAGAGTGGTATAACAAGACTGTTTTAATGCCCCTCAGAAGAGACGTGGAAGTCGCAGTTGCTTAACAAGACCCTTTTAATGACCCTCAGAAGAGACCTGGAGGTCAGAGTGGTATAACAAGACGGTTTTAATGCCCCTCAGAAGAGACGTGGAGGTCGCAGTAGTTAAACAAGACGCTTTTAATGCCCCTCAGAAGAGACGTGGAGGTCAGAGTGGTATAAAAAGACAGTTTTAATGCCCCTCAGAAGAGACGTGGAGGTCGGAGTGGTATATCAAGACTGCTTTAATGCCCCTCAGAAGAGATGTGGAGGTTGCAGTAGCTTAACAAGATGGTTTTAATACCCCTCAGAAGAGACGTGGAGGTCAGAGTGTTATAACAAGACGGTTTTAATGCCCCTCAGAAGAGACGTGGAGGTTGCAGTAGCTTAACAAGAAACCTTTAATGCCCCTCAGAAGAGACATGGAGGTCAGAGTGGTATAACAAGACGGTTTTAATGCCCGTCAGAAGAGACGTGGAGGTCGCAGTAGCTTAACAAGACGCTTTTAATGCCCCACAGAAGAGACGTGGAGGTCAGAGTGGCATAACAAGACGGTTTTAATGCGCCTCAGAAGAGACGTGGAGGTCAGAATGGTATAACAAGACTGTTTTAATGCGCCTCAGAAGAGACGTGGAGGTCAGAGTGGTATAACAAGACGCTTTTAATGTCCCTCAGAAGAGACGTGGAGGTCAGAGTGGTATAACAAGACGGTTTTAATGCCCCTCAGAAGAGTCGTGTAGGTCGCAGTAGCTTAACAAGACGCTTTTAATGCACCACAGAAGAGACGTGGAGGTCAGAGTGGTATAACAAGATGATTTTAATGCCTGTCAGAAGAGACGTGGAGGTCGCTGTAGCTTAACAAGATGCTTTTAATGCCCCACAGAATAGACGTTTAGGTCAGAGTGGTATAACAAGATGATTTTAATGCCTGTCAGAAGATAGGTGGAGGTCAGAGTGTTATAACAAGACGCTTTTAATGCCCCTTACAAGAGACGTGGAGGTCAGAGTGGTATAACAAGACGCTTTTAATGTCCCTCAGAAGAGACGTGGAGGTCAGAGTGGTATAACAAGACGGTTTTAATGCCCCTCAGAAGAGTCGTGTAGGTCGCAGTAGCTTAACAAGACGCTTTTAATGCCCCTCAGAAGAGACGTGGAGGTCAGAGTGGTATAACAAGATGGTTTTAATGCCCCTCAGAAGAGACATGGAGGTCAGAGTGGCATAACAAGACACTTTTAATGCACCTTACAAGAGACGTGGAGGTCAGAGTGGTATAACAAGATGATTTTAATGCCCCTCGGAAGAGACATGGAGGTCAGAGTGATATAGCAAGACACTTTTAATGCCCCTTACAAGAGACGTGGAGGTCAGAGTGGTATAACTAGATGCTTTTAATGACCCTCAGAAGAGACGTGGAGGTCAGAGTGGTATAACAAGACGGTTTTAATGCCCCTCAGAAGAGAGGTGGAGGTCGCAGTAGCTTAACAAGACGCTTTTAATGCCCCTAAGAAGAGACGTGGAGGTCAGAGTGGTATAACAAGACGGTTTTCATGCCCCTCAGAAGAGACGTGGAAGTCGCAATAGCTTAACAAGACGCTTTTAATGCCTCTCAGAAGAGACGTGGAGGTCAGAGTTGTATAACAAGTCGGTTTTAATGCCCCTCAGAAGAGATGTGGAGGTCAGAGTGGTATAACAAGATGCTTTTAATGCCCGTCAGAAGAGACGTGGAGGTCAGAGTGGTATAACAAGACGCTTTTAATGCCCCTTACAAGAGACCTGGAGGTAAGAGTGGTATAACAAGACGCTTTTAATGCCCCTCAGAAGAGACGTGGAGGTCGCAGTAGCTTAACAAGACGCTTTTAATGCCCCTCAGAAGAGACGTGGAGGTCAGAGTGGTAAAACAAGATGCTTTTAATGCCCGTCAGAAGAGACGTGGAGGTCAGAGTGGTATAACAAGACGCTTTTAATGCCCCTTACAAGAGACCTGGAGGTCAGAGTGGTATAACAAGACGCTTTTAATGCCCCTCAGAAGAGACGTGGAGGTCAGAGTGGTATAACAAGACGGTTTTAATGCCCCTCAGAAGAGTGGTGGAGGTCGCAGAAGCTCAACAAGATGCTTTTAATGCCCCTCAGAAGAGACGTGGAGGTGAGAGTGGTATAACAAGACGGTTTTAATGCCCCTCAGAAGAGACGTGGAAGTCAGAGTGGTATAACAAGACGGTTTTAATGCCCCTCAGAAGAGACGTGGAGGTCGCAGTAGCTTAACAAGACGCTTATAATACCCCTCAGAAGAGACGTGGAGGTCAGAGTGGTATAACAAGACGGTTTTAATGCCCCTCAGAAGAGACGTGGAGGTCAGAGTGGTATAACAATACGCTTTTAATGCCCCTCAGAAGAGAGGTGGAGGTCAGAGTGATATAACAAGACGGTTTTAATGCCCATTTAGAAGAGACGTGGAGGTCAGAGTGGTATAACAAGACGGTTTTAATGCCCCTCAGAAGAGACGTGGAGGTCGCAGTAGCTTAACAAGATGCTTTTAATGCCCCTCAAAAGAAACGTGGAGTTCAGAGTGGTATAACAAGACGCTTTTAATGCCCCTCAGAAGAGACGTGGAGTTCAGAGTGGTATAACAAGACGCTTTTAATGCCCCTCAGAAGAGACGTGGAGGTCAAAGTGGTATAACAAGATGTTTTTAATGCCCCTCAGAAGAGATGTGGAGGTCAGAGTGGTATAATAAGACGCTTTTAATGTCCCTCAGAAGAGACGTGGAGGTCAGAGTGGTATAACAAGACGCTTTTAATGCCCCTCAGAAGAGACAAGGAGGTCAGAGTGGCATAACAAGATGCTTTTAATGCCCTTTACAAGAGACGTGGAGGTCAGAGTGGTATAACTAGACAGTTTTAATGCCCCTCAGAAGAGACGTGGAGGTCAGAGTGGTATAACAAGATGGATTTAATGCCCCTCAGAAGAGACGTGGAGGTCGCAGTAGCTTAACAAGACGCTTTTAATGCCCGTCAGAAGAGACGTGGAGGTCAGAGTGGTATAACAAGACGGTTTTAATGCCCCTCAGAAGAGACATGGAGGTCAGAGTGGTATAACAAGACTGTTTTAAAGCCCCTCAGAAGAGACGGGGAGGTCGCAGTTGCTTAAAAAGATGCTTTTAATGCCCCTCAGAAGAGACGTGGAGGTCAGAGAGGCATAACAGGATGCTTTTAATGCCCGTCAGAAGAGACGTGGAGGTTAGAGTGGTATAACAATACGCTTTTAATGCCCCACAGAAGAGACTTGGAGGTCAGAGTGATATTACAAGACGGATTTAATGCCCCTTTATAAGAGACGTGGAGGTCAGAGTGGTATAACAAGACGGTTTTAATGCCCCTCAGAAGAGACGTGGAGGTCGCAGTAGCTTAACAAGATGCTTTTAATGCCCCTCAAAAGAGACGTGGAGTTCAGAGTGATATAACAAGACGCTTTTAATGCCCCTCAGAAGAGACGTGGAGGTCAGAGTGGTATAACAAGACGCTTTTAATGCCCCTCAGAAGAGACGTGAGGGTCGCAGTAGCTTAACAAGACACTTTTAATGACCCTCAGAAGAGACGTGGAGGTCAGAGTTGTATAACAAGATGGGTTTAATGCCCCTCAGAATAGACGTGGAGTTCGCAGTAGCTTAACAAGACGCTTTTAATGCCCGTCAGAAGAGACGTGGAGGTCAAAGTGGTATAACAAGACTGTATTAAGGCCCCACAAAAGAGACGTGGAGGTCGCTGTAGCTTAACAAGATGCTTTTAATGCCCCTCAGAAGAGACGTGGAAGTCAGAGTGTTATAACTATATGCTTTTAATGCCCGTCAGAAGAGACGTGGAGGTCAAAGTGGTATAACAAGATGTTTTTAATGCCCCTCAGAAGAGATGTGGAGGTCAGTGTGGTATAACAAGACGCTTTTCCTGCCCCTTACAAGGGACGTGGAGGTCAGAGTGGTATAACAAGTTGCTTTTAATGCCCCTCAGAAGAGACGTTGAAGTCAGAGTGGTATAACAAGACAGTTTTAATGCCCCTCAGAAGAGTCGTGGAGGTCGCAGTAGCTTAACAAGACGCTTTTAATGCCCCTCAAAAGAGACGTGGAGGTGAGAGTGGTATAACAAGACGGTTTTAATGCCCCTCAGCAGAGACATGGAGGTCAGAGTGGCATAACAAGACGCTTTTAATGCCCCTTACAAGAGACGTGGAGGTCAGAGTGGTATAACAAGACGCTTTTAATGACCCTCAGAAGAGACGTGGAGGTCAGAGTCGTATAACAAGACGGTTTTAATGCCCCTCAGAAGAGACATGGAGGTCACAGTAACTTAACAAGACGCTTTTAATGCCCCTCAGAAGAGACGTGGGGGTCAGAGTGGTATAACAAGACGGTTTTAATGCCCGTCAGAAGAGACGTAGAGGTCAGAGTGGTATAACAAGACTGTTTTAATGCCCCTCAGAAGAGACGTGGAGGTCGCAGTAGCTTAACAAGTCGCTTTTAATGCCCCTCAGAAGAGACGTGGAGGTTAGATTGGTATAACAAGATGCTTTTAATGCCCGTCAGAAGAGACGTGGAGGTCAGAGTGGTATAACAAGACGCTTTTACTGCCTCTTACAAGAGACTTGGAGGTCAGAGTGGTATAACAAGATGCTTTTAATGCCCTTCAGAAGAGACGTGGAGGTCAGAGTGGTATAACAAGACAGTTTTAATGCCCCTCAGAAGAGTCGTGTAGGTCGCAGTAGCTTAACAAGACGCTTTTAATGCCCCTCAGAAGAGACGTGGAGGTCAGAGTGGTATAACAAGACCCTTTTAAAGCCCGTCAGAAGAGACATGAAGGTCAGAGTGATATAACAAGACGCTTTTAATGCCCCTCACAAGAGACGTGGAGGTCAGAGTGGTATAACAAGACGCTTTTAATGACCCTCAGAAGAGACGTGGAGGTCAGAGTGGTATAACAAGACGGTTTTAATGCCCCTCAGAAGAGACGTGGAGGTTGCAGTAGCTTAACAAGATGCTTTTAATGCCCCTAAGAAGAGACGTGGAGGTCAGAGTGGTATAACAAGACGGTTTTAATGACCCTCAGAAGAGACGAGGAGGTCAGAATGGTATAACAAGACTGTTTTAATGCCCCTCAGAAGAGACGTGGAGGTCAGAGTGGTATAACTAGAAAGTTTTAATGCCCCTGATAAGAGACGTGGAGGTCAGAGTGGTATTACAAGACGCTTTTAATGCCCCTCAGAAGAGACGTGGAGGTCAGAGTGGTATAACAATATGGTTTTAATGCCCCTCAGAAGAGAAGTGGAGGTCGCAGTAGCTTAACAAGTCGCTTTTAATACCCCTCAGAAGAGACATGGAGGTCAGAGTGGTATAACAAGATGCTTTTTTATGCCCCTCAGAAGAGACGTGGAGGTCAGAGTAGTATATCAAGACGCTTTTAATGCCCATCAGAAGAGACGTGGAGGTCAGAGTGGTATAACAAGACTTTTTTAATGCCCCTCAGAAGAGAAGTGGAGGTCGCAGTATCTTAACAAGACGGTTTTAATGCCCCTCAGAAGAGACATGGAGGTCAGAGTGGTATAACAAGACGGTTTTAATGCCCCTCAGAAGAGAAGTGGAGGTCGCAGTAGCTTAACAAGACGGTATTAATGCCCCTCAGAAGAGAAGTGGAGGTCGCAGTAGCTTAACAAGGCGCTTTTAATGCCCCTCAGAAGAGACGTGGAGGTCAGAGTGATATAACAAGACGCTTTTAATGCCCCTCAGAAGAGACATGGAGGTAAGAGTGGTATAAGAAGACGCTTTTAATGCCCCTTACAAGAGACGTGAGGTCAGAGTGGTATAACAAGACGCTTTTAATGCCATTCAGAAGAGACATGGAGGTCAGAGTGGTATAACAAGACGCTTTTAATGCCCCAAAGAAGAGACGTAGAGGTCGCAGTAGCTAAACAAGACGCTTTTAATGCCCCTCAGAAGAGACGTGGAGGTCAGAGTGGTATAAAAGACGGTTTTAATGCCCCTCAAAAGAGACGTGGAGGTCAGAGTGGTATATCAAGACTGCTTTAATGCCCCTCAGAAGAGATGTTGAGGTCGCAGTAGCTTAACAAGATGGTTTCAATACACCTCAGAAGAGACGTGGAGGTCAGAGTGGTATAACAAGACGGTTTTAATGCCCCTCAGAAGAGACATGGAGGTCGCAGCAGCTTAACAAGACGCTTTTAATGCCCCTCAGAAGAGACGTGGTGGTCAGAGTGGCATAACAAGACTGTTTTAATGCCCCTCCGAAGAGACGTGGAGGTCGCAGTAGCTTAACAAGACGCTTTTAATGCCCCTCAGAAGAGACGTGGAGGTCAGAGTGGTACAACTAGACGGTTTTAATGAACCTCAGAAGAGACGTGGAGGTCGGAGTGGAATAAAAAGATGATTTCAATGCCTGCCAGAAGAGACATGGAGGTCAGAGTGGTATAACAAGGCGGTTTTAATGCCCCTCAGAAGAGAGGTGGAGGTTGCAGTAGCTTAACAAGATGCTTTTAATGCCCCTCAGAAGAGACGTGGAGGTCAGTGTGGCATAACAAGACGGATTTAATGCACCTCAGAAGAGACGTGGAGGTAAGAATGGTATAACAAGACTGTTTTAATGCGCCTCAGAAGAGACGTGGAGGTCGCAGTAGCTTAACAAGACACTTTTAATGCCCCACAGAATAGACGTGGAGGTCAGAGTGGTATAACAAGACGCTTTTAATGCCCCTTACAAGAAACGTGGAGGTCAGAGTGGTATAACAAGACGCTTTTAATGCCCCGAAGAAGAGACGTGGAGGTCAGTGTGGTATAACAAGACGGTTTTAATGCCCCTCAGAAGAGTCGTGTAGGTCGCCGTAGCTTAACAAGACGCTTTTAATGCCCCTCAGAAGAGACGTGGAGGTCAGAGTGATATAACAAGACGCTTTTAATGCCCCTCAGAAGAGACATGGAGGTAAGAGTAGTATAACAAGACGCTTTTAATGCCCCTTACAAGAGACGTGGGGTCAGAGTGGTATAACAAGACTCTTTTAATGCCCTTCAGAAGAGACGTGGAGGTCAGAGTGGTATAACAAGACGCTTTTAATGCCCCTCAGAAGAGACGTGGAGGTCAGAGTGGTATAACAAGACGGTTTTAATGCCCCTCAGAAGAGACATGGAGGTCAGAGTGATATAACAAGATGCTTTTAATGCCCCTTACAAGAGACGTGGAGGTCAGAGTGGTATAAAAAGACGGTTTTAATGCCCCTCAGAAGAGTCGTGTAGGTCGCAGTAACTTAACAAGACGCTTTTAATGCCCCTCAGAAGAGACGTGGAGGTCAGAGTGATATAACAAGACGCTTTTAATGCCCCTCAGAAGAGACATGGAGGTAAGAGTGGTATAAGAATACGCTTTTAATGCCCCTTACAAGAGACGTGAGGTCAGAGTGGTAGAACAAGACGCTTTTAATGCCCTTCAGAAGAGACGTGGAGGTCAGAGTGGTATAACAAGACGCTTTTAATGCCCCTCAGAAGAGACGTGGAGGTCAGAGTGGTATAACAAGACGGTTTTAATGCCCCTCAGAAGAGACATGGAGGTCAGAGTGATATAACAAGATGCTTTTAATGCCCCTTACAAGAGACGTGGAGGTCAGAGTGGTATAACAAGACGCTTTTAATGCCCTTCAGAAGAGACATGGAGGTCGCAGTAGCTTAACAAGACGCTTTTAATGCCCCTCAGAAGAGACGAGGAGGTCAGAATGGTATAACAAGACTGTTTTAATGCCCCTCAGAAGAGACGTGGAGGTCAGAGTGGTATAACTAGAAAGTTTTAATGCCCTTGAGAAGAGACGTGGAGGTCAGAGTGGTATAACAACACGGTTTTAATGCCCCTCAGAAGAGATGTGGAGGTCAGAGTGGTATAAAAAGATGGTTTTAATGCCCCTCAGAAGAGAAGTGGAGGTCGCAGTAGCTTAACAAGGCGCTTTTAATGCCCCTCAGAAAAGACGTGGAGGTCAGAGTGATATAACAAGACGCTTTTAATGCCCCTCAGAAGAGACATGGAGGTAAGAGTGGTATAAGAAGATGCTTTTAATGCCCCTTACAAGAGACGTGGAGGTCAGAGTGGTATAACAAGACGCTTTTAATGCCCTTCAGAAGAGACGTGGAGGTCAGAGTGGTATAACAAGACGCTTTTAATGCCCTTCAGAAGAGACGTGGAGAACAGAGTGGTATAAAAAAATGCTTTTAATGCCCCTCAGAAGAGAAGTGGAGGTCGCAGCAGCTTAACAAGATGCTTTTAATGCCCCTCAGAAGAGGCGTGGAGGTCAGAGTGGTATAACAAGACGGTTTTAATGCCCCTCAGAAGAGACGTGGAGGTCAGAGTGGTATTACAAGACGGTTTTAATGCCCCTCAGAAGAGACGTGGAGGTCGCAGTAGCTTCACAAGACCCTTTTAATGCCCCTCAAAAGAGACGTGGAGGTCAGAGTGGTATATAAGATGCTTTTAATGCCCCTCGAAAGAAACGTGGAGGTCAAAGTGGTAGAACAAGACGCTTTTAATGCCCCTCAGAAGAGACGTGGAGGTCAGAGTGGTATAACAAGATACTTTTATTGCCGCTCAGAAGAGACGTGGAGGTCAGAGTGGTATAACAAGACACTTTTAATGCCCCTCAGAAGAGACATGGAGGTCAGAGTTGTATAACAAGAAGCTTTTAATGCCCCTCAGAAGAGACATGGAGGTCGCAGTAGCTTAACAAGACGGTTTTAATGC
The DNA here is from genome assembly GCF_046119375.1 of Phyllobates terribilis. Lineage (NCBI taxonomy): Eukaryota > Metazoa > Chordata > Amphibia > Anura > Dendrobatidae > Phyllobates > Phyllobates terribilis. The sequence goes on along the minus strand of NW_027362770.1, from coordinate 40,651,762 downwards.
CCCTCAGAAGAGACGTAGAGGTCAGAGTGGTATAACAAGATGCTTTTTTATGCCCCTCAGAAGAGACGTGGAGGTCAGAGTGGTATATCAAGACGATTTTAATGCCCCTCAGAAGAGACGTGGAGGTCGCAGTATCTTAACAAGATGGTTTTAATGCCCCTCAGAAGAGACATGGAGGTCAGAGTTGTATAACAAGACGCTTTTAATACCCCTCAGAAGAGACATGGAGGTCGCAGTAGCTTAACAAGACGCTTTTAATGCCCCTCAGAAGAGACGTGGAGATCAGAGTGGTATAACAAGATGCTTTTTTATGCCCCTTAGAAGAGACGTGGAGGTCAGAGTGGTATATCAAGACGCTTTTAATGCCCCTCAGAAGAGACATGGAGGTCAGAGTGGTATAACAAGACTCTTTTAATGCCACTCAGAAGAGACTTGGAGGTCAGAGTGGCATAACAAAACGGTTTTAATGCCCCTCAGAAGAGACGTGGAGGTCGCAGTATCTTAACAAGACGGTTTTAATGCCCCTCAGAAGAGACATGGAGGTCAGAGTGGTATACCAAGACGGTTTTAATGCCCCTCAGAAGAGACGTGGAGGTCGCAGTAGCTTAACAAGACGCTTTTAATGCCCCTCAGAAGAGACGTGGAGGTCAGAGTGGCATAACAAGAAGGTTTTAATGCGCCTCAGAAGAGACGTGGAGGTCAGAGTGGTATAAAAAGACTGTTTTAATGCCCCTCAGAAGAGACGTTAAGGTCGCAGTAGCTTAACAAGACTCTTTTAATGCCCCTCAGAAGAGACGTGGAGGTCAGAGTGGTATAACAAGATGGTTTTAATGCCTGTCAGAAGATACGTGGAGGTCAGAGTGGTATAACAAGACGCTTTTAATGCCCTTTACAAGAGACGTGGAGGTCAAAGTGGTATAACATGACGCTTTTAATGCACATCAGAAGAGACGTGGAGGTCAGAGTGGTATAACAATACGGTTTTACTGCCCCTCAGAAGAGTCGTGGAGGTCGCAGTAGCTTAACAAGACGCTTTTAATGCCCCTCTGAAGAGACGTGGAGGTCAGAGTGGTATAACAAGACGGTTTTAATGCCCCTCAGAAGAGACATGGAGGTCAGAGTGATATAACAAGACGCTTTTAATGCCCCTCAGAAGAGACGTGGAGATCAGAGTGGTATAACAAGACGGTTTTAATGACCCTCAGAAGAGTCGTGTAGGTCGCAGTAGCTTAACAAGACGCTTTTAATGCCCCTCAGAAGAGACATGGAGGTCAGAGTGGTATAACAAGGCGGTTTTAATGCCCCTCAGAAGAGACGTGGAGGTCGCAGTAGCTTAACAAGATGCTTTTAATGCCCCTCAGAAGAGACATGGAGGTAAGAATGGTATAACAAGACTGTTTTAATGCGCCTCAGAAGAGACGTGGAGGTCGCAGTAGCTTAACAGGACGCTTTTAATGCCCCACAGAATAGACGTGGAGGTCAGATTGGTATAACAAGATGATTTTAATGCCTGTCAGAAGATACGTGGAGGTCAGAGTGGTATAAGAAGACGCTTTTAATGCCCCTTACAAGAAACGTGGAGGTCAGAGTGGTATAACAAGACGCTTTTAATGCCCCGAAGAAGAGACGTGGAGGTCAGTGTGGTATAACAAGACGGTTTTAATGCCCCTCAGAAGAGTCGTGTAGGTCGCAGTAACTTAACAAGACGCTTTTAATGCCCCTCAGAAGAGACGTGGAGATCAGAGTGATATAACAAGACGCTTTTAATGCCCCTCTGAAGAGACATGGAGGTAAGAGTGGTATAAGAATACGCTTTTAATGCCCCTTACAAGAGACGTGAGGTCAGAGTGGTAGAACAAGACGCTTTTAATGTCCTTCAGAAGAGACGTGGAGGTCAGAGTGGTATAACAAGACGCTTTTAATGCCCCTCAGAAGAGACGTGGAGGTCAGAGTGGTATAACAAGACGGTTTTAATGCCCCTCAGAAGAGACATGGAGGTCAGAGTGATATAACAAGATGCTTTTAATGCCCCTTACAAGAGACGTGGAGGTCAGAGTGGTATAACAAGACGCTTTTAATGACCCTCAGAAGAGACGTGGAGGTCAGAGTGGTATAACTAGATGGTTTTAATGCCCCTCAGAAGAGACGTGGAGGTCGCAGTTGCTTAATAAGACGCTTTTAATGCCCCTAAGAAGAGACGTGGAGGTCAGAAAGGTATAACAAGACGGTTTTAATGCCCCTCAGAAGAGACGAGGAGGTCAGAATGGTATAACAAGACTGTTTTAATGCCCCTCAGAAGAGACGTGGAGGTCAGAGTGGTATAACTAGAAAGTTTTAATGCCCTTGAGAAGAGACGTGGAGGTCAGAGTGGTATAACAACACGCTTTTAATGCCCCTCAGAAGAGATGTGGAGGTCAGAGTGGTATAAAAAGATGGTTTTAATGCCCCTCAGAAGAGAAGTGGAGGTCGCAGTAGCTTAACAAGGCGCTTTTAATGCCCCTCAGAAAAGACGTGGAGGTCAGAGTGATATAACAAGACGCTTTTAATGCCCCTCAGAAGAGACATGGAGGTAAGAGTGGTATAAGAAGATGCTTTTAATGCCCCTTACAAGAGACGTGGAGGTCAGGGTGGTATAACAAGACGCTTTTAATGCCCTTCAGAAGAGACGTGGAGGTCAGAGTGGTATAACAAGACGCTTTTAATGCCCTTCAGAAGAGACGTGGAGGACAGAGTGGTATAAAAAGATGCTTTTAATGCCCCTCAGAAGAGAAGTGGAGGTCGCAGCAGCTTAACAAGATGCTTTTAATGCCCCTCAGAAGAGGCGTGGAGGTCAGAGTGGTATAACAAGACGGTTTTAATGCCCCTCAGAAGAGACGTGGAGGTCAGAGTGGTATTACAAGACGGTTTTAATGCCCCTCAGAAGAGACATGGAGGTCGCAGTAGCTTCACAAGACCCTTTTAATGCCCCTCAAAAGAGACGTGGAGGTCAGAGTGGTATATAAGATGCTTTTAATGCCCCTCGAAAGAAACGTGGAGGTCAAAGTGGTAGAACAAGACGCTTTTAATGCCCCTCAGAAGAGACGTGGAGGTCAGAGTGGTATAACAAGATACTTTTATTGCCGCTCAGAAGAGACGTGGAGGTCAGAGTGGTATAACAAGACGCTTTTAATGCCCCTCAGAAGAGACATGGAGGTCAGAGTTGTATAACAAGAAGCTTTTAATGCCCCTCAGAAGAGACATGGAGGTCGCAGTAGCTTAACAAGACGGTTTTAATGCCCCTCAGAAGAGACGTAGAGGTCAGAGTGGTATAACAAGATGCTTTTTTATGCCCCTCAGAAGAGACGTGGAGGTCAGAGTGGTATGTCAAGACGATTTTAATGCCCCTCAGAAGAGACGTGGAGGTCGCAGTATCTTAACAAGATGGTTTTAATGCCCCTCAGAAGAGACATGGAGGTCAGAGTTGTATAACAAGACGCTTTTAATACCCCTCAGAAGAGACATGGAGGTCGCAGTAGCTTAACAAGACGCTTTTAATGCCCCTCAGAAGAGATGTGGAGGTCAGAGTGGTATAACAAGATGCTTTTTTATGCCCCTTAGAAGAGACGTGGAGGTCAAAGTGGTATATCAAGACGCTTTTAATGCCCCTCAGAAGAGACATGGAGGTCAGAGTGGTATAACAAGACTCTTTTAATGCCACTCAGAAGAGACTTGGAGGTCAGAGTGGCATAACAAGACGGTTTTAATGCCCCTCAGAAGAGACGTGGAGGTCGCAGTATCTTAACAAGACGGTTTTAATGCCCCTCAGAAGAGACATGGAGGTCAGAGTGGTATACCAAGACGGTTTTAATGCCCCTCAGAAGAGATGTGGAGGTCGCAGTAGCTTAACAAGACGCTTTTAATGCCCCTCAGAAGAGACGTGGAGGTCAGAGTGGCATAACAAGAAGGTTTTAATGCGCCTCAGAAGAGACGTGGAGGTCAGAGTGGTATAAAAAGACTGTTTTAATGCCCCTCAGAAGAGACGTTGAGGTCGCAGTAGCTTAACAAGGCGCTTTTAATGCCCCTCAGAAAAGACGTGGAGGTCAGAGTGATATAACAAGACGCTTTTAATGCCCCTCAGAAGAGACGTGGAGGTCAGAGTGGTATAACAAGATGGTTTTAATGCCTGTCAGAAGATACGTGGAGGTCAGAGTGGTATATCAAGACGCTTTTAATGCCCCTTACAAGAGAGGTGGAGGTCAAAGTGGTATAACATGACGCTTTTAATGCACATCAGAAGAGACGTGGAGGTCAGAGTGGTATAACAATACGGTTTTACTGCCCCTCAGAAGAGACATGGAGGTCTGAGTGATATAACAAGACGCTTTTAATGGCCCTCAGAAGAGACGTGGAGATCAGAGTGGTATAACAAGACGGTTTTAATGACCCTCAGAAGAGTCGTGGAGGTCGCAGTAGCTTAACAAGACGCTTTTAATGCCCCTCTGAAGAGACGTGGAGGTCAGAGTGGTATAACAAGACGGTTTTAATGCCCCTCAGAAGAGACATGGAGGTCTGAGTGATATAACAAGACGCTTTTAATGGCCCTCAGAAGAGACGTGGAGATCAGAGTGGTATAACAAGACGGTTTTAATGACCCTCAGAAGAGTCGTGGAGGTCGCAGTAGCTTAACAAGACGCTTTTAATGCCCCTCAGAAGAGACATGGAGGTCAGAGTGGTATAACAAGGCAGTTTTAATGCCCCTCAGAAGAGACGTGGAGGTCGCAGTAGCTTAACAAGATGCTTTTAATGCCCCTCAGAAGAGACGTGGAGGTAAGAATGGTATAACAAGACTGTTTTAATGCGCCTCAGAAGAGACGTGGAGGTCGCAGTAGCTTAACAAGACGCTTTTAATGCCCCACAGAATAGACGTGGAGGTCAGAGTGGTATAACAAGATGATTTTAATGCTTGACAGAAGATACGTGGAGGTCAGAGTGGTATAAGAAGACACTTTTAATGCACCTTACAAGAAACGTGGAGGTCAGAGTGGTATAACAAGACGCTTTTAATGCCCCGAAGAAGAGACGTGGAGGTCAGTGTGGTATAACAAGACGGTTTTAATGCCCCTCAGAAGAGTCGTGTAGGTCGCAGTAGCTTAACAAGACGCTTTTAATGCCCCTCAGAAGAGACGTGGAGGTCAGAGTGATATAACAAGACGCTTTTAATGCCCCTCAGAAGAGACATGGAGGTAAGAGTGGTATAAGAATACGCTTTTAATGCCCCTTACAAGAGACGTGAGGTCAGAGTGGTAGAACAAGACGCTTTTAATGCCCTTCAGAAGAGACGTGGAGGTCAGAGTGGTATAACAAGACGCTTTTAATGCCCCTCAGAAGAGACGTGGAGGTCAGAGTGGTATAACAAGACGGTTTTAATGCCCCTCAGAAGAGACATGGAGGTCAGAGTGATATAACAAGACGCTTTTAATGCCCCTCAGAAGAGACGTGGAGATCAGAGTGGTATAACAAGACGGTTTTAATGACCCTAAGAAGAGTCGTGGAGGTCGCAGTAGCTTAACAAGACGCTTTTAATGCCCCTCAGAAGAGACATGGAGGTCAGAGTGGTATAACAAGGCGGTTTTAATGCCCCTCTGAAGAGACGTGGAGGTCGCAGTAGCTTAACAAGATGCTTTTAATGCCCCTCAGAAGAGACGTGGAGGTAAGAATGGTATAACAAGACTGTTTTAATGCGCCTCAGAAGAGACGTGGAGGTCGCAGTAGCTTAACAAGACGCTTTTAATGCCCCACAGAATAGACGTGGAGGTCAGAGTGGTATAACAAGATGATTTTAATGCCTGTCAGAAGATACGTGGAGGTCAGAGTGGTATAAGAAGACGCTTTTAATGCCCCTTACAAGAAACGTGGAGGTCAGAGTGGTATAACAAGATGCTTTTAATGCCCCGAAGAAGAGACGTGGAGGTCAGTGTTGTATAACAAGACGGTTTTAATGCCCCTCAGAAGAGTCGTGTAGGTCGCAGTAGCTTAACAAGACGCTTTTAATGCCCCTCAGAAGAGACGTGGAGGTCAGAGTGATATAACAAGACGCTTTTAATGCCCCTCAGAAGAGAGATGGAGGTAAGAGTTGTATAAGAATACCCTTTTAATGCCCCTTACAAGAGACGTGAGGTCAGAGTGGTAGAACAAGACGCTTTTAATGCCCTTCAGAAGAGACGTGGAGGTCAGAGTGGTATAACAAGACGCTTTTAATGCCCCTCAGAAGAGACGTGGAGGTCAGAGTGGTATAACAAGACAGTTTTAATGCCCCTCAGAAGAGACATGGAGGTCAGAGTGATATAACAAGACGCTTTTAATGCCCCTCAGAAGAGACGTGGAGATCAGAGTGGTATAACAAGACGGTTTTAATGACCCTCAGAAGAGTCGTGGAGGTCGCAGTAGCTTAACAAGACGCTTTTAATGCCCCTCAGAAGAGACATGGAGGTCAGAGTGGTATAACAAGGCGGTTTTAATGCCCCTCAGAAGAGACGTGGAGGTCGCAGTAGCTTAACAAGATGCTTTTAATGCCCCTCAGAAGAGACGTGGAGGTAAGAATGGTATAACAAGACTGTTTTAATGCGCCTCAGAAGAGACGTGGAGGTCGCAGTAGCTTAAGAAGACGCTTTTAATGCCCCACAGAATAGACGTGGAGGTCAGAGTGGTATAACAAGATGATTTTAATGCCTGTCAGAAGATACGTGGAGGTCAGAGTCGTATAAGAAGACGCTTTTAATGCCCCTTACAAGAAACGTGGAGGTCAGAGTGGTATAACAAGACGCTTTTAGTGCCCCGAAGAAGAGACGTGGAGGTCAGTGTGGTATAACAAGACGGTTTTAATGCCCCTCAGAAGAGTCGTGTAGGTCGCAGTAGCTTAACAAGACGCTTTTAATGCCCCTCAGAAGAGACGTGGAGGTCAGAGTGATATAACAAGACGCTTTTAATGCCCCTCAGAAGAGACATGGAGGTAAGAGTTGTATAAGAATACGCTTTTAATGCCCCTTACAAGAGACGTGAGGTCAGAGTGGTAGAACAAGACGCTTTTAATGCCCTTCAGAAGAGACGTGGAGGTAAGAGTGGTATAACAAGATGCTTTTAATGCCCCTCAGAAGAGACGTGGAGGTCAGAGTGGTATAACAAGACGATTTTAATGCCCCTCAGAAGAGACATGGAGGTCAGAGTGGTATAACAAGATGCTTTTAATGCCCCTTACAAGAGACGTGGAGGTCAGAGTGGTATAACAAGACGCTTTTAATGACCCTCAGAAGAGACGTGGAGGTCAGAGTGGTATAACTAGATGGTTTTAATGCCCCTCAGAAGAGACGTGGAGGTCGCAGTTGCTTAATAAGACGCTTTTAATGCCCCTAAGAAGAGACGTGGAGGTCAGAAAGGTATAACAAGACGGTTTTAATGCCCCTCAGAAGAGACGAGGAGGTCAGAATGGTATAACAAGACGGTTTTAATGCCCCTCAGAAGAGTCGTGGCGGTCGCAGTAGCTTAACAAGACGCTTTAAATGCCCCTCAGAAGAGACATGGAGGTCAGAGTGGTATAACAAGACGGTTTTAATGCCGCTCAGAAGAGTCGAGGAGGTCGCAGTAGCTTAACAAGACGCTTTTAATGCCCCTCAGAAGAGACGTGGAGGTCAGAGTGGCATAACAAGACGGTTTTAATGCGCCTCAGATGAGACGTGGAGGTAACAATGGTATAACAAGACAGTTTTAATGCGCCTCACAAGAGACGTGGAGGTCGCAGTAGCTTAACAAGACGCTTTTAATGCCCCACAGAATAGACGTGGAGGTCAGAGTGGTATAACAAGATGATTTTAATGCCTGTCAGAAGATACGTGGAGGTCAGAGTGGTATAACAAGACGCTTTTAATGCCCCTTACAAGAGACGTGGAGGTCAGAGTGGTATAACAAGACGCTTTTAATGCCCCTCAGAAGAGACGTGGAGGTCAGAGTGGTATAACAAGACGGTTTTAATGCCCCTCAGAAGAGTCGTGTAGGTCGCAGTAGCTTAACAAGACGCTTTTAATGCCCCTCAGAAGAGACGTGGAGGTCAGAGTGTTATAAGAATACGCTTTTAATGCCCCTTACAAGAGACGTGAGGTCAGAGTGGTAGAACAAGACTCTTTTAATGCCCTTCAGAAGAGACGTGGAGGTCAGAGTGGTATAACAAGACGCTTTTAATGCCCCTCAGAAGAGACGTGGAGGTCAGAGTGGTATAACAAGACGGTTTTAATGCCCCTCAGAAGAGACATGGAGGTCAGAGTGATATAACAAGATGCTTTTAATGCCCCTTACAAGAGACGTGGAGGTCAGAGTGGTATAACAAGACGCTTTTAATGACCCTCAGAAGAGACGTGGAGGTCAGAGTGGTATAACTAGATGGTTTTAATGCCCCTCAGAAGAGACGTGGAGGCCACAGTTGCTTAATAAGACGCTTTTAATGCCCCTAAGAAGAGACGTGGAGGTCAGAAAGGTATAACAAGACGGTTTTAATGCCGCTCAGAAGAGACGAGGAGGTCAAAATGGTATAACAAGACTGTTTTAATGCCCCTCAGAAGAGACGTGGAGGTCAGAGTGGTATAACTAGAAAGTTTTAATGCCCTTGAGAAGAGACGTGGAGGTCAGAGTGGTATAACAACACGCTTTTAATGCCCCTCAGAAGAGACGTGGAGGTCAGAGTGGTATAAAAAGATGGTTTTAATGCCCCTCAGAAGAGAAGTGGAGGTCGCAGTAGCTTAACAAGGCGCTTTTAATGCCCCTCAGAAAAGACGTGGAGGTCAGAGTGATATAACAAGACGCTTTTAATGCCCCTCAGAAGAGACATGGAGGTAAGAGTGGTATAAGAAGATGCTTTTAATGCCCCTTACAAGACACGTGGAGGTCAGAGTGGTATAACAAGACGCTTTTAATGCCCTTCAGAAGAGACGTGGAGGTCAGAGTGGTATAACAAGACACTTTTAATGCCCTTCAGAAGAGACGTGGAGGACAGAGTGGTATAAAAAGATGCTTTTAATGCCCCTCAGAAGAGAAGTGGAGGTCGCAGCAGCTTAACAAGATGCTTTTAATGCCCCTCAGAAGAGGCGTGGAGGTCAGAGTGGTATAAAAAGACGGTTTTAATGCCCCTCAGAAGAGACGTGGAGGTCAGAGTGGTATTACAAGACGGATTTAATGCCCCTCAGAAGAGACGTGGAGGTCGCAGTAGCTTCACAAGACGCTTTTAATGCCCCTCAAAAGAGACGTGGAGGTCAGAGTGGTATATAAGATGCTTTTAATGCCCCTCGAAAGAAACGTGGAGGTCAAAGTGGTTTAACAAGACGCTTTTAATGCCCCTCAGAAGAGACGTGGAGGTCAGAGTTGTATAACAAGATACTTTTATTGCCGCTCAGAAGAGACGTGGAGGTCAGAGTGGTATAACAAGACGCTTTTAATGCCCCTCAGAAGAGACATGGAGGTCAGAGTTGTATAACAAGACGCTTTTAATGCCCCTCAGAAGAGACATGGAGGTCGCAGAAGCTTAACAAGACAGTTTTAATGCCCCTCAGAAGAGACGTGGAGGTCAGAGTTGTATAACAAGATACTTTTATTGCCGCTCAGAAGAGACGTGGAGGTCAGAGTGGTATAACAAGACGCTTTTAATGCCCCTCAGAAGAGACATGGAGGTCAGAGTGGTATAACAAGATGCTTTTTTATGCCCCTCAGAAGAGACGTGGAGGTCAGAGTGGTATATCAAGACGATTTTAATGCCCCTCAGAAGAGACGTGGAGGTCGCAGTATCTTAACAAGACGGTTTTAATGCCCCTCAGAAGAGACATGGAGGTCAGAGTTGTATAACAAGACGCTTTTAATACCCCTCAGAAGAGACATGGAGGTCGCAGTAGCTTAACAAGACGCTTTTAATGCCCCTCAGAAGAGACGTGGAGGTCAGAGGGGTATAACAAGATGCTTTTTTATGCCCCTTAGAAGAGACGTGGAGGTCAGAGTGGTATATCAAGACGCTTTTAATGCCCCTCAGAAGAGACGTGGAGATCAGAGTGGTATAACAAGACGGTTTTAATGACCCTCAGAAGAGTCGTGGAGGTCGCAGTAGCTTAACAAGACGCTTTTAATGCCCCTCAGAAGAGACATGGAGGTCAGAGTGGTATAACAAGGCGGTTTTAATGCCCCTCAGAAGAGACGTGGAGGTCGCAGTAGCTTAACAAGACGCTTTTAATGCCCCTCAGAAGAGACGTGGAGGTCAGAGTGGCATAACAAGAAGGTTTTAATGCGCCTCAGAAGAGACGTGGAGGTCAGAGTGGTATAAAAAGACTGTTTTAATGCCCCTCAGAAGAGACGTTGAGGTCGCAGTAGCTTAACAAGACGCTTTTAATGCCCCTCAGAAGAGACGTGGAGGTCAGAGTGGTATAACAAGATGGTTTTAATGCCTGTCAGAAGATACGTGGAGGTCAGAGTGGTATATCAAGACGCTTTTAATGCCCCTTACAAGAGAGGTGGAGGTCAAAGTGGTATAACATGACGCTTTTAATGCACATCAGAAGAGACGTGGAGGTCAGAGTGGTATAACAATACGGTTTTACTGCCCCTCAGAAGAGACATGGAGGTCTGAGTGATATAACAAGACGCTTTTAATGGCCCTCAGAAGAGACGTGGAGATCAGAGTGGTATAACAAGACGGTTTTAATGACCCTCAGAAGAGTCGTGGAGGTCGCAGTAGCTTAACAAGACGCTTTTAATGCCCCTCTGAAGAGACGTGGAGGTCAGAGTGGTATAACAAGACGGTTTTAATGCCCCTCAGAAGAGACATGGAGGTCTGAGTGATATAACAAGACGCTTTTAATGGCCCTCAGAAGAGACGTGGAGATCAGAGTGGTATAACAAGACGGTTTTAATGACCCTCAGAAGAGTCGTGGAGGTCGCAGTAGCTTAACAAGACGCTTTTAATGCCCCTCAGAAGAGACATGGAGGTCAGAGTGGTATAACAAGGCAGTTTTAATGCCCCTCAGAAGAGACGTGGAGGTCGCAGTAGCTTAACAAGATGCTTTTAATGCCCCTCAAAAGAGACGTGGAGGTAAGAATGGTATAACAAGACTGTTTTAATGCGCCTCAGAAGAGACGTGGAGGTCGCAGTAGCTTAACAAGACGCTTTTAATGCCCCACAGAATAGACGTGGAGGTCAGAGTGGTATAACAAGATGATTTTAATGCTTGACAGAAGATACGTGGAGGTCAGAGTGGTATAAGAAGACACTTTTAATGCACCTTACAAGAAACGTGGAGGTCAGAGTGGTATAACAAGACTCTTTTAATGCCCCGAAGAAGAGACGTGGAGGTCAGTGTGGTATAACAAGACGGTTTTAATGCCCCTCAGAAGAGTCGTGTAGGTCGCAGTAGCTTAACAAGACGCTTTTAATGCCCCTCAGAAGAGACGTGGAGGTCAGAGTGATATAACAAGACGCTTTTAATGCCCCTCAGAAGAGACATGGAGGTAAGAGTGGTATAAGAATACGCTTTTAATGCCCCTTACAAGAGACGTGAGGTCAGAGTGGTAGAACAAGACGCTTTTAATGCCCTTCAGAAGAGACGTGGAGGTCAGAGTGGTATAACAAGACGCTTTTAATGCCCCTCAGAAGAGACGTGGAGGTCAGAGTGGTATAACAAGACGGTTTTAATGCCCCTCAGAAGAGACATGGAGGTCAGAGTGATATAACAAGACGCTTTTAATGCCCCTCAGAAGAGACGTGGAGATCAGAGTGGTATAACAAGACGCTTTTAATGACCCTAAGAAGAGTCGTGGAGGTCGCAGTAGCTTAACAAGACGCTTTTAATGCCCCTCAGAAGAGACATGGAGGTCAGAGTGGTATAACAAGGCGGTTTTAATGCCCCTCTGAAGAGACGTGGAGGTCGCAGTAGCTTAACAAGATGCTTTTAATGCCCCTCAGAAGAGACGTGGAGGTAAGAATGGTATAACAAGACTGTTTTAATGCGCCTCAGAAGAGACGTGGAGGTCGCAGTAGCTTAACAAGACGCTTTTAATGCCCCACAGAATAGACGTGGAGGTCAGAGTGGTATAACAAGATGATTTTAATGCCTGTCAGAAGATACGTGGAGGTCAGAGTGGTATAAGAAGACGCTTTTAATGCCCCTTACAAGAAACGTGGAGGTCAGAGTGGTATAACAAGATGCTTTTAATGCCCAGAAGAAGAGACGTGGAGGTCAGTGTTGTATAACAAGACGGTTTTAATGCCCCTCAGAAGAGTCGTGTAGGTCGCAGTAGCTTAACAAGACGCTTTTAATGCCCCTCAGAAGAGACGTGGAGGTCAGAGTGATATAACAAGACGCTTTTAATGCCCCTCAGAAGAGAGATGGAGGTAAGAGTTGTATAAGAATACCCTTTTAATGCCCCTTACAAGAGACGTGAGGTCAGAGTGGTAGAACAAGACGCTTTTAATGCCCTTCAGAAGAGACGTGGAGGTCAGAGTGGTATAACAAGACGCTTTTAATGCCCCTCAGAAGAGACGTGGAGGTCAGAGTGGTATAACAAGACAGTTTTAATGCCCCTCAGAAGAGACATGGAGGTCAGAGTGATATAACAAGACGATTTTAATGCCCCTCAGAAGAGACGTGGAGATCAGAGTGGTATAACAAGACGGTTTTAATGACCCTCAGAAGAGTCGTGGAGGTCGCAGTAGCTTAACAAGACGCTTTTAATGCCCCTCAGAAGAGACATGGAGGTCAGAGTGGTATAACAAGGCGGTTTTAATGCCCCTCAGAAGAGACGTGGAGGTCGCAGTAGCTTAACAAGATGCTTTTAATGCCCCTCAGAAGAGACGTGGAGGTAAGAATGGTATAACAAGACTGTTTTAATGCGCCTCAGAAGAGACGTGGAGGTCGCAGTAGCTTAAGAAGACGCTTTTAATGCCCCACAGAATAGACGTGGAGGTCAGAGTGGTATAACAAGATGATTTTAATGCCTGTCAGAAGATACGTGGAGGTCAGAGTCGTATAAGAAGACGCTTTTAATGCCCCTTACAAGAAACGTGGAGGTCAGAGTGGTATAACAAGACGCTTTTAATGCCCCGAAGAAGAGACGTGGAGGTCAGTGTGGTATAACAAGACGGTTTTAATGCCCCTCAGAAGAGTCGTGTAGGTCGCAGTAGCTTAACAAGACGCTTTTAATGCCCCTCAGAAGAGACGTGGAGGTCAGAGTGATATAACAAGACGCTTTTAATGCCCCTCAGAAGAGACATGGAGGTAAGAGTTGTATAAGAATACGCTTTTAATGCCCCTTACAAGAGACGTGAGGTCAGAGTGGTAGAACAAGACGCTTTTAATGCCCTTCAGAAGAGACGTGGAGGTCAGAGTGGTATAACAAGATGCTTTTAATGCCCCTCAGAAGAGACGTGGAGGTCAGAGTGGTATAACAAGACGATTTTAATGCCCCTCAGAAGAGACATGGAGGTCAGAGTGGTATAACAAGATGCTTTTAATGCCCCTTACAAGAGACGTGGAGGTCAGAGTGGTATAACAAGACGCTTTTAATGACCCTCAGAAGAGACGTGGAGGTCAGAGTGGTATAACTAGATGGTTTTAATGCCCCTCAGAAGAGACGTGGAGGTCGCAGTTGCTTAATAAGACGCTTTTAATGCCCCTAAGAAGAGACGTGGAGGTCAGAAAGGTATAACAAGACGGTTTTAATGCCCCTCAGAAGAGACGAGGAGGTCAGAATGGTATAACAAGACGGTTTTAATGCCCCTCAGAAGAGTCGTGGCGGTCGCAGTAGCTTAACAAGATGCTTTAAATGCCCCTCAGAAGAGACATGGAGGTCAGAGTGGTATAACAAGACGGTTTTAATGCCCCTCAGAAGAGTCGAGGAGGTCGCAGTAGCTTAACAAGACGCTTTTAATGCCCCTCAGAAGAGACGTGGAGGTCAGAGTGGCATAACAAGACGGTTTTAATGCGCCTCAGATGAGACGTGGAGGTAACAATGGTATAACAAGACAGTTTTAATGCGCCTCACAAGAGACGTGGAGGTCGCAGTAGCTTAACAAGACGCTTTTAATGCCCCACAGAATAGACGTGGAGGTCAGAGTGGTATAACAAGATGATTTTAATGCCTGTCAGAAGATACGTGGAGGTCAGAGTGGTATAACAAGACGCTTTTAATGCCCCTTACAAGAGACGTGGAGGTCAGAGTGGTATAACAAGACGCTTTTATTGCCCCTCAGAAGAGACGTGGAGGTCAGAGTGGTATAACAAGACGGTTTTAATGCCCCTCAGAAGAGTCGTGTAGGTCGCAGTAGCTTAACAAGACGCTTTTAATGCCCCTCAGAAGAGACGTGGAGGTCAGAGTGGTATAAGAATACGCTTTTAATGCCCCTTACAAGAGACGTGAGGTCAGAGTGGTAGAACAAGACTCTTTTAATGCCCTTCAGAAGAGACGTGGAGGTCAGAGTGGTATAACAAGACGCTTTTAATGCCCCTCAGAAGAGACGTGGAGGTCAGAGTGGTATAACAAGACGGTTTTAATGCCCCTCAGAAGAGACATGGAGGTCAGAGTGATATAACAAGATGCTTTTAATGCCCCTTACAAGAGACGTGGAGGTCAGAGTGGTATAACAAGACGCTTTTAATGACCCTCAGAAGAGACGTGGAGGTCAGAGTGGTATAACTAGATGGTTTTAATGCCCCTCAGAAGAGACGTGGAGGCCACAGTTGCTTAATAAGACGCTTTTAATGCCCCTAAGAAGAGACGTGGAGGTCAGAAAGGTATAACAAGACGGTTTTAATGCCGCTCAGAAGAGACGAGGAGGTCAAAATGGTATAACAAGACTGTTTTAATGCCCCTCAGAAGAGACGTGGAGGTCAGAGTGGTATAACTAGAAAGTTTTAATGCCCTTGAGAAGAGACGTGGAGGTCAGAGTGGTATAACAACACGCTTTTAATGCCCCTCAGAAGAGACGTGGAGGTCAGAGTGGTATAAAAAGATGGTTTTAATGCCCCTCAGAAGAGAAGTGGAGGTCGCAGTAGCTTAACAAGGCGCTTTTAATGCCCCTCAGAAAAGACGTGGAGGTCAGAGTGATATAACAAGACGCTTTTAATGCCCCTCAGAAGAGACATGGAGGTAAGAGTGGTATAAGAAGATGCTTTTAATGCCCCTTACAAGACACGTGGAGGTCAGAGTGGTATAACAAGACGCTTTTAATGCCCTTCAGAAGAGACGTGGAGGTCAGAGTGGTATAACAAGACACTTTTAATGCCCTTCAGAAGAGACGTGGAGGACAGAGTGGTATAAAAAGATGCTTTTAATGCCCCTCAGAAGAGAAGTGGAGGTCGCAGCAGCTTAACAAGATGCTTTTAATGCCCCTCAGAAGAGGCGTGGAGGTCAGAGTGGTATAAAAAGACGGTTTTAATGCCCCTCAGAAGAGACGTGGAGGTCAGAGTGGTATTACAAGACGGATTTAATGCCCCTCAGAAGAGACGTGGAGGTCGCAGTAGCTTCACAAGACGCTTTTAATGCCCCTCAAAAGAGACGTGGAGGTCAGAGTGGTATATAAGATGCTTTTAATGCCCCTCGAAAGAAACGTGGAGGTCAAAGTGGTTTAACAAGACGCTTTTAATGCCCCTCAGAAGAGACGTGGAGGTCAGAGTTGTATAACAAGATACTTTTATTGCCGCTCAGAAGAGACGTGGAGGTCAGAGTGGTATAACAAGACGCTTTTAATGCCCCTCAGAAGAGACATGGAGGTCAGAGTTGTATAACAAGACGCTTTTAATGCCCCTCAGAAGAGACATGGAGGTCGCAGTAGCTTAACAAGACAGTTTTAATGCCCCTCAGAAGAGACGTAGAGGTCAGAGTGGTATAACAAGATGCTTTTTTATGCCCCTCAGAAGAGACGTGGAGGTCAGAGTGGTATATCAAGACGATTTTAATGCCCCTCAGAAGAGACGTGGAGGTCGCAGTATCTTAACAAGACGGTTATAATGCCCCTCAGAAGAGACATGGAGGTCAGAGTTGTATAACAAGACGCTTTTAATACCCCTCAGAAGAGACATGGAGGTCGCAGTAGCTTAACAAGACGCTTTTAATGCCCCTCAGAAGAGACGTGGAGGTCAGAGGGGTATAACAAGATGCTTTTTTATGCCCCTTAGAAGAGACGTGGAGGTCAGAGTGGTATATCAAGACGCTTTTAATGCCCCTCAGAAGAGACATGGAGGTCAGAGTGGTATAACAAGACTCTTTTAATGCCAATCAGAAGAGACTTGGAGGTCAGAGTGGCATAACAAGACGGTTTTAATGCCCCTCAGAAGAGACGTGGAGGTCGTAGTATCTTAACAAGACGGTTTTAATGCCCCTCAGAAGAGACATGGAGGTCAGAGTGGTATAACAAGATGGTTTTAATGCCCCTCAGAAGAGACGTGGAGGTCGCAGTAGCTTAACAAGACGCTTTTAATGCCCCTCAGAAGAGACGTGGAGGTCAGAGTGGCATAACAAGAAGGTTTTAATGCGCCTCAGAAGAGACGTGGAGGTCAGAGTGGTATAAAAAGACTGTTTTAATGCCCCTCAGAAGAGACGTTGAGGTCGCAGTAGCTTAACAAGACGCTTTTAATGCCCCTCAGAAGAGACGTGGTGGTCAGAGTGGTATAACAAGATGGTTTTAATGCCTGTCAGAAGATACGTGGAGGTCAGAGTGGTATAACAAGACGCTTTTAATGCCCCTCAGAAGAGACGTGGAGGTCAAAGTGGTATAACATGACGTTTTTCATGCACCTCAGAAGAGACGTGGAGGTCAGAGTGGTATAACAATACGGTTTTACTGCCCCTCAGAAGAGTCGTGGAGGTCGCAGTAGCTTAACAAGACGCTTTTAATGCCCCTCTGAAGAGACGTGGAGGTCAGAGTGGCATAACAAGACGCTTTTAATGCCCCTTACAAGAGACGTTTAGGTCAGAGTGGTATAACAAGACGATTTTAATGCCCCTTACAACAGACGTGGAGGTCAGAGTGGTATAACAAGATGCTTTTAATGACCCTCAGAAGAGACGTGGAGGTCAGAGTGGTATAACAAGACGGTTTTAATGCCCCTCAGAAGAGATGTGGAGGTCGCAGTAGCTTAACAAGACGCTTTTAATGCCCCTAAGAAGAGACGTGGAGGTCAGAGTGGTATAACAAGACGGATTTAATTCCTCTCAGAAGAGACGTATAGGTCAGAGTGGTATAACAAGACTGTTTTAATGCCCCTCAGAAGAGACGTGGAAGTCGCAGTTGCTTAACAAGACCCTTTTAATGACCATCAGAAGAGACCTGGAGGTCAGAGTGGTATAACAAGACGGTTTTAATGCCCCTCAGAAGAGACGTGGAGGTCGCAGTAGTTAAACAAGACGCTTTTAATGCCCCTCAGAAGAGACGTGGAGGTCAGAGTGGTATAAAAAGACAGTTTTAATGCCCCTCAGAAGAGACGTGGAGGTCAGAGTGGTATATCAAGACTGCTTTAATGCCTCTCAGAAGAGATGTGGAGGTTGCAGTAGCTTAACAAGATGGTTTTAATACCCCTCAGAAGAGACGTGGAGGACAGAGTGGTATAACAAGACGGTTTTAATGCCCCTCAGAAGAGACGTGGAGGTTGCAGTAGCTTAACAAGAAACGTTTAATGCCCCTCAGAAGAGACATGGAGGTCAGAGTGGTATAACAAGACGGTTTTAATGCCCGTCAGAAGAGACGTGGAGGTCGCAGTAGCTTAACAAGACGCTTTTAATGCCCCACAGAAGAGACGTGGAGGTCAGAGTGGCATAACAAGACGGTTTTAATGCGCCTCAGAAGAGACGTGGAGGTCAGAATGGTATAACAAGACTGTTTTAATGCGCCTCAGAAGAGACGTGGAGGTCGCAGTAGCTTAACAAGACGCTTTTAATGCACCACAGAAGAGACGTGGAGGTCAGAGTGGTATAACAAGATGATTTTAATGCCTGTCAGAAGAGACGTGGAGGTCGCTGTAGCTTAACAAGACGCTTTTAATGCCCCACAGAATAGACGTGGAGGTCAGAGTGGTATAACAAGATGATTTTAATGCCTGTCAGAAGATAGGTGGAGGTCAGAGTGTTATAACAAGACGCTTTTAATGCCCCTTACAAGAGACGTGGAGGTCAGAGTGGTATAACAAGACGCTTTTAATGTCCCTCAGAAGAGACGTGGAGGTCAGAGTGGTATAACAAGACGCTTTTAATGCCCCTCAGAAGAGTCGTGTAGGTCGCAGTAGCTTAACAAGACGCTTTTAATGCCCCTCAGAAGAGACGTGGAGGTCAGAGTGGTATAACAAGATGGTTTTAATGCCCCTCAGAAGAGACATGGAGGTCAGAGTGGCATAACAAGACACTTTTAATGCACCTTACAAGAGACGTGGAGGTCAGAGTGGTATAACAAGATGATTTTAATGCCCCTCGGAAGAGACATGGAGGTCAGAGTGATATAGCAAGACACTTTTAATGCCCCTTACAAGAGACGTGGAGGTCAGAGTGGTATAAAAAGATGCTTTTAATGACCCTCAGAAGAGACGTGGAGGCCAGAGTGGTATAACAAGACGGTTTTAATGCCCCTCAGAAGAGAGGTGGAGGTCGCAGTAGCTTAACAAGACGCTTTTAATGCCCCTCAGAAGAGACGTGGAGGTCAGAGTGATATAACAAGACGCTTTTAATGCCCCTCAGAAGAGACATGGAGGTAAGAGTGGTATAAGAATACGCTTTTAATGCCCCTTACAAGAGACGTGAGGTCAGAGTGGTAGAACAAGACGCTTTTAATGCCCTTCAGAAGAGACGTGGAGGTCAGAGTGGTATAACAAGACGCTTTTAATGCCCCTCAGAAGAGACGTGGAGGTCAGAGTGGTATAACAAGACGATTTTAATGCCCCTCAGAAGAGACATGGAGGTCAGAGTGATATAACAAGATGCTTTTAATGCCCCTTACAAGAGACGTGGAGGTCAGAGTGGTATAACAAGACGCTTTTAATGACCCTCAGAAGAGACGTGGAGGTCAGAGTGGTATAACTAGATGGTTTTAATGCCCCTCAGAAGAGACGTGGAGGTCGCAGTTGCTTAATAAGACGCTTTTAATGCCCCTAAGAAGAGACGTGGAGGTCAGAAAGGTATAACAAGACGGTTTTAATGCCCCTCAGAAGAGACGAGGAGGTCAGAATGGTATAACAAGACGGTTTTAATGCCCCTCAGAAGAGTCGTGGCGGTCGCAGTAGCTTAACAAGACGCTTTTAATGCCCCTCAGAAGAGACATGGAGGTCAGAGTGGTATAACAAGACGGTTTTAATGCCCCTCAGAAGAGTCGAGGAGGTCGCAGTAGCTTAACAAGACGCTTTTAATGCCCCTCAGAAGAGACGTGGAGGTCAGAGTGGCATAACAAGACGGTTTTAATGCGCCTCAGATGAGACGTGGAGGTAACAATGGTATAACAAGACAGTTTTAATGCGCCTCACAAGAGACGTGGAGGTCGCAGTAGCTTAACAAGACGCTTTTAATGCCCCACAGAATAGACGTGGAGGTCAGAGTGGTATAACAAGATGATTTTAATGCCTGTCAGAAGATACGTGGAGGTCAGAGTGGTATAACAAGACGCTTTTAATGCCCCTTACAAGAGACGTGGAGGTCAGAGTGGTATAACAAGACGCTTTTAATGCCCCTCAGAAGAGACGTGGAGGTCAGAGTGGTATAACAAGACGGTTTTAATGCCCCTCAGAAGAGTCGTGTAGGTCGCAGTAGCTTAACAAGACGCTTTTAATGCCCCTCAGAAGAGACGTGGAGGTCAGAGTGGTATAAGAATACGCTTTTAATGCCCCTTACAAGAGACGTGAGGTCAGAGTGGTAGAACAAGACTCTTTTAATGTCCTTCAGAAGAGACGTGGAGGTCAGAGTGGTATAACAAGACGGTTTTAATGCCCCTCAGAAGAGACGTGGAGGTCAGAGTGGTATAACAAGACGGTTTTAATGCCCCTCAGAAGAGACATGGAGGTCAGAGTGATATAACAAGATGGTTTTAATGCCCCTTACAAGAGACGTGGAGGTCAGAGTGGTATAACAAGACGCTTTTAATGACCCTCAGAAGAGACGTGGAGGTCAGAGTGGTATAACTAGATGGTTTTAATGCCCCTCAGAAGAGACGTGGAGGCCATAGTTGCTTAATAAGACGCTTTTAATGCCCCTAAGAAGAGACGTGGAGGTCAGAAAGGTATAACAAGACGGTTTTAATGCCGCTCAGAAGAGACGAGGAGGTCAGAATGGTATAACAAGACTGTTTTAATGCCCCTCAGAAGAGACGTGGAGGTCAGAGTGGTATAACTAGAAAGTTTTAATGCCCTTGAGAAGAGACGTGGAGGTCAGAGTGGTATAACAAGACGCTTTTAATGCCCCTTACAAGAGACGTGGAGGTCAGAGTGGTATAACAAGACGCTTTTAATGCCCCTCAGAAGAGACGTGGAGGTCAGAGTGGTATAACAAGACGGTTTTAATGCCCCTCAGAAGAGTCGTGTAGGTCGCAGTAGCTTAACAAGACGCTTTTAATGCCCCTCAGAAGAGACGTGGAGGTCAGAGTGGTATAAGAATACGCTTTTAATGCCCCTTACAAGAGACGTGAGGTCAGAGTGGTAGAACAAGACTCTTTTAATGCCCTTCAGAAGAGACGTGGAGGTCAGAGTGGTATAACAAGACGCTTTTAATGCCCCTCAGAAGAGACGTGGAGGTCAGAGTGGTATAACAAGACGGTTTTAATGCCCCTCAGAAGAGACATGGAGGTCAGAGTGATATAACAAGATGCTTTTAATGCCCCTTACAAGAGACGTGGAGGTCAGAGTGGTATAACAAGACGCTTTTAATGACCCTCAGAAGAGACGTGGAGGTCAGAGTGGTATAACTAGATGGTTTTAATGCCCCTCAGAAGAGACGTGGAGGCCACAGTTGCTTAATAAGACGCTTTTAATGCCCCTAAGAAGAGACGTGGAGGTCAGAAAGGTATAACAAGACGGTTTTAATGCCGCTCAGAAGAGACGAGGAGGTCAGAATGGTATAACAAGACTGTTTTAATGCCCCTCAGAAGAGACGTGGAGGTCAGAGTGGTATAACTAGAAAGTTTTAATGCCCTTGAGAAGAGACGTGGAGGTCAGAGTGGTATAACAACAAGCTTTTAATGCCCCTCAGAAGAGACGTGGAGGTCAGAGTGGTATAAAAAGATGGTTTTAATGCCCCTCAGAAGAGAAGTGGAGGTCGCAGTAGCTTAACAAGGCGCTTTTAATGCCCCTCAGAAAAGACGTGGAGGTCAGAGTGATATAAGAAGATGCTTTTAATGCCCCTTACAAGAGACGTGGAGGTCAGAGTGGTATAACAAGACGCTTTTAATGCCCTTCAGAAGAGACGTGGAGGTCAGAGTGGTATAACAAGACGCTTTTAATGCCCTTCAGAAGAGACGTGGAGGACAGAGTGGTATAAAAAATGCTTTTAATGCCCCTCAGAAGAGAAGTGGAGGTCGCAGCAGCTTAGCAAGATGCTTTTAATGCCCCTCAGAAGAGGCGTGGAGGTCAGAGTGGTATAAAAAGACGGTTTTAATGCCCCTCAGAAGAGACGTGGAGGTCAGAGTGGTATTACAAGACGGATTTAATGCCCCTCAGAAGAGACGTGGAGGTCGCAGTAGCTTCACAAGACGCTTTTAATGCCCCTCAAAAGAGACGTGGAGGTCAGAGTGGTATATAAGATGCTTTTAATGCCCCTCGAAAGAAACGTGGAGGTCAAAGTGGTTTAACAAGACGCTTTTAATGCCCCTCAGAAGAGACGTGGAGGTCAGAGTTGTATAACAAGATACTTTTATTGCCGCTCAGAAGAGACGTGGAGGTCAGAGTGGTATAACAAGACGCTTTTAATGCCCCTCAGAAGAGACATGGAGGTCAGAGTTGTATAACAAGACGCTTTTAATGCCCCTCAGAAGAGACATTGAGGTCGCAGTAGCTTAACAAGACAGTTTTAATGCCCCTCAGAAGAGACGTAGAGGTCAGAGTGGTATAACAAGATGCTTTTTTATGCCCCTCAGAAGAGACGTGGAGTTCAGAGTGGTATATCAAGACGATTTTAATGCCCCTCAGAAGAGACGTGGAGGTCGCAGTATCTTAACAAGACGGTTTTAATGCCCCTCAGAAGAGACATGGAGGTCAGAGTTGTATAACAAGACGCTTTTAATACCCCTCAGAAGAGACATGGAGGTCGCAGTAGCTTAACAAGACGCTTTTAATGCCCCTCAGAAGAGACGTGGAGGTCAGAGGGGTATAACAAGATGCTTTTTTATGCCCCTTAGAAGAGACGTGGAGGTCAGAGTGGTATATCAAGACGCTTTTAATGCCCCTCAGAAGAGACATGGAGGTCAGAGTGGTATAACAAGACTCTTTTAATGCCAATCAGAAGAGACTTGGAGGTCAGAGTGGCATAACAAGACGGTTTTAATGCCCCTCAGAAGAGACGTGGAGGTCGTAGTATCTTAACAAGACGGTTTTAATGCCCCTCAGAAGAGACATGGAGGTCAGAGTGGTATAACAAGATGGTTTTAATGCCCCTCAGAAGAGACGTGGAGGTCGCAGTAGCTTAACAAGACGCTTTTAATGCCCCACAGAATAGACGTGGAGGTCAGAGTGGTATAACAAGATGATTTTAATGCCTGTCAGAAGATACGTGGAGGTCAGAGTGGTATAAGAAGACACTTTTAATGCCCCTTACAAGAAACGTGGAGGTCAGAGTGGTATAACAAGACGCTTTTAATGCCCCGAAGAAGAGACATGGAGGTCAGTGTGGTATAACAAGACGGTTTTAATGCCCCTCAGAAGAGTCGTGTAGGTCGCAGTAGCTTAACAAGACGCTTTTAATGCCCCTCAGAAGAGACGTGGAGGTTATAGTGATATAACAAGACGCTTTTAATGCCCCTCAGAAGAGACATGGAGGTAAGAGTGGTATAAGAATACGCTTTTAATGCCCCTTACAAGAGACGTGAGGTCAGAGTGGTAGAACAAGACGCTTTTAATGCCCTTCAGAAGAGACGTGGAGGTCAGAGTGGTATAACAAGACGCTTTTAATGCCCCTCAGAAGAGACGTGGAGGTCAGAGTGGTATAACAAGACGGTTTTAATGCCCCTCAGAAGAGACATGGAGGTCAGAGTGATATAACAAGACGCTTTTAATGCCCCTCAGAAGAGACGTGGAGATCAGAGTGGTATAACAAGACGGTTTTAATGACCCTCAGAAGAGTCGTGGAGGTCGCAGTAGCTTAACAAGACGCTTTTAATGCCCCTCAGAAGAGACATGGAGGTCAGAGTGGTATAACAAGGCGGTTTTAATGCCCCTCAGAAGAGACGTGGAGGTCGCAGTAGCTTAACAGGACGCTTTTAATGCCCCACAGAATAGATGTGGAGGTCAGAATGGTATAACAAGATGATTTTAATGCCTGTCAGAAGATACGTGGAGGTCAGAGTGGTATAAGAAGACGCTTTTAATGCCCCTTACAAGAAACGTGGAGGTCAGAGTGGTATAACAAGACGCTTTTAATGCCCCGAAGAAGAGACGTGGAGGTCAGTGTGGTATAACAAGACGGTTTTAATGCCCCTCAGAAGAGTCGTGTAGGTCGCAGTAACTTAACAAGACGCTTTTAATGCCCCTCAGAAGAGACGTGGAGATCAGAGTGATATAACAAGACGCTTTTAATGCCCCTCAGAAGAGACATGGAGGTAAGAGTGGTATAAGAATACGCTTTTAATGCCCCTTACAAGAGACGTGAGGTCAGAGTGGTAGAACAAGACGCTTTTAATGTCCTTCAGAAGAGACGTGGAGGTCAGAGTGGTATAACAAGACGCTTTTAATGCCCCTCAGAAGAGACGTGGAGGTCAGAGTGGTATAACAAGACGGTTTTAATGCCCCTCAGAAGAGACATGGAGGTCAGAGTGATATAACAAGATGCTTTTAATGCCCCTTACAAGAGACGTGGAGGTCAAAGTGGTATAACAAGACGCTTTTAATGACCCTCAGAAGAGACGTGGAGGTCAGAGTGGTATAACTAGATGGTTTTAATGCCCCTCAGAAGAGACGTGGAGGTCAGAGTGGTATAAGAATACGCTTTTAATGCCCCTTACAAGAGACGTGAGGTCAGAGTGGTAGAACAAGACTCTTTTAATGTCCTTCAGAAGAGACGTGGAGGTCAGAGTGGTATAACAAGACGGTTTTAATGCCCCTCAGAAGAGACGTGGAGGTCAGAGTGGTATAACAAGACGGTTTTAATGCCCCTCAGAAGAGACATGGAGGTCAGAGTGGTATAACAAGATGGTTTTAATGCCCCTTACAAGAGACGTGGAGGTCAGAGTGGTATAACAAGACGCTTTTAATGACCCTCAGAAGAGACGTGGAGGTCAGAGTGGTATAACTAGATGGTTTTAATGCCCCTCAGAAGAGACGTGGAGGCCACAGTTGCTTAATAAGACGCTTTTAATGCCCCTAAGAAGAGACGTGGAGGTCAGAAAGGTATAACAAGACGGTTTTAATGCCGCTCAGAAGAGACGAGGAGGTCAGAATGGTATAACAAGACTGTTTTAATGCCCCTCAGAAGAGACGTGGAGGTCAGAGTGGTATAACTAGAAAGTTTTAATGCCCTTGAGAAGAGACGTGGAGGTCAGAGTGGTATAACAAGACGCTTTTAATGCCCCTTACAAGAGACGTGGAGGTCAGAGTGGTATAACAAGACGCTTTTAATGCCCCTCAGAAGAGACGTGGAGGTCAGAGTGGTATAACAAGACGGTTTTAATGCCCCTCAGAAGAGTCGTGTAGGTCGCAGTAGCTTAACAAGACGCTTTTAATGCCCCTCAGAAGAGACGTGGAGGTCAGAGTGGTATAAGTATACGCTTTTAATGCCCCTTACAAGAGACGTGAGGTCAGAGTGGTAGAACAAGACTCTTTTAATGCCCTTCAGAAGAGACGTGGAGGTCAGAGTGGTATAACAAGACGCTTTTAATGCCCCTCAGAAGAGACGTGGAGGTCAGAGTGGTATAACAAGACGGTTTTAATGCCCCTCAGAAGAGACATGGAGGTCAGAGTGATATAACAAGATGCTTTTAATGCCCCTTACAAGAGACGTGGAGGTCAGAGTGGTATAACAAGACGCTTTTAATGACCCTCAGAAGAGACGTGGAGGTCAGAGTGGTATAACTAGATGGTTTTAATGCCCCTCAGAAGAGACGTGGAGGCCACAGTTGCTTAATAAGACGCTTTTAATGCCCCTAAGAAGAGACGTGGAGGTCAGAAAGGTATAACAAGACGGTTTTAATGCCGCTCAGAAGAGACGAGGAGGTCAGAATGGTATAACAAGACTGTTTTAATGCCCCTCAGAAGAGACGTGGAGGTCAGAGTGGTATAACTAGAAAGTTTTAATGCCCTTGAGAAGAGACGTGGAGGTCAGAGTGGTATAACAACAAGCTTTTAATGCCCCTCAGAAGAGACGTGGAGGTCAGAGTGGTATAAAAAGATGGTTTTAATGCCCCTCAGAAGAGAAGTGGAGGTCGCAGTAGCTTAACAAGGCGCTTTTAATGCCCCTCAGAAAAGACGTGGAGGTCAGAGTGATATAAGAAGATGCTTTTAATGCCCCTTACAAGAGACGTGGAGGTCAGAGTGGTATAACAAGACGCTTTTAATGCCCTTCAGAAGAGACGTGGAGGTCAGAGTGGTATAACAAGACGCTTTTAATGCCCTTCAGAAGAGACGTGGAGGACAGAGTGGTATAAAAAATGCTTTTAATGCCCCTCAGAAGAGAAGTGGAGGTCGCAGCAGCTTAGCAAGATGCTTTTAATGCCCCTCAGAAGAGGCGTGGAGGTCAGAGTGGTATAAAAAGACGGTTTTAATGCCCCTCAGAAGAGACGTGGAGGTCAGAGTGGTATTACAAGACGGATTTAATGCCCCTCAGAAGAGACGTGGAGGTCGCAGTAGCTTCACAAGACGCTTTTAATGCCCCTCAAAAGAGACGTGGAGGTCAGAGTGGTATATAAGATGCTTTTAATGCCCCTCGAAAGAAACGTGGAGGTCAAAGTGGTTTAACAAGACGCTTTTAATGCCCCTCAGAAGAGACGTGGAGGTCAGAGTTGTATAACAAGATACTTTTATTGCCGCTCAGAAGAGACGTGGAGGTCAGAGTGGTATAACAAGACGCTTTTAATGCCCCTCAGAAGAGACATGGAGGTCAGAGTTGTATAACAAGACGCTTTTAATGCCCCTCAGAAGAGACATTGAGGTCGCAGTAGCTTAACAAGACAGTTTTAATGCCCCTCAGAAGAGACGTAGAGGTCAGAGTGGTATAACAAGATGCTTTTTTATGCCCCTCAGAAGAGACGTGGAGTTCAGAGTGGTATATCAAGACGATTTTAATGCCCCTCAGAAGAGACGTGGAGGTCGCAGTATCTTAACAAGACGGTTTTAATGCCCCTCAGAAGAGACATGGAGGTCAGAGTTGTATAACAAGACGCTTTTAATACCCCTCAGAAGAGACATGGAGGTCGCAGTAGCTTAACAAGACGCTTTTAATGCCCCTCAGAAGAGACGTGGAGGTCAGAGGGGTATAACAAGATGCTTTTTTATGCCCCTTAGAAGAGACGTGGAGGTCAGAGTGGTATATCAAGACGCTTTTAATGCCCCTCAGAAGAGACATGGAGGTCAGAGTGGTATAACAAGACTCTTTTAATGCCAATCAGAAGAGACTTGGAGGTCAGAGTGGCATAACAAGACGGTTTTAATGCCCCTCAGAAGAGACGTGGAGGTCGTAGTATCTTAACAAGACGGTTTTAATGCCCCTCAGAAGAGACATGGAGGTCAGAGTGGTATAACAAGATGGTTTTAATGCCCCTCAGAAGAGACGTGGAGGTCGCAGTAGCTTAACAAGACGCTTTTAATGCCCCACAGAATAGACGTGGAGGTCAGAGTGGTATAACAAGATGATTTTAATGCCTGTCAGAAGATACGTGGAGGTCAGAGTGGTATAAGAAGACACTTTTAATGCCCCTTACAAGAAACGTGGAGGTCAGAGTGGTATAACAAGACGCTTTTAATGCCCCGAAGAAGAGACGTGGAGGTCAGTGTGGTATAACAAGACGGTTTTAATGCCCCTCAGAAGAGTCGTGTAGGTCGCAGTAGCTTAACAAGACGCTTTTAATGCCCCTCAGAAGAGACGTGGAGGTTATAGTGATATAACAAGACGCTTTTAATGCCCCTCAGAAGAGACATGGAGGTAAGAGTGGTATAAGAATACGCTTTTAATGCCCCTTACAAGAGACGTGAGGTCAGAGTGGTAGAACAAGACGCTTTTAATGCCCTTCAGAAGAGACGTGGAGGTCAGAGTGGTATAACAAGACGCTTTTAATGCCCCTCAGAAGAGACGTGGAGGTCAGAGTGGTATAACAAGACGGTTTTAATGCCCCTCAGAAGAGACATGGAGGTCAGAGTGATATAACAAGACGCTTTTAATGCCCCTCAGAAGAGACGTGGAGATCAGAGTGGTATAACAAGACGGTTTTAATGACCCTCAGAAGAGTCGTGGAGGTCGCAGTAGCTTAACAAGACGCTTTTAATGCCCCTCAGAAGAGACATGGAGGTCAGAGTGGTATAACAAGGCGGTTTTAATGCCCCTCAGAAGAGACGTGGAGGTCGCAGTAGCTTAACAGGACGCTTTTAATGCCCCACAGAATAGATGTGGAGGTCAGAATGGTATAACAAGATGATTTTAATGCCTGTCAGAAGATACGTGGAGGTCAGAGTGGTATAAGAAGACGCTTTTAATGCCCCTTACAAGAAACGTGGAGGTCAGAGTGGTATAACAAGACGCTTTTAATGCCCCGAAGAAGAGACGTGGAGGTCAGTGTGGTATAACAAGACGGTTTTAATGCCCCTCAGAAGAGTCGTGTAGGTCGCAGTAACTTAACAAGACGCTTTTAATGCCCCTCAGAAGAGACGTGGAGATCAGAGTGATATAACAAGACGCTTTTAATGCCCCTCAGAAGAGACATGGAGGTAAGAGTGGTATAAGAATACGCTTTTAATGCCCCTTACAAGAGACGTGAGGTCAGAGTGGTAGAACAAGACGCTTTTAATGTCCTTCAGAAGAGACGTGGAGGTCAGAGTGGTATAACAAGACGCTTTTAATGCCCCTCAGAAGAGACGTGGAGGTCAGAGTGGTATAACAAGACGGTTTTAATGCCCCTCAGAAGAGACATGGAGGTCAGAGTGATATAACAAGATGCTTTTAATGCCCCTTACAAGAGACGTGGAGGTCAAAGTGGTATAACAAGACGCTTTTAATGACCCTCAGAAGAGACGTGGAGGTCAGAGTGGTATAACTAGATGGTTTTAATGCCCCTCAGAAGAGACGTGGAGGTCGCAGTTGCTTAATAAGACGCTTTTAATGCCCCTAAGAAGAGACGTGGAGGTCAGAAAGGTATAACAAGACGGTTTTAATGCCCCTCAGAAGAGACGAGGAGGTCAGAATGGTATAACAAGACTGTTTTAATGCCCCTCAGAAGAGACGTGGAGGTCAGAGTGGTATAACTAGAAAGTTTTAATGCCCTTGAGAAGAGACGTGGAGGTCAGAGTGGTATAACAACACGCTTTTAATGCCCCTCAGAAGAGATGTGGAGGTCAGAGTGGTATAAAAAGATGGTTTTAATGCCCCTCAGAAGAGAAGTGGAGGTCGCAGTAGCTTAACAAGGCGCTTTTAATGCCCCTCAGAAAAGACGTGGAGGTCAGAGTGATATAACAAGACGCTTTTAATGCCCCTCAGAAGAGACATGGAGGTAAGAGTGGTATAAGAAGATGCTTTTAATGCCCCTTACAAGAGACGTGGAGGTCAGAGTGGTATAACAAGACGCTTTTAATGACCCTCAGAAGAGACGTGGAGGTCAGAGTGGTATAACTAGATGGTTTTAATGCCCCTCAGAAGAGACGTGGAGGCCACAGTTGCTTAATAAGACGCTTTTAATGCCCCTAAGAAGAGACGTGGAGGTCAGAAAGGTATAACAAGACGGTTTTAATGCCGCTCAGAAGAGACGAGGAGGTCAGAATGGTATAACAAGACTGTTTTAATGCCCCTCAGAAGAGACGTGGAGGTCAGAGTGGTATAACTAGAAAGTTTTAATGCCCTTGAAAAGAGACGTGGAGGTCAGAGTGGTATAACAACACGCTTTTAATGCCCCTCAGAAGAGACGTGGAGGTCGCAGTAGCTTAACAAGGCGCTTTTAATGCCCCTCAGAAAAGACGTGGAGGTCAGAGTGATATAAGAAGATGCTTTTAATGCCCCTTACAAGAGACGTGGAGGTCAGAGTGGTATAACAAGACGCTTTTAATGCCCTTCAGAAGAGACGTGGAGGTCAGAGTGGTATAACAAGACGCTTTTAATGCCCTTCAGAAGAGACGTGGAGGACAGAGTGGTATAAAAAATGCTTTTAATGCCCCTCAGAAGAGAAGTGGAGGTCGCAGCAGCTTAGCAAGATGCTTTTAATGCCCCTCAGAAGAGGCGTGGAGGTCAGAGTGGTATAAAAAGACGGTTTTAATGCCCCTCAGAAGAGACGTGGAGGTCAGAGTGGTATTACAAGACGGATTTAATGCCCCTCAGAAGAGACGTGGAGGTCGCAGTAGCTTCACAAGACGCTTTTAATGCCCCTCAAAAGAGACGTGGAGGTCAGAGTGGTATATAAGATGCTTTTAATGCCCCTCGAAAGAAACGTGGAGGTCAAAGTGGTTTAACAAGACGCTTTTAATGCCCCTCAGAAGAGACGTGGAGGTCAGAGTTGTATAACAAGATACTTTTATTGCCGCTCAGAAGAGACGTGGAGGTCAGAGTGGTATAACAAGACGCTTTTAATGCCCCTCAGAAGAGACATGGAGGTCAGAGTTGTATAACAAGACGCTTTTAATGCCCCTCAGAAGAGACATTGAGGTCGCAGTAGCTTAACAAGACAGTTTTAATGCCCCTCAGAAGAGACGTAGAGGTCAGAGTGGTATAACAAGATGCTTTTTTATGCCCCTCAGAAGAGACGTGGAGTTCAGAGTGGTATATCAAGACGATTTTAATGCCCCTCAGAAGAGACGTGGAGGTCGCAGTATCTTAACAAGACGGTTTTAATGCCCCTCAGAAGAGACATGGAGGTCAGAGTTGTATAACAAGACGCTTTTAATACCCCTCAGAAGAGACATGGAGGTCGCAGTAGCTTAACAAGACGCTTTTAATGCCCCTCAGAAGAGACGTGGAGGTCAGAGGGGTATAACAAGATGCTTTTTTATGCCCCTTAGAAGAGACGTGGAGGTCAGAGTGGTATATCAAGACGCTTTTAATGCCCCTCAGAAGAGACATGGAGGTCAGAGTGGTATAACAAGACTCTTTTAATGCCAATCAGAAGAGACTTGGAGGTCAGAGTGGCATAACAAGACGGTTTTAATGCCCCTCAGAAGAGACGTGGAGGTCGTAGTATCTTAACAAGACGGTTTTAATGCCCCTCAGAAGAGACATGGAGGTCAGAGTGGTATAACAAGATGGTTTTAATGCCCCTCAGAAGAGACGTGGAGGTCGCAGTAGCTTAACAAGATGCTTTTAATGCCCCTCAGAAGAGACGTGGAGGTAAGAATGGTATAACAAGACTGTTTTAATGCGCCTCAGAAGAGACGTGGAGGTCGCAGTAGCTTAACAAGACGCTTTTAATGCCCCACAGAATAGACGTGGAGGTCAGAGTGGTATAACAAGATGATTTTAATGCCTGTCAGAAGATACGTGGAGGTCAGAGTGGTATAAGAAGACACTTTTAATGCCCCTTACAAGAAACGTGGAGGTCAGAGTGGTATAACAAGACGCTTTTAATGCCCCTCAGAAGAGAAGTGGAGGTCGCAGCAGCTTAGCAAGATGCTTTTAATGCCCCTCAGAAGAGGCGTGGAGGTCAGAGTGGTATAAAAAGACGGTTTTAATGCCCCTCAGAAGAGACGTGGAGGTCAGAGTGGTATTACAAGACGGATTTAATGCCCCTCAGAAGAGACGTGGAGGTCGCAGTAGCTTCAAAAGACGCTTTTAATGCCCCTCAAAAGAGACGTGGAGGTCAGAGTGGTATATAAGATGCTTTTAATGCCCCTCGAAAGAAACGTGGAGGTCAAAGTGGTTTAACAAGACGCTTTTAATGCCCCTCAGAAGAGACGTGGAGGTCAGAGTTGTATAACAAGATACTTTTATTGCCGCTCAGAAGAGACGTGGAGGTCAGAGTGGTATAACAAGACGCTTTTAATGCCCCTCAGAAGAGACATGGAGGTCAGAGTTGTATAACAAGACGCTTTTAATGCCCCTCAGAAGAGACATTGAGGTCGCAGTAGCTTAACAAGACAGTTTTAATGCCCCTCAGAAGAGACGTAGAGGTCAGAGTGGTATAACAAGATGCTTTTTTATGCCCCTCAGAAGAGACGTGGAGTTCAGAGTGGTATATCAAGACGATTTTAATGCCCCTCAGAAGAGACGTGGAGGTCGCAGTATCTTAACAAGACGGTTTTAATGCCCCTCAGAAGAGACATGGAGGTCAGAGTTGTATAACAAGACGCTTTTAATACCCCTCAGAAGAGACATGGAGGTCGCAGTAGCTTAACAAGACGCTTTTAATGCCCCTCAGAAGAGACGTGGAGGTCAGAGGGGTATAACAAGATGCTTTTTTATGCCCCTTAGAAGAGACGTGGAGGTCAGAGTGGTATATCAAGACGCTTTTAATGCCCCTCAGAAGAGACATGGAGGTCAGAGTGGTATAACAAGACTCTTTTAATGCCAATCAGAAGAGACTTGGAGGTCAGAGTGGCATAACAAGACGGTTTTAATGCCCCTCAGAAGAGACGTGGAGGTCGTAGTATCTTAACAAGACGGTTTTAATGCCCCTCAGAAGAGACATGGAGGTCAGAGTGGTATAACAAGACGCTTTTAATGCCCCGAAGAAGAGACGTGGAGGTCAGTGTGGTATAACAAGACGGTTTTAATGCCCCTCAGAAGAGTCGTGTAGGTCGCAGTAACTTAACAAGACGCTTTTAATGCCCCTCAGAAGAGACGTGGAGATCAGAGTGATATAACAAGACGCTTTTAATGCCCCTCAGAAGAGACATGGAGGTAAGAGTGGTATAAGAATACGCTTTTAATGCCCCTTACAAGAGACGTGAGGTCAGAGTGGTAGAACAAGACGCTTTTAATGTCCTTCAGAAGAGACGTGGAGGTCAGAGTGGTATAACAAGACGCTTTTAATGCCCCTCAGAAGAGACGTGGAGGTCAGAGTGGTATAACAAGACGGTTTTAATGCCCCTCAGAAGAGACATGGAGGTCAGAGTGATATAACAAGATGCTTTTAATGCCCCTTACAAGAGACGTGGAGGTCAGAGTGGTATAACAAGACGCTTTTAATGACCCTCAGAAGAGACGTGGAGGTCAGAGTGGTATAACTAGATGGTTTTAATGCCCCTCAGAAGAGACGTGGAGGTCGCAGTTGCTTAATAAGACGCTTTTAATGCCCCTAAGAAGAGACGTGGAGGTCAGAAAGGTATAACAAGACGGTTTTAATGCCCCTCAGAAGAGACGAGGAGGTCAGAATGGTATAACAAGACTGTTTTAATGCCCCTCAGAAGAGACGTGGAGGTCAGAGTGGTATAACTAGAAAGTTTTAATGCCCTTGAGAAGAGACGTGGAGGTCAGAGTGGTATAACAACACGCTTTTAATGCCCCTCAGAAGAGATGTGGAGGTCAGAGTGGTATAAAAAGATGGTTTTAATGCCCCTCAGAAGAGAAGTGGAGGTCGCAGTAGCTTAACAAGGCGCTTTTAATGCCCCTCAGAAAAGACGTGGAGGTCAGAGTGATATAACAAGACGCTTTTAATGCCCCTCAGAAGAGACATGGAGGTAAGAGTGGTATAAGAAGATGCTTTTAATGCCCCTTACAAGAGACGTGGAGGTCAGAGTGGTATAACAAGACGCTTTTAATGACCCTCAGAAGAGACGTGGAGGTCAGAGTGGTATAACTAGATGGTTTTAATGCCCCTCAGAAGAGACGTGGAGGCCACAGTTGCTTAATAAGACGCTTTTAATGCCCCTAAGAAGAGACGTGGAGGTCAGAAAGGTATAACAAGACGGTTTTAATGCCGCTCAGAAGAGACGAGGAGGTCAGAATGGTATAACAAGACTGTTTTAATGCCCCTCAGAAGAGACGTGGAGGTCAGAGTGGTATAACTAGAAAGTTTTAATGCCCTTGAGAAGAGACGTGGAGGTCAGAGTGGTATAACAACAAGCTTTTAATGCCCCTCAGAAGAGACGTGGAGGTCAGAGTGGTATAAAAAGATGGTTTTAATGCCCCTCAGAAGAGAAGTGGAGGTCGCAGTAGCTTAACAAGGCGCTTTTAATGCCCCTCAGAAAAGACGTGGAGGTCAGAGTGATATAAGAAGATGCTTTTAATGCCCCTTACAAGAGACGTGGAGGTCAGAGTGGTATAACAAGACGCTTTTAATGCCCTTCAGAAGAGACGTGGAGGTCAGAGTGGTATAACAAGACGCTTTTAATGCCCTTCAGAAGAGACGTGGAGGACAGAGTGGTATAACAAGACTGTTTTAATGTCCCTCAGAAAAGACGTGGAGGTCAGAGTGATATAACAAGACGCTTTTAATGCCCCTCAGAAGAGACATGGAGGTAAGAGTGGTATAAGAAGATGCTTTTAATGCCCCTTACAAGAGACGTGGAGGTCAGAGTGGTATAACAAGACGCTTTTAATGACCCTCAGAAGAGACGTGGAGGTCAGAGTGGTATAACTAGATGGTTTTAATGCCCCTCAGAAGAGACGTGGAGGCCACAGTTGCTTAATAAGACGCTTTTAATGCCCCTAAGAAGAGACGTGGAGGTCAGAAAGGTATAACAAGACGGTTTTAATGCCGCTCAGAAGAGACGAGGAGGTCAGAATGGTATAACAAGACTGTTTTAATGCCCCTCAGAAGAGACGTGGAGGTCAGAGTGGTATAACTAGAAAGTTTTAATGCCCTTGAGAAGAGACGTGGAGGTCAGAGTGGTATAACAACAAGCTTTTAATGCCCCTCAGAAGAGACGTGGAGGTCAGAGTGGTATAAAAAGATGGTTTTAATGCCCCTCAGAAGAGAAGTGGAGGTCGCAGTAGCTTAACAAGGCGCTTTTAATGCCCCTCAGAAAAGACGTGGAGGTCAGAGTGATATAAGAAGATGCTTTTAATGCCCCTTACAAGAGACGTGGAGGTCAGAGTGGTATAACAAGACGCTTTTAATGCCCTTCAGAAGAGACGTGGAGGTCAGAGTGGTATAACAAGACGCTTTTAATGCCCTTCAGAAGAGACGTGGAGGACAGAGATGTATAAAAAATGCTTTTAATGCCCCTCAGAAGAGAAGTGGAGGTCGCAGCAGCTTAGCAAGATGCTTTTAATGCCCCTCAGAAGAGGCGTGGAGGTCAGAGTGGTATAAAAAGACGGTTTTAATGCCCCTCAGAAGAGACGTGGAGGTCAGAGTGGTATTACAAGACGGATTTAATGCCCCTCAGAAGAGACGTGGAGGTCGCAGTAGCTTCACAAGACGCTTTTAATGCCCCTCAAAAGAGACGTGGAGGTCAGAGTGGTATATAAGATGCTTTTAATGCCCCTCGAAAGAAACGTGGAGGTCAAAGTGGTTTAACAAGACGCTTTTAATGCCCCTCAGAAGAGACGTGGAGGTCAGAGTTGTATAACAAGATACTTTTATTGCCGCTCAGAAGAGACGTGGAGGTCAGAGTGGTATAACAAGACGCTTTTAATGCCCCTCAGAAGAGACATGGAGGTCAGAGTTGTATAACAAGACGCTTTTAATGCCCCTCAGAAGAGACATTGAGGTCGCAGTAGCTTAACAAGACAGTTTTAATGCCCCTCAGAAGAGACGTAGAGGTCAGAGTGGTATAACAAGATGCTTTTTTATGCCCCTCAGAAGAGACGTGGAGTTCAGAGTGTTATATCAAGACGATTTTAATGCCCCTCAGAAGAGACGTGGAGGTCGCAGTATCTTAACAAGACGGTTTTAATGCCCCTCAGAAGAGACATGGAGGTCAGAGTTGTATAACAAGACGCTTTTAATACCCCTCAGAAGAGACATGGAGGTCGCAGTAGCTTAACAAGACGCTTTTAATGCCCCTCAGAAGAGACGTGGAGGTCAGAGGGGTATAACAAGATGCTTTTTTATGCCCCTTAGAAGAGACGTGGAGGTCAGAGTGGTATATCAAGACGCTTTTAATGCCCCTCAGAAGAGACATGGAGGTCAGAGTGGTATAACAAGACTCTTTTAATGCCAATCAGAAGAGACTTGGAGGTCAGAGTGGCATAACAAGACGGTTTTAATGCCCCTCAGAAGAGACGTGGAGGTCGTAGTATCTTAACAAGACGGTTTTAATGCCCCTCAGAAGAGACATGGAGGTCAGAGTGGTATAACAAGATGGTTTTAATGCCCCTCAGAAGAGACGTGGAGGTCGCAGTAGCTTAACAAGATGCTTTTAATGCCCCTCAGAAGAGACGTGGAGGTAAGAATGGTATAACAAGACTGTTTTAATGCGCCTCAGAAGAGACGTGGAGGTCGCAGTAGCTTAACAAGACGCTTTTAATGCCCCACAGAATAGACGTGGAGGTCAGAGTGGTATAACAAGATGATTTTAATGCCTGTCAGAAGATACGTGGAGGTCAGAGTGGTATAAGAAGACACTTTTAATGCCCCTTACAAGAAACGTGGAGGTCAGAGTGGTATAACAAGACGCTTTTAATGCCCCGAAGAAGAGACGTGGAGGTCAGTGTGGTATAACAAGACGGTTTTAATGCCCCTCAGAAGAGTCGTGTAGGTCGCAGTAGCTTAACAAGACGCTTTTAATGCCCCTCAGAAGAGACGTGGAGGTTATAGTGATATAACAAGACGCTTTTAATGCCCCTCAGAAGAGACATGGAGGTAAGAGTGGTATAAGAATACGCTTTTAATGCCCCTTACAAGAGACGTGAGGTCAGAGTGGTAGAACAAGACGCTTTTAATGCCCTTCAGAAGAGACGTGGAGGTCAGAGTGGTATAACAAGACGCTTTTAATGCCCCTCAGAAGAGACGTGGAGGTCAGAGTGGTATAACAAGACGGTTTTAATGCCCCTCAGAAGAGACATGGAGGTCAGAGTGATATAACAAGACGCTTTTAATGCCCCTCAGAAGAGACGTGGAGATCAGAGTGGTATAACAAGACGGTTTTAATGACCCTCAGAAGAGTCGTGGAGGTCGCAGTAGCTTAACAAGACGATTTTAATGCCCCTCAGAAGAGACATGGAGGTCAGAGTGGTATAACAAGGCGGTTTTAATGCCCCTCAGAAGAGACGTGGAGGTCGCAGTAGCTTAACAGGACGCTTTTAATGCCCCACAGAATAGATGTGGAGGTCAGAATGGTATAACAAGATGATTTTAATGCCTGTCAGAAGATACGTGGAGGTCAGAGTGGTATAAGAAGACGCTTTTAATGCCCCTTACAAGAAACGTGGAGGTCAGAGTGGTATAACAAGACGCTTTTAATGCCCCGAAGAAGAGACGTGGAGGTCAGTGTGGTATAACAAGACGGTTTTAATGCCCCTCAGAAGAGTCGTGTAGGTCGCAGTAACTTAACAAGACGCTTTTAATGCCCCTCAGAAGAGACGTGGAGATCAGAGTGATATAACAAGACGCTTTTAATGCCCCTCAGAAGAGACATGGAGGTAAGAGTGGTATAAGAATACGCTTTTAATGCCCCTTACAAGAGACGTGAGGTCAGAGTGGTAGAACAAGACGCTTTTAATGTCCTTCAGAAGAGACGTGGAGGTCAGAGTGGTATAACAAGACGCTTTTAATGCCCCTCAGAAGAGACGTGGAGGTCAGAGTGGTATAACAAGACGGTTTTAATGCCCCTCAGAAGAGACATGGAGGTCAGAGTGATATAACAAGATGCTTTTAATGCCCCTTACAAGAGACGTGGAGGTCAGAGTGGTATAACAAGACGCTTTTAATGACCCTCAGAAGAGACGTGGAGGTCAGAGTGGTATAACTAGATGGTTTTAATGCCCCTCAGAAGAGACGTGGAGGTCGCAGTTGCTTAATAAGACGCTTTTAATGCCCCTAAGAAGAGACGTGGAGGTCAGAAAGGTATAACAAGACGGTTTTAATGCCCCTCAGAAGAGACGAGGAGGTCAGAATGGTATAACAAGACTGTTTTAATGCCCCTCAGAAGAGACGTGGAGGTCAGAGTGGTATAACTAGAAAGTTTTAATGCCCTTGAGAAGAGACGTGGAGGTCAGAGTGGTATAACAACACGCTTTTAATGCCCCTCAGAAGAGATGTGGAGGTCAGAGTGGTATAAAAAGATGGTTTTAATGCCCCTCAGAAGAGAAGTGGAGGTCGCAGTAGCTTAACAAGGCGCTTTTAATGCCCCTCAGAAAAGACGTGGAGGTCAGAGTGATATAACAAGACGCTTTTAATGCCCCTCAGAAGAGACATGGAGGTAAGAGTGGTATAAGAAGATGCTTTTAATGCCCCTTACAAGAGACGTGGAGGTCAGGGTGGTATAACAAGACGCTTTTAATGCCCTTCAGAAGAGACGTGGAGGTCAGAGTGGTATAACAAGACGCTTTTAATGCCCTTCAGAAGAGACGTGGAGGACAGAGTGGTATAAAAAGATGCTTTTAATGCCCCTCAGAAGAGAAGTGGAGGTCGCAGCAGCTTAACAAGATGCTTTTAATGCCCCTCAGAAGAGGCGTGGAGGTCAGAGTGGTATAACAAGATGGTTTTAATGCCCCTCAGAAGAGACGTGGAGGTCGCAGTAGCTTAACAAGATGCTTTTAATGCCCCTCAGAAGAGACGTGGAGGTAAGAATGGTATAACAAGACTGTTTTAATGCGCCTCAGAAGAGACGTGGAGGTCGCAGTAGCTTAACAAGACGCTTTTAATGCCCCACAGAATAGACGTGGAGGTCAGAGTGGTATAACAAGATGATTTTAATGCCTGTCAGAAGATACGTGGAGGTCAGAGTGGTATAAGAAGACACTTTTAATGCCCCTTACAAGAAACGTGGAGGTCAGAGTGGTATAACAAGACGGTTTTAATGCCCCTCAGAAGAGTCGTGTAGGTCGCAGTAGCTTAACAAGACGCTTTTAATGCCCCTCAGAAGAGACGTGGAGGTTATAGTGATATAACAAGACGCTTTTAATGCCCCTCAGAAGAGACATGGAGGTAAGAGTGGTATAAGAATACGCTTTTAATGCCCCTTACAAGAGACGTGAGGTCAGAGTGGTAGAACAAGACGCTTTTAATGCCCTTCAGAAGAGACGTGGAGGTCAGAGTGGTATAACAAGACGCTTTTAATGCCCCTCAGAAGAGACGTGGAGGTCAGAGTGGTATAACAAGACGGTTTTAATGCCCCTCAGAAGAGACATGGAGGTCAGAGTGATATAACAAGACGCTTTTAATGCCCCTCAGAAGAGACGTGGAGATCAGAGTGGTATAACAAGACGGTTTTAATGACCCTCAGAAGAGTCGTGGAGGTCGCAGTAGCTTAACAAGACGCTTTTAATGCCCCTCAGAAGAGACATGGAGGTCAGAGTGGTATAACAAGGCGGTTTTAATGCCCCTCAGAAGAGACGTGGAGGTCGCAGTAGCTTAACAGGACGCTTTTAATGCCCCACAGAATAGATGTGGAGGTCAGAATGGTATAACAAGATGATTTTAATGCCTGTCAGAAGATACGTGGAGGTCAGAGTGGTATAAGAAGACGCTTTTAATGCCCCTTACAAGAAACGTGGAGGTCAGAGTGGTATAACAAGACGCTTTTAATGCCCCGAAGAAGAGACGTGGAGGTCAGTGTGGTATAACAAGACGGTTTTAATGCCCCTCAGAAGAGTCGTGTAGGTCGCAGTAACTTAACAAGACGCTTTTAATGCCCCTCAGAAGAGACGTGGAGATCAGAGTGATATAACAAGACGCTTTTAATGCCCCTCAGAAGAGACATGGAGGTAAGAGTGGTATAAGAATACGCTTTTAATGCCCCTTACAAGAGACGTGAGGTCAGAGTGGTAGAACAAGACGCTTTTAATGTCCTTCAGAAGAGACGTGGAGGTCAGAGTGGTATAACAAGACGCTTTTAATGCCCCTCAGAAGAGACGTGGAGGTCAGAGTGGTATAACAAGACGGTTTTAATGCCCCTCAGAAGAGACATGGAGGTCAGAGTGATATAACAAGATGCTTTTAATGCCCCTTACAAGAGACGTGGAGGTCAGAGTGGTATAACAAGACGCTTTTAATGACCCTCAGAAGAGACGTGGAGGTCAGAGTGGTATAACTAGATGGTTTTAATGCCCCTCAGAAGAGACGTGGAGGTCGCAGTTGCTTAATAAGACGCTTTTAATGCCCCTAAGAAGAGACGTGGAGGTCAGAAAGGTATAACAAGACGGTTTTAATGCCCCTCAGAAGAGACGAGGAGGTCAGAATGGTATAACAAGACTGTTTTAATGCCCCTCAGAAGAGACGTGGAGGTCAGAGTGGTATAACTAGAAAGTTTTAATGCCCTTGAGAAGAGACGTGGAGGTCAGAGTGGTATAACAACACGCTTTTAATGCCCCTCAGAAGAGATGTGGAGGTCAGAGTGGTATAAAAAGATGGTTTTAATGCCCCTCAGAAGAGAAGTGGAGGTCGCAGTAGCTTAACAAGGCGCTTTTAATGCCCCTCAGAAAAGACGTGGAGGTCAGAGTGATATAACAAGACGCTTTTAATGCCCCTCAGAAGAGACATGGAGGTAAGAGTGGTATAAGAAGATGCTTTTAATGCCCCTTACAAGAGACGTGGAGGTCAGGGTGGTATAACAAGACGCTTTTAATGCCCTTCAGAAGAGACGTGGAGGTCAGAGTGGTATAACAAGACGCTTTTAATGCCCTTCAGAAGAGACGTGGAGGACAGAGTGGTATAAAAAGATGCTTTTAATGCCCCTCAGAAGAGAAGTGGAGGTCGCAGCAGCTTAACAAGATGCTTTTAATGCCCCTCAGAAGAGGCGTGGAGGTCAGAGTGGTATAACAAGACGGTTTTAATGCCCCTCAGAAGAGACGTGGAGGTCAGAGTGGTATTACAAGACGGTTTTAATGCCCCTCAGAAGAGACGTGGAGGTCGCAGTAGCTTCACAAGACCCTTTTAATGCCCCTCAAAAGAGACGTGGAGGTCAGAGTGGTATATAAGATGCTTTTAATGCCCCTCGAAAGAAACGTGGAGGTCAAAGTGGTAGAACAAGACGCTTTTAATGCCCCTCAGAAGAGACGTGGAGGTCAGAGTGGTATAACAAGATACTTTTATTGCCGCTCAGAAGAGACGTGGAGGTCAGAGTGGTATAACAAGACGCTTTTAATGCCCCTCAGAAGAGACATGGAGGTCAGAGTTGTATAACAAGAAGCTTTTAATGCCCCTCAGAAGAGACATGGAGGTCGCAGTAGCTTAACAAGACGGTTTTAATGCCCCTCAGAAGAGACGTAGAGGTCAGAGTGGTATAACAAGATGCTTTTTTATGCCCCTCAGAAGAGACGTGGAGGTCAGAGTGGTATGTCAAGACGATTTTAATGCCCCTCAGAAGAGACGTGGAGGTCGCAGTATCTTAACAAGATGGTTTTAATGCCCCTCAGAAGAGACATGGAGGTCAGAGTTGTATAACAAGACGCTTTTAATACCCCTCAGAAGAGACATGGAGGTCGCAGTAGCTTAACAAGACGCTTTTAATGCCCCTCAGAAGAGACGTGGAGGTCAGAGTGGTATAACAAGATGCTTTTTTATGCCCCTTAGAAGAGACGTGGAGGTCAAAGTGGTATATCAAGGCGCTTTTAATGCCCCTCAGAAGAGACATGGAGGTCAGAGTGGTATAACAAGACTCTTTTAATGCCACTCAGAAGAGACTTGGAGGTCAGAGTGGCATAACAAGACGGTTTTAATGCCCCTCAGAAGAGACGTGGAGGTCGCAGTATCTTAACAAGACGGTTTTAATGCCCCTCAGAAGAGACATGGAGGTCAGAGTGGTATACCAAGACGGTTTTAATGCCCCTCAGAAGAGACGTGGAGGTCGCAGTAGCTTAACAAGACGCTTTTAATGCCCCTCAGAAGAGACGTGGAGGTCAGAGTGGTATAACAAGACGGTTTTAATGCCCCTCAGAAGAGACATGGAGGTCAGAGTGATATAACAAGATGGTTTTAATGCCCCTTACAAGAGACGTGGAGGTCAGAGTGGTATAACAAGACGCTTTTAATTACCCTCAGAAGAGACGTGGAGGTCAGAGTGGTATAACTAGATGGTTTTAATGCCCCTCAGAAGAGACGTGGAGGCCACAGTTGCTTAATAAGACGCTTTTAATGCCCCTAAGAAGAGACGTGGAGGTCAGAAAGGTATAACAAGACGGTTTTAATGCCGCTCAGAAGAGACGAGAAGGTCAGAATGGTATAACAAGACTGTTTTAATGCCCCTCAGAAGAGACGTGGAGGTCAGAGTGGTATAACTAGAAAGTTTTAATGCCCTTGAGAAGAGACGTGGAGGTCAGAGTGGTATAACAACAAGCTTTTAATGCCCCTCAGAAGAGACGTGGAGGTCAGAGTGGTATAAAAAGATGGTTTTAATGCCCCTCAGAAGAGAAGTGGAGGTCGCAGTAGCTTAACAAGGCGCTTTTAATGCCCCTCAGAAAAGACGTGGAGGTCAGAGTGGTATAACTAGATGATTTTAATGCCTGTCAGAAGATACGTGGAGGTCAGAGTGGTATAACAAGACGCTTTTAATGCCCCTTACAAGAGACGTGGAGGTCAGAGTGGTATAACAAGACGCTTTTAATGCCCCTTACAAGAGACGTGGAGGTCAGAGTGGTATAACAAGACGCTTTTAATGCCCCTCAGAAGAGACGTGGAGATCAGAGTGATATAACAAGACGCTTTTAATGCCCCTCAGAAGAGACATGGAGGTAAGAGTGGTATAAGAATACGCTTTTAATGCCCCTTACAAGAGACGTGAGGTCAGAGTGGTAGAACAAGACGCTTTTAATGTCCTTCAGAAGAGACGTGGAGGTCAGAGTGGTATAACAAGACGCTTTTAATGCCCCTCAGAAGAGACGTGGAGGTCAGAGTGGTATAACAAGACGGTTTTAATGCCCCTCAGAAGAGACATGGAGGTCAGAGTGATATAACAAGATGCTTTTAATGCCCCTTACAAGAGACGTGGAGGTCAGAGTGGTATAACAAGACGCTTTTAATGACCCTCAGAAGAGACGTGGAGGTCAGAGTGGTATAACTAGATGGTTTTAATGCCCCTCAGAAGAGACGTGGAGGTCGCAGTTGCTTAATAAGACGCTTTTAATGCCCCTAAGAAGAGACGTGGAGGTCAGAAAGGTATAACAAGACGGTTTTAATGCCCCTCAGAAGAGACGAGGAGGTCAGAATGGTATAACAAGACTGTTTTAATGCCCCTCAGAAGAGACGTGGAGGTCAGAGTGGTATAACTAGAAAGTTTTAATGCCCTTGAGAAGAGACGTGGAGGTCAGAGTGGTATAACAACACGCTTTTAATGCCCCTCAGAAGAGATGTGGAGGTCAGAGTGGTATAAAAAGATGGTTTTAATGCCCCTCAGAAGAGAAGTGGAGGTCGCAGTAGCTTAACAAGGCGCTTTTAATGCCCCTCAGAAAAGACGTGGAGGTCAGAGTGATATAACAAGACGCTTTTAATGCCCCTCAGAAGAGACATGGAGGTAAGAGTGGTATAAGAAGATGCTTTTAATGCCCCTTACAAGAGACGTGGAGGTCAGGGTGGTATAACAAGACGCTTTTAATGCCCTTCAGAAGAGACGTGGAGGTCAGAGTGGTATAACAAGACGCTTTTAATGCCCTTCAGAAGAGACGTGGAGGACAGAGTGGTATAAAAAGATGCTTTTAATGCCCCTCAGAAGAGAAGTGGAGGTCGCAGCAGCTTAACAAGATGCTTTTAATGCCCCTCAGAAGAGGCGTGGAGGTCAGAGTGGTATAACAAGACGGTTTTAACGCCCCTCAGAAGAGACGTGGAGGTCAGAGTGGTATTACAAGACGGTTTTAATGCCCCTCAGAAGAGACGTGGAGGTCGCAGTAGCTTCACAAGACCCTTTTAATGCCCCTCAAAAGAGACGTGGAGGTCAGAGTGGTATATAAGATGCTTTTAATGCCCCTCGAAAGAAACGTGGAGGTCAAAGTGGTAGAACAAGACGCTTTTAATGCCCCTCAGAAGAGACGTGGAGGTCAGAGTGGTATAACAAGATACTTTTATTGCCGCTCAGAAGAGACGTGGAGGTCAGAGTGGTATAACAAGACGCTTTTAATGCCCCTCAGAAGAGACATGGAGGTCAGAGTTGTATAACAAGAAGCTTTTAATGCCCCTCAGAAGAGACATGGAGGTCGCAGTAGCTTAACAAGACGGTTTTAATGCCCCTCAGAAGAGACGTAGAGGTCAGAGTGGTATAACAAGATGCTTTTTTATGCCCCTCAGAAGAGACGTGGAGGTCAGAGTGGTATGTCAAGACGATTTTAATGCCCCTCAGAAGAGACGTGGAGGTCGCAGTATCTTAACAAGATGGTTTTAATGCCCCTCAGAAGAGACATGGAGGTCAGAGTTGTATAACAAGACGCTTTTAATACCCCTCAGAAGAGACATGGAGGTCGCAGTAGCTTAACAAGACGCTTTTAATGCCCCTCAGAAGAGACGTGGAGGTCAGAGTGGTATAACAAGATGCTTTTTTATGCCCCTTAGAAGAGACGTGGAGGTCAAAGTGGTATATCAAGGCGCTTTTAATGCCCCTCAGAAGAGACATGGAGGTCAGAGTGGTATAACAAGACTCTTTTAATGCCACTCAGAAGAGACTTGGAGGTCAGAGTGGCATAACAAGACGGTTTTAATGCCCCTCAGAAGAGACGTGGAGGTCGCAGTATCTTAACAAGACGGTTTTAATGCCCCTCAGAAGAGACATGGAGGTCAGAGTGGTATACCAAGACGGTTTTAATGCCCCTCAGAAGAGACGTGGAGGTCGCAGTAGCTTAACAAGACGCTTTTAATGCCCCTCAGAAGAGACGTGGAGGTCAGAGTGGTATAACAAGACGGTTTTAATGCCCCTCAGAAGAGACATGGAGGTCAGAGTGATATAACAAGATGGTTTTAATGCCCCTTACAAGAGACGTGGAGGTCAGAGTGGTATAACAAGACGC
Organism: Phyllobates terribilis; assembly: GCF_046119375.1. Lineage (NCBI taxonomy): Eukaryota > Metazoa > Chordata > Amphibia > Anura > Dendrobatidae > Phyllobates > Phyllobates terribilis. The sequence goes on along the minus strand of NW_027362770.1, from coordinate 40,607,431 downwards.
TTTTAATGACCCTCAGAAGAGACGTGGAGGTCAGAGTGGTATAACTAGATGGTTTTAATGCCCCTCAGAAGAGACGTGGAGGCCACAGTTGCTTAATAAGACGCTTTTAATGCCCCTAAGAAGAGACGTGGAGGTCAGAAAGGTATAACAAGACGGTTTTAATGCCGCTCAGAAGAGACGAGAAGGTCAGAATGGTATAACAAGACTGTTTTAATGCCCCTCAGAAGAGACGTGGAGGTCAGAGTGGTATAACTAGAAAGTTTTAATGCCCTTGAGAAGAGACGTGGAGGTCAGAGTGGTATAACAACAAGCTTTTAATGCCCCTCAGAAGAGACGTGGAGGTCAGAGTGGTATAAAAAGATGGTTTTAATGCCCCTCAGAAGAGAAGTGGAGGTCGCAGTAGCTTAACAAGGCGCTTTTAATGCCCCTCAGAAAAGACGTGGAGGTCAGAGTGGTATAACTAGATGATTTTAATGCCTGTCAGAAGATACGTGGAGGTCAGAGTGGTATAACAAGACGCTTTTAATGCCCCTTACAAGAGACGTGGAGGTCAGAGTGGTATAACAAGACGCTTTTAATGACCCTCAGAAGAGACGTGGAGGTCAGAGTGGTATAACTAGATGGTTTTAATGCCCCTCAGAAGAGACGTGGAGGTCGCAGTTGCTTAATAAGACGCTTTTAATGCCCCTAAGAAGAGACGTGGAGGTCAGAAAGGTATAACAAGACGGTTTTAATGCCCCTCAGAAGAGACGAGGAGGTCAGAATGGTATAACAAGACTGTTTTAATGCCCCTCAGAAGAGACGTGGAGGTCAGAGTGGTATAACTAGAAAGTTTTAATGCCCTTGAGAAGAGACGTGGAGGTCAGAGTGGTATAACAAAACGCTTTTAATGCCCCTCAGAAGAGATGTGGAGGTCAGAGTGGTATAAAAAGATGGTTTTAATGCCCCTCAGAAGAGAAGTGGAGGTCGCAGTAGCTTAACAAGGCGCTTTTAATGCCCCTCAGAAAAGACGTGGAGGTCAGAGTGATATAACAAGACGCTTTTAATGCCCCTCAGAAGAGACATGGAGGTAAGAGTGGTATAAGAAGATGCTTTTAATGCCCCTTACAAGAGACGTGGAGGTCAGGGTGGTATAACAAGACGCTTTTAATGCCCTTCAGAAGAGACGTGGAGGTCAGAGTGGTATAACAAGACGCTTTTAATGCCCTTCAGAAGAGACGTGGAGGACAGAGTGGTATAAAAAGATGCTTTTAATGCCCCTCAGAAGAGAAGTGGAGGTCGCAGCAGCTTAACAAGATGCTTTTAATGCCCCTCAGAAGAGGCGTGGAGGTCAGAGTGGTATAACAAGACGGTTTTAACGCCCCTCAGAAGAGACGTGGAGGTCAGAGTGGTATTACAAGACGGTTTTAATGCCCCTCAGAAGAGACGTGGAGGTCGCAGTAGCTTCACAAGACCCTTTTAATGCCCCTCAAAAGAGACGTGGAGGTCAGAGTGGTATATAAGATGCTTTTAATGCCCCTCGAAAGAAACGTGGAGGTCAAAGTGGTAGAACAAGACGCTTTTAATGCCCCTCAGAAGAGACGTGGAGGTCAGAGTGGTATAACAAGATACTTTTATTGCCGCTCAGAAGAGACGTGGAGGTCAGAGTGGTATAACAAGACGCTTTTAATGCCCCTCAGAAGAGACATGGAGGTCAGAGTTGTATAACAAGAAGCTTTTAATGCCCCTCAGAAGAGACATGGAGGTCGCAGTAGCTTAACAAGACGGTTTTAATGCCCCTCAGAAGAGACGTAGAGGTCAGAGTGGTATAACAAGATGCTTTTTTATGCCCCTCAGAAGAGACGTGGAGGTCAGAGTGGTATGTCAAGACGATTTTAATGCCCCTCAGAAGAGACGTGGAGGTCGCAGTATCTTAACAAGATGGTTTTAATGCCCCTCAGAAGAGACATGGAGGTCAGAGTTGTATAACAAGACGCTTTTAATACCCCTCAGAAGAGACATGGAGGTCGCAGTAGCTTAACAAGACGCTTTTAATGCCCCTCAGAAGAGACGTGGAGGTCAGAGTGGTATAACAAGATGCTTTTTTATGCCCCTTAGAAGAGACGTGGAGGTCAAAGTGGTATATCAAGGCGCTTTTAATGCCCCTCAGAAGAGACATGGAGGTCAGAGTGGTATAACAAGACTCTTTTAATGCCACTCAGAAGAGACTTGGAGGTCAGAGTGGCATAACAAGACGGTTTTAATGCCCCTCAGAAGAGACGTGGAGGTCGCAGTATCTTAACAAGACGGTTTTAATGCCCCTCAGAAGAGACATGGAGGTCAGAGTGGTATACCAAGACGGTTTTAATGCCCCTCAGAAGAGACGTGGAGGTCGCAGTAGCTTAACAAGACGCTTTTAATGCCCCTCAGAAGAGACGTGGAGGTCAGAGTGGTATAACAAGACGGTTTTAATGCCCCTCAGAAGAGACATGGAGGTCAGAGTGATATAACAAGATGGTTTTAATGCCTGTTACAAGAGACGTGGAGGTCAGAGTGGTATAACAAGACGCTTTTAATGACCCTCAGAAGAGACGTGGAGGTCAGAGTGGTATAACTAGATGGTTTTAATGCCCCTCAGAAGAGACGTGGAGGCCACAGTTGCTTAATAAGACGCTTTTAATGCCCCTAAGAAGAGACGTGGAGGTCAGAAAGGTATAACAAGACGGTTTTAATGCCGCTCAGAAGAGACGAGAAGGTCAGAATGGTATAACAAGACTGTTTTAATGCCCCTCAGAAGAGACGTGGAGGTCAGAGTGGTATAACTAGAAAGTTTTAATGCCCTTGAGAAGAGACGTGGAGGTCAGAGTGGTATAACAACAAGCTTTTAATGCCCCTCAGAAGAGACGTGGAGGTCAGAGTGGTATAAAAAGATGGTTTTAATGCCCCTCAGAAGAGAAGTGGAGGTCGCAGTAGCTTAACAAGGCGCTTTTAATGCCCCTCAGAAAAGACGTGGAGGTCAGAGTGGTATAACTAGATGATTTTAATGCCTGTCAGAAGATACGTGGAGGTCAGAGTGGTATAACAAGACGCTTTTAATGCCCCTTACAAGAGACGTGGAGGTCAGAGTGGTATAACAAGACGCTTTTAATGCCCCTCAGAAGAGACGTGGAGGTCAGAGTGGTATAACAAGACGGTTTTAATGCCCCTCAGAAGAGTCGTGTAGGTCGCAGTAGCTTAACAAGACGCTTTTAATGCCCCTCAGAAGAGACGTGGAGGTCAGAGTGGTATAAGAATACGCTTTTAATGCCCCTTACAAGAGACGTGAGGTCAGAGTGGTAGAACAAGACTCTTTTAATGCCCTTCAGAAGAGACGTGGAGGTCAGAGTGGTATAACAAGACGCTTTTAATGCCCCTCAGAAGAGACGTGGAGGTCAGAGTGGTATAACAAGACAGTTTTAATGCCCCTCAGAAGAGACATGGAGGTCAGAGTGATATAACAAGATGCTTTTAATGCCCCTTACAAGAGACGTGGAGGTCAGAGTGGTATAACAAGACGCTTTTAATGACCCTCAGAAGAGACGTGGAGGTCAGAGTGGTATAACTAGATGGTTTTAATGCCCCTCAGAAGAGACGTGGAGGCCACAGTTGCTTAATAAGACGCTTTTAATGCCCCTAAGAAGAGACGTGGAGGTCAGAAAGGTATAACAAGACGGTTTTAATGCCGCTCAGAAGAGAAGAGGAGGTCAGAATGGTATAACAAGACTGTTTTAATGCCCCTCAGAAGAGACGTGGAGGTCAGAGTGGTATAACTAGAAAGTTTTAATGCCCTTGAGAAGAGACGTGGAGGTCAGAGTGGTATAACAACAAGCTTTTAATGCCCCTCAGAAGAGACGTGGAGGTCAGAGTGGTATAAAAAGATGGTTTTAATGCCCCTCAGAAGAGAAGTGGAGGTCGCAGTAGCTTAACAAGGCGCTTTTAATGCCCCTCAGAAAAGACGTGGAGGTCAGAGTGATATAAGAAGATGCTTTTAATGCCCCTTACAAGAGACGTGGAGGTCAGAGTGGTATAACAAGACGCTTTTAATGCCCTTCAGAAGAGACGTGGAGGTCAGAGTGGTATAACAAGACGCTTTTAATGCCCTTCAGAAGAGACGTGGAGGACAGAGTGGTATAAAAAATGCTTTTAATGCCCCTCAGAAGAGAAGTGGAGGTCGCAGCAGCTTAGCAAGATGCTTTTAATGCCCCTCAGAAGAGGCGTGGAGGTCAGAGTGGTATAAAAAGACGGTTTTAATGCCCCTCAGAAGAGACGTGGAGGTCAGAGTGGTATTACAAGACGGATTTAATGCCCCTCAGAAGAGACGTGGAGGTCGCAGTAGCTTCACAAGACGCTTTTAATGCCCCTCAAAAGAGACGTGGAGGTCAGAGTGGTATATAAGATGCTTTTAATGCCCCTCGAAAGAAACGTGGAGGTCAAAGTGGTTTAACAAGACGCTTTTAATGCCCCTCAGAAGAGACGTGGAGGTCAGAGTTGTATAACAAGATACTTTTATTGCCGCTCAGAAGAGACGTGGAAGTCAGAGTGGTATAACAAGACGCTTTTAATGCCCCTCAGAAGAGACATGGAGGTCAGAGTTGTATAACAAGACGCTTTTAATGCCCCTCAGAAGAGACATTGAGGTCGCAGTAGCTTAACAAGACAGTTTTAATGCCCCTCAGAAGAGACGTAGAGGTCAGAGTGGTATAACAAGATGCTTTTTTATGCCCCTCAGAAGAGACGTGGAGTTCAGAGTGGTATATCAAGACGATTTTAATGCCCCTCAGAAGAGACGTGGAGGTCGCAGTATCTTAACAAGACGGTTTTAATGCCCCTCAGAAGAGACATGGAGGTCAGAGTTGTATAACAAGACGCTTTTAATACCCCTCAGAAGAGACATGGAGGTCGCAGTAGCTTAACAAGACGCTTTTAATGCCCCTCAGAAGAGACGTGGAGGTCAGAGGGCTATAACAAGATGCTTTTTTATGCCCCTTAGAAGAGACGTGGAGGTCAGAGTGGTATATCAAGACGCTTTTAATGCCCCTCAGAAGAGACATGGAGGTCAGAGTGGTATAACAAGACTCTTTTAATGCCAATCAGAAGAGACTTGGAGGTCAGAGTGGCATAACAAGACGGTTTTAATGCCCCTCAGAAGAGACGTGGAGGTCGTAGTATCTTAACAAGACGGTTTTAATGCCCCTCAGAAGAGACATGGAGGTCAGAGTGGTATAACAAGATGGTTTTAATGCCCCTCAGAAGAGACGTGGAGGTCGCAGTAGCTTAACAAGACGCTTTTAATGCCCCTCAGAAGAGACGTGGAGGTCAGAGTGGCATAACAAGAAGGTTTTAATGCACCTCAGAAGAGACGTGGAGGTCAGAGTGGTATAAAAAGACTGTTTTAATGCCCCTCAGAAGAGACGTTGAGGTCGCAGTAGCTTAACAAGACGCTTTTAATGCCCCTCAGAAGAGACGTGGTGGTCAGAGTGGTATAACAAGATGGTTTTAATGCCTGTCAGAAGATACGTGGAGGTCAGAGTGGTATAACAAGACGCTTTTAATGCCCCTCAGAAGAGACGTGGAGGTCAAAGTGGTATAACATGACGTTTTTAATGCACCTCAGAAGAGACGTGGAGGTCAGAGTGGTATAACAATACGGTTTTACTGCCCCTCAGAAGAGTCGTGGAGGTCGCAGTAGCTTAACAAGACGCTTTTAATGCCCCTCTGAAGAGACGTGGAGGTCAGAGTGGCATAACAAGACGCTTTTAATGCCCCTTACAAGAGACGTTTAGGTCAGAGTCGTATAACAAGACGATTTTAATGCCCCTTACAACAGACGTGGAGGTCAGAGTGGTATAACAAGATGCTTTTAATGACCCTCAGAAGAGACGTGGAGGTCAGAGTGGTATAACAAGACGGTTTTAATGCCCCTCAGAAGAGATGTGGAGGTCGCAGTAGCTTAACAAGACGCTTTTAATGCCCCTAAGAAGAGACGTGGAGGTCAGAGTGGTATAACAAGACGGATTTAATTCCTCTCAGAAGAGACGTATAGGTCAGAGTGGTATAACAAGACTGTTTTAATGCCCCTCAGAAGAGACGTGGAAGTCGCAGTTGCTTAACAAGACCCTTTTAATGACCCTCAGAAGAGACCTGGAGGTCAGAGTGGTATAACAAGACGGTTTTAATGCCCCTCAGAAGAGACGTGGAGGTCGCAGTAGTTAAACAAGACGCTTTTAATGCCCCTCAGAAGAGACGTGGAGGTCAGAGTGGTATAAAAAGACAGTTTTAATGCCCCTCAGAAGAGACGTGGAGGTCAGAGTGGTATATCAAGACTGCTTTAATGCCCCTCAGAAGAGATGTGGAGGTTGCAGTAGCTTAACAAGATGGTTTTAATACCCCTCAGAAGAGACGTGGAGGTCAGAGTGGTATAACAAGACGGTTTTAATGCCCCTCATAAGAGACGTGGAGGTTGCAGTAGCTTAACAAGAAACGTTTAATGCCCCTCAGAAGAGACATGGAGGTCAGAGTGGTATAACAAGACGGTTTTAATGCCCGTCAGAAGAGACGTGGAGGTCGCAGTAGCTTAACAAGACGCTTTTAATGCCCCACAGAAGAGACGTGGAGGTCAGAGTGGCATAACAAGACGGTTTTAATGCGCCTCAGAAGAGACGTGGAGGTCAGAATGGTATAACAAGACTGTTTTAATGCGCCTCAGAAGAGACGTGGAGGTCGCAGTAGCTTAACAAGACGCTTTTAATGCACCACAGAAGAGACGTGGAGGTCAGAGTGGTATAACAAGATGATTTTAATGCCTGTCAGAAGAGACGTGGAGGTCGCTGTAGCTTAACAAGACGCTTTTAATGCCCCACAGAATAGACGTGGAGGTCAGAGTGGTATAACAAGATGATTTTAATGCCTGTCAGAAGATAGGTGGAGGTCAGAGTGTTATAACAAGACGCTTTTAATGCCCCTTACAAGAGACGTGGAGGTCAGAGTGGTATAACAAGACGCTTTTAATGTCCCTCAGAAGAGACGTGGAGGTCAGAGTGGTATAACAAGACGCTTTTAATGCCCCTCAGAAGAGTCGTGTAGGTCGCAGTAGCTTAACAAGACGCTTTTAATGCCCCTCAGAAGAGACGTGGAGGTCAGAGTGGTATAACAAGATGGTTTTAATGCCCCTCAGAAGAGACATGGAGGTCAGAGTGGCATAACAAGACACTTTTAATGCACCTTACAAGAGACGTGGAGGTCAGAGTGGTATAACAAGATGATTTTAATGCCCCTCGGAAGAGACATGGAGGTCAGAGTGATATAGCAAGACACTTTTAATGCCCCTTACAAGAGACGTGGAGGTCAGAGTGGTATAACAAGATGCTTTTAATGACCCTCAGAAGAGACGTGGAGGTCAGAGTGGTATAACAAGACGGTTTTAATGCCCCTCAGAAGAGAGGTGGAGGTCGCAGTAGCTTAACAAGACGCTTTTAATGCCCCTAAGAAGAGAAGTGGAGGTCAGAGTGGTATAACAAGACGGTTTTCATGCCCCTCAGAAGAGACGTGGAAGTCGCAATAGCTTAACAAGACGCTTTTAATGCCTCTCAGAAGAGACGTGGAGGTCGGAGTGGTATAACAAGACGGTTTTAATGCCCCTCAGAAGAGGCGTGGAGGTCAGAGTGGTATAACAAGATGCTTTTAATGCCCGTCAGAAGAGACGTGGAGGTCAGAGTGGTATAACAATACGCTTTTAATGCCCCTTACAAGAGACCTGGAGGTAAGAGTGGTATAACAAGACGCTTTTAATGCCCCTCAGAAGAGACGTGGAGGTCGCAGTAGCTTAACAAGACGCTTTTAATGCCCCTCAGAAGAGACGTGGAGGTCAGAGTGGTAAAACAAGATGGTTTTAATGCCCGTCAGAAGAGACGTGGAGGTCAGAGTGGTATAACAAGACGCTTTTAATGCCCCTAACAAGAGACCTGGAGGTCAGAGTGGTATAACAAGACGCTTTTAATGCCCCTCAGAAGAGACGTGGAGGTCAGAGTGGTATAACAAGACGGTTTTAATGCCCCTCAGAAGAGTCGTGGAGGTCGCAGAAGCTCAACAAGATGCTTTTAATGCCCCTCAGAAGAGACGTGGAGTTCAGAGTGGTATAACAAGACGCTTTTAATGCCCCTCAGAAGAGACGTGGAGGTCAAAGTGGTATAACAAGATGTTTTTAATGCCCCTCAGAAGAGATGTGGAGGTCAGAGTGGTATAATAAGACGCTTTTAATGTCCCTCAGAAGAGACGTGGAGGTCAGAGTGGTATAACAAGACGCTTTTAATGCCCCTCAGAAGAGACAAGGAGGTCAGAGTGGCATAACAAGATGCTTTTAATGCCCTTTACAAGAGACGTGGAGGTCAGAGTGGTATAACTAGACAGTTTTAATGCCCCTCAGAAGAGACGTGGAGGTCAGAGTGGTATAACAAGATGGATTTAATGCCCCTCAGAAGAGACGTGGAGGTCGCAGTAGCTTAACAAGACGCTTTTAATGCCCGTCAGAAGAGACGTGGAGGTCAGAGTGGTATAACAAGACTGTTTTAAAGCCCTTCAGAAGAGACGGGGAGGTCGCAGTTGCTTAAAAGGATGCTTTTAATGCCCCTCAGAAGAGACGTGGAGGTCAGAGAGGCATAACAGGATGCTTTTAATGCACGTCAGAAGAGACGTGGAGGTCAGAGTGGTATAACAATACGCTTTTAATGCCCCACAGAAGAGACTTGGAGGTCAGAGTGATATTACAAGACGGATTTAATGCCACTTTATAAGAGACGTGGAGGTCAGAGTGGTATAACAAGACGGTTTTAATGCCCCTCAGAAGAGACGTGGAGGTCGCAGTAGCTTAACAAGATGCTTTTAATGCCCCTCAAAAGAGACGTGGAGTTCAGAGTGATATAACAAGACGCTTTTAATGCCCCTCAAAAGAGACGTGGAGGTCAGAGTGGTATAACAAGACGCTTTTAATGCCCCTCAGAAGAGACGTGAGGGTCGCAGTAGCTTAACAAGACACTTTTAATGACCCTCAGAAGAGACGTGGAGGTCAGAGTTGTATAACAAGATGGGTTTAATGCCCCTCAGAATAGACGTGGAGTTCGCAGTAGCTTAACAAGACGCTTTTAATGCCCGTCAGAAGAGACGTGGAGGTCAAAGTCGTATAACAAGACTGTATTAAGGCCCCACAAAAGAGACGTGGAGGTCGCTGTAGCTTAACAAGATGCTTTTAATGCCCCTCAGAAGAGACGTGGAAGTCAGAGTGTTATAACTATATGCTTTTAATGCCCGTCAGAAGAGACGTGGAGGTCAAAGTGGTATAACAAGATGTTTTTAATGCCCCTCAGAAGAGATGTGGAGGTCAGAGTGGTATAACAAGACGCTTTTCCTGCCCCTTACAAGGGACGTGGAGGTCAGACTGGTATAACAAGTTGCTTTTAATGCCCCTCAGAAGAGACGTTGAAGTCAGAGTGGTATAACAAGACAGTTTTAATGCCCCTCAGAAGAGTCGTGGAGGTCGCAGTAGCTTAACAAGACGCTTTTAATGCCCCTCAAAAGAGACGTGAAGGTGAGAGTGGTATAACAAGACGGTTTTAATGCCCCTCAGCAGAGACATGGAGGTCAGAGTGGCATAACAAGACGCTTTTAATGCCCCTCAGAAGAGACATGGAGGTCAGAGTGATATAACAAGATGCTTTTAATGCACCTTACAAGAGAAGTGGAGGTCAGAGTGGTATAACAAGACGCTTTTAATGACCCTCAGAAGAGACGTGGAGGTCAGAGTCGTATAACAAGACGGTTTTAATGCCCCTCAGAAGAGACGTGGAGGTCACAGTAGCTTAACAAGACGCTTTTAATGCCCCTCAGAAGAGACGTGGAGGTCAGAGTCGTATAACAAGACGGTTTTAATGCCCCTCAGAAGAGACGTGGAGGTCGCTGTAGCTTAACAAGACGCTTTTAATGCCCCACAGAATAGACGTGGAGGTCAGAGTGGTATAACAAGATGATTTTAATGCCTGTCAGAAGATAGGTGGAGGTCAGAGTGTTATAACAAGACGCTTTTAATGCCCCTTACAAGAGACGTGTAGGTCAGAGTGGTATAACAAGACGCTTTTAATGTCCCTCAGAAGAGACGTGGAGGTCAGAGTGGTATAACAAGACGGTTTTAATGCCCCTCAGAAGAGTCGTGTAGGTCGCAGTAGCTTAACAAGACGCTTTTAATGCCCCTCAGAAGAGACGTGGAGGTTAGAGTGGTATAACAAGATGGTTTTAATGCCCCTCAGAAGAGACATGGAGGTCAGAGTGGCATAACAAGACACTTTTAATGCACCTTACAAGAGACGTGGAGGTCAGAGTGGTATAACAAGATGCTTTTAATGACCCTCAGAAGAGACGTGGAGGTCAGAGTGGTATAACAAGACGCTTTTAATGCCCCTCAGAAGAGACGTGGAGGTCAGAGTGGTATAACAAGACGGTTTTAATGCCCCTCAGAAGAGACTTGGAGGTCAGAGTGATATAACAAGACGCTTTTAATGCCCCTCAGAAGAGACGTGGAGATCAGAGTGGTATAACAAGACGGTTTTAATGACCCTCAGAAGAGTCGTGGAGGTCGCAGTAGCTTAACAAGACGCTTTTAATGCCCCTCAGAAGAGACATGGAGGTCAGAGTGGTATAACAAGGCGGTTTTAATGCCCCTCAGAAGAGACGTGGAGGTCGCAGTAGCTTAACAAGATGCTTTTAATGCCCCTCAGAAGAGACGTGGAGGTAAGAATGGTATAACAAGACTGTTTTAATGCGCCTCAGAAGAGACGTGGAGGTTGCAGTAGCTTAACAAGACGCTTTTAATGCCCCACAGAATAGACGTGGAGGTCAGAGTGGTATAACAAGATGATTTTAATGCCTGTCAGAAGATACGTGGAGGTCAGAGTGGTATAAGAAGACGCTTTTAATGCCCCTTACAAGAAACGTGGAGGTCAGAGTGGTATAACAAGACGCTTTTAATGCCCCGAAGAAGAGACGTGGAGGTCAGAGTGGTATAACAAGACGGTTTCAATGACCCTCAGAAGAGTCGTGGAGGTCGCAGTAGCTTAACAAGACGCTTTTAATGCCCCTCAGAAGAGACATGGAGGTCAGAGTGGTATAACAAGGCAGTTTTAATGCCCCTCAGAAGAGACGTGGAGGTCGCAGTAGCTTAACAAGATGCTTTTAATGCCCCTCAGAAGAGACGTGGAGGTAAGAATGGTATAACAAGACTGTTTTAATGCGCCTCAGAAGAGACGTGGAGGTCGCAGTAGCTTAACAAGACGCTTTTAATGCCCCACAGAATAGACGTGGAGGTCAGAGTGGTATAACAAGATGATTTTAATGCCTGTCAGAAGATACGTGGAGGTCAGACTGGTATAAGAAGACACTTTTAATGCCCCTTACAAGAAACGTGGAGGTCAGAGTGGTATAACAAGACGCTTTTAATGCCCCGAAGAAGAGACGTGGAGGTCAGTGTGGTATAACAAGACGGTTTTAATGCCCCTCAGAAGAGTCGTGTAGGTCGCAGTAGCTTAACAAGACGCTTTTAATGCCCCTCAGAAGAGACGTGGAGGTCAGAGTGATATAACAAGACGCTTTTAATGCCCCTCAGAAGAGACATGGAGGTAAGAGTGGTATAAGAATACGCTTTTAATGCCCCTTACAAGAGACGTGAGGTCAGAGTGGTAGAACAAGACGCTTTTAATGCCCTTCAGAAGAGACGTGGAGGTCAGAGTGGTATAACAAGACGCTTTTAATGCCCCTCAGAAGAGACGTGGAGGTTAGAGTGGTATAACAAGACGGTTTTAATGCCCCTCAGAAGAGACATGGAGGTCAGAGTGATATAACAAGTCGCTTTTAATGCCCCTCAGAAGAGACGTGGAGATCAGAGTGGTATAACAAGACGGTTTTAATGACCCTCAGAAGAGTCGTGGAGGTCGCAGTAGCTTAACAAGACGCTTTTAATGCCCCTCAGAAGAGACATGGAGGTCAGAGTGGTATAACAAGGCGGTTTTAATGCCCCTCAGAAGAGACGTGGAGGTCGCAGTAGCTTAACAAGATGCTTTTAATTCCCCTCAGAAGAGACGTGGAGGTAAGAATGGTATAACAAGACTGTTTTAATGCGCCTCAGAAGAGACTTGGAGGTCGCAGTAGCTTAACAAGACGCTTTTAATGCCCCACAGAATAGACGTGGAGGTCAGAGTGGTATAACAAGATGATTTTAATGCCTGTCAGAAGATACGTGGAGGTCAGAGTGGTATAAGAAGACGCTTTTAATGCCCCTTACAAGAAACGTGGAGGTCAGAGTGGTATAACAAGACGCTTTTAATGCCCCTCAGAAGAGACGTGGAGGTCAGTGTGGTATAACAAGACGGTTTTAATGCCCCTCAGAAGAGTCGTGTAGGTCGCAGTAGCTTAACAAGACGCTTTTAATGCCCCTCAGAAGAGACGTGGAGGTCAGAGTGGTATAACAAGACGCTTTTAATGCCCCTTACAAGAGACGTGAGGTCAGAGTGGTAGAAGAAGACGCTTTTAATGCCCTTCAGTAGAGACGTGGAGGTCAGAGTGGTATAACAAGACGCTTTTAATGCCCCTCAGAAGAGACGTGGAGGTCAGAGTGGTATAACAAGATGGTTTTAATGCCCCTCAGAAGAGACATAGAGGTCAGAGTGATATAACATGTTGCTTTTAATGCCCCTTACAAGAGACGTGGAGGTCAGAGTGGTATAACAAGACGCTTTTAATGACCCTCAGAAGAGACGTGGAGGTCAGAGTGGTATAACTAGATGGTTTTAATGCCCCTCAGAAGAGACGTGGAGGTCGCAGTTGCTTAATAAGACGCTTTTAATGCCCCTAAGAAGAGACGTGGAGGTCAGAAAGGTATAACAAGATGGTTTTAATGCCCCTCAGAAGAGACGAGGAGGTCAGAATGGTATAACAAGACGGTTTTAATGCCCCTCAGAAGAGTCGTGGCGGTCGCAGTAGCTTAACAAGACGCTTTTAATGCCCCTCAGAAGAGACATGGAGGTCAGAGTGGTATAACAAGACGGTTTTAATGCCCCTCAGAAGAGTCGAGGAGGTCGCAGTAGCTTAAAAAGACGCTTTTAATGCCCCTCAGAAGAGACGTGGAGGTCAGAGTGGCATAACAAGACGGTTTTAATGCGCCTCAGATGAGACGTGGAGGTAACAATGGTATAACAAGACAGTTTTAATGCGCCGCACAAGAGACGTGGAGGTCGCAGTAGCTTAACAAGACGCTTTTAATGCCCCACAGAATAGACGTGGAGGTCAGAGTGGTATAACAAGATGATTTTAATGCCTGTCAGAAGATACGTGGAGGTCAGAGTGGTATAACAAGACGCTTTTAATGCCCCTTACAAGAGACGTGGAGGTCAGAGTGGTATAACATGACGCTTTTAATGCTCCTCAGAAGAGACGTGGATGTCAGAGTGGTATAACAAGACGGTTTTAATGCCCCTCAGAAGAGTCGTGTAGGTCGCAGTAGCTTAACAAGATGCTTTTAATGCCCCTCAGAAGAGACGTGGAGGTCAGAGTGGTATAACAAGTTGGTTTTAATGCCCCTCAGAAGAGACATGGAGGTCAGAGTGGCATAACAAGACACTTTTAATGCACCTTACAAGAGACGTGGAGGTAAGAGTGGTATAACAAGACGATTTTAATGCCCCTCGGAAGAGACATGGAGGTCAGAGTGATATAGCAAGACACTTTTAATGCCCCTTACAAGAGACGTGGAGGTCAGAGTGGTATAACAAGACGGTTTTAATGCCCCTCAGAAGAGTCGAGGAGGTCGCAGTAGCTTAACAAGACGCTTTTAATGCCCCTCAGAAGAGACGTGGAGGTCAGAGTGGCATAACAAGACGGTTTTAATGCGCCTCAGATGAGACGTGGAGGTAACAATGGTATAACAAGACAGTTTTAATGTGCCTCACAAGAGACGTGGAGGTCGCAGTAGCTTAACAAGACGCTTTTAATGCCCCACAGAATAGACGTGGAGGTCAGAGTGGTATAACAAGATGATTTTAATGCCTGTCAGAAGATACGTGGAGGTCAGAGTGGTATAACAAGACGCTTTTAATGCCCCTTACAAGAGACGTGGAGGTCAGAGTGGTATAACAAGACGCTTTTAATGCCCCTCAGAAGAGACGTGGAGGTCAGAGTGGTATAACAAGAGGTTTTAATGCCCCTCAGAAGAGTCGTGTAGGTCGCAGTAGCTTAACAAGACGCTTTTAATGCCCCTCAGAAGAGACGTGGAGGTCAGAGTGGTATAACAAGATGGTTTTAATGCCCCTCAGAAGAGACATGGAGGTCAGAGTGGCATAACAAGACACTTTTAATGCACCTTACAAGAGACGTGGAGGTCAGAGTGGTATAACAAGACGATTTTAATGCCCCTCGGAAGAGACATGGAGGTCAGAGTGATATAACAAGATACTTTTAATGCCCCTTACAAGAGACGTGGAGGTCAGAGTGGTATAACAAGACGCTTTTAATGACCCTCAGAAGAGACGTGGAGGTCAGAGTGGTATAACAAGACGCTTTTAATGCCCCTCAGAAGAGAGGTGGAGGTCGCAGTAGCTTAACAAGACGCTTTTAATGCCCCTAAGAAGAGACGTGGAGGTCAGAGTGGTATAACAAGACGGTTTTAATGCTCCTCAGAAGAGACGTGGAGGTCAGAATGGTATAAAAAGACTGTTTTAATGCCCGTCAGAAGAGACGTGGAGGTCGCAGTAGCTTAACAAGACGCTTTTAATGCCCCTCAGAAGAGACGTGGAGGTCAGAGTGGTATAACAAGACGGTTTTCATGCCCCTCAGAAGAGACGTGGAAGTCGCAATAGCTTAACAAGACGCTTTTAATGCCTCTCAGATGAGACGTGGAGGTCAGAGTGGTATAACAAGACGGTTTTAATGCCCCTCAGAAGAGACGTGGAGGTCAGAGTGGTATAACAAGACGCTTTTAATGCCCGTCAGAAGAGACGTGAAGGTCAGAGTTGTATAACAAGACGCTTTTAATGCCCCTTACAAGAGACCTGGAGGTCAGAGTGGTATAACAAGACGCTTTTAATGCCCCTCAGAAGAGACGTGGAGGTCGCAGTAGCTTAACAAGATGCTTTTAATGCCCCTCAGAAGAGACGTGGAGGTCAGAGTGGTAAAACAAGATGCTTTTAATGCCCGTCAGAAGAGACGTGGAGGTCAGAGTGGTATAACAAGACGCTTTTAATGCCCCTTACAAGAGACCTGGAGGTCAGAGTGGTATAACAAGACGCTTTTAATGCCCCTCAGAAGAGACGTGGAGGTCAGAGTGGTATAACAAGACGGTTTTAATGCCCCTCAGAAGAGTCGTGGAGGTCGCAGAAGCTCAACAAGATGCTTTTAATGCCCCTCAGAAGAGACGTGGAGGTGAGAGTGGTATAACAAGACGGTTTTAATGCCCCTCAGAAGAGACGTGGAAGTCAGAGTGGTATAACAAGACGGCTTTAATGCCCCTCAGAAAAGACGTGGAGGTCGCAGTAGCTTAACAAGACTCTTATAATACCCCTCAGAAGAGACGTGGAGGTCAGAGTGGTATAACAAGACGGTTTTAATGCCCCTCAGAAGAGACGTGGAGGTCAGAGTGGTATAACAATACGCTTTTAATGCCCCTCAGAAGAGAGGTGGAGGTCAGAGTGATATAACAAGACGGTTTTAATGCCCATTTAGAAGAGACGTGGAGGTCAGAGTGGTATAACAAGACGGTTTTAATGCCCCTCAGAAGAGACGTGGAGGTCGCAGTAGCTTAACAAGATGCTTTTAATGCCCCTCAAAAGAAACGTGGAGTTCAGAGTGGTATAACAAGATGTTTTTAATGCCCCTCAGAAGAGACGTGGAGGTCAGAGTGGTATAATAAGACGCTTTTAATGTCCCTCAGAAGAGACGTGGAGGTCAGAGTGGTATAACAAGACGCTTTTAATGCCCCTTAGAAGAGACAAGGAGGTCAGAGTGGCATAACAAGATGCTTTTAATGCCCCTTACAAGAGACGTGGAGGTCAGAGTGGTATAACTAGACAGTTTTAATGCCCCTCAGAAGAGATGTGGAGGTCAGAGTGGTATAATAAGATGGATTTAATGCCCCTCAGAAGAGACGTGGAGGTCGCAGTAGCTTAACAAGACGCTTTTAATGCCCGTCAGAAGAGACGTGGAGGTCAGAGTGGTATAACAAGACGGTTTTAATGTCCCTCAGAAGAGACATGGAGGTCAGAGTGGTATAACAAGACTGTTTTAAAGCCCCTCAGAAGAGACGGGGAGGTCGCAGTTGCTTAAAAGGACGCTTTTAATGCCCCTCAGAAGAGACGTGGAGGTCAGAGAGGCATAACAGGATGCTTTTAATGCCCGTCAGAAGAGACGTGGAGGTCAGAGTGGTATAACAATACGCTTTTAATGCCCCACAGAAGAGACGTGGAGGTCAGAGTGATATTACAAGATGGTTTTAATGCCCCTTTATAAGAGACGTGGAGGTCAGAGTGGTATAACAAGACGGTTTTAATGCCCCTCAGAAGAGACGTGGAGGTCGCAGTAGCTTAACAAGATGCTTTTAATGCCCCTCAAAAGACACGTGGAGTTCAGAGTGATATAACAAGACGCTTTTAATGCCCCTCAGAAGAGACGTGGAGGTCAGAGTGGTATAACAAGACGCTTTTAATGCCCCTCAGAAGAGACGTGAGGGTCGCAGTAGCTTAACAAGACACTTTTAATGACCCTCAGAAGAGACGTGGAGGTCAGAGTTGTATAACAAGATAGGTTTAATGCCCCTCAGAATAGACGTGGAGTTCGCAGTAGCTTAACAAGACGCTTTTAATGCCCGTCAGAAGAGACGTGGAGGTCAAAGTGGTATAACAAGACTGTATTAAGGCCCCACAAAAGAGACGTGGAGGTCGCTGTAGCTTAACAAGATGCTTTTAATGCCCCTCAGAAGAGACGTGGAGGTCAGAGTGGTATAACAAGACGCTTTTCCTGCCCCTTACAAGGGACGTGGAGGTCAGAGTGGTATAACAAGTTGCTTTTAATGCCCCTCAGAAGAGACGTTGAAGTCAGAGTGGTATAACAAGACAGTTTTAATGCCCCTCAGAAGAGTCGTGGAGGTCGCAGTAGCTTAACAAGACGCTTTTAATGCCCCTCAAAAGAGACGTGGAGGTGAGAGTGGTATAACAAGACGGTTTTAATGCCCCTCAGCAGAGACATGGAGGTCAGAGTGGCATAATAAGACGCTTTTAATGCCCCTTACAAGAGACGTGGAGGTCAGAGTGTTATATCAAGACGATTTTAATGCCCCTCAGAAGAGACATGGAGGTCAGAGTGATATAACAAGATGCTTTTAATGCCCCTTACAAGAGACGTGGAGGTCAGAGTGGTATAACAAGACGCTTTTAATTACCCTCAGAAGAGACCTGGAGGTCAGAGTCGTATAACAAGACGGTTTTAATGCCCCTCAGAAGAGACGTGGAGGTCAGAGTGGTATACCAAGACGGTTTTAATGCCCCTCAGAAGAGACGTAGAGGACAGAGTGGTATAACAAGACTGTTTTAATGCCCCTCAGAAGAGACGTGGTGGTTGCAGTAGTTTAACAAGACGCTTTTAATGCCCCTCATAAGAGACCTGGAGGTCAGAGTGGTATAACAAGAGTGGTTTAATGCCCCTCAGAAGAGACGTGGAGGTCGCAGTAGCTTAACAAGACGCTTTTAATGCCCCTCAGAAGAGACGTGGAGGTTAGATTGGTATAACAAGATGCTTTTAATGCCCGTCAGAAGAGACGTGGAGGTCAGAGTGGTATAACAAGACGATTTTACTGCCTCTTACAAGAGACGTGGAGGTCAGAGTGGTATAACAAGATGCTTTTAATGCCCTTCAGAAGAGACGTGGAGGTCAGAGTGGTATAACAAGACAGTTTTAATGCCCCTCAGAAGAGTCGTGGAGGTCGCAGTAGCTTAACAAGACGCTTTTAATGCCCCTCAGAAGAGACGTGGAGGTCAGAGTGGTATAACAAGACGGTTTTAATGCCCCTCAGAAGAGACATGGAGGTCATAGTGGCATAACAAGACGCTTTTAATGCCCCTTACAAGAGACGTGGAGGTCAGAGTGGTATAACAAGACGATTTTAATGCCCCTCAGAAGAGACATGGAGGTCATTGTGATATAACAAGACGCTTTTAATGCCCCTTACAAGAGACATGGAGGTCAGAGTGGTATAACAAGACGCTTTTAATGACCCTCAGAAGAGACGTGGAGGTCAGAGTGGTATAACAAGACGGTTTTAATGCCCCTCAGAAGAGACGTGGCGATCGCAGTAGCTTAACAAGATGCTTTTAATGCCTCTCAGAAGAGAAGTGGAGGTCAGAGTGGTATAAAAAGACGGTTTTAATGCCCCTCAGAAGAGATGTGGAGGTCAGAGTGGTATAACAAGACTGTTTCAATGACCCTCAGAAGAGACGTGGAGGTCGCAGTAGCATAACAAGACGCTTTTAATGCCCCTCAGAAGAGACGTGGAGGTCAGAGTGGTATAACAAGACGGTTTTAATGCCCCTCAGAAGAGACGTGGAGGTCGCAGTAGCTTAACAAGACGCTTTTAATGCCCCTCAGAAGAGACGTGGAGGTCAGTGTGGTATAACAAGACTGTTTTAATGCCCCTCAGAAGAGACGTGGAGGTCGCAGTACCTTAACAAGACACTTTTAATGCCCCTCAGAAGAGACATGGAGGTCAGAGTCGTATAACAAGATCCTTTTAATGCCCATCAGAAGAGACGTGGAGGTCAGAGTGGTATAACAAGACGCTTTTAATGCCCCTTACAAGAGACGTGGAGGTCCGAATGGTATAACAAGATGCTTTTAATGCCCCTCAGAAGAGACTTGGAGGTCAGAGTGGTATAACAAGATGATTTTAATGCCCCTCAGAAGAGTCGTGGAGGTTGCAGTAGCTTAACAAGACGCTTTTAATGCCCCTCAGAAGAGACATGGAGGTCATAGTGGTATAAAAAGACGGTTTTAATGCCCCTCAGAAGAGACGTGGAGGTCAGAGTGGTATAACAAGACACTTTTAATGCCCCTCAGAAGAGACGTGGAGGTCAGAGTGGTATAACAAGATGCTTTCAATGCCCCTCAGAAGAGACGTGGAGGTCAGAGTGATATAAGAAGACGGTTTTAATGCCCCTCAGAAGAGACATGGAGGTCGCAGTATCTTAACAAGACGCTTTTAATGCCCTTGAGAAGAGACATGGAGGTCATTGTGATATAACAAGACGCTTTTAATGCCCCTTACAAGAGACGTGGAGGTCAGAGTGGTATAACAAGACGCTTTTAATGACCCTCAGAAGAGACGTGGAGGTCAGAGTGGTATAACAAGACGGTTTTAATGTCCCTCAGAAGAGACGTGGCGATCGCAGTAGCTTAACAAGATGCTTTTAATGCCTCTCAGAAGAGACGTGGAGGTCAGAGTGGTATAAAAAGACGGTTTTAATGCCCCTCAGAAGAGACGTGGAGGTCAGAGTGGTATAACAAGACTGTTTCAATGCCCCTCAGAAGAGACGTGGAGGTCGCAGTAGCTTAACAAGACGCTTTTAATGCCCCTCAGAAGAGACGTGGAGGTCAGAGTCGTATAACAAGACGGTTTTAATGCCCCTCAGAAGAGACGTGGAGGTCGCAGTAGCTTAACAAGACGCTTTTAATGCCCCTCAGAAGAGACGTGGAGGTCAGTGTGGTATAACAACACTGTTTTAATGCCCCTCAGAAGAGACATGGATTTCGCAGTAGCTTAACAAGACACTTTTAATGCCCCTCAGAAGAGACATGGAGGTCAGAGTGGTATAACAAGATGCTTTTAATGCCCATCAGAAGAGACGTGGAGGTCAGAGTGGTATAACAAGACGCTTTTAATGCCCCTTACAAGAGACGTGGAGGTCCGAATGGTATAACAAGATGCTTTTAATGCCCCTCAGAAGAGACGTGGAGGTCAAAGTGGTATAACAAGATGATATTAATGCCCCTCAGAAGAGTCGTGGAGGTTGCAGTAGCTTAACAAGACACTTTTAATGCCCCTCAGAAGAGACGTGGAGGTCAGAGTGGTATAACAAGACGCTTTTAATGCCCATCAGAAGAGACGTGGAGGTCAGAGTGGTATAACAAGACGCTTTTAATGCCCCTCAGAAGAGACATGGAGGTCAGAGTGGCATAACAAGACGCTTTTAATGCCCCTTACAAGAGACGTGGAGGTCAGAGTGGTATAACAAGACGTCAGTCTGGTACTCTTCTTCCACTTCCTATTCCTAGTAGGCCATGTACACACTTGTCCATGGATTTTATTACTGACCTACCGGTTTCTGAAGGCAAAATGGTGGTTTTGGTGGTAGCTGATAGGTTTAGTAAAATGGTTAATTTCGTCGCACTTCCAAATGCCAAGACACTTGCCCAGGTGTTTATAAATGAGATTGTGGAGCTTCACGGGGTTCCCTCCGATGTGGTGTCAGATCAGGGGACCCAGTTTGTTTCCAAGTTCTGGAAGGCATTTTGTTCTCAACTGGGGGTGCAGAAGTACTTTTCCTCTGCCTTCCACGCTCAGTCGAATGGTCAGACTGAGCGTGTCAATCAGAACTTGGAGACCTACCTCAGGCGTTTCGTCTCAGAAAATCAGGAGGATTAGGCATTCTACTTACCGCTGGCAGAATTTGCCATTAATAATCATTGGCAAGAATCCACTGGTAGGTCACCGTTCTTTGGTACATACGGTTATCAGCCGCAGTTTGCTACCTTTCCTGGGGTAGGAGCTTCGGGAGTTCCCGAGGAGGAACGGTTTGCCTCATCACTCTTCTCAGTATGGCAGGACATTCTGAGTTATCTAAAGATCATGGGAGACAGGTATAAACGTATGGCTGACAGAAAGCGCTTGCCAGGTCCAGAGCTGAATGTGAATGACTTTGTGTGGTTGTCTACCAGGAATATAAGACTGAAAGTTCCCTCTTGGAAGCTGGGGCCTAGGTTTATTGGTCCTTATAAAATAACCGCCATCATTATTCCAGCAGCTTTTTGTCTTGAACTTCCTCAGACCCTTAAGGTCCACAATGTGTTCCACAGGTACTTACTCAAAAAGTATGTGGAACCTCTTGAGCCCTCTCCTCTACTGCCACCCCCAGTAATGGTTGGAGTTCCAGATTTCGAGGATTGTAGGTAGAGATGAGCGTTGTTCTACTCGAACTGTTCGCCAATCTCAAATTCGAGCTGTTTTGGGCGGTGTTCGAGCCGGTCGGCGAACACGAACAATTTGAGAAAAATTCGGCTGTTCGAGGTTATGTTCGATAACTGTTCGTGCACCAAAATCATAACTGGATTTTTTCTCAGTAATGATGAAAATTAATGTTAATACGCAGTTTGAGTGTACAGCGGGGCGGGGGGAGGGGCAGGGGATGGATCTCTGCAGGAACAATGAAGATCTCCATTTTTTTTTCTCTTTCCCGCATTTGCAGTGGGGAGGTGCAATCTGTCAGCCTATCAGCAGCGCACACACGGAGCGAAGTGCTTTTTTTCACACAAGCAAGGGCATGTGTGATTGGCAGTGTATGTCACATGTCCTTGCCCTATAAGACCAAGCCATTTTCCCCGTCGCCACCATTTTCTCACTGCTGCAGCTGCGTGTTAGACGGCACCGCTGTTGCTGTGTGCGCTATACCTTGTTAATTTCAAGACAATTTTCGCACAAATATACAGATAGCTTGGGAGTAGGGAATAGTTGTGATTGCAGTCCTTTTAAGGACTAGGTTACAGCATTTCCTACGACTTTTATCAGGCAGGTCTGTGCTCTTAAATAGATAGATTGTGGGAGTAAAGACTAATTGTAATTGGAGTCCTTTTCAGGACTAGGTTACATCAGTTCCTATCAGTTTTTGCCAGGCAGGTCTGTGCCAGTGCTGTGCAAGTTTTTTTCACAGCATTTGGCTGAATCTAGCAAAGCTAATCCTTTTTGGCCTATTGCAGAGTGTGTTAGTCAGTGGAGTAGCCTATCTGTGTTGCAAGATATACCACCTGTGTATAGAATACCAATTTTTTTACTGCACCTAGTGAAGTAAAATCTTTTGGGCATAGCATCATTCTATTAGTCCATCTATACTGACCTCCATCAGGTTGCAAACTGAATATAATTTTTTTCTGCATCTAGCTCTGAAAAAATATTTGGGCTTCTAGCGGTGTGTGGGACTTGGTCTATTAGTCCATCTATACTGACCTCCATCAGGTTGCAAATTAAAAATAATTTTTTTCTGCATCTAGCTCTGAAAAAATATTTGGGCTTCTAGCAGTGTGTGGGACTTGGTCTATTAGTCCATCTATACTGACCTCCATCAGGTTGCAAATTAAAAATAATTTTTTTCTGCATCTAGCTCTGAAAAAATATTTGGGCTTCTAGCAGTGTGTGGGACTTGGTCTATTAGTCCATCTATACTGACCTCCATCAGGTTGCAAATTAAAAATAATTTTTTTCTTCATTTATCTCTGAAAAAATATTTGGGCTTCTAGCAGCGTGTGGGACTTGTTCTATTAGTCCATCTATACTGACCTCCATCAGGTTGCAAATTAAAAATAATTTTTTTCTGCATCTAGCTCTGAAAAAATATTTGGGCTTCTAGCAGTGTGTGGGACTTGGTCTATTAGTCCATCTATACTGACCTCCATCAGGTTGCAAATTAAAAATAATTTTTTTCTTCATTTATCTCTGAAAAAATATTTGGGCTTCTAGCAGCGTGTGGGACTTGTTCTATTAGTCCATCTATACTGACCTCCATCAGGTTGCAAATTAAAAATAATTTTTTTCTGCATCTAGCTCTGAAAAAATATTTGGGCTTCTAGCAGTGTGTGGGACTTGGTCTATTAGTCCATCTATACTGACCTCCATCAGGTTGCAAATTAAAAATAATTTTTTTCTGCATCTAGCTCTGAAAAAATATTTGGGCTTCTAGCAGTGTGTGGGACTTGGTCTATTAGTCCATCTATACTGACCTCCATCAGGTTGCAAATTAAAAATAATTTTTTTCTGCATCTAGCTCTGAAAAAATAATTGGGCTTCTAGCAGTGTGTGGGACTTGGTCTATTAGTCCATCTATACTGACCTCCATCAGGTTGCAAATTAAAAATAATTTTTTTCTGCATCTAGCTCTGAAAAAATATTTGGGCTTCTAGCAGTGTGTGGGACTTGGTCTATTAGTCCATCTATACTGACCTCCATCAGGTTGCAAATTAAAAATAATTTTTTTCTTCATTTATCTCTGAAAAAATATTTGGGCTTCTAGCAGCGTGTGGGACTTGTTCTATTAGTCCATCTATACTGACCTCCATCAGGTTGCAAATTAAAAATAATTTTTTTCTGCATCTAGCCCAGCCAATAGTTTTGGCCTAATACCACAGTTTGGCCACTCAGCTCTGCTCGGTTACCATCCATTGTTTTTTTGTGCAAACAACTCCAGAGTTGTGAATTAGTTAACCACCAAAATGAGTGGAAAAAGGCCTGCTGCTGGTGGAAAGGGGAATAGGCGTGTTGGGAAGGGGAAAAAAGGTTGTGTCCGTGGGGTAGGTGCAGAAGAAAGACCATCTTCCAGCCAAACTAAAATGTCTACTTCTTTTAGCGGACAATGTGATAAGATCCCTTTCTTACGGCCACGCCAATCGCTACAAATTCCAGATGAGGCACAAAAACAGCAGGTGCTTCAACGGATATCAAGTGCTCCTTTAAGTGGGCTCTCCTCCACATCAACTTCAACATCACAAATACTCCAGTCCTCAAAGGTGTCACCCAAATCGCACTTGCTTCCTCACAGCTCCCAAATCTCCAGCTGCCCGTCTGAGTAAGAGGTAGAACAGATGGTTGAGTCTGCAGAGCTGTTTACTCATACTATAGCCTGGGAATCAGAGGTCGACTCCAGCGCTTCTGTGAATCCAGACGAGGAAATGATCTGCACTGATGCCCAGAATCTTTATGAGTCGGATCCAGGACCAGACGCAGAAGGTTCTGACCATAATGTAGACCCTGATTCCCAAACTGTAACTCCTGTTGGTGGAGACAATGAGGAAGACGATGATAAGACTCAAATACCTGATTGGAGCGACAACTTTAGTTTTTTGTCAGGGCAGGAACAGGTTGGCTCTGAGGACGATGGGTGTGATAACGCACAGGGTGATGATGATGAGGTCGGAGATCCCACTTACTGTCAACCCACAGTCAGCCAAGAGATGAGGTCAGCAGAGGAGGTGGAGGAAGATGCTAGTGACGACGAGGTCAGGTTGCGCCTTCCTGGACAGAGACGTAGTACTGGAAGCACGTCAACAACTGCATCCTCAAACACAACTCTGCCTCTCACCACAAGTCGTGGTGGCTCTTCAGGTCGCATGGGTGCTAAGCCTTGCATAGCCTGGGCATTTTTTCAGATCGATAAAGATGACCCAACTCGTGTTATCTGTAACATTTGTCAGCAAAAGCTAAGTAGAGGCCAAAAAATACATAGTTTGAGTACTTCATGCATGAACCGGCACATGGACATGAAGCATAAGTTGCAGTGGGAAGCTCAGTGTGCTACAATGCGGCCTAGCCGGCCGGGCCAATCACCGTCTGCCATATCTTGTGCATCCGCGGCCTCTTCATCCTCTGTGACTGGGGGGACAGCAGTCACACCTGTTTTGGGGCGCAGACCTGCCACCTCTTTACCCGCAACAGCCAGCGTGATTGGCAGGTCATCATTTTCTTTGGAGGTGGTAACACCAGCTGGTGTTGAGCGCTGTCCGACATCGATAGCACCACCTTTGGATCAAGGCAACCTAACATGTCCGCCTGCATCTTCCTCACAGACCGGCAGTTTGCCGGGGACACCCTTATCAACCCCGTCTAAGCACAATAGCCAGCCCTCGGTCCCTCAGATGTGGACAAGTAAAAGACCATTTCCTCCTAGCCATGAGAAAGCTAAGAGGTTGAATTTCACCATCTGCAAGCTCTTGGCTACAGAAATGCTGCCTTTCTGCCTGGTGGACACAGAGGATTTTCGAGACCTTATGTCCGTCGCAGTGCCCCAGTACCAGATGCCCAGTCGGCACTACTTCTCAAAGAAAGGTGTGCCTGCGCTCCACCAGCATGTCGCACACAACATCACCGCTTCTTTGAGAAACTCTGTGTGTGACAGGGTGCATTTCACCACAGACACTTGGACGAGTAGGCATGGACAGGGGCGTTACATGTCACTGACTGGGCACTGGGTAACTATGGTGACAGCAGGACAAGGGGCTGCTGTCCAAGTCTTGCCGTCCCCACGAGTTGTGCGTCAATCCTCTTTATGTCAAAGTTCCTCCACTGCTTCTGCCTCCTCAACCTCCTCTCGGTCTTCCACCTGCACCCAAAGCCTGTCTGGTCATGCCACAAGCTTTCTAACTGCGCAGAAGGGATCCTGCACACCTCCTTACTATGCTGGCAGTAGGGCTCAACGTCATCAGGCGGTTTTTACATTGAAATGTCTGGGAAATGTGAGTCACACAGCTGAGGAGTTGTGGTCAGCTCTGGAGAACCAATTTCATGAATGGTTGTCTCCACTGGACCTGAAACCAGGGAAGGCCGTGTGCCACAATGCTGCAAACCTGGGTGCGGCCCTTCGCCGGGGCAATGTCACACACGTGCCTTGTATGGCTCACGTGTTGAACCTGGTTGTCCAGCAATTTTTAGCCCACTATCCCAGACTAGATGGCCTTCTGCAGAGGGCACGGTCGCTGTGTGCTCACTTCCGCCGTTCGCATCCCGCAGCTCAGCGACTTACATCTCTACAGAAGTCGTTGGGCCTGCCACTTCACCGGCTAAAATGCGATGTGCCTACCCGGTGGAATTCAACTCTGCACATGTTGCAGCGACTGTGGCAGCACCGACAAGCCCTGGTGCAATACGTTCTGACGTATAGCCTGGGCCAACGAGATTCAGAGGTGGGGCAAATCACGCTGGAGGAGTGGTCTCAGATCAGGAACCTATGCACCCTTCTGCACAGTTTTGAAATGGCGACGAAGATGTTTAGTGCTGACGATGCCATTATCAGCATGACTATTCCGGTGATTTACATGCTGGAGCACATGTTAAACAGAATTCGGAGTCAGGTGGTGGCACAAGAGGAGGTGGAGGAAGTAGAGGAGGAGGAGTTGTATGCGGAAGGGCTAACATCTGCAAGGTCCAGACGGTCGGCAGCACCAAGGCGGCAGGCATGTGAGGGTGGGGGAGATGGTTTTACCAGGGCGCATGGTAGCAGCCAAACTAGTGAGGAAGGTGCAGGAGCCCAGGAAGAAGTGGAGGACGAACTGATGGAAGACTCATCAGATGAGGGAGACCTTGATCACATTTCTGTTGTGCGAGGTTGGGGGGAGAGGACAGAGGAAGGAAGCATGATTGTTACCTCGCCACCAACACAACAGGGACTTGGTGCTCCTGGATGCGCAACACACATGAGTGCCTTCTTGCTGCACTACCTGCAACATGACCCTCGAATTGTGAGAATTAGAAATAATCCTGACTACTGGGTTGCCACACTGTTAGATCCCCGGTACAAAAGTAAATTTGCAGAAATTATTCCTGCCATAGAAAGGGATGCACGCATGCAGGAGTATCAGCAGAGACTGTTGCAGAATCTTACATGTGCTTTTCCACAAAATACCAGTGGTGCACGTAGTGAATCTCACAGTTCCAACTTGCCAACCGTGGGACCGTCAAGTGTTCAGCACTCAAACCGTAACAGAACCACAGTATCTGCTGGTAACATCAGTTTTGCGGAATCATTTCACCACTTTTTTAGCCCATCCTTTGCAAGGCCACAGGAGACAAGAAGTCTGACACATAGTCAACGCCTAGAGACGATGGTACAGGAGTATCTCCAAGTAAACATTGAAGCCACGACTGTGTCACTGGACCCTTGCTCTTTTTGGGCTTCCAATCTGGATAAATGGCCGGAGTTAGCCACTTACGCCTTGGAGATCTTGTCATGCCCCGCAGCCAGCGTTCTGTCTGAACGTGTGTTCAGCGCTGCTGGTGGTGTGCTGACAGATAAGCGCACGCGGCTCTCCACTGATAATGTAGACAGACTCACGTTCATAAAGATGAACAAATCATGGATCCGAAACGACTTTTCTACCCCTGTGTCATCCTGGGGAGAGTAAAAGCTTGATGATTGGTTAAAATCACCCTACCAACCGTTTTAAGCTTTCAAATTACTAATCATGTTTATCTGTATCTTGACTGGAAAATAATTTGGGCTTTGTAGCAGTGTGCAGCACTGATCCTATTAGGCCATCTATAATAAGCTTCACCAGATTTAAAATTAAAAATAATTTTTAGCTGCATCTAGCCCGGAAAATAATTTTGGGGCTCCGAGATGCGCAAGACACATAAGTGCCTTCTTGCTGCACTACCTGCAGCATGACCCTCATATTGTCAGAATTCGAAGTAATCATGACTACTGGGTTGCCACACTCTTAGATCCCCCAAACTTTTCGATCAACCTTTTCATTTTAATAAAGACCAAAAAAATGGTCATTTTTGAAATTATAAGCATTAGCAGGTTGTTAGAAACTGAAATCAAACAGTTTTCAACTCAAAACTTTATTCTAGGTGATGTTACATTTTCACATAGGACCCCTTGTTCGAAAGGAGCTTCTGAACTCTCTCGTCCATTGAATTTGTCAGGTTTTGGATGGTTTCTGCTTCAATTGTTTTGCATGAGGACAGAATACCCTCCCAGAGCTGTTGCTTAGATGTGAACTGCCTCCCGCCATCATAGACACTCCTTTTAATGATGCTCCAAAGGTTCTGAATGGGGTAGAGGTCAGGGGAGCATGGGGGTCACACCATAAGTTTGTCCCCTTTTATGCCCATATCAGCCAGAGATGCAGATGTTTTATGTGCAGCATGAGATGGTGCATTATCATGCAGAAAAATGATCTTGCTGTGAAATACACGGTTCTTCTTCTTGAACCATGGCAGGAAGTGCTGTTTGAGAAAATCCACATACATTATGGAGTTCATCTTTAGCGCCTTCAGGGATCCTAAAGGGGCCGACAATCTCTCTCCCCATGATTCCAGCCCAAAACATTACTCCACCTCCTCCTTGTTGGCGCTGTAGCCGTGTTTGCGTGGGGTGTCCATCAACCAGCCATCCTCCACTCCATTCATCTGGACCATCGAGCGCTGCACGGCACTCATCCGTGAACAAAACAGTTTTGAAATCAGTCTTCATGTAATGTTTGGCCCACTGGAGCCGTTTCTGCTTGTGTGAAGTGGATAGAGGAGGTCGACAGGATGGCATATGCACAGCTGCAAACCTCTGAAGGACCCTGCATCTTGTTGTTCGGGGGATGTTGGAGGCACAAGCAGCTTCAAAAACTTGTCTGCTGCTATGACAAGGCTTTTTTGCCGCTGCTGTTTCAACCTGACGTAATTGCCTGTAGGAAAGAGTCCTCAATTTGCCCTTATCAGCACGCACACGTGTGTACTGTGAATCAGCTACATACTTCTTGATTGCCAAGACACTTCATCCTGATCATCGCACAATGTTGATTGTAGTCATGCCTTGACCTAAACACTCCACAATTTGTTGCTTCTCAGCAGCCGACACATCCTTTTTCTTTCCCATTTTGGCAGAAAATGTAGGCTGCTTAATAATGTGAGAGAGCCTTCTTAAGTAGTCTTGCCTTTCATTGGACACACCTGCCAAACTAATTAGCACAGGTGTCTGCAATTGCTTACAGTGATATAAAGAGCCCTGACACACATCACCATCAATGAGTTTAACTGACAAACAAACAAATTCTTCCCTTATCACTCCTAAACACTTTTTGCATAATAATTTGGAACGCGGTGTACATGTGCTTTTCCACAAAACACCAGTGGTTCACGTAGTGAATCTTACAGTTCTAACTTGCCAACCGTGGTCTGTATGGAATTGTTCAATAAAGGGCCCAAAATTAAGATAACATAGATGGGAGAGGTCTCTATGAATAGGAATTCCTAAGTATTTGATACCCTGTGAGGGCCAGGCAAAGGGAAAGTTGGACTGGATGGAATCCTATATGGATTTAGGGAGGGAGACATCGAGGGCCTCAGACTTCGCTGCATTGATTTTAAAATTTTACCATGTAACAAAGTGATCTATTTCAGCCATAACAGCAGGGATGGATATATGTGATTGAGTGATATATACTAGGACATCATCAGCAAATAGAGAGCACTTGTACTCGGTGCCTCCCACCTCAATCCACCTAATATTGGGGTTATGGCGAATTGATGAGAGCAGGTGCTCCGTCACTAGGATGTATAAGAGAGGGGACAGAGGACATCCCTGCCTTGTCCCATTGGTGATTGTGAAAGGTGATGAAAATGTTCTGACGCACCCCCTGGGCCTTGGGACACCCGGAGCCGGACACTTTTTGGTGGATGCTGGTGGTTGTAGTCTTCGTGGCGGCGATCCGGTTCCGTGGCTCAGGGCGGTCAAACCAGTGGCGGAACTATTTATGTGGTTTTGATGTTTAAATGTCCGACTACGCCACCCGGGGATTGTGGTCAGAGTGAACCGCCGCTACAGGGCAGACCGCTAAGGCTGGTGTTGTGGGTGCAGCAGAGCGTAGCATAACTCCCCACGGGAGGAGTATAGCCTCAGGGCAGTGTATGCGGAGGATGGGGGTGATGGTGCAGGGCAGCAGCAGTAACGACACGGAGTCAGTGATGCAGTTCAGGGCCTTTACTCACAGTTCTTATTATCCAGACCACGTCTGCAGGTAACGGCTGCCCACGTCGTACTGTGCTCACCAGGTGAGGGGCTCAGACAACTCCCAGATAACTTTGGAGCGCTTCACAGGACCCCCTTTGTGTGTCCTTTGTCTGGCCTTTCTTACCAACACTTCTGTCCGGCTGCCTCGGGCCTCCTCTTGGTAAACTTGGCGCCAGTTTCCCTGACCCTATGTGGTGCCTTCCTAGCGGGTGGAGCAAGGGGCTGCGCCACATAAAATGTCAGAGCCTCCGGTTTCTAGCTGAGGGTCGTTTCCTGCCTCCACTAGTTCGGGGACCGGTCTCCCCCTTTGGCCTGACCCCTCCACGCAGGTGGATTCGGGCGTGCGGTGGCGACTCGCCCGTCAGCACCCCTGGGATCCCTTCATTCCTCGTTCCTGGAGCCTTCTCCGCTCCTCTTCCTTCCTTCTCCCTCTTGCAGGCCTGGGCCTCTGTTACTAGGCCCGCCTCCGGAGCAGAGCTCATGCAGAGCCCCTGCTCCCTGCCACTTCTGCTCAGACTTCTCTGCACTGAACTAAGATGGTGCCCACCTTTTATACTCCCTTCTCAATGCACCCAGGAACTGCTTCCTCCCTGCTCCTGCACTGCAGGGTTCCCCTTCCTCAGTGTTCCCTCCCCCCACTCCAGCCAGGGACAGGGACTGTCGTGCCCATCTCAGGGGCATATTGGTCGCCCTGCCCCACGACAATGTGGTGTAATGCATGCAGGTGTCGGGTCCTGATCCACACTCCATCCTTATCTGAGAGTGAGATATCACACCTCTGGGTGAGGTGCAATATACGTCTGTAGCAACCGAGCCCTCGGTGCTACAGTTCCATTTATCTTCAGCCTAGGTGACGTATTGTGATACAGGGCCGTGATTTTGGCTATAAAAGGGTCCCCTAGACCCCTACCCCAAGCTTTTTAAGAGAATCATATATGGCGTGCCAGGAGACTCTATGGAATGCTTTCTCAGCATCCAACGAGAGTATCTACTTACAAATTTTTAACTGCATCTAGCCCAGGAAATACTTTGTGCCTAGTAGCAGTGTCTGCTAGTCAGCGGATTATCCCGGCTGTTAAGCAAGCTACACCACCTGTAGTTTGGACACTTAATTTTTTCAAAGGAAATGCTTCGGGACCACGGGATACTTAGTGAAGAGCATCAGGAGGCACCCCAAGGCATAGGGGCTGGGACTGGCACTAGGATGCCTTGCGGTGGACAGCCGAGCTCGATCCTTATAAAAGCTTTTTAACTGCAGCAGCTTTAGTGGACGCTACTGGAGCTGGAATTACGCGGCTGCTGGCATGAGACTTGCCCTCCAATAGATCCTTGTAAATGGATTTAAAGTGTATTCATTCAAATTAGAGGGACAATTTAAATTAAAAAGCTTAGAGCTGCCTCCACCACAGGGGGGCTCTCTCGACCCACCAGCGGACAGGCACCAGTATTGGGAGAGGGGGGCTGGCCGTCAGGGTTCACCGCGGCTCTGGCACAAACCCGGCGACACGGAGGTGGCACGGGCAGGAGCGGACTGGCCGTCTCGGCTTCTCACTTTTTGGATTTTAGAAGGGCATGACATGCCTATATCTGTGTCTCCCCCTCCTTTTACTCCTCCACCTCTTTTCTTTTCGCATGACTATATGTACTTGTCACTTTTCCATGTGTTAGTTGTGTCTTCTGAGCAGTTTGTCAGCTTTTGGACACCTTTGAAGGTGTTTTCTATGTGTTTCTATGTGTTTTTGTTTGCCTGCCATTGGTTTTAACGGTGTTCGAAGGTGTTCGACGAACAGTTCGACGAACAGTTCGGCGAACACACGGGTGTTCGACGAACCGAACCGAACTCGAACACTACGGGGGTGGCTCAACACTAATTGTAGGTTCTCATCTTCAATGTTGTTCTCTACAATACCTGGTGCACTGGAAAGGCTATGATCCAGAGGAGAGGATGTGCGTTTCTGCGTCAGAGGTGAACGCTCCCAGATTGGTTCGCTCATTCCACACCTCTTTTCCTGAAAAACCCATTCCTGAGTGTCCAGAGTCCACTCATAGAGAGGGGGGGGGGGGTACTGTCAAGGGTGTGTCAGAGGTGACAGACAGTCGCCATGCAGTGGGTTGCAGGAGATCTGTACGCTTGGCATTGCAGACAGCTTCTTAGGTAAGAGGCTGTCTTTAGGATCGAGTGGCTACCTCTCTCTTGCTAATTAGCTCTCTGGCCTGGGTGTATATATACCTGGTGTGTCTGAGAGGGAGTCGCCAGCTATATTCTGTTCTACTTGTGAAGCCTAGCAGGAGTTGTACGTCGTCCTCTCTGGAGCTTGAGGCCGTGTGCATATTTGGAGTTCATCTAAAGCTAAGCTATTATTCCCCTGTGTTGTCTACCCTCATTGTCTATAAAGTTTAGTGGAGGTTGACTAGTGCTCATCTCCTTCCTTCCCTAGCCGTAGCCTTACGCCAGGGTCAGTAGGGCGAGGCACGCGTCGGCTATTGCTGAGGAGACAATATAGGGACGGTAGTTGAGACATGGTGACGCTAGACCAGACTAGGAGGTCTCCACTTCCCCCTTTCCCTAGTGTCTGGGCTCCCTTTCCCTTTTCCCTTTAAAGCACAGTGGCCATGAGGTTTCTATAAAATCCCATCCACTTTGCTTGAACTGCAAAACACTCTGTTTTTGCCACAGCAAATAAATATTGTCAAAAACGAACCGAAAGCTCATTGTGGGAACATAACCCACAAGAGTACTATGGGGCCTGTGACTTCCTCCTCTTTCATTCTTCCTCAGCGTCTGACATCTCAGCACAGCGGGCCTGATGACATCATTACATGGCACCCACTGCCCTGAGATGTGCAGGCGCTTCAGAATGCTTCTACATAGACCGGAGCAGTGGGGGACAAGGAGGAGAGGTGAGTATTTTTTTTTTAAATCAATGAGCACATTTTGGTAGTCATAGTACTGTATAGAGGACCATGGGGAATTCATTATACTGTATGGAGGACAATGGAGGTGCATTATACTATATGGAGGGCTATGGGGAGTGTATTATACTATATGGAGGGCTATGGGTAGTGCATTATACTGTATGGAGGGCTATGGGTAGTGCATTATACTATATGGAGGACTATGGAAGTGCATTATACTACATTGAGGACTATGGGAGTACATTATACTACGTGGAGGACTATGGGGAGTGCATTATACTATATGGTGGAATATGGGGTGCATTATACTATATAGAGGTCTATGTGAAGTGCCTTATACAGTATGGAGGACTATGTGGATTGCATTATACTATATGCAGGACTATGTATGTGTGTTTTTACCTGCAGATTTTCAGCATCTAATGGAAATCTATGGGGAAAATCCACACATAAAACTCAGCGTACTCACAAGAGAAATTGACATGATGTGGATTTGATACATGCACCGCAGCTCAGTTTACGCTGAATAAAATTAAAGCACAGTTGCCATGAGGTTTCTATAAATCCCATCCACTTTGCTTGAACTGTAAAACACTCAGTTTTTGCCACAGCAAATAATTAGTGTCAAAAACAAACCAAAAGCTCATTGTTGGAACATAGGCCACGCGAGTACTATGGGGTCTGTGACTTCCTACTTCGTCATTCTTCCTCAGCATCTGACATCTCAGTACAGCGGGCCCTATGACATCATTACATGGCATCCACTGCCCTGAGATGTGCAGGCACTTCAGAATGCTTGCTGCATAGACCGGAGCAGCGGAGAACAAGGAGGAGAGGTGAGTATTTCTTTTTTAAATCAATGAACACATTGTGGTGGTCATAGTACTGTATAGAGGACTATGAGGAGTGCATTATACTGTATGGACTATATAGGACCATGGGGAGTGCATTATACTATATGGAGGACTATGGGGAGTGTGTTATACTATATGGAGGATTATGGGGAGTGCATTATACTACATGGAGGACTATCGGCAGTGCCATATACTGTATGGAGGACTATGGGGAGTGTATTATACTATATGGAGGACTATGAGGAGTGCATCTTACTGTATGGAGCACTATGAGGAGTGCATTTTACTATATGGAGGAGTGCATTATGCTATATGGAGGACTATGGGGAGTGCATTATGCTATATGGAGAACTATGGGGAGTGCATTATACTGTATGGAGAACTATGGGGATTGCATTATACTATATGGAGGAGTGCATTATACTATATGGAGGACTATGGGGAGTGCATTATACTATATGGAGGACTATGGGGAGTGCATTATACTGTATGGAGCACTATGAGGAATGCATTTTACTATATGGAGGACTATGGGGAGTGCATTATACTGTATGGAGAACAATGGGGAGTGCATTATACTATATGAAGGAATATGGGGTGCATTATACTGTATGGAGGACTATGTGGATTGCATTATACTATATGCAGGACTATGGGGAGTGCATTATACTATATGGAAGACTATGGGGAGTGCATGATACTATATGGAGGACTATAGGGTTCAGCACACTATATAGAAGATTATGATTTTGCATTATACAATATGGAGGAATATGGGGCCCATTATATTATATAGAGGGCTATGTGGGGGCTATTATAATAATTCAAGGGCTATGTGGGAGCCTTTATACTTTGTGGAGGGCTATGTGGGGGCCAATATACTGTATGCAAGCAATTATACAGTGTGATGGTTTGTGTGGGGACCATCATACCATGTGGAGGGCAGTGTGGGGGTCATTGCACTGTTTGGTTGTACTGTTTGGAGAGCTAGTGGGGGCCATTATACAGCATGGTGAGGTGTGGGGCCATTATACTGTATGATGACCTATTATACTTTATAGAGGGCTGTGTGGGGGCCACAGCTGGGGGATCACACTGTGTCAGGGTCACCATACTTTGCCAGGGGAGTTGAAGTCGAGTACAGTATGGTCATCATAATGTGCATGTGGAGGGTACTGTGAAAGACTTCACATACTGTGTTTGTTGGGCACTTTTGTTGGTATCATACTTTAAACATGCAATGAAAGAGGAATCTGGGGCTTCAGTAGGAGGAAAATTACTTTGTAAAGGCTGGAAAGTTGTGAGATATGCTCTTCTGTGACCCTGTCAAATGTTATTTTTTGTTGTTGGGTGGGGGGCAATTAGCTCTTCTGCTATGGGATCCCATGATTTCTATGTACACCCATGTCTATGGGGCTGTTTACATGCCAGTGTATTTTCACAGTCTTGGGGCTCATTCACCTGTTAGTTTCTGTGCTATCACGTATAGTGCTATTTTTTATTTTTTTCACAGGTAGCATGTGTACCTATGACCGTTTATGGGGATGTTCACATGTCCATGATTTTTCATGGAGATATGTTTTATATGGATTCAAGTGTCATCAAATTCATCAATGAAAGTGTCCGGGTCTGTTAAAAGATGGGCCAGAACTCGGATGAAGTTTGTCCGTTTTTGACTGACCGATGGGAAAAGTACTGATGTAATTCTGACCAACCTAAGGTAAAAATCACTGATTAAACTCGGTCCATTTTTCTCGTACATGAAAAAACCTGATGTCTGAATGAGGCCTAAGTGGTCCACACAAAATTATATACAGTATCACCAATGCAAGTCTATTAGTCCGCAAAAAATGTGGACAGCATTTGGATGTCATCTGTGTGCCATCCATCAAATGGACTGTTGGTTATGAGACGGGTGAGAAACATTCATCATTTTTATTTTTAGCTGAGAAAAGCTAATGAAATACTGACCAAACTGTGATGAAACTGATAAAAAAACCCTCATCATACTTGCACCATTTTTTTGAGTAGAAGACATATCACTGTTGTATAATTCAGCACTTTACACACTACAGGGTTAACCCAACAGATTAGCTATGTAGCATCCAGAAGGCGGGAGGAGAAGAGTTAATATAAAGCTCAGTCACAGGTTTGCCTTTAGAGTAATTAGCTTGGAGGAGTAGAGCAGCATGGAGCAGGGTGATGGCTCCACATTCCCTCTTATCCCTCAAGGAGGAGGATAGGAATTTGTCCTGATCCTCCGCTGCAGCCAGCTGTGCAGGATGGGAAAGCATGAAGATGATGGGAATGTGCACTACACGTAAGGAAGATGTGTAAGGTAATTGGAACAATGAGGCCCACAGGGGAGTTATTGCCCTGTATGGAGGGGAACATACTATAGGTAAAACTGGCACCAATGGATAATGACCGATCAGTAAAGATGAGCAAAACTTTTGAAACTTACATTTGCAGAGTTTTCCCAGGAAATTCCATTCTCTGCAAATGTCTTCCTCTATCTGCCCTGAAAAACATGTATGATGCCATTCCCTTTTTTCCTTAACACACGAATCCCCTTCACTGCATTGATGTCGCCCTCTCTGTCTGTCTGTTTTCTATCATGTTTCATGGCTTTGGTTATGTGCCCACATAGCGTTTTTCAAGCGGATATGCTGCGGAATTTCCGCAGCGTAAACGCTTGTGAAACGCTATGTTATCCGCCCCCCATGGTCCCCAATGTGATTGCGCAAGTTCAATGCCCATGCTGCGTATTTTTCCGCAGCGTTTTTGCTGCGGGGAAAAATTCTGCAGCATGTTCATTAATTTTGCGTTTCCGCAAGCGGAATTGCCTTTGCAGTGCAATAACAAACGCAAGGCAATTCCGCATGTGGAAATCGCGCGATAAACGCACGATAAACACGTGTGGAATTCCGCATGCGTTTCTGCTTCATTTCCGCAGCGTGGGCACATACCCTTTCTCTCCCTAATTCTATGGCTAGGCTGTGAGCTGTGATGTACTTTTCTCTATCCAGATTCATCACAAAATGGCTGCTGCCTTTCCTGCTTCTGCTTTTATAGTTGCTATAATAGTCCTTCTTAATTGTCTGAGCTATACTATGTTAGGCCTCATTCACATGTGCAGGGTTTAAACATGTACGTGAAAAATGGTACTGAGATCCTCAGTTTTCGATCAGTGGTTTTCATGGATGGATAAAGAAATTACAAAGCTTCTCCTATACTTTTCAATGTTAAACTTGTACAGAACACTGATGGCACACTGACAGACCCATAGACCACTATTGGACCTCCTTGGCATCCGTGGAAAAAAAATGGACATGGTTCTGTATGGACACAAGGGGTGTGTAAAAACACTGGTGTGTGAATAGCACCATACACGTTCTATCCATGAAAACTGATACAACACGCACGTGCAATGCAAATGAGACCTAATATGGCAGCAAGGCATTCTGGGAAAGCCCACCTTCTCTGACTGATGCAATCTTCTGCAATGTCTCAAAAGGTGACATTCATTTTAAGCACAAAAATTCAA
The DNA here is from genome assembly GCF_046119375.1 of Phyllobates terribilis. NCBI lineage: Eukaryota > Metazoa > Chordata > Amphibia > Anura > Dendrobatidae > Phyllobates > Phyllobates terribilis. Next base: position 40,570,256 of record NW_027362770.1, on the reverse strand, counting down.
CATGAATTTGATTCCCGTTGAATGGATTCGCTCAGATCTAGTCATCAGAAAATGTTTAAATTAGTTTGTTTTACGTGTTTTTTTTTTTTATGTTTTCATACTTTATCACAGTCTTGCAATTTTCACACTGGCCACCAGGGCTATTTTAGACCTTTACTTCTGTCCTTTCAGGAAGAATTTTCAGCAAAGCTTTTTATCTGAGGCCGGATTACAATGACAGGTAGCATACAGCTGATAACGCAGGTTCCACCAATCACAGTTGATGTCACACCTGACCTTGCTCCCCCCCCCTCCCCTTCGCCCATTGATCTTTGTACAAGCTCATTGGGTGATTCAATGCAAAACAGAGGCCCTGACTCCAGACCGGTGGTGTTCATGCTAATCTTGATGAGGTCGGTGTGCTAGAGTCTTGCAGAGGTCAATGAATCAGGACTATCAGAGAACTAGCGAGCGCCTTGTGTGTCTTGCAAATAATCTTACTCCAGTCAGTGGCTGGAGTAAGATATGTCGCACAGAGAATGCCACAGCTTATAAAATTTTGCTGGTGCCCACTTTATCAGGGCTGGGTGAAAATGGTGTGTGAACGCTAAAAAGTCACAATTTCAGCCCAGCTTTGAGTTGCGCTAAAACTTTGTGACTTCTCAAAGCTTTTTACACTAGTATTCTGGCTTTGAATGAGGCCCATAGTGTCTAAGTGAGTTTATTGCTGTTAATGTGGATTTCCTGAAAGAACAGGACATATGAACATAGAATAGCCTCAGTGGTCAGTGTAAAAAAATTCTAAGATTTCTAATTTTAAATATAAATTTTGATATAGGAAAATATTGCCAATTTTTTTGAATGCATTTAAAGAAAACTAGATGTAAACTTTTTTTATGATTCCTACCCTTTAATTTTGCTTATGAAAATTTGGAGCTCTGAATCTGAAAAATAGAGCACCAACTACTATGAGGATTTACTGTTAGAAATAAATGAAAGGCAGATAAATTCAGAATAGCATTTAATGTTTTATATGAATTTGACCCCTTTGCACATATGGGCGTAACTGTACGTCAGCGCTGAGGTGACTGCATGTGGAGCTGAACTCCTTCCACACTTGTCTGATGCAGAATGTAATAAAGGGGTTGTCCATTACTCAAACAACGCCTTCTTAATAACGATTTCAATCATGTGAAATAGCAGCTATGCTCTCCTCTGGTGCGGGCGCCATTCCAGTGATGTCTGTGTCTGGTCTCCTGGAGCATGCATAACATATCACGGGAACCCTGCAGCCGACGCCATTCCAGTGATGTCTGTGTCTGGTCTCCTGGAGCATGCATAACATATCACGGGAACCCTGCAGCCCACGCCATACCAGTAATGTCTGTGTCTGGTCTCCTGGGGCGTGCATGACTAATCAGTGACTGCATCACTCTCTCATCCTTTGAACAGAACTGACAGCCAGAGAGCAGCAGCAGATTACACTTCTTTAGGGTGTCCCTTTCGTCTGAAGGAAGTGAGAGCGAAATGGCCACTGACTGCGTGCTATGAGGTCACTCGAGTCCTGGGAGACTAAGCGCAGACATGGGTAGAACGGCAACAGCACAAGAGGTGATTATAGCTGTTTTATATGTAAGAAATATTGTGATTGAGAGCTGTTTGAGTAGTGGACAACCCTTTCTATATAGCTGACATTTATCTCTAACAGTCGCAGTCAGAGCTTTGTTTCGGCTGCAGCTGTTAACCATTTAAATGCCGCTGGCTCCCATTGGCGCTCTGGGACGAGGCCGATGAGTTAAAATGAAAGCTGGTGGCATGCTGAAGGTCCCTGTCTCGACTATCTTTGAACTGATCTGAATCAGAGCTTTGAAGGAAGCTGGTATTTTCACTATATAGCATAATAATGTGGTATTGCACCGTGTCATAGAAAATATTGCAATTTCTGAAGCCACTAGTGATGGGGCATTCCTTCACCCCTCTCACCTCCTCTTTTGCAATAGGACAAAAGAGGGCAATCTAAGCAGCCCATATGTAGAATGCCCAGTTGACAAGTAGGAAAATTAGATGTAGCTGGATAGTGAACTGTGGGGAAAGGCACTGGCGAGATCTTAAAATATCCCACCACTGCCACCAATTTGTCAGGGATTTGCACACACAGACTATCCTGATTACTCACTATGTAGTTACCGGCAAGCAAGCAGTGAACATATGGCGTACACGCCTCCGAATTCCAACGCATTGAATGTGTATATGCCCCCATACGATCATTGCCAGCTTCACGATAACCCAATTAATAGTATTCACTGCCACCACCGATCAGTTCTAAATACAGGTCTGATCGGACTCCTGCTTTCTGGTAGCATATGGCTTCGGGGGAGGAACGATTACAGAACAGAAGAAACAGGACAAATACATTTTATATTTAATCCAAAGGGAGGCAGGGTTTATGAAAAAATATACAAAAGATTTTACAAAGAGGGACAGTACAATACATATACAGTTACACAAAATAAAAGGTATTAATAGAAGAACTTACTAGACAGATCAGAGACGATTCAATTTACCTGGAGGGGAGGTGCTCCAATGGAGCGGGACCCATGCTTACAAATATGTATCTCACGGCATGAGTATAGACCCATATTCAGCTGGATCTTTTATGCTGAAGGGGTGGCCCTGCCCACTCACTCCCCATGTGATGACCTAACGTGGGCTCATCTGTCCTTCATGGTTTTATGAAATCTATAATTTCTGCAATAACTTCTCACTGGTTGATCACAGAAGTTAGCAAGTGATGCCATCTATTTTAATGTGATTTTGCCTTGAGAAGAATATTGAAAATTTAACCCCATGTCAATCATTGTGCCCTGTTTGGTGGGATTATAGAGGTCTACAGCATACAGTTGTAACTGGACACTTCTGCAGCTTAGAAGGAAGGGGGCAGAGAGGCAGTGAGTGACAAATGTCTCACAGCAGCTCTCAGCCAAGAAGCTGCCACAGCAAGACCCCCTTTGGACCCCAGCCATGCAGCATGCCCTTTGTGTCTGATACAGTATTCCCATAACTCGGTATTGAATTATAGCATGTCCTAGTTATTCATAATCTAGATTTTCGAGATCCCAAGAGAATGGGAAATGTCACTGTCATAGAAATATTGAGAATCTTTCTCCCCCTCCGAAATCCCACTCACTCTTCCCTCCTCCCCTAGCTACCATTTTTCAAAGGAGCAAGAGCTTACACTCTACCCAATTGCCCATATGCAAATAGCGGCATCCACCAAGTGTTCAGACTAATCACCATATAAAATGGAGACAGGAGTGATGAATTGACACCTGGGTGAAGAGGATACAGCTCCTAGAATTCCTTTGAAGCTTAGCTCATCTCCATTTGCACATGTATTCAAGCTGCTGTCTGGTAGGTACTGAAATTAAATATGGAATATCAGTTTCTATAACGCCGATTGTGATAGGACACATATTTTTAGCGGCAGGGTTAGCTAAGGAACAATATGCATATTTTTCCATATCTGAGAACAGTACGGGTGCGCTATGACGCAAGAGGGCAGGAATGACCAACCTCAGATATGTCATGTCTAGTCTCTAAAGAAAGGTAAATTTGTAATAAGAAATGTGATATCACTTGCGAACTTCTGCGATCAACCAGCGAGGAGTTATCGTGGAAGTTAGAGATCTTAATAAAACCATGAAGTGAGGTCCTGACAGGGGAATGTGTGGGCAGGGCCCCTTTCAGCATAAAAGTTCCAGCTGTAGTTGAGAATATAGTCATGCCGGGAATTATATATTTTATAGTCCCATTGTCTGTGTAGAACTGTACCAATCTGACCTTACACGTCCTCGAGGGGGTGCGGAATGTCACGATGGTGCAAATGACAGATCCATACCACGTGCTCGGTCTGACATAATTGTGACTTCAGGCAGGTGGTGGGGTGTGGATCCATGAGTTCCGACAGCGGTAGGATTCTGCGGGGTCACTCTGCTGCCAATTTCTTTGCATTGGTGGCAGCGTTGGGATTCTGTGGGGTCCCTCCTGCTGCCAATTTCTTTGCAGTGGTGGCAAGCGTATCAAGATAATAGTGTGTGTGTGTGTGTGTGTGTGTAACGCATACTCAGACACTAAAGACTGCCAGTAGTAGTAGCTTTTGCTGCTGGGGTCTTAAGATCAGCTCAGCACTAGACAGTCCGAGTGCAAATACTGTAAGGTGTGTGGGAGCATCAGGTGGCAGTTCGGTGTCACTGACCATAGAGTGCAAGGATGGCCAGTGGCACCAGGGCCAGAACCAAGAAGATGGCCAATGCTCCATATGGTGTTGAGGAGGTGGAAGATCACGTCACTCTAAGAGAAGGGGAGTCCAACCTAGGCCCCCCAGAGAGATTCACCAGTGGTCGGTCCCGCAGTGGGCTACCCACCACCTGACCCCCTCATACAAGTTTCCCTAGCGAGTCTCCAGGTTGGAGACAGGGCCACCTATGAGACCCTCATGGCAGAACGTCAGCGGGAACACGAGCACCAGAAAGATATGTTCCAGCTCTAACTGCAGGCCCCAGCCAGTCGCAAGTCCCCTGAGATCTGAGTCCCGAAGCTATGGACGAATGACTTCTCCCTGCTGGACAAAGGAGGGGGCTTGGACACTTTCTTGCTGGCATTTGAAAAAAACTGCCATCAGTACCATCTGCCAGAGGAACCAGTGGGTCTGGTTCCTAACCCCTCAGCTTAGGGGTAAGGACCTGGAAATCTTTGGGTACTTGCACAGTGAGACCACACTGAACTATGAGGACATCAAGCAGGCTCTGGTCTGGCAGTACAACTTGACTCCTGAGTCATACTGGAAGAAGCTCCAGAGTATGCAGTGGTGTCCTGCATACTGCTGGGTCGATCACATGTGGGCCCTACTGAGAGCAGTTGATCCTCGTCCCAGAATCTGTCCACTGTTTTTTGAGTGGGGGTGGTGGGAGGTCCCTTGACAACATTCAGACTGTTACCATAGGCCATGCCAGAGCAATGGGACTGAGACACCGGTGCTGAGATGACCCTTGTTTGGCCCGAACTGGTGTCACCCCAGGATTTGATACCTGGTAAAACTTTCGCCGGCTCCGGGATTGGAGGCATCAAGCCGGCGCTGTCCATTGCCAAGGTGTATGTGATCAATACTGCCTGCTGTATGAAGTTTAATTCAAACGTTCAAGTAAAGTTCTTTTTTATAAAACAGAGGGAAAATTCCCTAATGTGTGTGCGGTGGTTCCTGAAGTGGAAGAACCGAAGACAGCAGAGGTCTCTGACCAAAACGTGAGTGTTACACACCACATACAGAGCACAGGAGAATTGGGACATTTGTCTTTATCAGGGAGCCAGAGTGTGGGAACACAGCAGCACCTCACCACAACTACCACCCTGAGCCCCTCACGCCTCTCCCCCCATGGGGGACGAGATCAATGAAGTCAGCTGTGATGAGGCCTCAGAATGTGGCCATACGGCAGGCTGGAGCAATTTGTCCTGTGAGGTTGTCACAGAGGGGGCAGACAAGGGGCAAACAGCTGCAGAGGGAGAGCATGCCATGGAGGGCGGGGCAGTTCCAGGAGAGATGGGGCTCCCAGGTAAGGCCGCATGGTAGGGTTCCTCCACAACCAGGATGTTAGAGGGCCAGGGTAGTCCGTTTAGACCAAAGGCTTGGTCAGAAGCAGAGGAGAAACGGGCGCTACCCACGGTCTCAGCGGCTGTAGCCACTGTTGCTTTCAGTGGTGGCACCCGGGCCCTTGTGGCCCCTCGGGAGTCCGACGGCTTCTCGCCTTCCGAACAAGTGGCTGCCGGGTCAGACGGAGGCCAGGAGACGTGGCAGGTTTGTCTATTCTGGCCACGTCCAGTCAGGGGTTTCAGGTGGCATTAGAGACTGACGACAGCCTGAAGGCTCGTGAGGAGCAGGCGGCACAGCCTCCCTCGAACTCGGTCCTCCAGTGGGTGGTCTGGGACCAAGGACTGCTATACCGGGTAACAGTCCAGCGAGGTTCACCGGAGGCGTGGCCCAGGGACCGACAGTTAGTGGTACCCTATCCGTTCAGGGTGGAGTTATTGCAGATGGCACACGAAATTCCGATGGCTGGACATCTAGGGATCCATAAGACCAAGGCCAGGCTAGCCCAGCATTTCTAATGGCCAAGGTTGGGAGCTGAGGTAACTGTCTACTGCCGTTTGTGTTACACCGGTCAGAGGGTGGGGAAGGTGGGGCGGTGCCCCAAAGCCCCACTGGTAACTCTGCCCATCATCGAAGAGCCTTTCAGGAGGGTGGCTGTGGATTTGGCTGGCCTGATGGCCACTCCCAGCAGCTCCAGGAAATGCTTCACACTGATGGTAGTAGACTATGCCACCCGGTACCCGGAAGCGGTAGCCTTCTCATCCATTCGGGCAGACAAGGTGGCTATCGCCTTACTGAAGATGTTCTCCTGAGTGTGTTTTCCCCAGGAAATGCTCACCGACCGGGGAACCCAGTTCATGTCGCAGCTGATGAAGGCCCTCTGTAAGCAAATACAGGTGCAAAATCTGGTGACCAGCCCTTACCACCCACAGACCAATGGCCTGTGCGAACTGATCAATGGCACTCTGAAGCAAATGCTTAAGATGTTGGTTGACTCCTACGGGCACGTCTGGGCGCGGTACCTCCCACACCTGTTCTTTGCCTACCTTTTGAGCTCCAGTACGACCGGCGTGCGTGGGGCGCCTGGCTCTGTTGAAGGAGGTCTGGGAAGGGGACTTGGTCTCCCCTGGAGTGTCGGTCATTGAATGTCTTGCGCTTCCATGCCCAAATGCAGGCCTTGGCGCAGCTGGTGCACGACAATATGACGCGAGCACAGGCTGACCAGAAGCGATAGTACGACCAGAATGCTTGTCAAAGGACCTACCAGGTGGGTCCAAAGGTGTGGGTACTGGTCCCCGTACCCCAGGACGAGCTTCAGGCGGCCTGGGAAGGCCTATACCTCCTGCACCAGTGGCTCAGTCGTAATGTACCTGGTCACCTTGGACCACGCCTGGGTAAGGTGGATGGTCTTCCATGTAAACATGATGAAAGCCCATCATGAGTGGGAGGCCTGCACCATCCCTGTGTGCAACCTGCCAGAGGAGGGAGAGGTGTAAACCCTCCCAGACATGCTCGCCCAGGCTACGGCGGGTGGGTCCATTGAGGACGTGAAGGTTTGCTACCAGCTGTTGTTGGACCAATGGTCCCAGCTGTGGGAAACCCTAAACCCCTTCTGGGAAGTGTTCAGTGACAAGCCCAGAAGGATAGTCGGCAATCCATCACATGGACACCCGGGATCACCCCCCCCCATCCGGCGTTCAGCATATTAGGTCTACCTGGAACTACAGCAGTACATGCGCCAGGAGATTGACGAGATGCTGAAACTGGCGGTCATCCAACCCTCCAGCAGCGCTTGGGCCTCATCTGTGGTCAATGTTCCAAAGAAGGACTGGACAACCTGGTTCTGCGTGGACTACAGGAGCTCAAAGCTGTCGCGGTCACCGATGCGTACCTAATGCCGCGTGTCGATGACCTGCTTGATCAGTTGGCCGGGGCTAAGTACCTCACCATCATGGATCTGAGCCGGGGATATTGGCAGATTCCCCTGACCATAAAGGCACGGGAATGCTCGGACTCCACCATGATGCCATTGGGCATGAAGAATGCTCCTGACACTTTTCAGCAGATGGTCAACACACTGGTCATGGGACTCTAAGGGTATGTGGCCGCGTACCTGGATGTGTAGTTCTAGAACCGCCCGCTGGCACCAGGGGTAGTTCTAGAACCGCCCGCTGGCACCAGGGGTAGTTCTAGAACCGCCCGCTGGCACCAGGGGTAGTTCTAGAACCGCCCGCTGGCACCAGGGGTAGTTCTAGAACCGCCCGCTGGCACCAGGGGTAGTTCTAGAACCGCCCGCTGGCACCAGGGGTAGTTCTAGAACCAGCCACGGGCACCAGGAGTGGTTCTAGAACGGCCTACTTGCACAACGACTAGTACTAGAAGCGCCCATCAGGAGATCTTGAAACGCCCACCAGGAGTAGTACTAGAGCTGCCCACTAGCACCAGGAGTAGTTCTAGAACCACCTACTGGCACCAGGAGTAGTTCTAGAATCACCCGCTACTTTGAAGAACCTAGAATATAAGACATATTTTCAGTTGTTTCACACTTTTTTCTTAAGTATATAATTCCACATGTGTTAATTCATAGTTTTGATGCCTTCAGTGTGAATGTACAATTTTCACAGTCATAAAAATAAAGAAAAATCTTTAAATGAGAAGGTGTGTCCAAACATTTGGTCCGTACTGTATATAGTGCGAAATAGTTAGTGTAGGGTCTCTAAAGGCTGCCAAATCAAACGGTCCTTCTCAGGACTAATATCCATCCCAGATATCAGGCAGGCAGGCTGTATAGGAGATGCAGTGGTTATACCAACAAACAGTGCATTAAAGTCCCGTGTGCTCCTGCTGGTCAAATTGCTAGACTTATCCCCCGGTCTCAGGGGCCAGGAAAAATCCTGCAACAAGGCCGTCAATATTCAGGTCAGACTCCACACATAAGACATCAGGAGTGGACCTGGATGTCTGACATATGTACCATCCTGACAAACTTTGAGGAGTCCACCAAGATGGTGAGTGGCGATTACGCCATCATTAGCGTCAGCATCCCACTTGTCTGTCTTTTGCAGTGCTCTCTGCAGAGAATTAAAGAGGAGGCATTGCAGCCAGAGTATGATGAGATGGATCAAGAAGCTGTAACGGCGATTACACACAGCCCTGCCTCATCTCATCCCAACGTGCATTGGGGGACAATGGGGGAGAGGAGGAGGAGGATGAGGAAGAACAGGAGCTGGTATCATATGCTGTAGACGGTAGTACCTGTACATCTGTCATACCGTCGGTTCAGCGTGGGTGGCCTGAGGACAGGGGGGAGGAGGAGGAGGAGAACATGGTCAGTCGTCATCTTGGTGAGGACACGCAAGTCTTGCCCGTTACCAGTCTGGCACGCATGGCTGACTTTGTTACGCTGCCTTAACCGTGACCCTCGCGTTGTCAAAATGTTGGGTGACGGTCATTACTGGTTGGTGACACGTTTAGACCCCTGCTACAAGGAGAACTTTCACTCTTATTCCTGAGGTGGAGAGGTCTACAAAAATGGAGCAGTACCAGAAGGCCCTTGCTGCAGAACTGTTAAAAAAAATTCCCATCTGAACACTCTAGCGGTAGAGGTCACAGTTCGTTGCCCAACCAAGGCGTACAGGCGAGAAAGACGCAACTCCAATCCAACAGAGGCAGGGGAACATGGTCAACGTTCTGGGACAGTTTTCTGAGACCCGCCCAGCTTACAGGCCCTGAGGCGCGGGGCACTCACAAGGAGTGGAAAGTTTCAAAAGATGGTGAGGGAGTACCTTGTAGACCATACCAGCATCCTCCGTGATTCCTCTGTGTCTTTTAATTATTGGGTATCCAAGCTGGACACTTGGAATGAACTTGCTCTGTACGCCTTGGAGGTCCTGTCCTGCCCTGCCGCTAGCGTGTTATTGGAGCGTGTTTAGTGCCGCTGGGGGAATTATAACTGATAAGCATACTCGCCTGTCAACTGACAATGCTGACAAGCTGACCTTTATCAAAATGAACAAGGGCTGGATTGGGCCAGACTTCTCATCACCACCAAATGACAGCAGAGTAACATAAAGTCAAATCCACTGTGTTATTTCGGGAGGTGTATTCCCATGCACCGCTTCACACCCACACATGGGTATACACTTCCTCATTTCAGCTGTATTTTGCTCTTCTCCTTATCCTTAGCCTCCACCACCACTATACCACCAGGGTGACCGTGGTCCGTGTTGCCAGCATTGCAAGTTCCTCTGTCCTAATTTTTGGCAGCTTTTGCTTGGAATGCATAGGCAAAGACTATGGGAGACCCACTCCCCAATAATGGGAATAATGTTTTTAATATGCTGTACTGCATGGCTCTTGTAAGGGGCATTAAAACCATCTTTTTAAGCTACTGTGACCTCCACCTCTCTTCCAAGGGGCATTAAAACCATCTTGTTAAACCACTCAGAACTCCACAGCTCTTCCAAGGGGCATTGAAATGTTGTTTTTAATTACCTCTAACCTCCACGACTCTTACTGTATAACGGGCATTGCATTTCCTCCAAATTTTAGTCAGCTTTTGCTTTTCAATGCATAGGCGAACACTAAGGGAGACCGACTCTCCAATAATGGGTAGAAGGTTTTTAGTATGCTGTAATCCATGTGTGTTTTAAGGGGCATTGCTGTTCCTCATAATTTTTGGAAAGCTTTCCATTCACTGCTTAGGCCAACAGTGCACAGGAGACCCAGTTGCTCTAAATGAAAAAAAAAACGGTTTAGTTAAGGCCCTCTTACTGTCATGTCACTTCCAAGGGGCATTGGAGTGCCTTGAAATTTTTGGTAGGCATTGCACTCACTGTATGCCCTTTAACTGTGTAGCCGAACTGCTCCTTTTGGTACAGAAACATATCCTACAAGACATGTGTGGTTGACTGGCCTGGTATTGGTGTGAATGTTCCCTTTTCCTCCTGCTCTTTCTCCTTTGCCATCACCTCATCCATCATTCATCACCTGAAGCTTTGTTTTAACGGGAGTCATAGAACTGGGATAGTAGCAGGAAAACATCCAGCAATCCTCGGAGGAGGTAGGATATGCACCAAAACGCTGACCACCTCAGGCCTAGCCACTACTACATACATGCGCTTGCATTCCAAGGAACAGAAAGCGAAGGAGATGGGTGGCCTCATGATCATGAATAACTTACTCGTTGTGTAGGAGGCCGACCACTGCTGCTGTCTACCTTCTGAGCTTTGTGTTGAAGCCTGATTGACCCAGGACCCGCAATCCCCTGTCTGGAGGACGTGTTGCATCCCAGTGTCCAACTGTGTCCCAGCTTCCACAATATTAACCCAGTGTGAAGGCGTCAGTCAGATGGGCCATCCCTGGCCACATTCACTTGTCCACATGGGGACCGAGTGTGGGCACCCGGCCGCCGACGCAACCATTGACGTGGTGGCCAGATTCCGCCTCCACATGCCTGAAAGACCCAATTTCAAGTGCAAGCAAGCAGTATGGTATTGCACTCTGGGTGTGGGTGGGTGGCAGGCTGCTTACTTGTGCTTGCATTGCAAGGAATGGGGGAGGTACAATTGAACACGGACCTTGGACAAGGACTTCCACGGGGATAGTTGCAAGTCTGCATCTTCTGATGCGGCAAGGATCACTTCTGATGGGCACACTTTTAGGCAGTGACCTGGGTGTCAGAGATGCTTCCAGGGGTCTTCCCCATGCTGATCCATGTCTTTACAGCACTGTATGCATGTGTCACACTGCACATGGCCAGATAAGGTTGTAAAATGTTAAAATGACATTTCCCGGTGAATGCATTTGTCTCGGTTGAAAGCAATACAAAAGTGCAAAAACGCATGAAAAATGCTACTTGTTAACATAGCCCAAGGTGTGGAGGAGTATTTTTGTTTATTTATTTTACCTTATACACAAGTCTTTACCCTGGAAAGGAAATTCCTTAACATATTTCACAGGAAAACCGTTTCAGTTTCGTTTTTGAACATTTTATTGTGAGCCCGCAAAAGTGGCTTAATACCTCTGACCACATTGTTGACAGCAGTGACCTGGGGGTCAGAAATGCTTCCTGGGGCGATCCCCATGCTGTCCCCATGTCATTTGAGCACTGTCACTATCGTTTTGGGCATTTTTAGGCTTTCTACAGATTGCCTGGAGTGCCGCCGCAAAAATGCTCGGGTCTCCCATAGACTAACATTGGGCTCGTTGCTCGGGTTGAGCACCCGTATATCACGGTGAGCTCAGCCTGAGCTACGAGCACCCGAGCATTTTAGTGCTCGCTCAACACTACCCACCAGGCGTAGTTCTAGAACTGCACACTAAGAGCACTTCTAGAAGCGCCCACCAGGGGTAGTTCTAGAACAGCCCACCGGCACCAGGGTAGTTCTAGAACTGCACACTAAGAGTAGTTACAGAAGCGCACACCTGGAGCAGTATTAGAACCGCACACTAGAAGAAGTTTTAGAACCACTCACGGCACCAGGGGTAGTTCTATAACCACCCACCAGGGGTAGCTCTAGAACCGTTCACGGCACCAGGGGTAGTTCTATAACCACCCACCAGGGGTAGCTCTAGAACCGCCCACAGGCACCAGGGGTTGTTCTAGTAGCGCCTGCCGGGGGCAATTCTAGAAGCGCCCGCCGGGGGGGGCAGTTCTAGAAGCGCCCGCCGGGGGGGGCAGTTCTAGAAGCGCCCGCCGGGAGGGGGGGGGGGCAGTTCTAGAAGCGCCCGCCGGGAGGGGGGGGGGCAGTTCTAGAAGCGCCCGCCGGGAGGGGGGGGGGGCAGTTCTAGAAGCGCCCGCCGGGGGGGCAGTTCTAGAAGCGCCCGCCGGGGGGCATCATTAGAACTTCACACAGCACCAGGGGTAGTTTCAGGGCCCCGGTCACCTGTCCCGGTGGGCAGACGGGCCCCGGTCACCTGTCCCGGTGGGCAGACGGGCCCCGGTCACCTGTCCCGGTGGGCAGACGGGCCCCGGTCACCTGTCCCGGTGGGCAGACGGGCCCCGGTCACCTGTCCCGGTGGGCAGACGGGCCACGATCCGATTTCAAAGGTATAAAAATTTAAGACGCGGAAGTAGCATTTAATCATTTCGCCATATAAAAATGTTAAAATATTGAACCCATAATATTAGCACCATAACAAGTATTTACCCCTTTAATAACCATATAACATTCCCAAATAATTGTTTTTTAAAATCATCAAAATCTTTGTTCCCCAAACTTTTGTCAATAAAAACATGAGCTTCACTCACAAACACTAAATCCTCATTTTGCTTTACCAATAGGAAAATATTTGGCCACAGAAAATAATGGGAAACGAGTTTTCTTTTCTTTGTTGCAAAATGAAACCAAATAAAATGTTTTCACCACTAAGTAAAAACAAACTATACAACTATATATTTATCATATGTCTGAAATCTGGAGAGAAACAAAATCTGTGTTGGGATGAAATAATGAGATAAAAGCAATTCCACTGTTGTCTATTAAGGATTCTTTTTTAGATTATAATATAATTCTCCAGGTCTTTGAGATAACTGCAATACCAAACTCAAGGTGTTTTATCTCCCATGGTGGTTAAACTACTATGTAACAACACTAAAGAAATTGGTTTGTGTCACCATATTCTGAGACCTTTTACAATTTTTTTTTCTGTTGATGGACCTTTGTGAGGGCGTGATTTTGCGTAGCTTTTATTGATACAATTCTGGGGTATATTAAAAGTTTTGCCCAGGTTTGGGGCGCCATCTGCAGTCAGATTGTTGCTCCTTAAAGTGCACAGCGTGCGAGCGGTCAGAATTTCTCTTGTACTGGTGCCGCAAGATTGCAATTTGCATACACGCGATCACGTGCCGACTGGATGTGTTCGGCCTCTCTCAATACAAGTGAATTGACCCGTTTTTGATACCTTTTTGGGTTGCATTAAATGTCATTGCTTTTGTTTGTGTTTTGTGAAGAAGAGAATTTCATTTTTTGTTTTGGGGGGTATTTTAACAGAACGGTTGAATAATTTAAACGTTCATATTTTTCAAAACTTTTTCAATTTTTAATTATTTTTAAGTTAACTTAGTGGACTTATGTGATCATTTAACTATTATATTATATTTTGTAACTCTATATTATTGCAGTATATACATGTAGCTTAATTGACATTCTCTTGTGAAGCCGAGCTTTATAGGAGTACTAAGATGGCAGTGATTGAATCCTTCTTTAAGGCCCCTGACTGCCATGGTAAATCTTCGGCAATCACTTCTTTGGGACGATGGGAAGAGGTACATGAGTGAAGTAGCTACCAGGACACTTAAATGCCCCTGTTAGTGATTAACCATGGTATTGACTGAACGGCAGCATTTAATGCTCCCTCCCTCCTGCATCTGATACAGCGGGCACGATTACGACACTTCATCGCACTCCATGCTGTGTCAGATAGTGTAGCTGCTGAGGTGAGTATATGTGCTGCAGAGCAAGGAGCGGTGAGTATTGTATTTATTTTCTTAAAAAAATCAGTGAGTACGTGGTGCCCATAATACTGGAAAACTGTGGGTTGTGTTTTACCCTATGGGGGGGAGGGGTTGTGTTTTACCCTATGGGGGGGAGGGGTTGTGTTTTACCCTATGGGGGGGAGGGGTTGTGTTTTACCCTATGGGGGGGAGGGGTGGTGTTTTACCCTATGGGGGGGAGGGGTGGTGTTTTACCCTATGGGGGGGAGGGGTGGTGTTTTACCCTATGGGGGGGAGGGGTGGTGTTTTACCCTATGGGGGGGAGGGGTGGTGTTTTACCCTATGGGGGGGAGGGGTGGTGTTTTACCCTATGGGGGGGAGGGGTGGTGTTTTACCCTATGGGGGGGAGGGGTGGTGTTTTACCCTATGGGGGGGAGGGGTTGTGTTTTACCCTATGGGGGGGTGGGGTTGTGTTTTACCCTATGGGGGGGTGGGGTTGTGTTTTACCCTATGGGGGGGTGGGGTTGTGTTTTACCCTATGGGGGGGTGGGGTTGTGTTTTACCCTATGGGAGGGTGGGGTTGTGTTTTACCCTATGGGCGGGTGCATATTACTGTGTGGAGGACCATGGGGAGTGTATTATTGTATGGAGGATTATGGTGGCGTGTTATAATATATGGGGCCATTATAATAAGTGAAGGGTTATGTATGGGGCAATTATACAGTGTTAAGGTTTGTGTGGGGTCCATCATGCATGGATTGAAGTGAATGTCCAGCTCCAGTAAAAAAACAAAGGGATTGTTGTGACACCATTTAGCTGTAGTTGGGGCTTTGGAAGGTGCAGAAAATGTGCAACACCGAAAGAGTTTCGAACACTCTGCATGTTCTTAGACTCATATTTTGTGCACCTTCCAAACACTCAACTACACCTAAATGGTGTGTCACAACAATGCCATTGTTTCAATCGTTCTTATAATGACTTTTTTGTACTGGATTTGGATATTCACTAAAATTCGTTCACCTTGCTTCTACATCTGGCAGAGACTGGATCCTGTGCTTCGTTATATGGAACCCTCTGGGAATCCTTCAAGGGTGAGCTGAATATTACTCTGACCTATGTGGGGTCCATCATGCTGTGTGGGGTTCATTATACTGTTTGGAGGGCTAGTGCAGACTATTATACAGTGTGGGGCCATTATACTGTATGTAGGCCCATTACACTGCATGGAGGGCTGTGTGGGGGTCACAGTTGGGGGATTACTGTGTTGTGGTCACCTTACTTTACCTTGGGAGTTGAGTGGGGTGGCACAGTTTGAAGATCCTACTGTACATGTGGAGGCTAAGGTAGAGGAATTCACCATGGGGGGTATCATACTGTGTTTGGGGGGCACTTTTGTTGGCATCATATGTTATGGTGGCAATGAGAGGGGAATCTAGGACTTCAGCAGGAGGAAAATTACTATGTAAAGGCTTGAAAGTTGTGAGATCTGCTCTTCTGTGACACCAACAAATATATATTTTTTTAAATTTCTTTTGAAGGGGGGAGGCCTCAACTCAAACTTCTGCTATGGGGCCCGATGATTTCTATGTACGCCCCTGCCCCACAGCATCAATATACGCGCACAGCACTGCTACAGCAATACACAGAATTAACAAAATGAAGGTGAGTGACCCCCTAACCTATTAGCCCCCTGTGCAGCTGCACTGGTTGCACCAATAATATCCACTTAGTCTAGTAAAAACTGTCACCCCTTATCAAAGCTGAGCAACAAAAAACTCTCCTAGTTACCCATAGCAATCAGAGATTAAAAGGGTACTCCCATCTCCAAGATCCTATCCCAATATGTAGTAGGTGTAATAATAATATTAGCAAATACCTCCAATTAGAAATGTAGAATAGTTTTTCTGCTTCGCCATGTCTCTTCCCTCATGTGCAGGCATTGCAGGACCTTAGGTATCCATGGTTACGACCACTAGCAACTAGATAACTGGTGGTTGTAAGCATGGATATCTAATATTATTATTACACCTACTACATATTGGGATAGGATCTTGGAGATGGGAATACCCCTTTAATAAAAGCAGAGCTCTGACTGGTTGCTATGGGTAATGAGAATAGTTGTAATGCTGCTACATAATCTACATAATTTCTCCCCTTTCTCATCAGTCAGGTGGATGTGACGGGGTCCTGGGTCTCCTCCTCCGCTTCCATCCGCTCCGTCTTGTCATGGCTCAGTGAAGCCTAAGAAGTGGGTTATTCTGTTCTTGGCTTTCTCCTGTCCCTATTCTCCAATCGATTCTTCTTGCCTTCTGTTAGAACCTTGCTCTTAGGTTTTTTTTCCTTTGCTGGTCACATGACCTTGTTGGCCTATTTAATCCTTCTCCGCCCTTCTGGCTTTGCTGGACTTCATTGTATATCTACTTTCTAGCTAGCCTGTGCTCTGTGTCTTGCTCTGTTAGTTTGCTTGGTCTACTGACCTCTATGTTCTATATATTTTGTTTGTTCGTCTGTCTGCTACTATTTCTGTTAGGAGGTGTCCCATATTCCTCCCAGTCCTTAGTACTTGTAGGGATTCCTTCCCCACATCTATAGGTCTCCGTACAGACTAGCTTAGGACTTTAGCAGGTCTGATCACAGGATCAGGTTCCCTGTTACATCGTAGGGATTAAGCTGAGTTCTATCGTAGGGACAGATCTCCTCTCTTTCCTTAGCTCTGGTAGCAGAACATAACAGTAAGTCCAGCCAGCAAATTCTCTAAGGAAAGATTTTTCTGTTCCATCATGGTGTCGGTTCAGGATTTGGTTCATCGCCTGCAGGGACTCTCTCTGGAGGTGGCCGAGCTCCGTCAGCACGTGAGTAACTGTCCTGGAGCACATTTCTTGGAGCCTAAGGTATGTTTGCCGGATTTATTTTTTGAACACCGAGAATTTTTTTTCATTCAAAAATGCTTGCTTATTGTATTTTCGTTTGAGACCTAAGTCCTCTGGGGATGAATCCCAGCGCGTAGGGTTCATAATGTCACTTTTGCGCAAAGAGCCTCAGGAGTGTGCCTTTTCTTTGCAACCTAGTGATACATGCTTCAGATCAGTGGATAGTTTTTTTTCTGCTTTGGGACTATTATATGATCCTGACCGTGTCGCATCAGCTGAGACTGAGTTGAGACGTTTAAAACAAGGATCAGGTAATGTGGAAAAATATTGTACTCATTTCCGTCGTTGGTCTACTCAAACAGGGTGGAACGATTCTGCTCTGAAAAGTCTATTTCTTGCTGGGCTCAGTGAAAGGGTTAAAGACCTGCTAATTGCTTATCCTACACCTGAAGATTTGCAACAGGCTATGCAATTAGCTATACGGGTGGATAGAAGACTGCGTGCAAGGGTTAATGAGAGCAAATCCTCTGCTATGTCAGTTTCTGGTTATGAGAATGTGTGTACTAACAGTGGTGAACCGATGGAGATTGGATCGGTGGCACCTCGCTCTCAAGAAAAAGACCGTCGATTTTTTGAAGGCTTGTGTTTCTATTGCGGAAAATCTGGTCATTTGATTAAAGGCTGTGAGCTTCGTATGAAGAAAGGAAAAAAAAGGTCAGTCATGCCCGTATTGCCTGTTTAAATTCCAAGGGTGTATTTTTAGCTGCTTCCACGATTGCTCAGGAAAAATTAATGGAATTTCGGGTGTTTGTCGATTGTGGGTCTACTCTGAATGTTATTGATGGGGGATTCGTGGAAAGACTCAATTTAAAACCTGAACCTTTATCATCCCCCATTGCTGTGGTTTCTGTGGATGGTTCCCCTTTGAAGAATATTACTCTCAAGGTCTGTGAATTTCCTCTCACTATTAATGGTGTTCACCATGAGAAATTGGATTTGGTAGTGTTGAATAACTTGCCTTCTCCAGTAATATTGGGATTGCCCTGGTTAAAATTTCACAATCCTGTACTGGATTGGTCTACCAGTGAAATTAAATCCTGGAGCCATAAATGTTATGACAAGTGGTGTAATGGGCGTATTGCAGCTTTGGATAGGGGAGAATTGCCTGTTCCTATTCAGGATTTTTGGAGAGTTTTTTCTGAGAAGGAATCGCAGGTTTTGCCTCCCCATAGAGACTATGATTGTTCTATTGAATTTGTCCCTGGAGCGACTCTTCCTAAAAGTCGTTTATTTAACCTTACTATTCCTGAGAGGAAGGCTTTGGATGAATACATACAGACAAGTTTGGCCGCCGGTCACATTAGGCCCTCTAAGTCTCCTGTGGCGGTTGGATTTTTTTTTGTAAAAAAAAAGGACGGCGGTTTACGTCCTTGTCTGGATTTTCGTGAGATTAACAAAATTACTGTACGCAATCCTTACCCACTGCCATTGATTCCTGATCTGTTTAACCAGTTAATGGGGGCCAAGTGGTTCTCTAAAATTGACCTTAAGGGGGCATACAATCTGTTGCGCATGAAGGAGGGTGACGAATGGAAGACTGCTTTTAACACTCTTCTGTGGGTCATTTTGAGAATCTGGTTATGCCTTTTGGTCTTACTAATGCTCCTGCATTTTTTCAGAATCTGATTAATGACATCCTTAGACCTTTGATCGGTAAAAATGTGGTTGTGTATTTGGATGACATTTTGATTTATTCGCCGGATCTGGAGTCTCATTGGCGGAGCGTGCGTGAGGTATTACAGTTATTAATGGACAATTCGCTTTTTGCTAAGCTGGAGAAATGTGAGTTCGCTGTACAGAGAATTAGTTTTTTGGGCTACATTATCTCCAGCAAAGGTTTTGAGATGGATCCGGTTAAGGTTCAGGCTGTGCAGGAATGGCCTAGGCCTATTGGTTTGAAATCGATACAGAGGTTTTTGGGTTTCGCCAATTACTATAGAAAATTCATAAAAAATTTTTCTAGTATTGTCAAACCTCTGACTGATCTCACCAGGAAAGGTGCTGATGCGGTTCAGTGGTCTTCTGAGGCCATTGAAGCTTTTGTGTATCTCAAGGAGAGGTTCACCTCTGCTCCCATCCTTATGCAGCCTGATGTTACTAGGCCGTTTTTGGTTGAGGTTGATGCTTCCTCTGTGGGGGTTGGCGCAGTATTGTCTCAGGATAACGGGGATGGATTACATCCCTGTGCCTTTTTTTCAAAAAAATTTTCGGAGACTGAACTGAATTACGATATTGGTAATCGGGAATTATTGGCTATTAAACTCGCATTTGAACACTGGCGCCACTTCTTGGAAGGTGCGGAATTTCCCGTTCAGGTTCTTACGGATCATAAAAATCTGATATATCTTGATGCTGCCAAGCGCCTGAATGCCCGTCAGGCTAGGTGGGCACTGTTTTTCTCGCGGTTTAATTTCTCCGTTACTTACATCCCTGGTACTAAGAATGTTAAGGCGGATGCCTTGTCTCGCAGTTTTTCTCCCATAGTCGGTGCTGAGAAAGAGGAGAACATTTTACAAGAAGGTGTTGTGATAGCTGCTTTGGACTCCGTTTTGGAAAATGAGATTCTTAAAGCACAGGAGAATGCCCCTTCTAACACTCCTCATGGGAGGTTGTTTGTGCCTGGGACCTTTAGGAGAGATTTGTTTGTTGAGTGTCACGAATCTCGGTTGGCAGGTCATCCCGGAATCTCTGAGACCAAGAGACTGGTGGGTCGCAGTTTTTGGTGGCCTGGATGGCAGAAGGAAGTCATTAAGTGGGTGCATCAATGTACTATATGTGCTAGATCTAAGTCCTCACATACTCCTGCTGCGGGGTTGCTTTGTCCTTTGGAGGTTCCCAGTGCTCCTTGGACACATTTGGCTATGGACTTTATAACTGACCTTCCCCCCTCTGAGGGTTTTACTGTCATCTGGGTGGTCGTGGACCGTTTTAGCAAGATGTGTCACTTGGTTCCTTTCGTCAAACTGCCCTGCGCTAAAACTCTCGCTAAGGCCTTTGTCAAGGAAATTGTCAGACTTCATGGCGTTCCTACTGACATTGTTTCTGATAGGGGTCCTCAGTTCGTGGCTCGTTTTTGGCGTGCCTTTTGTGATAGGTTGGGAGTTCATTTGTCGTTCTCGTCCGGATATCATCCTGAATCTAATGGCCAGACAGAAAGGAAAAACCAGGATGTTGAGCAGTTCTTGCGTTGTTTTGTGGCAGACAATCAAGAGGGGTGGTCTGAGTTTCTGCCATTTGCTGAATTTGTTCTGAACAATCATACATCCTCTTCTGCTGGTTGTTCGCCTTTTTTTTGTTGTTCTGGGAGACATCCGTCGTTTGGGTCGTTCTCCAAGTTGGGATCTGCCGTGCCTGAGGAGGAGAATTTTTCCGGTGATTTGGAGAGAGTTTGGACGGATGTGCGTGGTAATCTTCGGGAGGCCAACAGAAAATCTAAAGACTACTTTGATAGGAAACGACAGGAGGTTTTGTTCGCTGTTGGTGACCTGGTTTGGTTGTCCTCTAGGAATCTGCGGTTGAGGATTCCTTCAAAGAAATTGGGTCCCAAGTTTGTAGGGCCCTTTAAGGTGCTTCAGGTTGTCAACCAATCTGCTGTTAGGTTGGAGGTTCCTACCTCCTGGAGAATTAATCCGGTATTTCATGTCTCTCTGTTGAAAAAAGCTGTTGTATCAGATTGTGACGCCTCTGCCTCTGTTCCTCCGGTGGTGGAGGACGGGGAATATGAAATTTCTCGCATCCTTAACTCTAGACGGTATAGAGGTAGTTTGCAGTATCTTGTGGCCTGGAAAGGTTTCGGTCCCGAGGATAACTCTTGGGTGAGGTCGGATGATGTTTCCGCGTCCAGACTTATCAGAGCGTTTCACAGGAGATTTCCTGATAAGCCTGGTCCTAGGGGATCCGGAGGATCCTCTTAGAAGGGGGGGTACTGTTAGAACCTTGCTCTTAGGTTTTTTTTCCTTTGCTGGTCACATGACCTTGTTGGCCTATTTAATCCTGCTCCGCCCTTCTGGCTTTGCTGGACTTCATTGTATATCTACTTTCTAGCTAGCCTGTGCTCTGTGTCTTGCTCTGTTAGTTTGCTTGGTCTACTGACCTCTATGTTCTATATATTTTGTTTGTTCGTCTGTCTGCTACTATTTCTGTTAGGAGGTGTCCCATATTCCTCCCAGTCCTTAGTACTTGTAGGGATTCCTTCCCCACATCTATAGGTCTCCGTACAGACTAGCTTAGGACTTTAGCAGGTCTGATCGCAGGATCAGGTTCCCTGTTACATCGTAGGGATTAAGCGGCGTTCTATCGTAGGGACAGATCTCCTCTCTTTCCTTAGCTCTGGTAGCAGAACATAACACCTTCCTTGTGGTTTGTGAGCTCCTGTGTGTCTCCTCTCACCTGCGCTCCTGTGTATGTAGGCGCCTGCCATTGTGATGTCATCGCTATGTCATAGATTCCACATTCCGGCACCTGCCATTGTGATGTCATCGCTATGTTGCCATGCTTCCACATGCTGGTATGTGCCTCTGTGATATCACAGCTTTGGCCAATATGGCTGTAGTCCTGGGGCAGCATAAGTCACATGACTGGTACAAGTCGTATGGTTCAGGACATTGCAGTCCAATTGAAGAAATCATAGCTTGATTACAATCCGGTTTTCCACACAATTTACCTCACACACATTATTTACACCAGTGCATTATTAATGGCCGTACAGAACTAGGCCTCAAAAAGGCTGGGTTTATTGAGGTCCTGACAAGACCAGGTAATGAAGGGTTTATTACAGGGTTTGATATGGAGGTTGGATGTGGAACTAGGAATGTGATAGGCTGGTGGTGGAGTTATAGTGAGATTTATATAATAGGAGGGCAGCCATCTTTGGCGTGACATTCAGCGCTGGCTTCATTTTCCTCTCCTACAGACATCATTGACAGCTGGAGGAGGTGGGAGAGCAGCTGCAGCGGTCAATTCCTCCAATGTGCGAGAGAGGGAAGACACCTCTGATTGGCCGCAGGGATCGCGGGCCACGGGAGAGCCAGTGCTGACACTGCTGGAATAATGGCACAGAGTAGAATAGTTATTATTTTACTGAGGGGAAACAGTGATTGAGAAGTTGTCTGAATAGTGGAAAAGCCTTTTAAGTTTGGGGGTGGCGCGTTCTCATGAAGCCTCAGCGCCACCTGATGGAGTTTAGGTTTTCTACAATAGGGGGCTAGTTGATGGTGTGACTTCATTGCCACCTGCTGGTCATTCGGTGCAATGCAGAAGAGTTTACTTTTTTATTATTATTATTTTTTATTATTGCAGGCTTCATCAGAGGTCGTTAATCCAGAAGATACTTTGCATCAGGTCCTCTGAGTGCCCAGAGTCAGTTAGGATGGACCATTAGTGGGTTGTGGTGATGACCTCCGGTGAGACATGGGTACATCTTTTAGGCCACCGGGTGTTGCAGTTGGGACCACAGTGTGAGGGGCCTGTAGCAGCATGGTCTGTTAGGGTTGATGATGCAGAAGGATGTGTTGGGACTTGGCCAGTGACACCAGAGACTTACCAAAAATAGGCTTGTCCGTCTGCAACAAACTCTGACTTGGGAGCATGTGTGTATGCTTTCAAGGACCATTAGGGCCTCATTTAAAAAATGGAAGTTAAAAATATTTGGAAAAGGAAAACTGCAGCTATATCTACTTTACTGCCACTTGAGTGTTTCATCACTGAAATGTGGGAGCAGGGGAAAAAGCATAGGGAGGTGGAGAGTGAGCAATGTAGGAGGCACTTTTGGAAATTGGCTACAGGCATTTATTATTCTCGGCAGTGTGATAGGTGAGGAGAATCCTGAGCACTGTTCAGATCTGTTCTGCAGTGATGAGCGAACGTGCTCCGATAAGGAGTTATCCGAGTATTCTCGGGTGCTAAGAGTATCTTCGGCGTGCTTGAAAAATATGTTTGCGTCACCGCGGCTGCATGTCTCACGGCTGTTAGACCGCCGCAATACATGCAGGGCTTGCCAGTTTGTGTGCAGCCGTGGCGACGTGAACATATTTTTAAAGCACGCCAAAGATAATCTGTTAGCACCCGAGCGTGCTCAGATAACACCTTATCCAAGCATGTTTGCGCAACACTACTGTTCTGTTATCTTGATGCCAATTGGGAGGCTTATAGTGTGTATAATAATGATACTGGCCACTGGATGCCATACCGTAATGATACTGGCCACTGGATGCCATACCGTAATGATACTGGCCACTGGATGCCATACCGTAATGATACTGGCCACTGGATGAGCTTGATGGCAGAAGTCGGTGCAGACTTCTGGACAAACCAGCTCTTCAGGTAATTGAATAAAATGGAGGTTAATTTAGAATAAACTTACAATTAAAAAAGGTATAGATAAGGATAAGATATAAAAAAACCTTATACAGAAACCTCTATGAATGAGAAGTGGGTCTGCCTTCTTGCAAAAGGGTGCAGTATTTAAATCTAATTTTCTCTCCTGCATGGAGTTTCCACGCACGCCCAGACAATATAATGAAATGACATGGAAATCTGTATTCCAAGCAAAACATCCATATTCACAGGTGATTAGAATGAGAGAAAAATGTATTTTGAATAATAGTTACAGTTCAGAGATGGAGATGAGACATAAATTGTGTATACAGGACCCCTATGAATGAGAGCGGGACCTACTCTGTTACAGAAGAGTGCAGTATCTAAACCAAAGTTCTGGCTCACAGTAACAAAGTTTCCATGCATGTTCAGATTAAACATTACAATTCTTAGTTCTCAAGGATAAGTCTGTTGCAGGAGACCTCCAAACGCCTGGTTTCTGTGAGTACATTTTATCTATGGAATAACAGGTTACAGAACTTTCTAACAATATCTGCAGGCTCAGCCTTGATTTCCTTTACAGAAACAAAACATGATTTAATAAAGCTAGACTATATCAGATGTATCACAAGTAATATACCATATTGGAAAATTATGGATTATAATTACTGTATTATTTTCTTTATTAGAAATATTTAAAGTAAAATATAATTAGTTCTTAAGCATAAATCTGACAAGGAGGCTTCCAGGCGGTTTGTTTCTGGAAGAATATCTGATCTATAGTGTAATGTCTTACAGAACCTTCTGACCATATCTGCAAGCTTAGCACAGAGGCAGATCTGTATTCTGGCACCCGGAGCAAGAATTCAGTTTGGCGCCCCCACACACACCGCTCATGCAGTTTGAATAGTAGTCATGTGACCGCTCATCTACGATTTGCTTTTTTGACAGTCACGTGACTAGCTACTCTTCCTAATTCTCTCAATTTCAGTCAAAAACTACAGCCCCTATTTCATGAAGAGAAGCTGGATTAAAGGCTAGTTGTCACATAACCGTAAGTATGAAAATCACATATGAGTGGTCATGTGGTGTTTGCTGGACCCAGCTAGCAGAGCTGAATCCTGACATTGAGTATATTACACGCTGTTAGGATTGGGCATGCTACAGTACTTAATTGTATAATTAAAAGGGTTGTCCAGGTTTGTGATTAAAGTCGGAAGAACTCTAGGTGACTGCAGACTTCTGAATACTCGCAGCGCATGCACTGCACACTTTCACCTTTCCTCCAGTACAGGAGAATCCTGAAAGGTCATGTGAGTGCAAGTATGAGATTTTCATACTTCTGGCCACATTCCAACTAAACGTGACCAGCCTCACTCAAGTAATTTGTATAGAATGAGGCCACGCATGTCTAGTCGGCATGTGACCATGTGTATGCAATTCGCATAATTGTGGTTTCCAGACTTCCTGCTCTCACCACTAGCACCAGAGAATCCTGACCGCATGCAGTGCACATGCGCACTGTGAGAATTCAGAGGTATGCTGTCAGTGATTGCAGACTTTCATCACAAACTTGAACAAACCCTTTAATTTTCCTAAAACAAATAAAAACAGTAACTCTTGTCAGACAGCACAACACTTTATTAACATGGCCATGTATCATGTAATCTTACAAGTTATGGACTGTTCCATGTGTACAGGATCAGAACCAATAACTGCACAAAAATACATCAATAGAACTACCAGCAGTATGCAGAAATACAGCATCACAACCCTCATCAGTACAGTACAACATCACCAGAACCACCATCCGTACATGTACTGTCTCCTCTTTGGTATGCCCTCACACTGTCTCTTCATGTTACCCCTTTCCCCACATTACCCAGTCTCTATTATGTGCCCGCACAAACTTTTCTCCCCCTACTGTCTCCTGACACATCCCCCCCCCCCGTTCCTCATTATTTCCACACACCCATTCCCCCTTGCTCCTCACACATTCCCTCCCTCGCCCCACAGTGTTTACACACCCATTCCTCACCTCCGCTCACTATGCTGTTTCCTCACACATTCTCCCCTCTCTCTCCATTCTGTATCCCAATGCATCCCCTTCCCTATCCTGTTACCACACTCACCCCCCTCCTCTCCATACTGTTTCTTTACACATTCTCCCCATACTGTCTCCTCAAATTCACCCAGCATTACAATAATTCTTTGGTTCCTTCAGCTTAATTGGAGCGCTTGCCACACCAACAGACGTTCTTCGTGCCTATGTGTCGCTGAAGAGTGTCATCAGCAGTATAATCAGATGACCTGATGACGCTGCTTACGTTGCCCTGACTCAGAAGTGCGGGAAGTCAGTGCTTGAATTGTTCTTGTGCATGAAAGACGTGAGTAAAGTTGATTGCTGGGAGCCGTTGTTGCACCTTCTCTGAGTCGGCCATCAAGCTAATAGCTGAATCCCACTATGGCGGCGGCAAAGATACGTCTGACCGCTACTTTAGGTGGCTCGATGGCGTCCCCCAGCCGACTGCGCTGAAGGCAAATGCCACACCTGCACCCCCTTAGATACGCCCCTGATTAGAATTTGTTTCTTTTAGCTGAAACAAAACATCATTTTAACTGACATATAACAAGTAATATTGGCAAATGATGGATTATAATAGCTGTACGGATTATTTTCATCAGTTCCCACCTTTGTTTTGCACGTAATCACAAAGTTAAAAGCAATAGCTACTTTTACAAGCTTAAAAGTACACTGTTTCTATTTCGAATCTTCATGTGTATTTGCAATGTCTAGAATTATAATAACACAAATTGCAACAATAGGTTTGAGGAATGAAACAAAGAACTCAATCAACTGAGCTCCTACGGAACCCGTTTTGGATGCTATCACTTGGTGCTCTTTTACATTCTTGAGATGCTCAATCACAACTTCAGAGCTATCAAAGATACAACATTAATCCTCCACGAATTAACACACAACCTTGAGCTGCCAGTAAGAAATCTGCTACTCTACATGTCTGTTCTAATTCTAAAGAGATTTCTGCCAGAGCATCAGAAGTCTCATTGATAACCTGGTCCATGATATTACTATACAGATTTAGCTTTTTCATAATGAGGATACCAGAACCTATCAAAATTGGGGCCATTGAATAGAATCATAGATTCGTAGCTGTAAGTGACCTCCAGGGTCATCGTGTTCAACACCCTGCTCAATGCAGGATTCACTAAACCATCTCCAGACAGATGTCTGTCCAGCCTCTGTTTGAAGACTTCCGTTGAAGAAGAACTCGCCACTAGTGATGAGCGAGCATGCTCGCCACTGCATGGTACTCGCCTGAGCATCTCAGTACTCGAGATGCTCGGAGCTCGCCGAGTACTTGCGCGATGCTCGGGCAGGAGCTCGGGTCCCCGTCCTGCATGTTTGCCGCTATTCAGAGCGCCAATCAACATGCAGGGATTGCCTGCCACTCACTGTAATGCCGCAGCCATGGTGGTTGTGGCATTACAGTGATTGCCCAAATCGATGGGAACAGTGCTCAGTGAAACATGAAAAGTTGGCAATTCAGCAGCCGCATACAGTTATAACATCTGTACCCGACAATTTAGAACAGAAAGAATAGACCATTACACACAGATTAGATAGAAACATGTCAGTCACATATATAATAAGTACAGTGATAGTGTTGATTACAGTACTTGTCATTTAGTGTTAAAATAAAGGATTTATTTAAAAATAAAAAAAATTGGCGTGGTGTCCCCCGTAATTCTAGTCTCTAGCGGAGGTTAAGCAGACGGCTGGGAAGGGGTTCATACCCACGGAGCTTCCCAGGCTACTAATATCAGCCCCCAGCTGAATACCTAGCCTTTACTAGCTATTAAAATGGGGGACCCAAACACAGCAAAAACCACACTAAGAAGAATTAAAATTCCCCCCAAAATTCAAGAAAAACCAGCAAAAAAGGGCAGCAGTGTTTACCAGGCCAGATCTTCAAAGCCAAATGCACTACCAGGATGCAGCAGACCCACATAAAGATGGCTGATACACAGGTGCAAAATACTGATGAAACAATCACTCACAACCTACCAGTTCATGAGGCTCCCTGAGAGGGTGCACTTGAATAGTACCGGGCAGCCCGCCTAGTCGAATAGTATGGGCATAACTAATAGGCTGTAAGCCGGATACTGTGCACTATCCTAGTGTGAACAGCACCCTATACAAGCCTATCTTTGTGCAATTCTAATACTAGGCAGTCACCCCCTCCATGAAATGGTAGGTTGTGAGTGATTGTTTCATCAGTATTTTGCACCTGTGTATCCGCCATCTTAAAATGGGGGACCCCAAAAATAATGATGTGGGGTCCCCCTATTTTAATAGCTAGCAAAGGCTAGGCAGACAGCTGGGGGCTGATATTAATAGCCCAGGAAGGGTGCCATGAATATTGGCCCCCTCACAGGCTAGAAACACCAGCCGTCAGCTGCCCCAGAAATGGCGCATCCATAGGATGCGCCAATTCTGGCACTTAGCCTCGCTCTTCCCACTGCCCTGTAGCGGTGGCAGTGGGGTAATGGGGTTGGGGTTGATGTCTGCTTATAATGCCAGCTGACATCAAGCCCAGGTTAGTAATGGGGAGGCGTCTATAAGACACCCCCATTACTAACCCCATAGTGAAAGTGAATAAAACACCAACACCCAGAATAAAATCTTTTAATTGAAATAAACACACAATACTTTAATATCCTAAATTAAACTCTACTTAGCGTCACGCCCATTCCAGCTGAAGCCAATGTCTCCTGCAATAGAAGTAAAATAATTAACAAACCTCATCTTTACCTTTCCATGGTTCCCACGACTGCTCCAGCTCTGCTACATTGAGATGGCAGGCTGGGTCGTAGCAGAACGCTGCCATCCAGCTTGCCATGCCGCAGACACTGAGAAGCGGATCCATAGTAATATGGAAACTACTAAACCAATATTGACCCCTCACTGTTTTATATAGTATAAATATGCTCCAAGATAATTACGCAGTATTTCAGTCAAATCCAATGGGAGTAAAATATAAAAAATAACCTTTATTCAATATTTTAAAAAGATTTTTTAAGTGTCCAAAATCCGTGACCAATTTCCTAAAATTATCCTTAACATAGGACTATTGTGTATGGTTTTAATTTATCTCACCGGCTAACCATTTATATATATATATTGTCTTGTTGGGAGGCCAGGGATTAGTCACAATTCCTAGGGGTATCTCTTTATTTATATTTATAACTCCCTTTTGAATTTAGCCTCTGGCTATTAGAAATCACGCCATGTCATTTCTCCTCATTGTGAGTCTGCAGTCTGATAATGGCATTAATAATCTTCATTTTACCATGTCCTGTGCTATTCTCTTCAGAACGGCTTTATAGTGCTGCCGTCATATCCAGGTGCGGTGCTTGTTTCTCCTGATCTAGGAGCTTTATATTGAGGTAGCCTGGCTAATCATCTCTAGTAGGACTTTCTATATAAATGCTCAGCCCTACGCGTTTCATCATTCTTATGAGACTCTCATGGTCATCAGGGGCTCACAGTCTATGATCTTTTTTGGTTTGATAGTACAATAGTTTAGTAATAAACTTATCGGCAGGGTTGCCGGCAGCGTCTGGCGGCTAAACCAGCGTGACTTTATAGGAAAGTTGGTGCCACCTCTTGTGCGCCTCCCCCTTCTGTCATCCAATCGAGTGACTAGGGTGCGTTGCAGGCGTATCATGTTCTGATCATATAATCATGCAGGGACTCGTCTCCTTCTTCCAATAGGATCTTTTTCTCACAGAGCTGTCTTGGCTGCACTGCGATCTCACAGTATTAATATGTCTTTTATATCTAGGGAAGGAGACTGGTATATTACATTGCATCTTATAATGTAGTCTCTACGAGTTTGTTGCGATACGAGTTGTTAATTATTTAGTGTTTGTTCGTAGTTTGTCATTTGTTTTGTTTACAGCCAGATCTTCCTGTTTCATGTGCTACCTCGTCCCACCTACACTTAGATCGATGCAGAACTTCTTTTCATCGTGACAAATGCCATCTGGCTATGTCAATGCTTCCGCACCAGCAAACGCTTGCGGACGTCTTTTTTTCCTCAAAGTTAATTTCATTTGATCGTATCAATATATCCATAATAATAGACATTGGGATGACTTTTATTCTGATTGTATCAGTGTGTCTGATTGTATCGATGTATCTGTATTAAGTCTTCAGATGAGTATTTTATAATATAAAAACAAAGGAAGAAATTCTGATGACATTTGTCCTATTGTTATCAAAGTTCAATTTGTTCAAGAGGTCATTTTGTTATTTTAAAGTATAATAACTTTAATAGTTTTGGTCCTATAAGGCGCTGGTTTGATAGTTATGTTGACCAATATCCATTATGAAGAACATGGACTAGATTGTAAATATTATATTTTAGAGAGTTTTTAGGTCTAGCGAGGTTCAAGAGGTTTCATAGGGGGTGAAAATGTTATTATGTGTCAATGAAACATGAGAA
Source organism: Phyllobates terribilis (assembly GCF_046119375.1). Classification (NCBI taxonomy): domain Eukaryota; kingdom Metazoa; phylum Chordata; class Amphibia; order Anura; family Dendrobatidae; genus Phyllobates; species Phyllobates terribilis. The sequence continues at coordinate 40,540,421 of NW_027362770.1, read as the reverse complement.
GGACAATGTTTCATTTGTGTAGTGTGGGTTATAGGATTTCATTCTATGGATCCATCTACTTTCTTTCTGAAGCAGCAGTTGGTCCCAATTACCTCCTCTCAGGGGGGCGTACTACTTCAATGGCTTGATAGTATAAAGAAAACAGGTCCAAGGTGTGTTTCTCAAGCATGTGTCTCGAGAGAGTTGTGTCCTCCCTACGTCTGACATAACCGATATGGTCCAATATCCGTCTCCGGAACTCTTTTGGTTTTGCCGATGTAGTTCATCGGACATTGGCAAGTTGCCATATAGATTACTCCTTGCGTCTTGCAGTTTGTGAATTCGCGATTTTGGTATTCTAGTTTGGTTGTGGCACTGATACATTTCTTGCTTTTACAGATGTATTTGCAGGCTTTGCAGTCACCACATTTATAAGTATCCGTGGTGTCACTGCTCAGCCACGTTTTTTTGCCCGTGTTGTCCTCCCACAAAGTGGCTGCGCACAAGGTGATCTCTAAGGTTCCTGCCTCTCCTGTATGTGACCCTGGGTCTCTCAGGGACCACATCTTGCAGATCTTTATCTGATCTCAAAATTGCCCAAAGATCATAGAGTATGTTCATCACCCCCTGATTTCGGCCGTCGTAGGTTCCTATTAGATGGATCTCATTATCTTGTTGTTCTCGTACTTTAGGGGTCAATAGAGAATTTCGGTCTCTTGTAAGGGCGCTGGCCTAGCACTTTTTTAGGATATCCCTTTGTAGGAAGCGTTTTTGTAATTCCCTCGATTTTATCATGTACTCATTCACCGTTGAGCAATTTCTACTTAGGCGTATATATTGGCTTTTCGGTATTCCTCTACATAGGGGAGCCGGATGGTAGCTCTGCCAGGATAGTAAGCCATTTGTGGCTGGCAGCTTTCAAAACAGTGTTGTGGTTAACTGGCCTTGGGTTGGTATTTATTACTGTAATGTCAAGGAAGTTTAAATTGTGTCTTTGAATCTCACTGGTAAAATACAAGCCTAACTGGTTCTGGTGTCACTGTTGTACTTCAATACATCTACATTTGGCTTTTGAGATCTATGAATGATTATTTCATTCTTAGAAGGACCCTGAGTCCGGTAATGTAATGACTAGTAGAGTCACAGCCAGCTGGATAAAAAATCCTGTTATGTGATGTTGTGCTGCCACCTAGTGGCTTCCCATTCTTTTACATAACCCTCTACACCATAGGTCACAAACACGCGGGCCACATGCGGCCCCTGGGGCTGCTTTATGCGGTCCACAGGCACAGACCCCTTGACTATCCGACCTGGTCCAGGAGGAGACGCCGACAGCAGCGCTGCATTGACGCGTAGAGACCGGCTCTCTGCACAGCATTTCCAATGCCAGCCGCCGGTCAATCGGAAGCCAGCCGCTTCTGCGCGTCAATGCAACGCTGCTGTCGGCGGCTCCTCCTGGACCAGGTCGGATCGTCAAGGGGTCTGTGCCTGCGGGCCACATGTGTACAAAGGACGCCGAGGAAACGGAGGACAGGTGAAAGGAATCATTTTTTTTTTTTTTAATCTTTGTGTATGAAGAACAGCGCAGAGGACAATTCTACCAGATGGGGACCTGGATGGGGCCAATTACTGCAAGATGAGGAGCACCAGGATGGGGCATATTACTGCAAGATGGGGACCACTAGGATGGGGCACATTACTACAAGGTGGGGACCAGAATGGGGCACATTACTACAAGATGGGGACCACCAGAATGGGGCACATTACTGCAAGATGGGGACCACCAGGATGGGGCATATTACTACAAGATGGGGAACACCAAAATGGGGCATATCAATACAAGATGGGGACCACTAGGATGGGGCACATTACTACAAGGTGGGGACCAGAATGGGGCACATTACCACAAGGTGGGGACCACCAGGATGGGGCATATTACTACAATATGGGGACCACCAGGATGGGGCACATTACTGCAAGATGGGGACCACCAGGATGGGGCACATTACTGCAAGATGGGGACCACCAGGATGGGGCACATTACTGCAAGATGGGGACCACCAGGATGGGGCACATTACTGCAAGATGGGGACCACTAGAATGGGGCATATTACTACAAGATGGGGAACACCAGGATGGGGCACATTACTACAAGAAGGGGACCACCTGAATTGGGCACATTACTACAAGATGGGGACCACCTAAATGGGGCATATTACTACAAGATGGGGACCACCTGAATTGGGCACATTACTACAAGATGGGGACCACCTGAATTGGGCACATTACTACAAGATGGGGACCACCTGAATGGGGCATATTAGTACAAGATGGGGACCACCTGAATGGGGCATATTAGTACAAGATAGGGACCACCTGGATGGGGCACATTACTACAAGTTGGGGACCACTAGGATGTGGCATATTACTACAAGTTCGGGACCACCTGAATTGGGCACATTACTACAAGATGGGGACCACCTGAATTGGGCACATTACTACAAGATGGGGACCACCTGAATTGGGCACATTACTACAAGATGGGGACCACCTGAATGGGGCATATTAGTACAAGATAGGGACCACCTGGATGGGGCACATTACTACAAGTTGGGGACCACTAGGATGTGGCATATTACTACAAGTTGGGGACCACCAGGATGGGGCATATTACTACAAGATGGGGACCACTAGGATGGGGCTTATTACTACAAGATGGGGACCACCAGGATGGGGCATATTACTACAAGATGGGGCACATTACTACAAGTTGGGGACCACTAGGATGGGGCTTATTACTACAAGATGGGGACCACCAGGATGGGGCATATTACTACAAGATGGGGCACATTACTACAAGTTGGGGACCACTAGGATGTGGCATATTACTACAAGTTGGGGACCACCAGGATTGGGGCATATTACTACAAGATGGGGACCACTAGGATGGGGCTTATTACTACAAGATGGGGACCACCAGGATGGGGCATATTACTACAATATGGGGACCACCAGGATGGGGCACATTACTACAAGATGGGGACCACCAGGATGGGGCACATTACTGCAAGATGGGGACCACTAGGATGGTGGGAATAATTAGCCTACTAGAAAGGTATAATGAGCAGCTGTAAGTACAGTGCTGTATAATATGATTACAATATATTAAGAGGATAAGCTCTGATGGGAGAGGGTCTTTAAGCCTGTCATGTATTGGGTAATGAGTTGGGGTGTCAGTCTCCATCAGTGCTGGCTGAACACTGACTATCCTGCTCAGATTACTACACATGGCGCTGCTCCTCCTCCCTGTAGTATGGGCTACGCAGGACGGTGCCGAGGCTCCAGATTCTACCTGCACAGCAACAAGGTCCCAACACTTCTACCTCTATAACTTGCCTAATGCAGACGCAAACCTGCAGCCTTTCCACTGAGATCTTGTCGGCCTTCTACACTGCCATGGCTTTGTCTGCACAATGTAGCTTAAAGGGAATGTCCACTTCTTAAGCATCCTAGAAGTCTACAATATAAGGTCTGTATTCCTCTAACCCTCTGCTTTATTTGGCTGCCATTGAAGGCAGTCAGCAAAATGGGTTCAATTTTCTATAGAAGTGGCAGAATTTAACCCCTTCCTGACCATGTTATTTTCCGTCTCTGCATTTTTCTTATTCTTCTAAGAGCAGTAGCTTTATTTTTCTGTCAATACAGCCATATGAGGGTTTTTGTTTTTATGCCGTTCACTGATCAGGTAAATTATTTTTATATTTTGATTGGACTTTTACAGAAGTAACGCCCCTATGTTTTATTTTAAAATGGGTCATAGAGGGGCAGGAGTGATTTGAATGTTCAGATTAAACTTTTTGTCCCCTAGGCTGTGTGCCCACGATTCGTTTTTTAAGCGTTTACGCAGCGGCAAAAATGCTGCAGAAACGCTTAAAAAACGCATGGTAGAAGGCCTGCCATGTTCCCCAATGATAATCCGCATGTGCTGTGCACATGCTGTGGAAATTTCCGCTGCGGATGATCATTGTGGAAAAAAACGCAGCACTACCAATTATTTTGCGGAAGTGCTGCGTTTTCGCCGCCATTGACTTGCATTAGAACGCATGGATTACGCATCACTGTATATGTAGATGCACATTCCATGCGTTCTAATGTGTGGATGGTACCCAGGTCTAGAGGAGAGGAGACTCTCCTCTGGACCCAGGTACCATAGAAACTGTGAAAAAAAGAATAAAATAAAAAATAAATATGATACTTACCTTCTGGCGGCCCCCGTTGCTCTCCTCGTCTCATGCCGGCAAATCGCGATGGACTGAAGGACCAACGCTGACGTCATATTCATGTGACGGGTCACGCAACGCTGACGTCGGCAGGTCCTTCAGTGCAGTGTACCGCGATCTGCCGGCAGTCAGCACCGAGTGAAGCAAGACTCCGGGAGCCATCGGATGGCAAGTATAGATTTATTTTTTATTTTTTTGACATTCTCTCGGGTCACACTATATAAATCCATGCCAGTTGGATGGATTTATATAGTGTGACCACGTTGACAAGCACTTTCCAAGTGATGCTAAAATCGCTTGGAAAGCGCTTGAAAACCCGCATGTGGAAATGCCAGTGAAGAACGCTTCACATCCGCAGGTCCCTGGCAGGAAAAACGCATGTACAATCTGCATGTACAATCCGCATGCGTTTTTTCTGCCAGGGGAGATGCAGAAACGCTCAGGAAAAATCCAGAGCATTTCTGCATCGTGGGCACATAGCCTTAGGGGACTTGAACATGCTATCATCTGATTTCTTGTGTTACGTACAGCAATACTGCAGTATATAGCCAGCATTCACAGATCTGTCATGACAGGCATGGGTCTTTTCAGCAGACTCCTTTCTGGCAGTGATGGCATCCCATGATCATGTTACAGGGGCACAGATGGGCACATGGCATGACTCCCTTCTCAGTTTGCTGTTAATTCTGCTGTCCATCTCTAACAGGTGGAGCTCTGCTCTACATGTGGCTATTAAAGGCAGATGATGGCTAAATATTATAGCCATCATCTTCCAGGCAAGAAGTCAGAGCTGGCATATGATGTAACTGCAAATCATGTTGATAAGGGGTTAAAGTGCCACTTCAGTGGGGGGGTTTTGACACGTGAAATACTTTTAGTGCAGAAATGATGTAGTCCTTTTGGGCATGAGGGCAGGATGCTGGGATTACTAGTACACCTGACATCCAGGTGGGCATAATTCTGTTCCTTGTGTATTGGAAGACTTTTGCCTCTGCAGCTTTGGTGTTGGCAATCTTTCACTTTCATGCCCATTGATGCTCCACATGGTTGGCTCAGGAATAGTGTTGAGCGAACATGCTCGACACTGCTCGGTACTCGCCCGAGCATCATGCTACTCGGGATGTTCGGTGAGCACCGAGCATTTCTGGGTTACTCGGGCGGGAGCTCGGGTCTCCGCCCTGCATGTTTGGCGCTCTTTACAGAGCCAATGAACATGCAGGGATTGCCAGCCAATCACTGTAATGCCACAGCCATGTTTGTGGGCATTACAGTGATTGGCTGGCCGCACAGCGTCACCTCGAGTATTTAAAACCGGGCGCCGCCATCTTGGACACAGTCGCTCCGGATCAGACAGGGTAGGGACAGCGCTGCTGATTTAGGGAGAGATATATCCTGAAAAAATAGTTAGTGTAGGGTCTGTAAAGGCTGCCAGATTAAACAAACAGACCTTCTCAGGACTAATATCCATCCCAGGTATATCAGGCAGGCAGGCTGGCTGTATAGGAGACGCAGTGGTTATACCAGCAAACGCTGCATTACAGTCCTGTGTGCTGCTCCTGTTGCTGGACTTAGCTCCAGGTACCGGGGGCCAGGAAAAATCCTTTTTTTTAATCTAAATCCTTTTTTTTTTTTTCCTCCTTCACAATGTACAAATACCCATCTTATTAACCTTTTGGTGCACCCCCCCCCCCCAAAAAAAAAAAAAGTGTGCCTCTGATTTTTCAGACACAAATATATCTGTTGAAAATAGTCTGGTGTAGGCCAGAGAAATAGAAGTGTGGTTTTGCAGTTCTATGGGCCATTTGTATCTAAAAAAAAAACAGTTTGAGTGTGTCGCTCACTGTTCAGCCGCAAATATATATATATTTTAAAAAGCCTGGTATACACCAGTAAATTATAACTGTGGTTTTGCTGTTCCACGGTAAAAAATCTCAATTCAGGTTTTGGTAGTTTTTTCCGTAAAGAAAAACAGTAGTGTCTCCTGACTGTTGTGACACAAAAATATATCTGTTGAAAATAGTCTTGTGTAGGCCCGACATCCCAGTGTGGTTTCGCAGTTCCACGGGTCAAATCACTGTACTATCCAGTTTTGGGCCTTTGGTATCTAAAAAAAAAAAAAAGCAGTTTGAGTGTGTCGCTCACTGTTCAGCCGCAAATATCTCTATTTAAAAAAGTTTGGTATACCCCAGTAAACAATAACTGTGGTTTTCCTCTTCCACGGTTCTAATCTACTCTTTATTACCCTTTTTCCATTGATAGTGCAAGTGTAAGCTATTTTACTTCATTTACAATGGGCAAGGGACGTGGAAGTGGACGTTCTGGTGATGGTTCGTGCAGAGGACGGGGCCGTGGCCAAGGTGAAAATGTGCCACAACCAACAGCCACATCTTCTCGCTCCCACTTCTTGACCGAATTACTAGGGAAGCACAGAACACCACCAGTATTGCGAACTGATCAGTGTGAACAGGTTATTAATTGGATAGCAGACAATACTTCCAGTTACCTGGGCACCACCACCTCCGGTCTGTCTTCCACACGGTCAACTCTTAGTAGCCGTGAGTCTCGACCGCATACTCCTCCTCACCCTGATGCTCCTTCCTCCCACCAGGCCGAGTGTCGTCAGACAGCAAGTGATCCCACACTTGGACACTCTGAAGAGCTGTTCACTGGTCCATTTCCATATTTGGGCCCCTCGCCTGATACACTTGAAGTGGTGGAAGAGGAGATCCCATGTTGCAATGCCCAAATATTTGAACAGCCACGGCCACAGGAAGTCGACGTTGGCAATCTGTCACAAGAGGTGGACGATGACGAGACACAATTGCCAGGAAGTGAGGAGGAGGATCGTGGTGCGCAAGTGGAAGAGGAGGAGGTGGTGGATGATCTAGTAACTGACCCAACGTGGAAGGAGGACATGCAGAGGGAGGCAGAGTACCCCAACAGGCAGGAAGAAGCAGTGTGGTGGCCTCAGACGGAAGGCAGGCAACCGTTCCCCGTAACACCAACACGAGGGACGTTGCCAGTACAAGCGGTAGGTCTTCCAGAGTCTGGAATTTTTTTAAAGACTCTGCTGATAACCCCAAAAAGGCCATATGTTCCACCTACCATGCCAGCATCAGCAGGGGTGACAAAACTACCAGCCTGACCACCACCAGCATGATCAGGCACATGGCAGCAAAGCACCCGACTTTGTGGGGCGAAACCCAGGGTCCACGACCAGTGTCAGCGGGTGTCACCACTGCTTCTTCCCCTGTTGTGTGTGCAAGGCAATCCCCTGTCCATACTGCATGCAAAGATGCCCCTTCCTCTCAGTCTTCACTTGTTATGGCAGTTTCTCAAGAAACAGCATCCACGTCCACGTCCCACCGCAGCGTTCAATTGTCCATATCCCAGACCTTTGAACGAAAGCGGAAATTAGCAGCTAACGCCCCACAGGCCACAGTCCTAAATTCGCACATTTCACGACTGCTTGCATTGGAAATGCTGCCTTTTAGGCTGGTGGAGACGGAATCCTTCCGCAATCTTATGGCGGTGGCCGTCCCTCGGTACTCGGTCCCCAGCCGACACTATTTTGCCCGGTGTGCCATCCCCGCACTACACAAGCACGTGTAACAAAGCATCTGCCGTGCCCTCAACAACGCAGTTACTGGGAGAGTCAACCTGACAACGGACACGTGGACAAGTGCTTGTGGCCAGGGACGGTACATCTCTCTGACGGCACACTGGGTAAACATAGTGGAAGCCGGGACCCAGTCGGACCTTGGGACGGAACACATCCTCCCCACACCGAGGATTGCGGGCCCTATGTCAGTCAGAGTTGCCCCCACAGTGTACAGCTCCTGCGCATCCTCCTCCGCCTCCGCCTCCTCCTCCTCCGCCTCCGCCTCCATCTCAGATATCACCACATCAGTTACAAGCTGGAAGCATTGCAGTACTGCCTCCGCCAAGCGGCAACAGGCTGTGCTGAAACTCATAAGCTTAGGTGATAAACCTCACACTGCTTGTGAGTTGTAGACAGCTGTGAAAGAGCAGGCAGATCTGTGGCTGAGACCGCTGAACCTACATCCCGGCATGGTCGTGTGTGACAATGGCCGTAACCTGGTGGCGGCTCTGAGGCGAGGTGAGATCACACACGTACCATGACTGGCTCATGTGCTTAACCTCGTGGTTCAGCGGTTTCTTAAATCGTACCCCGAGTTGCCAGATCTGCTCGTGAAAGTACGCCGCCTGTCAGCTCATTTTCGCAAGTCTGCTACAGCTTCCGCCGCCCTTGCTGTGTTGCAGCAGCGTTTGCAGCTTCCGGCACACCGACTGGTGTGTGATGTCCCCACACGTTGGAACTCTACCCTCCACATATTGCAAAGGATTTTTGAGCAGAAGAGAGCAGTTGTGGAGTACCAGCTGCAACAAGGCCGTCGATATTCAGGTCAGACTCCACACATAAGACCTCAGGAGTGGACCTGGATGTCTGACATATGTACCATCCTGACAAACTTTGAGGAGGCCACCAAGATGGTGAGTGGCGATGACGCCATCATTAGTGTCAGCATCCCACCACTTGTCTGTCTTTTGCAACGCTCTCTGTAGAGAATTAAAGAGGAGGCATTGCAGCCAGAGTATGATGAGATGGATCAAGAAGCCGTAGTGGGCGATTACACACAGCCCAGCCTCATCACATCCCAACGTGCATTGGGGGACAATGAGGGAGAGGAGGAGAAGGAGGAGGAACAGGAGCTGCTATCATGCGTTGTAGACGGTAGTACCTGTACAAGTGTCATACCATCGGTTCAGCGTGGGTGGCCTGAGGACAGGGGGGAGGAGGAAGAGGAGGAGGAGAGCATGGTCAGTCGTCATCTTGGTGAGGACACGGAAATCTTGCCCGTTACCAGTCTGGCACGCATGGCTGACTTTGTTACGCTGCCTTAACAGTGACCCTCGCGTTGTCAAAATGTTGGGTGACAGTCATTACTGGTTGGTGACACTTGTAGACCCCCGCTACAAGGAGAACTTTCACTCTCTTATTCCTGAGGTGGAGAGGTCTACAAAAATGGGGCAATACCAGAAGGCCCTTGCTGCAGAACTCTTAAAAAAATTCCCATCTGAACACGCTAGCGGCAGAGGTCACAGTTCGTTGCCCAACCAAGGCGTACAGGCGAGAGAGATGCAACTCCAATCCAGCAGAGGCAGGGGAACACTGTCAACGTTCTGGGACAGTTTTCTGACACCTGCCCAGCTTACAGGCCCTGAGGCGCGGGGTACTCTCACAAGGAGTGGAAAGTTTCAAAAGATGGTGAGGGAGTACCTTGCCGATCGTACCAGCGTCCTCTGTGATTCCTCTGTGCCTTTTAATTATTGGGTATCCAAGCTGGACACTTGGAATGAACTCGCTCAGTACGCCTTGGAGGTCCTGGCCTGCCCTGCCGCTAGCGTGTTATCGGAGCGTGTTTTTAGTGCCGCTGGGGGAATTATAACTGATAAGCGCACTCGCCTGTCAACTGACAATGCTGACAAGCTGACCCTTATCAAAATGAACAAGGGCTGGATTGGGCCAGACTTCTCATCACCACCAAATGACAGCAGAGTAACATAGTCAAATCCACTGTGTTATTTCGGGAGGTGTATTCACATGCACCGCTTCACACCCACACATGGGTATACACTTCCTCGTTTCGGTTGTTTAATCTTCTTCTCCTTATCCTCAGCCTCCACCACCACTATACCACCAGGGTGCCAGCATTGCAAGTTCCTCCGTCCAAATTTTTGGCAGCTTTTGCTGGGAAAGCATAAGCAAATACCATGGGACACCCACTCCCCAATAATGGGACTTATGTTTGTAATATGCTGTACTGCATGGCTCTTGTAAGGGGCATTGCAAGTTGCTCCGTCCTAATTTTTGGCAGCTTTTGCTTGCAAGGCATAAGCAAATACTATGGGACACCCACTCCCCAATAATGGGACTTGCGTTTGTAATATGCTGTACTGCATGTGACGCGCCCCCTGGGCCGTGTGTACACGTGTGTGGGATACCCGGTGCCGGGTCTCTGGGGTCTGTAGTCTCCGTGGCGGTGACCCAGTCTCGTAGCTCAGGCTGGTCAAACCAGTGGCAGTCTTTCTTAGGTTTTGAGGTTAATTGTCCGACTGCGCCACCCGTGGATTGCGGTCAGGGAGTACCACCGCTGCGAGGCAGACCGCTGAGGCTGGTGCTGTGTGCGCAGCATAGAATGGGATAACTCCCCTCGGGAGGAGTATAGCCTCAGGGCAGTGAGTGTGGATGATGGGGGTGATGGTGCACTAGCGCAGCAGGAACAACTCAGAGTCTTTGCAGTGCAGTTCAGGGTCTTTACTGATGATTAAAAGGTAGACCCTCCCGGGAGTACTGGCTAGCATAAGAGGCCTGGTCAGTCTGTGAGCAAGCAGGAGTTCCCCTGGCCAGGTGGAGTTGTAGGCCTCCCCGTCTGTCTGCACTCTTCCTGGCTACCTTGCTGTAAGCGGGTAGAAGTAGCCCACGTCCCTGAGTGTACTGTGTAGTGCTCACCCGTATGGCTGGTGACTTGGGGCCTTCTGTTAGCCTCCGCTCCACGACGGCGGTGCTGGTCCCTTGCTTGTGACTGAGCCTCCGGGCTTCTATGGCCAGAGGACCTGAAATCCCCTGCCGGCTGGTTTCTGCTGCTGGATATATAAGTCCTCACAGCTTCGGACTCCTGTGTCTGGTTCCTATTGTCTTCTGCCAGGGCGAGCTCTGCTCAGCTTCCAGCCCCTGGTCTTTAGCTCCTACAGAGCTCCTTGCTGTTACTTTCCCTTTCTCTCACTCTGACTCTGACTGTTCTCTGACTCACTCAACCCCGCCCCAGATCCAGTTTATAAGGGCAGAATTCTCCCCTCCCAGGACTGGGGCAGGAGGATGTTGCATGTTTAAGGGATCCTGACCAGGAAACCTCCCACTTGCTCTCCGACGTAATATCTCTATTACTGTGGTGACCAGACCCCTGGGGTGCCACACATGGCTCTTGTAAGGGGCATTGCAGTTCCTCATAATTTTTGGAAAGCCTTCCATTCACTGCTTAGGCCAACAGTGCACAGGAGACCCAGTTGCTATAAATCGAAAAAAAGGTTTAGTTAACGCCCTCTGACCTCCATGTCATTTCCATGGGGCATTGGAGTGGCTCGAAATTTTTGGTAGGCATTGCACTCACTGTATGCCCTATAACTATGTAGCCGAACCGCTGCTTTTGTTGCAGAAACATATCCTACAAGACATATCTGGTTGACTGGCCTGATATTGATGTGAATGGTCCCTGTTCCTCCTGCTCTTTCTCCTTTGCCACCACCTCATCCATCATTCATCACCTGAAGCTTTGTTTTAACTGGAGTCATAGAACTGGGATAGTAGCAGGAAAACATCCAGCAATCCTCGGAGGAGGTAGGATATGCGCCAAAACGCGGACCACCTCAGGCCTAGCTGCTACTACATACATGCGCTTGCATTCCAAGAAAACAAAGCAGATGCTAACTTTCATCATCATCATCATGCTCCTCACCTAGGCATTCTTAACTCCCCTGATGGAGAAGCCAGGGCCCACCGGAGGAGTCTGGTTCTCTGGTGAGCTCGTTCAATGCTGCCCTAAAGCAGGCCAGGCTAAGAAAAGTGTGGGGGAAGGTGACAGGAGAAATCAGGGCTGCTGGGGACCGAGTATGGACACCTGGCGGCTGGCGACCGAGCGTGGACACCCGGGCGGCTGGGGACAGAGTATGGATACCTCGCTGCCGAAGCGGCCATGAGGTAGTGGCCAGCTTCGGCCTCCTCCAAACTAAAAGGCCCCATTTCAAGTGAAAGCTAGCAGTATGGTATTGTAGCCTGCGGGTGGGTGGGTGGTTGGCTGCATATTTGCGCTTGCATTGCAAGGAATGGGGGAGGTACAATTGAACACTGCCCTGGGACAAGGACTTGCACGGGGATAGTTGCAAGTCTGCATCTTCTGATGCGGCAAGGATCACTTCTGATGGGCACACTTTTAGGCAGTGACCTGGGTGTCAGAGATGCTTCCAGGGGTCTTCCCCATGCTGATCCCTTGTCTTTTCAGCACTGTATGCATGTGTCACACAGCACATGGCCAGATAAGGTTGTAAAATGTTAAAATGACATTTCCCGGTGAATGCATTTGTCACGGTTGAAAGCAATACAAAAGTGCAAAAACGCATGAAAAATGCTACTTGTGAACATAGCCCAAGGTGTGGAGGAGTATTTTTGTTTTTGGTTATTTATTTTACCTTATACACAAGTTTTTACCCTGGAAAGGAAATTCCTTAACATATTTCACAGGAAAACCGTTTCAGTTTCGTTTTTGAACGTTTTATTGTGAGCCCGCAAAAGTGGCTTAATACCTCTGACCACGTTGCTGACAGCAGTGACCTGGGGGTCAGGAATGCTTCCAGGGGCGATCCCCCATGCTGCCCCCATGTCTTTTGAGCACTGTTACTATCGTTTTGGGCACTTCTTAGGCTTTCTACAGACTGCCGGGGGTGCTGCCGCAAAAATGCTCGGGTCTCTCATAGACTAACATTGGGCTCGTTGCTCGGGTCGAGCACCCGAGTATCACGGTAAGCTCGGCCGAGCTTCGAGCACCCGAGCATTTTAATGATCGCTCAACACTATCAGTCGTCATCTTGGTGAGGACACGGTAGTCTTGCCCGTCACCAGTTTGGCACCCATGGCTGACTTTGTTACGCTGCCTTAACCGTGACCCTCGCATTGTCAAAATGTTGGGTGACAGTCATTACTGGTTGATGACACTTTTAGACCCCCCCCCTACAAGGAGAACTTTCACTCTCTTATTCCTGAGTTGGAGAGGTCTACAAAAATGGGGCAGTACCAGAAGGCCCTTGCTGCAGAACTATTAAAAAAATTCCCATCTGAACACTGTAGCAGCAGAGGTCACAGTTCGCTGCCCAACTAAGGCATACAGGCGAGAAAGACGCAACTCCAATCCAGCAGAGGCAGGGGAACACTGTCAATGTTCTAGGACAGTTTTCTGAGACCTGCCCAGCTTACAGGCCCTGAGGCGCAGGGTACTCTCAGAAGGAGTGGAAAGTTTCAAAAGATGGTGAGGGAGTACCAGCGTCCTCCGTGATTCCTCTGTGCCTTTTAATTATTGGGTATCCAAGCTGGACACTTGGAATGAACTCGCTCAGTACGCCTTGGAGGTCCTGGCCTTCCCTGCCGCTAGCGTGTTATCGGAGCGTGTTTTTAGTGCCGCTGGGGGAATTATAACTGATAAGCGCACTCGCCTGTCAACTGACAATGCTGACAAGCTGACCCTTATCAAAATGAACAAGGGCTGGATTGGGCCAGACTTCTCATCACCACCAAATGACAGCAGAGTAACATAAAGTCAAATCCACTGTGTTATTTCGGGAGGTGTATTCACATGCACCGCTTCACACCCACACATGGGTATACGCTTCCTCATTTCAGCTGTTTTTTGCTCTTCTCCTTATCCTCAGCCTCCACGACCACTATACCACCAGGGTGACCGTGGTCCATGTTGCCAGCATTGCAAGTTCCTCTGTCCTAATTTTTGGCAGCTTTTGCTTGGAAAGCATAGGCAAAGACTATGGGAGACCCACTACCCAATAATGGGAATAATGTTTTTAATATGCTGTACTGCATGGCTCTTGTAAGGGGCATTAAAATCGTCTTATTAAGCTACTGTGACCTCCACGTCTCTTCCAAGGGTCGTTAATATTGTCTTTTTATTCCACTGTAACCTCCACGTCTCTTCTAACGGGCATTAAAACCGTCTTGTTAAACCACTCTGAACTCCACAGCTCTTCCAAGGGGCATTGACATGTTGTTTTAAATTACCTCTAACCTCCACGACTCTTGCAACGGGCATTGCATTTCCTCGTATTTTTTGTCTGCTTTTGCTTTTCAATGCATAGGCGAACACTAAGGGAGACCCACTCCCCAATAATGGGTAGAAGGTTTTTAATACGCTGTAATCCACGTCTGTTTCAAGGGGCATTGCAGTGCCTAATAATTTTTGGAAAGCCTTCAGAGACCCAGTTGCTATAAATGGAAAAAACGGTTTAGTTAAGGCCCTCTGACCTCCATGTCACTTCCAAGGGGCTTTTGAGTGCCTCGAAATTTTTGGTAGGCATTGCATTCACTGTATGCCTTATAACTGTGTGTAGCTGAACCGCTCCTTTTGGTACAGAAACATATCCTACAAGACATGTGTGGTTGGCTGGCCTGATATTGATGTGAATGGTCCCTGTTCCTCCTGCTCTTTCTCCTTTGCCACCACCTCATCCATCATTCATCACCTGAAGCTTTGTTTTAACGGGAGTCATAGAACTGGGATAGTAGCAGGAAAACATCCAGCAATCCTCGAAGGAGGTAGAATATGCGCCAAAACGCTGACCACCTCAGGCCTAGCTGCTACTACATACATGCGCTTGCATTCCAAGGAACCGAAAGCTAAGGAGGTGGATGGCCTCATGATCATGAATAATTTACTCGTTGTGTAGGAGGCCCACCACTGCTGCTGTCTACCTTCTGAACTTTGTGTTGAAGCCTGATTGACCCAGGACCCGTAATCCTCTGTCTGGAGGACGTGTTGCATCCCAGTGTCCAACTGTGTCCCGGCTTCCACAATATTAACCCAGTGTGAAGGCGTCAGTGAGATGGACCATTCCTGGCCACATTCACTTGTCCACGTGTTTGTGGTTAGGCTGTCCTTCCCACTAAATGCACTGGGGAGGGCACAGGTAATGTTTTGGTATGCGCGCTTGTGTATAAGGCGCACCGGGACAAATAGGGGTGGCTGGGGACCGTTTATGGACACCCGGCCACCCCCACGCGGCTGGGGACTGTGTGTGGGCACCCGGCCGCTGGGCGGCTGGGGACTGAGTATGGACACCCGGCCGCCCCCTGGCGGCTGGGGACCAAGCGTGGACACCCGGCCGCCGGGCGGCTGGGGACGGAGTATGAATACCAGGCTACTGACGCAGCCATGATGTTGTGGCCAGATTCCACCTCCACATGCCTAAATGGCCCAATTTCAAGTGCAAGCAAGCTAGCAGTATGGTATTGCAGCCTGGGGGTGGGTGGGTGGCAGGCTGCATACTTGCGCTTGTATTGCAAGTTATGGGGGAGGTACAATTGAACACTGACCTGGGACAAGGCCTTGCACGGGGATAGTTGCAAGTCATAGAATCATAGAATCATAGAATGGTAGAGTTGGAAGGAACCTCCTGGGTCATCTGGTCCAACCCCCTGCTCAAAGCAGGATTCACTAGATCATCTCAGACAGATGTCTGTCCAGCCTCTGTTTGAAGACGTCCATTGAAGGGGAACTCACCACCTCTCGTGGCAGCCTGTTCCACTCATTAATCACCCTAACTGTCAAAAAGTTTTTTCTAATATCTAATCTGTGTCTCCTCCCATTTAGTTTCATCCCATTGCTTCTAGTCTTTCCTTGTGCAAATGAGAATAAAGATGATCCTTCTACAATGTGACAGCCCTTGACATATTTGTAGACAGCTATTAAGTCTCCTCTCAGTCTTCTTTTTTGCAAGCTAAACATTCCCAAATCCTGCAACCGTTCCTCATAGGACATGGTTTGCAGACCAGTCACCATTCTGGTCGCTCTTCTCTAAACTTGCTCCAGTTTGTCTATGTCTTTTTTAAAATGTGGTGCCCAAAACTGTACACAGTATTCCAGATGAGGTCTGACCAAAGAGGAGTAAAGACCGATAATGACTTCACGTGATCTAGACTGTATGCTTCTGTTAATACATCCCAGAATTGTATTTGCCTTTTTTGCTGCTGCATCACACTGTTGACTCATGTTCAGTCTATGATCTATTAGTATACCTAAGTCTTTTTCACATGTACTGTTGCTTAGCTCTATTCCTCCCATACTGTATATGCTTTTTTCATTTTTATTGCCCAGATGTAGTACTTTGCATTTTTCCCTGTTAAAAACCATTCTGTTGGTTGCTGCCCACTGCTCCAGTTTATTTAGGTCTTTTTGAATCCTCTCTCTCTCTTCTCTAGTATTAGCTATCCCTCCTAGCTTTGTGTCATCAGCAAATTTAATCAGTTTACCCTCAATTCCTTCATCTAAATCATTGATAAAGATGTTGAACAATACAGGTCCCAGGACGGAGCCCTGTGGTACCCCACTTGAGACATTCATCCAGCTGGATGTGAAGCCATTTACAACCACCCTTTGAGTCCGATCACTAAGCCAGTTATGAATCCACCTAACAGTTGCCTGGTCCATTGCATACTTGGTCATTTTTTCAATAAGGATGATGTGAGATACTTTGTCAAATGCTTTGCTGAAGTCAAGATATACTATATCTACAGCATTTCCCTGATCCACCCAGTCAGTGATTCTGTCATAGAAGGAAATTAAGTTAGTCTGACATGACTTGTTAGTTACAAACCCATGCTGACTCTGGTTAATCACTTCATTCTTATCCATGTACTTACATACATGTTGCTTAATAATTTGTTCAAAGATCTTTCCTGGTATAGAAGTCAGACTCACCGGCCTATAGTTCCCTGGGTCCACCTTCTTCCCCTTTTTGAAGATAGGAACAACATTTGCTCTTCTCCAGTCTTCTGGGACTTCTCCTGTTCTCCAAGAATTTTCAAAGATTATGGAGAGTGGTTCTAAAATTTCTTCTACGATCTCCTTCAGTACTCTGGGGTGTAATTCATCTGGACCTGGAGACTTGAACTCATTTATGTTAGCTAAATATTCCCTCACAATCTTTCTGTTTACTGATAACTTGGATTCCTCTATTCCTTTAAAAGGACAGTGAAGATCAGTTGATGTTACATTTTCTTTCTGAGAGAAAACGGATGCAAAATAGGAATTAAAAAGTTCGGCCTTCTCAACATCCTCTCTTACCATTTCTCCATTTTCATCCTGTAAAAATCCTATAGCATCTTTGACTTTTCTTTTACTTTTGACATACCCCCAAAATCCTTTTTTATTGCTTTTGACATCTCTTGCAAGCCTTAATTCATTGTCAGCTTTAGCTAACCTGATACGTGCCCTACAGGATCTGCAGACTGCATTATAATCTTCTTTAGATATGCCTCCCTCTTTCCATTTAATAAACATTTCTTTCTTTCTTTTTAGCATGTGTTTAAGTTCTGTGTTCATCCATCCTGGTTTCCTTAAATGCTTCCCATTCTTCCAAGTCTGCACCTTCTGATGTGGCAAGGATCACTTCTGATGGGCACACTTTTAGGCAGTGACCTGGGTGTCAGAGATGCTTCCAGGGGTCTTCCCCATGCTGTTCCCATGTCTTTTTAGCACTGTATGCATGTGTCACACAGCACATGGCCAGATAAGGTTGTAAAATGTTAAAATGACATTTCCCGGTGAATGCATTTGTCACGGTTGAAAGCAATACAAACGTGCAAAAACGCATAAAAAATGCTACTTGTGAACATAGCCCAAGGTGTGGAGGAGTATTTTTATTTTTGGTTATTTATTTTACCTTATACACAAGTCTTTATCCTGGAAAGGATGTTCCTTAACCCCTTTCCGACCTGGTCAGTAATAGTACGCACCAGGTCGGGAAGGCCGGTTCAGCGGGGGCTCCGGCGGTGAGCCCGCACTGAAGCGAGCACATGTCAGCTGATTATTGGCATCGCAATCCACCCGCGGCTGTTAATATGTTAAATCTCTGACAGTGGCATTTAACTCGCGCTTCCGGGAGTCCTAAGCCCCGCCCATCAGCCCCGCCCATCAGTGACCCTGTCACGTGATCGTGGGTCACCAATGGGTGGGCATGACAACTCAGGATCTGCAGCAGATGCCTGTGGTTGTCATGTCTCAATTGCTATGAGTGCCACCTAGTGGTCAGCGCTCATAGCAAGTGAGTATTTCTCCTGCATACAAGCGATCTGCTCATTGCTTGTATGCAGTAGAAGCAATCAGACAACTGCTGCTTCTATAGTCTCCTCTGGAGACTATAGAAGCAAGCAGAAAGTGTAAAAAAAAGTTTTTAAAAAAAATAAAAAATATATAAAGGTTTAAGTCACCCCCCTTTCGCCCCATTCAAAAAAAAATAAAAATAAATATATATATATAAAAACCCACATACACATTTGGTATCGCCGCGTTCAGAATCGCCCGATCTATCAATAGAAAAGAAGAATTAATACAATCAGTAAACAGCGTAACGAGAAAAAAACGCCAGAACTAAGTTTTTTTGGTCGCTGCAATTTTGAAATAAAATACAATAACGGGCGATCAAAACATCAGATCTACCCCAAAATGGTATCAATAAAAACGTCAGCCCGTCACGCAAAAAATGAGCCCTCACCTGGCCCCAGATCCCGAAAAATGGAGAAGCTAAGGGTCTCGGAAAATGGCGTCATTTTTTTTTGTATTTTTAGCATGCTTTGGATTTTTTTTTCACCACTTAAATAAAAAAGAACCTATACATGTTTGGTGTCTATGAACTCGTAATGACCTGGAAAATAATGATGGCAGGTCAGTTTTAGCAATCTGTGAACGTGGTAAAAAAGGACCCAAAAAACAACTGTGGAATTGCATTTTTTTTGCAGTTTCACTGCACTTGGAATTTTTTTCCCATTTTCTAGCACACGATATGGTAAAACCAGTGATGGTGTTTAAAAGTACAACTCGTCCCGCAAAAAATAAGCCCTCACATGGCCATATTGAACGAAAATTAAAAAAGTAATGGCTCTGGGAAGAAGGGGAGCAAAAAAGGAAAACACAAAAACAGAAAGACCCATGGTCGTTAAGGGGTTAACATATTTCACAGGAAAGCACTTTCACTTTCGTTTTTGAACGTTTTATTGTGAGCCTGTAAAAGTGGCTTAATACCTCTGACCACGTTGTTGACAGCAGTGACCTGGGGGTCAGAAATGCTTCCTGGGGCGATCCACATGCTGTCCCCATGTCATTTGAGGACTGTCACTATCGTTTTGGGCACTTTTTAGGCTTTCTACAGACTGCCGGGGGAGCCGCCGCAAAAAATGTTCGGGTCTCCCATAGACTAACATTGGGCTCGTTTCTCGGGTCGAGCACCCGAGTATCACAGTGAGCTCGGCCTGAGCTTCGAGCACCCAAGCATTTTAGTGCTCGCTCAACACTACTCAGGAACAGTCCTCACATGATCTATATTTCCCTAAAGGAAAGCCACTTGTCAAAAGCCACCAGGACAAAGTGCGCGGTTCTGTATCATGTGGTATAACATCAAGAAAAGCTCTAGGAAAGGTCAGCAAGCAAGTAATGACCCAGAAGAACGGGCAGCCTCTGAAAGGAGACCGGAAAGTGCCAAAGCCTCCGCCAATTGTTATACAGGTATAATGTATTACCGCAGCTCTGATCATACACCACTCTTGTGTTCTGCCCTGTACTGATGTACAGACTTGTATCTACATAATCCTAAAATGCCATAGGAAACATCTGCAAAAAGATCACATGGCATTTTCTACTATTATGACGCGCCCCCTGGGCCGTGGGGTACTCGGCAGCCGGGCCTATCGATGTCGGTATAGGGGATATCACCGTGGATGGCCCGGTCCGTGACCCAGGGCGGTCAGTAAAAAGGGGAAGATATTGGGGGATCTGGGGAAAGTGTTCGTGATGCCACCTGTGGAATGCGGCCAAAGGGAGCCGCCACTGCGGAGCAGTCCGCTGGAGCTGGTGTTACGGCAGCAGGGATGGTGTGGCTCTCCACAGGTAGAGCTTGCTCCAGGGCAGTGTAAGGCGGTGAAAGTTGCGCTGGGCATTGTAGTGCAGGGAGGGAAAGATGGCGCAGATAAAGAATGGATGGAGGCAGTGCGGTGCAGTCATCCGAATCTTTACTCACAGTGCTTATGACGGTTCCATTGGTGCACTATACAGTCATGGCCAAAAGTATTGAGAATGAGACAAATAGTAATTTTTCCAAAGTTTACTGCTTCATTTTTTGTAATGGCAATTTGCATATGCTCCTGAATGTCAAAGAGTGATCAGCTTAACAGCAATTACTGTACTTGCAAAGTCAATATTTGCCCAGAAAATGAACTTGAACCCCCAAAACACATTTCAACATCATTGCAGTCCTGCCTTAAAAGGAGCAGCTAACATCGTTTTAGTGGTTGATCCATTAACACAGGTGTGGGTGTTGAGGAGGACAGGGCTGGCGATCAATCAGTCATGATTAAGTAAGAATGACATCACTGGACACTTTAAAAGGAGGCTGGTTCTTGGTATCATTGTTTCTCTTCAGTTAACCATGGTTATCTCTAAAGAAACACGTGCAGCCATCATTGCACTGCACAAAAATGGCCTAACAGGGAAGAGTATCGCAGCTACAAAGATTGCACCTCAGTCAACAATCTATCGCATCATCAAGAACTTTAAGGAGAGAGCTTGCATTGTTGTCAAGGCTCCAGGGCACCCAAGAAAGACCAGCAAGCGCCAGGACCGTATCTTAAAACTGTTTCAGCTGCGGGATCGGACTACCAGCAGTGCCGAGCTTGCTCAGGAATGGCAGCAGGCTGGTGTGAGTGCTTCTGCACGCACTGTGAGGCGGAGACTCTTTCAGCAAGGGCTGGTTTCAAGGAGGGCAGCAAAGAAGCCACTTCTCTCCAGAACAAACATCAGGGACCGACTGATATTCTGCAAAAGGTACAGGGAGTGGACTGCTGAGGACTGGGGCAAAGTCATTTTCTCTGATGAATCCCCTTTTTGATTGTTTGGGACATCTGGAAAACAGCTTATTCGGAGAATAGGTGAGCGCTACCACCAGTCTTGTCTCATGCCAACTGTAAAGCATCCTGAAACCATTCATGTGTGGGGTTGCTTCTCAGCCAAGTGAATCGGCTCACTCAGTCTTGCCTAAAAACACAGCCATGAATAGTGTTGAGCGATACCTTCCGATATCGGGAAATATCGGATCGGATTGGATCGGACCGATACCGAAAAAGTATCGGATATCGCCGATTCCGATACCGGAAACCAATGCAAGTCAATGGGACAGAAATATCGGAATGAAAATAAACCCTTTCTTTCCTTGTAGGTTAATTCTACATGAAGCAAAACAACTAAGAATAATGTAGAATGTATTGGGGGAGGTGGGGGAGACAATAAAGGCATAGAGGTTTAGCCCAATCAAATGGAATAGCAGGAATTAATATTTTTTTTAAGACGTTCGGAGTTACAAAGATATTGACTATGTTAAGTATTTTTATATTTTGTCAGATATTTGTTTCACTACTTCCATGCTCTTCACCTTCTTTTTTACTTCTCCCACACTTTCTCCTTCATCATCCTCAGCTTCTTTTTCATCCACTTCTTCTTCACATTCTTCATATTCATCTTTGTGACAGGCATTCCTGTAGTTATCTATAAAAGGTTGGACATTACACCTTTCGTTCTGCCCGTCACAAAAGATTTACAACAGGATTTGTCCGCGTTCAGTTTGGCCTGCAGCAGCAGGTCTTTTCCAGGGGCACCACGAGGAGGAACGGACTCACCCCCATACACTGCTTAGTCATCTTCTGCTTATAATTTAGATATTATCTTTTGCTCTGATTTTTAGTCTTGTGCTTAATGTTCTTCCGCTTTTTGTTCTGCAGCTTCTTGTATTTCTGCTTCTTGGTTTTCTGTCTCTTGTTCTTCTGTATCTTGGTGCTTGTCTTCTCTTTTGTCCTCTTGGTCAACTTCTTCAGGGTCATCTTCTTGGTCTTCTTCGGGGTGGTCTTCAGGGTCGTTGTCTTCGGGGTCCTCGTCTTCTATGGGTTGGTCTTCTGGGTCCTCGTCTTCAGGGTCCTCGTCTTCAGGGTCCTCGTCTTCAGGGTCCTCGTCTTCAGGGTCCTCGTCTTCAGGGTCCTCGTCTTCAGGGTCCTCGTCTTCAGGGTCCTCGTCTTCAGGGTCCTCGTCTTCAGGGTCCTCGTCTTCAGGGTCCTCGTCTTCAGGGTCCTCGTCTTCAGGGTCCTCGTCTTCAGGGTCCTCGTCTTCAGGGTCCTCGTCTTCAGGGTCCTCGTCTTCAGGGTCCTCGTCTTCAGGGTCCTCGTCTTCAGGGTCCTCGTCTTCAGGGTCCTCGTCTTCAGGGTCCTCGTCTTCAGGGTCCTCGTCTTCAGGGTCCTCGTCTTCAGGGTCCTCGTCTTCAGGGTCCTCGTCTTCAGGGTCCTCGTCTTCAGGGTCCTCGTCTTCAGGGTCCTCGTCTTCAGGGTCCTCGTCTTCAGGGTCCTCGTCTTCAGGGTCCTCGTCTTCAGGGTCCTCGTCTTCAGGGTCCTCGTCTTCAGGGTCCTCGTCTTCGAGATCCAGAGTGATTACCAAGAACCATTTCAAAAAGCTTGAACTTGGAAATGTAGCAGAAGGTACAAGAAGGCTGAGGAACTACCGAGGACCAGCTGACTGTACTGGAACCCGTATGGGTAGCAGAAGGTACAAGAGCCAATGGAAGTGCCGAAGACCAGCTGACGGTACTAGAACTCGGTTACTAAGCAGGAGGTACCTGTGCCAGAAAGCACTACCAAGGACCAGCAGACGTTGGTGGAACTTGGATACCGAGAAGGAGGCACCTAATCCAAAGGCACTGCCGAGAACCAGCTGACTGTACTGGAACCCGGATGGGTAGCAGAAGGTACCCATGTAAAAATAAGTTCAAGGCCGCGAGCCAGCCGCAGTTACCAAAACCCACAGTCCTACAGGGGCTGCTTGTCCTATTGGCACTATGGAACCAGCCTTCATTGCCAGATCCCGCAGCCCACAGAGGAGTCACCTAAACTGCAGGCACCATAGAGTCTGCTAACCCGACTGCAACACGACAGGACAACGCATTGGAGGCAAAGTGACGTTGACACTACCCGGAAACAGCTGGCGTGCTGGAACCAGGCTGGGCAGGAGGGAGTACCCGTGCCAAAGACACTGCCGAGAACCAGCTGACTGTATTGGAGCCCAGGGTAATTACTAAAAACAGAGGAGCCAGAGGTATAATTGGAGCAACTTTAAAATCTGTAGTAGTGAGAATGTGGACAGAGCAGGAGAAATTGCCGTCCGCACAGCAGGGGAACAGCTGACGTTACTGAACCCCAATAACACGGCAGCAAGTGTTAACTGTGCAGACGGCACTTCCGAGCACCAACTGGCGGTGTTGGAGCTCAGGGATTACAGTTCAGGTGGTAGAAACATGAACACAACAGGAGACCTGGATACTATTGCCAACCAATTATTTATTCTGGAAGAGGACTGGCGAATTCATGAGAGATCAAGGCCTTGTTCATTTTGAGAAAAGTAAGCCGGTCAACGTTATCGGAGGATAGTCGCTTGCGACGGTCTGTTAGTACACCACCTGCGGCACTAAAGACGCGTTCCGATAATACACTAGCAGCAGGGCAAGCTAGCACCTCCAATGCATACTGACTAAGCTCTGGCCATGTATCCAGCTTACAGACCCAAAACTTGAAGGGAGAAGAGCCGTCTGGGAGTACACTAAGAGGGCAAGACATGTAGTCTGTCACCATCTGACGGAAACGTTGCCTCCTGCTAACTGAAGCCGTCTGTGATGGTGTAGACATTTGTGGCGGCGGGGACACAAAACTTTGCCACATTTCGGCCATACTGGTCTTGCCTTGTGCTGAGGCACTGCTTCTGCTCCCTCTTTGTGCAAAGCTTCCTCCACTGCCTCGACGCACTGAGCTGCTTTGTAAAGCACTAGCAGCACTGCTCTCGGTTGGAATGGAGAACATGATGGAATGCACCAGTGCGTCTTGGTACTCCCGCATTTTACGCTCCCGATTCAACGGTGTTATGAGGCTTTGTAAGTTGTCCCGGTAGCGAGGATCTAGGAGGGTGGACACCCAATAATCAGCCGTGTTGAGAATGTGGGCGATGCGGCGGTCGTTTCTCAGGCACTGCAGCATGAAATCAACCATGTGCTGCTGACTGCCAACTGGCCAAGAAACGCTGTCCCCTGCTTGAAGCGTGATCTCTGCCTGCTCTGCATCACCCCACCCTCGCTCTAGATACTGACTACTAGAGCATTGTGTACCTCCCCTCCTCTGGACAGATGTGTTCCTCATCCATTTACTCCTCCTCATCCTCCTCACAAAGTGTCCCCTGCCTAGGCCTTTGTGAGGAACCACATTGCGCAGACTGTAGAGAAGCAGATGGCATTTGTGACTCCTCATCCTCCACCTCTTCCAAAACCTCGTCCCTTAGTGCTTTCAGTGTTTTTTCAAGCAGGCAGATAAGGGGGATAGTCATGCTGACTAGTGCATCATCTGCACTCGCCATCCGCGTGGAATAATCGAAGGTATGCAAAACGTGGCAAATGTCCTTCATAGAGGCCCACTCAGTGGTGGTGAAGTGTGAACGGCGCGCGCTGCAGCTGGTACTCAATTACTGCTGCCTGCTGCTCACACAACCTCTCCAACATATGTAACGTTGAATTCCACCTGGTGGGTAGGTCACATATGATGCGATGTTCCGGAAGACTTAATCAGCGCTGCAGAGCTGCAATGCGTGATCTTGCATTGCTGGAACGCCGCAAGTGAGCGCACTCTATGCGGACCTTGTGCAGCAGTGCATCAAGATCCGGAGAGTCCCTCAAAAAACTCTGCACGACCAAGTTGAGCACATGTGCCAGACATGGGATGTGAGTGAGGTTGCCAAGGCCCAGAGCTGCCACCAGATTTCGGCCATTGTCACACACTACCATGCCTGGCTGGAGATTCGATGGCACAAACCACACGTCGCTCTGCTGCTTGATGGCATTCCAGAGCTCCTGCGCTGTGTGGCTTCGATTCCCCAAAGAAATAAATTTTAATATGGCTTGTTGACGTTTGGCCACGGCTGTGCTCATATCGGTCATCATAACAGGTAACCGTTCACGGGTCGATGTGGAGGTAGACCGTGACGGCTCCTGCAGCGCTGATTCAGAGGAACTGGAGTATGAGGAGGAGTCAATGTGTACAGACTGGATTCCTGCCATCCTTGGAGTTGGCAGAACACGTACAGCGCCACTCTCGATCTGTACCCGGCTCCACAACATTTACCCAATGGACAGTGAGGGAAAAGTATCGTCCCTGTCCATGCTTACTGGTCCACGCATCGGTGGTCAGGTGGACCTTGCTACTGACGGCGTTTTGTAGCGCATGTTTAATGTTTCCCTCCACATGATGTTGCAGGGCAGGGACAGCTTGCCTACTGAAATAAAAGCGGCTGGGCACGTTGTATTGTGGGACTGCCAATGCCATAAAGTTACGGAATGTGTCAGTCTCCACCAGCCTGAATGATAGCATTTCAAGGGCCAGTTTAGCAATGCCAGCATTCAGAGCCTGTGCTCGGGGGTGGTTTGCCAAGTATGGGCGCCTTTTCTCCCATGCCTGTGCTAGCGATGGCTGTAGACTGGCCTGGGAGTGTGAGGATGACTGGGAAAGTGGTGCTGTGGGTGGAATTACACTGGGTCTCTGTACAACAGTGCCAGAGATTCTTCCATGGCGATCCTGTGAGGAAGCCGAACCAGCTGTGTGTGAGCTGGAGGAAGAGGCTACAACACGAGCTGAAGAGGTGGTAGGTGGTGCTGTAGGTTGGCCTAGGTCTTCAGTGTGTTTTTGTAACTCCACCACGTGCTTGGTCCGCACATGTTTCCACATATTTGTGGTATTGAGGTTGCTGACACTTTTCCCTCTTTTCACTTTCTGATTACACAGCTTGCATTTGACAAAGCAAATGTCATCTGCAACTGTGTCAAAAAAGGACCAGGTACTGCAAGTCTTGGGAGCGCCCTCTTTGGATTTTGGAAGAGCCATGCTCCTAATGGGTGCCGAAGTGGAGGCTACAGGCAACCAAGTCTGCCCCCTCCCTCTCCCTCCTTTTTGGGCTGTTCGGGGAATCTCTTCCTCAGAGCTGCTCCCACCACCTTCCTGTCCCTCACGCCATGATGGGTCAAGGACCTCATCATCTACACCACCCTCTTCAAACAACTGCTTCTCCTGGGTAGTCTCGACAGCACAGTACGCACCAGAAAGTGGCACCTGAGTCTCATCATCAGATGCGTACTGAGGTGTGCTGCTGACCATAGACACTGGCCCACCCGCCTCTTCAGATTCAGAGAGACAAAACGGTTGCGCATCACTGCATACTACCTCTTCTTCAAATTCTCGAATTCTGCTTGGCTGGCCCCCTCTTTCCAAGCCAAGAGATTCAGAGAACAGAAGTAGAGATGGCTCCTGTCCAGGGCTCTCTGACTGCCTGGGCAATTTGGCAGGTGGTGAAGAGACAGATGGGTGTTCTTCAGTGCTCAGGACCTGAGAGGATCTGGAACTAATTGAAGTCTATGCGTTAGCTGCCATCCATCCGACAACGGCTTCAATTTGGTCCTCCCGCAGTAGTGGGGTACGGCTAGCTCCTACAAAGCTGCGCATGAAGGACTGTTCCCTGGTAAAACTGGGGGATGCTGAGTCACTGGTGCCCGCAGCACGCACAGAATCCTCACGTCCTCTCCCTGCAGAAACTCAACGCCCACGACCACATGCCCTACTCCCTGCCTTCTTCATCTTGGTAGACTGATAAAGATAGGCAGAAAAGTACTGAGGGCTTAGTGTGCTTATTCCTGAACAGCTGCTAACAGGTATAAGAAGCACTAATTTTATAAAGTGTGGACTAGACTTTAATATGAGCTAATGTGGCCTACACAACTGTAAAGTGGAGTGTTTGGTGAACTTCATTTAGGTTTTTTTTGTCACAAAAAGACACTAGATGTGCCTAAAGATGTAATAACGATAGTATCACAAACTTTTTGTAGCTATTACAATGTAGGAAGGTAACCTACAATGCCATAGATGAGGCTACAAAAAATAGGCTAATACTAATCTGGCTGGGGCTGCAGGGCCCAATGCTGCAGAAAGGCTCCTCTAACTACTCCTATATAGTGTGTTTGGAACCAATTTAGCTGAATACGGATGGAACCACCACACTAATAGGAGATATCAGGAAAAATTATGAATTGGCAAAAAAGGACAATGTATGAGGCAGTGACACACACTGAGTGCACTACAACCAGACGTGGTTGAAGCACACACTACAGGGTGAGCTGCACTCACACACAGAGACCTTGCAGACAGCGGTGAACAGCTCAGAGAACTGTGCACTAGCACTGCAAGGCACAGCGATTTATAAAGTAGCTTGGGTAAAGCAGAATAGACCAAATAGGTAGCTAAAACTGTCCCTCAGAACAACAGCGTCCTATCCCTAACTGAATTCACAGCAGAGTGAGCTCAAAATGGCGGCGGCGGCTTTTATAGTGCATCATGACATCATTTCAGCAGCCAATCACAGCCATGTTATTAGTTAAGATGCCTACATGCCTAACAGGATGTGCCCACACTTCTTAGGATCCTCATTGGCTGAATAAAATGAAAATGGCTCATTGCATTATGGGAACTTCCGATTCCGGTATACGATATTGCAAAAGTATCGGAATTCCGATACCCCGAATATCAGCCGATACCCGATATTTCAGTATCGGAATGCTCAACACTAGCCATGAATAAAGAATGGTACCAGAATGTTCTCCAAGAGAAACTTCTCCCAACCGTCCAAGAGCAGTTTGGCGCCCAACAATGCCTTTTCCAGCATGATGGAGCACCTTGCCATAAAGCAAAGGTGATAACTAAATGGCTCATGGAACAAAACATAGATTTTGGGTCCATGGCCTGGAAGCTCCACAGATCTTAATCCCATTGAGAACTTGTGGTCAATCATCAAGAGACGTGTGGACAAACAAAAACCAACAAATTCTGGCAAAATGCAAGCATGGACTGCTATCAGTCAGGATTTGGTCCAAAAGTTGAGAGCATGCCAGGGAGAATTAGAGGTCTTGAAGAGGCAACACTGCATATATTGACTTGCTGCATTAACTCATTCTAACTGTCAATATAACCTATTGGTACTCATAATATGATTGCAATTATATTTCTGTATGTGATGTAAACATCAGACAAACACTAATAAAAACCAGAGGCCAGCAGATCATGTGAAAATATAATTTTGGTGTCATTCTCAAAACTTTTGGCCATGACTGTACAGTTGTCGGCCTTCCACGTCGCACTGTGTTCACCAGGCAGAGGTTCAGCTCTTCCTCAGGTGATTAGGAGCACCTGACAGAACCCCACTTGTGTTCATAGACCCAGCGTGAAGACTGTCTAGCTTTCTCCCTCCTGCCCTGCTCTGCTCTTCCCACTCTCAATCCCGTTCGGGTGCTCTGAAGCCCCTCCTGTACGTTTGAGTTCCCGGACCTGCTTGACCCTCATGGGGATTAGAATGAGGCTTCAGCAACTGACTATATAAGCCAGAAGCCTCTGGTTTTCCCAGCCGAGACCTGGAGTTAAATGGCTGGACCAGGGGCCGGTCCCCTTCCTGCGGCCTACAATCCCTCTGTCTTCTGACAGATGCGGGGCGTATGGGTGCCGTCCTGCACTCGCCGTACCCCCTAGGATCCCTTCCTTAGATCGGAGCCTACTCTTCTGCTCCCCTCCTGGGCCTCTAGCACTGGGCCCTGCTTGTGGAGCAGAGCTCCTAAAGAGACTCTGCTCCCTGACTGTTCTCCACTCACTCCTCTACCGAACTCTCCTGCCACCCTAAAATGGCTCCCCTTTATATACCTACTACTATAGTGCTCCCTTAAACTACTTCCTCCACCCACACCCACTACTGGTTCCCCCTACCTCTGGGTTCCCCCCACTCCAGCCAGGGACAGGGCTCAGCAGGTGCGCTCATGCATGTTGCCCCTCCAGCCGGTCTGGAGCAGTGTAGTGTTGAATGCGGGTGTTGGGGTTCCGGGCAGCACTCCCTCCTTACCTGTTACCTGAGAGGAGACACCACACCTCTGGGTGAGGTGCAGTACCTCTGTGGCGACTGAACCCTCAGGGGCGCTACACTCCCTCCTGGTAAAACACAGCACGTCCGCGGGCTGGAACAGAGCAAAACAGGGTATATTAGACATGCAAATTTTATAATTTTTAAGAATGCATTCGCATAAAAGATTATAAAACTATCTTCCCTTTATGGGAGGCACATCACTTTAAAGTTAGAGTATATTTATCAAACATTATAAAACACTTTCCATAACGTTCTGGTAAACGAGTGCAAATTTAGCAGCATGAGGGACCCGTCCGCAAACCCTCAACGTAGGCCCTGGGCGTGGCTGCAGGGCATGGGTGATCCTGGTGCTGGACCACGTCTTCCGCCTCGCCAAATGGGTTTGTCTTCTGAGGTCATGTGATCGTACTTATAAAACCAATAGGAAGCACTTTAAGAAGTGCAGAACTATATACAAGACAAGTTTTCAGCTGTTCACTGTCCCCAGCCTGGAGTCTGTATACCCTGACGGGTAATTATGAAAACACACACTCTAAGAAAACATTATTTCAAACTTCAACTACTGCACCATTACGTTTGACTATTTACATAGTATTCAGTCCTACTTGCTGGACTAATAGTGGGGTCCCCGCCTGGGGTACTGCTGGTTATTACCTGACCCAGCCGGGTCATAAGGTATGTCCTGCGGGGGTGAGTCCTCGACCACGCGGTACACTTGTAGGGCGTACCACCCGCGTTCCCCGTGGTGACGTGTGTAGGTGACACTGTCACCGAGGTATAGATTCCGGTCGGGATGGCCGTGTTCCAGCTCGGGCTCAGCATCCCGCCAGTTTACGAAAATGTCCCTCGCAAAGTTGGGATCCCGTATAAAGCCCCACCCAGCCTTCAGGTCACACTTTATCACGAGTCCTTCCTCGCTGGGGCTGGGGTGGGCAGACTCCGCCTGACGGACTTGGGCCTTTGCGGCCTTGTTCCGGGCCTCCAGACGCTCGCAACGTGCCCGCCGAGCGCGCCACTCCTTCTCCAGCTGCTGGAGCTCCCGCCTGCAGAATTCTTTCCTCCGCACGGCTTCGACCTGGGTCTCCTGCGGGAACCCCATCAGGGCGCTGGTGTCAGGAGTAGCGGGCACGGCTGCTGGTCCTCAAACCGGGCGGACCAATCGAAGACCGGCGCGCCGTACACCCACTCAGGTGCCGGAAGTGGAGGCTCCGGGAGGGAACCCAGCAGAAGGTTCCTGACTTCAGCGCCCGGGGGTGGAGGTTCCGGGCTGAGCAGCTGCTCCAGGGAGGGCATGGCGGGATACGGAGTGTGCTGGTGTAGGAGTCACAGGTGCAGGTCGGCGCTTGCAGCGCCCGGGACTGGGGGATTTCTTCCAACCTGCTCCTGTGCTGCACACTGCCTCCTGGTATTCAGCGGGCTCCGCCGGGGCTGGGGTGCCGCTGCTGGCATCCGGTGCTGCAAACTTCTCCAACAGCTCGCTCCTCCACTTGGTAACCGCTGCTTGCTGGGCCGTTCCACTTGTTGGCTCAGCTCCAGAATGTCACTCTGGAGGAACTCCGCGTCCTCCGGGGATAACTTACTGGCTTCTCCCTCCAGGGTGAGGGGGGTTGCTTGCTGCGGCAGCAGGCCAAAGGCAGAGGCTTGATCCTGGCTTCCGTCCATGCTGGCTGCCGGGTGCGGTCTGTCTAGACTGGTTAAGACCACACCCTGTCTCCATTCCATCTCTCCTCCTCTTCGGGGGCGGTCCCATGGCAATCTGCTGTCGGTCACTCCTTGTAACGGCCTCCCTGCCTTGAACGACACATCTATGCGGACAGTCACAGTTGCTAGGGGCAGAGTATGCTTTTTGTGCCATTCTGGGACCCGGGCCACGATGGGACGTTCCATACTGTTGTCTTTGATCATGCACATAATGGTGCCCGTTCTTCTGGGGCGCGCGTCACATTCAGTATCATTACATAGTTCTTTAGGCACACTTCACCCACCGATAACGGGTTGGTCACGTATCCTGTTCGTGACGCCAGAGCTGACACGCCCCCTGGGCCATGGGGTACTCGGCAGCTGGGCCTATGGATGCCGGTATAGGGGATATCACGGTGGCTGGCCCGGTCCGTGACCCAGGGCGGTCAGTAAAAAGGGGAAGATATTGGGGGATCTGAGGAAAGTGTTCGTGACGCCACCTGTGGATTGCGGCCAAAGGGAGCCGCCGCTGCGGAGCAGTCCTCTGGAGCTGGTGTTACGGCAGCAGGAATGGTGTGGCTCTCCACAGGTAGAGCTTGCT
The DNA here is from genome assembly GCF_046119375.1 of Phyllobates terribilis. Taxonomy (NCBI): domain Eukaryota; kingdom Metazoa; phylum Chordata; class Amphibia; order Anura; family Dendrobatidae; genus Phyllobates; species Phyllobates terribilis. The sequence continues at coordinate 40,509,009 of NW_027362770.1, read as the reverse complement.
GCTGGGCAGTGTAAGGCGGTGAAAGTTGCGCTGGGCATTGTAGTGCAGGGAGGGAAAGATGGCGCAGATAAAGAATGGATGGAGGCAGTGCGGTGCAGTCATCCGAGTCTTTACTCACAGTTCTTATGACAGTTCCATTGGTGTACTGTACAGTTGTTGGCCTCTCACGTCACGCTGCGTTCACCAGGCAGGGGTTCAGTACTTCCTCAGGTAGATTAGGACACCTGACAGAACCCCACTTTCTTGTGTTCATAGCTAGACCGTCTTCACGCTGGGTCTTTCTCCCTCCTGCCCTGCGCTTCCCACTCTCAATCCCGTTCGGGTGCTCTGAAGCCCCTCCTGTACGTTGGAGTTCCTGGACCTGCTTGACCCTAACGGGGATTAGAATGAGGCTGCGGCAACTGACTATATAAGCCAGAAGCCTCTGGTTTTCCCAGCCGAGACCTGGAGTTACACGGCTGGACCAGGGGCCGGTCCCCTTCCTGCGGCCTACGATCCCTCTGTCTTCTGACAGATGCGGGGCGTATGGGTGCTGTCCTGCACTCGCCGTACCCCCTAGGACCCCTTCCTTAGATCGGAGCCTTCTCCTCTGCTCTCCTCCTGGGCCTCTAGCACTGGGCCCTGCTTGTGGAGCAGAGCTCCTAAAGAGACTCTGCTCCCTGACTGTTCTCCACTGACTCCTCTACCGAACTCTCCTACCACCCTAAAGTGGCTCCCCTTTATATACCTACTACTATAGTGCTCCCTTAAACTATTTCCTCCACCCACACCCACTACTGGTTCCACCTACCTCTGGGTTCCCCTCACTCCAGCCAGGGACAGGGCTCAGTAGTTGCGCTCATGCATGTTGCCCCTCCAGCCGCCCTGGAGCAGTGTAGTGTTGAATGCGGGTGTTGGGGTTCTGGGCAGCACTCCTTCCTTACCTGAGAGAAGGAGACACCACACCTCTGGGTGAGGTGCAGTACCTCTGTGGTGACTGAACCCTCAGGGGCACCACAATTACAAGTCCCATTGTTTTATGTTGGATTAAAGTGAGCTACTATCTGGCTAATCTAGCTGTGTAATGTGTATGGGGGTCTCCTCGCTGCCCTAACAAATGTTCAGTACAAATACCCGCTCCTTGTTCTCTAGGCACAAATTGCTTAGAGGCAGCAGATTAACCTCCTCACCACAGAACACATGAGAGCTCATCTGTATGTTGGGAGAGATGGCTGCTAGCCAAGCAGTGTATGGCCAGGCCACAGCTATGCCACAAGGGCTTGGCTGACTCCTTTTCAGATCATATATGGAGAACCTAATGGTAAACCCTGGATAAATGAAGCTTGTGACCTGGTTCCTGTTCCCCACTAGGTTTCTGGCACTTCTGATAAGACAGACGAGCAGCAGTACCCCGACATTGAGAAGTTTGTTCCCTACAATCCTGCAGGTAACTTTTCCACACTTTGCTGTACCTATTGCCTGCCATTAGCCACTGGCCTTTACATTTAATTTTGAGCATCAGAATCATTTCTAATACTTGCACCTGAAGCTGGATGGGGTTAGTGATTTTGTCACCAGGATTTTGCTGCCCCATCTGAGAGCAGGGTGATTTAGGGGCTGAGACCCTGATTACAGTGATGGATCGCTTGGTGCAGTTCAGAGTAACTGTGTCTGCTGCAGATCTACAAATTCTCTGAATGCTGGGCTCTGTATAACCCCACCCACACCACTGATGGGCATAAAGCTACCAATGCACAGTGTACAGAGCTATTCATCAGTTGTGGGGACAGGGTTGGACTACATGGCAGCAGCTTTACTAGTCCTCTGGTGGCAGTCTCCTGCTGGTGGAGGATCACCTATCAAAACTACAGTAGTCAGCCCAGAAAGCAACACGTCGCTGCAATTGGGGATCTTTGTCCCCACGTTGTGCTGTGCTCAGATCAGGTGGCAATAAACCTGGTGACATTCCTTTTGTCAGGCAAAATGTATTTCTCCTTCCCCCATGACGGCACCACGGAGAAAGAGGGGATCCGCCCTTCAAGGAAAGGAAACCTACAGATAAAAGGGCGGTACCTCTCTCCCGCATCAGTTTGTTTCCTGTCCTTGACGGGACCCTACAGTCCGGAGGAGGCATACCTGCGGGGTGTCAGAAGATGGACGTAGTAGGATGCCCGGCCTGGCCAGTCTGATCTAGGCAGCGGGAGTCCCCCTGCCTCGGCTGGTGCGGTGTCCTGAAGCTGAGGTCAGTGGGCCTTTAGGGTGTGTGGAGGGGGTCTGGATGAAGAGGAGGCTGCCAGGACTGTGCTAGACCCCCTGGTTACGGAGGTGAGAACGTGCACGGCCCGGCAACATGCATTTAAGCTTCCGGGTTCACCGCACATGCGCGGGCGCCCCTGGATGACGTGGCGCCGCAATGCATGACTGGGTAACCAGTCTGTGCAGGCGAGGGCATCCCCCCACGGGTGCAGGGGAGGAAGGGGAGGCCAGGTCACTACAGGCACTATGGGAGGGACTCCCAGTGCCTTAAAACACAGCAGAGGATGCCAGTATTTGCTCTTCTGGTCTCTGGCACGCTGTGTGAAGAAAAAAAAAAACAAAAAAACTGTAACAATGAGTGACCAGGACCTACCTGAGGAGCAGCAGCTACATCCTCAGTCGCCGCCACCACCGCCAACCCAACAGAAAAAGGGATCGGAAGGCCAGGACCCGAGTGGAAGCGGGCGCTCTGGCAGATCATCGTAGCGCAGCAAGGACTCCACCTCGGTATCTTCCAGGGAGGACTTCGGCTACAAAGATGGCTCTACCTCCTTAACCGATACCTGCTCTTCTGTCTGGTTGGTAAGTGAACTTCGTGAAAGTCCACTTTGTAACTAGGGGCCCTTGCTCTCTCTCTCTTTTGTCTCCCGTAGGGAAAAAGAATAAAGGGAAAACAAAAAATAGGCCTTGTCCACTACTTGGGAAAAGACTCTGCAGCTCCTGCATTGAGCAGACCATATGCGAGGGAACCCCGAGACTTGCCTCTGATCTTAGAGACCTAATTAAGTCGCAAGTTGAAAACACTATTAAATCTTTTCAGGGCAATAAATTAAAGAAAACTGAAAACATATCCCCCCGAGTCCACGTCTAGTAGTTCTGAGGATGACGGGGATTCGGACTCTTCCTCCTCTTCCTCCTCCTCTTCCTCGTCTACAGTTAGAGGAGGTCGGATCTGTTTTCCCGTTGAGGAAACAGATAGACCCATGGTAGACCTGACTGCCTTGATAAGGCTAACAGATCCCCGGCCCAAAAAATCCATACAAGACATGATGTTTAGCGGCCTAGAACAGAAAAAAAGGAGATCTTTTCCACTCAATGAACATGTTCATTTGCTGATTATGAAAGAGTGGAAAAGACCGGAGAGGAAGGGCTTCCTTTCCCCTAAACGAAAGTACCCGTTTGAGGACCCCGTATGCTCCTTTTGGGAGAAAGCACCGAAACTGGATGTCGCTATAGCCAAAGCCTCAAAAAAATACTCCCTTCCATTTGAAGACATGGGTGTCTTGAAAGACCCCATGGATAAAAAGGCAGACAACTTCTTAAAGGGTTCCTGGGAAGCCGCTGGGGGGGGGTTAAAATCGGCAATAGCTGCCACGTGTACGGCCAGATCCCTAATGGTCTGGTTGGACCAGCTAGAATCACAACTGAGGCAGAAGACATCCAGAGACACAATCCTTGAAGCCATCCCAATAATGAAAAGGGCAGCGACCTTCCTGGCAGAAGCCTCGGCGGTCTCTGTCAGGTTAAGTGCTATAGCGGCGGGGCTTGCCAACGCGGCTAGAAGAGCCCTCTGGCTCAAATGTTGGCCCGGGGACCTACAAACTAAATCCAGATTGTGCTCCATCCCCTGTGAGGGCGAGTTTCTATTTGGGCCTGCCCTTGATGACATCCTGGATAAAGCAGGGGATAATAAGAAACGGTTTCCTGTCCCATCTAATGCTGCTTACAGGAAGTCTTTTTGGAGTAGAAGATTTATGTGTAGGAAACCCCCTAAAGAGCAGGATAGGTGGGAAGACAGGAGAAGGAAGACCAAGGGATTCCTATTTAACAAGCTCTCCAGTGATAATAGAAAGGCCCCCCAATGAAGATTTTCCCCAGGTGGGGGGAAGGTTATAAAGTTTTCTCCCGGCCTGGGAGCTAATATCCAACAGCTCATGGATTCTGACCCTAATTCAATTGGGCCCGAAACTCCAGTTCTTCAAAGTCCCTCAGAGAAACTTTATTATAACCCCCGAAAGATCTTCAAACGAGGAGCAACTAGCCTTGGAGCAGGAAATCCGGGGACTAGTAGGGAAAGCAGTCCTCCAGGAGGTCCGGGGGGGGGGGGGGGCATGGGCTTCTATTCTCAACTATTCCTGAGAAAAAAAACAGATGGGACATACAGGACGATTGTGAATCTGAAAAAGCTGAACAAGCTGTTGAAGGTGGAACCCTTCAAAATGGAAACAATAAAATCTTCAATAAAAATGCTGTTTCCTGGTTGTTTCATGGCTGTCCTGGACTTAAGATGCTTATTATCACGTCCCGATACACAAGGACTACCAGAAGTTCCTCAGGGTAGCTGTTCCTATGGGTGGAGTGGTCAAGCACTACCTATATACAGCCCTCCCATTCGGCATCGCCATAGCCCCAAGGGTCTTCACCAAAGTGGTTGCAGAGGTGATGGCTCATCTAAGGGAGCAGAACACCCTGGTCATCCCATACCTAGACGACTTCCTGATAATAGGCAGCTCCTTCCTAGACTGCAAATCCCATCTGGAAAAGGTCATGGATTCCTTGACTCGCTTAGGGTGGCTTTTGAATCTGGAAAAGTCCAAGACAGAACCATGCCAGATACAGGAGTACCTAGGCATCATACTGGATTAAAACATTCAGGAGTGTAGTCTCCCCTCAATGAAAATTCCAAAAATCTTAAACCTGATATCACGGGCGAAATCCCACCCGTCTATGTCCCTTCGGAAGGCCATGTCCCTGCTAGGTTCCCTGACGGCGTGCTTTCCGGCCGTTCAATGGGCTCAAATACATACCAGGACCCTTCAGTGGGAAATCCTAGAGGCAGAAAAGGCACTATCTGTAAAAACCACACTTTCCCTAGAGTGGTGGAGGAACATACACAATCTGGCCCGGGGGCTGCATTGGACAATCCCGACACCGCAAGTCCTGACCACAGATGCAAGCCCCGGGCACTGTGGGGCCCACCTCAACAACCTGGTAGCTCAAGGGGTCTGGACAGAATGCCTGAAACTAATGTCCTCAAACATTAAGGAGCTCCTAGCTGTAGAGCAGGCACTCCGGGAGTTCATGCACACACTACAAGGACATCACGTGAGGGTCTTCTCAGACAACCGAATAGTAGTGGCATACCTGAACCACCAGGGGGGTACACGGTCCCATTCCCTAATGCAGATGACAGAAGTCATCTTTCACTTAGCGGAGGAGAACTTGCAATCCCTATACGCTCTACACATAAAAGGTAGAAAACCGCACCGCAGACTTTCTGAGTTGGACTCAGTTGAAGCAGGGCGAGTGGGGAATTAAGACAGGCGATTTTTCGGCAGATTGTACAAAGGTGGGGCCGTCCCTCCATAGATCTGTTTGCCAACAATTAGAACAAAAAAACACGCTCTTTTTGCTCCCTAGATCCCAAAGGGAACCCGGTAGCCGTGGATGCCTTTATGATCCCTTGGAATTACCCTCTAGCTTGCGCTTTTCCTCCGACCGCTCTGATTCCAGCTGTTCTGAGGAAAATCAGAGAAGAGGAAGTGAGGGTAATCCTAATAGCCCCCTTTTGGCCAAAGAGAGCATGGTTTTCATGGCTGAGGAGGTTGTCAATCTCTGATCCATGGGTTCTCCCGGACCTTCTTTCTCAGGGTCCGGTCCTCCATCCTCAGGTGTCAAGCTTACCCTTGACAGCCTGGAATTTGAGAGGGCTCTTCTGAAAGACAAAGGTTTCTCCCCAATAATTTTGACCTAGCCAGGGATAGAAGGGTATCTAGGTTTATTAAGGCATCAGCTAGATCCCGCCCTATCCCATCACGAAATAGTACACCCTGGGATTTGAACTTGGTCCTTTCAGCCCTAACTGAGGCACCTTTTGAACCCCTGGTAGCTCTCACATCAGCACGTAGGGTTAGTGATATTCAGGCCCTATCGGCAGACCCCCCCTTCACACAAATCTTGGAGGATAGGGTTATTCTGAAAACTGATCCTGCCGATCTACCAAAAGTGGCATCAAGATTTCACAGGTCCCAGGAAATCACCCTCCCTTCTTTCTGCCCTAACCCAAGGAACATGAAAGAGAGGGTCCTGCATACACTAGACGTCAGAAGGAGCATAATCTAGTATCTAGAGGCAACACAAGAGGGTAGGCAGGATAGTTCTCTCTGTCTGCTTTCAAGGTCCTGGTAAGGGGAAGAAAGCTTCTAAGGGCACGCTGGCCAGATGGATAGGGGAGGCCATCACATTATCTTACTCCTCACGTGGAGAAGCTGCCCCGGAGAAACTGAAGGCCCACTCAACAAGAGCAGTGGCAGCCTCCTGGGCAGAGAAGGCCGGTGCTACGATAGAGCAGATATGTAGAGCGGCAACCCGGTCTTCCCCCTCTACCTTTTTTAATCACTACCGGCTAGACTTGACCTCTTCTTCAGACCTTACTTTCGGGAGAAGTGTTCTGGAAGCTGTGGTCCCCCCTAATGAGTCACTTCTCTGCCATTCTCTCCGTGGTGCCATCATGGGGGAAGGAGAAAGACCTAGACATAGTTACTTACCGGTAACGGGATTTCTCAGAGCCCATGACAGCACCCGTATATTCCCTACCTTCACGTGTGGGTGCGCACACTTATTAGTTAATTATTGTAGCCACGTGGTGTGTCTAGCGAGGTCTTAAATTGTAAAATTTTGTGTTACTAACCTGGTGGTCCTCTCATGCTCTGTAAACAACTGATGCGGGAGAGAGGTACCGCCCTTTTATCTGTAGGTTTCCTGTCCTTGAAGGGCGGATCCCCTCTCTCTCCGTGGTGCTGTCATGGGCTCTGAGAAATCCCGTTACCGGTAAGTAACTGCGTCTTTTTGTCCTAGTTTTAAAAATGTTGAAAGGACAGCCAGAGATGTCTTAAATTTCCGCCCCCTGTTCCCTTGGAAGGGACCTCCATAGAACTCTACTCTTGCTTCCCCCAAACGAGGAATTTTTATAACCGCCATAAACCTCAGCCCAGGGCAAGCATACTGGTCTACACTGGATTACCCCTCCAAAGCCCTATTGTGTAACTGTCCAAACTTTTAATGTCTAATTTAATAATGCACATGACTGTCACAAACACATGGACCACATTTTTGTGATGCTCACCTTTTTCCAGTTATGATGGTGTATCTTTCATAACTGGGAAACCACCAGAAACCTAGGAAATGGTTTGAGCTTCTGAATGCCATAGAAATATCATATTTGATATCAATCTCCGTGAATATTGGTGACAGTAAACATGATGCATCCATCTTGGATGTGGGCCCCCCTCATACCAAGATATGAAAGATAAAGGATTTTATGTCTTGTGCAGCTGGGTGGGTTCACAAAACAGAGCCCCCATGTGAGGTAAACAACATGGTTGTGTCCTAGTGTTTTGCCTCCTTACTAAAAACCAGAACGTCCATGTTGGCTCATTCCAACCCAGGGACGTCAGATGCAAGCTCTCCTCGCTGCGTGGAGGAATCACACCTAATTTCCGGGGAGCTGTCCCCTCACAGAATCTGAGACCATCACCTCGTGGCGCTGGTTTTGCTATTATTTACCCCTTTTATTTTAATAACTCAATCCAGGGATTTAATCTTACTGCCAGATTGGTGTCGGGAAGTGAATTTTTCCTCAGTGATGTAAATTGGCCTATACCTCATGGTTTTTTGTTGCCTTCCCCTGGATCAACGCTGCGGAATAGCTGCAGTGCACAAGAAATAGGCTGAACTGGATGGACGCTTGTCTTTTTTCGGCCTTATAAACTATGTATATATGTAACTGTTTTATGCATATATGTAAATTGTCTCTTTTATAATATCTTGCATTTCTTTTGTAAACACTGCCAACTTTCGGGAGTAAATTATTATTTACCAGCTTCGTTCTTCTTGTTCTATGTCGAGCAAACACGTTCCTCACCCGCTAATTCATGTTACCTAACGGGTACCCGATCCACCTGTTAAGAGATCGGTGGTGGCAGCATACGGTGTATTTATGTGATATTGTGGTTGTGTGGTGGGATTGAGGTATATATACGTTCCTGGATGGAACTGGTGGTATATATACATCCAGTCACATCACGTGCCACAATAGTTGATATAAATGAGAGCAGCTGCGCCCTATTGCTTATCCTCGGTCAATACCGTGTTTGACCAGCAGGATAAGGGGGCGCCAGAGGGCTGCAAAGTATGACTAAGTTTTCCTGACACCCTTTAAATGCAGTTTAGGGCCATCTCTGTTGCACTCTTACTCTCTATTAGCTGCAGTGTCCCATCTGCCTAATGCTGCCACAGATCTCATGGCTGCAGTATCCAGACATTCAGCAACTCGCTGACATCGTGTCAGTTAATCCAATGAGTGTTTGCAGTGACAGCAATGTCTGTTAGCTGGGTTTCTGATGCTGCTCAGTTGTGGAAGAGAGCAGACAAATGTCAGTGTGGTGTTCGGAGGCTCCTGGGGCCCCTGCACATGACATCAGGAGTGCCAGAGATCCAGAGTGTGATCTTGTGGTCTTGGGCTCCAGTATACAGGTCGGGCTTTGCAGCTATTGGGGGGGGGGGGGGAGGGAGGGAGGGAGAAGGGCACAACACTGACGTGTGCAGTGAAGGTGGTTAAAGTTCATTGATGCTAGATGACTTATTTTGGTGCATTTACCCCATAGGCAAACTAGGAATGTTAAAGAACCAATCAAGAACAACCGAACAAAATTGTCAAATTATGCATAAATAGGAAATTAAAAATCCTATAATAAATACACGGTTACGTAGTGTTGAGCCACCCCCATAGTGTTCGGGTTCGGTTCGTCGAACACCGGGATGTTCGAGGAACTGTTCGTCGAACACCGTTAAAACCAATGGCAGACAAACAGAAACATATAGAAACACATAGAAAACACCTGCAAAGGTGTCCAAAAGCTGACAAACTGCTCAGAAGACACACTCTTTAAAAAAGCCGGCCGGCAAATTCAGCAGCGGCATACACCGGTACCCGACAATTTAGACAAGAAGGAATAGAGCATCACACATAGATAAGATAGATAGAAACATGTCAGTCACATATATAATAAGTACAGTGACAGTGTTGGTTACTGTACTTGTCATTTAGTGTAAAGGATTTATTTAAAAAAATAATAGTGTTTTCATGCACCGTCTCTTTAAAAAAGCCGGCCGGCAATTCAGCATCTGTACCCGACAATTTAGAACAGAAAGAATAGAGCTTCACACATAGATTAGATAGATAGAAACATGTCAGTCACATATATAATAAGTACAGTGACAGTGTTGGTTACTGTACTTGTCATTTAGTGTTAAAATAAAGGATTTATTAAAATAAAAATTGGCGTGGGGTTCCCCTTAATTTTAGGCTCTAGCGGAGGTCAAGCAGACGGCTGGGGCAGATGTTTGAAGCCTGGGAAGGGGGTAATACCCATGGAGCTTCCCAGGCTATAATATCAGCCTCCAGCTGAATACCTAGCCTTTACTAGCTATTAAAATGGGGGACCCCCCCAAAAAAATGACGTGGGGTCCCCCCTATTTTAATAGCTAGCAAAGGCTAGGCAGACAGCTGGGGGCTGATATTAATAGCTCAGGAAGGGAGCCATGAATATTGGCCCCCTCCCAGGCTAGAAACACCAGCCGTCAGCCGCCCCAGAAATGGCGCATCCATAGGATGCGCTAATTCTGGCACTTGGCCTCGCTCTTCCCACTGCCCTGTAGCGGTGGCAGTGGGGTAATAGGGCTGGGGTTGATGTCAGCTTATAATGCCAGCTGACATCAAGCCCAGGTTAGTAATTGAGAGGCGTCTATAAGACACCCCCATTACTAACCCCATAGTCAAAGTTAAAAAAAACACAACACCCAGAATAAAGTCCTTTAATTGAAATAAACACACAATTCTTTATTGTTCTAAATTAAACCATACTTACTGTATCGCCCATTCCAGCTGAAGCCAACGATCTCCTGTAATAAAAATAAAATAATAAACCAACATCATCCTTACCTTTCGATGGTTCCCAGGACAGCTTCAGCTCTGCTACATCGAGATGACAGGCTGGACTGCAGGAGAAAGCTGCCATCCAGCCTGTCATCCCGCAGACACTGAGAAGCGTAGGCATGCTTGCGCTCCTCAGTGTCAGGCTGTGACGGCATCCAGATGAGCCGAGGTCATGTCCAATGAACTCGGCGCACCTCATGCACGTCACTGACAGCGTGGGAGAATTCTCCTGCACTCAGCACTTCAGCGTGAGAATTTTCCCACGCTGTCAGTGACGTGCATGAGGTGAGCCGAGTTCATTGGACATGACCTCGGCTCATCTGGATGCCGTCACAGCGAGACACTGAGGAGCGCAAACATGCCTGCTCTTCTCAGTGTCTGCGGGATGACAGGCTGGATGGCAGCGTTCTGCTGCGGTCCAGCCAGTCATCTCGATGTAGCAGAGCTGAAGCTGTCATGGGAACCATGGAAAGGTAAGGATGAGGTTGGTTTATTATTTTTCTTTTATTGCAGGAGATCGTTGGCTTCAGCTGGAATGGGCGTGATGGTAAGTATGGTTTAATTTAGAACAATAAAGAATTGTGTGTTTATTTCAATTAAAGGACTTTATTCTGGGTGTTGTGTTTTTTTTAAATACTTTACTAGAAATTCATGGCGGTCATGTCTAATACTGGCGTGACCCCATGAATTTTGGGCTTGGGGCCAGCTGATAATACCAAGCTGGCCCTAACCCCTCTATTACCCAGTGAGCCACCGCACCAGGGCCCTGGATGAGTTGGGTACAGCGCCAGAAGATGGCGCTTCTATGAACGCGCCATTTTCCGGGGTGGCTGCGGTCTGCAATTTGCAGCGGGGGGGGGCCCAGAAAGCTTGGGCCTCCCTGCGCTGCAGATTCCAGCCCCCAGCTGCCTAGTTGTACCTGGCTGGACACAAAAATAGGGCGAAGCCCCACTTCAATTTTTTTTAATTATTTCAGGAAATTCATGAAATAATTAAAAAAAATTGACGTGGGGCTTCGCACTATATTTGTGTCCAGTCAGGTGCAGCAGGCAGAAACGGGCTGCCCTCAACCACCAGCTGCCTATTTGTACCTGGCCGGACACAACAATATAGGGAAGCCCTTTTTTTCTTAATTATTTTATGAAGTAATTTAAAGAAAATTGACGTGGAGCTTCGCCTTGTTTTTGTGTCCAGCCAGGTACAACTAGGAAGCTGGGGGCTGGAATCTGCAGCGCAGGGAGGCCCAAGCTTTCTGGGCCACCCCCGCTGCAAATTGCAGTCCACAGCCACCCAGGAAAATGGCGCGTTCATAGAAGCGCCATCTTCTGGCGCTGTACCCAACTCATCCAGGGCCCTGATGTGGTGGCTCACTGGGTAATAAAGGGGTTAGGGCCAGCTTGGCATTATCAGCTGGCCCTAAGCCCGAAATTCATGGGGTCACGCCAATATTAGACATGACCACCATGAATTTCTAGTAAAGTATTTAAAAAAAACACACCACCAAGAAAAAAGTCCTTTAATTGAAATAAACACACAATTCTTTATTGTTCTAAATTAAACCATACTTACCATCATGCCCATTCCAGCTGAAGCCAACGATCTCCTGCAATAAAAGAAAAATAATAAAGCAACATCATCCTTACCTTTCCATGGTTCCTATGACAGCTTCAGCTCTGCTACATCGAGATGACAGGCTGGACATCAGCAGAACGCTGCCATCCAGCCTGTCGTCCCGCAGACACTGAGAAGCACAGGCATGCTTGCGCTCCACAGTGTCTCTCTGTGAGGGCATCCAGATGAGCCGAGTTAATGTCCAATGAACTCGGCTCACCTCATGCACGTCACTGACAGCGTGGGAAAATTCTCCTGCACTCAGCGCTTCAGCGTGAGAATTTTCCCACGCTGTCAGTGACGTGCATGAGGTGAGCCGAGTTCATTGGACATTAACTCGGCTCATCTGGATGCCCTCACAGAGAGACGCTGAGGAGCGCAAGCAAGCCTGCGCTTCTCAGTGTCTGCGGGATGACAGGCTGGATGGCAGCTTTCTGCTGCGGTCCAGCCTGTCATCTCGATGTAGCAGAGCTGAAGCTGTCGTGGGAACCATGGAAAGGTAAGGATTATGTTGCTTTATTATTTTTCTTTTATTGCAGAGGATCGTTGGCTTCAGCTGGAATGGGCGTGATTGTAAGTATGGTTTAATTTAGAACAATAAAGAATTGTGTGTTTATTTCAATTAAAGGACTTTATTCTGGGTGTTTGTGTTTTTTTTTTAACTTTGACTATGGGGTTAGTAATGGGGGTGTCTTATAGACTCCTCTCCATTACTAACCTGGGCTTGATGTCAGCTGGCATTATAAGCTGACATCAACCCCAGCCCTATTACCCCACTGCCACCGCTACAGGGCAATGGGAAGAGCGAGGCTAAGTGCCAGAATTGGCGCATCCTATGGATGCGCCATTTCTGGGGCGGCTGACGGCTGGTGTTTCTAGCCAGGGAGGGGGCCAATATTCATGGCACCCTTCCTGGGCTATTAATATCAGCCCCCAGCTGTCTGCCTAGCCTTTGCTAGCTATTAAAATAGGGGGGACCCCCATTTTAATAGCTAGTAAAGGCTAGGCATTCAGCTGGGGGCTGATATTAGTAGCCTGGGAAGCTCTGTGGGTATTACCCCTTCCCAGGCTTCAAACATCTGCCTCAGCCGTCTGCTTAACCTCCGCTAGAGCCTAAAATTATGGGGAACCCCACGCCATTTTTTTTTTAAATAAATCCTTTATTTTAACACTAAATGACAAGTACAGTAATCAACACTGTCACTGTACTTATTATATATATGTGACTGACATGTTTCTATCTATCTAATCTATGTGTGAAGCTCTATTCTTTCGGTTCTAAATTGTCGGGTACCGGTGTACGCCGCTGCTGAATTGCCGGCTTTTCATGTTTCACTGTGAGCACAGTTCCCATCGATTTGGGCAATCACTCTAATGCCACAACCACCATGGCTGTGGCATTACAGTGAGTGGCAGACAATCCCTGCATGATTGGTGCTCTAAATAGCGCCAGACATGCAGGACACGCTTTTGGTGCACGAACAGTTATCGAACATAACCTCGAACAGCCGAATTTTTTGCAAATCATTCGGGTTCGTCGAACAACTCTAACACCGCCCAAAACAGCTCGAATTTGAGATTGGCGAACAGTTCTAGTCGAACACCGCTCATCTCTACGGTTAAGTAAGAGTGACACCGTAGAGTCAGGCACTCACACCAATGTGCATACAATAGTTAAAATAGAAAAATATAGAATAGATGTATACTACCAGGAGTAGTACTGGAACCGCCCACCATGGGTAGCTCTAGAACCGCCCACTGGCAGCAGGGGTAGTTCTACAGCAGCCCACCGGGGTAGTTCTACAGCAGCCCACCGGGGTAGTTCTACAGCAGCCCAACCGGGGTAGTTCTAGAACAGCCCATCGGGGCAGTAGTAGAACTGCAGACTAGTATTACTTCTAGAACCGTCCACCAGGGGTAGTTCTATGACCGTCCACCAGGGGTTGTTCTATGACTGCACACCAGTGGTAGTACTAGAACCTAGTACACGCCTCCTGACGAAGTCACTTCCGGGCGAAACGCGCGTAGAGGCTGCCACTCATCCCCAGCATTTCAGTCTACACTCCCCTAGACCTTATCCACATGGCCCAAGGTAATGGAAACCTTACAAGGCTGCTACTCTAGATCTGACAATAAGGGCATTCTCATAGTGCAACTTTTGAACTACTATTGCCCCTTTTTACATGTTACATGCTATACCCTGCATCGTCATTGACTCACCTAATAAGGTTATTGTCTTGATGATACGGGGATTTCTATAATGCTACTTTTGAGGTTATAACCTATTATTGTATTCTTTACATGTTATATTTACCCATTGTCATTGACTCCCCTTATGTGAAGGTACCATCTGGTACGATCTATTCTAGGACTTTTTACTCTTATATTACCTAGCTGGCAGCTTATACTTACATCTGTTATATTATCTATGCTGGTCTTGGGATGTTAGTCTCCTTGCAGGACTTTTTTCCATCTTATCCTGCTTCTATAGCTGTCCTCTCCCCTCCCTACCCTCTCCCTTTCTTATTTATTGTTTTTGTGTAACTAAATAAACATTGTCTAATAAAATTTATATTTTATGATATAAAATCCCTTCTATGTCATTTTGGGTGTACCTATAGGCGGATTGAGGCATTATCTTTAATTAGTGGAGTCTTTCCCTTTACATTTAACCTCCTTCTTCCCCAAAATAGATTACATGTCGGTTTTTGTAGTACTAGAACTGCCCACAAAGAGTAGTATTAGAACTGCACAGTAGGAGTAGTTCTAGAACCGCTCACTGCAACAGGGGCAGTTCTAGAACCGCTCACTGCACCTGGGGTAGTTCTAGAACCGCTCACTGCACCTGGGGTAGTTCTAGAAGCGCCCACCAGTGGTAGTTCTAGAAGCGCCCACGAGGGGTAGTAATAAAAGCGCCCACGAGGGGTAGTAGTAAAAGCGCCCACGAGGGGTAGTTCTAGAACAACACACTAGAAGATCTAGAACCACTCACCGCACCAGGGGGTGGTTCTAGAAGCGCCCACGAGGGGGTAGTAATAAAAGCGCCCACGAGGGGGTAGTAATAAAAGCGCCCACGAGGGGGTAGTAATAAAAGCGCCCACGAGGAGCAGTATTAGAACCGCATACTAGAAGAAGTTCTAGAACCACTCACGGCACCACCAGGGGATGGTTCTGGAAGCACCCACAAGGGTTAGTTCTAGTAGCGCCCACCTGAAGTAGTTTCAGAACCGCTCACTGGTGCCAGGGGTAGTTCTAGAACTGCATGCTAGGAGTACTTCTAGAACTGCCCACCAAGTGTATCTCTAGAACCACCCACAGACACCAGGTGTAGCTATAGAACTGCCCACCAGGAGTAGTTCTAGTACTGCTCATGGGGGGTAGTTCTTGAAGCGCCCACGAAGGGTAGTTCTTGAAGCGCCCACGAGGGGTAGTTCTTGAAGCGCCCACGAGGGGTAGTTCTTGAAGCGCCCACGAGGGGTAGTTCTTGAAGCGCCCACGAGGGGTTGTTCTTGAAGCGCCCACGAGGGGTTGTTCTTGAAGCGCCCACGAGGGGTTGTTCTTGAAGCGCCCACGAGGGGTTGTTCTTGAAGCGCCCACGAGGGGTTGTTCTTGAAGCGCCCACGAGGAGCAATATTAGAACCGCATACTAGAAGAAGTTCTAGAACCACTCACGGCACCACCAGGGGATGGTTCTGGAAGCACCCACAAGGGTTAGTTCTAGTAGCGCCCACCTGAAGTAGTTTCAGAACCGCTCACTGGTGCCAGGGGTAGTTCTAGAACTGCATGCTAGGAGTACTTCTAGAACTGCCCACAAAGTGTATCTCTAGAACCACCCACAGACACCAGGTGTAGTTATAGAACTGCCCAGCAGGAGTAGTTCTAGTACTGCTCATGGGGGGGTAGTTCTTGAAGCACCCACGAAGGGTAGTTCTTGAAGCGCCCACGAGGGGTTGTTCTTGAAGCGCCCACCGGGGGGGGGGTAGTTCTAGAAGCGCCCACCGGGGGGGGGGGTAGTTCTAGAAGCGCCCACCGGGGGGGGGGGGTAGTTCTAGAAGCGCCCACCGGGGGGGGGGGTAGTTCTAGAAGCGCCCACCGGGGGGGGTAGTTCTAGAAGCGCCCACCGGGGGGGTAGTTCTAGAAGCGCCCACCGGGGGGTAGTTCTGTGAGGGTCCACCAGCACCAGAGGTAGCTCTATGACTGCCCATCTGGGGTAGTTTTAGAAGTGCCCACCAGCACCAGGGGTAGTATTAGAACCGCACACTAGAAGAAATTCTAGAACCGATCATGGCACCAGGGGTAGTTCTAGAAGTGCACACCGGCACCAGGGGTAGTTCTAGTACTGCACACTAGGAGGACTTCTAGAACCGCCCACCAAGGGTAGTTCTAAAAGCGCCCACCGGAAGTTCTAGAACCGCTCACGGCACTGGGGGTAGTTCTAGTACTGGACACTAGGAGTACTTCTAGAAGCGCCCACCAGGGGTAGTTCTAGTAGCTCCCACCAGGTGTAGTTCTAGTTGTGCCTACCAGGGGGGGTAGTTCTAGAACCCCCCACGGGCACCAGGGGTAGTTCTAGAACTGCACACTAGGGGTAGTTTTAGAACCGCACACTAGGAGTACTTATAGAAGCGGCCCCCCGGGGGTAGCACTAGAAGCGGCCCCCCGGGGGTAGCACTAGAAGCGGCCCCCCGGGGGTAGCACTAGAAGCGGCCCCCCGGGGGTAGCACTAGAAGCGGCCCCCCGGGGGTAGCACTAGAAGCGGCCCCCCGGGGGTAGCACTAGAAGCGGCCCCCCGGGGGTAGCACTAGAAGCGGCCCCCCGGGGGTAGCACTAGAAGCGGCCCCCCGGGGGTAGCACTAGAAGCGGCCCCCCGGGGGTAGCACTAGAAGCGGCCCCCCGGGGGTAGCACTAGAAGCGGCCCCCCGGGGGTAGCACTAGAAAACTGTCCCAGAATGTTGACAGTGTTCCCCTGCCTCTGCTGGATTGGAGTTGCATCTCTCTCGATTGTACGCCTTGGTTGGGCAACAAACTGTGACCTCTGCCGCTAGCGTGTTCAGATGGGAATTTTTTTTAACAGTTCTGCAGCAAGGGCCTTCTGGTACTGCCCCATTTTTGTAGACCTCTCCACCTCAGGAATAAGAGAGTGAAAGTTCTCCTTGTAGCGGTGGTCTACAAGTGTCACCAACCAGTAATGACTGTCACCCAACATTTTGACAACGCGAGGGTCACGGTTAAGGCAGCGTAACATAAAGTCAGCCATGCGTGCTAGACTGGTAACTAGTGTTGAGCCACCCCCGTAGTGTTCGAGTTCGGTTCGGTTCGTCGAACACCCGTGTGTTCGCCGAACTGTTCGTCGAACACCTTTAGAACACCGTTAAAACCAATGGCAGGCAAACAAAAACACATAGAAACACACAGAAAACACCTTCAAAGGTGTCCAAAAGCTGACAAACTGCTCAGAAGACACAACTAACACATGGAAAAGTGACAAGTACATATAGTCATGCGAAAAGAAAAGAGGTGGAGGAGTAAAAGGAGGGGGAGACACAGATATAGGCATGTCATGCCCTTCTAAAATCCAAAAAGTGAGAAGCCGACACGGCCAGTCCGCTCCTGCCCGTGCCACCTTCGTGTCGCCGGGTTTGTGCCAGAGCCGCGGTAAACCCTGACGGCCAGCCCCCCTCTCCCAATACTGGTGCCTTTCCGCTGGTGGGTCGAGAGAAGCCCCCCTGTGGTGGAGGCAGCTCTAAGCTTTTTAATTTAAATTGTCTCTCTAATTTGAATGAATACACTTTAAATCCATCTACAAGGATCTATTGGAGGGCAAGTCTCATGCCAGCAGCCGCGTAATTCCAGCTCCAGTAGCGTCCACTAAAGCTGCTGCAGTTAAAAAGCTTTTATAAGGATCGAGCTCGGCTGTCCACCGCAAGGCATCCTACTGCCAGTCCCAGCCCCTATGCCTTGGGGTGCCTCCTGATGCTCTTCACTGAGTATCCCGTGGTCCCGAAGCATTTCCTTTGAAAAAATTAAGTGTCCAAACTACAGGTGGTGTAGCTTGCTTAACAGCCGGGATAATCCGCTGACTAGCACTTTGTGCCTAGTAGCACTGTCTATTTCCTGGGCTAGATGCAGTTAAAAATTTGTAATTAGATACTCTCGTTGGATGCTGAGAAAGCATTCCATAGAGTCTCCTGGCACGCCATATATGATTCTCTTAAAAAGCTTGGGGTAGGGGTCTAGGGGACCCTTTTATAGCCAAAATCACGGCCCTGTATCGCAATACGTCACCTAGGCTGAAGATAAATGGAACTGTAGCACCCTGAGGGCTCGGTTGCTACAGAGGTATTGCACCTCACCCAGACGTGTGATATCTCACTCTCAGGTAAGGATGGAGTGTGGATCAGGACCCGACACCTGCATGCATTACACCACATTGCTGTGGGGCAGGGCGACCAATATGCCCCTGAAATGGGCACGACAGCCCCTGTCCCTGGCTGGAGTGGGGGGAGGGAACACTGAGGAAGGGGAACCCTGTAGTGCAGGAGCAGGGAGGAAGCAGTTCCTGGGTGCATTGAGAAGGGAGTATAAATGGTGGGCACCATTTTAGTTCAGTGCAGAGATGTCTGAGCAGAAGTGACAGGGAGCAGGGGCTCTGCATGAGCTCTGCTCCGGAGGCGGGCCTAGTAACAGAGGCCCAGGCCTGGAAGAGGGAGAAGGAAGGAAGAGGAGCGGAGAAGGCTCCAGGAATGAGGAACGAAGGGATCCCAGGGGTGTGGATGGGCGAGTCGCCACCGCACGCCCGAATCCACCTGCGTGGAGGGGAAACTAGTGGAGGCAGTAAACGACCCTCAGCTAGAAACAGGAGGCTGTGACATTTTATGTGGCGCAGCCCCTCGCTACACCCACTAGGAAGGCACCACATAGGGTCAGGGAAACTGGCGCCAAGTTTACCAAGAGGAGGCCCGAGGCAGCTGGACAGAAGGGTTGGTAAGAAAGGCCAGACAAAGGACACACAAAGGGGGTCCTGTGAAGCGCTCCAAAGTTATCTGGGAGGTGTCTGAGCCCCTCACCTGGTGAGCACAGTACGACGTGGGCAGCTGTTACCTGCAGACGTGGTCTGGATAATAAGAACTGTGAGTAAAGGCCCTGGACTGCATCACTGACTCCGTGTCGTTACTGCTGCTGCCCTGCACCATCACCCCCATCCTCCGCATACACTGCCCTGAGGCTATACTCCTCCCGTGGGGAGTTATGCTACGCTCTGCTGCACCCACAACACCAGCCTCAGCGGTCGGCCCTGCAGCGGCGGTTCACTCTGACCGCAATCCACGGGTGGCGTAGTCGGACATTTAAACATCAAAACCACATAAATAGTTACGCCACGGAGACTACAACCACCAGCTTCCACCAAAAAGGGTCTGGCTCCGGGTGTCCCAAGGCCCAGGGGGTGCATCAGAACATTTTCATCACCTTTCACAATCACCAATGGGACAAGGCAGGGATGTCCTCTGTCCCCTCTCTTATACATCCTTGTGACGGAGCACCTGCTCTCATCAATTCGCCATAACCCCAATATTAGGTGGATTGAGGTGGGAGGCACCGAGTACAAGTGCTCTCTATTTGCTGATGATGTCCTAGTATATATCACTCAATCACATATATCTATCCATGCTGTTATGGCTGAAATAGATCACTTTGTTACATGGTCAAATTTTAAAATCAATGCAGCGAAGTCTGAGGCCCTCGATGTCTCCCTCTCCAAATCCATACAGGATTCCATCCAGTCCAATATTCCCTTTGCCTGGCCCTCACAGGGTATCAAATACTTAGGAATTCCTATTCATAGAGACCTCTCTCATATGTTATCTTAATTTTGGGCCCTTTATTGAACAACTCCATACAGACCACGGTTGGCAAGTTAGAACTGTAAGATTCACTACGTGAACCACTGGTGTTTTGTGGAAAAACACATGTACACTGTGTTCCAAATTATTATGCAAAAAGTGTTTAGGAGTGAAAGAAGAATTTGTTTGTTTGTCAGTTAAACTCATTGATGGTGATGTGTGTCAGGGCTCTTTATATCACTGTAAGCAATTGCAGACACCTGTGCTGATTAGCTTGGCAGGTGTGTCCAATGAAAGGCAAGACTACTTAAGAAGGCTGTCTCACATTATTAAGCAGCCTACATTTTCTGCCAAAATGGGAAAGAAAAAGGATGTGTCGGCTGCTGAGAAGCAACAAATTGTGGAGTGTTTAGGTCAAGGCATGACTACAATTAACATTGTGCGATGATCAGGATGAAGTGTCTTGGCAATCAAGAAGTATGTAGCTGATACACAGTACACACGTGTGCGTGCTGATAAGGGCAAATTGAGGACTCTTTCCTACAGGCAATTACGTCAGGTTTAAAGAGCAGCGGCAAAAAAGCCTTGTCATAGCAGCAGACAAGTTTTTGAAGCTGCTGGTGCCTCCAACATCCCCCGAACAACAAGATGCAGGGTCCTTCAGAGGTTTGCAGCTGTGCATACGCCATCCTGTCGACCTACTCTATCCACTTCACACAAGCAGAAACTGCTCCAGTGGGCCAAACATTACATGAAGACTGATTTCCAAACTGTTTTGTTCACGGATGAGTGCTGTGCAACGCTCGATGGTCCAGATGGATGGAGTGGAGGATGGCTGGTTGATGGACACCCCACGCAAACACGGCTACAGCGCCAACAAGGAGGAGGTGGAGTAATGTTTTGGGCTGGAATCATGGGGAGAGAGATTGTCGGCCCCTTTAGGATCCCTGAATGGGTAAAGATGAACTCCATAATGTATGTGGATTTTCTCAAACAGCACTTCCTGCCATGGTTCAAGAAGAAGAACCGTGTATTCCACAGCAAGATCATTTTTATGCATGATAATGCACCGTCTCATGCTGCACATAAAACATCTGCATCTCTGGCTGATATGGGCATAAAAGGGGACAAACTTATGGTGTGACCCCCATGCTCCCCTGACCTCTACCCCATTCAGAACCTCTGGAGCATCATCAAAAGGAGTGTCTATGATGGCGGGAGGCAGTTCACATCTAAGCAACAGCTCTGGGAGGGTATTCTGTCCTCATGCAAAACAATTGAAGCAGAAACCATCCAAAACTTGACAAATTCAATGGAGGAGAGAGTTCAGAAGCTCCTTTCGAACAAGGGGTCCTATGTGCAAATGTAACATCACCTAGAATAAAGTTTTGAGTTGAAAACTGTTTGATTTCAGTTTCTAATAACCTGCTAATGCTTATAATTTCAAAAATGACCATTTTTTTGGTCTTTATTAAAATGAAAAGGTTGATTGAAAAGTTTGGGGGATCTAAGAGTGTGGCAACCCAGTAGTCATGATTACTTCTAATTCTGACAATATGAGGGTCATGTTGCAGGTAGTGCAGCAAGAAGGCACTTATGTGTCTTGCGCATCTCGGAGCCCCAAAATTATTTTCTGGGCTAGATGCAGCTAAAAATTATTATTAATTTTAAATCTGGTGGAGCTTAGTATAGATGGCCTAATAGAATCAGTGCTGCACACTGCTACAAAGCCCAAATTATTTTGCAGCCAACGTACAGATAAACATGATTAGTAATTTTAAATCTGGTGGAGCTTAGTATAGATGGCCTAATAGAATCAGTACTGCACACTGCTACAAAGCCCAAATTATTTTGCAGCCAACGTACAGATAAACATGATTAGTAATTTTAAATCTGGTGGAGCTTATTATAGATGGCCTAATAGAATCAGTGCTACACACTGCTACAAAGCCCATATTATTTTCCATCCAAGATGCAGATAAACATGATTAGTAATTTGAAAGCTTAAAACGGTTGGTGAGGTGATTTTAACCAATCATCCATCTTTTACTCTCCCCAGGATGACACAGGGGTAGAAAAGTCGTTTCGGATCCATGATTTGTTCATCTTTATGAACGTGAGTCTGTCTACATTATCAGTGGAGAGCCGCGTGCGCTTATCTGTCAGCACACCACCAGCAGCGCTGAACACACGTTCAGACAGAACGCTGGCTGCGGGGAACGACAAGATCTCCAAGGCGTAAGTGGCTAGCTCCGGCCATTTATCCAGATTGGAAGCCCAAAAAGAGCAAGGGTCCAGTGACACAGTCGTGGCTTCAATGTTTACTTGGAGATACTCCTGTACCATCGTCTCTAGGCGTTGACTATGTGTCAGACTTCTTGTCTCCTGTGGCCTTGCAAAGGATGGGCTAAAAAAGTGGTGAAATGATTCCGC
Organism: Phyllobates terribilis; assembly: GCF_046119375.1. Taxonomy (NCBI): domain Eukaryota; kingdom Metazoa; phylum Chordata; class Amphibia; order Anura; family Dendrobatidae; genus Phyllobates; species Phyllobates terribilis. The sequence goes on along the minus strand of NW_027362770.1, from coordinate 40,486,893 downwards.
AAAATTGATGTTACCAGCAGATACTGTGGTTCTGTTACGGTTTGAGTGCTGAACACTCGACGGTCCCAGCACTCTGTGAGATTCACTACGTGCACCACTGGTGTTTTGTGGAAAAGCACATGTAAGATTCTGCAACAGTCTCTGCTGATACTCCTGCATGCGTGCATCCCTTTCTATGGCAGGAATAATTTCGGCAAATTTACTTTTGTACCGGGGATCTAACAGTGTGGCAACCCAGTAGTCAGGATTATTTCTAATTCTCACAATTCGAGGGTCATGTTGCAGGTAGTGCAGCAAGAAGGCACTCATGTGTGTTGCGCATCCAGGAGCACCAAGTCCCTGTTGTGTTGGTGGCGAGGTAACAATCATGCTTCCTTCCTCTGTCCTCTCCCCCCAACCTCGCACAACAGAAATGTGATCAAGGTCTCCCTCATCTGATGAGTCTTCCATCAGTTCGTCCTCCACTTCTTCCTGGGCTCCTGCACCTTCCTCACTAGTTTGGCTGCTACCATGCGCCCTGGTAAAACCATCTCCCCCACCCTCACATGCCTGCCGCCTTGGTGCTGCCGACCGTCTGGACCTTGCAGATGTTAGCCCTTCCGCATACAACTCCTCCTCCTCTACTTCCTCCACCTCCTCTTGTGCCACCACCTGACTCCGAATTCTGTTTAACATGTGCTCCAGCATGTAAATCACCGGAATAGTCATGCTGATAATGGCATCATCAGCACTAAACATCTTCGTCGCCATTTCAAAACTGTGCAGAAGGGTGCATAGGTCCCTGATCTGAGACCACTCCTCCAGCGTGATTTGCCCCACCTCTGGATCTCGTTGGCCCAGGCTATACGTCAGAACGTATTGCACCAGGGCTTGTCGGTGCTGCCACAGTCGTTGCAACATGTGCAGAGTTGAATTCCACCGGGTAGGCACATCGCATTTTAGCCGGTGAAGTGGCAGGCCCAACGACTTCTGTAGAGATGTAAGTCGCTGAGCTGCGGGATGCGAACGGCGGAAGTGAGCACACAGCGACTGTGCCCTCTGCAGAAGGCCATCTAGTCCGGGATAGTGGGCTAAAAATTGCTGGACAACCAGGTTCAACACGTGAGCCAAACAAGGCACGTGTGTGACATTGCCCCGGCAAAGGGCCGCACCCAGGTTTGCAGCATTGTCACACACTGCTTTTCCAGTGGAGACAACCAATCATGAAATTGGTTCTCCAGAGCTGACCACAACTCCTCAGCTGTGTGACTCACATTTCCCAGACATTTCAAAGTAAAAACCGCCTGATGACGTTGAGCCCTACTGCCAGCATAGTAAGGAGGTGTGCAGGATCCCTTCTGTGCAGTTAGAAAGCTTGTGGCATGACCAGACAGGCTTTGGGTGCAGGTGGAGGACCGAGAGGAGGTTGAGGAGGCAGAAGCAGTGGAGGAACTTTGACATAAAGAGGATTGACGCACAACTCGTGGGGACGGCAAGACTTGGACAGCAGTCCCTTGTCCTGCTGTCACCATAGTTACCCAGTGCCCAGTCAGCGACATGTAACGCCCCTGTCCATTCCTACTTGTCCAAGTGTCTGTGGTGAAATGCACCCTGTCACACACAGAGTTTCTCAAAGAAGCGGTGATGTTGTGTGCGACATGCTGGTGGAGCGCAGGCACACCTTTCTTTGAGAAGTAGTGCCGACTGGGCATCTGGTACTGGGGCACTGCGACTGACATAAGGTCTCGAAAATCCTGTGTGTCCACCAGGCGGAAAGGCAGCATTTCTGTAGCCAAGAGCTTGCAGATGGTGAAATTCAACCTCTTAGCTTTCTCATGGCTAGGAGGAAATGGTCTTTTACTTGTCCACATCTGAGGGACCGAGGGCTGGCTATTGTGCTTAGATGGGGTTGATAAGGGTGTCCCCGGCAAACTGCCGGTCTGTGAGGAAGATGCAGGCGGACATGTTAGGTTGCCTTGATCCAAAGGTGGTGCTATCGATGTCGGACAGCGCTCAACACCAGCTGGTGTTACCACCTCCAAAGAAAATGATGACCTGCCAATCACGCTGGCTGTTGCGGGTAAAGAGGTGGCAGGTCTGCGCCCCAAAACAGGTGTGACTGCTGTCCCCCCAGTCACAGAGGATGAAGAGGCCGCGGATGCACAAGATATGGCAGACGGTGGTTGGCCCGGCCGGCTAGGCCGCATTGTAGCACACTGAGCTTCCCACTGCAACTTATGCTTCATGTCCATGTGCCGGTTCATGCATGAAGTACTCAAACTATGTATTTTTTGGCCTCTACTTAGCTTTTGTTGACAAATGTTACAGATAACACGAGTTGGGTCATCTTTATCGATCTGAAAAAATGCCCAGGCTATGCAAGGCTTAGCACCCATGCGACCTGAAGAGCCACCACGACTTGTGGTGAGAGGCAGAGTTGTGTTTGAGGATGCAGTTGTTGACGTGCTTCCAGTACTACGTCTCTGTCCAAGAATGCGCAACCTGACCTCGTCGTCACTAGCATCCTCCTCTGCTGACCTCATCTCTTGGCTGACTGTGGGTTGACAGTAAGTGGGATCTCCAACCTCATCATCATCACCCTGTGCGTTATCACACCCGTCGTCCTCAGAGCCAGCCTGTTCCTGCCCTGACAAAAAACTAAAGTTGTCGCTCCAATCAGGTATTTGAGTCTTATCATCGTCTTCCTCATTGTCTCCACCAACAGGAGTTACAGTTTGGGAATGAGGGTCTACATTATGGTCAGAACCTTCTGCGTCTGGTCCTGGATCCGACTCATAAAGATTCTGGGCATCAGTGCAGATCATTTCCTCGTCTGGATTCACTGAAGCGCTGGAGTCGACCTCTGATTCCCAGGCTATAGTATGAGTAAACAGCTCTGCAGACTCAACCATCTGTTCTACCTCATACTCAGACGGGCAGCTGGAGATTTGGGAGCTGTGAGGAAGCAAGTGCGATTGGGGTGACACCTTTGAGGACTGGAGTATTTGTGATGTTGAAGTTGATGTGGAGGAGAGCCCACTTGATATCCGTTGAAGCACCTGCTGTTTTTGTGCTTCATCTGGAATTTGTAGCGATTGGCGTGGCCGTAAGAAAGGGATCTTATCACATTGTCCGCTAAAAGAAGTAGACCTTTTAATTTGGCTGGAAGATGGTCTTTCTTCTGCAGATGTTACTGTTGCTTTAACACCTACCCCACGGACACAACCTTTTTTCCCCTTCCCAACACGCCTATTCCCCTTTCCACCAGCAGCAGGCCTTTTTCCACTCATTTTGGTGGTTAACTAATTCACAACTCTGGAGTTGTTTGCACAAAAAAACAATGGATGGGAACCGAGCAGAGCTGAGTGGCCAAACTGTGGTATTAGTTTTGGCCTATTGGCTGGGTTAGATGCAGAAAAAAATTTATATTCAATTTGCAACCTGATGGAGGTCATATATAGATGGACTAATAGAACAAGTCCCACACACTACTAGAAGGCCAAATATTTTTTCAGAGCTAGATGCAGAAAAAAATTATATTCAATTTGCAACCTGATGGAGGTCAGTATAGATGGACTAATAGAACAAGTCCCACACACTGCTAGAAGGCCAAATAATTTTTCAGAGCTAGATGCAGAAAAAAATTATATTCAATTTGCAGCCTGATGGAGGTCAGTATAGATGGACTAATAGAACAAGTCCCACACACTGCTAGAAGGCCAAATATTTTTTCAGAGCTAGATGCAGAAAAAAATTATATTCAGTTTGCAACCTGATGGAGGTCAGTATAGATGGACTAATAGAATGATGCCATGCCCAAAATTTTTTACTTCACTAGGTGCAGTAAAATATTGGTATTCTATACACAGGTGGTATATCTTGCAACACAGATAGGCTACTCCACTGACTAACACACTCTGCAATAGGCCAAAAAGGATTAGCTTTGCTAGATTCAGCCAAATGCTGTGAAAAAAACTTGCACAGCACTGGCACAGACCTGCCTGGCAAAAACTGATAGGAACTGATGTAACCTAGTCCTGAAAAGGACTGCAATTACAATTAGTATTTACTCCCAACCTATCTAAGAGCACAGACCTGCCTGATAAGTCGTAGGAAATGCTGTAACCTAGTCCTTAAAAGGACTGCAATCACAACTATTCCCTACTCCCAAGCTTTCTGTAGATTTGTGCGAAAATTGGCTTGAAATTAACAAGGTATAGCGCACACAGCAACAGCGATGCCGTCTAACACGCAGCTGCAGCAGTGAGAAAATGGTGGCGACAGGGAAAATGGCTTGGTCTTATAGGGCAAGGACATGTGACATACACTGCCAATGACACATGCCCTTGCTTGTGTGAAAAAAAGCACTTCGCTCCATGTGCGCGCTGCTGATAGGCTGACAGATTGCACCTCCCCACTGTAAATGCGGGAAAGAGAAAAAAAAATGGAGATCTTCATTATTCCTGCAGAGATCCATCCCCTGCCCCTCCCCCCGCCCCGCTGTACACTCAAACTGCGTATTAACATTAATTTTCATGATTGCTGAGAAAAAATCCAGTTATGATTATGGTGCACGAACAGTTATCGAACATAACCTCGAACAGCCGAATTTTTCTCAAATCGTTCGTGTTCGCCGAACGGCTCGAACACACCGCCCAAAACAGCTCTAATTTGAGATTGGCGAACAGTTCGAGTCGAACAACGCTCATCTCTACTGGTAACAGGCAAGATTTCCGTGTTCTCACCATGATGACGACTGACCATGCTCTCCTCCTCCTCCCCCCCCCCCCCCCCTGTCCTCAGGCCACCCACGCTGAACCGACGGTATGACACTTGTACAGGTACTACCATCTACAGCGCATGATAACCGCTCCTGTTCTTCCTCCTCCTCCTCTCCCTCATTGTCCCCCAATGCACGTTGGGATGAGATGAGGCTGGGCTGTGTAATCACCCGCTACGGCCTTGTTGCAGCTGGTACTCCACAACTGCTCTCTTCTGCTCACAAATCCTTTGCAACATATGGAGGGTAGAGTTCCAGCGTGTGGGGACATCACACACCAGTCGGTGTGCCAGAAGCTGCAAACGCTACTGCAACACAGCAAGAGCGGCGGAAGCTGTAGCTGACTTGCGAAAATGAGCTGACAGGCGGCGTACTTTCACGAGCTGATCTGGCAACTCGGGGTACGATTTAAGAAACCGCTGAACCACGAGGTTAAGCACATGAGCCAGGCATGGTACGTGTGTGATCTCGCCTCGCCTCAGAGCCGCCACCAGGTTATGGCCATTGTCACACATGACCATGCCTGGATGTAGGTTCAGCGGTCTCAGCCACAGATCTGCCTGCTTTTTCACAGCTGTCAACAACTCACAAGCAGTGCGAGGTTTATCACCTAAGCTTATGAGTTTCAGCACAGCCTGCACTGCAGTGCTTGTAACTGATGTGGTCATATCTGAGATGGAGGCTGAACATGAGGAGGAGGATGATGATGCGCAGGAGCTGTACACTGTGGGGGGCAACTCTGACTGACATAAGGCCCGCAATCCTCGGTGTGGGGAGGATGTGTTCCGTCCCAAGGTCCAACTAGGACCCGGTATATGTTTACCCAGTGTGCCGTCAGGGAGATGTACCGTCCCTGGCCACAAGCACTTGTTCACGTGTCTGTTGTCAGGTGGAGTCTCCCGATTACTGCGTTGTTGAGGGCACGGCAGATGTTTTGGGACACGTGGTTGTGTAGTGCGGGGATGGCACACCGGGCAAAATAGTGTCGGCTGGGGACCGAGTACCGAGGGACGGCCACCGCCATAAGGTTGCGGAAGGATTCCGTCTCTACCAGCCTAAAAGGCAGCATTTCCAACGCAAGCAGTCGTGAAGTGTGTGAATTTAGGACTGTGGCCTGTGGGGCATTAGCTGCAAATTTCCGCTTTCCTTCAAAGGTCTGGGATATGGACAATTGAACGCTGCAGTGAGACGTGGACGTTGATGCTGTTTGTTGAGAAACTGCCATAACAAGTGAAGACTGAGAGGAGGGGGCATCTTTGCATGCAGTATGGACAGGGGATTGCCTTGCACACACAACAGGGGGTTCTATTGCATGCACAACAGTGGAAGAAGCAGTGGTGACACCCGCTGACACTGGTCGTGGACCCTGGGGTTCACCCCACAAAGTCGGGTGCTTTGCTGCCATGTGCCTGATCATGCTGGTGGTGGTCAGGCTGGTAGTTTTGTCACCCCTGCTGATGCTGGCATCGCAGGTGGTACAAATGGCCTTTTTGAGGTTATCAGCAGAGTTTTTAAAAAATTCCAGACCTCGAAGACCTACCGGTTGTACTGGCTACATCCCTCGTGTTGGTGTTACGGGGAATGGTTGCCCGCCTTCTGTCTGCGGCCACCACACTGCTTCTTCCTGCCTGTTTGGGTACTCTGCCTCCCTCCCCCTGTGTGCTGCTGGCTTCACTCTGCATGTCCTCCAGACACGTTGGGTCAGTTACTAGATCATCCACCACCTCCTCCTCTTCCACTTGCGCACCACGATCCTCCTCCTCACTTCCTGGCAATTGTGTCTCGTCATCATCCACCTCTTGTGACAAATTGCCAGCATTGACGTCCTGTGGCCGTGGCTGTTCAAATATTTGGGCATCGGAGGTGGTGGTGCCCAGATAACTGGAAGTATTATCTGCTATCCAATTAATAAACTGTTCACACTGATCAGTTCGCAATACTGGTGGTGTTCTGTGCTTCCCTAGTAATTCGGTCAAGAAGTGGGAGCGAGAAGATGTGGCTGTTGGTTGTGGCACATTTTCACCTTGGCCACGGCCCCGTCCTCTGCACGCACCATCACCAGAACGTCCAGTTCCACGGCCCTTGCCACACGCCTTGCCCATTGTAAAGGAAGTAAAATAGCTTACACTCGCACTATCAATGGAAAAAGGGTAATAAAAAGTAGATTAGAACCGTGGAAGAGGAAAACCACAGTTCTATTTGTCTGGCCTACACACGACTCTTTTAAACAATCAGGGAGAAACTATTACTGTTTTTCCTTATGGAAAAAATACCAAAACCTTATTTTTTACCGTGGAATGGCAAAACCACAGTTATTGTTTACTGGTGTATACCAGACTTTTTAAAATATATAGATTTGCGGCTGAACAGTGAGCGACACACTCAAACAGTTTTTTTTTTTTTTTAGATACTAAAGGCCCAAAACTGGATACTACACAGATTTTACCCGTTGAACTGCAAAACCACACTGGGATTTGTCAGGCGTACACCAGACTATTTTCAACAGATATATTTTTGTGTCAGAACACTCAGGAGACACTACTGTTTTTTTACTGCAAAAAATGCAAAAAGCAAGATAATAGAGATTTTTTACCGTGGAACAGCAAAACCACAGTTTTAATTTACTGCTGTATACCAGACTTTTTAAAATATATAGACTTGCGGCTGAACAGTGAGCGACACACTGAAACTGTTTTTTTTTTTTTTAGATACCAAAGGCCCAAAACTGGATACTACACAGATTTTACCCGTTGAACTGCAAAACCACACTACTGTTTCTGTGGCCTATACCAGACTCTTTTTCAACAGATAATAAGACGGGTATTTGTACAGTGTGTAGGAGGAAAAAAAAAAGGGGATTTAGATGGTAAAAAAAGGATTTTTGCTGGCCCCCGAGACCTGCCGCTAAGTCCAACAATTTCAGAAACAGGAGCTCACAGGACTGTAATGCAGCGTTTGCTGGTATAACCACTGTGTCTCCTATACAGCTTGCCTGCCTGATATACCTGGGATGGATATTAGTCCTGTGAAGGACTGTTTGTTTGTTCTGGCAGCCTTTACAGACCCTACACTAACTATTTCGCAGCAAAAATCTCTCCCTAGCTCAGCAGCGCTGTCCCTACACTGTCTGATCCGGAGCGTCTGTGTACAAGATGGCGGCGCCCGGTTTTAAATACTCGAGGTGACGCTGTGCGGCCAGCCAATCACTGTAATGCCCACAAACAACATGGCTGCGGCATTACAGTGACTGGCTGGCAATCCCTGCATGTTCATTGGCTCTGTAAAGAGCGCCAAACATGCAGGGCGGAGACGCAAGCTCCCGCCCGAGTAACCCGGAAATGCTTGGAGCTCGCCGAACATCCCGAGTAGCGTGATGCTCGGGCAAGTACCGAGCAGTGTCGAGCATGCTCACTCAACACTAGTAAAGTCTTGTCCTCTCTAGAGATTGAACCTATTTTTCTGCAGACAGACTGAGTACCACCTTGTCTTTTGAGGGCCTTTTACATGGAACAGGTTTGACTTTTTATATGGGATGTGTACAAGTTAATCATTTCCCCCCATTAGATCACGTCACTAAACAACCACCGATTGATAAACCTTTATCGATAGCCAGTTTAATAGTCTGTTTACACAGAAACTGAATTAAACAATGCACACTGAGCAATCTGTAATTAAGATGCCATGGTGCCAGCATGCAAGTCCTGTTTACACATGGTTATGCACCGCCAAGAACAATGATCTTTTGGACTGCACAAAAGATCATTTCACCTGATGAAAGACCATTTTGCTCATTCATCTGGTGGTCAATGTCACTTTTACACTGAAATATTATGATGAAATGAGCATTCTTAGGATGTTCTTTCATGATTATATTTCAGTGTAATTGAAGCAGAAAACATTTTCAAGACTAAATTAATTAAAGTTTTAATTTTTCCTCATACTGTAATTAAGATATGCCATGACTAGTGATGAGCGAACATACTCGTCACTGCTTGGTACTCGCCCGAGCATCTCACGGCTCGAGATGCTCGGCGCTCGACGAGAATTTTCGGGTTGCTCGGGCCGGACATCGCCATGCTCGTCACAGTCTACCCTGGAATCAGGCAGAGTAGGGAGAGATGCTGCTGCGTCAGGGAGAGATTTGCTTGTTTAGAATTATTATAGGTATTTGTTACACGCACGCCGCTAGGTTCAGATAGGGGCGAGAGAGGTTACATGAATTCTTTGGAATCCTGGGGGAACCATTACTCAGGGTGACCATAGACCATGTGCTGCTGCTTCTCTCAGGCACACAGGGGTATTGACCCTCAGGCACAGACACGTAGGTTGCTTCACTTGCTGACCAGACACACTTGTCAAGGGTCCTCATAAACGGTAGAACAGTAGCATTTAATAAGAAGCTGCACAGCCAGTGCAAGTTAAGTCTTATGAGCAACAGGCTCCAATGACAAACAGTACAGCTACCTTAGCAGCACAGCAGTTCACAGTCTTTCCAGTAGTACAGGACACCACAGTTCTAATGCAAAGGCACATTAATGAACACAGTATTCTTTACAGCACAGTGAGATGGAGAAGGGGTGGGGGTTTGCTGAAGGAGATGATCCCTGTGAAACCATTTCTTCCATTCCTTATCTTTCTGCATGACAATACTCTGCACTGCTAGTTCAGGAACTCTACCTGACCTGTGCTTAGCTTCACTCCTAACTTGAATCCTTTTCACTTGCAGGGGCACTTCTGTGAGATGCAGAACACACACACCACCTTTCTCTTTGGCTCCAGTCAGACAGTAAACAACTTCCCCACAATTCCCTTGGGGCTCTGCCAAAACACTCCCCCCTTCTCCTGTGACTGTGTTAACCCCAGTAGTTGCTGGATCCTTCTGGAGCACAACACTTCCTGTCTACTGAGCTTGTGATACTTCTAATAGTTGCTGAATGCTTTTAAAGCAACAGCACTACTTCATACTCTGCAACAGCACTATGTTACGCTTGCACCCGGACTGACTGGCGTGAGCGTGATTAGTGATCCCACTGTACCATGAACCGAGGAGTGCCTGGAGGGGCGTAACTAAGCATCAACCCGATCCGACCAAGGTCGCACGGTGGCTTAGTCGACTCCGTGGACCAAGGAGGAACTGAGTAGAGGGACCAGGTATGGCTCCAGGTCAGACCCCGACCTCAGTTGTTGACCCACACCGGGGAATGCAGGAACAGGCAGGTTAGACTGGCATACAGGCAGGTGGGCACCGGCAAGCACGGCTGGCATGCAGACAGATAGGCACTGGCAAGCATGGCCGGAATGCATACAGGGGGGTACAAGCAGGTTGAAACGCAGGCTGGATAGGGTCCAGTACAGATTTGGAGACGGGTTCAGAGCCGCAGATGCGGTAGTCCAGCAGAGCAAAGCAAAACCGCAGGTGCAGTGGACAAGGCTGAGCAGAACGAAACTGCAGGTGCGGTGGACAAGGCTGAGCAGAGCGAAACCGCAGGTGCGGTGGACAAGTCTGAGCAGAGCGAAACCGCAGGTGCGATGGACAAGGCTGAGCAGAGCGAAACGGCAGGTGCGATGGACAAGGCTGAGCAGAGCGAAACGGCAGGTGCGATGGACAAGGCTGAGCAGAGCGAAACGGCAGGTGCGATGGACAAGGCTGAGCAGAGCGAAACGGCAGGTGCGATGGACAAGGCTGAGCAGAGCGAAACCGCAGGTGCGGTGGACACTGCAGAGAGGACAGGGCTCTGTTCACATGGAACAGACAGGAAAATGCAGGAAGATGGCTAGAACACAGGAGGAAGATATGGAGGAAAGGAAACGGGACAAGCAGAACCAGATACACACAAGGTACTACACATGAAGTAGCGAGTGATCACAAAACTCACAAACTGAAGTACAGAGACAACGAGTTGGAGTTAGGTGCAGGAAAAGGGAAGGTAAGGACATAGAGACAAACAGGCTAGGAGAGAGTTCCTGTCTGAACAAACACTGCAACAAGATACAGGAGCGAGTCTAGGTATACGGCCCCCAGAGAGGCGGACAAACAGGCTAAGAGATAGTTCAGACAGGCCTGGGAATACAGCCCCCAGGTTGATGGACAGGCAAGAAACAGAACGGGACCTGGCACATCAGAGGCAAGGAGCGCTCTGAAGGTAAGAGTTGCTCAGGCACCTTCTTCTGGGAGAAGGAGGTTTAAATATCTAGTGACCTACAGCAATAGGCTGGGGACACATTAGGGGTGTGCCCACAGCAGCTACAAGAATCAGGAAGTAACCGGGCCGCCAACCTAAGCAGTAAGCAGCATGCACACAGTAGAACAGGAGCACGGCTTACAAACTGGACTGAAGGTTAAGATGCGATCTTGCATAGTGGGAGATGGTGCACTATGCAATCACGCTGCCAGGTATGTTACACACTACTTCTGCATGTCATATATTCCACAACATATATCTATAATATCCATCTGAACTAGCAGTCCTTCTGAGGACTAATCCAGCTGCATATAATCCATGCTGGGCAGGCAGTGTATGTTGCAGACTGCAGTGCATGATACAGCACAAGTGGGTCCATTGAGCGTCCTGTTAGTATAGGTATTCCAGAACATATATCTATATCCATTTGGACTAACAATCCTTCTGAGGACTAATCCAGCTGCATATAATCAGTGCTAGGCAGGCAGACATTGTATGTGGCAGACTGCAGTGCATATCGTGCAAGAGGGTCCATTGAACGTTCCTGCTGTTGCTGTTACAGATATTTGTAGACATAGCCCCAGATATCAGGGGCTAGGGAAATTTTATTTTATCTTAATCCTGGTTATTTGCTTAAAAAGCAATCCAGAGTACACTATTTTTCTGCTCCATGTGCTTGTTGGCACTGCAGAATACAGCCAGATTCTTTCCATTTTACAGCGATAAAAATCCAGAAATTTGTAGTGAACGTGGAAAATATTGGCCTCCATTTAAATTTTGTTGCAGTGTGTCAGTGAAGTTATTGACACGAGGTCGCTGTGAAAAATAGTAACCTACAGGCCAGCTGCTTAAAACTGTGGTTTTCAGTACATGTATCACTGCGGTTCAAATCCAGCCATTTGTAGTGAACGTGGAAAATATTGTCCTCCATTTAAAATGGTTAAGGCGCGTGGCAAGGAACGGGGAAGTGGACATGATGGTGATGGTGCATGCAGAGGACGAGGCCGAGGCCATGGGCAAGCTGAAATTGTGCCACAACAAACACCCACATCTTGTCGCTCGACCTTCGTTTCCCAATTAATAAGGGACCTCAGGACACCACTATTGAACACAGAGCAGTATTAAAAGGTTATTGGTTGGATAGCAGATAATGCTTCCAGTCACTTAGCCACCACCACCACCACCCTGTCTTCCACACGGTCAAGTGTCAGTAGCCATGAGTCTGGACTGCATAGCCCTCACCCTGATCCTCCTTCCTCCCACCATGCCGAGTGCCAGGAGACAACTGATTCCACACTTGGACACTCCGAAGTTCACTGTTCACTTTTCCATTTATAGATTCGGGCCTCTCACCTGGTCCACTTGAAGCAGGGCAAGAGGACATCGCATGTAGCGATTCCCAAATATTTGAGCAGCCACGGTCACATGAAGGCGACAGTGGGAAATTGTCACAAGAGGTGGACGATGATGAGACACAATTGCCAGAAAGTAAGGAGGAGGACCAGGGTGCAGAAGTGGAAGATGAGGTGGTGGACGATGAAGTCACTGACCCAACTTGGCAAGGTGACATGCAGAACGAGGACAGCCGCACACAGAAGGAGGGAGGCGTAGCACCACAACAAGCAAGAACAAGCAGTGTGGTGGCTGCAGACAGAAGGTGGGCAACCGTTCCCCGTAACATCAACACGACGGAAGTTGACAGTACAACTGTTAGGTCTTCCCGAGTCTGGTTGTTTTTTAAAGACTTGGCCGATATCCCCAAAAAGGCCATTTGCACCACCTGCCAGGCCAGCATCAGCAGGGGTAGCAAAACTACTAGCCTGACCACTACCAGCATGATCAGGCACATGGCAACAAAGCACCCGACTAAGTGGGCTGAGCCCCCCCGGGTCCAGCAACAGTGTCTGCGGGTGACACCACTGATTGATCCGTTGTTGTGCATGCACGCCAATCCCCTGTCCATGGCGCATACCAAGATGCCTCCTGCCCTGCACCGGTCATTGAACACTCTCAACTAGCACCAACAGCAAGCACGTCCAGGTCCTTATCCCAGCAAAGCGATCAGTTGTCCCTACCTCAGTCCTTGGAACGCAAGCGCAAATACGCAGCTAACGCCCCACAGGCTACACTACTAAATTCACACATTTTGCGAATGAGCTCGAAATATTGCCTTTTAGGCTCATGGAGACTGAAGATTTCCGCAACCTGATGGTGGCGGCCATCCCTCGGTACTCGGTCCCCAGCCACCACTATTTCTTTCAGTGTGCCGTCCCCGCATTACACAAGCACGGTTCCCACAACATTAGCCTCAACAATGCAGTTACTGGGAAAGTCCACTTAACCACGGATACGTGGACAAGTGCTTGTGGGCAGGGATGGTACATCTCGCTGACGGCACACTGGGTTAACATAGTAGAAACTGGGACCCAGTAATCAAAAGAACAGAAGTATGCTAATATGCAGTGATCACCCAATGTACACAATACACCAATAGTATACAAGAATATAGATATACTGTAAGTTTTATTCATATCAATACATATACCAACATCACAGACTCATCAAATTCATTAAAACACAAGTAAAAATACAGTGGACTTAACCACTAGTAGAAAGCCCATCTACTTCAGAGACCATCCCAAGACATGATCACAGTGAATCAAATACTGTACATGATGGAAAAATTAATTATATAATCTAAGTGCAGGCTATCCCTGGTGATCAATATTGCACAACAAATATTACAAAAAATGGCTAATACCCATCAGAAATGCACCGTAGCTAAAGTGACCTGTGCACAGTATATATAAAGGGAATGGGGGATTAAATTCTCATATTCAGATAATGTATTATTATATTGCTCAGAAATACCTAATTGGCAAAAAATAGAAGCATAGCATTAATCCGGTTAATCCATAAGGTAAGAGGAAAAACAATACCAGAAAAATAATAAAGAAGCTAGGACCCAGTCGGAGATTGGAACTTAACACATCCTCCCGACATCGAGGATTGCGGGCACTAGGTCTATCAGTGTTGCCCCCACATTCTACAGCTCCTGCACCTCATCCTCTTCCTCCTCCTTCTCCTCCTTTTCAACCTCCATCTCTGAAATGACCACATCAGTCACAAGCTGGAAGCACTGCAGCACTGCCTCAGCCAAGCTGCAACAGGCTGTGCTGAAGCTAATATGCTTAGGTGACAAACCGCACTATTCTGAAGAGTTGTGGACAGCTCTGAAAGAGCAGGCAGATCTGTGGCTGGCACCACTGAACCTAAAGCCAGGCATGGTCGTGTGTGACAATGACTGGAACCTGGTGGCGGCTCTGAGGCGAGCTCACACACATACCATGCCTCGCCCATGTGCTTAACCTCATGGTTCAGCGGTTTCTCAAAACCTACCTGGATCTGTCGGATCTGCTTGTCAAAGTACGCCGCCTGTGTGCCCATTTTAGAAAGTCAGCTACAGCTTCCGCCACCCTTGCCGTGCTTCAGCAACATTTGCAGCTTCCAGCTCACCGACTGGGGTGTGATGTCCCCACGCATTGGAACTCTACATTGCAGATGTTGGGAAGGATTTGTGAGCAGAAGAGGGCAGTTGTAGACTACCAGGATCAACAAGGCTTTTGGTATTCAGTTCAGACTCCACACATAAGACCTCAGGAGTGGACAGGGATGTCAGACATATGTACCATCCTCCAAAACTTTGAGGACTCCACCAAGATGATGAGCGGCGATGACGCCATAATAAGCGTAACCATCCCGCTTCTCTGTCTTCTGAAACGCTCTCTGCTCTCAATTAAAGAGGATGCATTGCAGGCAGAGCACGATGGGATGGAGCAAGGAACCATACAGGGTGATTACAAACAGCCCAGCCTCATCTCATCCTAACGTGAATTGGGTGACAATGAGGAAGAGGAGGAGGAAGAACAGGAGCTAGTTTCCTGCACTATATACGGTAGTACCTGCACTACTGTCATACCGTCTGTTCAGCGTGGATGGACTGAGGATAGGGAGGAGGAGGAAGATGAGGAAGAGAGCATGGTCAGTCATCCTCTTGGTGAGGACACTTAAGTTTTGCCTCTTTGAAGTCTGGCACACATAACTGAGTTTGTTACGCTGCCTTTCCCGTGAAACTTGTGTTGTCCAAATTTCGGGTGAAAGTTATTACTGGTTGGTGATGCTTCTAGACCCACGCTACAGGGAGAACTTTGTCTCTTATTCCTTTGCAGGACAGGCCTAACAAAATTGTGCAGGCCCTTGTTGCGGAATTATTAAAAAAATTCCCATCTGAAAATGCTGGCGGCAGAAGTCACAGTTCGTTGGACAACCAAGGAGTACAGGCAAGAGAGCCACAAATGCAATCCAGCAGAGGTAGGGGAACACTGTCAAAGGTCTGGGACAGTTTTCTCAGACTCTCCCATCGCACAGGCCCTGAGGCTCAGGGTACTCTCACAAGGAGTGCAAAGTTTCTAAAGATAGTGAGGAAGTACCTTGCCGACCATACCAATGCCCGTGATTCTTCTGTGCCTTATAATTATTGGGTATCCAAGCTGGACACGTGGCATGAACGGACTCTCTACGCCTTGGAGGTCCTGGCCTGCCCTGCCGCTAGCGTTTTGTCAGAGCGGGTTTTTAGTGCTGCCGGTAGAATTATAACCGAGAGGCGCATCCGCCTGTCAACTGAAAATGCTGACAGACTGACTCTTATAAAAATGAACAAGGACTGGATTAGGCCAGACTTCTCAACACCACCAAATGATAGCAGCATAACAAACTCAAATACAGTGTCTTTTTTTTTTAGGGGGTATAACTCTATTCCCATGCACCACTGTCTTCACACCCAAACATGGGTATACGCTTCCTGATTTTGTCTATTTGCTCTTGTCCTCCTCCTTTTCCTCATCCTCATCCTCCACCACCATATCACCACCATATGTACTATATCAACATACTGTATCTACGTCTCTTGCAAGGGGCATTGGAGTTCCTCCAAATTTTTGGCAGCCGTTGCATTCATTGCATAGGCAAACAGTATGGGAGACCCACTTCCTAATAATGAGAGCATTGTTTTCAGGAGGCCCTCTGACCTCTACATCTCTTTCAATGGGCATTGGAGTTCCTTCAAATTTTTAGCAGCCGTTGCTTCACTGCATAGGCAAACAGTATGGGAGACCAGCTCCTTTCTAATGGGAATATGTCGTTACTGTGGCCTTGCACTATGTGTCTTTAAATTGTTAGTGGGGTTTTTCCTAAATTTTGTCAGCCGTTGGACTCACTGCATACCCTATAACTGTATAGCATACACTCTCCTTTCTAATGGGAACATGTTGTTACTGTGCCCCAGCTCTATGTGTCTTTAAATAGTTAGTGAGGTTTTTCCCAAGTTTTGGCAGCCCTTGCAGTCACAGCATGGGCATTACCACTATAGGAGACCCGCTCCTTTATAATGGGAACATTTTTTTTACTGAGACCTTCCTCTTTGTCTCTTCAAAGGGGTACTGGGTTGCGTCCAAATTTTTGGCAGCCCTTACAGTCACTGCATATGCAATAACAGTATAGGAGACCCACTCGTTAATAATGGGAACAACAAAGCATAGCAGGCTGATGGCTTTCTAACAATAGCGAGGGCTGACTGCTGACTCTTTAAGAATAGTAAGGGCCGCCTGATGGCCTATAAAAATAGACTGACTTTCAGAGCCCCCCCATCATAAATGAAACAGGATGTGTCTGATGATGTCACACACCACATGGCCAGATAAGGTTGTAAAATGTTAAAATGACATTTCCTGGTGTATGCATTTGTCTTAAAAAATAACGTAAAAAAAAATAAAATAAACACAGAAGGATATTTGTTTAATATAAAAACCAGAGTCGCCAAAGTAGCCTCAATGTAATAACATTGTGCACCTCCTCCTCCAGTTCAGCCTCCATCTCCGAAATTACCACATGATGAAATGCAACTCCCACTGAGAAGCAATTTCAAAGTGGAAAACATTGGGCCCACCAGAGGATTTGATTCCGAGGGCTCGCCTTTCTCCTACACACAAGAGCCCCATAGCTGCTGCAAAGTTTGCGCTATCATGAACTCTCCTGATGGAGAAGCCAGGGCCCACCCGAGGATTCTCTGCTGGGACCGTCCAACCCTGCCGAGAAGCAGTCCTGGAAGGTTCCCGAACACTCTATGGCTGCTTTTTTTTAATGTGGATTGGACGTGCTTAATTGCATGTTATTTCTGAAACCGCATTGCAGATCAGGCCATTGCCCAACTCTGTAGTCATGAAACTAAAGGGCAAAGAAAGATGTTTGTGTGTTGAAGCTCCACTGACAAGTGAGAGCTGATGTTGGACAGGCTGCCATAGCTTATGCGCCAAGCTGCATTAGAGGACTTCCTGGGAGAAATGACAGCTGGAGTAGATAGTGTTTCCCAAGTCAATCCTTTAACCGAGCTAAAAAATATTGCTGTGGTGAAATACAGCTCTCACAAAAAGCTGTGGACTGACTCCGCACTGTCCCTGGCCACATTCACTTGTCCGTGTGTTTGTGGTTAGGCGGTCCTTCCCAGTAAGTGCACTGGGGAGGGCACGGGTAATGTTGTAGGATCTGTGCTTGTGGAAGGCGGAGACGACACTGGGACAAATAGTTGCGGCTGATGACCGAGTATAGACACCTGGCCGCCACAATAAGGTTATGGACAGCTTCCGCCTCCACGAGCCTAAAAGGCCACATTTCAAGTGCAAGCAGTTGTCAAAAATTTGGCAGTGTATTATTGCAGCCTGTGGGTAAGTGGGTGGCTGGCTACATTCTTGCTCTTACATTCCAAGGAATAGGGTAGGGACAACTGAATGCTGCACTGGGACAAGGAGGTGGACTGTAATTGTTGCAAGTCTGCAACGACTGGTGCATGGCGTGAAGCTTCTTCTCATGCGCCAAGGATCACTTGTGATGGAAACACTTTTAGGCAGTGACCTGGGAGTCAGAGATGCTTCCCGGGGTCTTCCCCATGCTGTTTCCATGTCTTTTCAGCACTGTGTCTGATGATGTGTCACAAAGCACATGGCCAGATAAGGTTGTAAAATGTTAAAATTACATTTCCCAGTGAATGCATTTGTCTTAGTTGAAAGCAATGCAAAAGTGCAAAAGCGCATCAAAAACGCTGCGTGTGAACATAGACCAAGGTGTGGAGGAGCATTTTTGTTTTTGGTTATTTATTTTGCCTTATATACATGTCATTACCCTCAAAAGGATGTTCTTAACATATTGCACAGGAAAATCCATTTGTTTCGCTTTTGTATGTTTTCTTTTGAGTCCGTAAAAGTGGCGTAATACTCTGACAACGTTGTTGACAGAAGTGACTTGGGAGTCAGAAATGCTTCCAGGGGTCTTCTCCATGCTGTACCTATGTCATTTGAGCACTGTTCCCATCGATTTGGCCAATTTTTAGGCCCTCTGCAGACCGCCGGGGGGAGCCACCGGAAAAATGCTCGAGTTTCCCATAGACTTACATTGGACTCGTTACTCGGACCGAGCACTCGAGCTTTCTAATTTGCTCGACTCGAGTGAGTACCTGAGCATTTTAGTGCTCGCTCATCACTAGCCATGACCTTTATCAGCTTTGTGGCTTTCCTTTTGAACTTTTTCTAACTCCAGGGCATTTTTTCAATGAACTGGTGCCCAGAACTAAACTGCATATTCAAGATGGGATCACACCATTACTTTGTAAAGTGGTAATATTACATCCACCATCCAGTGAGTCCATGCCTTCCTTTAATACATGACATTAAACTGTTGGCCTTAGAAGCCATTGATTGACATTACAAGCTATTGCATAACTAGATACCTTCGCACAAAAATTAGTATGTTGCTTTGCCAAAAAATTGCTATATTGCAGTGTTAGCGGCCAATGAAACAGTGATAACCAACATTTTGCTGTTTCACCTCGATCAAGCTTATCTACATTAGTGAAAAACAAAGAAAACATATGTCCTTTAAGTGAAAACGGTCACTGATAAAATATAGGAAATCAATATACAAACTATAAAAATATATATACATATTGTAAGGCGGTGGTGTTCACACCGTGCAGTAATTGAGGCAGTGACCCAAGCAAGTCCAACATAAGCAGCTTTTGTTCAGCACTCATGGGTAAAACAGAAAGTCCTCCGGTTCGCAGCCAGGTTAACATAAGTCTATAACAACGGTAGCTGTGGACAATGGCCGCGCCGGACAGCTCAGAGCCTGACAGGTGCAGAGCCTTCCCAGGCGTAGGTTCAGCTACACGCAGGCCCGCCAAGCTTTCCTGCTATGTTCCTAGCAGGTCCCAACACTGAACAACACTAATCCTTAATTCAGGGTTTTTAAAGGACCTGTGGCAAGAGCCACTGGAAAACCTGGGTTGGAGGGAGGATACTGCCCCACTGCCTCCCTGTAGTCTCCCCCAAGAAATGAAGGTCCTGCCGGGTTTTACTTAATCTGCCTTAGCCAGATAACCTGACCAGGTCAATGCTCAACTTTATTCCTGCATTGCAGCCACAGCTGTGTTTGTGACTGCAATACACTCCAATGGATTTAATAGGTCTCTGTACATATTCTGGGGGATATATAACATCCCTCGTATATGATTCCGGTCACTGCCTCACATATTCCTCCCCTCTGTTCAAACTTGTGGGGTTGAACATTTGTCACCCTACAGGGTGCCCGGGACAGGGCATCCATGTTTGCCTGCGACTTACCAGGGCGATGTTCTACAGAGAAACTGAAGTTTTGCAGTGACAGGAACCACCTGGTGACTCGTGCATTGCTCTACTTGGCATACCTCATCCATACCAAGGTTGAGTGGTCTGTCACCAAGCGGAACTGACACCTGAGTAAATAGTAACGTAGCGATTCCAAGGCCCACTTAATAGCCAAACACTCCTTCTCTACCACGCTATAGTTTTTCTCTGCCGGGATAAGCTTTCTACTCAAGTAGGTGACCGGGTGCTCTTCACCATTCACTTTTTGTGACAATACCATCCCTAGGCCTTCCTCCGAGGCATCTGTCTGTACAATGAAGGTTTCCTTGAAGTTGGGGCTGATGAGCACCGGCTGTCCACACAAGGCCAATTTCATGGATTGAAAGGCTTCTTCTGCCTGAGGGTTCCACAGAACCATTACCGATTTTTTTTTTTCCTTTCAAGAGATCGGTCAGGGCAGCCATTCTCCCAGCAAAATTAGGTATAAACCGGTGGTACTACCCAAGGATGCCAAGGAATGCCCTCATCTGTTTTGTACTTAACGGTTTAGGCCAGTTTTTAATGGCCTCAACTTTATTGATTTGGGACTTGATAACTCCTCGGCCAATCACATACCCCAAGTATCGGGTTTCCTCTAGCCCTATCGCACATTTTTTGGGGTTTGCCCTTAACCCCGTGGATCTGAGAGAATCCAGCACCGCTTGTACTTAAGATAGTTGCGTATGCCAGTCGGTGCTAAAGATGATGATATCATCCAGATAAGCGGACGTGTACTCCTGATGAGGCTTGAGCACTATGTCCATCAGCCTCTGGAATGTAGCCGTATTCTGCTGCACCAGCGAGCGAGCCTCCTGTCGCTGCTGTTTAGTGAGAGCATCACTTATCCCGACCTCCCACCGGGAGGCATCCCTGGCTGGAGGTAGAGAACTCTCTAGCGATATGCCCGGGGTGACGTCTGTAACTAAACACTCTCGATCTTTCCAAGGTTTTAGCAGGTTTACATGATAAAGCTGCTCAGGTTTCCTCCTTCCGGGCTGATACACATGGTAATTTACCTCCCCCACCTTTTCTCGAACCTCATATGTCCCTTGCCATTTGGCCATGAGCTTACTTTATGGCTGTGGGTACCAGTACTAACACCAAATCGCCCTTGTTAAAAGACCTGACCGTGGCTCTTTTATTATATGTGCGCCTCTGGGCTGCCTGGGCATCTAACAGATGTTCTTTCACGATGGGCATGACCGCTGCAATCCGGTCCTGCATACTAGCCACGTGTTCAATTATACTCCTATGTGGAGTCGGCTCTTGTTCCCACGTCTCTTTGCCTACGTCCAACAGACCCCTAGGGTGTCTGCCGTACAATAACTCAAAGGGAGAGAACCCTGTGGAAGCCTAGGGTACCTCACGGACGACGAACATCAAATAGGGTAGCAACATGTCCCAATCACTTCCGTCCTTAGAAACCACCTTTCTTAACATGGATTTGAGGGTTTTATTGAACCATTCTACTAGCCCGTCGGTTTGAGGGTGGTACACAGAGGTGCGCAATTGTTTTATTTTTAGCAGTTTTCACGGTTCTCGTCACTTTGGACATAAAAGGGGTCCCTTGATCCGTTAGGATCTCCTTAGGTAGTCCAAGGTGACAGAACATGGCAAACAGCTCCCATGCAATCAGTTTCACTGAGGTGTGGCGTAGCAGTATAGCCTCCGGGTACCGGGTGGCATAGTCGACGACCGCCAGTATATGTTGGTGGCCTCGAGCGGATTTTACAATGGGCCCTACCAAGTCCATTGCAATCAGTGCAAAAGGTACCTCTATCACTGGCAAGAGAGTGAATTTTGCTTTTCCACAGAGTCCAGAACAAAGTCTCTTCCCAACCCATAGAGAAGAATTTTTACCACCCCCACCACATGTTTTATGTCTCCACATGACGTGGACAAAACTACCTCTGCGGTTGGGTACTCTCGGAGGTCCCCATGGATACACACAACCCCGACTGTCCATACACTGGGGTTTTCTCCTGCCACCAGCGACCCATGTACCAAAGTCATAAGGCTCCCCGAATCTAGGAGGGCCTCCGAGCGGTACCCATTAACCAATACCTAACACAGTTGGGGTTCACTGTCCAGAGGGTCGGCGCTCGCAGTGCAGATGGTCTGGGCGTACATTGAGACCCGGCGGTTATACCCACAGTCCATAGGCTCAGTAGTCAGAGGGTAGTTGGCAACCACATGTCCTGGCCCCTGACACCGCCAGAACCTATTGGCAGAGGCACGGTTAGTTCTTGTGACAGTTTAGGAGGGAACAGGTCTCCCGCCACTCTCACTCCGGGGTACCCCTTCAGCACGGGTACGGTGCTGACTGTACTTAGCAGAGGGACGTAACCCCTTTCCCGGTTCCTGGGTTGGCAAGGATTGGTGTGACAGCCGCGAGGGGCAACGTCCCGGATAAAGTAATGAGTGGCCAAGTTGTTCTCTATCATACTGATCACCTGGTCGAGTGTGCCGGGGTCCTCTTGCCCCACCCAAAGTTGGATAGCGGCCGGCAGAGTCCTCACCAGCCGGTCAACCACCACCTTCTCCACCATCTGGGCTGAAGCCAAAGTCTCAGGCTGAAGCCACCTCTTTACCAGCTGCAGAAGATCATAAGCCTGAGACCGGGCGGATCGGGTCTCCACATAGGCCCATGAAAATACGCACTGAGCCCTCACATATGTATTGACCCCCAGTCAGGCAAGGATCTCACCTTTGAGCTTCTGGTAGTCCTGGGCGTCCTCCCGACTGAGGTCAAAGTAGGCCTTCTGGGCATCGCCGACCAAAAACGGAGCCACCACTTCCGCCCACTGGCCAGCTGGTAGGTTTTCCCGCTCTGCTGTACTACGCTCGTAGATGGACAGAAAGGCTTCCACGTCGTCGTCCGGTCCCATCTTCCTCAATGCTGAGCGAACCTTGTCTCAGGCCTCTCGACATTCCGGGGCAGGTGCCGTCGGCGTCTCCCGCAGGGCTGTGAGCTGCTCATTGGTGTACTGCTGCTGCTTGAGCTGCTCCTGCTCCTGCCTCTGCGTGAGGACCAATTGCCTTAACAGCTTCTCCATTTTGTCCATGGCGTTGGGCTGAAAGGTAGCCGGTCGGATTGTGGTCATGCAGTTGGCGGTGGGGTAAGCCTCAGTCACAATGCCCGCATTCTCCACCAAGCTGTAAGGCGGTGGTGTTCACACCGTGCAGTAACTGAGGCAGTGACCAAAGCAAGTCAAACATAAGCAGCTTTTATTCAGCACTCATGGGTAAAACAGAAAGTCCTCTGGTTCGCAGCCGTGTTAACATAAGTCCGTAACAATGGTTGCCGTGGTCAACGGCTGCGCCGGGCCGCTCAGAGCCTGATGGGTGCAGAGCCTTCTCAGGCGTAGGTTCAGCTACACGCAGGCCCGCCAAGCTTTCCTGCTATGTTCCTAGCAGGTCCCAACACTGAACAACACTAATCCTTAATTCAGGGTTATTAAAGGACCTGTGGCAAGAGCAACTGGAAAACCCGGGTTGGAGGGAGGAGGCTGCTCTACTGCTTTCCTGTAGCTTCCCCCAAGAAATGAAGGCCATGCCAGGTTTTACTTAATCTGCCTTAGCCAGATAGCCTGACCAGGTCAATACTCGCCTTCATTCCTGCATTGCATCCACAGTTGTGTTTGTGACTGCAATGCACTCCAATGGATTTAATATTTCTCTGTACACATTCTGGGGGATATATAATGTCCCTCATATATGATCCTGGTCACTGCCTCCCAATATGTATATATTTATTTATTAAGGTGGCTAAAGGTCGAGTAGTCGATGGGAGGTATGTGTCACAGAGATGGCTGATCTCTGATGTAACCCGGAGTATTTCTCTAGTGCATGTAGCACTAAGAGGATTATTTGGTGTACCTGGGACCGGGTTACTGGTAGCTGTGAAGAGTTGGGCGGGTCTTGCTACCCACATACCTCACCTTTTGGGTGCGGTTAAGAGCCTATTTAATGGAGGCTGTTGCTTGGCACATAGTCTGTGTAACATACCTGGCGGCATACTTGCATAGTGCACCATCTCCCACTATGCAAGATCGCAATCTTAACCTTCAGTCCAGTCTGCTAGTCTTGCTCCTGTTCATACTGTGTGCTTGCCTCTGGTGTGACTGCTTAGGGCGGCGGCCCGGTTACTTTCTGTTTCTTATAGCTGCTGTGGGCAAACTCCTAATGCATCCCCAGCCTATTGCTGTGAGTCACTGGATATTTAAACCCACTCCACCCTGTAGGAGATGCCTGAGCAACTCTAACATTCAGTGTGCTCCTTGACTCTGAATGTGCCAGGTCCCGTTCTGTTCCTTGCCTGTCCGCCAACCTGGAGGCTGTATTCCCAGGCCTGTCTGAACTATCTCTTAGCCTGTTTGTCCGCCATACTGGGGGCTGTATACCCAGACTCGCTCCTGTATCTTGTTGCAGTGTCAGTTCCTGTCTGAACACTCTCCTAGCCTGTTTATCTCTGTGTCCGTTCCTTCCCTTTTCCTTCTGTCTCTGAACCTGCACCTAACTCCTACTCGTTGTCTCTGTACTTCTGTTGTGAGTTTAGAGTCCACTCGCTACTTAATTGCAAGTACCTTGTGTGTATCTGGTTCTGCTTGTCCCTTCCAGTCTGTTCAGTGTGAACAGAGCCCTTTCCTCTCTGCTCTGCCTGGTTCACCGCTCCGGCGGTTCCTCTCTGCTCTGCCTGGTTCACCGCTCCGGCGGTTCCTCTCTGCTCTGCCTTGCTCACCGCTCCGGCGGTTCCTCTCTGCTCTGCCTTGTTCACCACTCCGGCGGTTCCTCTCTAATCTCTGCCTTGTTCACCGCTCCGGCAGTTTTGCTCTGCACTGCCTTGCTCACCGCTCTGGCGGTTCCTCTCTTCTCTGCCTTGCTCACCGCTCCAGCGGTTCCTCTCTTCTCTGGCTTGTCCACTGCTCCGGCGGTTTCGCCCTGTTCTTCCTTGCTCACCGCTCCAGCGGTATCTCTCTGCTCTGCTTTGCTCACCACTCCAGCGGTTCCTCTCTGCTCTGCTTGTCTACCGCATCTGCAGTTCTGTTCATGAATCCCAGTCAGTAATGGACCCTATCCAGCCTGCGCTCCAACCTACTAGTACCTCCCTGTCTGCACTCCAGCCATGCTTGCCAGTACCGCTCCCCCTGTCTGCATACCAGCCGTGCTTGCCAGTATCCTCCTTTCTGCACTCCAGCCGTGCCTGCCAATACCCACCTGCCTGTATGCCAGTCTAACCTGCCTGTTCCTGCATTCCCCAGTGTGGGTCATCAACTGTGACCGGGGTCTGACCTGGAGTCGCACCTGGTCCCTCTGATCAGTTCCTCCTTGGTCCACAGAGTCGACTAAGCCGCCGTGCAACCTTGATCGGATTGGGTTGATACTTAGTTACGCCCCTCTAGGCACTCCTCGGTTCATGGTACAGTGGGATCACTAATCACGCACACGCCAGCCAGTCTGGGCGTGTGCATAACAGTCTGTGTGTTTGGAGGGAGAAAGACCTCTGAGTGTTGCCTCCAGACTGAGCTGTGTGCTGGATACGTACCAACCTGTGTGACCACAGGTCCAGTTTACCAGAGGCTTTGCTTAAAGGACTGTTTTCTTTGTTTTTGTCTGCACTAAAGGCTGTTTGTTTGCATTTTACTTTCTGACCGGTTTATGTAGCCAATAAACCGTTCTGGACATTTAAAGGAACATGCCTCATGTTTGCCTCACATTGCATCTTAGTGAGTGCAATCCCTACAATATAAAAAATATATATATAGTACAGACCAAAAGTTTGGACACACCTTCTCATTTAAAGATTTTTCTGTATTTTCATGACTTTGAAAATTGTACATTCACACTGAAGGCATCAAAACTATGAATTAACACATGTGGAATTATATACTTAACAAAAAAGTGTGAAGCAACTGAAAATATGTCTTATATTCTAGGTTCTTCAAAGTAGCCACCTTTTGCTTTGATGACTGCTTTGCACACTCTTGGCATTCTCTTGATGAGCTTCAAGAGGTAGTCACCGGAAATGGTTTTCACTTCACAGGTGTGCCCTGTCAGGTTTAATAAGTGGGATTTCTTGCCTTATAAATGGGGTTGGGACCATCAGTTGTGTTGTGCAGAAGTCTGGTGGATACACAGCTGATAGTCCTAGTGAATAGACTGTTAGCTGCCTTCTTCTTGCCATAATACAAATTCTAAGTAAAGAAAAACGAGTGGCCATCATTACTTTAAGAAATGAAGGTCAGTCAGTCTGAAAAATTGGGCAAACTTTGAAAGTGTCCCCAAGTGCAGTTGCAAAAACCATCAAGGGCTACAAAGAAACTGGCTCACATGAGGACCGCCCCAGGAAAGGAAGACCAAGAGTCACCTCTGCTTCTGATAAGTTTATCCAAGTCACCAGCCTCAGAAATCGCAGGTTAACAGCAGCTCAGATTAGAGACCAGGTCAATGCCACACAGAGTTCTAGCAGCAGACGCATCTCTACAACAACTGTTAAGAGGAGACTTTGTGCAGCAGGCCTTCATGGTAAAATAGCTGCTAGGAAACCACTGCTAAGGACAGGCAACAAGCAGAAGAGACTTGTTTGGGCTAAAGAACACAAGGAATGGACATTAGACCAGTGGAAATCTGCTTTGGTCTGATGAGTCCAAATTTGAGATCTTTGGTTCCAACCACCGTGTCTTTGTGCGACGCAGAAAAGGTTAACGGATGTACTCTACATGCCTGGTTCCCACCGTGAAGCATGGAGGAGGAGGTGTGATGGTGTGGGGGTGCTTTGCTGGTGACACTGTTGGGGATTTAACCAAAATTGAAGGCATACTGAACCAGCATGTCTACCACAGCATCTTGCAGCGGCATGCTATTCCATCCGGTTTGCATTTAGTTAGACCATCATTTATTTTTCAACAGGACAATGACCCCAAACACACCTCCAGGCTGTGTAAGGGCTATTTGACCAAGAGGGAGAGTGATGGGGTGCTACGCCAGATGACCTGGTCTCCAGTCACCAGACCTGAACCCAATCGAGATGGTTTGGGGTGAGCTGGACCGCAGAGTGAAGGCAAAAGGGCCAACAAGTGCTAAGCATCTCTGGGAACTCCTTCAAGATTGTTGGAAGACCATTTACGGTGACTACCTCTTGAAGCTCATCAAGAGAATGCCAAGAGTGTGCAAAGCAGTCATCAAAGCAAAAGGTGGCTACTTTGAAGAACCTAGAATGTAAGACATATTTTCAGTTGCTTCACACTTTTTTTGTTAAGTATATAATTCCACATGTGTTAATTCATAGTTTTGATGCCTTCAGTGTGAATGTACAATTTTCAAAGTCATGAAAATAAATAAATTTCTTTAAATGAAAGGTGTGTCTAAACTTTTGGTCTGTACTGTAAGTCTATGGGAAACTCAAGCATTTTTTAGGCGGTTCTCCTCGGCGGTCTGCAGAGAGCCTAAAAATTGCCCAAATCGATTTGAACAGTGCTCAAATGACATTGGAACAGCATGGGGAAGATCCCTGGAAACATTTATGACTCCCAGGTCATTTCTGTCAACAACATTGTCAGAGGTATTACGCCACTTTTACGGACTCACAATAAAACATACAAAAACGAAACCAAAATGGATTTTCCTGGGAAATATGTTAAGGAACATCCTTTCAAGGGTAATGACTTGTATATAAAGCAAAATAAATAACCAAAAGCAAAAATAATCCTCCACACCTTGGGCTATGTTCACACTTAGCCTTTTTGATGCATTTTTGTACTTTTGCATTGCTTTCAACCGTGACAAATGCATTCACCCGGAAATGTCATTTTAACATTTTACAGCTGTAAGGCGGCGGTGTTCACACCGTGCAGTAACTGAAGCAGTGACCCAAGCAAATCCAACATAAGTAGCTTTTAGTCAGCAACTCACGGGTAAAACAGAAAGTCCTCCAGTTCGCAGCCGGGTTAACATAAGTCCATGAACAACGGTTGCCGGGGGCAACGGCCACGCCGGACCGCTCAGAGCCTGACTGGTGCAGAGCCTTCCCAGGCGTGGGTTCAGCTACTCACAGGCCCGCCAAGCTTTCCTGCCATGCTCCTAGCAGGTCCCAACATTGAACAACACTAATCTTTAATGCAGGGTTTTTAAAGTACCTGTGGCAAGAGCCACTGGAAAACCCGGGTTAAAGGGAGGAGGCCGCCCCACTGCCTTCCTGTAGCCTCCTCCAAGAAATGAAGGCCCTGCCGGGTTTTACTTAATCTGCCTTAGCCAGAAAGTCTGACCAGGTCAATGCTCACCTTCGTTCCTGCATTGCAGCCGCAGCTGTGTCTGTGACTGCAATGCACTCCAACGGGTTTAATAGGTCTCTGCACACATTCTGGGGGATATAAAACATCCCTCATGTACGATCCCAGTCACTGCCTCACATATCCCCCCCTCTGTTCAAACTTGTGGCTTTGAACATTTGTCACCATACAGGGTGCCCGGGACAGGGCATCCGCGTTTGCCTGCGACTTCTCAGCACGATGTTCTACTGAGAAACTGAAATTTTGCAGTGACAGAAACCACCTGGTGACTCGCGCATTCCTCTCCTTGGCGTTCCTCATCCATACCAAGGGTGAGTGGTCCATCACCGAGCGGAACTGATGCCTGAGCAAATAATAACGTAGCAATTCCAAGGCCCACTTAATAGCCAAACACTCCTTCTCCACCACGCTATAGTTTTTCTCTGCCGGGTTAAGCTTTCTACTCAAGTAGGTGACCGGGTGCTCTTCACCATTTACTTTTTGTGACAATACCACCCCTAGGCCTTCCTCCGAGGCATCTGTCTGTACAATGAAGGTTTCCTTGAAGCTGGGGATGATGAGGACCGGCTGTCTACTCGGGGCCAATTTCATGGACTGAAACGCTTCTTTTGCCTGAGGGTTCCACCGAACCATTACCGATCTTTTCCCTTTCAAGCGATCGGTCAGGGCCACCGTTCTCCCAGCAAAATTAGGTATAAACTGACGGTAATACCCCAGGATCCCAAGGAATGCCCTCATCTGTTTTGTACTTGCCGGTTTAGGCCAGTTTTTAATGGCCTCAACTTTATTGATTTGGAGTTTGATAACTCCTCGGTCAATCACATACCCCAAATATCGGGCTTTCTCTAGCCCTATTGCACATTTTTTTGGATTTGCTATTAACCCCGTGGCTCTGAGAGAATCCAGCACCACTTGTACCTGAGATAGGTGCGTATGCCAGTCTGTGCTAAAGATGATGATATCATCTAGATACTCGGATGCGTACTCCTGATGAGGCTTGAGCACTATATCCATCAGCCTCTGGAATGTAGCCGGGGCCCCATGTAACCCAAAAGGTAAGACCACATAGTGATACGGACCCTCCGGAATTATGAAGGCGGTCTTTTCCTTTGCCGATTTCGTGAGAGTTACCTGCCAGTAACCCTTGGTGAGATCGAGCGTGGTAAAGTACTGGGCCTGCCGCAGTCTCTCAATCACCTCATCCACCCTGGGCATTAGATAAAGGTCCAACTTTGACACTTCATGTAATTTCCGGAAATCGTTACAAAAGCGTAACGATCCGTCTGGTTTCGGGATCAGTACGATGGGGCTAGCCCACTCACTCCGTGATCCTCGATGACGTGATGACTTGCCTCCTGGTTTCGGGTACCCGGTACTGTCTCATTCGTACCCATTCCCCAGGTTGGGTAACTGTCATGTTGGAGAACCGTAGTCCTGCCCGGTAGCTATGAGAACACGTCGGTATTTTGCTGCACCAGCGAGCGAGCCTCCCGTCGCTGCTGTTTTAGAGAGAGCATCACTTATCCTGACCTCTCCCCAGACGCATCCCTGGCTGAAGGTAGAGAACTCTCTGGCCACATACCTGGATTGACGTCTGTAATTAAACAATCTCGATCTTTCCAAGGTTTTAGCAGGTTTACATGATAAAGCTGCTCAGGTTTCCTCCTTCCGGGCTGATACACCCGGTAATTTACCTCCCCCACCTTTTCTTGAACTTCATATGGCCCTTACCACTTGGCCATGAGCATACTCTCGGCTGTGGGTACCAGTACTAACATTCGATCGCCCTTGTTAAAAGACCTGACCGTGGCTCTTTTATTATATATACGCCTCTGTGCTGCCTTGGCATCTAACAGATGTTCTTTCATGATGGGCATGACCGCCGCGATCCGGTCCTGCATACTAGCCACGTGTTCAATTATACTCCTATGTGGAGTCGGCTCTTGTTCCCACGTCTCTTTGCCTACGTCCAACAGACCCCTAGGGTGTCTGCCGTACAATAACTCAAAGGGAGAGAACCCTGTGGAAGCCTAGGGTACCTCACGGACGACGAACATCAAATAGGGTAGCAACATGTCCCAATCCCTTCTGTCCTTAGAAACCACATTTTTTAACATGGACTTGAGGGTTTTATTGAAACCTTCGACTAACCCGTCGGTTAGAGGGTGGTACACCGAGGTGCACAATTGTTTTATTTTTAGCAGTTTGCACAGTTCCCTCATCACCTTGGACATGAAAGGGGTCCCTTGATCCATCAGAATCTCTTTAGGTAGCCCAAGGCGACAGAACATGGCAAACAGCTTCCGTGCAATCAGTTTCGCCGAGGTGTGGCGTAGCGGTATAGCCTCCAGGTACCGGGTGGCATAGTCGACAACCACAAGTATTTGTTGGTAGCCACGAGCGGATTTTACAATGGGCCCTATCAAGTCCATTGCAATCCGTTCAAAAGGTACCTCTATCACTGGCAGAGGTACCAATGGGCTCCGGAAACTTGCGGTGGGTGTGGCCAGCTGTCATTCGGGGCAGAATTCGCAGTACTTTTGGACCTTCGCATAAATCCCAGGCCAAAAGAACCGCTGCAAGATACTCTCTTGCGTCTTTTTAACCTCTAAGTGTCCACCCAGCAGGTGTGTGTGTGCCATCTACAGAACCGCCCTATGGTACGACTGAGGTACCACTAACTGTTCCACAACCTCTTCCCTAAATTTGTCTACCCTATAGAGCAACTCACCATTGACCACCATGCGTGGAAACACAGTATCTGCACCGGGCTGTTGAGCTACGCCATTTACCTCTAACACCCTTTCCCGCGCCCGAGTCAGGGTGGGATCCGGTAGCTGAGCTGTCCCAAACGTGCCCCGGGACACTTCCAGCTTGGGGATCGATGGGGTCTCCTCGACCTCTCCTGCCAGCACCTCTAGGGGAGACCTATTGGGGTCACACTATGTCCCCAGGTTGGACACCGCTACGGCAGGTACCCCTGAATCGGGTTCTTCGGGTACAGCGCCTGTAATAAATTTTACCGGGGGAGAGTGGATTTTGTTTTTCCATATAGTCCAGAACAGGGGCAAGTCTCTTCCCAT
Organism: Phyllobates terribilis; assembly: GCF_046119375.1. Classification (NCBI taxonomy): domain Eukaryota; kingdom Metazoa; phylum Chordata; class Amphibia; order Anura; family Dendrobatidae; genus Phyllobates; species Phyllobates terribilis. The sequence continues at coordinate 40,455,810 of NW_027362770.1, read as the reverse complement.
CGCAGTCCCATAGGGAAGAGATTTTACCACCTCCACCACATGTTTCATGTCCCACATTGCGTGGACAAAACTACCTCCGCAGTTGGGTACTCTCGGAGGTCCCCATGGATACACACAACCCCGACTGTCCGTCCACTGGGGTTGTCTCCTGCCACCAGTGACCCATGTACCAAAGTCACTAGGCTCCCCGAGTCTAGGAGGGCCTCCGTGGGGTACCCATTAACCAGTACCTGGCACAGCTAGGGTTCACTGTCCAGGGGGTCGGCACTCGCAGTGCAGATGGTCTAGGCGTACATGGAGACCCGGCGGTTATACCCGCAGTCCATGGGCTCCGTAGTCAGGGGGCAGTTAGCAACCACATGTCCCGGCCCCTGACACCGCCAGCACCTAACGGTGGAGGTACTATTAGTTCTTATGACCATTTGGGAGGGAACCGGTCTCCTGCCACTCTCACTCCGGGGTACTCCTGCAGCACGGGTACGGTGCTGACTGTCCTTAGCAGAGGGATGCGACCCCTTTCCCGGTTCCTGCGTTGGAAGGGTCCGGCGTGACAGCCGCTAGGAGGCAGAGTCCCATATAAAGTCCTGAGTGGCCACGTACCGCTCGATCAGGCTGACCACCTGGTTGAGGGTGCCGGGATCCCCTTGCCCACCCAACGTTGGATAGCGGCCAGCAGAGTCCTCACCAGCCGGAGCTGGAGCCACCTCTTTACCAGCTGCAGAAGGTCATAAGCCTGAGACCGAGCGGGTCGGGTCTCCACAAAGACCCATGAAAATACGCGCTGAGCTCTCACATATGTATTGACCCCCAGTCGGGCAAGGATCTCACCTTTGAGCCTCTGGTAGTCCTGAGCGTCCTCCCGACTGAGGTCGAAGTATGCATTCTGGGCATCGCCGATTAAAAGCGGAGCCACCACTTTGCCCACTGGCTGGCTGGTAGGTTTCCCACTCTGCTGTGCGTTCATAGATGGTCGGGAAGGCTTCCACGTTGTCCTCCCATCCCTTCTTCCTCAACGCTGAGCGAACCTTGTACCGGGCCTCTTGACGTTCCGGGGTTGGTGCCATCGGTGTCTCCCGCAGAGCTGTGAGCTGCTGCACGATCAGCTCATTGGTGTGCTGCTGCTTCAACTGCTCCTGCTGCTGCCGCTGCGTGAGGACCAAGTGCCTTAACAGCTCCTCCATTTTGTCCACGGAGTTGGGCTGAAACGTGGCAGGCCGGATTGTGGTCATGCACCTGCTGGTGGGGTATGCCTCAGTCACAATGCCCTCATTCTCCACCAAGCTTTAAGACGGCGGTGTTCACAACGTGCAGAAACTGAGGCAGTGACCCAAGCAAGTCCAACATAAGTAGCTTTTATTCAGCAACTCACCGGTAAAACAGAAAGTCCTCCAGTTCGCAGCCGGGTTAACATAAGTCCATGAACAACGGTTGCTGGGGGCAACAGCCGCGCCGGGCCGCTCAGAGCCTGACGGGTGCAGAGCCTTCCCAGGCATGGGTTCAGCTACTCACAGACCTGTCAAGCTTTCCTGCTATGCTCCTAGCAGGTCCCAACACTGAACAACATTAATCCTTAATGCAGGGTTTTTAAAGTACCTGTGGCAAGAGCCACTGAAAAACCCAGGTTGGAGGGAGGAGGCCGCCCCACTGCCTTCCTGTAGCCTCCTCCAAGAAATGAAGGCCCTTAATCTGCTTTAGCCAGGTAGCCTGACCAGGTCAATGCTCACCTTCATTCCTGCATTGCAGCCACAGCTGTTTCTGTGACTGCAATGCACTCCGAGTTTAACAGGTCTCTGTACACATTCTGGGGGATCTATAACGTCCCTCATATACGATCCCAGTCACTGCCTCACACAACCTTATCTGGCCATGTGGTGTGTGAGATCATCAGACACATCGTGTTTCATTTATGAAGGAGTGACTCTGAAAGTCACAAAGCCTATTTTTATAGGGCCATCAGGCAGCCTTTACTCTTCTTAAAGGGCCAGCAGGCAACTATGTTTTATTGTTCCCATTACCAAAGAGTGGGTCTCCTATACTGTTATTGCTTATGCAGTCAGTGGCAGGGCTGCCCAAAATTTGGACACACCCCAATACCCCTTTGAAGAGACTTAGAGGAGGGCCTCCTGAAAACATTATTAAGAAGTAGGTCTCCCATTGTGTTTGCCTATGCAGTGAATGCAAGGGTTGCCAAAAATTTTGAGGCACTCCAATGCTCCTTGGAAGAGACGTGGAAGAAGGCCTCATAAAAAATGTTCCCATTAGAAAGGAGCGTGTCTTCTATACTTGTAATGCCCATGCACTAAGTGTATGGGCTGACAAACATTTACCCCTGTGGGGTATACATGAACATACTGTATAATTTTTTTTTTTTACTGGCATCATAAACACCCTTTAAAAAAATTGTGGGTGTTGCATCACGGACCACGGTCACCCTGGTGATATGATGGTGGAGGATGAGGAGAAGGAGGAGGACAAGAGCAAATGGCAAAATCAGTAAGCGTATACTCATGTGTGGGTGTGAAGAGGTGCATAGGAATGCACCTCCCAAAAAAAGACAATGGATTTGAGTTTGTTACGCTGCTATCATTCGGTGGTGTTGAGAAGTCTGGCCTAATCCAGCCCTTGTTCATTTTTATAAGAGTCAGCCTGTCAGCATTTTCAGTTGACAGGTGGATGTGCTTATCAGTTTTAATTCCACCAGCGGCACTAAAAATCCTCTCTTATAAAATGCTAACGCCAGGCCAGAACCTCCAAGAGCCAGTTCATTCCACGTATCCAGCTTGGATACCCAATAATTATAAGGCACACAGGAATCACGGAGGACGTTGGTACGGTCGGCAAGGTACTCCCTCAGCATCTTCCCAAACTCTGAGAGTACCGCGCGCCTCAGGGCCTGTGCGATGGGGAGGCTGAGAAAATTCTCCCAGAACTTTGACAGTGTTCCCCTCCCTCTGCTGGATTGAAGTTATATCTCTCTCGTTTGTACTCCTTGGTTGTCCAACGAACTGTAACCTCTGCCACCAGTGTTTTTCAGATGGTAATTTTTTAATAGTTCCTCAACCAGGGCCTTCTGCTACTGCCCCATTTTTGTAGACCTGTCCGCCTCAGGAATAAGAGATATAAAGTTCTCCTTGTAGCGTAGGTCTAGAAGTGTCACCAACCAGTAATGACTCTCACCCAAAATTTTGAGAACGCGAGGGTCATGGGAAAGGCAGCGTAACATAAACTCAACCATGCGTGCCAGTCTGCTAACAGGCAAGACTTCCTTGTCCTCACCAAGAGGATGACTGACCATGCTTTTCTCCTCCTCTCTGTCTTCTGGCCATCCACGCTGAACAGATGGTATGACAGTTGCGCAGATAGTGCCGTCTATAGTGCATGAAACTAGCTCCTTTTCTTCATCCTTCTCCTCCTCTTCCTCACTGTCACCCAACCCACGTTGGAATGAGATGAGGCTGGGCTGTCTGTAATCACCCTGTATGGTTCCTTGCTCCATCTTATCGTGCTCTGCCTGCAATGCATCCTCTTTGTGAGCTGGGAGCATTTCAGAAGACAGAGAAGCGGGATGGTGATGCTATTTATGGCGTCATCGCCGCTCACCATCTTGGTGGAATCCTCAAAGTTTTGGAGGATGGTACATATGTCTGACATCCATGTCCAATCCTGAAGTCTTATTTTTGGAGTCTGAACTGAATACCGATGGCCTTGTTGATGCTGGTGCTCAACAAATCCTTCCCAACATCTGCAGTGTAGAGTTCCAATGCGTAGGGACATCACACACCAGTCTGTGAGCCGGAAGCTGCAAATGCTTCTGAAACAGGACAAGGGTGGCGGAAGGTGTAGCTGACTTTCTAAAATGGGCACATAGGCGGTGTACTTTAACAAACAGATCCGGCAGCTCCGGGTAGGATTTGAGAAACTGCTGAACTACGAGGTTAAGCATGTGGGCCAGGCATGGTACGTGTGTGAGCTCTCCTCGCCTCAGAGCCGCCACCAGGTTCCGGCCATTGTCACACATGACAATGCCTGGCTGTAGGTTCAGCGGTGTGAGTCACAGATCTGCCTGCTCTTTCATATCAGTCCACAGTTCTTCTGCATTGTGCAGTTTGTCATCTAAGCATATTAGTTTCAGCACAGCCTGTTGCTGCTTGGCCGAGGCAGTGCTGCAGTGCTTCCAGCTAGTGACTGATGTGGTCATTTCGGAGATGGAGGCTGAAGAGGAGTAGGAGGCTGAATAGGATGCAGTGTATTAGCTGTAGACTGTGGGGGCAACCCTGATTGACCTAGGGCCCCCGATCCTTGGTGTCGGGAGGACGTGTTCCGTCCCAAGGTCCGACTGGGTCCCGGCTTCCACTATGTTAACACAGTGTGCCGTCAGTGAGATGTACCGTTCCTGCCCACAACACTTGTCCACGTGTCGATGGTAAGGTGGACTTTCCCGGTAACTGCGTTGTTGGGGGCACGGCTAATGTTTTGGGACTCGGGCTTGTGTTATGCAGGGACAGCACACCGGGAGAAATAGTTGTGGCTGGGGACCGAGTACCAAGGGACGGCCGCCGCCATCAGGTTGCGGAATGCTTCCGTCTCCACGAGCCTAAAAGGCAATATTTCGAGCGCAAGCCGTCGTGAAATGTGGGAATTTAGTAGTGTGGCCTGTGGGGCCTTGGCTGCATATTTGCGCTTGCATTCCAAGGACTGGGGTATGGACAACTGAACGATGCACTGGGACAAGGACGTGGACATGCTTCCTGATGCTGCTACTTGAGAGTGTGCAATGACACTTGCAGGGCAGGAGGCATCTTCACATGCACCATGGACAGGGGATTGGCTTGCATGCACAACAGTGGAAGAAGCAGTGGTGCCACCCACAGACACTGTTCCTGGACTCTGGGGTTCGGCCCACAAAGTCGGTTGCTTTGCTGCCATGTGCCTGATCATGCTGGTGGTGGTCAGGCTGGTCGTTTTGCCACCCCCGCTGATGCTGGCCTGGCAGGTGTTGCAAATGGCCTTTTTGGGGTTTTCGGCAGAGTCTTTAAAAAATAACCAGACTCGGGAATACCTAACAGTTGTACTGGCAACTTCCTTCGCGTTAGTCTTACGGGGAACGGTTGCCTGCCTTCTTTCTGCGGCCACCACACTGCTTCTTCCTGCCTGTTGTGGTGCGCTGCCTTCCTCCCCCTGTGTGCTGCTGTCCTAGCTCTGCATGTCCTCCTGCCAGGTTGGGTCAGTTACTATGTCATCCACCACCTCGTCTTCCACTTCCACACCCTGGTCCTCCTCCTGACTTTCTGCCAATTGTTTTTCATCATCATCCACCTCTTGTGACACTTTCCCGCCATTGCCTTCATGTGACCGTGGATGCTCAAATATTTGGGCATCGCTACATGCGATCTCCTCTTGCCCCGCTTCAAGTGGACTGGGCGAGAGGCCCGAATCTATAAATGGAAAAGTGAACAGCTCTTTGGAGTGTCCAAGTGTAGGATCAGTTGTCTCCGGGCACTCGGCATGGTGGGAGGAAGGAGGATCGGGTGAGGAATATGCAGTCCAGACTCACGGCTGCTGAGACTTGACCGTCTTGAAGACAGGGTGGTGGTGGTGGTGGTGGCAAGGTGACTGGAAGCATTATCCGCTATCCAACCAACAACCTTTTGACACTGCTCTGGGTTCAATAGTGGTGTGCTGTGGTCCCCTAGGAATTGGGACAGGAAGGTCAGGCGAGAAGATGTTGGTGTTTGTTGTGGCACAATTTCAGCTTGCCTACGGCCTTGGTCTCGGCCTCTGCATGCACCATCACCATCACGTCCAGTACCCCATCCCTTGCCACGCGCCTTGCCCTTTTTAAATGGAGAACAATATCTTCCATGCTCACTACAAATGGCTGAATTTTTGGACAAAGTTATATGTAATCCGTGTGACTGAGAAATCACAGTTTTAAATACCTGGCCTGTAGGTAACTATTTTGAACAGCAAACTGGTGTCAATTGCTTCACTGCCCCAATGTAACAAATTTTTAATGGAGGCCAGAAATGGCAGTATTTTCTGAAAACGTATATGTGATCCGTGTGACAGACAAACCACAGTTTTAAATAGCTGGATTTTTAGCGCTGTAATATGGAAAGGACCTGGCTGTATTCTACAGTGCCAACAAGCAAATGGCGCAGAACAACGGTATTCTCTGGATTGCTTTTTAAGCAAATAATGAGGATTATGATCCAAAAAAAAATTATTCCTGGCCCCTGATACTTGGGCCTATTTCTAGAAATATCTAACAGCAGCAGCAGCAGACAGAACTGGAATGGAGCCTCTTGTGCTATGTGCACTGCTGTCTGCTATATACACTGCCTGCCTATATACACTGCCTGCCTGATATCTCTGCAGATGGATTAGTCCTCAGAATGACTGTTTTTTGAGATGGATATGTGTTTCTAATATAGTTTGGTACACCTACACTAACTAGAAACAAGCACATCTCTCCCTAGCTCAGCAGCACCTCTCCCTACACTGTCTGATTCCGGAGTGACTGTGACGAGCATGGCGGCGCCAGTTCTGATATAGACCTGATGACGCTGTGCGGCCAGCCAATCACTGTAATGCCGCAACCAACATGGCTACGGCATTACAGTGAGTGGCAGGCAATCCCTGCATGTTCATTGGCTCTGTAAAGAGTGCCAAACATGCAGGGAGGAGACCAGAGCTCCTGCCAAGCAACCTCGGAAATACTCGGCGAGCGCCAAGCATGTCGAGCAGTGAGATGCTCGGGCGAACACCGAGCAGTAGCGAGCATGGTTGCTAATCACTAATAGAGTCATTACAAACAGAGTGATCTATTTCAAGTTAATTTCTGTTAATGTTGATGATTATGGCTTACAGTCAATGAAAAAGTCATTAACTCAGTAAACTGAAATAATTAACAAAAAACACCTGCAAAGGCTTCCGAAGCATTTAAAAAGGTCCCTTAGTCTGTTTCAGTAGGATCCACAATCATGGGGAAGACTGCTGACTCCAGAGAGCAGTCATTGACACACTCCACAAGGTCCCAGAGTTCCAAGTTTCATTTGGAAATCCAGGTCCCAGGTTCTGGAGGAGGATTGGAGAGGCACAAACTCCAAGCTGCTTGAGGTCTAGTGTGAAGTTTCCACAATCAGTGATGGTGTGGGGAGCCATGTCATCTGCTGGTGTAGGTCCACTGTGTTTTATCAAGACCAAAGTCAGCGCAGCCATCTACTAGGAAATTTTAGAGCACTTCATGCTTTCCTCTACTGACAAGTTTTTTAGAGATGGAAATTTAATTCTCCAGCAGGACTTGGCCCCTGTCCACACTGCCAAAAGTACCAATACCTGGTTTAAAAACAACAGTATCACTGTGCTTGATTGGCCAGCAAACTCGCCTGACCTTAACCCCATAGAGAATCTATGGGGTATTGTCAAAAGGAAGAAGAGGGACACCGGACCCAACAATGCAGACGAGCTGAAGGCTGCTATCAAAGCAACCTGGGCTTCCATAACACCTCAGCAGTGCCACAGGCTGATGGCCTCCATGCCACATTGCCGCATTGATGCAGTAATTGATGCAAAAGGAGCCCTGACCAAGTATTGAGGGCATTTACTGAACATACAGTACATTTCAGTAGGCCAACATTTTGGATTTTAAAAACATTTTTCAAGCTGTTGTTATAAAGTATTCTAATTTACTGAGATAATGACTTTTGTGTTTTCATTGGCTGTAAGCCATAATCATCAACATTAACAGAAATAAACACTTGAAATAGATCACTCTATTTGTAATGACTCTATATAATATATGAATTTTACTTTTTGTATTGGAGAACTGAAATAAATTAACTTTTTGATGATATTCTAATTTGGTGAGATGAACCTGTAAAATCAATTAATATAAGTGATTGGGCATTGCATGTATAACTTAAAATCTAGGCGTGTCAGGCAAATTTGGAGTTCATATTTGGAATTGGCACGTTCAATTTAGTATAAACCACATGTTTTTCTCTCAGTAGAAAAATCATTGTTGCGTGGTAAATACTTATTAATTTTTTTAACCCCTTTCAATAAAATTCACATTTACATTGATATTCTAAAATGTATTGTCATTTTATATTATTTTATATGTATTGCGGACTCCTAAAACCTTATGAAGCTGCACAAGACAATTATAGAATCTCACCATTCATCAACCATAATCATATTAGGCGAGAGGTTTAATCATGTTATGTCAATATATGCAAGTTATTTCAGTAAATTTTTACAACTTGCACAAAATATATGCTACCCATAAGTTTTTCTCCTTTTTACTAAAATACCTACTAAAAAAAGGCTTGAAATAAATTGATTTTGCTGCTTTATTGGCAAGGAAGTAGAGATAATGGTCATCAAGGTTGTCATTATGCCTGAAGCATGTGTTCTGCTGTACAAAATATAAAAAAGCAATTATAGAAGACATAGATATATGTTGTAAAATAGAACACCAAAGAAATTTCTATAAACGTCCTACTAAGTGAACATTGCTGCTATAGTCTCGTGCAAAAGAAGCTTCAGCAGAATCAGTCTGCATGGATTTGGTAGAAGGGATGTGATACAACTTGGTTGTTTATTAGAGTTGTCATTAAAGAAAATCAGTGAATGTGAATAGCGGTATCAGAGCGCCAATAACAGGGCAAAAATTAATTAAAATGACTGATTTATTATTACACACATCGCGTTTCGGTGGACAAGGCCACCTTCATCAGGTGTGACAAGCAGCAAACAAATGATCCTTATATACATTTAACCAGGTATACAATTACTTCAGAGGGGTGGGGCTAAATACAGAGTGATACCTCTATATTAACCCCTTGAGTTCATTTATGCCCAATAGAGTAAACAGGATTTTTATAAATTAGTACCTAATGAAACATATAGGGTTCTCATAAATAGGATTCGCAGTATAAGAACTTGCGAATCCTATAATCATAATACTTAATAGGATATATTGTTATCTAACACCCTATATTTTATATTATAAAAAATTACATACAACATAGAACAATATGTGAATATAAAAATTACAATCACCAGATATACAGTACAGTCCAAAAGCTTGGACACACCTTCTCATTTAAAGATTTTTCTGTATTTTCATGACTATGAAAATTGTACATTCACACTGAAGGCATCAAAACTATGAATTAACACATGTGGAATTATATACTTAGCAAAAAAGTGTGAAACAACTGAAAATATGTCTTATATTCTAGGTTCTTCAAAGTAGCCACCTTTTGCTTTGATGACTGCTTTGCACTCTCTTGGCATTCTCTTGATGAGCTTCAAGAGGTAGTCACCGGAAATGGTTTTCACTTCACAGGTGTGCCCTGTCAGGTTTAATAAGTGGGATTTCTTGCCTTATAAATGGGGTTGGGACCATCAGTTGTGTTGTGCAGAAGTCAGGTGGATACACAGATGATAATCCTACTGAATAAACTGTTAGAATTTGTATTATGGCAAGAAAAAAGCAGCTAAGTAAAGAAAAACGAGTGGCCATCATTACTTTAAGAAATGAAGGTCAGTCAGTACGAAAAATTGGTAAAACTTTGAAAGTGTCCCCAAGTGCAGTTGCCAAAACCATCAAGCGCTACAAAGAAACTGGCTCACATGAGGACCGCCCCAGGAAAGGAAGACCAAGAGTCACCTCTGCTTCTGAGGATAACTTTATCCAAGTCACCAGCCTCAGAAATCGCAGGTTAACAGCAGCTCAGATTAGAGACCAGGTCAATGCCACACAGAGTTCTAGCAGCAGACACATCTCTACAACAGCTGTTAAGAGGAGACTTTGTGCAGCAGGCCTTCATGGTAAAATAGCTGCTGGGAAACCACTGCTAAGGACAGGCAACAAGCAGAAGAGACTTGTTTGGGCTAAAGAACACAAGGAATGGACATTAGACCAGTGGAAATCTGTGCTTTGGTCTGATGAGTCCAAATTTGAGATCTTTGGTTCCAACCACGGTGTCTTTGTGCGATGCCGAAAAGGTTAACGGATGGACTCTACATGCCTGGTTCCCACCGTGAAGCATGGAGGAGATTGTGTGGGGGTGCATTGCTGGTGACACTGTTTTAGATTTATTCAAAATTGAAGACATACTGAACCAGCATGGCTACCACAGCATCTTGCAGTGGCATGCTATTCCATCCGGTTTGCGTTTAGTTGGACCATCATTTATTTTTCAACAGGACAATGATCCCAAACACACCTCCAGGCTGTATACGGACTATTTGACCAAGAGGTAAAGTGATGGGGTGCTACGCCAGACCTGAACCCAATCGAGATGGTTTGGGGTGAGCTGAACCGCAGAGTGAAGGCAAAAGGGCCAACGAATGCTAAGCATCTCTGGGAACTCCTTCAAGATTGTTGGAAGACCATTTCCGGTGACTACCTCTTGAAGCTCATGAAGAGAATGGCAAGAGTGTGCAAAGCAGTCATCAAAGCAAAAGGTGGCTACTTTGAAGAACCTAGAATATAAGACATATTTTCAGTTGTTTCACACTTTTTTGTTAAGTATATAATTCCACATGTGTTAATTGATAGTTTTGATGCCTTCAGTGTGAATGTCCAATTTTCATAGTCAAGAAAATACAGAAAAATCTTTAAATGAGAAGGTGTGTCCAAACTTTTGGTCTGTACTGTAGGTAAGGGAAAAGGGGTAGGAGAGGAACCAAAAGCTCCCTTACTGTTTCTATCTTTACAATTAGGAAAATATAATAACGAATAAAAAAAATAAATAAAAAAAAAAGGAAAAAAAATTTTTGGGGTAAAAATTATATAATGAAATTGCTAAAATATAAAAACAATTGTTTAAAAAGTTGTCTTTTCTATATTAAGATTCAAACCCTCAGGAGACAGAGTTCCCATTCTGAAAATCCAATAATTTTCGCGTGTAATGAGGCGATTTAATCTATCATGATGTGTATCAACTATATGATCAATGATAGTTGCAGATTATTAGGATTTTTCTGATGTTCTTTTAAGAAATGATTAGAAGCTCTATGCAAAGGAAAGCCGTTTCTAATATTTTGGCGATGTTTAGTTAGTCTGGAGTGCATTTCCTGGATAGTGCATCCAATGTATTGCAGGCCACAGGTGCACTGGAGCAGATATATCACATATGAGGACTGACATGTAAGTCTAAAGCGAATGGGATATAGCTCTCCAGTGACTGCAGAGACAAATGTTTTAGCTCCGTTATCAATGGATTGACAGCATAAGCATTTAGGAACATTACATTTATAACATCCATTGTTGCTACTAGGAGCTAAATTTGAATGGTTAAGTCTTCTACCAATAGTTGTGTTGCTGGGGGCTATATAATTTCCTAGATTTTTACTCCTCCGATATGACATGGGAAAATTCCGGTAAATGACCAGTCAATATCGGATTGTTCCTTAAAATGAACCAGTATTTTTTTAATAAACTGGATAACGCTTGAGTAGGTTTACCATAGGTAGTAATCAGATTTAAACTGAAATCATCACTTGGTTCTTGACTGGTATTCTTAGATTTATTGATACACAAGTTCTGTGATAAGGATCTAGCTTTGGAGAAAGCATCCTTTAATAATTTCTGGGGTATCCCTTAGCTCTAAAACGTTTTTGTAAAACCTTAGATTCCAGAAAAAATCTGAATCGTGTACAATTTTTTCTGACACGCCAATATTGACTGTATGGAATATTTCTAATCCAACTGGGCAAATGGCCACTGTCAAATTCAAGATAACTATTTACATCCACTTCCTTGAAGTGGGTAGATTTAGATATTTTGCCCGAATTGTCTATATTTATCTGAAGATCAAGATATTGGATATTACTCTCGGATATGGTAGAGGTAAAGGAAAGACCCCAGTCATTGGTATTCAATTCATCAATAAATTTGACAGCCTCTACAGTATTCCCCTTCCATATCATAAACAAATCATCTATAAAGCGGCGGTACATGATGATGGGTTTATCGGCGCCGAGGGATTACGCGATGTGGACAGATTCGAATGCCCCCATATATAGATTTTCATAACTGGGGGCAAACCTCGTCCCCATCTCGCAGCCCCTCAGCTGCCGATACATCACCCCCTCAAAAGAGAATACATTTTTTGGGGGATCCTGTAAGTTTGGGTCCTCATCTTGGAATTTTTTAATTGCCTGTAAGCCCAATACATGTGTGACATTGGAATAAAGAGAGCTTAGATCGAGTGTAATAAGAAGACAGCATGGAAGAGGGGGTAATTCACTCAACAATCTAATTAAATGTGTGGAATCTTTTAAATGAGAATCTAGAGATAAAACGTATTTCTGTAAAAAAAAGATCAATATAGTGTGATAGGTTGGATGTGATAGAATTGGTTCCAGAAATAATAGGGCATCCAGGGGGATTAAATTTATCTTTATGAATTTTGGGTAAAAAATAAAAATAAGGGACTTTAAATTTTTTAATGTCTAAAAAAGATTTTACTATAATGGGTAAAGTGCCGCTCACATAGAGTGCGCTTTGCTTCATCCTGGCCCCGTCTCTCCGTGCTCTGCACCGCAGAATTCTTTTGAGCAGGCGCCGGGAAGTGAAAATGACTCCCCGGCGCCTGCGCAATAGAAACCTGTGGCGCAGTGCACTGAGAGACTGGGCCGGGATGAAGCAAAGTTTTCTCTATGTGAGAGACACTTTGCACATGCCCGGGAAGTCAGGGAGCACAGTACACGTCACAGGGCCTGGGTGCATCCAGTTGACTATGTGCATCAGAGATATGATGTTTTCCACACTGTTTGTTACCAATTGCATTTTTTCCCGGAGAAATTTGAAAATTATCTTCGAATGTCCATTGAGACCTTTGATGCTTTATCACATATCCATAACATACTCGGCGTCAGGACACTACGTTTCGTAAAAATATTAGTCCAGAACAACGATTAGTGGTGACACTGAGGTAAATAATTTTATTATTAATTTTGTTATTTTAAATATTATTTTAAAATTGACATCACACGCACAATTTACTATAAATATATTAATCAAATGAACTCTATTAAATTGATATGCATGTACTCTAATTTTGCTATTGTGTACAGTTATTTTTTGAGGCATAATTCCTCTCATATTTTTCATAGATACCTGGCTGCTGGAGAAAGTGTCACCTCACTACATTATCAATTTCGCCTAGGAATTTCAACTAATTGTGAATTGGTTCGACTAACGTGCAAGGTTATTTGGGAGAGATTGCAGCCACTCGTTTTAACACAACCAACTCCTGCTCAGTGACTTAGTATTGCTGAAAGATTCAACCAAGGGGCAAATTTTCCCAATTGCATCGGTGCTTTGGACGGGAAACATGTCCGCATTCAGAAACCTGTCAATAGTGGATCCCTGTATTATAATTATAAAAAGTATTTTTCCATAGTTCTGATGGCTATTGCGGATTCCAGATACCGTTTTGTCACTGTTGATATTGGTGCATATGGGCGTACCAATGATTCAAGAGTATTTAAAGAAAGTAATATGGGTACATAGGCGGATTATAATGAGGGTAATCTGGGCTACTGCCCGGGCCCGAGTCTCCAGGGGGGACCCATGGCCAGATTGCCCTCATTATAATATGTGCAGCCCAATGCTGCACACACCAGCAGGCAGAGGCAGGGGGTCCCCGGATCGCTCTCCCAGCAGCTGCGCAGGGCCCCTGCTTCTTATTCTGCCGGGCCAGCACTGCAGCTGTTAACTTTCCTGTGTGCTGGCCCGGCCAAGTCACAGCTAGGAGACACGGCCATGTGCGCGGCCGTGTCTGCTAGCATGACATCACGCAGTGTGCGCCCTGCACTGTTGCTTACCACCGGAGAGGAGCTGGACGACTGGAGCCGGGGGATGGTGAGTGACGTATGTGTCACTGTGTGTCTTTGTGTGCAGATATCATTGTGTGATGTCAGTTTATATGTATTTTTGTGTTTCAAATGTGTTTATGCATGTATGTACAGTACAGACCAAAAGTTTGGACACACCTTCTCATTTAAAGATTTTTCTATATTTTCATAACTATGAAAGTTGTACATTCACACTGAAGGCATCAAAACTATGAATTAACACATGTGGAATTATATACTTAACAAAAAAGTGTGAAACAACTGAAAATATGTCTTATATTCTAGGTTCTTCAAAGTAGCCACCTTTTGCTTTGATGACTGCTTTGCACACTCTTGGCATTCTCTTGATGAGCTTCAAAAGGTAGTCACCGGAAATGGTTTTCACTTCACAGGTGTGCCCTGTCAGGTTTAATAAGTGGGATTTCTTGCCTTATAAATGGGGTTGGGATCATCAGTTGTGTTGTGCAGAAGTCAGGTGGATACACAGCTGATAGTCCTACTGAATAGACTGTTAGCTGCCTTCTTCTTGCCATAATACAAATTCTAAGTAAAGAAAAACGAGTGGCCATCATTACTTTAAGAAATGAAGGTCAGTCAGTTCGAAAAATTGTGCAAACTTTGAAAGTGTCCCCAAGTGCAGTTGCAAAAACCATCAAGTGCTACAAAGAAACTGGCTCACGTGAGGACCGCCCCGGGAAAGGAAGACCAAGAGTCACCTCTGCTTCTGAGGATAAGTTTATCCGAGTCACCAGCCTCAGAAATCGCAGGTTAACAGCAGCTCAGATTAGAGACCAGGTCAATGCCACGCAGAGTACTTGCAGCAGACACATCTCTACAACAACTGTTAAGAGGAGATTTTGTGCAGCAGGCCTTCATGGTAAAATAGCTGCTAGGAAACCACTGCTAAGGACAGGCAACAAGCAGAAGAGAATTGTTTGGGCTAAAGAACACAAGGAATGGACATTAGACCAGTGGAAATCTGTGCTTTTGTCTGACGAGTCCAAATTTGAGATCTTTGGTTCCAACCACCGTGTCTTTGTGCGACGCAGAAAAGGTGAACGGATGGACTCTACATGCCTGGTTCCCACCGTGAAGCATGGAGGAGGAGGTGTGATGGTGTGGGGGTGCTTTGCTGGTGACACTGTTGGTGATTTATTCAAAATTGAAGGCATACTGAACCAGCATGGCTACCAGAGCATCTTGCAGCGGCATGCTATTCCATCCGGTTTGCGTTTAGTTGGACCATCATTTATTTTTCAATAGGACAATGACCCCAAACACACCTCCAGGCTGTGTAAGGGCTATTTGACCAAGAAGGAGGGTGATGGGGTGCTACGCCAGATGACCTGGCCTCCAGTTACCAGACCTGAACCCAATCGAGATGGCTTGGGGTGAGCTGGACGGCAGAGTGTAGGAAAAAGGGCCAACAAGTGGTAAGCATCTCTGGGAACTCCTTCAAGAATGTTGGAAGACCATTTCCGGTGACTACCTCTTGAAGCTCATCAAGAGAATGCCAAGAGTGTGCATAGCAGTCATCAAAGCAAAAGGTGGCTACTTTGAAGAACCTAGAATATAAGACATATTTTCAGTTGTTTCACACTTTTTTGTTAAGTATATAATTCCACATGTGTTAATTCATAGTTTAGTGTGAATGTACAATTTTCATAGTCATGAAAATACAGAAAAATCTATAAATAAGGTGTGTCCAAACTTTTGGTCTGTACTGTATATGTCTGTATATGTTTGTGTGTGTGTGCGTGACTACCTGCAGCCTTCCGCTGTATCTAAGTGGCACTGTGCAGCCTCCCGCTGTATCTGGGGGGTGGCGTTTGGCTTCCCGCTGTATTTGGGGGGCGCCATGCAGCCTCCCGCTGTATCTGGGGGGCACCGTGCGGCCTCCCGCTGTGTATAGATGGCGCCGTGCAGCCTCCCGCTGTGTATAGAAGGCTACATGCGGCCTCCCGCTGTGTATAGATGGCTACGTGCGGTCACCCGCTGTGTATAGATGGCTACGTGTGGCCTCCCGCTGTGTATAGATGGCTATGTGCGGCCTCCCACTGTGAATAGATGGCTACGTGCGGCCTCCCGCTGTGTATAGATGGCTACGTGCGGCCTCCCGCTGTGTATAGATGGCTACGTGCGGCCTCCCGCTGTGTATAGATGGCTACGTGCGACTCCCTGCTGTGTATATAGATGGCTACGTATGGCCTCTTGCTGTATATAGATGGCTACGTGCGGTCTCCCGCTGTGTATAGATGGCGCTGTGCGGCCTCTCGCTGTGTATATATGGCTACGTGCGGCCTCCTGCTGTGTATAGATGGCTACGTGCAGGCCTCCTGCTGTGTATAGGAGGAGGCAAAATAAATGGGATCAATGAATGTAAAAAGCAATTAAATTCTGATTCAGTTTTTTCTTTTCTCTGTCTTCCACCAGTTTTGTTACAACACAGGGGATTCAATCAGTGATATAAGCTCAAGATTTTTCTAAATGTTTTATCTGAACTGTATATTTCTTGTATCTATTGAAGTTATTAAAGTTTTTAATATAAATTGTTATTTTTATTTTATTACTATTCAAATATTGAATGAATGTTCATTAAAGTTAAGTTAAAGGTTGTGAAGTACACCATGATGTTGTGTATTATGCAACCACGTTTTTTTATTTTTAATAAGCACAACATTGCTTGAACTACAAGTTTTTTTATTAAAATAAACTACAATATCTGAAAAACATTTTAATTTTTGTAATCACATTTTCCAACAAACATACATTAGGTTTAAACATTTCTAAACTTGTTACAGCGCACTTGTCAGCAGGATTGCGTGGGTGACATTACATTGACTAAAATGATACATTGATGAAATCCGTCCTGTGGTTCTTTAATCTTTAATTTCAGTTTGGAGATAATGATATGCTCGTGCTCCGGGGCGGCCTGTGGGGGGCGCTGTATCTGGTGCTCTGCTTGCATATTCCTCTGTATGCTGTTATGACAACTCACTGATTGTTCACTGACCTGCCTCCTATTTTAAATAAATTCATGTAGTAGTGTGGGGCTAGGTAAAATAGGAGGCAGTGAACGATCAGTGAGCTGCCATAAGAGCATATATCTGAATATGTAAGCAGAGCACCAGATAGAGCGCCCCCAACAGGCCACCCTGAAGCATGAGCATATCATTATATCCAAACTGAAAGTAAAGATTATACAAGAACCACAGCACGGATTTCATCATCAAGGGTATGATATTAATCAGTGTAATGTTGCCAACCTGACAGTATATGTAGTTTACTGACCACAATCCTGCTGACTGGTGCGCTTTAAATGTGATCAAGTTTTGTCTGTTTAATCAGATACCAGCTAATGTAGTGCGAGAGATCCAAATTGGGAAAAAAAGTGCAGGCTGTGTGCTGTAGTGTTAATAAAATCTTTTTTTTTTTAGCATACAAAAATTATTACTGTCTGACGTGAGTGGAATTTTACACAGGTTGACATTATGAGCATTGCAAAATTAACAGCTCTGAAAACATGGACTATATGCAAACTGCACAAAGCAGTCCACTGCTGGAATCAAGATCAAAACTCATACATCATACTGCTCTCAGATTACTTTGGAAAAACCTTGTCACAGATTTCCCTTTAATAAAAGATTTAAAAGTTTCCACCAATATTCATGAATACAGTCCTGCAGTCGCCCTTATCAATATGCTTGTGTGATGTATGATATTGACATATTAGAAAAAGTGAAGAGCATTCTCAAAAGTCTATTGACGTCAAAGTGACATATTGCAGGCATACAAGAAAAAAAAACAATCAGTAATAACCTTAACATGAATATGTAAACAAAAAAAAAATTAGGTTCACAGATTGTGGTACTCCTGCCCCCGAGAATTTTTCCAAGGGAAAGCAGAAGTGGCTGATGGCATTGATTGACAGTTAGCATGATAATTTTGCTGGTAGTTGTTGTGATTGTGGAGAGCTTGTTGATAACACTGTTAAGAGCACTGTTATTTTCTATGAAATCACCAATCAGCCAATGAAGTTTCTCCTGAAAATTCCATTGCCTATTGGTTAGTATTTTTTGAAGCCAAGGCACATAAGACCGTAGCAATAATTGCCATTCATTGGCAGCATAAATTGATTCTGTGGCATGTAACTGTTGAAATTGTATATTGTTTTGTGATTGAGAGGTGACAAACCTGTCCTCCAGCCTTTGGAGACCATCAACAATAATTGTTTCAGCTGTTTCACGTGTAGCTCTGCTCTTGGTACCTCTCGCTCTCTCCTGAGTCGTGCGGCAACCACAGACGACACAGTTTGCCTTTCTTGGGTCTGGTTTGTTTCCATTGAATGAGGTTGACTACATGTTGCGACATCTATATCAACACTTTCTTGTGGTACAGTCTCCATACGAATTTCTGGTGCACCTTCTGCTCCAAGTCCGGAAGGCGCTGCTGTACTACAGGTTGTTCTATTTAAAACCACAAAAAAAATTAACATAACATTGTGCATTTTTTAACACAAATAAAAACATGCAACAGAGAAAACACCACATGTTACAACCAAATTATTTTTAAAATAGAAACGTTTCAGTTCAAGAAACATTTAAAGGGGTATTTCCATCTCCAAGATCTTATTCCAATATGTGATAGGTGTACTACTAGCAATAATATTATCGAATACCTGTAATCAGAAATGTAGTATATTTTTGTTGGAGTAGCTATGTCTCTTTCCTCATCTGCATCCATTGCAGGACCTACGATACCCATGGTTAGAAACAATGATATAGTGACAGCTGTTTTCTAATGGCCGTAACCATGGTTACCTAAGGTCCTGCAATGCCTGCACATGAGGAAAGAGACATAGTGAATTAGAAAAAAATACAGGTATTTCATTAAAGTATTATTACTACACCTGTTTACATATTGTGATAGGATCTTGAAGTTTCATATTTGTAATGTCTATACATTACATGAACTCAACACAGGAAAGCAGTAAAAAATAGTTAATAAATATTTGTATTCCTAATGAATAGTTAGATTATTTCTACAATCAATTAACTAAGATTACTTACTTGCATAGCAATATACATCATAGTTGATTATAGTAAACATATGTTGTACTACAAGTTCCGGATGATCCATTTAGCACATTCGTATTTTTTTTATAGTCGCCTATAAACCGATCTCTCATCAACCTCCATCTAATATGTACAGTTTCTGCTAGGAAACAGTAAAATTTATTAAGCTATATTTATGTTTTCAACAATCCAAAAAACTTAATATTTACATATAACTTTAGTTTGGATTTCTTTTCTTTTGAAAATCTTGTAACTTTTGATTTTAGGTAACATTTCCTCTTCATAAACTTACCAATTTTTTGGGGGGTCTTTATTGACAAACTACTGTAACGGAGAACCAGTTGGGTGAAGATGTTTTCCCACAAACATCGGTTTCATGTTAAGTCTGCATGGTCAGAATGTGACTGATCCCAAAGTGAGCAGTTTGCCTGAACTAGTGAAATCAGTGTTTCATTGTCAAACTCAGTAGGTTCTTCATCGAGTTCAATAACCCGTTTCCTTGTTGAATTTTTTTCCTAGGGAATATGTACGTAGAAAAATGTAATATACATATATTTGTGTAAATATAAATGTACATGAACTAAGTCCTCTTTTACAACAAAGGTCATTCACACAGAAGATTCTTGATAAAGAAAAGGACTTTGAAACAATTTTTGCAATGGCATACATAGTCTAAGATTAATTTTCACCGATCCTTGAGGTGTACTTGAGGCTCCTGCACGACCATGGCGATTTTGCTTTGATGTTTTCTTGTGTCTCACTGAATCATCCACCTTCATAGAAGACAATACTAGTTAAAAACTTATACACCTGTTTAAATGCATAATCTGATCATTTTTTAAATCATCTAAACTGCTTCTTTTGAAAGCTTAATATTGACAATCTACATGACTAATCGACATGCTACTCGAAGCTTTCTTGGTTCCTTTTTTTTTAAAGGCTGCAAAGAAAAAATGATGATTTGCTGTTTCACTCCTCAAAATCAGGGGAGGAGTCCTGAGGAGATAATTTGCATATTCCCACTGCATTTTGGGGTAAGTGAAGAGTCTCTGCGAGCTCAAAGAACACTGGATTTTGGCTGTTGGAGCTGAAAAGAGGACATCGGTAAACCAGGGGAGGAGTCCTGAGGAGATAATTTGCATATTCCCACTGCATTTTGGGGTAAGTGAAGAGTCTCCGCGAGCTCAAAGAACACTGGATTTTGGCTGTTGGAGCTGAAAAGAGGACATCGGTAAACCAGGGGAGGAGTCCTGAGGAGATAATTTGCATATTCCCACTGCATTTTGGGGTAAGTGAAGAGTCTCCGCGAGCTCAAAGAACACTGGATTTTGGCTGTTGGAGCTGAAAAGAGGACATCGGTAAACCAGGGGAGGAGTCCTGAGGAGATAATTTGCATATTCCCACTGCATTTTGGGGTAAGTGAAGAGTCTCCGCGAGCTCAAAGAACACTGGATTTTGGCTGTTGGAGCTGAAAAGAGGACATCGGTAAACCAGGGGAGGAGTCCTGAGGAGATAATTTGCATATTCCCACTGCATTTTGGGGTAAGTGAAGAGTCTCCGCGAGCTCAAAGAACACTGGATTTTGGCTGTTGGAGCTGAAAAGAGGACATCGGTAAACCAGGGGAGGAGTCCTGAGGAGATAATTTGCATATTCCCACTGCATTTTGGGGTAAGTGAAGAGTCTCCGCGAGCTCAAAGAACACTGGATTTTGGCTGTTGGAGCTGAAAAGAGGACATCGGTAAACCAGGGGAGGAGTCCTGAGGAGATAATTTGCATATTCCCACTGCATTTTGGGGTAAGTGAAGAGTCTCCGCGAGCTCAAAGAACACTGGATTTTGGCTGTTGGAGCTGAAAAGAGGACATCGGTAAACCAGGGGAGGAGTCCTGAGGAGATAATTTGCATATTCCCACTGCATTTTGGGGTAAGTGAAGAGTCTCCGCGAGCTCAAAGAACACTGGATTTTGGCTGTTGGAGCTGAAAAGAGGACATCGGTAAACCAGGGGAGGAGTCCTGAGGAGATAATTTGCATATTCCCACTGCATTTTGGGGTAAGTGAAGAGTCTCCGCGAGCTCAAAGAACACTGGATTTTGGCTGTTGGAGCTGAAAAGAGGACATCGGTAAACCAGGGGAGGAGTCCTGAGGAGATAATTTGCATATTCCCACTGCATTTTGGGGTAAGTGAAGAGTCTCCGCGAGCTCAAAGAACACTGGATTTTGGCTGTTGGAGCTGAAAAGAGGACATCGGTAAACCAGGGGAGGAGTCCTGAGGAGATAATTTGCATATTCCCACTGCATTTTGGGGTAAGTGAAGAGTCTCCGCGAGCTCAAAGAACACTGGATTTTGGCTGTTGGAGCTGAAAAGAGGACATCGGTAAACCAGGGGAGGAGTCCTGAGGAGATAATTTGCATATTCCCACTGCATTTTGGGGTAAGTGAAGAGTCTCCGCGAGCTCAAAGAACACTGGATTTTGGCTGTTGGAGCTGAAAAGAGGACATCGGTAAACCAGGGGAGGAGTCCTGAGGAGATAATTTGCATATTCCCACTGCATTTTGGGGTAAGTGAAGAGTCTCCGCGAGCTCAAAGAACACTGGATTTTGGCTGTTGGAGCTGAAAAGAGGACATCGGTAAACCAGGGGAGGAGTCCTGAGGAGATAATTTGCATATTCCCACTGCATTTTGGGGTAAGTGAAGAGTCTCCGCGAGCTCAAAGAACACTGGATTTTGGCTGTTGGAGCTGAAAAGAGGACATCGGTAAACCAGGGGAGGAGTCCTGAGGAGATAATTTGCATATTCCCACTGCATTTTGGGGTAAGTGAAGAGTCTCCGCGAGCTCAAAGAACACTGGATTTTGGCTGTTGGAGCTGAAAAGAGGACATCGGTAAACCAGGGGAGGAGTCCTGAGGAGATAATTTGCATATTCCCACTGCATTTTGGGGTAAGTGAAGAGTCTCCGCGAGCTCAAAGAACACTGGATTTTGGCTGTTGGAGCTGAAAAGAGGACATCGGTAAACCAGGGGAGGAGTCCTGAGGAGATAATTTGCATATTCCCACTGCATTTTGGGGTAAGTGAAGAGTCTCCGCGAGCTCAAAGAACACTGGATTTTGGCTGTTGGAGCTGAAAAGAGGACATCGGTAAACCAGGGGAGGAGTCCTGAGGAGATAATTTGCATATTCCCACTGCATTTTGGGGTAAGTGAAGAGTCTCCGCGAGCTCAAAGAACACTGGATTTTGGCTGTTGGAGCTGAAAAGAGGACATCGGTAAACCAGGGGAGGAGTCCTGAGGAGATAATTTGCATATTCCCACTGCATTTTGGGGTAAGTGAAGAGTCTCCGCGAGCTCAAAGAACACTGGATTTTGGCTGTTGGAGCTGAAAAGAGGACATCGGTAAACCAGGGGAGGAGTCCTGAGGAGATAATTTGCATATTCCCACTGCATTTTGGGGTAAGTGAAGAGTCTCCGCGAGCTCAAAGAACACTGGATTTTGGCTGTTGGAGCTGAAAAGAGGACATCGGTAAACCAGGGGAGGAGTCCTGAGGAGATAATTTGCATATTCCCACTGCATTTTGGGGTAAGTGAAGAGTCTCCGCGAGCTCAAAGAACACTGGATTTTGGCTGTTGGAGCTGAAAAGAGGACATCGGTAAACCAGGGGAGGAGTCCTGAGGAGATAATTTGCATATTCCCACTGCATTTTGGGGTAAGTGAAGAGTCTCCGCGAGCTCAAAGAACACTGGATTTTGGCTGTTGGAGCTGAAAAGAGGACATCGGTAAACCAGGGGAGGAGTCCTGAGGAGATAATTTGCATATTCCCACTGCATTTTGGGGTAAGTGAAGAGTCTCCGCGAGCTCAAAGAACACTGGATTTTGGCTGTTGGAGCTGAAAAGAGGACATCGGTAAACCAGGGGAGGAGTCCTGAGGAGATAATTTGCATATTCCCACTGCATTTTGGGGTAAGTGAAGAGTCTCCGCGAGCTCAAAGAACACTGGATTTTGGCTGTTGGAGCTGAAAAGAGGACATCGGTAAACCAGGGGAGGAGTCCTGAGGAGATAATTTGCATATTCCCACTGCATTTTGGGGTAAGTGAAGAGTCTCCGCGAGCTCAAAGAACACTGGATTTTGGCTGTTGGAGCTGAAAAGAGGACATCGGTAAACCAGGGGAGGAGTCCTGAGGAGATAATTTGCATATTCCCACTGCATTTTGGGGTAAGTGAAGAGTCTCCGCGAGCTCAAAGAACACTGGATTTTGGCTGTTGGAGCTGAAAAGAGGACATCGGTAAACCAGGGGAGGAGTCCTGAGGAGATAATTTGCATATTCCCACTGCATTTTGGGGTAAGTGAAGAGTCTCCGCGAGCTCAAAGAACACTGGATTTTGGCTGTTGGAGCTGAAAAGAGGACATCGGTAAACCAGGGGAGGAGTCCTGAGGAGATAATTTGCATATTCCCACTGCATTTTGGGGTAAGTGAAGAGTCTCCGCGAGCTCAAAGAACACTGGATTTTGGCTGTTGGAGCTGAAAAGAGGACATCGGTAAACCAGGGGAGGAGTCCTGAGGAGATAATTTGCATATTCCCACTGCATTTTGGGGTAAGTGAAGAGTCTCCGCGAGCTCAAAGAACACTGGATTTTGGCTGTTGGAGCTGAAAAGAGGACATCGGTAAACCAGGGGAGGAGTCCTGAGGAGATAATTTGCATATTCCCACTGCATTTTGGGGTAAGTGAAGAGTCTCCGCGAGCTCAAAGAACACTGGATTTTGGCTGTTGGAGCTGAAAAGAGGACATCGGTAAACCGCGCGCCTACCGGCGCGCGCATTTTGAAGCTTTTTTTTTAAGCTTTTTTCACTGTTTTCAGAACATTAACAATAAGAACATGGAAGAGTCCAGGAGCCATTTGGTGAGCTGCATATCCTGCTACATGTTCACAGACTTGCCAGTGGAAAAGCCAGACTTCACATGCCAGAAATGCAAGCTTGTGTCCCTGTTGGAGGAAAAGTTGCGAAATCTAGAAGAGAGGTTAACTACCTTGAAAATCATTAAGGAAGGTGAAGAGTTCTTAGACAGAGCAGAATTATCTCTTCATGATTCAGAAAGAGAAGAAATTCGAACTGCACCTGACGAAACAGAGGAATGGAAGCATGTGACCCACAGAAGCAGGAGGATCGAGAGGCAGTCAGCACCCATACTGCTCAGGAACCAGTACCAGGCTCTCACACAGGAGAACCATGAAGAAATACAGCAAGATAAGACTTTGCCAGCAATGAATAACCTTGCAAGCCCTCAGAATCCTCCTGGATGGAGAAAGAAGAATGTTGTGAAGAAAAAACGGAGAGTGGTGGTCATGGGGGATTCCCTGTTAAGAGGAACAGAGGCCGCTATCTGCAGACCAGACATAACCTCAAGAGAAATGTGCTGTCTTCCAGGAGCAAAAATTAAAGATGTGTCTGACAGGATATCAAGACTCTTCAGACCTACAGATCACTACCCATTCCTGCTAATACATGTGGGGACAAATGACACCGCAAGAAAGGACCTGGAAACCATCTGCAGTGACTTTGAAGACTTAGGCAAGAAAGTGAAAGAATTGGGAGCGCAGGTGGTCTTCTCATCCATCCTCCCAGTGGATGGCCATGGAACAATGAGGTGGAATAAGATTCTACAGGTGAACAACTGGCTACGTCGATGGTGCCGTCAACAAGGATTTGGATTTCTGGATCACGGAATGAATTACCTATACGATGGACTACTTGCTAGAGATGGGGTGCACCTTACG
This sequence comes from Phyllobates terribilis, assembly GCF_046119375.1. NCBI lineage: Eukaryota > Metazoa > Chordata > Amphibia > Anura > Dendrobatidae > Phyllobates > Phyllobates terribilis. The sequence goes on along the minus strand of NW_027362770.1, from coordinate 40,431,084 downwards.
AAGACTGGAAAACATGTATTTGGAAGTCGCCTTGCTACACTCATCAGAAGAGCTTTAAACTAGAACAATGTGGGAAGGGAAGCAAAAGGCCAGAAAAAGCCATACAGCTGACAAATACTATTGAGATCTCTGCTACTGGAAGTGGAAAAGAAGAACAAAGACAAAAAAATCTAAATAATAAAAATATGGGAGGAAGAGAAACCAATCACAAACTAAAATGTTTTTATACAAATGCACAAAGCATGGGCAACAAACAAGGAGAATTGGAACTACTAATGCAGGAAAAGGAATATGATGTCATTGGAATCACTGAAACTTGGTGGGACGATACACATGATTGGAATAAAAGGCTAAAAGGATACAACTTATTTGCAAGAAACAGACTTGATAAACGAGGAGGAGGTGTTGCATTGTATGTTAGAAAAGCGTATATCTGCACAGAGATTGAAGCTTCAGAGACTGGGAGTTCTGTGGAAACTGTTTGGGTAAGAATACAAGGAGAGAACAACGGAAAGGACACCATTGTAGGCATTTACTACAGGCCACCTGGGCAAGCTGAAGATATGGATGAACTCTTTATGTATCAAATGACCAAGTTCTCCAAAAAATATGACGTAGTGGTCATGGGAGATTTCAACTATCCAGACATTTGTTGGGAATCTCTCTCAAGTAAAACTAACAGGTCAAGCAAATTCTTATCCTCTCTTGCTGACAACTTTATCTTCCAAAAGGTAGGGGAGAAAACAAGGGGATCTGCTACTTTGGATCTAATCCTTATAAACAGGGAGGAAATGGTTGACGAGGTAAAGGTGGCTGGGACCCTAGGAGGCAGCGATCATGCTATTATAGAATTTTGGATAACTAGAGGAGGAAGACATGTGAAGACTCAAACTTCAAGGTTAGATTTTAGAAAGGCAGATTTTAAGAGACTCAGAAAGAGAATAGGAGGGATCCAATGGCTGGATGTCCTTAAGGACAAAAATGTCCAGGAAGGATGGGAAATTTTTAAAAATGAGATTCTCAAAGCACAATCGTTAACAATCCCGAAAAGTAGGAAAAATGGGAAGCATTTAAGGAAACCAGGATGGATGAACACAGAACTTAAACACATGCTAAAAAGAAAGAAAGAAATGTTTATTAAATGGAAAGAGGGAGGCATATCTAACAAAGATTATAATGCAGTCTGCAGATCCTGTAGGGCACGTATCAGGTTAGCTAAAGCTGACAATGAATTAAGGCTTGCAAGAGATGTCAAAAGCAATAAAAAAGGATTTTGGGGGTATGTCAAAAGTAAAAGAAAAGTCAAAGATGCTATAGGATTTTTACAGGATGAAAATGGAGAAATGGTAAGAGAGGATGTTGAGAAGGCCGAACTTTTTAATTCCTATTTTGCATCTGTTTTCTCTCAGAAAGAAAATGTAACATCAACTGATCTTCACTGTCCTTTTAAAGGAATAGAGGAATCCAAGTTATCAGTAAACAGAGAGATTGTGAGGGAATATTTAGCTAACATAAATGAGTTCAAGTCTCCAGGTCCAGATGAATTACACCCCAGAGTACTGAAGGAGATTGTAGAAGAAATTTTAGAACCACTCTCCATAATCTTTGAAAATTCTTGGAGAACAGGAGAAGTCCCAGAAGACTGGAGAAGAGCAAATGTTGTTCCTATCTTCAAAAAGGGGAAGAAGGTGGACCCAGGGAACTATAGGCCGGTGAGTCTGACTTCTATACCAGGAAAGATCTTTGAACAAATTATTAAACAACATGTATGTAAGTACATGGATAAGAATGAAGTGATTAACCAGAGTCAGCATGGGTTTGTAACTAACAAGTCATGTCAGACTAACCTAATTTCCTTCTATGACAGAATCACTGACTGGGTGGATCAGGGAAATGCTGTAGATATAGTATATCTTGACTTCAGCAAAGCATTTGACAAAGTATCTCACATCATCCTTATTGAAAAAATGACCAAGTATGCAATGGACCAGGCAACTGTTAGGTGGATTCATAACTGGCTTAGTGATCGGACTCAAAGGGTGGTTGTAAATGGCTTCACATCCAGCTGGATGAATGTCTCAAGTGGGGTACCACAGGGCTCCGTCCTGGGACCTGTATTGTTCAACATCTTTATCAATGATTTAGATGAAGGAATTGAGGGTAAACTGATTAAATTTGCTGATGACACAAAGCTAGGAGGGATAGCTAATACTAGAGAAGAGAGAGAGAGGATTCAAAAAGACCTAAATAAACTGGAGCAGTGGGCAGCAACCAACAGAATGGTTTTTAACAGGAAAAAATGCAAAGTACTACATCTGGGCAATAAAAATGAAAAAAGCATATACAGAATGGGAGGAATAGAGCTAAGCAACAGTACATGTGAAAAAGACTTAGGTATACTAATAGATCATAAACTGAACATGAGTCAACAGTGTGATGCAGCAGCAAAAAAGGCAAATACAATTCTGGGATGTATTAACAGAAGCATACAGTCTAGATCACGTGAAGTCATTATCGGTCTTTACTCCTCTTTGGTCAGACCTCATCTGGAATACTGTGTACAGTTTTGGGCACCACATTTTAAAAAAGACATAGACAAACTGGAGCAAGTTCAGAGAAGAGCGACCAGAATGGTGACTGATCTGCAAACCATGTCCTATGAGGAACGGTTGCAGGATTTGGGAATGTTTAGCTTGCAAAAAAGAAGACTGAGAGGAGACTTAATAGCTGTCTACAAATATGTCAAGGGCTGTCACATTGTAGAAGGATCATCTTTATTCTCATTTGCACAAGGAAAGACTAGAAGCAATGGGATGAAACTAAATGGGAGGAGACACAGATTAGATATTAGAAAAAACTTTTTGACAGTTAGGGTGATTAATGAGTGGAACATGCTGCCACGAGAGGTGGTGAGTTCCCCTTCAATGGACGTCTTCAAACAGAGGCTGGACAGACATCTGTCTGAGATGATCTAGTGAATCCTGCTTTGAGCAGGGGGTTGGACCAGATGACCCAGGAGGTCCCTTCCAACTCTACCATTCTATGATTCTATGAAAATAAATTTTTTTACTTGCAAAGTTTTCAAAAAGTCCAATTTTATAGACGCAGATATACATGATTAAGGACATATATGGTCAACATTCAGTTAATGTTGAACAGAAACCAAAAACAAATCAGGTATCAACTGATATATGCTATAGCCTAATTATATTCATTGTCCCTTTGCTATCTGGTGTGATATACTTATTGCCAATGACAAAAAATAATTATGTTAAGTTTAAAAACAATAAAATTTACACTCTCTGCTGCAAAATGACTGTGTTCAGCAGATGATTCCTTTAACAAGACGGTTTTAATGCACCTTGGAAGAGACGTGGAGTTCAGAGTAGCTTAACAAGACGGTTTTAATGCCCCTTGGAAGAGACGTGGTCAGAGTGGTTTAACAAGATGGTTTTCATGCCCCTTACAAGAGCCATGCAGTACAGCATATTAAAAACATTATTCACATTATTGGGGAGTGGGTCTCCCATAGTCTTTGCCTATGCCTTCCAAGTAAAAGCTGCCAAAAATTAGCATGGAGGAACTTTCAATGCTGGCAAACAAGAGCCATGCAGTACAGCAAATTCAAAACATTATTCCCATTATTGGGGAGTCGGTCTCCCATAGTCTTTGCCTATGCCTTCCAAGCAAAAGCTGCCAAAAATTAGGATGGAGGAACTTGCAAAGCCGGCAACACGGACCACGGTCACCCTGGTGGTATAGTGGTGGTGGAAGCTGAGGATAAGGAGAAGAGCAAAATACAGCCGAAATTAGGAAGCGTATGCCCATGTGTGGATGTGAAGCGGTGCATGGGAATACACCTCCCGAAATAACACAGTGGATTTGACTTTATGTTACTCTGCTGTCATTTGGTGGTGATGAGAAGTCTGGCACAATCCAGCCCTTGTTCATTTTGATAAGGGTCAGCTTGTCAGCATTGTCAGCTGACAGGCGAGTGCGCTTATCAGTTATAATTCCCCCAGTGTCACTAAAAACACGCTCCGATAACATGCTAGCGGCAGGACAGGCAAGGACCTCCAAGGCGTACAGAGTGAGTTCATTTCAAGTTTCCAGCTTGGATACCCAATAATTAACAGGCACAGAGGAATCAAGGAGGACGCTAGTACGGTCGGCAATGTACTCCCTCACCATCTTTTGAAACTTTCCACTCCTTGTGAGAGTACCCCACGCCTCAGGGCCTGTAAGCTGGGCGGGCCTCAGAAAACTGTCCCAGAATGTTGACACTGTTCCCCTGCCTCTTCTGGATTGGAGTTGCGTCTCTCTCGCCTGTATGCCTTGGTTGAGCAACGAACTGTGACCTCTGCCGCTAGAGTGTTCAGATGGGAATTTTTTAAACAGTTCTGCAGAAAGGGCCTTCTGGTACTGCCCCATTTTTGTAGACCTCTCCACCTCAGGAATAAGAGAGTGAAAGTTCTCCTTGTAGCAGGGGTCTAAAAGTGTCACCTACCAGTAATGACTGTCATCCAACATTTTGACAACGCGAGGGTCACGGTTAAGGCAGCATAACATAAAGTCAGCCATGCGTGCCAGACTGGTAAAGGGCAAGACTTCCGTGTCCTCACCAAGATGACGACTGACTATGCTCTCCTCCTCCTCCTCCACCTCCCCCCTGTCCTCAGGCCACCCACGCTGAACAGATAGTATGACCATTGTACAGGTACTACCATCTACAGCGCATGATACCAGCTACTGTTCTTCCTCATCATCCTCCTCCTCCTCTCCTCTCCCTCATTGTCCCCCAATGCACGTTGGGATGAGATGAGGCTGAGCTGTGTGTAATCGCCCGTTACGGCTTCTTGATCCATCTCATCATACTCTGGCTGCAATGCCTCCTCTTTAATTCTCTTCAGAGAGCGTTGCAAAAGACAGACAAGTGGGATGCTGACGCTAATGATGGCGTCATCGCCACTCACCATCTTGGTGGACTCTTCAAAGTTTGTCAGGATGGTACATATGTCAGACATTTAGGTCCACTCCTGAAGTCTTGTGTGTGGAGTCTGACCTGAATATCGATGGCCTTGTTGCAGCTGGTACTCCACAACTGCTCTCTTCTGCTCACAAATCCTTTGCAACATGTGGAGGGTAGAGTTCCAACGTGTGCGGACATCACACACCAGTCGGTGTGCCGGAAGCTGCAAACGCTGCTGCAACACAGCAAGGGCAGCGAAAGCTGTAGCCGACTTCCGAAAATGAGCTGACAGGCGGCGTACTTTGACGAGCAGATATGGCAACTCGGTGTACGATTTAAGAAACCGCTGAACCACGAGGTTAAGCACATGACCCAGGCATGGTACGTGTGTGATCTCGCCTCGCCTCAGAGCCGCCACCAGGTTACGGCCATTGTCACACACGACCATGCCTGGATGTAGGTTCAGCAGTCTCAGCTATAGATCTGCCTGCTCTTTCACAGCTGTCCACAACTCACAAGCAGTGTGAGGTTTATCACCTAAGCTTATGAGTTTCAGCACAGCCTGTTACCTCTTGGCGGAGGCAGTACTGCAGTGCTTCCAGCATGTAACTGATGTGGTCATATCTGAGATGGAGGCTGAACATGAGGAGGAGGATGATGCGAAGGAGCTGTACACTGTGGGGGCAACTCTGATTGACATAGGGCCCACAATCCTCGGTGTGGGGAGGATGTGTTCCATCCCAAGGTCCGACTGGGTCCCGGCTTCCACTATGTTTACCCAGTATGCCGTCAAGGAGATATACCGTCCCTGGCCACAAGCACTTGTCCACGTGTCCGTTGTCAGGTGGACTCTCCCAGTAACTGCGTTGTTGAGGGCACAGCAGATGTTTTGGGACACGTGCTTGTGTAGTGTGGGGATGGCACACCGGTCAAAATTGTGTCGCCTGGGGACCTAGTACCGATAGACGGCCACCGCCATAAGGCTGCGGAAGGATTCCGTCTCCACCAGCCTAAAAGGCAGTATTTCCAACGCAAGCAGTCATGAAATGTGCGAATTTAGGACTGTGGCCTGTGGGGCGTTGGCTGCGAATTTGCGCTTTCATTCATTATGGACAATTGAACGCTGCGGTGGGACGTGGACGTTAATGCTGTTTCTTGAGAAACTGTCATAACAAGTAAAGACTGAGAGGAGGGGGCATCTTTGCATGCAGTATGGACAGGGGATTGCCTTGCACGGACAACAGGGGGTTCTCTTACATGCACAACAGCGGAAGAAGCAGTGGTGACACCCGCTGACACTGGTCGTGGACCCTGGGATTCGCCCTACAAAGTCCGGTGCTTTGCTGACATGTGCCTGACCATGCTGGTGGTGGTCAAGCTGGTAGTTTTGTCACCCCTGCTGATGCTGGCATGGCAGGTGGTTTAAATGACCTTTTTGAGGTTATCAGTAGTGTTGAGCGATACCTTCCGATATCGGGAAATATCGGATTGGATTGGATCGGACCGATACCCAAAAGATATCAGATATTGCCGATTCCGATACCGGAAACCAATGCAAGTCAATGGGACACAAATATCGGAATGAAAATGAACCCTTTCATTTCTTGCAGGTTAATTTTACATGAAGGAAAACAACTAAGTATAATGTAGAATGTATTGGGGGAGGTGGAGGAGACATTAAAGGCATAGAGGTTTAGCCCAATCAAATGGAATAGCAGGAATTAATATATTTTTTAAGACGTTCGGAGTTACAAAGATATTGACTATGTTAAGCTTTTTTATATTTTGTCAGATATTTATATTTCACTACTTCTATGCTCTTCACCTTCTTTTTTACTTCTCCCACATTTTCTCCTTCATCATCCTGAGCAGCAACATCTTTTTCATCAACTTCTTCTTCAACTTATTCATCTTCTTCTTCTTCACGTTCTTCCTATTATTCTTTTTTTCACATTCTTCATATTCTTCTTATTCAACTATTCTTCTTCTTCATATTCTACTTCTTCATCTTCTTCATCTTCTTCTTCTTCATCATATTCTTAGTTGTGACAGGCATTCCTGTAGTTATCTATAAAAGTTTGAAAATTACACCTTCCGTTCTGCCTGTCACAAAAGATTTACAACAGGATTTGTCCGCGTTCAGTTTGGCCTGCAGCAGCAGGTATTTTCAAGGGGCACCACGAGGAGGAACGGACTCACCCCCATACACTGCTTAGTCTTCTTCTGCTTATAATTTAGATAATATCTTTTGCTCTGATTTTTAGTCTTATGCTTAATGTTCTTCTGCTTTTTGTTCAGCTTCTTGTTCTTCTGCTTCTTGGTCATCTTCTTCAGGGTCATCTTCTTTGGGGTCTTCTTCAGGGTCGTCTTCAGGGTCCTCGTCTTCTTCTGGGTGGTCTTCAGGGTCGTCGTTTCCGGGGTCCTCGTCTTCTTCGGGGTGGTCTTCAGGGTCCTCGTCTTCAGGGTCCTCGTCTTCTTCGGGGTGGTCTTCAGGGTCCTCATCTTCAGGGTCGTCATCTCCGGCGTCCTCTTCTTCGGGGTGGTCTTCAGGGTCGTCGTCTTCAGGGTCATCATCTTCGTGGTCCTCGTCTTCTTCGGGGTGGTCTTCAGGGTCGTCGTCAGGGAGATCCAGAGTGATTACCAAAAACCATTTCAAAAAGCTTGAACTTGGAAATGTAGCAGAAGGTACAAGAAGGCTGAGGCACTGCCTGGAACCAGCTGACGGTACTGTAACCCGGATGGGTAGCAGAAGGTACAAGAGCCAATGGAACTACCGAGGACCAGCTGACGGTACTGAAACTCGGTTACTAAGCAGGAGGTACCTGTGCAAGAAAGCACTACCAAGGACCAGCAGATGTTGGTGGAACTCGGATACCGAGAAGGAGGCACCTAAGCCAAAGGCACTGCCTGGAACCAGCTGACGGCACTAGATCCTGGATGGGTAGCAGAAGGTAGAAGAGCCAATGGAACTACCGAGGACCAGCTGACGGTACTGGAACCCGGTTACTAAACAGGAGGTACCTGTGCCAGAAAGCACTACCAAGGATCAGCAGGCGTTGGTGGAACTCGGATACCGAGAAGGAGGCACCTAAGTCAAAGGCACTGCCTGGAACCAGCTGACAGTACTGGAACCTCGATGGGTAGCAGAAGGCACAAGAGCCAATGGAACTACTGAGGACCAGCTGACAGTACTGGAACCCGGATGGGTAGCAGAAGGTACAAGAGCCAATGGAACTACCGAGGACTAGCTGATGGTACTGGAACCCGGTTACTAAGCAGGAGTTACCTGTACCAGGAAGCACTACCAAGACCAGCAGACGTTGGTGGAACTCGGATACCGAGAAGGAGGCACCTAAGCCAAAGGCACTGCTTGGAACCAGCTGATGGTACTGGAACCTGGATTTGTAGCAGAAGGTACAAGAACCAATTGAACTACCGAGGACCAGCTGACGGTACTGTAACCCGGATGGGTAGCAGAAGGTACAAGAGCCAATGGAACTACCGAGGACCAGCTGACAATACTGGAACCCAGTTACTAAGCAGGAGGTACCTGTGCCAGAAAGCACTACCAAGGACCAGCAGACATTGGTGGAACTCGGATACCGAGAAGGAGGCACCTAAGCCAAAGGCACTGCCTGGAACCAGCTGACGGTACTGGAACCCGGATGGGTAGCAGAAGGTACAAGAGCCAATGGAACTACCGAGGACCAGCTAATGGTACTGGAAGTCAGATAGGCAGCAGAAGGTACACATGAAAAAAAAAGTTGCCCGCCGTAGTTACCGAAACTCACAATCCTACAGGTGGTGCTTGTCCTATTGGCACTATGGAACCAGCCTTCATTGCGAGATCCCGCAGCCTACATAGGAGTCACCTAAACTGCAGGCACCATAGAGTCGGCTAACCCGACCGCAACACGACAGGACAACGTATTGGAGGCAAAGTGACGTTGACACTACCCGGAAACAGCTGGCGTGCTGGAACCAGGCTGGGCAGGAGGGAGTACTCGTGCCAAAGACACTGCCGAGAACTAGCTGATGGTACTGGAACCTGGATGGGTAGCAGAAGGTACAAGAGCCAATGGAACTACTGAGGACCAGCTGATGATACTGGAACCCGGATGGGTAGCAGAAGGTACAAGAGCCAATGGAACTACCGAGGACCAGCTGGACAGGAGGGAGTACCCGCGCCAAAGACACTGCTGGGAAACAGCTGGCGGTGCTGGAACCCAGGGTAAATACTAAAAACAGACTGGAGCCACAGGCCTAATTGGAGAAAGTTTAAAATCAGTAGTAGTGTGATAGTGGACAGAGCAGGAGAAATTGCCGGTCACACAGCAGGGGAACAGCTGACGTTACTGAACCCCAATAACACTGGAGCAAATGTTGACTGTGCAGACGGCACTTCGGAGGAGCAACTGGCGGTGTTGGAGCCCAGGGTAAATACTGAAAACAGAGAGGAGCCAGAGGCCCAATTGGAGCAAGTTTAAAATCAGTAGTGGTGTGAATGTGGACAGAGCTGGAGAAATTGCCGGACTCACAGCAGGGGAACAGCTGACGTTACTGAACCCCAATAACACTGGAGCAAGTGTTGACTGTGCAGACGGCACTTCGGAGCAGCAACTGGCTGACACTTTTCCCTCTTTTCACTTTCTGATTTTACAGCTTGCATTTGACAAAGCAAATGTTATCTGCAACTGTGTCAAAAAAGGACCAGGCACTGCAAGACTTGGGAGCGCCCTCTTTGGGTTTTGGAAGATGCATGCTCCTAATGGGTGCCGAAGTGGAGGCTACAGGCAACCAAGTCTACCCCCTCCCTCTCCCTCCTTTTTGGGCCGTTCGGGGAATCTCTTCCTCAGAGCTGCTCCCACCACCTTCCTGTACCTCACGCCATGATGGGTCAAGGACCTCATCATCTACATTACCCTCTTCAAACAACTGCTTCTCCTGGGTAATCTCGAGAGCACAGAAAGTGGCACCTGAGTCTCATCATCAGATGCGTACTGAGGTGTGCTGACCATAGCCACTGGCCCACCCGCCTTTTCAGATTATGAGAGACAAAGTGTAACGGGTCTGGGAGGCGGAACCTCTGGGCTACTATACAAGGGAGCGGTCCTTGTAAGGGAGCGGGTGGCGACCAGGCAGGCAGTCACAGCAGGTGACCGGGACAGTCTCTGGGTGTACGGGCAGGAGGTCACGGCAAGTGATCAGGGCAGTCTCTGGAAGAACGGGCTGGAGGTCACGGCAAGTGACCGGGGCAGTCTCTGGAAGAACGGGCTGGAGGTCACGGCAAGTGACCGGGGCAGTCTCTAGGTAAAGGGTAGGTACGACCTGTGATGGCTGAACCTCCAGGTAGGCTAGCAAGGCAGATGGAGGATGTGTGCTCCCAGGTGAGCAAGCGAGAGTCTCTGGAATAGCAGGTGGTCACAGCACGTGACGGCAGAGCCTCCAGGTAGGCAAGCAGGCAGGTAGCGGAGAAGCGCTCCCAGGTGAGCGGGCAAGAGTCTCTGGAATAGCTGGTGGTCCCAGCACATGACAGCGGAGCCTCCGGGCAGGCAAGCAGGCAGGTAGCGGAGAAGCGCTCCCAGGTGAGCGGGCAAGCTGGTCCATAGACAGACTGACCGGAGTTGTAAGGCAGACCGTCGGACCTCAGGCAAGCAGGCAGGTAGCTGATGTGCGCTCCCAGGTGAGCGGGCAAGTTGGTCCTTAGACAGACTGACCGGAGTTGTAAGGCAGACCGTCGGACCTCAGGCAGGCAGGTAACAGGAAATCAGGCAGGATTAGGACAGCAAGCTGGCAGGAATCTGGCAGGTAACTGGCAGGTAACTGGCAACGGGACCTGAGGGCTGAAGCAGAGTAGAACGGTGCAACAACATTGCTCGGGCACCTCCATTTTGGAGGAGGTGCCTTATATATGGTAAAGTCCTCCGGCCATTGGCCGGGGACTCCTTAGGACGGCGCGCGCGGCCCCTTTAAGAGGGAGGGAGGGCGCGCGCGCCCAAAGCACAGTGGCCGGGAAGGAGCGCGCGCTGCCAGCAGAGCGGGAGAGGGACGCCGGGCACGGAGCAGAGCGGTGAGGGGAACAGCGTCCCTGCCTAGCAGAGGGCAGGGACGCCGGCACTACAGTACCCCCCCCTTTGGGCCCCCCCTTTTTTAGGCCAGATAGAAATTTAGCTAGGATGAGAGGGGCATGGATGTTCTCCCGGGGCTCCCACGTTCTCTCCTCAGGACCAAACCCCTTCCAATCTACCAGAAAAAAGGTCTTTCCTCTTACCCTTTTGGTGGCAAGAATGTTCTCTACCTCAAACTCGTCCTCAGCAGAAACCGGAGCAGGAGGCGTACCTGTAGACTTGGAAAAAGAGTTAAGCACCACGGGTTTGAGGAGAGATACATGGAAGGAGTTAGGGATCCGTAAGTTGGCCGGGAGTTTCAATTTATAGGCCACCGGGTTGATCTGACTGATGACCTCCAGAGGGCCGATGAACCGAGGCCCTAACTTGTACGAAGGTATCTTGAGTCGAACATATTTAGATGAGAGCCAGACTTTATCTCCTGGACGAAATTGTGGAGGATCCAGGCGTTTTTTGTCAGCGTGTCTTTTCATACGCTCGGATGACAGAAGGAGTGCGGACCGGGTACTCTCCCATATGGAGGAAAATTTGCTAACGAGAGATTCCGCAGCCGGGTTGTCCACAGAGGTGGAGACAGGAAAAGGAATCCGAGGATGCTGACCAAAGACTACAAAAAACAGGGATTTGGAGGAGGATTCGCTCTCGTGATTATTATAAGAGAACTCGGCCCATGGTAGGAGATCCACCCAGTCAGAATGGTGGGCATTAACGAAGTGCCGGAGGTAACTGGTCAGGTTCTGATTGATCCGCTCCACTTGACCATTGGACTGTGGGTGGTAAGCGGAAGAGAAGTCCAGGGTGACGTCTAGTAGTTTACAAGTGGCTCTCCAGAAACGTGAGGTGAACTGTACCCCACGATCCGACACGATGTGGAGGGGCAGGCCATGAAGACGGAAGATGTGGCGGATAAAGTCTTTAGCCAGCTCGGGTGCAGACGGAAGGCCTGGCAGGGGAATAAAGTGAGCCATCTTGGAAAAGCGGTCAGCGACCACCCAAATGACCGTACAACCGGCAGAGACGGGGAGATCAGTTATAAAGTCCATTGCTATATGCTGCCAGGGGGCAGCAGGTACAGGAAGCGGAAGGAGGCGTCCGGCTGGCAGATGTCTCGGGACTTTGTTGCGGGCGCAGGACACACAGGCAGAAACAAAGTCTATTATGTCCTTGTGCAGGGTAGGCCACCAATAGTGCCGGGCAATAAGCTGGAGGGTCTTTTTCTGACCGGCGTGGCCAGCTAGTTTAGACGAATGGCCCCAGTGTAGGATCTTCTCCCGATCAGGTACTGAAACAAACGTCTTACCGGGAGGGAGACGATTTAGACTCACGGGAGCCACCTGCATTACTCTGGCGGGATCGATGATATGTTTAGGTTCTTCCTCGAGATCGGACACCAGAAAGGATCGGGACAAGGCGTCTGCTTTGACGTTTTTGTCAGCCGGGCGAAAATGAAGAACAAAATCAAAGCGAGCAAAAAACAAGGACCACCGGGCTTGGCGCGGGTTAAGTCTCTGGGCATGCTGGAGGTAAGCCAAGTTCTTGTGGTCAGTGTAAATTATTACCGGATGAAGAGCCCCCTCGAGTAGGTAACGCCATTCCTCCAACGCCAGCTTGATGGCCAATAACTCTCGGTCTCCTATGGAATAGTTGCGCTCAGAAGAGGAGAAGAGTTTGGAGAAGAAGCCACAAGTTACCATTCTCCCGGAAGATGATTTTTGAGTAAGTACCGCTCCGGCTCCAGAGGAGGAGGCGTCAACTTCCAGGAAGAACTGCTTGTTGCCGTCCGGGCGATGCAGCACCGGGGCGGAAGAGAAGGCCTGTTTTAGGGAAAGAAAGGCCTCCTCTGCTTCGGGCGGCCACTCTTTGGGATTAGTACCCTTACGGGTGAGCGCGGAAATTGGGGCAGTCCGGGAAGAGAAGTGCGGGATGAAGAGGCGGTAATAGTTGGCGAAGCCCAGGAACCGTTGAATAGCTTTCAACCCCTCTGGTCGGGGCCATTTCTCGATGGCAGACAGTTTCTCAGGATCCATTTGTAGGCCGGTCTGAGAGATAATGTAGCCCAGAAACGGAAGCGAGGTCTGCTCAAAGAGGCACTTCTCATATTTAGCGTAGAGATGGTTCTGCCTGGGCCTGAGCAGGAGTAGAGAAGGTCCCGGAAGATGTCATTGACCAACTCTTGAAAGACGGCAGGAGCGTTACAGAGGCCAAAGGGCATTACCAGATATTCATAGTGGCCGTCCCGGGTGTTGAATGCCGTCTTCCATTCATCCCCCTGACGGATACGAACCAGGTTGTACGCCCCACGGAGGTCCAGTTTGGTGAAGATTCTAGCCCCCCTCAGACGATCAAATAACTCCGGAATGAGCGGAAGGGGGTACTTATTCTTCACCGTGATCTGGTTAAGGCCTCTATAGTCTATACAGGGACGGAGAGAGCCGTCCTTCTTTTTGATGAAAAAGAAGCCTGCTCCCGCCGGGGAGGTAGATTTCCGGATGAATCCCCTGGCCAGATTCTCCTCAATATATTCGGACATCGACCGGGTCTCAGCAGCGGATAATGGATAAATACGCCCACGGGGAGGAGAAGTACCAGGTAACAGGTCGATAGGGCAGTCGTATGGTCTATGAGGGGGTAGTGTCTCTGCCTCCTTTTTATTAAAGACATCAGCATAAGACCAATAAGGAATCGGAAGTCCAGGTAGATTAGCTGGGGTAGGAGAAGGACGGACGGGATGAACGGGAACCAGACAGGTCTTATGGCAGCCCTGTCCCCAGCGAAGGACTTCTCCGGTCTGCCAGTCAAGAACGGGTGCATGTTTCTGGAGCCAAGGTAGGCCTAGCAAGAGGGCGTGAGAGAGTCCAGGCAGAACATGGAAGGAGATACTTTCAGAATGCAGCATTCCCACCTGCAGAGTAATGGATTCGGTGATGAGTTGGATGGGGCGTGGTAAGAGCCCCCCATCCACGGCAGCAACAGACAAGGGTACAGCCAGAGGTTTGGTGGGGATGCGGTATTTCTCTACCAGGGACTGTGAAATAAGATTCCCGGCTGCTCCAGAGTCCAGTTGGGCTAGTTCAAAATAACGGTTCTCCCCGTAGACGATTGAAACGGACAACAGCAGGGATGGAGAGGATTTATTCTTGTCTAGGTGGACCTCTCTGAGCGAACCTAGACGCAGGCGTTTCCCGACCTCTCCGGGCAGGCACGGATCCGGTGCTCCTTACTGCCACAGTAGAAGCAGGTCCCCTCGGCACGGCGTAAGTCCTGACGGGTCTTGACCATCTTGGTCTGGTCGACCTGCATAGGCTCAGGAGGGTGTACGTGGTTAGAGACAGAAGGAGTGACGGGTTTCTGAAAAGTAGGAGCTAGACGTGGTAACCTCCTCTCACGGGTGACCTCTCTGGCACGCTCCTGGAACCGTAGGTCAATCCGGGTGGCAAGAGTTATTAGGTCATCGAGAGTGGTAGGAATGTCCTGACCGGCAAGTTCATCTTTAATACGGCCGGACAGACCCTCCCAGAAGACGGAAACCAGAGCGTCGTTATCCCAGGCCAGCTCCGAGGCAAGGGTATGGAACCGTATGGCATATTGGCCCACGGTGAGACTTTCCTGACGGAGGCGTAGCAACGATGATGCGGATGAGGTCTTCCGTCCGGGTTCGTCGAAGACTTTCCGGAAAGCCGTGAGAAAAGCAGGCAAGTTGGACACCAGGGGGTCTCCTCTCTCCCATAGAGGATTTAGCCAGGCCAGGGCCTCCCCGGTGAGATGGGACATGATGAATGCAATTTTGGCTCGGTCGGAGTTAAACTGGTGGGACAATAGTTCAAAGTGCAGGGTGCACTGATTTATGAAGCCCCGAGCCTGGGCTGAGTCGCCTCCGAAGCGAGGAGGTGCAGAAAGCCGAGGTCCGGGGTAGGATATCATGGTGTTAGTGGACAGCGGAGCTGCCGGATTGCGAGACATGGCACTGGCGGAGGTTGTTGGTGGAGCAGTCAGAGTGTCCAGGCGAGTATTGACATTCCGCAGGTGACCCAGGATGGACTCCTGTTGGGACCTTTGACGGGACAGTTCATGACACAGGTCCGAGAGCGAGGGAGCTTGGGTGCCACCGGGTTCCATGGCCCGAGCAAACTGTAACGGGTCTGGGAGGCGGAACCTCTGGGCTACTATACAAGGGAGCGGTCCTTGTAAGGGAGCGGGTGGCGACCAGGCAGGCAGTCACAGCAGGTGACCGGGACAGTCTCTGGGTGTACGGGCAGGAGGTCACGGCAAGTGATCAGGGCAGTCTCTGGAAGAACGGGCTGGAGGTCACGGCAAGTGACCGGGGCAGTCTCTGGAAGAACGGGCTGGAGGTCACGGCAAGTGACCGGGGCAGTCTCTAGGTAAAGGGTAGGTACGACCTGTGATGGCTGAACCTCCAGGTAGGCTAGCAAGGCAGATGGAGGATGTGTGCTCCCAGGTGAGCAAGCGAGAGTCTCTGGAATAGCAGGTGGTCACAGCACGTGACGGCGGAGCCTCCAGGTAGGCAAGCAGGCAGGTAGCAGAGAAGCGCTCCCAGGTGAGCGGGCAAGAGTCTCTGGAATAGCTGGTGGTCCCAGCACGTGACAGCGGAGCCTCCGGGCAGGCAAGCAGGCAGGTAGCGGAGAAGCGCTCCCAGGTGAGCGGGCAAGCTGGTCCATAGACAGACTGACCGGAGTTGTAAGGCAGACCGTCGGACCTCAGGCAAGCAGGCAGGTAGCTGATGTGCGCTCCCAGGTGAGCGGGCAAGTTGGTCCTTAGACAGACTGACCGGAGTTGTAAGGCAGACCGTCGGACCTCAGGCAGGCAGGCAGGTAACAGGAAATCAGGCAGGATTAGGACAGCAAGCTGGCAGGAATCTGGCAGGTAACTGGCAGGTAACTGGCAACGGGACCTGAGGGCTGAAGCAGAGTAGAACGGTGCAACAACATTGCTCGGGCACCTCCATTTTGGAGGAGGTGCCTTATATATGGTAAAGTCCTCCGGCCATTGGCCGGGGACTCCTTAGGACGGTGTGCGCGGCCCCTTTAAGAGGGAGGGAGGGCGCGCGCGCGCGCCCTAAGCACAGTGGCCGGGAAGGAGCGCGCGCTGCCAGCAGAGCGGGAGAGGGACGCCGGGCACGGAGCAGAGCGGTGAGGGGAACAGCGTCCCTGCCTAGCAGAGGGCAGGGACGCCGGCACTACACAAAGCAGTTGCGCATCACTGCATACTACCTCTTCCTCTAATTCTCGAATTCTGCTTGGCTGGCCCCCTCTTTCCAAGCCAAGAGATTCAGAGAACAGAAGTAGAGATGGCTCCTGTCCAGGGCTCTCTGACTGCCTGGGAAATTTGGCAGGGGGTGAAGAGACAGATGGGTGCTCTTCAGTGCTCAGGACCTGAGAGGATCTGGAACTAATTGAAGTCGATGCTTTAGCTGCCATCCATCCGACAACGGCTTCAATTTGGTCCTCCCGCAGCAGTGGGGTAAAGTGAGCTCCTACAAATCTGCGCATAAAGGACTGTTGCCTGGTAAAACTGGGGGATGCTGAGTCACTGGTGTCCGCAGCAGGCACAGAATCCCCATGTCCTCTCCCTGCAGAAACTCCACGCCCACGCTCACGAGCCTTACTCCCTGCCTTCTTCATCTTGGTAGACTGATAAAGATAGGCAGAAAAGTACTGAGGGCTTAGTGTGCTTATTCCTGAACAGCTGCTAACAGGTATAAGAAACACTAATTTTATAAAGTGTGGACTAGACTTTAATATGAGCTAATGTGGCCTACACAACTGTAAAGTGGAGTGTTTGGTGAACTTTATTTAGGTTTTTTTTTTCACAAAAAGACACTGGATGTGCCCAAAGATGTAAAACCGATAGTATCACAAACTACAATGCAATAGATGAGGCTAAAAAAAATAGGCTAATACTAATCTGGCTGGGGCTGCAGGGCACAAGGCTGCAGAAAGGCTCCTCTATCTACTCCTATATAGTGTGTTTGAAGCAATCTAGCTGGATACGGATGGAACCACACTAATAGGAGAAATTAAGAAAAATGAGCAATCAAAAAAGGACAATGTATGAGGCAGTGACGCACACTGAGTGGACTACAACCGGACGAGGCTGCAGAATACACTACAGCGTGAGCTGCACTCACACACAGAGACCTCGCAAAGGCAAAATAAAGCTTCTCTATCTACTCCTATATAGTGTGTTTGGAAGCAATCTAGCTGGATACAGATGGAACCTCACTAATAGGAGAAATCAAGAAAGATGAGCAATCAAAAAAGGACAATGTATGAGGCAGTGACGCACGCTGAGCAGACTACAACCGGACGAGGCTGCAGAACACACAACAGCGTGAGCTGCACTCACACACAGAGACCTCGCAGACAGCCGTGAACAATGCAGAGAACTGTGCACTAGCGCTGCAAGGCAAAAGAAAGCTTCTCTATCTACTCCTATATAGTGTTTTTGGAAGCAATCTAGGTGGATACTGATGGAAACACACTAATAGGAGAAATCAAGAAAAATGAGCAATCAAAAAAGGACAATGTATGAGGCAGTGACGCACGCTGAGCTTATTACAACCGGACGTGGCTGCAGAACACACTACAGCATCAACTGCACTCACATACAGAGAGACGCAGAGAACTGTGCACTAGCGCTGCAAGGCAAAAGAAAGCTACTTAAAGTAGCCTGGGTAAAGCACAATAAAGCAAATCGCTAGCTCAAACTGTCCCTCAGAACAGCAGCGTCCTATCCCTAACTGAATTCACATCAGAGTGAACCCAAAATGGCGGCGGCGGCTTTTATAGTGCATCATGACATCATTTTAGCAGCCAATCACAGCCATGCCATTAGTTAAGATGCCTAACATGCATAACAGGATGTGCCCACACTTCTTAGGATCCTCATTGGCTGAATAAAACGAAACTGGCTCATTGCATTATGAGAACTTCCGATTCCGGTATTCGATATTCTAAAAATATCGGAACTCAGTATCGGAACTCCAATACAGCGAATATCGGTCGATACCCGATATTTCAGTATTGGAATGCTCAACACTAGTTATCAGCAGAGTCTTTAAAAAAATTCCAGACACTGGAAGACCTACCGCTTATACTGGCAATGTCCCTCGTGTTGGTGTTACGGGGAACTGTTGCCCGCCTTCTGTGTGCGGCCAACACACTGCTTCTTCCTGCCTGTTGGGGTACTCTGCCTCCCTCCCCCTGTGTGCTGCAGGCCTCGCTCTGCGTGTCCTCCTGCCATGTTGGGTCAGTTACTAGATCATCCACCACCTCCTCCTCTTCCACTTGCGCACCACGATCCTCCTCCTCACTTCGTGGCAATTGTGTCTCGTCATCGTCTACCTCTTGTGACAAATTGCCAGCGTTGACTTCCTCTGGCCGTGGCTGTTCAAATATTTGGGCATCGCTACATGGGATCTCCTCTTCCACCACTTCAAGCGGAGCAGGCGAGGGGCACAAATATGGAAATGGACCAGTGAACAGCTCTTCAGAGTGTCCAAGTGTGGGATCAGTTGCTGTCTGATGACACTCGGCATGGTGGGAGGAAGGAGCATCAGGGTGAGCAGGAATATGCGGTCTAGACTCAAGGCTACTAAAACTTGACCGTGTGAAAGACAGACCGGAGGTAGTGGGGCCCAGGTAACTGGAAGTATTATCTGCTATCCAATTAATAACCTGTTCACACTGATCAGTTCGCAATACTGGTGTTGTAGTGTGCTTCCCTAGTAATTCAGTCAAGAAGTGGGAGCGAGAAGATATGGCTGTTGGTTGTGGCACATTTTCACCTTGGCCGCGGCCCCGTCCTCTACACGCACCATCACCAGAACGTCCAGTTCCACGTCCCTTGCCACGTGCCTTGCCAATGTAAATTAAGTAAAATAGCTTACACTCGCACTATCAATGGCAAAAGGGTAATAAAAAGGAGATTAGAACCGTGGAAGAGGTAAACCACAGTTCTATTTCTCTGGCCTACACCAGAATTTTTAAACAGATATATTTGTGTCTGAACAGTCAGGGAGACACTATTACTGTTTTTTTTTAATGGAAAAAAGGCCAAAAGCTGGATAATACAGAGATTTGAACCGTGGAACTGCAAAACCAAACTTCTAGTTATCTGGCCCACACCAGAATATTTTAAACAGATTTATTTGTGTCTGAACAGTCAGGGAGACACTATTGCTGTTTTTTTACAGAAAAAAGGCCAAAAGCTAGATAATACAGAGATTTGAACCGTGGAACTGCAAAACCAAACTTCTAGTTATCTGGCCTACACCAGAATATTTTAAACAGATATATTTCAGTCTGAACAGTCAGGGAGACACTATTACTGTTTTTTTATGGAAAAAAGGCCAATAATTTCATGTCTGTGATGCTGTGATCAGGGAACAACAACAAAAATGCTTGGCACAGGTTGATTTATTGTTTTTTTCTTTTATTGTGTGGCGATGAGACTTCATCCTTGTTTTAAGTTTTTGCCCTGTCTTCCCTACACACAGACCCCCAGCTGGACATTTGGTACATATAATTAAGTACACTACGTATATAAAAGACAACAGCCCACACACAATCAATCACACTCCAACCTCTCCACCATGGCCAAGACCAAAGAGCTGTCTAAGGACATCAGGAACAAAATTGTATATCTGTACAAGGCTGGGATGTACTACAGGACTATGACTAGTGATGGGCGAACCCGTGACTGTTCGGGTTCGGCTAATTGAGCCGAACAGTTTATTAAAAGTTTGAGTTTGGGTACCAGAACAGTACCCGAACCCGAACACGGACCCTATTCATGTGAATGGAGGAGTTGAATATACATGGTTTCCCGCGCTGTCATTTGTGTAACAGGAAACACAGGCTCTGATCGGCAATAATAGCATTACCATGGTCAGAGCGCTGTGGAATCATGCTGACTGGTGTCAGTCTTATCCCACAGCTGTGACAATGACCTGCGGTAAATAGCTTACAGCGGGTCATAGGAGCCGGCTGATGGTACTACTACCACCATCAGCCGGCGCCTACTGCCATAGGAAATATTGAGCGCAGGCACTGCTGGATGGGAGCAGTAGTATCTCATCCGCTGGCGCCTGTGCTATGCTAAAAGCAAAATAGAACGACCACATTGTAAAATGTGACCACTCTGTTCATTTGCTGGAAATACACTGACGCTCAGTGCCATCAAATGAGGTCAGCGCATGTGTGGTGAGTATTTTCCGAGGGTGCTAATATTCATGGCCCCTTCCTAGGCTATTAATATCAGCCCTCAGCTGTCTGCATAGCCTTTGCTAGCTTTTAAAATAGGGGGACCCCACGTAATTTTTTTGGGGGGTCCCCCATTTTGTTAGCCTGTAAAGGCTAAGTATACAGCTGAGGGTAGCCTGGGAAGCTCCATGGGTATTACTCCCTTCCCAGGCTAAAAACATCCACCCCAGCTGTCTACGTTCCCTCTGCTGGTTAATAAAATTACGGGGGACCCCACGCCATTTTTTTACAGAAATGTACAGAAATAACTACATATTTAGCTATCCATATATCTATCTATTATCTATCTATTTATATATCTATCAATAAATCTATCAATATATCTATTTATCTATCAATCCATATATCTATTAATCTATTTATCTATCTATATATCTATTATCTATCTGTCAATATATTTATATCTATATATATATAATCGTCTTATCACGTCTGTCTGTCTGTCTGTCAAGGAAATCCCGCGTCGCTGATTGGTCCGGCCGCGGCCAATCAGCGACGCGGGAATTCAGAAAAAGATGGCGGCCGTTAGCGGCTCATCTGCCGGACGGAGGTCAGCGGCGATGCAGCAGGGAGATGACCGGCGCTAGCCACTCATCTCCCCGCTGCTGGCAGCACAAGTACCCCGACAGGCGGCGCCGCTCACCTCCATGCGGCTAACGTCGGGAGATCAGCGGCTTGGCCCGCTGATCTCCGGAGGGCAAGTGTGAACGGAGGACCAGGGAGCGGCGCCGCCGGTCGGGATGCTTCTGCTGCTAGCAGCCGCTCATCTCCCGGCTTCTCGCAGCGGAAGTAGCCGCACAGGCAGAGCCGCTCCCCGGTCCTCACTAATGCGACGCTGATTGGTCGCGGTGGCCGGCCGCGACCAATCAGCGATATGGGCGGCAAATTTAAACGCCGCTCTGCTGATTGGTCGCCGTTGCCAGCCATGACCAATCAGCAGTATTGGCGCCAAATTTAAACAACGCTCTGCTGATTGGTCGCGGCCGCCAGCAGCGACCAATCAGCGAGATTGGCGCCAAATTGAAACAACGCTCTGCTGATTGGTCGCAGCCGCCGGCTGGGAACAATCAGCGAGATTGGCGCCAAGTTTAAACAACGCTCTGCTGATTGGATCAATCAGTGAGATTGGCGCCAAATTTAAACAACGCTCTGCTGATTGGTCGCGGTCGCCAGCTGTGACCAATCAGCATTATTGGCGCCAAATTTAAACACCGCTTTGCTGATTGGTCTCGGTCGCCGGCCGCGACCAATCAGCGATATTGCCGCCAAATTTAAACACCCCTCTGCTGATTGGTCGCGACCGCTGGCCGCGACCAGTCTGCATTATTGGCGCCAAATTTAAAGACCGCTCTGCTGATTGGTCGCGACCGGCAGCTGCGACCAATCAGCGACATTGGCGCCAAATTTAAACACCGCTCTGCTGATTGGTTGCGGCCGGTGACCGTGACCAATCAGCATTATTGGCGCCAAATTTAAACCCCGCTCTACCTCTTTGTTCGCGGTCGCCTGCCGCGACCAATCAGCGATATTGGCGCCAAATTTAAACACCGTTTTGCTGATTGGTCACGGTCACGAATAATCAGCGATTTTATCGCCAAATTTAAACAAGCTCTCCGATCCTCACTAACACAGTTTGCTGATTGGTCGCGGCTGCCACCCGCGACCAATCACCGATATTGCCGCCAAATTTAAACACCGTTTTGCTGCTTGGTCGCGGTTGCCGGCCGCGACCAATCAGCGATTTTGGCGGCAAATTTAAACAACGTTCTGCTGATTGCGCCCGGTCGGCCGCATACATATTCTAGAATACCCGATGCGTTAGAATCGGGCCACCATCTAGTATTCATATATCTATTTATCTATCTATAAATCTATTTATCTATCCATATATCTCTTATCTATTTAACTATTATTTATCCATGCTAGTGATGAGCGAGTGCTGTAATATTCATAATCGTAACGAGTATTTTGTAATAATCGCGCATTTGTTCCGAATAGCGAATACAATGTAAGTCAATGGGAAATGCGAGTAATTTTCTGCTGGAGCCTACAAAGTGGTTTGGGGGCCTGGGGAAAAGGCTGAAATAGATGGGAATGTGTTGAAACAGAATGGGAAGAGCCTGGAGAATATGCCTGCATGCATTTCTGACTCACATATGGTTTCTGGGAATAAGTTTGTCGCAGTATTACGCCACTTTTATAGACACGCAAAAACAACTACCAAACCTAACCTAAATTGCATTTAACAGGTTAAAAAGCTTAAGAAACAGTTTTTCATGCATAATCACTTGTATTTAAGGATAATTAAACCAGAGAAACCAAAAAAATATCCCTTTTAGCATTTGTTCACACATACTGTTGTGGCTTTTTTTCGCCTTTTACAATTGGAAGGGCCCTGACTTATACATTTTGAAGGTCCCTCTGTCGTACATCATTTTTAGTTCTATTGATATTTGACCTGAGAGGCCTCAGGTGGCTCTGTAACATGCGTTTTGGAGGGACAGCTGTTACTTAGACATTTGGGCGGTCCCTCCATCATTGACACTCAGATAGTGGAATACATATTCCATAGCAGTGTAGTGTTGGGTTTGACCCTCCTCCTCCACCACCATGTGATACTGAGGCCCTAAGTTCAAATGTTCAGAGGGCCTGCAGTAGGCAGGAAAGCTGAGTTTTGTGAGAGCCCTCTTGTGGCCCTGTAACATACATTTTGAAGTGCCCTCCTCTGGAAATTTTGGAGGTCCCTCTTGTGTACATTTGAGAGTGCCCTCACTTATTCATATTGTAGGGCCCTCACTCTATTATTTAACTCATTTAAGGGCAGAGACTACAGAGAAAAAGGCCAAGAGACATGGAGTACTAGAAGGTAGCAGTGAGTGCAGCCTGCGATCCTCAGGTATGGCTGAACTCTGTGAACCGGAAAAATATAGCTGCACTAGTCAACTGGATGACAAGCTCACATATATCACTTGTGCAAGTCAATGGACAAAGGATATATGATGCCCCCCCTCCAGGATGGGTTGGAGAAGCTTCTCCAAATGGCTCAGAGATTTTGATTGTCCCTATTCCCCAGATTATATAGGAAGAGAAGACTTCTTGATACTGTACTACTTGATCCAGTGCAGAATGTGCATCGTATTTCCAAAAATTCCTCCTGAGGGCTGTGTCATAGGTGCAGGAAGATTCCATGACAAGGGCCTCCCTTCACAAACTTTATCTACAATGGAGTACTGTAGTGATTGTGGCCCTCAATTCAAGTTTTCAGAGGGCCATCAGTCGGTCATCAACAGTCAGTGTAAATCTCTATTTAATATGTATCCCCTATCTCAGTCATAATGTGGCACAAGCCAGGCATGTGTTTTGCGTGTGTGCCTATCAGTGGTGATTGTCACAGCGGAACTGAAAACACACTCCGAAATCACACTAGCACTGGGCAGGCCAGCACCTCCAAGGCATATAAGGAAAGGTCAGGCCAAGTGTTCAGCTTAGACACCCAATAATTAAAGGGAACTGAAGCGTCAGAAAGGACGCATGTATAGTCACTTAAGTACCCCTTGACCATGTTCTGCAACTTTTCCCTCCTTGGCATTGTTACAGGCACAGATAGCCGTTGCTGTTTTTCTGGTTTATTGAAAATTGCCCAATTTGTGCTCATTTTCCCCCCACCTCTGTTGGAGCTGGTGTTCGTGTCTCTCCCCATTATCTCTTGGTGTTGAAAAGAGCCGGTACCTCTGCCACCAGCATTGTCTGAAGAGTGATGTTTTCAGCAACTGATCTACAACTGCACTCTTGAACGATTCCATTGTAAAACTCTTTGGTGACTCAAAAAGGAGAGAAGGAAATTTCTCCTTGTACCGTGGATCGAGAAAGGTGGCCAACTAGTATAGGTTGTTGGATAAAATGTGTATCACGCGAGGTTCTTGCCACAGACACTTACACATGAACTGTGCCATGTGGGCCAAGCTGCAAAAAGGCAAATGTTCTGTGTCCCCAACAGTAGAAACAGTACCCATCCTCTCCTCACGCTGACTCGTTTCCTCCTCTTCCACCACCTCCTCTCCAGCCCATCCAGGCTGGACAGACATGAAGCTTGGGTTGGGTATCCCCTCTGTAGCATTACGAGTCCCTTGGTAGCACAGAAAAACAAGTCCTCTCCCTCCTCATACTCCTCATCTTCACCCAATGTTGCCTCAGAATATTGGCTGGGCTGGGTAGCATCACCCACTGGGAAATCTGGCTCCATACTAACATGCTGGGCACTCAAAGCTTCCTTTTTGAGATTATGCAGTGATTGTTTCAAGAGACACAGCAGCGGGATGGTCACGCTGATAATAGCCTGATCACAGCTCACGAGGTTGGTGCAGTACTGAAAGTTCTCAAGAACCTCACAAATATCAGCGATCCACACCCACTCGATAGTTGTTATGTGTGGTGGACGATTCTCAGTCTGACGGGCATGTTGAAGCTGGTATTCAGCTACTGACCTGTGCTGTTCACTAATCCTCGCCAACATATGATGGGTTGAGTTCCACCAAGTGGGCAGGTCGGAGATGAGTCGGTGACTTGGCAAATTCAAGCACTTTTGCAGCACTGTAAGAGCAGCAAAAGTGGTAGAGGAATGGCAGAAATGGGCGCTAATACAGCACACCTTCTCAAGTAGGTACGGCAAGTCAGGATAAGTTTTCAGAAATTTCTGAACAGCTAGGTTCAGCACGGGAGCCATGATTGGCACGTGTACCAGCTTGCCGACATTTAAAGCCACCACCAGGTTACGCCCATTATCGCAGACGACCAGACCGGGTTGGAGGAGCAGCGGGGAGAGCCACTGATCGGTCTATTGTTTTAAAGCTTGCCACAGCTCTGCTGCAGTGTGTGCTTTCTGACTTAAACAGATCAGCTTCAGCAGAGCGTGTTGCCCCTTTGCCGATGTGCTGCTGCACAGGTCTCAGCTTGGCAGTGATGGGAAGGGTAATTCAGCAGAGGATGAGAAGCAGGATGAGTGGAGAGAAGAAGTGGAATATGAAGAGGCGGAAGCCCTGACAGAATTTGGGGCCTCTATTCTTGGCGTGGGTAGGATGAGTGATGTTCCAGTTTGCGCCTTTGTCCCACCCTCCACCAGGTTCACCCAGTGTGCCATGACAGAAATGTATCGTCCCTGTCCACAACAACTTGTCCAGGTGTCTGTTGTTAGGTGGACCTTTGCGGTTACGGCATTGGTGAGAGCACGGTTCCAATTGTTTAACACGTGCTTGTGTAACGCAGGGACAGCATACTGTACAAAATAGTGGCAGCTGGGAACACTGTATCGTGGGGCAGCCACAGCCAAGAGATCACGGAAAGACTGTGTTCCCACAAGCCTAAATGGCAACATCTCCACAGCTAGCAATTTGGCAATGTGCGAGTTTAGTGTTTGTGCCTGTGGGTGTGTGGCTGGGTATTTACGCTTTCTTTCCAAGCTCTCAGGCACGGACAATTTGACACTTCGCTGGATGTGGTTGGTTTATTGTGTGTGAGCAACCGCAGCTTGTGGGCAGGAGGTATGAGCGCCTGCTTCCTGAACAGCAGATTCTGAATGACATAGCCCAGGTGACATGGCATTGACTTGACCCGTAGACACAGATTTGGTAACCCGGTGTTCCATCCACCTACTGGGGTGCTTGGCTGCCATGTGGTTTCGTATACTGGTGGTGCTCAGGTTGCCTTTGCTCTGGCCTCTACTCAACTTGGTATGGCAGATGCTACAGACTACAATGTTTTTCTCTGAAGGACTTTCAGAAAAAAAATTCCACACAGCAGCTGAACGCCCACTTGCTTTGACTTGGCGCATAGCGGTGGTGCTCTTGGGAACAGTTGACCCAATTCTCACTCTGGGCAAACCCTGACCCCTTGATGCCTGTGGTGGTGGTACATATCCATTTTCCTCTGTGTTGCTGTCATGGCTATGCGTGCCAATGGTCCAGGTCGGATCAGTGGACTCATCATCGACCACCTCGTCTTCCATCTCATCCTCCTTCCCAGTTGACATTGTAGATGGCAACTGTGTCTCATCATCATCTGCCTCCATCTCTGGAGACAGTAAATGACGTTCCTCCAAGTGGCTTTCTTCTGCCCGTAGGTCCTCAAATACTTGACCATCAATGCATGCCACCTCCTCTTGTCTCTCTTAAATGCTGCCCGTTGATAGGCCAGAGCCAATCAAAGGATACGTACCAAACAGATCCTTGGAGTGGACAAGTTTGGGGTCATATTTCTCCTGTGACTGACAATGGTGAGAGGAAGGAGAGCCAGCTCAGGATTGGATGGGCCAGCCTTCTGTGTATCTACAGTAGACTGTGTGGTCGTGTAAGATTTGTTGCTGCTTGACAAATTCGTAGAGGCCTTGTCTGCTATTCAAGACAGAATCTGCTCTCGCTCTTCTGACTTCCACATTCCAGACCAGGAAATTTTTCCAGGAATATAGTGGATGCATCAAGTTTCTTCTGAACTGACACAGACTGAGTGCCTTCTCGCCACCACTGACAACACCACGTCCACGTCCCTGTCCCTTAACAACAGGCTTTTTTTGGCATTTTGGTTTTTGTTGACAGATTTTCAGATGTTGATGACACAAGCCAAGCTAGTTGTCACCCCAAAAACAGCTAGGAAAATGGGCTGGTGTGTGCTTTGTAGCAGGCAGTAGAAAATGTTTGGACTACTGCTTTGCGTAGGGCACTAAATGCCTTTTTAAGTGGACTAATGTGGACAGAAGGCAGGCTGTCACCCCAAAAACAGCGTTGAAAATGGCCTGGTGCGTGCTTTGTGGCAGGCAGTAGGAAATGTTCAGACTACTGCTTTGCGTAGGGCACTAAACGCCTATTTAAGTGGACTAATGTGGACAGCAGAAGCCAGGCTCTGACCCCTAAAACAGCGTGTCAAATAGACCAGTGCTTTTAAAAAAAAAGGCAGCACAAAATGCTACTACTCTGTGTGCTGGAAAAATATTGCTTTGCCTCTGACAAGAGCTGTTTTAAGCTGGACACTGGAAGAACACTTTAACCTCTCCCTACCTAATACACAATCTCTCCCTCCCTGTACTCTGACTTTGTTGTGAGTCTTCAGCTGTGAAAAGAGCTATTTTTTGGTGGTATTATGGAGCTAGTGAGCGGCTCCTTTAAACTGTCCCTGCTCGAGTATCTATCCCTCTCTACTCTACACTGAACGAGTATACACTGCAGGTAGCGCTGAAAAAGGCTTTTGTTTTATCAAGAGGCCTAAACACTCTCCCTAACAGCTCCGCGATCTCTCCCTATGCTTGTAGAAAGCAGGCTCCAGAGGCAATGTGCACAAAATGGCGGCGGCAGGGCTTAAATAGGCCCTATGACACTGGGCGGCCAGCCAATCATAGTAATGCCACAACCAAGATGTCTGTGGCATTACTGTGATTGGTTAAGAAGCCCAGCATGTTTAGTGGCTGCAAAGGAGGTGCCAAAACATCCGAATATAGCGAGGCGAGTACACAAATACTCGCAATATAACGAGTAACCCGAATACCGTACTATCCGTGCGAATATCGAATAGTAACGAATATACTCTCTCATCACTAATCCATACATCTATTATCTATATATTTATATATCTATCCATATATCTATTCTATCTATCTATCTATCTATCTATCTATCTATCTATCTATCTAACAATTATCTATATATCTATCTATATAGATAGGTATATGGATAGATAAATAGATTTATAGATAGACTAGATGGTGGCCCGATTCTAACGCATCGGGTATTCTAGAATATGTATGCGGCGCAATTAGCTGAGCGGTGTTTAAATTTGGCGCCAAAATCGCTGATTGGTCGAGGCTGGCAACCGCGACCAATCAGCAAAGCGGTGTTTAAATTTGGCGGCAATATCGGTGATTGGTCGCGGGCTCAATTAGCCGAACCCGAACAGTCATGGGTTCGCCCATCACTAGTCATCTTGTGTTTCTTCCATTTTCTAATAAGTGTACCAACAGCTGTTGCCTTCTCACCAAGCTGCTTGCCTATTGTTCTGTAGCCCATCCCAGCCTTGTACAGGTATACAATTTTCTCCTTGGTGTCCTTAGACAGCTCTTTGGTCTTGGCCATGGTGGAAAGGTAGGAGTGTGATTGATTGTGTGTGGACAGGTGTCTTTTATACAGGTAATGATTTCAAACAGGTTCAATTAATACAGGAAATGAGTGTAGAGTAAAAGGGCTTCTCAAAGAAAAACAAACAGGTCTATAAGAGGCAAAATTTTTGCTGGTTAGTAGGTTATCAAATAGTTATTTCATTCAATAAAATGCAATTTAATTATTTAAAAATCATATGTGATTTTTTTTTATATTCTGTCTCCCACAGTTGAAGTGTACCTATAATAAAAATTAGAGACCTCTCCATTCTTTGTAGGTGGGAAAACTTTCAAAATTGGTAGTGTATCAAATACTTATTTTCCCCACTGTACATTTTATTTAGATGAAATTGGGGATGCTGTATATACATTATATAAGTGACACTCGGCTGCTGTATATTCATTGTTTAGGTGAAGCTGAGGCTATATACACTATACATATAATATACAATATACATTACATAGGCAAAACTGGAGCTATAAGTTTATAGCTTGACATATGATTTGTAGCATCTACTGTAGCAATTGTTAGTGCATCACTAACATGCTTTTTTAATTAAAATCTGCACTGTAATACTTTGCAAAAACCACTCTATATAGTTATAGCTTATTTGCTCGTTTAGTCATAGGGGTGTTCTTCATTGTATTCAGGGTTGTTGCCACCCACGCAATTTGAATGATGTTCCCGGGTTTGCGCTGATGTCACTGGAATCCGCTTTGAAATGCCGCTCTTGTGCAGTGTGTATCGGTGAACAGCGCATGCGCTGTGACGAGCAACTCCTCGTGCGTGCACAGTGAAGCTGTGTATAGTTTCCAGCTTCACTTACTGTGTGCGCATGCTGCTGCAGCATTTCGACGCACCACTAACAACACACTGGGGACACTTTAGATGCTACTAATCACTTGACAGGTTTTCTTTCAGGTAGCCAATTTTAGCTGGCATCAGAGGGGACATTTCCTTAACACTTTTTTTTTTTTTTAAGAATTTTTGGAAGAAAAAGGGGAAAAAAGTAGAATGTAATTTTTTTGTTTTGTTTTAATTTAATTTTTTTTTGTGGATATTCACAATTATTTGCTTTTTCATCTAGAGATTGAATATATAATTTTCGTTTTTCTTTTTTTGTCTGTATTATAATTAACATTTCATATGTTGTTCTATTGTGTGTGCAGATTTTTATACTCATCAGTGGGTGGGACATGTTATTTCCTTGGATCACGGCTTCCTTTAGAAGTTGTTTTGTATACATATATGATGGCTTGAGGAAGAATCAGATCGATTTTGAAATGTGTTCCTGTCTTTTAATAATTGTTTGTTGTCTTTTTACACTTTCTCATCATTGTCTTCATCATGACAGTGCCCACCACAATGTTTTTGTTTCTTATTTTTTGCCTCACAATTATTTTAATGAGCCGCTCTGTCGGCTTTTATGCTGGAGCAGCAGTCTATATGAGGAATACCACTTTACTACTACTCTCAACAGAGTTGTGGCAGACCTGCACAACACCATTCGGTGAGCAGATTTTATCAACTCATTCCTATTTCTTATCACCAGGACTTCACCATTGAGCGTTTCTGCTTTGTCTTCTAATTAATCCTAGATGAGATATGTTTTGTGTTAAACAGAATGCTTGCACCAAAGAAAATAAAAGTTACTAGGCAATAATTGTATTAAAATTTAAATTTAATCCCAAACTGTCAGGGGGTTACCGCAATGGGGTGGAGCCAGAAAACCGCAGCATCTGAGGGCTCCTATTCCAGCTCTGAGAAGAAGTTCTTATCCTTCATTTTAAGACATGTTTATTTCTTCCAGAAGAACAGGGGTTAAGCGGCCATGTTTGGAAATCCCTGTTCACACAGCTGAGCTCCGTTAATTACTTCTTTTCCCTTTATAATCTGGGCTCTGATACCAATACTTGTCAGAGCTAGCATTTGCTGCATGGCTAATGGAGGGAGAGGAGTTATTATGAGAAGGAGAGTTGGAGGAATTATTTGTGACTGTTGTCAGGTTTGTATGCTTGGTAATTCCTTATCCTTCTCCATTTTTGGTTTATTCCCCTATCTTCAGACCACGGTTGTTACCTCTGTTATATGTGAGTGATTATTTTGTGCGCCTGGAGTTTTCTGTTTACCCCTGTCTGCCTGTTTGTTGGGTTGGTGTTTTACGGTGCACAGTAGCACCCCCTTCTTTGGGTGGGGGGGGGAGAACAGCAGGAGGGATAACTCAGGAGTTAGGGCGAAGGTGCAGGCGCTGACATCCTCATCTTCAGAGGTATCCCGGGGAATAGGGCAAGCTAGGGCACCCCTAGTGTTAGGGACAGGGTAGGAGCCCCTGGTCCCTGGTCACTCGACAGCTGTGTCGTGATACAAACATTTTTTAAGGGATATAAAGAGAAAAGATCACCTATGTGAAGATCTGAGGGTGCAGGTTGTAATAATCACCTAGGCAGGTTAACATTGCAACTATTTTTTATTCCCTACATTCATGGATTTACAAAAGCTCCAGGTAGATGGCCAAAATACATTGCACCCAGTCTACAAGACCCCCTTCCCGGAGCCAGAAGTTCCACTGCCCCCATACCAGGTGATACGCACTGGCCCCCAACTTTTGGTTGGCCCACAGATTTTACAACTCCCGCCAGTATAGTTTGTAGTCACAGTCCACGCTCCTCCAGATGACAGATAACATGACTGAAGCCCATGTATCCAGTAGCAACTGTCCCTAAAGGAGTTGTCCGGTCAAAAGTGATAAGTCTGCAGTCACTCTGTGTGACTGCAGACTTTTGAATTCCCTCAACACAGACACTGTGCGCTGTGGGGATTAGAGTATGAGACACAGGACCAGAGGCTATGTATATGTTATACATATGACGCGCCCCTGGGCCTGCTGTGTCGCGCAGCGTCTCGCGCACGGGGGCTTACCCGGAACCGGATCAGATGAGGGTTGTAGTCTCCGAGTGGCGGGGACCCGGTCCGTGCCCAGGGAGTCAAACTCAGTGTGTGGCAGTCTTGATAGATGTTATTTGAGTGTCGACTACGCCACCCGTTGATTTGCAGCTATGGAGCTGCCGCTGCAGGGCAGACCGCTGAGGCCGGTGTAGAATTGTGCAGCGTGATAGTATAACCCCCAACGGGAGGGGTATGGCCTCAGGGCAGCCGACGTGGAAGATGGGGGTAACAGGAACCACTCAGAGACGGTGCGGTGTAATTCAGGGTCTTTACTGGTAACAACGATAGACCCTCCCGGAGTACTTGCTAGCGAACGGGGCCTGGTCAGTCCTTGAGCAGATGGGATCTCCCCTGGCCAGGCGGAGTTGTAGGCCTCCCAAACTGACTGTACTCTTCTGGCTACCTTGCTAGAAGCGGATATAAGTAGCCCACGTCCCTGAGTGTACCGTGTGGTGCTCACCCGTATGGCCGGTGACTCGGGGCCTTCTAATGGCTTCCGCTCCACGATGGCGGTGCTGGTCCCACGCGTGTGACCGTGCCTTCGGGTTTCTGGGCCTGAGGACCTGAAATCCCCTGCCGGTCGGCTTCTGCTGCTGGGTAAGAGTTAGTCCCCACAGCCTCGGACGCCGGGTCCGGTAAGAAAGCTTCTCAGTCAGGGCGAGCTCTGCAGCTGCCAGCCCCTGACTCGTAGTAGTCTTGCTCCCACTGAGCTCCTGCTGTTTCTTCCTATGACTGTTTCTTGTCTCTACTCTCCTAGACTCCTAACCCTGCTTCAGCCCCGGGTTTAAATAGGGGAAGTTCTTCCCCTCCCAAGACTGGGCAGGAGGTGTGGCATGCACAGGATCCCTGACCAAAGGACCTCCCACCTGCTCTCAGACATAACATCTCTATCACTGTGGCAACCAGACCCCTGGGGTGTCACATTCCCCCCTAGTGAAATTTAGTACTCCGGGACTAAACATATTTTTAGAAAAACATAACAAGGTATAACAATAACAATACAATAAGAAAAACACATAAGATGGTTACGGCGTGTCCGCAACCGGGTGCAGTCTTTGAAGAAAAGCAAGGTGTCCATTTCACCAAAACAGGGAGACGTAACCAGGTAGGGGGTCTGTCCTACCCCGAGTCCTTAACAGTCTTTAGTCCGTCCTGGGTTACGCTCCAACTATGTACACAGGATTCCCGGTAAATCCACCAAGGACTCCTACAAATAACTAGAAACACAAAATTATACACAAGCAACAATACACAGGTAAACATAAATAAAACAATTTATACACTTCAAATCCTCCACCGTGCGGGTAACTGGCCTCTAGTGGCCCTAGTGGACCTACGGAGCTGACTGCCTAGCCCTGAACTACAGGGTGTAGGAGCTGTCAAGGGTAAACTGGGCAGCTGTCTACCGGCTCTTTGGCTCACTAGGGATATGGCAGGCTCACTGCAAGCAGAGGGTTGATCCTCCTGGTCTGCGGGTGTGGGGTCTTCTGCCTCCTGGACCGGCTGTTCTTCCAGCTCTACCTGTTGCTCCGTAGGTGCTTGGGATGCTGGTTGGAGGAAGGTGAGTACGGGTACCACAACTGCACCATTGACTTGAGTCCAAGACCGAGGGAAGTCCCCGAGCACAGTACTAACCATATCTTCCCTTTCCTCTACGGGTCGATGGTCTTCTTGTTCCTCTTCAGGGTTCCTCAGTTGTTCGGGACACTTCTTCAGGTGGTCCCGGGATACAATAGCTGTGGTTTCCCCTCCGTCTTTACTGATGGTACAAACCTTCGGGTTCTCGTGGCTTGAGGGCAGTACGGTGTACGGGTCCTTTTCCCACTGGTCGTCCAACTTGTGGAGCTGTCTCTTCCTCTTCAAGACCTGCTCTCCGGGTACCAGGGGAACAGCGGGAGCATACTGGTTGTAAGTTTTCTCTTGTCTTTCCCTAGCCTGACAGAGACTTCGCTCCACGCTCTCCTGTACTCTCCGGTACTGCTGCTGCCTCTCCGTGTCCCAGTCTGTTTCTGGTGAAGTGTCCTCGGGTGTCAGGACTCCCATTTCCAGGTCAACAGGTAACTTACCAGGTCTTGCCCTCATTAGGTAAGCCGGGGTACAGTTGGTGGAACCTACCGGGATGTGGTTGTATAGGTCCACCAGATCAGGCAACTTCTCAGGCCACAGACTGCGTTCTTCCAGGGGCAACGTTTTTAAAAGATCCATTACCACCTGGTTCATTTTCTCACAAAGTCCATTAGTTTGCGGATGGTAGGGTGTCGTCCTTATCTTCCGGCAGCCATACAGATTGCAGAATTCCTGGAAGACCTCCGCTTCAAAGGCAGGTCCCTGGTCCGTCAGCACTTGGTCCGGGTACCCGTGTGGACGGCAAAAGTGCTGCTGGAAGGCTCTAGCTGCTGTTTGAGCCGTTAGGTCCTTGACGGGGACGACAACCAAGAACCGGGAGTAATGATCCACGATGGTTAACGCGTAGACGTAGCCACTTCTGCTTGGGGTCAGTTTTACATGATCCAAGGCTACCAGTTCCAACGGTTGCCGGGTGACGATGGACTGCAGGGGAGTCTTCTGGCTGGCACGGTCCTTCCTTCTCAGGTTGCACGGGCCACAGTCTCTGCACCACTTCTCAATGGTTCCCCTCATGCCTACCCAGTGGAATCGCTCACGCAGCAGGAACTCCAGCTTCTTCCACCCGAAGTGTCCAGCTCCGTCATGGTATGCCTCCATCACCATGGCTGCGTCTCTTCGTGGCACCACTACTTGCCAGAGTAGTTCATGCGTCCGGGAGTTAACCATTCTGCGGCACAACTTCCCCTTGTAAAGGAACAGTCGACTCTTCTCTGCCCATAGTTGTTTGGCTTCCTCCGGAGCGTCTGGTTCAAGGCAAGCCTCCGGGCGAGTCAGCATCTCCTTCACCAGTCGGACGGCAGGGTCGCTGTCTTGCGTTTCCGCCCAGTTGTAGTGAGGTAAGGGGTTCAACGTAGCAGCCTGCTTACTCCTTACCCGGTGGGAATACTGGATAGTCCCATGACGGTGGAACGCAGGGAGTTCAACTTCTTCCAGTCCCTCCGGATCTTCTCCTTCGTCCGGCAGGTTGGGAATCCTGGACAGGGCATCCGCGTTGGTATTGGAGCGTCCGGCCCGGTATTTGATTGTGAACTCGTAGTTGGACAGACGGGCCATCCACCTCTGCTCCAGGGCACCGAGTCTTGCCGTGTCCAGGTGTGTCAACGGGTTGTTATCCGTGTACACGGTGAACCGGGAAGAAGCGAGGTAATGCTTAAAGCGCTCGGTGACTGCCCATACTACGGCCAGGAACTCTAGCTTAAATGAGCTGTAATTCTCGGGGTTCCTTTCGGTGGGTCGCAGTTTTCGGCTGGCGTAGGCGATTACTCGTTCCTTCCCCTGCTGGATCTGGGACAGTACGGCTCCTAGCCCGATGTTACTGGTGTCGGTGTAGAGGATAAAGGGCTGGCTATAATCCGGGTACGCCAGGATTTCGTCCCCCGTGAGGGCCATCTTCAGCTGGCGGAAGGACTCTTCTTCCAGCTCCTCCCATTTGAAGGGCGGCTTCTGGTTCTTGGCCTTCCGGGACTGGCCTATCAGGAGGTCCTGCATAGGTGCTGCCTTTTTGGTGAAACCGGGAATAAACCTTCGGTAGTAGCCTACCAACCCGAGGAACTGCCGCACTTCTTTTACGCTGGAGGGGCTTGGCCATTCCTTAATTGCGGTGATCTTATCAGGGTCGGGAGCCACTCCGTCAGTGCTCACCACTTGTCCCAGGTACTGCACCTTTGGTTTCAGGAGGTGACACTTGGAGGGTTTCACCTTTAGGCCGTAACTCGCCAGAGCTTCGAACACTTCCACCAGGTGTTTCAGGTGGTCCTCATACGTCTTGGAATATACGATGACATCGTCCAGGTACAACAAGACCGTCTCGAAGTTTCTGTGGCCCAGACAACACTCCATTAGTCGTTGGAAGGTTCCCGGTGCGTTGCAGAGTCCGAACGGCATGCAGGTGAACTCGCTAAGTCCCATCGGGGTGGTGAATGCGGTCTTCTCCCGGTCCGCCTCTGCTACAGGAACCTACCAGTACCCGCTAGTGAGATCCAAGGTAGAGAAGAAGTTAGCAGATCTTAAAGCAGCCAATGACTCCTCTATCCTTGGTAAGGGGTACGCATCCTTGTGTGTGATACGGTTGATTTTCCGGTAATCTACACACATCCTCATGGTGTTGTCTTTTTTTCTGACTAAGACTAGTGGAGCTGCCCAGGGGCTACAGCTATCCCTGATCACCCCAGCCTCCTTCATGTCTCTAAGCATCCCCTTGGCGTGTTGGTAGTGGGCAGGGGGTACGGGTTGATACCTCTCTTTTATAGGAGGATGGTCTCCCGTGGGGATGTGGTGTTCTACCCCCTTGACTCGCCCGAAGTCTAACGGGTGTTTACTGAACACTCTCTCCTACTCCTGAACCACCCGATAGACTCCTTGTTTCTGGTGTGAGGGAGTGGAGTCAGTACCCAGATGTAGTTGCTGACACCAGTCCTCCATGTTTTTCTTAGAGCCGTTACCTTCCTCCGGGTGAGATGGAGGCAAGGGTTCCACAGATTGTATAGAATTTTGGTTAATGGTATATAATTTGGCTAGCGTGGCATACCGGGGCAGGTACACTTCCCTCTCCCCGATATTTATTATGCGAACGGGCACCCTCCCATGGCGTACATCAACCACCCCCCGTGCTGTCAAAATGGTGGGCCTACTGTCTGAGTAAACTGGTTCTACCATTGCCTGGTAATCCCTACCTCTCAGACCAATAGCTGCCCGGCACCAAATCATCATTTCACTTTTTGGGGGCATGGCAATAGGAAAAGGGTCACACATTCTTACGCTACCAATCTCACCGCCGGAGAGTTCCACCTGTTGCCGTCGCATCAGTGCCCGTATCTCTTTCTGGAGCACCCGCTGCTCGCCGGAGCTGGCGTTCTTGGCAACCTGCTGTAAAAGGAAAATCACCTCTGCAAGACAATTTTCAATTACATTAGTTCCTAGAGTTATTTTTGGGTGACTCTCATGTTTGTCAATATCTACAATGATCAGTCCCTGTGCTGCCAGTTCGACTTTACCGATTTTGATGGTCACCTCTTTAAATCCGATCTGTGGCACGGGCTGGCCATTGCTGGCGATGATACTCAAGTCGTCGTCAGGGTAGCGGGTAATATCCGAGTCATTCCAGTAGTGCTTAAAGAGCACGTACGGGATGGTGGTGACCTGCGACCCGGTGTCCAGTAGGGCACTCATGGGAATACCATCCAGTACCACCGGCAAGACTGGACGTCCTCCCACATATCTGTCGCGCCAGTTCGATGGGCCTGGTGATCTTTTTCCTGGGGGTTGGCCCTCTACCCCAGGTTGTGCCCGTTTAAAGAACAGTACCTTGCCATATGTCCGGGTTGATTGCAGCGGCGGCAGATGGGTCGTCCGTCCTCGCTGTATCGGTCACTGGGTCTTCCTCTGGCCGGTGGGGTCCTCCTTGGTCGACGCCACGGGATGTCCTCCGGTCCGGATGCCAGCTGGATCTTCCCTGGGGTGGAAACCTGTAAAGACTGCACAGTTCGGGTTAGCGCAGCAACGCTCTTAGCTAGCTCTTGGACCTGATGGTGTAGGTCTGGAGCCGGGTCATTGTCCAAAGCCTGCGCATCAGCTCCCACAGGCCCTGCCGACAAGGGCGCCGCCTCCTGGTGGTAAGTAATAGCTGGGCGCCTGTGGGTCATAACGCCACCCGGTGCCGGTTCTCGGAGCACCCGGATGGCTCTGTCCTTGAACTGTGCAAAGCCCAGATGGGGATCCTGTAAGGCCATCGCCCGCAACTGGGTTCGGTGGGCATTACAATACAGTCCCTCTATAAATTGCTCAGTCAACAGCCTGTCCTCGTTTCCCACTCCATCAGGGTCGGTCTGCTTAATGGCCCTCAGGGCCTCTTGTAGGTTTAGTGCATAGTCCCTTATACTCTCATGCGCTCGCTGCTTGCACCCGTAGAATCTAAGCTTAATCTCGGCTGAGGTGCGGGTATCAAAGGTATCCTTCAGCCGGGTTAGTATCCCTGCGACAGTCTTCCTCCCAGGTGGCCAGGATTTTACTTCCCTTTTAGCTGCCCCGGTTAGTTGGGCCACCAGGATGCTCACTTTTTGCTCTTCTGTGAGGGGGTACACCTGGAAGAGGCTATCCAGCTTTTCTCTAAAGTCATGCAGGGTATGTGACTCCCCTGAGTACTGGGGTAGCCAAGCTGCTCCCGGGATATAGGGCATGGTGAAGGGCATAACTGCAGCAGCGGTGGCGCTGGCGGGGGTTGAGGCAGTGAAGCTCTCCTCCGTATCCGACATCTTCCTTCCCCCTAGTGGACCGTGGCCTACCTTGCGATGATCCTGTTCTGTAGGCCGCGGCTCCGCAGTAGATCGTCAGGGTTGAGGACCTTCCGTCGCGCTCCGGTGACGTCGGCGTCTGCTGGGCTCCTTCCAGGACCTTACGCAACGTCCGGACATGAGGCGGGGCTTCAGTTCTCGCGCGCTTTCGAAGTCCACGCCCCTCTTCTTCCCGCGCGGCGTCCTCAAGATGGCGTCCAATGGCGAGAAAACTCCACGGATGGCGGGAAGAAGGCCGAAGATGGCGCCGGATGGCGGGAAAACTTCGCGGATGGCGGGAAGAAGGCAGAAGATGGCGCCGGATGGCGGGAAACCTCACCACTGGTAAGTTTGAACAGTCTTTGCTTTTCAGGCACGCAGTACCCGGTGGTTGCGGGCACGAAATCCTGCCGACTACGCCAAAGTTGACGCGCCCCTGGGCCTGCTGTGTCGCGCAGCGTCTCGCGCACGGGGGCTTACCTGGAACCGGATCAGATGAGGGTTGTAGTGTCCGAGTGGCGGGGACCCGGTCCGTGCCCAGGGAGTCAAACTCAGTGTGTGGCAGTCTTGATAGATGTTATTTGAGTGTCGACTACGCCACCCGTTGATTTGCAGCTATGGAGCTGCCGCTGCAGGGCAGACCGCTGAGGCCGGTGTAGAATTGTGCAGCGTGATAGTATAACCCCCAACGGGAGGGGTATGGCCTCAGGGCAGCCGACGTGGAAGATGGGGGTAACAGGAACCACTCAGAGACGGTGCGGTGTAATTCAGGGTCTTTACTGGTAACAACGATAGACCCTCCCGGAGTACTTGCTAGCGAACGGGGCCTGGTCAGTCCTTGAGCAGATGGGATCTCCCCTGGCCAGGCGGAGTTGTAGGCCTCCCAAACTGACTGTACTCTTCTGGCTACCTTGCTAGAAGCGGATATAAGTAGCCCACGTCCCTGAGTGTACCGTGTGGTGCTCACCCGTATGGCCGGTGACTCGGGGCCTTCTAATGGCTTCCGCTCCACGATGGCGGTGCTGGTCCCACGCGTGTGACCGTGCCCTCGGGTTTCTGGGCCTGAGGACCTGAAATCCCCTGCCGGTCGGCTTCTGCTGCTGGGTAAGAGTTAGTCCCCACAGCCTCGGACG
This sequence comes from Phyllobates terribilis, assembly GCF_046119375.1. Lineage (NCBI taxonomy): Eukaryota > Metazoa > Chordata > Amphibia > Anura > Dendrobatidae > Phyllobates > Phyllobates terribilis. The sequence goes on along the minus strand of NW_027362770.1, from coordinate 40,392,094 downwards.
CCGGGTCCGGTAAGAAAGCTTCTCAGTCAGGGCGAGCTCTGCAGCTGCCAGCCTCTGACTCGTAGTAGTCTTGCTCCCACTGAGCTCCTGCTGTTTCTTCCTATGACTGTTTCTTGTCTCTACTCTCCTAGACTCCTAACCCTGCTTCAGCCCCGGGTTTATATAGGGGAAGTTCTTCCCCTCCCAAGACTGGGCAGGAGGTGTGGCATGCACAGGATCCCTGACCAAAGGACCTCCCACCTGCTCTCAGACATAACATCTCTATCACTGTGGCAACCAGACCCCTGGGGTGTCACACATACACCCGGCCATTCAGTTTCACCTCGCTCCATTCACTTGTATGAAGTGAGGCCACACCCTGTTTAGTGATGCAGATGGCCAGTGGGCGCGTCTGACTAGAAAGCGCGACCTCGCTGAATACAAGTGTATGGAGAGCGAGTCCGCGCCCACTGGCTGGGGTATGTATAAAACATACAAATCCTCCATTACAGGGTCTAATACCGGTGAATCCCCGCAGCGCACAATGCCATAAATCTGCAGTCGCACAGAGTGACTGAAGACTTATCACTTTTGACCGGACAACCTCTTTAAGAAAGTGGATGGACAGAAGTATTCACACGTTCCCCTTAAACATTTGCTATTAGCTCAAAGAGTGAAGAATATTCCAGAAGCCCATCAACTGGGATTGCATGTGAGACCCCCTGCAGTGACTGTTGCGTTGGATCTACTATACCCATCCACACAATTGGACTAGTGGCTGGGAGAACAATGGCTTGATTGCTGTAATTGATTACCAATCTTCTGTCTAGCCTTATGTATGCATAAGATCCATGATACATGTATTCCTCTGCTTACTGTCACTTAATGGAAACATTGATTCCTGAGACTGAACTGACTAGCAAGCAAATCTCTAATATAAACAACAATAAGATAGGCGTAACTGGTGCTCCATGCTGGAAGAAAGTCTGCATACCTTAGAGCCGTGGAATCCGCTCTACGTCCATTGGTCCAACTGGTCTATAAAACAAGGCCAGCTCATCCCAACCTAAATTTGGACATCTAGGGGCGATCCAAAAGTAATGATAATCAATACTAAACACAATGAATATAGTAAAAAAAAAAATTATTTTTCTACATAGTCTCCTAACAAGTCTATACATTTAGTCCATCTCTTTTCTAAACTTAGAATTCCCTTCGAAAAAAATTCTTAATCTTGACCCTCAAAAAAATCCCCAACAGCGGTTATCACGACGCTATTGTCGTCAAATTTCTTGCCCCGGAGGTGTTCCTTGAGCCGAGGAAAGAGAAAGAAGTCACTGGGGGCTAGATCTGGCGAATAGGGGGGGTGTTCCACCAGTTCAAAGCCCGCTTCTTGAACGGTAGCCATGGCAACTGCAGCTTTGTGAGTCGGCGCGTTATCTTGGTGAAACAGCACTCCAGCCCGTAGTTTGCCACGCCTTTTCTCCTTGATAACCTCCCGCAATCTTCTTATTTGTTCTGCGTAGTAGGAGCCCGTAATAGTGGCTCGCTTCTCCAAATAGTCCACCATAATAATTCCTTCAGCGTCCCAAAAAACGGACGCCATAACCCTCCCTGCTGAGCTTGACACTTTGAATTTCTTCGGCGTCGGTTCGTTGGCTCGTTTCCATGTCATCGATTGTTGTTTCGGGATCAAAGTGGTGGATCCAGGTCTCGTCCATGGTCAAAAAACTTGACAAAAAATTCTCCTTGTCTGCTTGGAACTTTTCGAGATTTGCTATTGAAATGTCAACTCATTTCTTCTTTTGCTCGTCGGTTAGCATTTTGGCACCCAACGCGCCGAGACCTTTCTCATATGCAATTCTTTTGCAAGGATTCTTTGAATACTGCCATATGAGATCCCTGTGACCTCAGCTACATGCCTGATAGTCACTCTTCGATCGGCCAATACAACTTCTTCAACTTTTTTCACGTTTTCTTCATTGAGGGACGTGGATGGGCGTCCTTCACGATGTTCATCTTCCGTCGATGTTCTTCCCAGCTTAAATTCCTTGGCCCAGTGTGCAACTGTGAAATATGGAGGAGAAGAGTCCCCCAATGTTTCCACCAAGTCGCTGTGTATGTCTTTGTTAGTCATTTTTTTCAAGCAGAGGTATTTGATGACAGCTCTGAGCTCTTTTTTTTCCATTTTGATGTTCACTCCTCGGCAGTTCCTATTCAAATTAATGTAGCTCCCGGGAATCGTGGCCTATTTAAGTGATTTTTTTTCCTGGACTAGTGGGTACCTAAGAGAGAAGAAAACATTTATTTTAATTTCTGTGTGCAATAGAAATAACCGATTATCATTACTTTTGGATCGCCCTGTACAATGTACCATAAATAAGAGGAGCTACAGTACTAGCCACATTTTATCCACTAAGTGAGGATAATTTATATCAACCTCCCCTATTAGTTGAATTTGGGGAATAAGTCCAATTTTCCTGTGAAACAAATTTAATACAATTTGGCAACATATTTAAAAATCCATGTTGCTATTTGATGTGCCAACCTGTGACATAGATTTTCGTCCCAGGTCAATAAAGGCCAGATCATCTGCCCCAATCACGTGACCGCCACATCACCTAACAGGTTCTGTTACTTCTAGATATCAGAGCTACCGACACCATTACTTTCTTGTAATCAAGGAAACAAAAGCTTTCATGCACATGCATTTGCGTCCATACCATGTGGTACAATCATGTCTCCATTCCTTGTAAGTGTGTGTTGTGTGTCTTGAGCTTTATTGATATTCACCTGTGGTCATTTAGTTTATTTATTTGAATAGTTATTCCTACCTTAAATATAGTGTTCATCCTCTTACCAACCACCCTTGACAACGCGCCATTTTCCGGGGTGGCTGCGGTCTGCAATTTGCAGCGGGGGGGGGGCCCAGAAAGCTTGGGCCTCCCTGCGCTGCAGATTCCAGCCCCCAGCTGCCTAGTTGTACCTGGCTGGACACAAAAATAGGGCGAAGCCCCACGTATTTTTTTTTTAATTATTTCATGAAATTCATGAAATAATTAAGAAAAAAAGGCCTTCCCTATATTGTTGTGTCCGGCCAGGTACAAATAGTCAGCTGGTGGTTGGGGGCAGCCCGTTCCTGCCTGCTGTACCTGGCTGGACACAAATATAGTGCGAAGCCCCACATCAATTTTTTTAAATTATTTCAGGAAATTCATGAAATAATATAAAAAAAATTGACGTGGGGCTTCGCACTATATTTGTGTCCAGCCAGGTACAACTATGCAGCTGGGGGCTGGAATCCGCAGCGCAGGGAGGCCCAAGCTTTCTGGGCCACCCCCGCTGCAAATTGCAGTCCACAGCCACCCCGGAAAATGGCGCGTTCATAGAAGCGCCATCTTCTGGCGCTGTACCCAACTCATCCAGGGCCCTGATGCGGTGGCTCACTGGGTAATAAAGGGGTTAGGGCCAGCTTGGCATTATCAGCTGGCCCTAAGCCCAAAATTCATGGGGTCACGCCAATATTAGACATGAACACCATGAATTTCTAGTAAAGTATTTAAAAAAAACACAACACCCAGAAAAAAGTCCTTTAATTGAAATAAACACACAATTCTTTATTGTTCTAAATTAAACCATACTTACCGTCACGCCCATTCCAGCTGAAGCCAACAATCTCCTGAAATAAAAGAAAAATAATAAAGCAACATCATCCTTACCTTTCCATGGTTCCCATGACAGCTTCAGCTCTGCTACATCGAGATGACAGGCTGGACCGCAGCAGAACGCTGCCATCCAGCCTGTCATCCCGCAGACACTGAGAAGCGCAGGCTTGCTTGCGCTCCACAGTGTCTCTCTGTGAGGGCATCCAGATGAGCCGAGTTAATGTCCAATGAACTCGGCTCACCTCATGCACGTCACTGACAGCGTGGGAAAATTCTCCTGCACTCAGCGCTTCAGCGTGGGAGAATTCTCACGCTGAAGCGCTGAGTGCAGGAGAATTCTCCCACGCTGTCAGTGACGTGCAGGAGGTGAGCTGAGTTCATTGGACATGAGCTCACCTTATGCACGTCACTGACAGCGTGGGAAAATTCTCCTGCACTCAGCGCTTCAGCGTGAGAATTTTCCCACGCTGTCAGTGACGTGCATGAGGTGAGCCGAGTTCATTGGACATGAACTCGTCTCATCTTTATGCCGTCACAGCCAGACACTGCAGAGCGCAAGCATGCCTGCGCTTCTCAGTGTCTGCGGGATGACAGGCTGGATGGCAGCGTTCTGCTGCGGTCCAGCCTGTCATCTCGATGTAGCAGAGCTGAAGCTGTCGTGGGAACCATGGAAAGGTAAGGATGATGTTGCTTTATTATTTTTCTTTTATTGCAGGAGATCTTTGGCTTCAGCTGGAATGGGCGTGATGGTAAGTATGGTTTAATTTAGAACAATAAAGGATTGTGTCTTTATTTCAATTAAAGGACTTTATTCTGGGTGTTTGTGTTTTCTTTTAACTTTGACTATGGGGTTAGTAATGGGGGTGTCTTATAGACGCCTCTCCATTACTAACCTGGGCTTGATGTCAGCTGGCATTATAAGCGGACATTAACCCCAGCCCTATTACCCCCTGCCACCGCTACAGGGCAGCGTGGAAGAGCGAGGCTAAGTGCCAGAATTGGCGCATCCTATGAATGCGCCATTTCTGGGGCGGCTGACGGCTGGTGTTTCTATCCTGGGAGGGGGCCAATATTCATGGCTCCCTTCCTGGGCTATTAATATCAGCCCCCAGCTGTCTGCCTAGCCTTTGCTAGGTATTAAATTAGGGGGGACCCCACGTCATTTTTTTGGGGGGGTCCCCCATTTTAATAGCTAGTAAAGGCTATATATTCAGCTGGGGGCTCATATTAGTAGCCTGGGAAGCTCCGTGGGTATTACCCCCTTCCCAGGCTTCAAACATCTGCCCCAGCCGTCTGCTTAACCTCCGCTAGAGCCTAAAATTAAGGGGAACCCCACGCCAATTTTTTTAATAATAAATCCTTTATTTTAATACTAAATGACAAGTACAGTAACCAACACTATCACTGTACTTCATATATATGTGACTGACATGTTTCTATCTATCTAATCTATGTGTGAAGCTCTATTCTGTCTGTTATAAATTGTCGGGTACAGATGCTGAATTGCCGGCCTGCTTTTTTAAAGAGACGGTGCATGAAAACACTATTATTTTTTTTAATAAATCCTTTACACTAAATGACAAGTACAGTAAGCAACATTGTCACTGTACTTCATATATATGTGACTGACATGTTTCTATCTATCTAATCTATGTGTGAAGCTCTATTCTGTCTGTTATAAATTGTCGGGTACAGATGCTGAATTGCCGGCCGGCTTTTTTAAAGAGACAGTGCATGAAAACACTATTATATTTTTTAATAAATCCTTTACACTAAATGACAAGTACAGTAAGCAACACTGTCACTGTACTTCATATATATGTGACTGACATGTTTCTATCTATCTAATCTATGTGTGAGGCTCTATTCCTTCTTGTCTAAATTGTCGGGTACCGGTGTATGCCGCTGCTGAATTGCCGGCCGGCTTTTTTAAAGAAATCGTCTTCTGAGCAGTTTGTCAGCTTTTGGACACCTTTGAAGGTGTTTTCTATGTGTTTCTATGTGTTTTTGTTTGCCTGCCATTGGTTTTAACGGTGTTCGACGGTGTTCTAAGGTGTTCGACGAACAGTTCGACGAACAGTTCCTCGAACATCCCGGTGTTCGACGAACCGAACCGAACCCGAACACTACGGGGGTGGCTCAACACTAACTACCACCACTTACTTAATTTTGTTAATATCTTTGATAAAATTCTTTGATTTGATACTATATGCACTTTTTACCTGTGGTTCCCCAACCTTACATTGTATCCTATGAATTCCAGTATTTGGTGTGTGTGTGTATATATATATACATATGTATATATATATGTGTGTGTATATGTACAGTACAGACCAAAAGTTTGGACACACCTTCTCATTTAAAGATTTTTCTGTATTTTCATAACTTTGAAAATTGTACATTCACACTGAAGGCATCAAAACTATGAATTATATACTTAACAAAAAAGTGTGAAACAACTGAAAATATGTCTTATATTCTAGGTTCTTCAAAGTAGCCACCTTTTGCTTTGATGACTGCTTTGCACACTCTTGCCATTCTCTTGATGAGCTTCAAGAGGTAGTCACCGGAAATGGTTTTCACTTCACAGGTGTGTCCTGTCAGGTTTAATAAGTGGGATTTCTTGCCTTATAAATGGGGTTGGGATCATCAGTTGTGTTGTGCAGAAGTCAGGTGTATACTCAGCTGATAGTCCTACTGAATAGACTGTTAGAATTTGTATCATGGCAAGAAAAAAGCAGCTAAGTAAAGAAAAACGAGTGGCCATCATTACTTTAAGAAATGAAGGTCAGTCGATCCGAAAAATTGGGCAAACTTTGAAAGTGTCCCCAAGTGCAGTTGCAAAAACCATCAAGCGCTACAAAGAAACTGACTCACATGAGGACTGCCCCAGGAAAGGATGACCAAGAGTCACCTCTGCTTCTGAGGATAAGTTTATCCGAGTCACCAACCTCAGAAATCACAGGTTAACAGCTCAGATTAGAGACCAGGTCAAAGCCACACAGAGTTCTAGCAGCAGACGCATCTCTACAACAACTGTTAAGAGGAGACTTTGTGGAGCAGGCCTTCATGGTAAAATAGCTTCTAGGAAACCACTGCTAAGGACAGGCAACAAGCAGAAGAGACTTGTTTGGGCTAAAGAACACAAGGAATGGACATTAGGCCAGTGGAAATCTGTGCTTTGGTCTGATGAGTCCAAATTTGAGATCTTTGGTTCCAACCACCGTGTCTTTGTGCGACGCAGAAAAGGTGAACGGATTGACTCTACATTCCTGGTTACCACCGTGAAGCATGTAGGGGGAGGTGTGATGGTGTGGGGGTGCTTTGCTGGTGACACTGCTGGGGATTTATTCAAAATTGAAGCCATACTGAACCAGCATGGCTACCACATCTTGTGGCAGCATGCTATTCCATCCGGTTTGCATTTAGCTGGACCATCATTTATTTTTCAACAGGACAATGACTCCAAACACACCTCCAGGCTATGTAAGGGCTATTTGACCAAGAACGAGAGTGATGGAGTGCTACGCCAGATGACCAGGCCTCCACAGTCACCAGACCTGAACCCAATCGAGATTGTTTGGGGTGAGCTGGACCGCAGAGTGAAGGCAAAAGGGCCAACAAGTGGTAAGCATCTCTGGGAACTCCTTCAAGATTGTTGGAAGACCATTTCCGGTGACTACCTTTTGAAGCTCATCAAGAGTGTGCAAAGCAGTCATCAAAGCAAAAGGTGGCTACTTTGAAAAACCTAGAATATAAGACATATTTTCAGTTGTTTCACACTTTTTTGTTAAGTATATAATTCCTCATGTGTTAATTCATAGTTTTGATGCCTTCAGTGTGAATGTCCAATTTTCATAGTTATGAAAATACAGAAAAATCTTTAAATGAGAAGGTGTGTCCAAACTTTTGGACTGTACTGTATATGCATGTATGTATGTAATATTCCATTAATTTGGCTCACCCATCATTTATTCATGTGTCTGTGCATTCTGCCTTTTTTTCTTTTATTTCTAATTTATTCATTCTTACACATATTCTTTTTAATGAGACATAAATAAAATTCATATGTTTTATTAAGTTTCTCTATTTTTTGTACTTCCTTTTCTTGGTTTATTATTATTTTGGAAAAAAGAGTTAGAAACAAAAGCGTATGTCTTACCATACCCCAATAAGCTTCTCAAAAGCTATGATATCATTGCGCCCATGTAATGTCACAAAGTATTATAATTATATGCCATATTTCTTCTCAGGCAGAGTACCCACTATTCAGCTATTACAAGCTACATTCAGAATCTAGCAATTGAGGGACAGTGGAACAATCTTCATCTCTTTGGACTTGTTTCAAAAGCTGAGTATTCAGATGGTCATTAGTAAAGATTTATTTATTATGTTTGCTTATGTAGCGCCCTCATATTCAGCAGCGCTTTACAGACATAATCCTCACTGTCCACACAATCTAAATTCCCTATTAGTATGTTTTTGGAGTGTGGGAGGAAACCCACACAAACATGGGGAGAATTAACTTGTTGCAGATGTTGCTAGAACTGTAGAAAAAAGTCATGGACCACACATCCAAAAAATCATATGTTAATATAAAGCAGTTAGGCAAAAAATTACAAAATTGAACATGAATTTCTTAGTTTCACATACTGATCAGACTGTATAAAGCTCACTGCCACATCACGGCAAACCCCTCAGTGAGTATTATAGCCATAAAGGTGGGGTGACATGCGCCAGCCACTACCACAGCGGCAGTGCCCCAACAGGGCAGGTGATCCAATGCTTAACAGTTCCATGCTCAGGGCTCCTTGACTCCAGGCCACACCAGCTCACACGCACAAAATCACAGCAACAATGGCTTCCACCCAGCACCAAGTGAAAGGAGCTAAAACTCACCTTCCACGAGAGTCACCATGATGTGGCAGGAGGGATTCATACAGTCTAATCAGAATGTTAAACCAAGAGCCTCCTGTTTAATTTTTGTTAATTTTTTCCTAGCGGAATTAGATCACTGTGTGAATTTTGGGATGTACGGTCCATGTCTTTTTTTAAAGTTAGAGCTCTTTGCAGATGTTGTCATTGGTGGGATTTGAGCCCGGGTCCCCACTACTGCAAGGCTACACTGCTAACCACAGATCCTGTGCTGGTCACTAGTAAAGTATTTTGTTCCCATTCATCAGAATATTATTGTTGCTAGGTCCATGCTGGTCAGGAGCACAGAGAGTGCTTTATTCTTTATACTCAGTGACTGCACCTGTCCATAGTGGTCAATTCTGTAGTCTATGCTTTTTCCGTGAGAGTCAGGGATACATTTAACATGCTTCTCCTCTCCTATCTGTTCAGTTAAGTGCAACTCTTGATCATTCAATTGATCATCACTTGTCCCGCGTTGCTTCTTTTAGTCCACAAATGGTCATTCCCATGTCGCTCTTGACTGTGTCACCAGTGGGTTCTTTGCCGTCATCTTCTGTCACTGACCAATCCAAGCATGACGTTTTTCTCTAACGACTGTCTCCGCATACTTTGCCAAAAATAAGCTAATCTTTGTTTAGTTGTCTTAGCTTTCAACAACAGTTTTGGCTTGACTTGGTCCAAGACATCTCTGTTGGAGATCCTCGTTGCCCATGGAATCGGTAGAAGTCTCCTTCAACACCAAAGTTTAAATGGGTTAATTACAATTGACATTCAGTACTTGGCAAACAGTAAATTGCACAAATAACATTTTTTTTTAATTTTTCAAAAGTATAAATATACTTTGGTTTACTAGGTGATTTGTTAACACATACACTTGATGTGATTGTTAATGGGAATAAGTACATTCTATGCACTTACTACCCAATCCATATTATAGTAGAATAAATACTTTAGTTAAACAAGTATAAGCTGAAGACAGCAACCTCCTTAACTGATTACATAGAATTATCTCTCATTTTGCAGATTATTGGGTGACATTTTTAGAAGTTACATAATATATATCAAACTGATAATTCAAGAAGCTTCTCTTCTAAACTCAAAACCAGTGTTGCACTGCATACCACTCATCATTTTACAGAGAGCCCACCCCGATAATCAGCCTGTGCCACCTTAAATTAATGTCTTCAGACTGGTATAAAAAGGAGAGAAATAGTCTCTACAGGGGACACAATGAAAATAGTTGACATGAAAAGATGTAAATGTAAAAGTCTACCTAGGGAATAATCATTAAGTGCCTAACTGTCGATTTTCTTTATAACATGTACTAGATGCATTGCATATATGGTACATTTAGCTATTAGTTATCTAGAAACCTTAGTAGATTTTATCATAAATAAGCTAAAGATAATAGCAATTTGGTCATTATAAAGAATGCGTTAGAAGGCAACCCACGCTCAGAATAATTTAGGCACATTTCAGATAACAAGAAGAAAATTTAATTTTAATAATTTTATAATGATTATAAAATACATTTTCAGATCCCTGATAAACTCTTTGGGGGTTAGAGAATGAGACTGAGACCAAGGAACTGGTCATTGTAATACTGCTTAATTAAAAGAGTTGTCCCATAATTATTATGGCTGTTTACATGAATTTGTATTGCTAGGAAATACCTTCAATTTCATGATTTTGATAATTAGTGACTATATTTGGATGATCATGTGAATTTAAGAAAGTATAGCTAACAGGAATAAATATTCATATTGTGCTGACAATATTGCTCTAATGGGGAGTTTCCAATACATAGGCAACTCAAAGCCCATTGAAATCTGAATAGGTCACTAAAGAAACAGGTTTTGTAATTTCTTTTGAAAAAATTAGAAATTGCTGCTAAACTTTTATCACCTCTAACATCCCAACCAAAAAATGAGTTAAAAAAATTATGCAGATTTAAAGTAGACATATGGGAAATGTTATTTATTTATTAATTATGTTGTGTGGTATAATTATCTGATTTCAGGGAAACCAAATTAAAATTTGCAAAATTCTAAAAGTTTCTGTCAAATTTTTGATATTTTCATAAATATATGCAAATCATATAGACCAAAATTTACCACTAACATGAAGTACAACATTTCAAGAAAAACAATCTCAGAATCACCAGGATACGTTGAACCGTTCCAGAGTTATTTCCGCATATATTGACACTGGTCAGATTTCTAAAATTTGGCCTGATCAGTAAGGTCAAAATTGGCTCTGTCACTAAGGGGTTAAATAGTGTTGCGTGAATGTGCTCAGATAAGGTGCTATCCGAGCACGTTCGGGTGATAACAGAGTACATTCAGCATGCTCGAAAAATATGTTTGCGTTGCTGCGACTGCATGTCTCGCGTCTGATAGACAGCCGCAACACATGCAGGGATTGCCTGTTTAACACCATAAAACTTTACTAGCTTTTTCTTGGCGTGTGATACAAAAAATAGCAATTAAACAATATTTTTTACAGCCTTCACCATGTGGAACACATGACATGTTTTGGTCAATACAATTCCAGCAATACTATTTTTAAATAATAAAAACACTTAGAAAAAAATGTTCATATCGTTCTGAAAGCAATAACCTTTTACTTTTTGTTGAACTGAAGGCTTATTTTTTTGTTAGAGCAGCTGTAGTTTTGATTCACACCATTTTAGATTAAAAATTAAATTTTTTGCAAGGTTTGGAACTAAAAAAAATTCAGAATATTGTGTTAGTTTTTGTCTTACTGCTTTTACAGTTCGGCATAAATGACACTAAATGTATTGTTTGGTCAGGAATTTTATGGCAATTCCAAACTTAGAAAATTTTTAAGTTTTGCTGCGATTGCTCAATAAAGAAAACTTTAAAAAACATTTTTTTTAATCTTCATCTGAATACTTTAAAAAATAGAAGTGTTAGTAGGAGTGTTGAACGAATATGCTCGACTCTGCTCGCTACTCGCCCGAGCATCACGCTACTCGGGATGTTCGGTGAGCACCGAGCATTTCCAGGTACTTGGGCGGGAGCTCGGGTCTCTGCCCTGCATGTTTGGCGCTCTTTACTGAGCCAATGAACATGCAGGGATAGCCAGCCAGTCACTGTAATGCCGCAGCCATGTTGGTTGTGGGCATTACATTGATTGGCTGGCCACACAGCGTCACCTCGAGTATTTAAAACTGGGCGCCGCCATCTTGGACACAGACGGCTGGGATCAGACAGTGTAGGGACAGCACTGCTGATTTAGGGAGAGATACATACTGCAAAATAGTTAGTGTAGGGTCTGTAAAGGCTGCCAGATCAAACAAACAGTCCTTCTCAGGACTAATATCCATCCCAGATATCAGGCAGGCAAGCAGGCAGGCTGTATAGGAGACGCAGTGGTTATACCAGCAAATGCTGCATTACAGTCCTGTGTGCTCCTGTACATGAAATTGCTGGACTTAGCTCCAGGTCTCGGGGGCCAGAAAAATCCCTTTTTTTTCACATGCACTGCTTCACACCCACACATGGGTATACGCTTCCTCATTTCAGCTGTTTTATGTTCTTCTCCTTATCCTCAGCCTCCACCACCACTATACCACCAGGGTGACCATGGTCCAGGTTGCCATTATTGAAAGTTCCTTATTTTTGTCAGCTTTTGCTTGGAAGGCAATAATGGGAATAATATTTTTAAGATGCTGTACTGTATGGCTCTTGTAAGGGGCATTAAAACCTTCTTGTTAAGCTACTGCAGCCTCCACCACTTTTCCAAGGGGCATTAAAACCATCTTGCTAAGCTACTGCGACCTCCACGTCTCTTCCGAGAGGCATTAAAACCGTCTTGTTAAGCTACTGGGACCTCCACGTCTCTTCCAAGGGGCATTAAAAGCGTCTTGTTAAACCACTCTGAACTCCACAGCTCTTCCAAGGGGCATTGAAATGTTGTTTTTAATTAATTCTAACCTCCACGACTCTTCGAACGGGCATTGCATTTCCTCCTAATTTTTGGCAGCTTTTGCTTGGAAGGCATAAGCAAAGAATATGGGACACCCACTCCCCTATAATGGGAATAATGTTTGTAATATGCTGTACTGCATGGCTCTTGTAAGGGGCATTGCAAGTTCCTCCGTCCTAATTTTTGGCAGTTTTTGCTTGGAAGGCATAAGCAAAGACTATGGGAGACCCACTCTCCTGTCTTGTTAAGCTACTGCGACCTCCACCACTTTTCCAAGGGGCATTCAAAACGTCTTGTTAAGCTACTGTGACCTCCACCACTTTTCCAAGGGGCATTCAAACCGTCTTGTTAAGCTACTGCGACCTCCACGACTCTTCCAACGGGCATTGCATTTCCTCCTAATTTTAGTCAGTTTTTGCTTTTCAATGCATAGGCGAACACTAAGGGAGACCCACTCCCCAAAAATGGGTAGAAGGTTTTTAGTACGCTGTAATCCACGTCTGTTTCAAGGGGCATTGCAGTTCCTCATAATTTTTGGAAAGCCTTCCATTCACTGCTTAGGCCAACAGTGCACAGGAGACCCAGTTGCTATAAATGGAAAAAATGGTTTAGTTAAGGCACTCTGACCTCCATGTCACTTCCAAGGGGCATTGGAGTGCCTCTAAATTTTTGGTAGGCATTGCACTCACTGTATGCCCTATAACTGTGTAGCCGAACCACTCCTTTTGGTACAGAAACATATCCTACAAGACATGTGTGGTTGACTGGCCTGATATTGATGTGAATGGTCCCTGTTCCTCCTGCTCTTTCTCCTTTGCCACCACCTCATCCATCATTTATCACCTGAAGCTTTGTTTTAACGGGAGTCATAGAACTGGGATAGTAGCAGGAAAACATCCAGCAATCCTCGGAGGAGGTAGGATATGCGACAAAACGCTGACCACCTCAGGCCTAGCCGCTACTACATACATGCGCTTGCATACCAAGAAAACAAAGCAGATGCTAACTTCTATCATCATCATCATGTTCCTCACCTTGGCACTCTCAACTCCCCTGATGGAGAAGCCAGGGCCCACTGGAGGAGTTTGGTTATTTGGTGGGCTCGTCCAATGCTGCCCTAAAGCAGGCTAAGAAAAGTGTGTGGGAAGGTGACAGGAGAAATAGGGGCAGCTGGGGACCGTTTATGGACACCTGGCCATCCCCAGAGAGCTGGGGACCGTGTGTGGACAGCCGGCCGTGGGGCGGCTGGGGACCGAGTATGGACACCCGGCCGCGCCCTGGTGGCTGGGGACCAAGTGTGGACACCCGGCCGCCGGGCGGCTGGGTACTGAGTATGGATACCAGGCCGCCGAAGCAGCCATGAGGTAGTGGCCAGCTTCGGCCTCCTCCAAACTTAAAGGCCCCATTTCAAGTGCAAGCTAGCAGTATGGCATTGCAGCCTGGGGGTGGGTGGGTGGCAGGCTGCACACTTACGCTTGCATTAAAAGAAAACAAAGCAGATGCTAACTTCTATCATCATCATCATGCTCCTCACCTTGGCACTCTCAACTCCCTGATGGAGAAGCCAGGGCCCAACGGAGGAGTCTGGTTCTCTGGTGGGCTCGTCCAATGCTGCCCTAAAGCAGGCCAGGCTAAGAAAACTGTGTGGGAAGGTGACAGGAGAAAAAGGGGCGGCTGGGGACCCTTCATGGACACCCGGCCGCAAGGCGGCTGGGGACCGTGTATGGATACCAGGCCGCCGAAGCAGCCATGAGGTAGTGGCCAGCTTCGGCCTCCTCCAAACTAAAAGGCCCCAGTTCAAGTGCAAGCTAGCAGTATGGCATTGCAGCCTGGGGGTGGGTGGGTGGCATGCTGCACACTTACGCTTGCATTAAAAGAAAACAAAGCAGATGCTAACTTCTATCATCATCATCATGCTCCTCACCTGGCACTCTCAACTCCCCTGATGGAGAAGCCAGGGCCCACCGGAGGAGTCTGGTTCTCTGGTGGGCTCATCCAATGCTGCCCTAAAGCAGGCCAGGCTTAAAAAAATGTGTGGGAAGGTGACAGGAGAAATAGGGGCGGCTGGGGACCGTTTATGGACACCCGGCCGCCCCCAGGCGGCTGGGGACCGTGTGAGGACACCCGGCCACGGGGCGGTTGGGGACTGAGTGTGGATACCAGGCCGCCGAAGCATGATGTAGTGGCCAGCTTCGGCCTCCTCCAAACTAAAAGGCCTCATTTAAAGTGCAAGCTCGCAGCATGGCATTGCAGCCTGGTGGTGGGTGGGTGGCAGGTGTTATGATCTGCTACAAGCACTAAGGAAAGAAAGGAGATCTGTCCCTACAATAGAACTAAGCTAGATCCCTACGATGTAACGGGGAACCTGATCCTGCGATCAGACCCGCTAAACCCGGCTAGTCTGTACGAAGACCTATAGATGCAAGGGAGGGATCCCTACAAGAACTAGGGACTGGGATAAAGTTGGACACCTCCTAGCAGAAATTGTAGCAGTAAAAGACAAACACACAACATAGAACATAAAGGTCCGAAGACCTAGCTAAACTGACTGAGAAAGGTAACTAAGCACCAGGCTAACTTAAGAGTAGAAATTACAATGAAGTCCAGCAAGGCCAGGAGGGCGGAGCAGGATTAAATAGGCAAAAAAGGTCATGTGACCAGCAAGATAGAAAAAAACTAACAGGAGAGTTCTAACAGTACCCCCTCTTCTATGAGGATCCTCCGGATCCCCTAGGCCCAGGCTTATCAGGAAACCTCTTGTGAAACGCTCTGACAAGTCTGGAAGCAGAAACATCATCCGCCCTCACCCATGAGTTATCCTCGGGTCCGAAAACCTTCCAAGCGACGAGATACTGCAAACTCCCTCTATACCGTCTAGAATTTAGGATGCGGGAAATTTCGTATTCCCCGTCCTCCACCACCGGAGGAACAGTGGCAGAGGTGTCTCCATCCGACACATAAGCTCTTTTCAACAGAGAAACATGAAACACCGGATTAATCTTCCAGGAGGTAGGAACCTCCAACCTAACAGCAGATTGGTTAACTACCTGAAGCACCTTAAAGGGCCCTACAAACTTGGGACCCAATTTTTTAGAAGGAATCCTCAACCGCAGATTCTTAGAGGACAACCAAACCATGTCACCAATAGCAAACAAAACCTCTTGCCGTTTCCTATCAAAATACCTCTTAGATTTTTTGTTAGCCTCCTGAAGATTACCACGCACATCCGTCCAAACTCTCTCCAAATCACCGGAAAAACTCTCCTCCTCAGGCACAGCCGATACCAATTTGGAGAATGACCCAAAAGACGGATGTCTCCCAGAACAACAAAAAAAAGGCGAACAACCAGCAGAAGAGGATGTATGGTTATTAAGAGCAAACTCAGCAAGTGGCAGAAGCTCAGACCACCCCTCCTGATTGTCTGCCACAAAACAAGGTAAAAACTGCTCAACATCCTGATTTTTCCTTTCTGTCTGGCCATTAGACTCAGGATGATATCCGGATGAAAACGACAAATGAACTCCCAACCTGTCACAAAAAGCACGCCAAAAACGAGCCACGAACTGAGGTCCCCTATCCGAAACAATGTCAGTAGGAATGCCATGTAGTCTGACAATTTCCTTGACAGAGGCCTTAGCGAGTGTCTTAGCGCAGGGCAGTTTGATGAAAGGAACCAAGTGACACATCTTGCTAAAACGGTCCACGACCACCCAGATGACTGTGAAACCCTCAGAGGGGGGAAGGTCAGTAATAAAGTCCATAGCCAGATGTGTCCAAGGTGCACTAGGAACCTCCAGAGGGCAAAGCAACCCCGCTGCAGGAGTATGTGAAGACTTATATCTAGCACACACCGTACATTGACGCACCCACTTAATGACTTCCTTCTGCCATCCAGGCCACCAAAAACTGCGACCCACAAGTCTCTTGGTCTCAGAAATTCCTGGATGACCTGCCAACCGAGACTCATGACACTTAACCAACAAATCTCTCCTAAAGGTCCTAGGCACAAACAACCTCCCATGGGGAGTGTTAGATGGGGCATTATCCTGTGCTTTAAGAATCTCATCTTCCCAAACGGAGTCTAATGCAGCAATCACAACACCTTCTTGTAAAATGCTCCCCTCCTCCTCAGCACCGACTATGGGAGAAAAGCTGCGAGACAAAGCATCAGCTTTAACATTCTTGGTACCGGCGATGTAAGTAACGGAAAAATTAAACCGCGATAAAAAAAGTGCCCACCTAGCCTAACGGGCATTCAAGCGCTTGGCAGCATCAAGATAGATCAGATTTTTATGATCAGTGAAAACCTGAATGGGAAATTCAGCACCTTCCAAGAGATGACGCCAGTGTTCAAATGCGAGTTTAATAGCCAGCAATTCCCGATTACCAATATTGTAATTAAGTTCAGTCTCAGAAAATTTTTTTGAAAAAAAAGCACAGGGATGTACTCCATCCTTGTTTTTCTGAGACAACACCGCACCGACCCCCACCGAAGAAGTATCAACCTCAACCAAAAACGGCTTAGTCACATCAGGCTGCATAAGGATGGGAGCAGAGCTGAACCTCTCCTTTAGAAACACAAAAGCTTCAATGGCCTCAGTAGTCCACTGAACCGCATTAGCACCTTTCCTGGTGAGATCGGTCAGTGGTTTGACAATAATAGAATTTTTTTTAATGAATTTTCTATAATAATTGGCGAAACCCAAAAACCTCTGTATCGATTTCAAACCAATAGGCCTAGGCCATTCCTGAACCGCCTGAACCTTCACAGGGTCCATCTCAAAGCCCTCGCTGGAGATAATGTAGCCCAAAAAACTAATTCTCTGTACAGCGAACTCACATTTCTCCAGCTAAGCAAAAAGCGAATTGTCAATTAATAACTGTAATACCTCACGTACGCTCCGCCAATGAGACTCCAGATCCGGTGAATAAATCAAAATGTCATCCAAATACACAACCACATTTTTGCCGATCAAAGGTCTAAGGATGTCATTAATAAGATTCTGAAAAAATGCTGGAGCATTGGTAAGACCAAAAGGCATAACCCGGTTCTCAAAATGACCCACAGGAGTGTTAAAAGCAGTCTTCCATTCATCACCCTCCTTCATGCGCAACAAATTGTATGCCCCCCGGAGATCAATTTTAGAGAACCACTTGGCCCCCACTAACTGGTTAAACAAATCAGGAATCAATGGCAGTGGGTAAGGATTGCGTACAGTAATTTTATTAATCTCACGAAAATCCAGACAAGGACGTAAACCGCCGTCCTTTTTTTTAACAAAAAAAAATCCAACAGCCACAGGAGACTTGGAAGGCCTATTGTGACCGGCGGCCAAGCTTGTCTGTATGTATTCCTCCAAAAGCCTTTCTCTCAGGAATAGTAAGATTAAATAAACGACTTTTAGGAAGAGTCACTCCAGGGACAAATTCAATGGTACAATCATAGTCTCTATGGGGAGGCAAAATTTGTGACTCCTCCTCAGAAAAAACTCTCCAAAAATCCTGAATAGGTACAGGTAATTCCCCTTTTTCCACCGCAGCAATACGTCCATTACAACACTTGTCATAACACTTAGGGCTCCAGGACTTAATTTCATTGGTAGACCAATCCAGTACAGGATTGTACAATTTTAACCAGGGTAACCCCAAAATTACTGGAGAAGGCAAATTATTTAATACCACCAAATCCAAATTTTCTTGGTGAATACCATTAATAGTGTGGGGAAATTCACAGACCTTGTGAGTAACACTCTTCAAGGGGGAGCCATTGACAGAAACCACAGCAATAGGGGATGACAAAGGTTTGGGTTTTAATTTAAGTTTTTCCAAGAATCCCCCATCAATCACATTCAGAGTAGAACCACAATCCACAAATATCCGAAATTCAATTAATTCTTCCTGAGCAGCAGTAGTAGCAGAAAGAAATACCCCCTTAGTATTAAAACAGGCAATACGGGCGTAACTGACCTTTTTTTTTTCTTTGTTCATACGAAGCACACAGTTCTTAATAAAATGGTCCGATTTCCCGCAATAAAAGCACAAACCTTCAGAAAATCTGCGGTCTTTTTCCTGAGAGCTGGGTGCCTTCGCCCCAATCTCCATCGGCTCTCCAATGTCAGTACAGACCCTCTCAAGACTCGGAGCTGACATGGCGGAGGATTTACTCTCATTAACCCTTGCACGCAGTCTCCTGTCCACCCGTATAGCTAATTGCATTGCCTCCTGCAAGTTTTCAGGTGTGGGATAAGCAATCAGCAAATCCTTAACCCTTTCACCAAGCCCCGCAAGAAACAAACTTTTCAAAGCTGAATCGTTCCACCCCACCTGGGCAGACCACCGACGGAAGTGAGAACAATATTTTTCCACATAACCTGATCCCTGCCTCAAACGTCTCAATTCAGTCTCAGCTGATGAGACACGATCAGGATCATCATACAACAAACCCAAAGCAGAAAAAAAACTATCCACTGATCTAAAGCATGGATCACTAGGTTGGAGAGAAAAGGCCCATCCCTGAGGTTCTTTGCGCAAAAGTGACATTATGAACCCTATGCGCTGTGATTCATCACCAGAGGATCTGGGTCTCAAACGAAAATGCAATAAACAAGCATTTTTAAAGGAAAAAAATTCTTGTTGATCACCAAAAAATAAATCAGGCAAACGTACCTTTGGCTCCACAAAATGTGCTCCAGAACAGCTACTCACATGTTGTTGGAGCTCGGCCACCTCCAGAGAGAGTCCCTGCAGGCGTTGAGCCAAATCCTGAACCGACACCATGATGGAAACTTTAAGTCTTTCCTTAAAGATATTTTTGGGCTGGACTTACTGTTATGATCTGCTACAAGCGCTAAGGAAAGAAAGGAGATCTGTCCCTACAATAGAACTAAGCTAGATCCCTACGATGTAATGGGGAACCTGATCCTGCGATCAGACCCGCTAAAGTCCTCGGCTAGTCTGTACGAAGACCTATA
This sequence comes from Phyllobates terribilis, assembly GCF_046119375.1. Classification (NCBI taxonomy): domain Eukaryota; kingdom Metazoa; phylum Chordata; class Amphibia; order Anura; family Dendrobatidae; genus Phyllobates; species Phyllobates terribilis. The sequence continues at coordinate 40,372,611 of NW_027362770.1, read as the reverse complement.
GATGCAAGGGAGGGATCCCTACAAGAACAAGGGACTGGGATAAAGTTGGACACCTCCTAGCAGAAATTGTAGCAGTAAAAGACAAACACACAACATAGAACATAAAGGTCCGAAGACCTAGCTAAACTGACTGAGAAAGGTAACTAAGCACCAGGCTAACTTAAGAGTAGAAATTACAATGAAGTCCAGCAAGGCCAGGAGGGCGGAGCAGGATTAAATAGGCAAAAAAGGTCATGTGACCAGCAAGATAGAAAAAAACTAACAGGAGAGTTCTAACAGCAGGCTGCACACTTACGCTTGCATTAAAAGAAAACAAAGCAGATGCTAACCTCTATCATCATCATCATGCTCCTCACCTTGGCACTCTCAACTCCCCTGATGGAGAAGCCAGGGCCCACCGGAGGAGTCTGGTTCTCTGGTGGGCTCGTCCAATGCTGCCCTAAAGCAGGCCAGGCTTAAGAAAGTGTGTGGGAAGGTGACAGGAGAAATAGGGGCGGCTGGGGACCAAGTATGGACACCCGGCCGCCCCCAGGCGGCTAGGCACCGAGTGTGGACACCCGGCCGCCAGGCGGCTGGGGACTAAGTATGGATACCAGGCCACCAAAGCAGCTATGAGGTAGTGGCCAGCTTCGGCCTACTCCAAACTAAAAGTCCCCATTTCAAGTGAAAGCTAGCAGTATGGTATTGCAGCCTGCGGGTTGGTGGGTGGTTGGCTGCATATTTGCGCTTGCATTGCAAGGAATGGGGGAGGTACAATTGAACACTGCCCTGGGACAATTACTTGTACGGGGATAATTGCAAGTCTGCATCTTCTGATGCGGCAAGGATCACTTCTGATGGGCACACTTTTAGGCAGTGACCTGGGAGTCAGAGATGCTTTCAGGGGCCTTCCCCATGCTGTTCCCATGTCTTTTCGGCACTGTATGCATGTGTCACACAGCACATGGCCAGATAAGATTGAAAAATGTTAAAATGACATTTCCCTGTGAAAGCATTTGTCACGGTTGAAAGCAATACAAAAGTGCAAAAACGCATGAAAAATGCTACTTGTGAACATAGCCCAAGGTGTGGAGGAGTATTTTTGTTTTTGGTTATTTATTTTACGTTATACACAAGTCTTTACCCTGGAAAGGAAATTCCTTAACATATTTCACAGGAAAACCGCTTCAGTTTAGTTTTTGAACGTTTTATTGTGAGCCCGTAAAAGTGGCTTAATACCTCTGACCACGTTGTTGAGAGCAGTGACCTGGGGGTCAGAAATGCTTCCAGGGGCGATCCCCATGCTGTCCCCATGTCTTTTGAGCACTGTCACTATCGTTTTGGGCACTTTTTAGGTTTTCTAGAGACTGCCGGGGGTGCCGCCGCAAAAATGCTCGGGTCTCCCATAGACTAACATTGGGCTCGTTGCTCGGGTCGAGCACCCGAGTATCACGGTGAGCTCGGCCCGAGCTTCGAGCACCCGAGCATTTTAGTGCTCGCTCAACACTAGTAATAAGGTTATGAAGGTTATGGTACAGTCACAGGAGATAAGCATCTTAAAATTCTATTGAATCAAGTTTTCCCCAGTTACAGCAACAGCCTAATTCAAATGACCTTTATTTCCAACTAGATGGGGCCCCTCCACATTATTCAAGAGAAGTCCGCGAGTATCTTGATGAAACATTTCCTAATAAATGGATTGTCCGAAGAGGCCCACTTGATTGGCTGGCACGTTCACCAGACTTGACCCCAATGGATTTTTTCTTTTGGGGAGTACTCAAGGACAAAGTTTATAGTCGAAAACCAAAAAGTGTCAGTGATTTGAAAAATTACATAAGAGATGCATTTCAAGAAATTAATACCCAAAGAGACTTGTGCCAAAAAGTTTGTTGAAGCATAAGAGGCAAACTTCAATGCTGTGCAAATTGTAATGGAAAACAGTTTGAGCACCTGCGTTGATAAAATAAAGGGCTTTTGTATTATTGTTCAGAATAAAATTTAATTGTCAATGTTTTGCTTGTGTTAGTAAATATATTTTTATATATAAATCAAAATAAATGTTATTGTTTTCTGGCCATCTACTTTTGGACCACCCTGTATATCAAAACAGAATTCATATTACCAGTGTGGTCACTAGGAATGCTGCTTAAAGCAGTGTTGGAAAACACAAGGACACAGTAAAACAAACATATAAATAAATATACTCTGTTGTAAAAAAGTAACAGTAAACAGCAAGTGCTAGTAAAAAGGTGATTAAAACAGGGTATTTGGTTGACACGTTTTTTGTAAAATAATGTATACTAAGCCGCTCTACCAATGTCAAGGTAACCCACATCAGAGCAGTCCCTATTTGATGTATTTAAAAACTGATCATGTGTATAGTACCTATATAAGCAGATCTGACAGGTAATGTTCATGTGGACACGCGGCAGAGAACGGCATTTATGTGCATGGCCCACAAGGGAGGGATGGAGACCTCCCTAATCTTACAAAAGCAAGAAACAAATTGAATACGAACAAAAAGCAGTGTTGTAATGACTATAGACATAGAGGGAGCTCTGATCATGGGGAGTTCCTGGAGGAATATCCTCATGACGTCTTCAGCTTCTTTCTCCCCCTGCTCATCCATTTTTGCATTAATGGCAGCTAACAGTTGCCTGCGGTTGTGTGCTTTGGAAATCTGTTCTACTGACATCTTTATATGTTCTGCTACTGTTCTCAATTCTTCACAGGTTATCTTTAGAAGCACTCACTAATTCTGTCCATTTGTATTTCCACATCCATTGCTGCTAGTGAGTTTTTCTTTAGGGCTGGTCCCCTTTAACTGGTGTAGCAGAGTTAAGTTGAGGTGCTGTGCTACTGTGTTTTTCCAGACACTTTTCCTCTTCTCCCTCTACACGCTAATTCCCACTCAGGATTCCCCGCACCGGCCACCAATGTTACATGCACGCCGCTAGGTTCAGATAGGGGCGAGACAGGTTACATGAATTCTTTGGAATCCTGGGGGAACTGTTACTCAGGGTGACCATAGACCATGAGCTACAGCTTCTCTCAGGCACACAGGGGTATTGACCCTAAGGCACAGACATGTAGATTGTTTCACTTGCTGACCAGACACACTTGACAAGGGTCCTCATAAATGGTAGAACAGTAGGGTTTAATAAAAAGCTGCACAGCCAGTGCAAGTTAAGTCTTAAGAGCAACAGGCTCCAGTGACAAACAGTACAGTTTCCTTAGCAGCTCAGCAGTTCACAGTCTTCCCAGTAGTACAGGGCAGCACAGTTCTAATGCAAAGGCACATTAATGAACACAGCATTCATTACAGCACAGTGAGATGGAGGAGGGGGGGAGGGTTTGCTGAGGGAGATGATCCCTGTGACACCATTTCTTCCAGTCCTTATCTTTCTGCCTGACAATCCTCTGCTAGCTCCGGAAATCTACCTAACCTGTGCTTAGCTTCACTCCTGACTTGAATCCTTTTCACTTGCAGGGGCGCTTCTGTGAGATACAGAATACAGACACCACCTTTCTCTTCGGCTCCAGCCAGACATTAAACAACTTCCCCACAATCCCCCTGGGGCTCTGCTAAAACACTCCCCTTCTCCTGTGACTGTGTTAACCCTTCTAGTTGCTCGATGCTTGTGGAGCACAATATTTCCTGTCACATGTGCTTGTGTTACTTCTGCATGTCACACGAGTATAATGGAAGTCAATGAGAAGCTCAAGCATTTTTCCTGAAGATCCTAATAATAGGGCTGGGGGTTGGAAAATTGCTGAAATGGATGGAAACAGTGCTCAAATGGAATGGAAATAACATGGGGAAGACGCCTGGATGTATCTCTGACTTCCAGATCACTGCTGGGAACAATGTTGTCAGAGTATTACTCCCCTTTTACAGACTGACAATAAAACATTAAAAAATGAAGATAAAATGGACTTTATAGGAAAAAATGTTAGGGAACGTTCTTTCATGTATAATGGCTTGAATAAAAGACAAAGTTAAAAAGAGAAAAAAAATACCTTGCCAACCCCATAATGGCCAGGCCATCTCTCACCGTATTTCCTCATCGCCTATGACTACAGTAAATAACATAGTAGATAGGGAATTCAAACTACACCACCGGTGCATGTAATTTTAACATTTTACTACCATATCTGGGCATGTGGTGTGTGTGTGTGACATAGTCAGACATATTGTTTAATTTATGAAAGAGGGACTATGAAACTCTCAAAGCCTATGCAGACAATACTAGAACTGCCAAAAATTAGAAGGAAGAGTGACTCGCACTATATTAGACATAAAGGAGGGCCTCATACACATTCTTTTAAAATTATTAGGTAGTGGGACTCCTAGACTCATAAAGCTTATGCACTAAGTGCAAGGCTTGCCAAAAATTAGAAGGAGGGACTTCAATGCACCCAGGAAGACAAGTAGAGGAGGGCCTTAGAAAACATTTTTTTCTGCATTTTTAAGGAGTGGGACTTATGGACTGATAAACCTATGCACTAAGTGCAAGAGCTGAAAAACATATACTCCTGGGGGGTGTATATATACAGTATATATATATATATGTATATATATATATATATATATATATCCATATATCTATTATCTATCTATATACCTATCCATATACACTGCTAAAAAAAATTAAGGGAATAGTTAAATAACACATCCTAGATCTGAATGAATGAAATATTCTCATTGAATACTTTGTCCTGTACAAAGTTGAATGTGCTGACAACAAAATCACACAAAAATCATCAATGGAAATCAAATTTATTAACCAATGAAGGCCGGGATTTGAAGTCACCCCGAAAATGAAAGTGAAAAAACACACTACAGGCTGATCCAACTTTGATGTAATGTCCTTAAAACAAGTCAAAATGAGGCTCAGTATTGTGTGTGGCCGCCACGTGCCTGTATGACCTCCCTACAACGCCTGGGAATGCTCCTTCTGAGGTTGCGGATGGTCTCCTGTGGGATCTCCTCCCAGACCCCGACTAAAGCATCCGCCAACTCCTGGACAGTCTGTGGTGGATGGAGCGAGACATGATGTCCCAGATGTGCTCAATCGGATTCAGGTCTGGGGAATGGGCGGGCCAGTCCATAGCTTCAATGCCTTCATCTTGCAGGAACTGCTGACACACTCCAGCCACATGAGGCCTGGCATTGTCCTGCATTAGGAGGAACCCAGGGCCAAGCGCACCAGCATATGGTCTCACAAGGGGTCTGAGGATCTCACCTCGGTACCTAATGGCAGTCAGGTTCCCTCTGGCGAGCACAAGGAGGGCTGTGCGGCCCTCCAAAGAAATGCCACCCCACTCAATTACTGACCCACTGCCAAACCGGTCATGCTGAAGGATGTTGCAGGCAGCAGATCGCTCTCCATGGCGTCTCCAGACTCTGTCACGTTTGTCACATGTGCTCAGTTTGAACCTGCTTTCATCTGTGAAGAGCACAGGGCGCCAGTGGTGACTTTCCTGGTGTTCTGTGGAAAATGCCAAGCGTCCTGCACGGTGTTGGGCTATGAGCACAACCCCCATCTGTGGACGTCGGGCCCTCATGCCACCCTCATGGAGTCGGTTTCTAACTGTTTGTGCAGACACATGCACATTTGTGGCCTGCTGGAGGTCATTTTGCAGGGCTCTGGCAGTGCTCCTCCTGTTCCTCCTTGCACAAAGGCGGAGGTAGCAGTCCTGCTGCTGGGTTGTTGCCCTCCTATGGCCCTCTCCACGCCTCCTGGTGTACTGGCCTGTCTTCTTGTAGAGCCTCCAGCCTCTGGACACTACGCTGACAGACACAGCAAACCTTCTTGCTACAGCTCGCATTGATATACCATCCTGGATGAGCTGCACTACCTGAGCAACTTCTGTGGGTTGTAGAGTCCGTCTCATGCTACCACGAGTGTGAAAGCACAACCAACATTCAAAAGTGACCAAAACATCAGCCAGAAAGCATTGGTACTGAGATGTGGTCTGTGGTCCCCACCTGCAGAACCACTCATTATTCAGTGTGTCTCGATAATTGCCAATTATTTCCATCTGTTGTCTATTCCATTTGTACAACGGCATGCGAAATTGATTGTCTACCAGTGTTGCTTCCTAAGTGGACAGTTTGATTTCACAGAAGTTTGATTTACTTTGAGTTAAATTCTGTTGTTTAAGTGTTCCCTTTATTTCTTTGAGCAGTGTATTTATTATCTATCTATATATTTATCCATATATCTATTATCTATCTATCCATACATCTATTATCTGTCTATCAATATACAGTGGGTACGGAAAGTATTCAGACCCCTTTAAATTTTTCACTCTTTGTTTCATTGCAGCCATTTGGTAAATTCTAAAAAGTCCCTTTTTTTCACATTAATGTACGCTCTGCACCCCATCCGGACTAAAAACAAACAGAAATGTAGAAATGTTTGCAAATTTATTAAAAAAGAAACACCTGTCTGCATGATCTCACAACGCTCTGACCGCGGTAATGCTATTTCCGCCCATCAGAGCCTGTGTTTTCTGCGCTGCAATGCAAGTGACAGCGCGGGAAACACCCGAACCTGAACCCAAACATTAACACGGACTTCCTGAAGAAGTCTGTGTTTGGGGTCCATGCCCGAACAGTAGGTGTTTGGTACAGACCCCAAACTTTAGTGTTCGAGTTAGCCCATCAGTAGTCATAACTATGGTTATCTAAGGTAATGCAATGCCCTGCACTAGAACAAAAAGGAAAATCTATTTAGAAGTGTATATATTTATATACAGTACATATACCCTCCTTTGCAATTTTTGCTTTTTACAGAATGTGTATCAGACCTACCTCTACAATTCTCTTACATATATACACATACATATACATACTGTATATATACACTGCTCAAAAAAATAAAGGGAACACTCAAATAACACATCCTAGATCTGAATAAATGAAATATTCTCATTGAATACTTTGTTCTTTACAAAGTTGAATGTGCTGACAACAAAATCACACAAAATCATCAATGGAAATCAAATTTATTAACCAATGTAGGCCTGGATTTGGAGTCACCCCCAAAATTAAAGTGGAAAAACACACTATAGGCTGATCCAACTTTGATGTAGTGTCCTTAAAACAAGTCAAAATGAGTCTCAGTATTGTGTATGGCCTCCACGTGCCTGTATGACCTCCCTACAATGCCTGGGCATGCTCCTGATGAGGTTGCGGATGGTCTCCTGCGGGATCTCCTACCAGACCTGGACTAAAGCATCCGCCAACTCCTGGATAGTCTATGGTGCAACGTGACAACGTGCAATGTTGGTGGATGGAGCGAGACATGAAGTCCCAGATGTGCTCAATTGGATTCAGGTCTGGGGAATGGGCGGGCCAGTCCATAGCTTCAATGCCTTCATCTTGCAGGAACTGCTGACACACTCCAGCCACATGAGGTCTGGCATTGTCCTGCATTAGGAGGAACCCAGGGCCAACCACACCAGCATATGATCTCACAAGGGGTCTGAGGATCTCATCTCGGTACCTAATGGCAGTCAGGCTAACTCTGGTGAGCACATGGAGGGTTGTGTGGCCCTCCAAAGAAATGCAACCCCACACCATTACTGACCCACTGCCAAACCGGTCATGCTGAAGGATGTTGCAGGCAGCAGATCGCTCTCCATGGCGTCTCCAGACTCTGTCACTTCTGTCACATGACCTCAGTGTGAACCTGCTTTCATCTGTGAAGAGCACAGGGCGCCATTGGCGACTTTGCCAATCCTGGTGTTCTGTGGCAAATGCCAAGCGTCCTGCACAGTGTTGGGCAGTGAGCACAACCCCCATCTGTGGATGTCGGGCCCTCATACCACCCTCAAGGAGTCGGTTTCTAACCATTTGTGCAGACACATGCACATTTGTGGCCTGCTGGAGGTCATTTTGCAGGGCTCTGGCAGGGCTCCTCCTGTTCCTACTTGCACAAAGGCGGAGGTAACGGTCCTGCTGCTGGGTTGTTACCCTCCTACGGCCCCCTCCACGTCTCCTGGTGTACTGGCCTGTCTCCTGGTAGCGCCTCCAGCCTCCGGACGCTACGCTGACAGACACAGCAAACCTTCTTGCCACAGCATGAATTGATGTGCCATCCTGGATGAGCTGCACTACCTGAGCAACTTCTGTGGGTTGTATTATCCGTCTCATGCTACCACGAGTGTGAAAGCACAACCAAAATTCAAAAGTGACCAAAACATCAGCCAGAAAGCATTGGTACTGAGATGTGGTCTGTGGTCCCCACCTGCAGAACCACTCCTTTATTGAGGGTGTCTTGATAATTGCCAATAATTTCCATCTGTTGTCTATTCCATTTGCACAACAGCATGTGAAATTGATTGTCAATCAGTGTTGCTTCCTCAGTGGACAGTTTGATTTCACAGAAGTTTGATTTACTTGGAGTTATATTCTGTTGCTTAAGTGTTAAGCCGCTGGAAGGAGAGATGGAAAGTTTTCCTTATAATGTGGGTCGCGAAGAGTGAACAACCAGTAATCATTGTTGGCCAAAATGCGTATAACGTGAGGGACAGCGGGACATTAAAGTCAACAATGAGTGCAAGATGCCCAACATGCAAGACTTGTCTGTCCCCACCAGGAGGATGGCTCTTCATCTCCTCCTCCCTCTCCTCCTCTTCAGCTCATACATGTTGAACAGATGGGATGAAGCTGGTGGGGTACTACCCTTTTGTAGCTCAGACAACCATCTCCTGTTCCTTCTCCTCCTCCTTTTTCTCAGCCTCCTCCCCTCTTTACCCAATCCGCACAGAGAAGATGAGACAACGCTGGGATGGGTAGTTTCACCCTGTGTACTTTCTGCCTCCATCTCCAATTGGTCCACATACAAAGTTTTCTCTTTAATTGTGAGCAGCGAGCATTTGAGTATAAAGAGAAGTGGTATGGTTAAGCTGATTATGACGTCATCAACGCTCACCATCTTGGTTGATTCCTCAAAGTTTTGTACAACCTCATAGTTGTCAGACATTCATGCCCAGTCATCGGTGTGTGGAGGCTGACTGGAATACCGAGGTGTATGTTGTAGCTGGTATTCAACTACTGCCCTTTTGCTGCTCACAATGCCTTGTCAACATGTGTAATATAGAGTTCCAGTGTGTGATCATGTTGCACACCAGTGAGTGAGCTGGCAAGCACTGCTGCAGCGCTGCCAGACTGGTGGCAGCTATCAGTGATATGTTTGAATCACTCCTGTGTGCATGATTTGCAACTGTTTGACAGCTTTAATACATGTGAGGAATGTGTGTTTCTTATGCATTCCTCACATGTATTAAAGCTGTCAAACAGTAGCAAATCATGCACACGGGAGTGATTCAAACCGAGTACACTGAAGATACTTTGTACTCGCTCGAGTATACTCGCCGAAAGTGTTAACCTAACATACTCGCTCATCACTAATTATACTGTGTTTCGGTGTCATGACATAGATTTTCAATGGAATTAACAAACCTTTGCCATCATTCTCTTACTTAACTTTCAAGGATGTGTTAGGTTCCAGCAGTAAGAGTTGGGACTTTGTTTCTACTGTGTAAAGTCTGGATATACAGTACAGACCAAAAGTTTGGACACACCTTCTCATTTAAAGATTTTTCTGCATTTTCATAACTTTGAAAATTGTACATTCGCACTGAAGGCATCAAAACTATGAATTAACACATGTGGAATTATATACTTAACAAAAATGTGTGAAACAACTGAAAATATGTCTTATATTCTAGGTTCTTCAAACCTTTTGCTTTGATGACTGCTTTGCGCACTCTTGGCATTCTCTTGATGAGCTTCAAGAGGTAGTGTAACATACATGGCGGCGTCCTTGCATAGTGGTCCATCTCCCACTGTGCAAGAGCGCGCACTTGATTTCCAGTCCAGACTATCACTTTGGCTTCTTTCCATATGGTCTGCTTTGCTCTCTTCTGCCTGCTTAGGGCGACGCCCGCTGAACTTCCTGTTTCTTGTAGCTGCTGCAGACACACCCCTAATGCGTCCTCAGCCTATTGCTGTCTGTCACCTGGTATTTAACCCAGCTCCTCCCTGGAATCCTTGCCTGAGCATCTTGTTCTGTCAGTTGGCGTCTTGTCACTGATGTGCCAGGTCCTGTCTATGTTTCCTGCCTTGCGGTATCAGTTCCTGTGTCTGAACTGAGTCCTGTCTGTGTACTCTAGCCAGCTGCCTTTCCTGGAGGCTGTATTTCCAGGCCCATGTGAACACACTCTTAGCCTGTTCCTTCTGCCCTCTAGGGGCCGTATACCTAGATCTGTTGTCTGTGTCTTTTCCCTGGGTCTGTTCCTGCCCTATCTATCTTCCAGCCTGTTTCCCGTTTCTCTCTACGCCCATATCTTCCCTTTTTCTGCTGAGTCTGAACTCGTACCTAACTCCTGCTCGTTGTCAATGTACTTGAGTTTGTGGTCCACTCGCTACTTCACTGCAAGTACCCTGTGGGTATCTGGTTCTGCCTTTCCCTTCCTGTCTGTTCCATGTGAACAAAGCCCTGTCCCCTCTACTCTGCCTTGCTCGCCGCTCCGGCGGTTCTTGCCTGCTCTGCCTTGCTCACCGCTCCGGCGGTTCTTGCCTGCTCTGCCTTTGCTCACCGCTCCAGACGGTCTCGCTCTGCTCTGCCTTTGCTCGCTGCTCCGGCAGTCTCGCTCTGCTCTGACCCTTTGCTCGCTGCTCCGGCGGTCTCGCTCTGCTCTGACCCTTTTCTCACTGCTCCGGCGGTCTCACTCTGCTCTGACCCTTTGCTCGCTGCTCCGGCAGTCTCGCTCTGCTCTGACCCTTTGCTCGCTGCTCTGGCAGTCTCGCTCCGCTCTGACCCTTTGCTCTCTGCTCCGGCAGTCTCGCTCTGCTCTGACCCTTTGCTCGCTGCTCCGGCAGTCTCGCTCTGCTCTGCCCTTTGCTCGCTGCTCCGGCAGTCTCGCTCTGCTCTTGCTCTCCGCTCCGGGCTGCCTCACTCTGCTGTGTTTGTCCACCGCATCGGTGGTTCTGTTCCTGAGTCCCAGTCTGTACTGGGTCCTATCCACTCTGTGCTCCAACCTGTCCTGCCAGTACCTCCCTGCCTGCATACCAGTCGTGCTTACCAACATCCACCTGCCTGCATACCGGCCATACCTGCCAGTACCTCCCTGTTTGCATACCAGTCGTGCTTGCCAGCATCCACCCGTCTGCATACCTGCCGTGTCTGCCTGTACCCACCAGTCTGTGTGCCAGCCTAACCTGCCTGTTCCTGTATTCCCCGGTGTGGGTCAACAGCCGTGTCCGGGGTCTGACCTGGAGTAGCACCTGGTCCCTCTGCTCGGTCCCTCCTTGGTGCACTGGCGTCATAAGCCGTCGTGCGACCTTGGTCGGATCGGGTGGATACTTAGTTACACCCCTCCAGGCATTCACTCTCCGGAACGGTCCAGTGGAATCACTACATATACACGCACACGCCAGTCAGTCCGGGCGTGTGCATTACAGGTAGTCACCGGGAATGGTCTTCCAACAATCTTGAAGGAGTTCCCAGAGATGCTTAGCACTTGTTGACGCTTTTGCCTTCACTCTGCGGTCCAGCTCACCCCAAACCATCTCGATTGGGTTCAGGTCTGGTGACTGTGGAGGCCAGGTCATCTGGTGTAGCTCCCCATCACTCTCCTTCTTGGTCAAATAGCCCTTACACAGCCTGGAAGTGTGTTTGGGGTCATTGTCCTGTTGAAAAATAAATGATGGTCAAACTAAATGCAAACATGGAATAGCATGCCACTGCAAGATGCTGTGGTAGCCATGCTGGTTCAGTATGCCTTCAGTTTTGAATAAATCCCCAACAGTGTCACCAGCAAAGCACCCCCACACCATCACACCTCCTCCTCCATGCTTCACGGTGGGAACCAGTCATGTAGAGTCCATCCGTTTACCTTTTCTGCGTCGCACAAAGACAAGGTGGTTGGAACCAAATATCTCAAATTTGGACTCATCAGACCAAAGCACAGATTTCCACTGGTCTAATGTCCATTCCTTGTGTTCTTTAGCCCAAACAAGTCTCTTCTGCTTGTTGCCTGTCCTTAGCAGTGGTTTCCAAGTAGCTATTTTACCATGAAGGCCTGCTGCACAAAGTCTCCTCTTAACAGTTGTTGTAGAGATGTGTCTGCTGCTAGAACTCTGTGTGGCATTGACCTGGTCTCTAATCTGAGCTGCTGTTAACCTGCGATTTCTGAGGCTGGTGACTCAGATAAACTTATCCTCAGAAGCAGAGGTGATCCTTGGTCTTACTTTCCTGGGGCGGTCCTCATGTGAGCCAGTTTCTTTGTAGCGCTTGATGGTTTTTGCAACTGCACTTGGGGACACTTTCAAAGTTTGCCCAATTTTTCGCACTGACTGACCTTCATTTCTTAAAGTAATGATGGCCACTCATTTTTCTTTACTTAGAATTTATATTATGGCATGAAAAAAGCCGCTAACAGTCTATTCAGTAGGGCTATCAGCTTTGTATCCACCTGATTTCTGCACAACACAACTGATGGTCCCAACCACATTTATAAGGCAAGAAATCCCACTTATTAAACCTGACAGGGCACACCTCTGAAGTGAAAACCATTTCCGGTGACTATCTCTTGAAGCTCATCAAGAGAATGCCAAGAGTGTGCAAAGCAGTCATCAAAGCAAAAGGTGGCTACTTTGAAGAACCTAGAATATAAGACATATTTTCAGTTGTTTCACACTTTTTTGTTAAGTATATAATTCCACATGTGTTAATTCATAGTTTTGATGCCTTCAGTGTGAATGTACAATTTTCATAGTTATGAAAATACAGAAAAATCTTTAAATGAGAAGGTGTATCCAAACTTTTGGTCTGTACTGTATGTGCCAGCCCAAGATGACTGCTGCCAGAAAACTCCAGCATCTATGTGCTTACAGAGATACACACCTAGACACATATTTATTTCCTTATGATTCTATTAAAATCTTGTTCTCCGTTTGCTTATCTTATCTTGAAACGCATGTGTGATTAAAAACTTTTATTGATTGTGGTTCTGTTGCAAAAGTTAATGATTAATGATGAGCGAGTGTGCTCTTTGGCCCTTTAATTGAGCACGCTCAGGTGCTCGCTGAGTATTTGCGGCTTGCTCAGCATCTATATTTGATCCTCCGCGGCTGCATGTGTCACTGCTGTTAGACTGCTGCGACACATGCAGGGATTGCCTGTTTGTTAGGCAATCCCTACAGCCGTGGTGGATCAAACATCGATGCTGAGCACGCCACAAATACTCGGCACCTGAGCGTGCTCGATTAAAGGGTTAAACGAGCATGCTCGCTCATCACTATTAATGACTCCAAAGTGGGAAAAAGATCTATGTTTAACTTTGCTGAAATTGTGAGCGGAATCAAGGTGAGCGGCCGAGTCCTGTTGCAGTTAGTATGTTTCTCCCTCGATGGTTGAGGGGCCTACTGCTGTCAATCCTATAGACCCATCCAGCATAATGGTGGGCCATTGCGATGAATTTCCTCTGATGACTTTCACCTGACACAGGCCTCAACCAGAATGGACAGTGGGATTTTCTCTAAAGGGTCACCCTTTTTACAGCCTGCTGGTCTATCAACTTTCTCTGCATCACCTTCTTCGGGCACTCTGTGGCCTTATCGGTCCCAAAGAAATGGGCCCCTTCTTGCATCCCTGGTGGGTTCCCTATCTGCTAAAGACACAGCAAGGAGAAATATTTGGACCAACTTCGAGGACAGTCGTTTGGATACAGGATTTCCATCCGGTGGGATCACAGCTCATATGCAGCCTGGTTAGCATTACTCCATGTCTGTTGGTTTCCCCCTATTTTAAAATCTCAAGTTACAGAGTGTAGCCATAAACAGTTGTGCCTCAATGTGACATAAGCAATGGGAAGAATACACTGCGTTCCAAATTATTATGCAAGTAATATTTTCTCAGATTTTCCCAAATTACCTATATGAATTGCAGTCATTGTAATTTTCCAGTCAAATAACTATTAGAGTACAATTGAAAGGTTTTTGTACAAACTGCCTATGATAACAGTATATTTAAAAAAAAATTAAAAACTCAAACTGCACTCAAGATGCATGTTCCAAATTATTATGCACAGCAGAGTTTTCAACCTTTTCATTTTAATAAAGAACAAAAAAATGGTCATTTTTGAAATTATAAGCATTAGCAGGTTATTGCAAACTGAAATCAAACAGTTTTCAACACAAAACGTTATTCTAGGTGATGTAACATTTGCACATAGGACCCCTTGTTCGAAAGGAGCTTCTGAACTCTCTTATTCATTGAATTTGTCAGGTTTTGGATGGTTTCTGCTTCAATTGTTTTGCATGAGGACAGAATACCCTCCCAGAGCTATTGCTTAGATGTGAACTGCCTCCCGCCATCATAGACGCTCCTTTTGATGATGCTCCAGAGGTTCTCAATGGGGTTGAGGTCAGGGGAGCATGGGGGCCACACCATAAGTTTGTCCCCTTTTATGCCCACAGCAGACAGAGATGCAGATGTGTTATGTGCAGCATGAGACGGGGCATTATCATGCATGAAAATGATCTTGCTGCGGAATGCACGGTTCTTCTTCTTGAGCCATGGCAGAAAGTGCTGTTTGAGAAACTCAACATACATTATGGAGTTCATCTTTACCCCTTCAGGGATCCTAAAAGGGCCGACAATCTCTCTCCCCATGATTCCAGCCCAAAACATTACTCCACCTCCTCCTTGTTGGCGCCGTAGCCGTGTTTGCATGGAGTGTCCATCAACCAGCCATCCTCCACTCCATCCATCTGGACCATCGAGATCATTTCATGCATGATAAAGCCCTGTCTCATGCTGCACAGAACACATCTGCATCTCTGGCTGCTGTGAGCATAAAAGGGGACAAACTTATGGTGTGGCCCCATGCTCCCCTGACCTCAACCCCATTGAGAACCTCTGGAGCATCATCAAAAGGAGTGTCTATGATGGCGGGAGGCAGTTCACATCTAAGCAACAGCTCTGCGAGGGTATTCTGTCCTCATGCAAAACAATTGAAGCAGAAACCATCCAAAACCTGACAAATTCAATGAATGAGAGAGTTCAGAAGCTCCTTTCGAACAAGCGGTCCTATATGCAAATGTAACATCACCTAGAATAAAGTTTTGAGTTGAAAACTGTTTGATTTCAGTTTGTAATAACCTGCTAATGCTTATAATTTCAAAAATGACCATTTTTTTTCTTTATTAAAATGAAAAGGTTGAAAACTCTGCTGTGCATAATAATTTGGAACATGCATTTTGAGTGCAGTTTGAGTGTTTTATTTTTTTTTTAAATATACTGTTATCATAGGCAGTTTGTACAAAAACCTTTCAATTGTACTCTAATAGTTATTTGACTGGAAAATTACAATGACTGCAATTCATATAGGTAATTTGGGAAAATCTGAGAAAATATTATTTGCATAATAATTTGGAACACAGTGTAGAAAAATTATGGTCCGAATCTATTCAATCTTTCACTTACTTTGATGGAAAATATAAATAACTAAAAATTGAGCATACTATCCTTTCTGAGATTCAGACCCATCAGTACCCTTTTCAAAGCAGCCTCTCTGTTTCCCCCTCTGTTACTGGTGAATAGCTTTTCAGTGGCATAAACTATTATCCCTAATGTGTAGAGATGAGTGAACCTCTAAAGATTTGATTTGTTTCAGATCGGCGATTGTCCCGAAGTTGTCCATACAATTCGCCAAACATATCCGAATCCCATTGGATTCAATGGGAGGCAAAACCAAACGCATATACAACACCTTCAAAAGGGGCTCAAATGCTGCCAAAACAAATTTACTCTTGTAACATGTATCTAACAGAATGGCAAAGCAGTAGTCAGCCCTATTTCGAATCATAACTATACGGGGATCATGTTGCAGATAGTGCAGCAAAAAGGCAGGAACTCCTGTGTCAGGCTCTTCCATGAGGTTCAAGCCTTGTTGTATTGGTGGCTGGGTAACACTGATGCTTGATTCCTCCGTACCCTCCTGCCAACAACAGGCAACAGAGAGGGGATCGTTATCCTCTTCATCTCCTGACTGTTGCTCGCTCATCACCTTTTCCTCCTCGTCCACCTCCATTTGTTCCTTCGCTCCTGCACCTTCACTAACAGTTTGTCTGGTAACACAAGTCCCCCTTGATTGCTGTAATACACCCTGCTTTGGCACCTGCCTATGTGACAACAGCGTGGAACTTAGAGACATTGTTATCCCTTCCGCATCCTCCTATGCTTCCTCCTCTTCCTCTGGGACCACCACCTCCTCCCACAAACTATCCAAAGTCTGCTCCAGCTTGTATATGCCTGGAATAGTGATGCTGATGACAGCATTGTCAGCGCTAACCATCTTAGTAGTCATTTCAAAACTGTGCAGAAGGGTGCAGAGGTCTTAATATGTACCCACTCCGCAAACGTTAATTACCCCACGTCTGTACTGCGTTGGCCCAGGCTATGCGAAATGAGATACTGTGTCAGGACTGGTCGCTGCTGCCACAGTCACTGTGACATGTGCATAGTTGAATTCCACCGTGTCAACATATTGCATATCAACTGGTTAATCTATAGGCTGAAAGACCTCTGTAGCGATGCAAGTCAATTACCAGTGGGGTGCGATCGGTGGAAGAAAGCACACAGCAACCATGCTTTTTGAAACCCCTGCATCCAGGCCAGGATAGTGATGGAGAAATTGCTGTATCACCAGGTTGAGGATATGAGCCATGCAAGGCACGTGTGTAAGGTTGTCCTAGCGTAGGGCCGCCCCCAAGTTTGCACCATTATCACACAGCCATTGCTCAAACTCCTGAATAGTTGTCCACAACTATTGACCTGTGTGACTGCGATCTCTAAGACATATTGATTTTAAGACTGCCTGATTTTGTTGAGCCCTGGCTGTGCAGTACAGAGGTGGTGGAGATTCATTCTGCACTGTTGGAACAAGTGTCTCATTAAGGCAGAGGTTGAGGGTGCAGGTGTGGGCCCTAGAGGAGGTGGAGAAGGCAGAAGCAGAGGAAGTGTTAGATACAGAGTTTTGTCCTGCAGGCCTTGGGGATTCCAAGACTTGTGGAGCAGCCCCTTCCCTTCCTGCCCCCACAGCCACCAGTGTCACCCAGAGCCCAGTGAACAAGATGTAAAGCCCCTGGCGATGCCTACTCGTCCAGGTGTTTGTGGTGAAATGCACCCTGGCAGACATAGATTTAGTCAAGGAAAGGGTGATGTTGTCTGTGACATGCTGGTGTAGCGCAGGCACAGCTTTCTTAATGAAGTAATGGCGACTGGGCAACTGGTACTGGGCGACTGCGACGGCCATCAGCTTTCGGAAACCATCTGTATCCACCAGGTGGAAAGGCAGCATTTCTGTGGCCAACAGATTGCAGATGGTGGAGCTCGACCTCTTAGCTTTGTCATGTGTAGGATGAAAGAATCTTTTATGTGACCACAACTGCGGGACTGAGGGCTGGCTGCTGTGCTGAAGTGAAGACAACAAACTGCTGGACTGTGAGTGAGGTGCAGGCAGAGATGTTATGTTGGATTGAGAAAGATGTGGTGTGTTTGGTGAAGCAAAAACATCAGGCATGTCCACTTCCATTACAGCTGACGGGCTCTCACCCAGCCTGACTGGAGCTGGTAAAGAACCGGAGGTTCTGCGGTCAGAGCAGCCTCTCTGCGCTGTTACACTAATAAAATGGCACTAAAACAACTGTCCGCTCTTTATGTGGAAAGGGACATGTGACTTCAGCAGCCAATGACAGAAGCTTTTTTATCTAGATGTTGTGGATGGTTCCTGCGCCCTGATTGGCTTGTTGGAATCTGCACACATTAAGTTAAGAAAAAAAAGACCCACAGCCCGCCGCTATTTGGACCTCGCCATCCCCTTCCCCTCATCAAACACGTCCCACCCGCTCATCATACAGCACCACTACCCTAGCCAAAGTGCTAATGAATACGGTAGTGGAAATGCGATCATTTCCTGCACTTTTGCCGAATTGGACCAATTTTCAGTAAAAACGCTCAGATGTCTGATCACTAGTGATGAGCGAGCACTAAAATGCCCGGGTGCTCGTTGCTTGGGTCGAGCAAATCGGAATGCTCTGGTGCTCGACCCGAGTAACGAGCCCAATGTACAGTGAAGGAAATAATTATTTGATCCCTTGCTGTTTTTGTAAGTTTGCCCACTGACAGACATGAACAGTCTATAATTTTAAGGGTAGGTTAATTTTAACATTGAGAGATAGAATATCCAAACAAAAAATCAAGAAAATCACAATGTATAAATTAGATATGCATATGCAGCAAGTTCAAGGGCTGCTCAAAATTAGGACGCACTCCAATACCCCTTTGAAGAGACGTAGAGGAGGGCTTCGTTGAAAAAAAATGTTCCCATTATAAAGGAGTGGGTCTCATATACTGTTATTGCATATGCAGTGACTGCAAGGGCTGCCAAAAATTAGGACGCACTCCAATACCCCTTTGAAGAGATATAGAGGAGGGTCTCATTAAAAAAATTGTTCCTATTATTAATGAGTGAGTCTTCTATACTGGTAATGCCGATGCACTAAGGAATCACGGAGGATGCTGGTATGGTCGACAAGGTACTCTTCAGTATCTTCCAAAACTTTTCGCTTCTTGTCAAAGTACCCCATGCATCATGGCCTGGGCGCAGGCAGGGGCTGAGAAAACTGTCACAGACCTTTGACAGTGTTCCCCTGCCTCTACTGCATCTGGTTTGTGCCTCCCTTGCCTGTACTCCTTGGTTGTCCAAGGAACTGTGACCTCTGAAGCCAGCGTTGTCAGCTGGGAATTTTTTTAACAGTTCTTCAACAAGGGTCATCTGGTACTGCAACATTTTATCAGACCTCTCCACCACAGGAAGGAGAGATAGAAAGTTCTCCTTGTAGCACGGGTCTAGAAGTGTGACCAACCAGTAATTACTGTCATCCAAAATGTGTACAATGTAAGGATCACAGGAAAGGTAGCGGAACATAAAGTCAGCCATGTGTGCCAGACTGCCAACAGCCAAGTCTTTCCTGTCCCCAACAAGAGGACAACTGTCCATGTTCTCCTCCTCATCCTTGTTGGGGTCCTCCTCCTTGTTCTCCCTCTCCTCAGGCCATCCACGCTGAACAGATGATATGAATGTTATGTGGATAGTACCATCTGTAGTGCAGGTTACCAGTTCCTGTATAATGAACTCACCATGGTCCTCCATACAATATAATGCACTTGTCAAGGTCCTCCATACAATATAATGTACTCCCCATGGCCCTCCATACAATATAATGCACCCCCATGGTCCTCAATACAATATAATGCACTTGTCAAGGTCCTCCATACAATATAATGTACTCCCCATGGCCCTCCATACAATATAATGCACCCCCCATGGTCCTCAATACAATATAATGCACCCCCATGGTCCACCATACAATATAATGCACCACCCATGGTCCTCCATAGAATATAATGCACTCACCATGGACCTCCATGCAATAGAATGCACCCCCATGGTCCTCATACAATATAATGCTCTCCCCATGGTCCTACATACAATATAATTCTCTCCCCATAATCCTCCATATAATATTATGCACCCCCTTGGTCCCCCATGCAATATAATCTACTCCACATGGTCCTCCATACAATATAATACACCCTCATGATCTTCCATACAATATAATGCACTCACCATGGTCCTCCATATAATATAATGCACTCACCATGGTCCTCCATATAATATGATATAATGCATTCGCCATGGTCCTCCATATAGTATAATATAATGCACTCGCCATGGTCCTCCATATAATATAATAAAATATAATATAATGTACTTGGTAAGGTCCTCCATATAATATAATGAACTTGCCATGGTCCCCAAATAGTATAATGCACGCGCCATGGTCCTCCATATAATATAATGCACTCGCCATGGTCCTCCATATAACACAATGCACACCCCATGATCCTCCATATATTATAATGCACTCCCCATGATCCTCCATATAATATAATGCACTCGCCATGGTCCTCCATATAATATAATGCACTCGGCATGGTCCTCCAAATAATGTAATGCACTTGGCATGGTCCTCCATATAATATAATATAATGCACTCGCAAAGGTCCTTCTATAAATATAATATAATGCACTCACTGTGGTCCATCATATAATAGAATGCACTCGCCATGGTCCTCCATATAATATAATACACTCGCTATGGTCCTCCATAAAACACAATGCACTTCCCATAGTCCTTTATATAGTTTAATGCACTCCCCATGATCCTCCATATATAAAGCACTTGCCATGGTCCTACATGTAATATAATGAACTTGCCATGGTCCTCCATACAATATAATGTACTCCCCATAGTCCTCCATACAATATAATGCACTCCCCATGGTCCTCCATACAATATAATGCACTCCCCATACAATATAATGCACCCCCATGGTCCTCCATACAATATAATCCACCACCCATGGTCCTCCATAGAATATAATGCACTCACCATGGACCTCCATACAATAGAATGCACCCCCCATTGTCCTTCATACAATATAATGCACCCCTTGGTCCTCCATGCAATATAATGTACTCCACATGGTCCTCCATAAAATATAATGCACTTGCCATGGTCCTCCATACAATATAATACACCCCATGGTTCTCCATACAATATAATGCACTCCACATAGTCCTCCATATAATATAATGCACGCGCCATGGTCCGCCATTCCATATAATATAATGCACTCGCCATGGTCCTCCATAAAATATAATGCACTCGCCATTGTCCTCCATACAGTATAATGCACTCCCTATGGTCCTCCATAAAATATAATGCACTCCCCATGGTCCTCCATACAATATAATGCACCTCCATGGTCCTCATACAATATAATGCACTCAACCATGGTCCTCCATACAATATAATGCACTCCCCCAGAGTCCTCCATACAATATAATGCACCCCCATGGTCCTCCATACTCTATTATGGCCCCAGCCACTTATTTAAAAAATAAATAAATACAATACTCACCTCTCCTCATTCCACCCGATGCTCTGGTCTCCTCAGGGTGCGGTGTGAAGCGAAGCACATGTCAGAACAGCGGGAGCGCTGTAATGACATCATCACGCCCGCTGCTCTGATACGTGAGACGCCAAGGCAGAATGATGGGGGTGGAAGCGTCTGCTGATGCTCCCTCCTCTCAGCTCTCGCTGACACCCGGCTCCCCCCGGCTCACTGGCCCCAAAGCAGTCGGGTGGCCTGCCGCCATTGGCAGTACACCATAGCTCCCAGCCATATGCTGGAAGCTGACAGTAATTGGCTATTCTTGACATCTCTAGTGCTTTTTGTTTGCTGACTGTCTTGTTCCAGACCTAATGTTCTCCATTATTTCTGTTGACTTTGACCCCATCTTCTCTGGTTCCACTCTCAACTGAGCCTTTGTAAATTTCTCTCTCTTTCTGAACTGTAACATGCAAATTGCCTCTTCAGAGAAAAAGAGGACTCGAACTCTATAGCGTCACCTACTGGAAGCAGCAATCCTACAAGTCACAATCAACCCTTTAACGAGTCTTACAATATGACTTAGGATCAAAGCCAAATCAGAATCTCAATTTGCAGACACGGTGTTTCGGGCTGTTGGCCCTCATCAGTGCAAAGTATGAGAACTGATTTGGCTAGATGAGAGGCTCTGGACTGAGGTCTAAGTGGTAACTTTTCTCCTAGTAGAGAGTGACACACCAGCTCTGGCATGTCAAGGTAAGGAGGCTTATTTGCAATGACTCTTTAAAGGGTTGATTGTGACTTGTAGGATTGCTGCTTCCAATAAGAGGCACTGTAGAGTTCAAGTCCTCTTTTTCTCTGAAGAGGCAATTTGCATATGAACTGTAACACAAACTTCCAGGAGAAGTCATTGTTCGGAGTTCAGCACTGGAAACTAGTTGTCTGGTATGAACCCCGAACGTTACAGTTCGGGATTGCTCATTTCTAGTCATAAATAATCTTGAACCCAAAAGAAGAAAACTGACCCTTGACAATATTTTCATCAGAAAATTATAAACAGTTTACTTTACTGGTTCACAACATAACATTAAAGATCCATAAAATTACCGGGATATTAGGTGGTGCAGAGAAAAAAAGAGCCTGGTGGTAATATGCTGAATAACAAACTATTACTGTATCTTAGGTATTGTATTGGTGCTACTGTCTGTTAACTAAAAGGGTCTATATTGAGGTAATGATATTACTGCCCATTTATTAAAATTGCGACTTACCTCTAGAGATTGACACAACTGTACATGATGTACAGAAGTATTTCATTCTCAGATTACTGCACCTAAAATACTGTAATAATTTGTTAATTCAGTTAATAATTGGTTATTCAGCATATTACCGCCAGTTCATTTTTCTCTCGCACCACCCAATATACCTGTATTTTTATGGATGTTTTTGTGATGTTGTGAAGCAATAAAGTATTTATAGTTTTCTGATGAAAGTACCTGCCAGATGAGGTGGCTAGTGCCAATTCTGTCTGAAGTAGCCTTTTTAATTGCACTTTGATCGGTATGATATATTTTGTGAAAAGGCTTTAGATTTAATTGCAGTCATAAGTAAAATAATAGATAATAAATAATACACTTGGTTATCACAAGGATTAATGCCAGATTTTAGGATTTTTTTATTTTTATTGAACACTCCCCTTAAAATATATAATTTCTAGTTTTACCACTGTCAACATTGCATAGAGCATCATATATTGTTAAAATGCTAAATAAATAGTCTGATTTTTCATCTATCTTTTGGTTTCTGCAAAAAAATAAATAAAGAAAATCGAGTGTGGAATTGAATAGTTCTTGAGCTGAAATGAAATCATTTATAACTCAAGCCAGTCATTTCTCTCTTTTCATATTGTCACTATTTTTCATAGAAATAGCCAGTATAATGAGCATTGAGGTAGCAATTACTAGTCCATTCCAAAGCACCAAACTCGCAGTGCTACCGCTTAAAAGATTAACGTAATAGAAAGGATTAATCTTTCCTTAATTAATTTGTAGACTGTGCTCTGCTCATGGCAAGTATTCATTAAAGTGAAAAGGAAGCCACAATTGCCAACAATTGGAGACCTATTCCTTAAAGGTCACCGACAGTCCTCCAGCTTATTTTTAATAAAGAAGCATTCATTAATTTTTGCACTGTACTAGCCTTTAAATTAGCTCTGTTGGATTGTAATACTTATCTATGGTCAGAGGTTCTCTTTAATGTTTATTTTCCAGCAATTACTGTAAAAACAGATAAATAATCCAGCAGTGTAATTTAGAGCAGGGTTAACTTGTAATTTCAAATGGATTTCCTCCATAAGAATATGAGAAATATGAGAAATGCATGTGGCGCTCTGTATGCTCTTGTTATAAACTAAGCTACTGTATTTTTCATGGTAAATTTATAAAAGTAGCCAACACCATTGCCATAACTGGCCCTCCCTGTCATCTACAACAGGGGTCTCCAACCTGTAGCTCGGTTGCCACATGTGTCTCGCAGTCCCATGAATTGTGGCTCGCGGCTGCCTGCCAGCTTGGTGCATTATCGCCACGTGTAGCAAACAGGTATGAAGAGCACATATCAAAATGGTGAACATTGTGAGAAGCCCTGCACAAAAGAGGAGATCTAGATGCACATATACTGGTCTTAGGTAGTGATGAGCAAGCACTAAAATGTTCGGGTGCTCGTTGCTCGGGTCGAGCAAATTGGAATGCTCGAGTGCTCGACCCAAGCAATGAGTCCAATGTAAGTGTATGGGAATCTCAAGAATTTTTCCGCCCCCCCCCAGCGGTCTATAGAGGGCCTAAAAATTGCCCAAATCGATGGGAACAGTGCTTAAATGACATGGGAACAGAATGGGGAAGACCCCTAGAAGCATCTCAGACTCCCAGGTCACTGCTGTCAACTGTCAACAATGTTGTCAGAGTATTATGCCACTTTTACGGACTCACAATAAAACATACCAAAACGAAACCAAAATAGATTTTCCTTGGGAAAAATGTTAAGGGACATACTTTCCAGGGTAATGACTTGTATATAAGGCAAAATAAATATACAAAAACAAAAATCATCCTCCACACCTTGGGCTATGTTCACACATAGCGTTTTTGATGCAGTTTGCACTTTTGCAAGGCTTTCAACGGTGAAAAATTCATTTACCGGCAAATGTCATTTTAACGTTTTACTACCTTTTCTGGCCATGTGTTGTGTAAGACATGATCAGACACATCCTGTTTCATTTATGAAGGAGGGACCCTGAAAGTCACAAAGTTTATTTTTATAGGGCCATCAGGCGGCCCTTACTATTCATAAAGAGCCAGCAGTCGGCCCTCAATATTGTTAGAGAACCATCAGCCGGTTATGCTTTGTTGTTCCCATTATTAACGAGTGGGTCACCTATACTGTTATTGCATATGCAGTGACTGCAAGGGATGCCAAAATTTGGGAAAAACCCCAATAACAATTTAAAGACACATAGAGATGGGCCTCAGTAGCGAGTATGACATGTTCCCATTAGAAAGGAGCGGTTCTGCTATACAGTTATAGGGCGTGCAGTGAGTACGACTGCCAAAATTTAGGAAAAACCCCAATAACAATTTAAAGACACATAGAGGTGGGCCACAGTAATGAGTACGACATGTTCCCATTAGAAAGAATGGTTCTGCTATCCAGTTATAGGGTATGCAATGAGTACAACGGCTGCAAAAAATTTGGAGGCACTCCAATGCCCCTTGAAAGAGACGTAAAGGCGGGCTTCCTGATAAACATGTTCCCCTTTATTAGGAAGTGGGTCTCCCATACTGTTTGCCTATGAAGTGAATGCAACGGCTGCCAAAAATTTAGAGGCACTCCAATGCCCCTTGCAAGAGACGTAGACAGGGCTGGCGTCAGCACCCGGCGCACCCGGGCAAGTGCCAGGGCCCTGAGCAGGTGGGGGCCCACTCGCGGTCGGGAACCCCGCCGGGCTAAAGGCAGAGGAGAGCGGTGCCAGCACCCGTTCTTTTCCCTCACTTGCTCAGGGCCCCGGCAGCCAGATAATTACCTCTCCCCATACCTCCACAGATTCACTGTCTTCTTGCTGGGCGCTCCCTGTGACGTCTCATGTCTGAGGGTGCGGTGACATCTTTCCACCGCGCCCTCCCCTGATCCATCACAGGCAGTGCAGAGTGGGATGACGCCGGTGACGCTGGAGTCCGGACCTGAGCAGCGGCAGCAGGTGAGGAGGAGTGAGGCGAGTATTTGATTTTTTTTTTTTAATGTATGGGTCATGGGACATTATATGGGGGGTGACATCCTGCATGGGTCATTATAAAGAGAGGGGAGTGACATCCTGCATGGGGCATTATATGGGGTGTGACATCCTGCATGTGGCCTTATATGGGGGGTTACATCCTGCATGGGGCATTATAATGATGTGAACAGCCTGCATGGGGCATTATAAGGGGGGAAACAGCCTGCATAGGGCATTATGTGGGGGGAAGAGCCTGCATGGAGCATTATACGGGGGCCAGTATCCTGTATGGAGCATTATAAGGGGACCAGTATCCTGTACTGAGCATTTTATGGGGGCCAGTATTCTGTATGGAGCGTTATATGGGGGCCAGTATTCTGTATGGAGCATTATATGGGGGCCAGTATTCCGTATGGAGCGCTATATGGGGACCAGTATCCCTTATGGAGCGTTATATGAGGACTAGTGATGAGGGTCCCCTCCCTACATGTTTGGCGCTCTTTAGAGAGCCAATGAACATGCAGGGATTGCCTGCCATGCACTGTAATGCCGTAGCTATGTTGGTTGTGGACATTACAGTGATTGGCTGGCCCCACAGCATCATCAGGTCTATATCAGACCTGGCGCCGCCATGCTTGTCACAGTCACTCTGGATCAGACAGTGTAGGGAGATCAGCTGTTGCGTCAGGGAGAGATTTGATTGTGTACTAGGTAGTGTAGGGAGAAAAACCGTACATTACACATATCCATCTTAACAAACAGTCCTTCTGAGGACTAATCCATCTGCAGAGATATCAGGCAGACAGGATATATAGGCAGGCAGGCAGTGTATATAGCAGAGTGCAGTGCATATAGCCCAAGAGGCTCCATTCCAATTCTGCCTTCTGCTGCTGTTAGATATTTCTATACAAAGGCCCAGGTCTCAGGGGCAAGGAATACTTTTCTTTGGATCTTAATCCTCATTATTTGCTTAAAAAGCAATCCAGAGAACACCGTTTTTTCTGCGCCATTTGCTTGTTGGCACTGCAGAATACAGCCAGGTCCTTTCCCTATTAGAGCGCTAGAAATCCAGCTATTTAAAACTCTGTTTTCTCCGTCACACGGATCACATATACGTTGTCAGAAAATACTGCCATTTCTGGCCTCCATTAAAAATTTCCTTTAGTGTGTCAGTGAAGCAATTCACAGCAGTTAGCTGTTCAAACTACTTACCTACAGGCCTGGAATTTTAAAACTCTGTTTTCTCCATCACACGGATCACATATAATTTGTCAGAAAATACTGCCATTTCTGGCCTCCATTAAAAATTTCTTTCAGGCTGCGTGCCCACGATGCGTTTTTTATGTGTCAAAAACGCTTGGTAATCCGCACCCCATGGTCCCCAATGGCATTCCGCAATGTTAATGCACGTGCTGCGGAAGCGCAGCAGAATTGCCGCCATTGACTTGCATTGAGACGCATATAATCCGTGTCTGTACATTTGTACACGCGGATTATTTGCGTTTCAGTGTGCGGATGGTACCCAGTTCTGGAGGAGAGAAGACTCTCATCCAGACCTGGGTACCATTGTACCTGTAAAAAAAGAATAAAATAATAAATAAAGTTTATATTCACCTGTCCGGCGGCTTCTCTCTGCTTGCCGGCAGCGTTTATCTTCCAGGACCTGAGATGACGTCGCGGTCATGTGACCGCAGGCTGTCTCGCGAGAGCCCGGCAACCAGGAAGAAGCCAGGACGAGCGCGACAGCACACGCTGAGGCATCGGGGGTAAGTATAGCTTTATTTTTTTATTTTTCCGGTCACACTATATAAATCCATGCCGTTTGCATGGATTTATACAGTGTGACCTAGTTGTCAAGCACTTTCCAAGTGATGCTATTGCCTGGAAAGTGCTTGTCAGTCCGCATGCGGAAACACATGCGTTAACGCATGTGGATACGCATGTGAATCCGCATGTATTCCGCATGTATTCTGCAGGAAAAACGCATGCACAATCTGTATTTTTTCTGCTAGGGAGATGCAGAAATGCAGCAGAAATTTTCTGCTTCATTTCTGCATTGTGGGCACATAGCCTAAGTGTGTCAGTGAAGCAATTCACAGCAATTTGCTGGTCAAACTACTTACCTACAGGCCAGGTATTTAAAACTCTGTTTTCTCCATCACACGGATCAAATATAAGTTCGCTCCAAACTCAGTCATTTGTAGTGAGCGTGGAAGATACTGTCCTCCATTTAAAATGGGCAAGGCACGTGGCAAGGGACGGGGAACTGGACGTGATGGTAATGGTGCATGAAGAGGCCAAAGACAAGGCCGTGGCCGTGGGCAAGCCGAAATTGTGCCACAACAAACACCCACATCTTCTCGCCTGACCTTCCTGTCCCAATTTCTAGGGGACCGCTGCACACCACTATTGAACCCAGAGCAATGTCAAAAGGTTGTTGGTTGGATAGCGGATAATGCTTCCAGTCACTTAGCCACCTCCACCACCACCCCGTCTTCCACACGGTCAAGTCTCAGTAGCCGTGAGTCTGGACTGTATATTCCTCACCCTGATCCTCCTTCCTCCCACCTTGCCCAGTAGCCAGAGACAATGGATTCCACACTTGGACACTCTGAAGAGCTGTTCACTTTTCCATTTATAAATTCGGGCCTCTCGCCCGGTCAACTTGAAGCGGGGCAAGAGGAGTACGCGTGTAGCGATGCCCAAATATTTGAGCAGCCACGGTCATACGATAGTGACGGTGGGAAAGTGTCACAAGAGGTAGACGATGATGAGACACAATTGCCAGAAAGTCAGGAGGAGGACCAGGGTGCAGAAGTGGAAGACGAGGTGGTGGATGATATAGTAATTGACCCAACCTGGCAGGAGGACATGCAGAGTGAGGACAGCAGCACACAGGGGGAGGGAGGCAGAGCACCCCAACAGGCAGGAAGAAGCAGTGTGGTAGCCGCAGACAGAAGGCAAGCAACCGTTCCCCGTAACACTAACATGAAGGAAGTTGCCAGTACAACTGTTAGGTCTTCCCGAGTCTGGTTGTTTTTTAAAGACTCTGCCAATAACCCCAAAAAGGCCATTTGCACCACCTGCCAGGCCAGCATCAGCAGGGGTAGCAAAGCGACCAGCCTGACCACCACCAGCATGACCAGGCACATGGCAGCAAAGCACTCAACTTTGTGGGCTGAACCCCAGGGTCCAGGAAGAGTGTCTGTGGGTGGCACCATTGCTTCTTCCGCTGTTGTGCATGCAAGCCAATCCCCTGCCCATGGTGCATGCAAAGATCCCTCCTGCCCTGCACCTGTCGTTGCATCCTCTCAAGTAGCAGCATCAGGAAGCACGTCCATGTCCTTGTCCCAGCGCAGCGTTCAGTTGTCCATACCCCAGTCTTTGGAACGCAAGCGCAAATATGCAGCCAACGCCCCACAGGCCACACTACTAAATTCTCACATTTCATGACTTTTTGTGTTCGAAATGTTGCCTTTTAGGCTCGTGGAGACGGAAGCATTCCGCAACCTGATGGCGGCGGCCGTCCCTCGGTACTCGGTCCCCAGCCGCCACTATTTCTCCCGATGTGCCGTCCCCGCATTACACAAGCACGTGTCCCAAAACATTAGCCGTGCTCTCAATAACGCAGTTACCGGTAAAGTCCACTTAACCACGGACACGGGGTCAAGTGCTTGTGGGCAGAGACGGTACATCTCGCTGACAGCACACTGGGTTAACATAGTGGAAGCCGGGATCCAGTCGGACCTTGCGACGGAACACGTCCACCCGACGTCAAGGATTGCGGGCCTTAGGTCAATCTAGGTTGCCCCCACTGTCTACAGCTCCTGCACCTCATCCTCCTCAGCCTCCTCCTCTTCAGCCTCCATCTCCGAAATGACTACATCAGTCACAAGCTGGAAGCACTGCACCACTGCCTCGGCCAAGCGGCAACAGGCTGTGCTGAAACTAATATGCTTAGGTGAAAAAACGCACAATGAAGAAGAGTTGTGGACAGCTCTGAAAGAGCAGGCAGATCTGTGGCTCACATCGCTGAACCTACAGCCAGGCATGGTCATGTGTGACAATGGCCAGAACCTGGTGGCAGCTTTGAAGCGAGGCGAGCTCACACACGTACCATGCCTGGCCCATGTGCTTAACCTCGTGGTTCAACGGTTTCTCAAATTCTACCCGGAGCTGCTGGTTCTGATCGTTAAAGTACGCCGCCTGTGTTCCAATTTTAGAAAGTCAGCTACAGCTTCCGCCACCCTTGCAGTGTTTCAGCAGCGTTTGCAGCTTCTGGCTCACAGACTGGTGTGTGATGTCCCCACGTGTTGGAACTCTACACTGCAGATGTTGGGAAGGATTTGTGAGCAGAAGAGGACAGTTGTTGAGTACCAGCATCAACAAGGCCGTCGGTATTCAGTTCAGACTCCACACATAAGACCTCAGGAGTGGACATGGATGTCAGACATATGTACCATCCTCCAAAATTATGAGGACTCCACCAAGATAATAAGCGGCGATGACGCCATAATTAGCGTCACCATCCCGCTTTTCTGTCTTCTGAAACGCTCTCTGCTCTCAATCAAAGAGGATGCATTGTAGGCGGAAAACGATGAGGTGGAGCAAGGAACCATACAGGATGATTACACACAGCCAAGCCTCATCTCATCCCAACATGGATTGGGTGACAATGAGGAAGAGGAGGAGGAGGAGGAAGAACAGGAGCTAGTTTCATGCACTATAGACGGTACTACCTGCACAACTGTCATACTGTTTGTTCAGCGTGGATGGCCAGAGGACAGAGAGGAGGAGGAGAGCATAGTCAGTCATCCTCTTGGTGAGGACATGGAAGTCTTGCCTGTTAGTAGTCTGGCATGCATGGCTGAGTTTATGTTACGCTGCCATTCCCATGACCCTCGCATTCTCAAAGTTTTGGGTGACAGTCATTACTGGTTGGTGACACTTCTAAACCCATGCTACAAGAAGAACATTATATCTCTTATTCCTGAGGCGGACAGGTGTACAAAAATGGGGCAGTACCAGAAGGCCCTTGTTGCGGAACTATTAAAAAAATTCCCATCTGAAAACGCTGTCGGCAGAGGGCACACTTCGTTGGACAACCAAGGAGTACAGGCAAGAGAGACACAACTTCAATCCAGCAGAAACAGAGGAACACTGCCAAAGCTCTCGTTGAGTTTTCTCAGAACCTCCCATCGCACAGGCCCTGAGGCGCTGGGTACTCTCACAAGGAGTGCAAAGTTTTGGGAAGATGCTGAGAGAGTACCTTGCCGACCATACCAACGTCCTCCGTGATTCCGCTGTGCCTTATAATTATTGGGTATCCAAGCTAGATACGTGGAATGAACTGGCTCTCTATGCCTTGGAGGTTCTAGCCTGCCCTACCGCCAGCGTTTTATCAGAGTGGGTTTTTAGTGGCGCTGATGGAATTATAACTGATAAGCGCATCCGCCTGTCAACTGAAAATGCTGACAGGCTGACTCTTATAAAAATGAACAAAGTCTGTATTGGGCCAGACTTCTCAACACCACCGAATGATAGCAGCGTAACAAACTCAAATCCAGTGTCTTTTCTTGGGAGGTGTATTCCCATGCACCTTTTCACACCCACACATGGGTATACGCTTCCTGATTTTGGCTATTTGCTCTTGTCCTCCTCCTTCTCCTCATCCTCCACCACCATATCACCATGGTGACCGTGGTCCGTGATGCAACACTCACATAAATTTTTTAAAGGATGTTTATGATGCCCGTAAAAAATTTTTTTTTATACACTATGTTCATGTATACCCACAAGGGGTAAATGTTTGTCAGCCTATACACTTAGTGCATGGGCATTACAATTATAGGAGGCCAGCTCCTTTCTAATGGGAGCATTTTTTTATGAGGCTCTCCTCCACGTCTCTTGCAAGGGTCATTGAAGTGCCTCCAAATTTTTGGCAGCCCTTGCATTCACTGCATAGGCCAACACTATGGGAGACTCTCTCCTTTCTAATGGGAATTTGTCGTTACTGTGGCCCTGCTCTATGTGTCTTTAAATTCTTAGTGGGCTTTTTCCTAAAATTGATCAGCCGTTGGACTTACTGCATACCCTATAACTGTATAGCAGACTCTCTCCTTTCTAATGGGAACATATCGTACTTTGTTACTGTGGCCCTGCTCCGCGTATCTTTAAATTCTTAGTGGGTTTTTTCCTAAAATTGGTCAGCCGTTGGACTCACTGCATACCCTATAACTGTATAGCAGACTCTCTCCTTTCCAATAGGAACATGTCGTACCTTGTTACTGTGGCTCTGCTCTATGTGTCTTTAAATTCTTAGTGGGGTTTTTCCCAAATTTTGGCAGCCCTTGCAGTCAGAGCATGGGCATTACCCCTATAGGAGACCTGCTCCTTTATAATGGGAACATTTTTTTTACTGAGACCCTCCTCTATGTCAATTCAAAGGGGTATTGGGTTGCGTCCAAATTTTTGGCAGCCCTTACAGTCACTGGATAAGCAATAACAGTATAGGAGACCCACTTGTTAATACTGGGAACAACAAAGCATAGCCGGGTGATGGCTCTCTAACAATAGCTAGGGCCGACTGCTGGCCTTTTAAGAATAGTAAGGGCCATCTGATGTCCCTATAAAAATAGGCTTTATGACTTTCAGAGTCCCTCCATCATAAGTAAAACAGGATGTGTCTGACGATGTGTCACACGCCACATTGCCAGATAAGGTTGTAAAATGTTAAAATGACATTTCCTGGTGAATGCATTTGTCTTTTAAAAATAACGTAAAAAACCCCAAAACAATAGGATCTTTCTTTAGTATAAAAAACAGCGTCACCAATTTAACCTCAATGTAATCAAATTGTTCAGCTCATGCACCTCCTCCTCCATCTCCGAAATGACCACATCAGTCACAAGCTGACAGTACTGCAGCACTGCCTTGGCCAAGTGGCAAAAGGCTGTGCTGAAGAAAACATGCTTAATGCTTAATTGACAAACCGCCCAGCGCTGCAGAGTTGTTGAAAGCTGTAACACAGCAGCCTGATCTGTGGCTCTCACCGCTGAACATACAGCCAGGCATGGTCATGTGTGACAATGGGCGGAACCTGGTGACGGAGAAATGACAGCTGGGGTAGATACGGTTTCACTCTATGCCAGTCCTTTCACCGAGCTAAAGAATATGGCTGTTGTGAAATACAACTCCCCCTGTGAAGCTGTTTCAGATTGAAAAACATTGTGCCCACCAGAGGATTTGATTCTGAGGGATAACCTTTCTCACCAGCTCAAGAGCCCCATAGCAGCTGCAAAGTTAGCGCTATCATGAACTCTCCTGAGGTAGAAGCCAAGGCTGTTTAACCCTACCGAGAAGCAGTCCTGGCTAAGAAAAGTGTGTGGGAAGGTACCCGGACACTCTATGGCTGCTTTTTTACTGAGGAGGAAACACACGCAAACACGGGGAGAAAATACAAAGACCTTGCAGACGTTCCCATTGCTGGGATTTGAACCCAGGATGCCAGCGCTGCAAGGCTTCAGTGCTAACCACTGATCCAATGTGCTGCCGTTCACTCTCTAATATTTAACAGGCTGGAGAAACTTGCACCTACTGTCACTCTATCTTCAGCTCTTTAGTGAGAAAATGTATTTGGGCAGCTACTCAGTCTACCAAATAAAATTCCTGAGAAGGAAATTGGGGATGGCTTCGCTACTGGTACTGGGGGCAGTGCTAATACCATGGCACCGTTCCATAGTTTGCTGGAAATATTCCAGGCTGGAAGGAGGCAAGCAAATACCCACAGAAAAGTACCAGCAGTAATGTTCAGGCCACATTTCAAGTGCAAGCAGCTTTAGAGGACTTCCTGGGAGAAATAACAGATAGGGTAGATACTGGTTCCCTCTATGCCAGTCCTTTCACCGAGCTAAATACAACTCTTAGCCAAAAAAGTTGAGGACTGGCTCCGTACCTTCCATGGCCAAATTCACCTGTCCACGTGTTTGTGGTTACGTGGTCCTTCCCAGTAAGTGCACTGGGGAGGCCAGGGGTAATGTTGTGGGACCCGTGCTTGTGGAAGGCGGAGGTGATACCGGGAAATATAGTGGCGGCTTGGGACCGAGTATGGACACCCGGCCGCCGCCGGCATGAGGTTATGAAAAGCTTCCCCCTCCCCTAGCCTAAAAGGCCACATTTCAAGTGCAAGCAGCTGTCAAAAATTTGGCAGTATAGTATTGCAGCCTGTGGGTGGGTGGGTGGCTGCCTGCATACTTGCGCATGCATTCCAAGGAATGGGGTAGGGTCAACTGAACGCTACACTGGGACAAGGACGTGGACGGTGATTGTTGCAAGTCTGCAACGACAGGTGCATGGCGGCAGGCATCTTCGCATGCGCCAAGGATCACTTATGATGGGCATGTGGCGCCCCTGAGGGTTCAGTCGCCACAGGGGTACTGCACCTCAGACTGAGGTGTGGTATCTCCTCTCCGAGGTAAGGAAGGGGCACCTCTCAGGACTCAGCCATCCATCCAACACTACACCTCTCCCACCTGAGGGGGGCTTAAAGGCACCATAGTGCTGCCCCAGCCGGGATAAGAGGAGATGGGGGGAACCAAAAGATAGGGGGAACCATGTAGTGGGTAAGGGTGGAGGACACACTTTTAGGGTACACTTACCAATTCATATTTAAACTTCAGCCATATTAGGTTCGAGGTCTTTGATTGTGATCTTCCTCACTGAACGTGGCTTTCTGTGTGAACCTGCAGCTGATTGAGGATACACGGTCCTCGTCCTCTGGCCTAGAGGTGAGAAGCGGGCTAGAGTTAACGGCTGTCTCTACCCGGTCAAGGTCCCTACCCAAGAAGGCCTGGAGGGGAGCAGAGGAGACAAGCTCCACAGGCAAAAGGATCCCAGGGGGATGCAGACGGAGCGGTATACGCCACCTGTCCTCACTATTCTGGCCTAGTCAGAGGGATTCCTGCTGCAAAAGGGGTACCGGCCCCCAATATCTGACTCTGTCACTTCAAGTCTTAGTCGGAGAAGCCCGGAGGCTCAGTGGATCCCACCGGGTAATGGAGCGGAGTCGCCACCCGTACCCTTGTTCTGTGCATAGTCGAGAGGGAGACCCGGCCTTAGTAACATAGTAACATAGTTTTTAAGGTTGAAGGAAGACTAAGTCCATCTAGTTCAACCCATAGCCTAAAATGTTGATCCAGAGGAAGGCAAAAGAAAACCCATGTGGCAAACACTAAGCTCCACATTGGGGAAAAAAATTCCTTCCTGACTCCATACGACAATCAGACTAGTTCCCTGGATCAACGCCCTATCAAGGAATCTAGTATTTATAACCTGTAATATTATACTTTTCAAGAAAGGCATCCATGCCCTTCTTAAATTTTACAGTGAATCGCTCATTACAACATCATGCGGCAGAGAGTTCCATAGTCTCACTGCTCTTACAGTAAAGAATCCCCGTCTGTGATTATGATTAAACCTTCTTTCCTCAAGACGTAGAAGATGCCCCCTTGTCCCCGTCTCAGGCCTCAGAGTAAAAAGATCAGTAGAAAGGTCTTTGTACTGTCCCCTCATATACTTGTACATAGTAATAAGATCACCCCTAAGCCTTCTTTTTTCCACAGTAAATAACCCCAAGTGTAATAACCTGTCTTGGTATTGCAGACCTCCCAGTCCTCTAATAACCTTGGTCGCTCTTCTCTGCACCCGCTCTAGTTCAGCTATGTCTTTCTTATACACCGGAGACCAGAACTGTACACAGTATTCTAAGTGCGGTCGCACTAATGACTTGTATAGAGGTAAAATTATGTTCTCATCATGAGCATCTATGCCTCTTTTAATGCATCCCATTATTTTCTTTGCCTTTGCAACAGCTGCCTGACACTGGCCACCAAACGTGAGCTTGTTGTCCACCAATACCCCCAGGTCTTTTTCAGTAACAGTTTTGCCCAGTGTTTTACAATCAAGCATATAATTATACATTTTATTTCCTCTGCCCAAGTGCATTACCTTACATTTATCCCCATTAAAGCTCATTTGTCATTTATCAGCCCAAGCTTCTAGTTTACATAGATCCTCCTATAATATAAAATTGTCCTCCTCTGTATTGATTACCCTGCAGAGTTTAGTGTCATCTGCAAATATTGAAATATTACTCTGTATGCCCCCTACAAGGTCATTAATAAATATGCTAAAAAGAAGGGGGCCCAATACTGACCCCTGAGGTACCCCACTGTTAACTGAGACCCAGTCTGAGTGTTTCCATTAATAACCACCCTTTGTTTCCTATCACTGAGCCAATTCTTAATCCACATACATATATTTTCCCCTATCCCCATTGTTTTCATTTTATGTATCAACCTTTTGTGTGGAACCGTATCAAAAGCTTTTGAAAAGTCCATATACACAACATCCACTGCATTTCCTTGGTCCAGTCCAGAACTTGCCTCCTCATAAAAACTGATCAGATTAGTTTGACAGGAACGGTCCCTCGTGAACCCATGTTGATATTGGGTCATGAGGTTATTCTTCTTCAGATACTCTATTATAGCATCTCTTAGGAAACCATCCAGGATTTTACCCACAGTAGAGGTTAAGCTTACCGGCCTATAATTTCCAAGTTCAGCTTTTGTCCCCTTTTTGAATATTGGCACCACATTTGCTATACGCCAGTCCTGTGGTACAGACCCTGTTATTATGGAATCTTTAAAGATTAAAAATAATGGTCTATCTATGACGCTACTTAATTCCTGCAGTACTCGCGGGTGTATCCCATCTGGACCCGGGGATTTGTCAACTTTAGTGATTTTTAGACGCTGCCGTACTTCCTGCTGGGTTAAGCAAGTGACATTTAATGGAGAATTTTTGTTATCACTAATCATGTTTTCTGTCATGCGATTTTCTTGTGTAAATACGGTTGAAAAAAAATCATTTAGCATACTAGCTTTTTCCTCATCCTCATCCACCATTTCACCCAGACTATTTTTAAGGGGGCCAACACTATCATTTTTTAGTTTTTTACTATTTATGTAGTTAAAGAATATTTTGGGGTTATTTTTACTTTCTCTGGCAATGATTCTCTCTGCCTCAATCTTTGCTGCCTTGATTTGTTTTTTACATAATTTATCTAATTTTCTATATTTATTTAATGCCTCATCACTACCTACTTGCTTTAGTTCTCTAAATGCTTTCTTTTTGTCACTTATTGCGCCCCTTACAGCTCTATTTAGCCATAGTGGTTTCCTCCTATTTCTAGCATGTTTATTCCCAAAGGGTATATATTGTGCACAGGTACTATTCAGGATGTTAATAAATGTCTCCCATTTGCTTTGTGTAGCTTTATGTCTCAGGATATCGTCCAAGTTTATTGCACTAAGATCATCTCTCAACCATTGGAAATTAGCCTTCCTGAAGTTTACTGTCCTTGTAACCCCTCTACTACACATCTTATTAAAGGTTACATGAAAACATATTATTTTGTGATCACTATTACCCAAGTGACCCCCAACTCGTATATTTGATATGCGGTCTGGCCACACATGGACAGGAGAGGACCTTGTGGGAAAGTCTAGGAACACCCTGGTACGGGGGTCCTGATTCATGCACCCTAACTACACGGAGTGTGCTGAACCCCTTCCGGTGGCCGCAGCGCGCCATGAGGAGCAAGGAGAAGCCTTGCAGCTGACACCTAACATCGTGAGTAAAGCTTGGAAGACTGCATATATTGCCTCCCATTCCTTATTGCAACACGGGACCGCACTACACCGCACCACATCTCCTACTACTACTCCCCTGATCCGTCTTCTCTGCCCTGAGGCCCTGCTCCGCCTGTGGGGAGTAGTACCATCTGCTGCTGCCACAACATCCCGCCTCAGAGGACTGAATGCAGCGCTGGTGGAGTATCACCAGAAACCACAGGTGGCGTAGTCGTTTAATCCGCTCGATTAACACCAAACCCTGAAAGCCCATTAAACCTTTCATGTGACGGTCCTGGGCACGGAACGGGTCCAGGCCACAGCTGCAACCCCCCAACTTCTGACCCGGCTCCGAGTAACCCCACTTCCCAGGGTGAGGGCTGTGAGCGTCACAGGCACACTTTTAGGCAGTGACCTGGGAGTCAGAGATGCTTCCAGAGGTCTTCCCCATGCTGTTCCCATGTCTTTTCAGCACTGTATGCATGTGTCTGATGATGTGTCACACACCACATGGCCAGATAAGGTTGTAAAATGTTAAAATGACATTTCCCAGTGAATGCATTTGTCTTGGTTGAAAGCAATGCAAAAGTGCAAAAACGCATCAAAAACGCTACGTGTGAACATAGCCCAAGGTGTGGAGGAGTATTTTTGTTTTTGGTTATTTTTTTTGCCTAATATACAAGTAATTACCCTGGAAAGGATGTTCCTTAACATATTTCCCACGAAAATCCATTTTGGTTTTGTTTTTGTATGTTTTATTGTGAGTCCTTAAAAGTGGCATAATACTCTGACCACGTTGTTGACAGCAGTGATCTGGGAGTCAGAGATGCTTCCAGGGGTCTTCCCCATGCTGTTCCCATGTCATTTGAGCACTTTTCCCATCGATTTGGGCAATTTTTAGGCCCTCTGCAGACCGCCAGGGGGAGCCACCTGAAAAATGCTTGAGTTTCTCAGAGACTTACATTGGGTTCTTTGCTCGGGTCGAGCACCCGAATATTCCAATTTGCTCGACTCGAGCAATGAGTTCTCGAGCATTTTAGTGCTCCCTCATCACTAATGAGGACCAGTATCCTGTATGGAGCATTTTATGGGGGCCAGTATTCTGTATGGAGCGATTCGCTGGTTTCTGAGCTATTGTGGAATTTACAATAGATATCGCTCATGTAATGTAAGAAGTGAAATCTTTGGCATTGTACTATACCTATATTTCTCTGCAGTATCTGTGCATCATGAATCGTGGTATGTGTTAAAGGGGCCCACTGAGACTCTTTCGCTCGGGGCCCAGAAAAACCTGGAGCCAGCCTTGGACGTAGATATGGTCATACAGTGGTGGCCAAAAGTATTGGCACCCCTGCAATTCTGTCAGATAATACTCAGTTTCTTCCTGAAAATGATTGCAATCACAAATTCTTTGGTATTATTATCTTCATTTAATTTGCTTGCAAGGAAAAGAAACAAAAGAGAGCGAAGCAAAAATCAAATCATTGATCATTTCACACAAAACTCCAAAAATGGGCCAGACAAAAGTTTTGGCACCCTCAGCCTAATACTTGGTTGCACAACCTTTAGCCAAAATAACTACGAACAACCGCTTCCGGTAACCATCAATGAATTTCTTACAATGCTCTGCTGGAATTGTAGACCATTCTTCTTTGGCAAACTGTTCCAGGTCCCTTATATTTGAAGGGTGCCTTCTCCAAACTGCCATTTTGAGATCTTTCCACAGGTGTTCTATGGGATTCAGGTCTGGACTCATTGCTGGCCACCTTAGAAGTCTCCAGTGCTTTCTCTCAAACCATTTTATAGTGCTTTTGGAAGTGTGTTTTGGGTCATTGTCCTGCTATAAGACCCATGACCTCTGAGGGAGACCCAGCTTTCTCACACTGGGCCCTACATTATGCTGCAAAATTTGTTGGTAGTCTTCAGACTTCATAATGCCATGCACACGGTCAAGCAGTCCAGTGCCAGAGGCAGCAAAGCAACCCCAAAACATCAGGGAACCTCCGCCATGTTTGACTGTAGGGACCGTGTTCTTTTCTTTCAATGCCTCTTTTTTTTTTTCCTGTACACTCTATGTTGATGCTTTTTTGCCAAAAAGCTCTACTTTTGACTGATCTGACCAGAGAACATTCTTCCAAAACGTTTTAGGCTTTCTCAGGTAAGTTTTGGCAAACTCCAGCCTGGCTTTTTTATGTCTCGGCGTAAGAAGTGGGGTCTTCCTGGGTATCCTACCATACAGTCCCTTTTCATTCAGACGCCGACGGATAGTATGGGTTGACACTTTTGTACCCTCGGACTGCAGGGCAGCTTGAACTTGTTTGGATGTTAGTCGAGGTTCTTTATCCACCTTCCGCACAATCTTGCGTTGAAATCTCTCATCAATTTTTCTTTTCCGTCCACATCAAGGGAGGTTAGCCACAGTGCCATGGGCTTTAATCTTCTTGTTGACACTGCGCACGGAAGACACAGGAACATTCAGGTCATTGGAGATGGACTTGTAGCCTTGAGATTGCTCATGCTTCCTCACAATTTGGTTTCTCAAGTCCTCAGACAGTTCTTTGGTCTTCTTTCTTTTCTCCATGCTCAATGTGGTACACACAAGGACACAGGACAGAGGTTGAGTCAACTTTAATCCATGTTAACTGGCTGCAATGGTGATTTAGTTATTGCCAACACCTGTTAGGTGCCACAGGTAAGTTACAGGTGCTGTTAATTACACGAATTAGAGAAGCATCACATGATTTTTCAAACAGTGCCAATACTTTTGTCCACCCCCTTTTTTAGGTTTGGTGTGGAATTGTATTCAATTTGGCTTTAGGACAATGCTTTTTGTGTTTTTTCATTGAAGACAAATTAAATGAACATAATAATACCAAAGAATTTGTGATTGCAATCATTTTCAGGAAGAAACTGAGTATTATCTGACAGAATTGCAGGGGTGCCAATACTTTTGGCCACCACTGTATGGTAGATATGGTGGTGATATGGTGGTGGAGGTTGAGGAGAAGGAGGATGACAAGTGAAAATAGACAAAATCAGGAAGCATATACTCATGTCTGGGTGTGCAGGCAGAGGTGCATGGGAATAGAGTTAGACCTCCCAAAAAAGACACTGAATTTGAGTTCATGTTACACTGCTATCATTCAGTGGTGTTGAGAAGTCTGGCCCAATCCTGCTCTTATTCATGTTTATAAGAGTCAACTTGTCAGCATTTTCAGTTGACAGGCGGATGCGCCTATCAGTTATAATTTCCCCGGTGGCACTAAAACCCCTCTCTGACAAAACGCTAGTGGCAGGGCAGGCCAGGACCTCCAAGGTGTAAAGAACCAGTTCTTGCCACGTGTCCAGCTTGGATACACAATAATTATAAGGCACAGAGGAATCAAGGAGGACGTTGGTATGGTCGGCAAGGTAATCATGATCTTCTCAAACTTTTCCCTCCTTGTGAGAGTACCCTGCGCCTCAGGGTCTGTGCGATGGGAGGGTCTGAGAGAACTGTCCCAGAACTTTGACAGTGTTCCCCTGCCTCTGATGGATTGGATTTGTGTCTCTCTCGTCTGTACTCCTTGGTTGTCCAACAAACTGTGACCTCTGCCACCAGCGTTTTCAGATGGGAATTTTTTTAATAATTCTGCAACAAGGGCCTTCTGGTAGTGCCCCAATTTATTAGGCCTGTCCGCTGCAGGAATAAGAGCTAGAAAGTTCTCCTTGTAGCATGGGTCTAGAAATATCACCAACCAGTAATGAATGTCACCCAAAATTTGTACAACGCGAGTGTCACGGGAAAGGCAGTGTAACATAAACTCAGCCATGTGTGCCAGACTGCTAAAGAGCAAGACTTCAGTGTCCTCACCAATATGATGGCTAACCATGCTCTCCTCCTTATCCTCCTCCCTGTCCTCAGACCATCCAAGCTGAACAGACAGTTGTGCAGGTAGTAACGTCTATAGCGCAGGAAACTAGCTCCTGTTCTTTTTTCTCCTCCTCCTTCTCCTCTTCCTCATTGTCACCCAATCCATGTTGGGATGAGATGAGGCTGGGTTGTGTGGAATCACCCTGTATGATTCCTTGCTCCATCTCATCGTGCTCCGCCTGCAATGCATCCTCTTTAATTGTGAGCAGAGAGTATTTCAGAAGACAGAGAAGTGGGATGATGATGCTAATTATGTCGTCATCGCTGCTCGCCATGTTAGTGGAGTCCTCAAAGTTTTGGAGGATGGTACAGATGTCTGACATCCATGTTCACTCCGGAGGTCTTATGTGTGGAGTCTGACCTGAATACCGACAGCCTTGTAGATGCTGGTAGTCAACAATGGCCCTCTTCTTCTCACAAATCCTTCCCAAGATCTGTAATTTAGAGTTTCAGCACGTGGGGACATCGCACACCAGTTGGTGAGCTGGAAGCTGCAAACGCCGCTGAAGCATGGCAAGGACGGCAGAAGCTGTAGCTGACTTTCTAAAATGGGCACACATGTGTTGTACTTTGAAAAGCAGATCCGGTAGATCCTGGGTAGGTTTTAAGAACCCCTGAACCACGAGGTTGAGCACATGGGCCAGGCATGAAGCGTGTGTGAGCTTGACTCGCTTCAGAGCCGCCACCAGGTTCCGGCCATTGTTACAAACAAAGATGCCTGGCTGTAGGGTCAGTCGTGTCAGCCAAAGATCTGCCTGCTCTTTCAGAGCTGTAAACATCTATTCAACGGTGTGCGGTTTGTCACCTAAGCATATTAGCTTCAGCACAGCTTGTTACCGCTTGGCTGTGGCAGTGCTGCAGTGCTTCCAGCTTGTGACTGATGTGGTCGTTTTGAAGATGGAGGCTGAAGAGGAGGAGGTGCAGGAGCTGTGGAATGTGGGGTCAATTCTAATTATGCCACAATCCTCGGCGTCGGGAGAAAGTGTTCCATACAAAGGTCCGACTGGGTCCCGGCTTCCACTATATTAACCCAGTGTGCCATCAGTGAGATGTACTGGCCCTGCTCACAAGCACTTGTCCACTTGTCTGTGGTTAGGGGGACTTTCCCAGTAACTGCCTTGTTGAGGGCACGACTAATGTCGTGTGACACGTGCTTGCGTAATGCGGGAGCTGCACATCGGGAGAAATATTGGCTGCTGCGGACCGAATACCGAGGGACAGCAGTCGCCATAATGTTGCGGAAAGCTTCCTTCTCCATGAGCCTAAAAGGCAACATTTTGAGTGCAAGCATTCATGAAATGTGTGAGCCAAGGACTGGGGTAGGGACAATTGAATGCTGCACTTGGACAAGGACCTGGACGTGATTGCTGATGGTGCTAGTTGAGAGTGTGCAACGACAGGTGCAAGGTGGGAGGCATCTTCGCATGCACCATGGACAGGGGATTGGGTTGCTCACAACAGCGGAAGAAGCAATGGTATCACCCGCAGACACTGTTTCTGGACCCTGAGGTTTGGCCCACAAAGTCAGGTGCTTTGCTGCCATGTGCCTGATCATGCTGGTGGTGGTCAGGCTGCTAGTTTTTGCTACCCCTGCTGATGCTGGCCTGGCAGGTGGTGCAAATGGCCTTTTTTGGGGTTATCTGCAGAGTCTTTAAAAAACAACCAGATTCGGGAAGACCTAATAGTTGTACTGGCAACTTTCGTCCTGTTGGTGTTATGGGGAACGCTTTCCCGCCTTTTGTCTGCAGCCACCACACTGCTTCTTCCTGCTTGTTGTGGTGCTACGCCTCCCTCCCCCTGTGTGCTGCTGTCCTTGCTCTGCATGTCCTCCTGCCTGGTTGTGTCAGTAACTATATCATCCACCACCTCGTCTTCCACTTCCACACCCTGGTCCTCCACCTGACTTTCTGGCATTTGTGTCTTATCATCATCCACCTCTTGCCACAGTAATTGCACTTTCCCACCATTGTCTTTGTGTGACCGTGGTGTACTTAAATATTTGGGCATCGCTACTTGCCCTCTCCTCTTAACTCGCTTGAAGCTGGCCGGGCAAGAGGCCCGAATCTACAAATGGAAAAGTGAACAGCTCTTCTGAGTGTCCATGCGTGGGATCAGTTGTCTCTGGGCATTCGGCATGGTGGGAGGAAGGAGAATCAGGGTGAGGAATATGTGGTCCAGACTGACGGCTACTGAGACTTGACCGTGTGGAAGACAAGGTGGTGGTGGTGGTAGCAAAGTGACTGGAAGCATTATCTGCTATCCAACCAACAACCTTTTGACACTGCTCTGTGTTCAATAGTGGTGTTCTGCGGTCCCCTAGTAATTGGGACAGGAAGGTCGAGTGACAAGATGTGGGTGTTTGTTGTGGCACAATTTCAGCTTGCCCACGACTTCGGGCTTGGTCTCTGCATGCGCTATCACCATCACGTCCACTTTTCCATCCCTTGCCATACGCCTTGCCCATTTTAAATGGAGGACAATATTTTCCACATTCGCTACAAATTGCTGGATTTGAACCGCAGTTATGTGATACGTCTGATGGAGAACCACGGTTTTAAATAGCGGGCCTGTAGGTTACTATTCTTCACAGCGACCTCGTGTGAATAGCTTCACTGACACACTGCAATAAAATGTAAATGGAGGCCATGAATGGCTGAATTTGGACCCCAGTTATATGTGATATGTCTGAAGGAAAACCACGGTTTTAAATTGCAG
This sequence comes from Phyllobates terribilis, assembly GCF_046119375.1. Classification (NCBI taxonomy): domain Eukaryota; kingdom Metazoa; phylum Chordata; class Amphibia; order Anura; family Dendrobatidae; genus Phyllobates; species Phyllobates terribilis. Next base: position 40,329,006 of record NW_027362770.1, on the reverse strand, counting down.
GCCTGTAGGTTACTATTCTTCACAGCAACTTCATGTGAATAGCTTCACTGACACACTGCAACAAAATGTAAATGGAGGCCAGAATTGGCTGAATTTGGACCTCAATTATATGTGATACGTCTGACGGAAAACCACGGTTTTAAATAGAAGGCCTGTAGGTTACTATTCTTCACAGCGACCTTGTGTGAATAGCTTCACTGACACACTGCAACAAAATGTAAGTTGAGGCCAATATTTTCTACGTTCACTACAAATTTCTGGATTTTTATCACTGTAATATGGAAAATATCTGGCTGTATTCTTCAGTGCTAACAAGCAAATGGAGCAGAAAAATGGTGTACTCTAGATAGCTTTTTAAGCAAATAATCAGGATTAAGATAAAAAAAATTAGCCCTGGCCCCTGATACCTGGGGCTATGTCTACAAATATGTGTAACAGCAGGATTAGTCAGAACGTGTAATGGACCCTCTTGTGCTGTATATACTGTCTGCCACAGACCCTGCCTGCTTTGCATTTTAAGCAAATAATCAGGATTAAGATAAAAAAAAAAATTAGCCCTTCCCCCCTGATATATGGGGCTATGTCGACAAATATCTGTAACAACAGCAGCAGCAGACAGAACGTGTAATGGACCTTCTTGCGCTGTATGCACTGCAGTCTGCCACAAACCCTGCCTGCCTAACTCCTGCTATCATCACTGAATATATGCAGCTGGATTAGTCCTCAGAAGAACTATTAGTTCAGATGGATATATAGATACTTTTGCTAACTATAAACAGGCAAATCTCTCCCTGACTCAGCAGCAGCTCTCCCTACTCTACCTGCTTCCGGCATGGACTGTGACGAGCCTAGCGTCATCGGGTCTAAGACTCGATGACGCTATGCGGCCAGCCAATCACTGTAATGACACAACCAACATGGCTATGGCATTACAGTGCATGGCAAGCAATCCCTACATGTTCATTGGCTCTCTAAAGAGCGCCAAACATGCAGGGTGGGGACCCGAGCTAACGTCCGGGCAACCCGGAAATACTTACCTAGCGCCGAGCTTGTGAAGCACTGTAATGATCGAGCGAGTACCAAGTAGTGGCGAGTACTGTAATATTCGTAATCACTATCCTTGTAACAAGTACTTTGTAATAATCGCGTATTTATTCCGAATAGCGAGTACAATGTAAGTCAATGGGAAATGTGAGTAATGTTTTGCTGTACACTACAAAGGGGTCTGGGGGCCTGAGAAAAAGGCTGAATGGATGGGAAAATGATGAAACAGAATGAGAAGAGCCTGGAGAATATGCCTGCATGCATTTCTGACTCACATATGGTTTGTGGGAATAAGTTTGTCACAGTATTATGCCACTTTTACAGACACACAAGAACAACTACCAAACCTTAACTAAATCACTTGTATATAAGGCTAAATAAACCAGAGAAATCAAAAAATATCCCTTTTAGCCTTTGTTCACACATACTGTTCTGGCTTTTTTACAATTGGGAGGGCCCAGACTTATTTGTAGGTCCCTCTTTCATACATCATTTTTAGTTCGCTATTCCCCAGCACTTTACAAGCACAGCTAGAATGCACCAGTAGGTATGTTGATCTTTGACCTGAGAGGCCTCAGGTGGCTCTGTTACATGAGTTTTGGAGGGACAGCTGTTACTTAGACATTTGGGCGTTCTCTCCATCATTGACACTCAGATAGTGGCATACATATCCCATAGCAGTTTACAATGTGCCCATTGTAGCGTTGGGCTTGACCCTCCTCCTCCTCCACCACCATGTGATACTGCGGCCCTAAATTCAAATGTTCAGAGGGTCTGCAGTAGACAGGAAAGCTGAGTTTTGTGAGAGCCCTCATGTGGCCCTGTAACATACATTTTGAAGTGCCCTCACTTATTCATATTGTAGGGCCCTAACTATTATTTAACTCATTTAAGGGCTGAGATTTCAGAGAAAATGGCCAAGAAATATGGAGTATTAGAAGGTTGCAGTTAGTGCGGCCTACGATCCTCAGGTATGGCTGAACTCTGTGAACCGGAAAAATAAAGCTGCACTAGTCAACTGGATGATAAACTCAAATATATCACTTGTGCAAGTCAATGGACAAAGGATATATGGTGCCCCCCCTCCAGGATGGGTTGGAAAAGCTTCTCCAAATGGCTTATAGATTTTGATTGTCAATATTCCCCAGATTATATAGGAAGAGAAGACTTCTTGTTACTGTACTACTTGGTCCAGTGCAGAATTTGCATCATATTTCCAGAAATGACTCCTGGGGCTGGGGGCTGTGTCATAGGAGCAGGAAGATTCCATGACAAGGGCCTCCCTTGACAAACATTATCTATGATGGAGTACTCTAGTAGTTGTGGCCCTCAATTCAAGTTTTCAGAGGGCCATCAGTCGGTCATCAACAGTCAGTGTAAATTTCTATTGAATATGTATCTCCTATCTCAGTCACAATGTGCCACAACCTGTGACAAGGGCCTCCAATGACAAATATTAGTTTGGTAGGGCTACTGTACATTCCAGATTTGTCCACTGCACAATGTGCATAGGGTTTGTGAAAATTAGCCTTATGGGCTGAGTCATGGTTGACGCAAGAAGCCACCATCCGAAGGGCCTCCAATCACATATAGTAGTTAGGCTGGAGTAGGAATACTGTCCTGGCTTGTCCACTGCACAATGTGCATAGGATTAGTAAAAAATTAGCCCTATGGGCTGTGTCATGGTTGACTCATTATTTTGGCTGTGCCTGTGAGAGCTAGCTTGGCTTGTGCCATCAACATCTGAAAATTTGTCAACAAAACCCAAAATGCCAAAAAAGTCTATTGTTAAGGGACATGGGCATGGTGTTGTCTGTGGTGCACGAGAAGGCACTCAATCTGTGTCAGGTCAGAAGAAGCTTGATACATTCACTATGTTCCTGGAAAAGTTCCCGGTCTGGAACGTAAACGTGTGTGGAAGCCTGAAGCGTGAGAGCAGATTCTGTCTTGGATAGCAGACAAGGCCTCTACGCATTTGTCAAGCAGCAACAAATCTTCCACGACCACACAGTCTACTGTGGATACACAGAAGGCTGGCCCTTCCAATCCTGAGCTGGTTCTCCTTCCTCTCACCATTATCAGTCACAGGAGACATATGACTCCAAGCTTGGAAACTCTGAGGATCTGTTTGGTACGTATCCTTTGGTTGGCTCTGGCCTATCACCGTGCAGCTATGAAGTGGGACAAGAGGAGGTGGCGTGCGTTGATGCTCAAATATTTGAGGACCTACGGCCAGAAGAAAGCCACTTGGAGGAAAGTTATTTACTTTCTCCAGAGGTGCAGTCTGATGATGATGAGACACAGTTGCCATCAGGTCAGCCTACAATGTCAACTGGGAAGGAGGATGAGATAGAAGACGAGGTGGTCGATGATGAGTACACTGATCCGACCTGGACCATTGGCATACATAGCCATGACAGTAACACAGAGGAAGATGAATATGTAGCACCAACACAGGCACCAAGGGGTGGTGGTTTGCCCAGAATGAGAACTGTTCCCAAGAGCACCCCCGCTGTGCGCCAAGTCAGGGCTAGGGGGCGTTCAGCTGCTGTGTGGAATTTTTTTTTCTTAATGTCCTTCAGAGAAAAACATTGTTGTCTGTAGCATCTGCCATACGAAGTTGAGCAGAGGCCAGGGCAAAGGCAACCTGAGCACCACCAGTATGAGAAACCATATGGCAGCCAAGCACCCCAAATAGGTTGGCGGAACACCAGGGTACCAAATCTGCTTCTGCGGGTTAAACCAATAATAATAATAATAATACTCTTTATTTATATAGCGCCAGCCTATTCCGCCATGCTTTACAATTCAGAGGTTCATATTCAACAGTCATAAGTAACAAAGCTAAATATAATATATTAATTAAAGCAAAAATAATGACGTCCCTGCTCGTAAGAGCTTACGATCTATAATGAGGTGGGGGTGACACAAAGGACAGGGGCTTATTTACAATGATGGGCGGTTGCTCACACACAAGAATCATCAACCACATCCACATCCTTGTGCCAGCAAAGCGTCCAATTGTCCGTGCCTGAGAGCTTGGAAAGAAAGCGTAGATGCAAAATACTAAACTCGCACATTGCCAAATTGCTAGGTGTGGAGATGTTTCCGTTTAGGCTTGTGGGAGCACAGTCTTCTGTGATCACTTGGCTGTGGCTGCCCCACAATACAGTGTTCCCAGCCACCACTATTTTGCCCTGTGTGCCGTCCCTGCGTTACAAGAGCACGTTTTAAACAATCTGAACCGTTCTCTCACCAACGCCATAACCCGCAAGGTCCACCTAACAAAAGACACCTGGACAAATTGTTGTGTATAGGGACGATATATTTCTGTCATGGCACACTGGGGAAACCTGGTGGAGGGTGGGACAAAGGCGCAAACTGGAACATCACACATCCCACCACGCTAAGAATAGCAGGCCCAACTTCTGTCAGGGTTTCCACCTCTTCATATTCCACTTCCTCTCTCCCCTTCTCCTGCTCCTCATCCTCTGCTGAATTACCCTCCCCATCACTACTAAGCTGAGACCTGTGCAGCAGCGCATCGGCAAAATGGTAAGACGCTCTGCTGAAGCTGATCTGCTTAGGTCAGAAAGCACACACTGCAGCAGAGCTGTGTCAAGCTTTAAAACAACAGACCAATCAGTGGCGCTCCCCGCTGCACCTCCAACCCGGTCTGGTCGTCTTCGATAATGGGCGTAACCTGGTGGCAACTTTAAAGATCAGCAAGCTGGTACAAGTGCCATGCATGGCTCACGTGCTGAACCTAGTTGTTCAGAAATTTCTGAAAACTTTCCGTGACTTGCCATGGCTACTTGAGAGGGTGCGCCATATTAGCGCCCATTTCTACCATTCCTCTACTGCTTTTGCTGCTTTTACAGCACTGCAAAAGTGCTTGAATTTGCCAAGTCACCGACTCATTTGCGACCTGCCCACGCGGTGGAACTCAACATATCATGTGTTATCGAGGATTAGTGAACAGCAGAGGGTAATAGCTGAATACCAGCTTCAACATGCCCGTCAGACTGAGAGTCATCCACCACACATAACAACTGTCAAGTGGGTGTGGATCGCTGATATTTGTGAGGTTCTTGAGGACTTTGAGTACTGCACCAACCTTGTGAGAGGTGATCAGGCTATTATCAGCGTAACCATCCCACTGCTGTGTCTCTTGAAACAATCACTGCATAATCTCAAAGAGGAAGCTTTGAGTGCCCAGCATGTTGGTATGGAACCAGATTTCCTAATGGGTGATACTACACAGCATAGCCAATATTGTGAGGCAACATTGGGTGATGAGAAGGAAGATGAGGAGAATGAGAAGGGAGAGGACTTGTTTTTCTGTGCTATCGAGGGGACTCGTAATGCTACAGAGGAGCTGACTCGCCCAGGGGAGATATGGGGGGAAGCTCGGTACCCGGGCCTTGACCTTCTGTGGGATGTCACGGCAGTCGGCTCCTGGGCCCGTACCCTCTGGTCACTCTTTAAAAGGGGTTTTGTTAACAGTTTTGTCTCGTGACGCCAACTGTGGTTCCTGGTAATGAGTACCGGCACTGCTGCAGACCTCCGAGGGTGATGGGATGTCAGCTGGGATGTTTCTGCTCCCCACTGGTGGAGCGGGCCCCCGTGGCAGAGTTGATGGAAGGGATGCAGGTGAGAGGTGGCCCGGTCGGGTCAGGGGGAATGACGGACACGCACACAGGGGATTCGCTTCAGTACCTTTACTGGTGTAATGGCAGGTATGGTCCAGGGTACCTATTAGGAGGGTGCACTTCTGGACTCTCCCCAGTGAGCGGGTAGTAGGCCTCCAGGTCCGTTTCTTCCATCCTCTAAAGCTTCTGGCCAGCCTGGAACTATGCCTAGCTTTTATGCTGCTTTACTCTCTCACCTGTCTGCTTGTAGAAGAACTTTTCTTTGGCTACAACTATCCCTGGATGCTGGGGCCTTCGTGGTTCCTAGTTCTGTAAAATGATGGTAGCTTCAGGTTGGCAAGGGATGTGGAATCCTCCTGGTATGCCGGTTGTCCCTACTCAGTGTAGAGGACCTGTATGCACGGACCCGGTTTCTTGCTTGTGTCCTGGGGTGAGCTTCAGATGCTCCTCTGCCCCCTTAACTTCTCTCTCCTCTCCTTGCCTCGGCCATACTTGGGGTCCTCAACACAGCAGCAGACGTGCTGCTCCTTCACTGATCTAAAGTGTCAGCACACTCTCTCTGACTACCTAACTCCACCCACCAGTATATTTATCCCTAACAGGGCTCCCTCTGGTGGTATGGGGTGGTAGGGTGGAGGTTTCTGTTATGTAATGGGGGCCTCTGGTGGAGAAGTCCATCCATGCACCCTTTTGGGTTCTGTGGTACCAGGGGGTAGCAGAGTGCCACATTCCCCCCTAGTACAACTCAGTACTCCCGGACTGAAGCATTTTAAACAGGTAACAACAACAATTATGATAACAATAACACATATCAAAGTTACAGTGAGTCCCATAACCAGGTGTCCATCTCACTGGTGAAGGTGCAACATGAGCAGCATGAGGGACCCGTCTGAAAACTCTCAACGTAGGCCCTATAACACAGTCACAAGAGACAGGAAGTGTTGTGCTTCAGAAGCTTCCAGCAACTAGAGGGGTTAACACAGTCACAGGAGACAGGGAGTGTTTAGCAGAGCCCCAGGGGGATTGTGGGGAACTTGTTTATTAGTCTGGCTGGAGCCTAAGAGAAAGGAGGTGTTTGATCTGTATCTCAAAGAAGGCAAGTTAACAGAATTCAGGTCAAGAAGCTAAACACGGGTCAGATAGACTCTATTAACTAACAGTGCAGAGTATTATCGGGCAGAAAGATAAGGACTGGAAGGAATCATGTCACAGGGATCATCTCCCTCATCAAACCCTCCCCCCCTCCATCTCCATGCAGGATAAAGCATGTGGTTGTGTATGCATAGAAGTGTGCTGCGAAGAGATCTAATCTGTGCTGAATTATACTACTGAAGAGACTGACATTACTTTGCCTGCACTGTGGTGAAGCCTGTTGCTTCAAAGAGTTAAATGGTACTGGCCGTACTTGATCAACTGTTCATGGAGACTCTTGTCAGATGTGTCTAGTCAGCAACTGAATCTATCGTGTGCTTGAGAGAAGCTGCAGCCTATGATCGCCCTGAGTAATGGTTCCCTCAGGATTCCAAAGAATTCACGAAACCCGTCTTGCCCTATCTGAACCCAGCGGAGTGTGTGTAACACGTATTTTAGTACATAGTTTTTCTAGACAAAATATTTTAGGCAGCTCTAGCTTTAATTTATATTACCATGTGGAGAATTATTGAGTTATTTTGCCCACTTATCCTCTCCAACCACACCCTCTGTAAGCCCACCTAAAGGGAAAAAATCCTATGTAGTAAAGTATCTACTATATAATTGTCTTATCCCGTCTGTCTGTCTGTCTTTCTGTCTGTCTGTCTGTCCTGGAAATCCCGCGTCGCTCATTGGTCCGGCAGCGGCCAATCAGCGCCGAGGGATTTCTGAAAAAATATGGCGGCCGTTAGCAGCTCATCTGTGGGACGGAGATGCAGCCGGGAGATGACCAGCGCGAGCCGCTCATCTCCCGGCCGGTAGCAGCAGAAGGACCGCCGGCGTCGCTGACCTCCATGCGGAAGAGAGGACCAGGGAGCGTCACTGACATCCATGCGGCTAGGGTGTGAAGGGAGGACCGGGGAGCGGCGCTGACATCCAATTGGTCGCAGCCGCTATTTAAATGTGCCGCACAAATCGGTGATTGGTCGCGGTCTTGGCCCGCGACCAATCACTCATCTTGCTGCAAAAGTTAAACTCTACTGTGCTGATTGGTCGCGGACGCTGCCCGCGACCAATCACCGATTTGGGCGCCACATTTAAATATTGTCCGCGACCAATCAGCACAGCGGTGTTTGAATGTGGAGCCAAGATCCGTGATTGGTCGCGGCCGATATTTAAATGTGGTGCCCAAATCGGTGATTGGTCGCGGGCAGCGTCCGCGACCAATCAGCACAGTAGTGTTTAACTTTTGCGGCAAGATGAGTGATTGGTCGCGGGCCAAGACTGCGACCAATCACCGATTTGTGCGGCACATTTAAATAGCTGCCGCGACCAATTGGATGTCAGCGCCGCTCCCCGGTCCTCCCTTCACACCCTAGCCGCATGGATGTCAGCGCCGCTCCCCGGTCCTCCCTTCCGCATGGATGTCAGCGGCGCTGCCTGTGCGGATACTTCCGCTGCAAGAACCCGGGACATGAGCGGGCGCTTGCAGCAGAAGTATCCCGACCCGCAGCGCCGCTCCCCAGTCCTCCCTTGACACCCTAGCCGCTGATGTCCCCACAGTATCCGCATGGTGTTACAAAGGTCCGGAAATTTGTGTTAAAAATCGCTGATTGGTCGCTGGCGCTGGCCGCGACCAATCACCGATCTTGGCGCCACATTTAAACACCGCTGTGCTGATTGGTCGCGACGCTATTTAAATGTTGCGCTCAAATCGGTGATTGGTCGTGCCCAGCGTCGGCGACCAATCAGCACAGCGGTGTTTAAATGTGGTGCCAAGATCGGTGATTGGTCGCGGCCAGCGCCAGCGACCAATCAGCGATTTTCAACACAAATGTCCGGACCTTTGTAACACCATGCGGATACTGTGGGGACATTAGCGGCTAGGGTGTCAAGGGAGGACCGGGGAGCGGCGCTGCAGGTCGGGATACTTCTGCTGCGAGCGCCCGCTCATGTCCCAGGATCTCGCAGCGGAAGTATCCGCACAGGCTGTGCAGCTGACATCCATGCGGCTAAGGTGTGAAGGGAGGACCGGGGAGGGGCGCTGACATCCAATTGGTCGCGGCCGCTATTTAAAAGTGCCGCACAAATCGGTGATTGGTCGCGGTCTTGGCCCGCGACCAATCTCTGATCTTGTCGCAAAAGTTAAACACTACTGTGCTGATTGGTCGCGGACACTGCCCGCGACCAATCACCGATTTGGGCGCCACATTTAAATATCGGCCGCGACCAATCACCGATCTTGGCTCCACATTTAGACACCGCTGTGCTGATTAGTGGCGGACGCTATTTAAATGTGACGCCAAAATCGGTGATTGGTCGTGCCCAGCGTTGGCGACCAATCAGCACAGCGGTGTTTAAATGTGGCGCCAAGATCGGTGATTGGTCGCGGCCGATATTTACATGTGGCGCCCAAATCGGTGATTGGTCGTGGGCAGCGCCAGCGACCAATCAGCGATTTTTAAAAAAAATGTCAGGACCTTTGTAACACCATGCGGATACTGTGGGGAGATCAGCGGCTAGGGTGTGAAGGGAGGACCGGGGAGCGGCGCTGCGGGTCCAGATACTTCTGCTGCCAGCGCCCGCTCATGTCCCGTCTTCTCGGAGCGGAAGTAGCCGCACAGGCAGCGCCGCTGACATCAATGCGGAAGGGAGGACCGGGGAGCGGCGCTGACATCCATGCGGCTAGGGTGTGAAGGGAGGACCGGGGAGCGGCGCTGCGGGTCTGGATACTTCTGCTGCCTGCGCCCGCTCATGTCCCGGCTTCTCGGAGCGGAAGTATCCGCACAGGCAGCGCCGCTGACATCCATGCGGAAGGGAGGACCGGGGAGCGGCGCTGACATCCATGCGGCTAGGGTGTCAAGGGAGGACCGGGGAGTGGCGCTGCAGGTCCGGATACTTCTGCTGAGAGCAGTCGCTCATGTCCTGGCTTCTCGGAGCGGAAGTAGCCGCACAGGCAGCCGCTCCCTGGTCCTCACCAATACGATACGCTGATTGTTCGCGCCCTCCTGACACGACCAATCAGAGATTTTAATGCTGAATTCAAACACACTGTCCGCTGCTTAGTAACACGGCGCGCGAGATTTAAAACCCGCTTCTATGATTGGTCGCGAACGCCGCCCGCGACCAATCACAGATTTTCGCGCCAAATTTAAACACGCTCTCTGGCCAATTACCGCAACATTTCAAATATCTTTTGAACCTTCGGGAGATAGCACGGCTAACTCCGCCCATGTGGTCATGTGACTCACAAAATGCTCATAACATACTGAGCAGGTTTTCTCAGTCACACTGTGCGAGGGACTTCTGTCACACTGTGCGAGGGACTTCTGTCACACTGTGCGAGGGACTTCTGTCACACTGTGCGAGGGACTTCACTCACACTGTGCGAGGGACTTCACTCACACTGTGCGAGGGACTTCTGTCAGGTTTACTGAACACGTTCTGCCAGTGACAGCGCGCTGAAGAGATACTTCTTTACGTTTCCTGTTTTATAATGGGTCGTAAGCGAAAATACGGAAGACCAAAAAGCAGCAAAAGCAGCAAGACAACGACAACATCGAGAGCAACAGACAGCACAACATACTGCCGCCAGAAAAGCCCAGGATGCGGAAGCTCACAAACAACGCCGGGAACAGGACACACCCAACACACTGCCGCCAGACAAGCCCAGGATGCGGAATCTCACCAAAAATGCCGGGAACAGGAGACACTGCAACAAACTGCCGCAAGACAAGCCCAGGATGTGGAAGCTCACACAAAAACGCCGGAAACAGGAGACACCGCAACACACTGCCGCCAGACAAGCCCAGGATGCCGAATCTCACAAAAAACGCCGGGAACAGGAGACACCGCAACACACTGCCGCCAGACAAGCCCAGGATGCCGAATCTCACAAAAAACGCCGGGAACAGGAGACACCGCAACACACTGCCGCAAGACAAGCCCAGGATGCGGAAGCTCAAAAATAAACGCCGGGAACAGGAGACACCAAAACACACTGCCGCCGGACAAGCCCAGGATGTGGAAGCTCACCAAAAATGCTGGGAACAGGAGACACTGCAACACACTGCCACCAGACAAGCCCAGGATGCGGAATCTCACCAAAAACACTGGAAACTGGAGACACCACAACACACTGCCACCAGACAAGCCCACGATGCAGAATCTCAACAAAAACGCCGGGAACAGGAGACACCGCAACACACTGCCGTCAGACAAGCCAAGGATGCAGAATATCGCAAGAAATGACGGGAGCAGGACACACCGCAACACACTGCCGCCAGACAAGCCCAGGATGCGGAATCTCACCAAAAACGCCGGGAACAGGAGACACCACAACACACTGCCAGCAGACAAGCCCAGGATGCGGAAGCTCACAGAAAAATTCGGAAGCAGGAGACAACACCACACACTGCCGCCAGACAAGCACAGGATGCGAAGCTCACAGAAAAATTCGGCAACAGTAGACACCACAACACACTGCCGGCAGACAAGCCCAGGATGCGGAAGCTCACAGAAAACTTCGGGACCAGGAGACACCACAACACACTGTCGGCAGACAAGCCCAGGATGTGGAATCTCACAGAAAACGTCGGGAACAGTAGACACCAGAACACACAGTCGCCAGACAAGCCTAGAATGCCGAATGTAACAGACAACGTCGGAAACAAGAGACACCACAACACACTGCCACCAGACAAGCCCAGGATGCGGAAACTCAACAAAAACGCCGGGAACAAGAGACACCACAACACACTGTCGTCAGACAAGCCCAGGATGCGGAATCTCACAGACAACGTCGGAAACAGGAGACACCACAAGACCCTGCTACCAGACAAGCACAGGATGCGGAATCTCACAGACAACGTCAGGAACGGGAAACACCACAACACACTGTGGCTAGACAGGAACACAATGCGGAATCCCATAGACAATGTCGTCTGAATGAATCTACAGAATCCAGGACAAACCGAGAACAACATGATCGACAAATTTATCAAAAACGAATGCTCTCCCATCTAAGGCAAACCCAGCAGAACATTCAACAACTTGCACTACTGTGGGGAGATGAATGTAGTTTGTTCAAAATGCGAATCTATGAATTTTATTGAGGAAAAACCATCTGACAATCAGTTTACTCAATGCTGTCAAAAAGAAAAAGTGATGCTACCAAGATGTCACTACTCAAATCTGTTTGAACAGTTGATGAAAGGAACGCATGAACACAGTAGAAATTTTATGGAAAATATCAGAAGTATCAACAGTTCTCATGCGTTTGCTTCATTTGGTGCCAACATTGCACCGCCCCCTGGATTCGGGCCATATTGTTTTAAAATTCATGGCCAGATGTACCACCGCACTGGAACACTTCACCCAGAACTAGAACAACCACCAACATTTGCACAATTATACATCTTTCATCCAAATGAGGCTACAGAACAAAGGATGAACCGAAAAGAAAATGAAAAGTGTAATGCCGAACTGATGAACCTAATTGCCGTACATTTACAAACAATCAGCCCATTTGCTGCCGCATATCGCATGCTAAAAGACGTTGAAGCTGAGGAGGAACAGAGAGCTATACAAAATGGGATGGAAATGCCTTCTATTATCATGGCCATTAAACAAGAACGTCAACAAGATCCCCGATGTTACAACAAACCACGTGTAAGGGAGGTCGCAGTTGTTTTTCAAAACGATGATGGAGAGCTTCCTTTTCAAAGAGATATATTAGTCCATCTTAAGCCAGACTAAAACAATCCTTTCGTTCCTAAAACACAACGGATTAGCATTTTGCACAGCAACCTTGATGCTCTTCTGTATCCGCTATTCTTTCCAAGCGGTGATCAAGGGTGGCATGAAAACCTACAACAGCAAGGAACTTCAAGAAGAATTACACAACTACAGTACTACAGTTTTCTTCTGTCTGTGCGAAATTACTTCAATCCTATTTTAAACGGTGGGATACTGACACAACAGTACTTAGTAGACGCATACGTTAAAATTGAAGCAAATCAGCTCAATTTCATACGAAGGAACCAAAAACAACTTAAAGTTGAAGACTACTGCGTTCTTCAAGAACATTTGCAAAAACAATCCATTCAAAAAGGAATTCCAATTGGAAAAACAGTAATTCTCCCGTCGTCCTTTGAAGTTAGCCCCCGCGACATGCAACAGCGTTAACAAGATGCAATGGCAATAGTAACAAAGTATGGAAGACCTGACATTTTTTTAACAATGACCTGTAATCCTAAATGGCCGGAAATTACAGAAAATCTACAACCCTGGCAGCAAGTTGAACACAGGCCGGACTTAGTTGCACGCGTATTTTGACTAAAACTCAGCAGCCTTTATAAAGACATCAAAAAAGGCCTTTTTGGAACAGTCGTAGCAATGGTACACGTCATAGAGTTTCAGAAACGAGGTCTCCCACATGCGCATATACTAATTATTTTAGACGCGGATTCCAAGTTTCGCACGGAGGATGAAATTGACAACATAGTGTGGGCTGAAATTCCTAACCAAGAAAAGTATCCTGAATTGTATAATATTGTAATCTGTAATATGGTTCATGGCCCATGCGGTGTAGCAAATCCAAAAAGTCCATGCATGGAAAACGGAAAGTGTACAAAAGGATTTCCAAAGCAGTTGAAAGAGCACACTGTTAAAGATTTGGGCGGCTACCCATCCTACCAGAGACAACTGATTGATAACATTGTACACAACAAAAAGATTATAAATAACTCATGGATAGTTCCATACAACCCGTATTTATTAAAACGCTACAACTGTCATATCAACGTTGAAATCTGCGCTTCAATAAAAAGTGTTAAATATCTTTTCAAGTACATCTACAAGGGGCATGACAAAGCTAACGTCGAAATCCAACAAAAAACAGTCAATCACGATGAATCATCATGGTTTGTTGACTCAAGATATGTCAGTGCTCCAGAAGCTGCGTGGAGAATATTTGCATTTCCAATGCATTCACAGTCCCATGCCATTATACGTTTAGCTATTCATTTACCAAATCGACAGCAGCTTTATTTCTTTGAAAATGCTCAAGTCGAAGATGTCTCCAAAAATTTAAGCACAACGTCAACATTAATGGAATGTTTTTTGCTGATCCAATGTGACGAAAACGCAAGGCAGTATTTGTATCGAGAGATTCCAGAGCATTACGTTTGGAATAAAACTTGGAAGCCAAGACAACGAGGACTTAGCCGAATAATTGGACGCATGTATACTGTTAGTGTCAAGGATCAAGAAAGATATTGCCTTCGGCTGTTACTACTGCATGTCAAAGGAGCTAGAAGTTACGAAGATTTGAAAACAGTTAATGGAGTATTGCATGATACATTTAAAGCTGCAGCTTTGGCTTTAGGACTTCTATTGGATGATACTATGTGGACACTTACTTTAGAAGATGCAGTTACCCTACATATGCCTAAGAAACTTCGTGAATTGTTTGCCTACATTTGTGTCTTTGGACCGCCTACAAATCCGGCTCAACTTTGGACAAATTTCAAAGAACATATAATTGAAGATTACTGCTTACATCTTCACAACAAAAGTGGAAATTGTCACAATTGCGAATCTTATGCCATGCAAGATGTCCAAAATATCCTACTACTGCATGGAAAAGCGTTTTCAGACTTTAATTTGCTACAGCCTGCAAGTCAAGTTGCACAAATTCAAGAGTATGACGAAGCTTATGAATTATTGTTGACTTATTGTTGACAACAGAGTAGAAAAACTCCTTAAATCAAGAACAACGGATTGCATATGACACTATTGTGAGCGCTGTAGAAAACCAAGCCGATCCAAAATGTTTCTTTATTGACGGTCCTGGAGGCAGCGGTAAAACATACCTCTATGAAGTTTTAATGCATCACGTTAGAGGGTTAGGAAAAGTCGTATTGCCATCGGCTACAACAGGTATTGCAGCAAACCTTTTAAGAGGAGGTCGCACTATGCATTCACTCTTTGGGATACCTGTTCCGGTCAATGAAATCTCCATTTCCAGAATCAAACAAGACACATTTGCAGGAAAACAGTTGAACAGTGCAAATCTTTTGATACTTGATGAGTGCACCATGGCGCCCAAATATGCTTTGAGCTTAATTGACAGAGTTCTGCGTGAAGTTATGACTACAAATATTGCTGAAAAAAATGAAATTCCTTTTGGAGGTAAAGTTTTTGTCCTTGGCAGAGATTTTAGGCAATGCCTTCCAGTTGTACCGAATGGAATAAGAACAATTATTATCGAGTCAACCTTAAAAATGTCAGACCTTTGGAAAGAGTTTAATACAACTAATTAACAACATGCGATCTTCTGACCCAGAGTACAGCAACTGGCTTCTTAAACTTGGTAATGGTGAACTTAGCAATGAATATAACCTTGGAGAAGACATTATTGAAATACCAGAAGACATGTTGTGCACTGACTGCATCGTAAGTGATGTTTTTGGACAACGCATTGAAATAGATGTGAACGGCCAAAGCAGCATTGAGAAGGCCTCTTCCTATGCAATTCTCTGTCCCAAGAACGATGACGTAGCTCTGCTAAATTCCCGTGTGATGGATAGAATGCCTGGAGAGTATAAATTGTACAAAAGTGATGATTCGGTGGATGTCGACAATGAAGATGAACGAGAGCATTATCCAGTTGAATTTTTAAATAGTGTTAAGCCATCAGTAATGCCATCCCACAGACTACAACTTAAAGTTGGAACAATCGTAATGTTGCTTCGGAATCTAAATACAAGAAATGGTCTATGTAATGGAACTCGCCTTATTGTTACTGGACTCCATTCCCACATAATTCAAGCAACAGTGATCACTGCATCTGCAAAAGGAGACGAAGTGTTCATTCCACGCATTGATTTATGTCCTTCAGACACCGGTCTTCTATTTAGGCTTCGACGTCGACAGTTTCCAGTAAAACCAGCATTTGCTATGACAATAAACAAGTCACAAGGTCAAACTCTACAACGTGTTGGCATATATTTACCGGAGCCCGTTTTTGGTCATGGACTGCTCTATGTTGCATTTTCAAGAGTTAAAATGAGATCCAATGTCAAGGTGCAAGTTTTGGATACCTATTTACAAGGAAAGTTGCTTACAGATAGTCCAAAAGTATTCACCAAAAATGTTGTGTACAAAAATATTTTAGGTTGATATTGTTAAGAAATATATTCTAGGGTCGCACTTCTTTTGTCCGATGATTTATTGTAAAATATTGTTACATATTCATGGAATAGTTTATATATTTTGATCATCTGTTTAATAATTTTGATCAGTTGTATTAAGTTCTATAACCAATAATAGTTAATAAAGTATTATTTTGTGTTTTCATTGTATTATTGTTAAATCTTCATAGCGATATCTGCATCATGTGCTACTAAAGTGAATGCAGATTTGTGCCTCTCCACGCACTTAGTCCCGGCATGGAAAGCAGCGAATCTACAGACAGCAGCTAATCACGGCAGTATCTGAGAGCCCGTGCTTTGCCTCACATCCTGCAAGGAGCTGCTGAAAACAGGACAGACAGCGCTGGAGCAGAGAAAAGGAAACAAGGTGAGGATTAGGGTTTAGTTTTTGAACTGTGCTGTAGAGATGGGGGAATGAGAAGGTCATACCAAACCAGGATAAGCAGGCCATACAAGCTAAGATGAGGAAGGCGTACAATCCAAAATAAGTCAGCCATACAAACCAGGATTAGAGGAATGACGCAGCCATACAAACCACATTGACAGACCGCGCTGTGGATGCTGGATGTGACACAATGAGGGATAACCCCGCCCACAACCCATCATTCACTGTGGTGCGCGAAACAGCAGACCCCTGGCTGCAGATGCAAATAGTCGTGATGTAAACGGAAGCAAGATCCGGCTGCAGGCGGGAGAATTACGTGCTGGCTGTGCGTCGTCAGCGATGTTGTCACAAGCAGGATTGACAACATGACGTAATGACAAAATTCATTAGGGGCACCGAGGGGATACATTGTGAAGTTAATTAAAAGTAGTGCACAACCCATTTAAACACTGCTTCGCTGCTTAGTCGCACCCGGTCAGCCGCATGCGTATTCTAGATTACCCGATGCATTAGAATCGGGCCACCATCTAGTTTAACTATCAAATCACACAAATTGCTCTTGATATTGCATGGATGATGCTTTTTAGGCATCTGCTAAACATTATGTGCCCAAGACAGAATGATATAGTAAAACGTTAGCATATCTCCGTCACAGATCATTTATGCCCTCCCTCCAATCAGTGCCAGCATCAGCACTCGGCGCACCCGGGAAAGTTCTGGTGCCCTGGTCAAATGGGGAGGCCCATTCTCTGTCGGGGACACCGGCACGCTATTTAGATAGTGAGTCGGTGTCAGTGCCAGCATCGGGTCCCCTCCGCATTGTACTTTCAACTGTTTGAAATACTCACCTGTATGGAGAACTATGGGGTGCCCATAATACTGTATGGAGAACTATGTGGTGCCTATAATACTGGGCTAGTTCCAGGGCCCTAGACAAATGGGGGCCCCACTCTCTGTCAGGGACACCGGCATGCTCCGGTATCCTCAGCATCTTCTGACTCTGTGATATTTCAGTGCATAGGGCCCTCTGTGCCGAGCAGTGCAGAGATTCGAAAGATGCTGAGGAGACTTGAACAGCGGGGAACGGTGAGAAGTAAGTATTTGATTATTTATTGTTTTATGTATGGAGCATTATATGGGGCCCATTATTCTGTATGGAGCAATATATGGGGGCCATTATTCTGTATGGAGCAATAAATTAAGCCGATTATTATCTATGAAGCAATATATGGGGCCCATTATTCTGTATGGAGAAATATATGGGGCCATAATTCTGAATGTAGCAATATATGGGGGCCATTATTCTTCATGGAACAATATATGGAGCCTATTAATCTGTATGGAGCAATGTATGGGTCCATTATACTGTGTCATTTAATAACGGTCTGATAGTTGATGCAAACCAGGCCATGTTTGATCTCTATATAACAATAAAATCATGATAACAAATATTATGTCAATATCTACGGGCTGGATGGTTAAAAGGTGAAGATATCCGGTAAGTTGGGGATCTCATAAAATCCTAACAGACTTAACACATCCCACAATCCACCTCCACACAAGCTCATCAAAGGGAGGTGTGTAGGCTTAACTTTGAGCTAATAATAAGTAGTAGTTGGGTTTGGGTCCTTTGTCATTCCCTGGAAGAAATGGTTTGCTTTTGGTTCGGACCATTTTCCAATTGGAGTACTTCCCTCCGTTAAGCTCTGAGACATTTCAGTGACCAGGCTTAGTAGTTTTCTTTAGTTATTCCTTTTTATTGCATGTAATTTTATATATCATATTGTTTCCATTTTGTATCATCTTGTATATTTTTTATAAACACTGCCTATTTTTCTAGATTAAATATATACAATTTAATAACTCTGCTCCTCTTGCTCTGTAAATCACACCCCTGAAGCCATGCGCTATCTGTAACTGGTGTCCAATCTACCTGTATAAATGATTGGTGGGGGCAGCTAGTAGTTTTTTTGTTATTGCTGAACTGGCAGTGACCGTATGGGGAGTATATACATATATATTCCATGCTTTGGAATCGGAGGTGCATATGTGAAAATGTGTCACAGTATAAACAACCATCAGAGGCTTTTTCAGCAACACATAAAAAGTACAAACATCACATGGAAAGGGTTAAGTAAGACATACTTAATGAAAGTAAACAGGTGACCAGCAGTGCCAGGGGAGACCCTGACACGTGTTTTCGTACTTCCTCAGGCCCCCTGTGTGTGTTGCTGAAAAAACCTCTGATGGTTGTTTATACTGTGACTTGTTATAGGTCACTTGATCTATGTTATTTAACTTTTTCTGCACACATTGTCTGTGACTTATGGATTGTATGGGTTGGACTATGTGACCTATTTTAGGTCCAATGTGAATTTAATACCAGCTGTGTCTCTATCTGTCCCCCGTTTGCCTCACATGCCCATGTTATGTCTTTTCACACCTGTTATTTATACCTATGTGTTATTTCTTAAAAAATACATAAATAAAGCATTTATCTCTTTTAGTCAACATAATTTTCTGGTTTGTTTTGAAAATACCTATGGTTTCTCTGGTTTATATAATGTTTAGTGGTATGCCCCCTATTGCTTCCAAGGTCCTATCTGTCATTGTTATTTTGTTGTACTATTTCTAAGGTGTATGTTGGACCATATTTTTGTTGCTTTGCACATTCCACAGTTTTTGCATGGAAAAAAACTTTAAAACATTCCATGTTGTGTATTTCATTGCTCACTACTGTTGGTGCTATTCTGCTCACTAAATTTGGGCTTTCCTAAATATAACACTTGGTTTGGGCCGAATAAGGTCACCTATTATTTTGTCTCCCTGTAGTAATGAGCAATGTTTTTCTACAATACGTTTTAATAATTTGTATTCTTGATTATACTGAGTTATAATTGATACATTAAATGGGGTACTGAATTCTACCATTTTTGCTGTACTGTATTGATGGATATTAGGGATTCTCTTGGTATATTTTCTACCACTCTTTCTATTTCTCTCAATCTGGTCTTACTACACTGTGTTCCAAATTATTATGCAAATAATATTTTCTCAGATGTTCCCAAATTACCTATATGAATTGCAGTCATTGTAATTTTCCAGTCAAATAACTATTAGAGTACAATTGAAAGGTTTTTGTACAAACTGCCTATGATAACAGTATATTTAAAAAAAAATTAAAAACTCAAACTGCACTCAAGATGCATGTTCCAAATTATTATGCACAGCAGAGTTTTCAACCTTTTCATTTTAATAAAGAACCAAAAAATGGTCATTTTTGAAATTATAAGCATTAGCAGGTTATTACAAACTGAAATCAAACAGTTTTCAACTCAAAACTTTATTCTAGGTGATGTTACATTTGCACATAGGACCCCTTGTTCGAAAGGAGCTTCTGAACTCTCTCGTCCATTGAATTTGTCAGGTTTTGGATGGTTTCTGCTTTAATTGTATTGCATGAGGACAGAATACCCTCCCAGAGCTGTTGCTTAGATGTGAACTGCCTCTCGCCATCATAGACACTCCTTTTGATGATGCTCCAAAGGTTCTCAATGGGGTTGAGATCAGGGGAGCATGGGTGCCACACCATAAGTTTGTCCCCTTTTATGCCCATAGCAGCCAGAGATGCAGATGTGTTATGTGCAGCATGAGACGGGGCATTATCATGCATGAAAATGATCTTGCTGCGGAATGCATGGTTCTTCTTCTTGAACCATGGAAGGAAGTGCTGTTTGAGAAACTCAACATACATTATGGAGTTCATCTTTACCCCTTCAGGGATCCTAAAGGGGCCGACAATCTCTCTCCCCATGATTCCAGCCCAAAACATTACTCCACCTCCTCCTTGTTAGCGCCGTAGCCGTGTTTGCGTGAGGTGTCCATCAACCAGCCATCCTCCACTTCATCCATCTGGACCATCGAGATCATTGGTTAATGAATTTGATTTCCATTGATTTTTGTGTGATTTTCTTGTCAGCACATTCAACAGAACCAAGTATTCAATGAGAATATTTCATTCATTCAGATCAAGGATGTGTTATTTGAGTGTTCCCTTTATTTTTTTGAGCAGTGTATATATATATATATATATGTGTGCTCATGATTATGTTTAATGTGTTGAACTCTGTAATTAGCCGGTAAATGCTTTAACAGTTCACACCATCAAACCATAAATTTATGTTAGCACAGATTAAATAGACTGACAGATTAATAGTAAAAAGAGTGGTCTTGGGATAGTATTCCCTAGCCACACCAGTTATCTTCAGTCCCTCTCCTAAGTTTGCGATCGGTACTCCCGGCCGCACAGGAATAGTGGGGCTGATAGCTGCACGTGCTTACTCATAAATCTCACACATGAGATTGCGGGGTCAGCATGCTGTACTATGCCAAGACCAAAAGACAGTCGGTCACTGCATGGTATTGCAATTATCGTAAGTTAGCTGGAAAATGCAGTCTCTAAAGTACCGCACACATGAGACTGCGGTCAGCATGCTATATCACGCTAAGATCAAAGAGCACCTAATCACTGCATGTGTACTGTATGGATCACAAGTAGTGTTGAGCATTCCAATACTGAAATATCGGGTATCGGCCGATATTCGCGGTATAGGAATTCCGATACTTAATTCCGATACTTTTTAGAATATCGAATACCGGAATTGGAAGTTCCCATAGTGCCTGTGCTCTGCAGTGTCTCTGAAGGATGACAAGCTGGATGGCAGCGCTCAACTGCGATCCAGCCTGTCATCAGAATGCCACCCCAGCGTGGGAGAATTCTCCTGATTGTTTAAAAGCCGGCGGGCGGTAAAAAGTCGCCGGCTTTTAAACAATCACACAGCCCCATACTGCTTCCCCGCAGTAAGTTAGGACTGGGCGGGGAGCGCAGCACCAAGGAGCGGGGAGCGAAGGACCCGGGCGGGGAAGCCGCCAGTGAAAAGACTTCACCGCCGCCTTTCCTGTACTGTGCTGCGCTTTCCCGCCGGTTATTTCAAATGAACAGCTGAGGTATCCGCTGATGCCGATCAGCTGTTCATTTGAAGTCGCCGCGGTGCCCTCACTGCATTGCATGAACTCACATGAACTTTCCCACGGCCGCACAGGTTAGCCTCACCTCCCAGACCATCAGATCCGTCATGATTAGTGTGTGCGCGGTGTCTGTGCGATGTCTGCGAGTGTGTGCGGGGTGTCTGTGCGATGTCTGCGGGTGTGCGCGGTGTCTGTGCGATGTCTGCGGGTGTGTGCGATGTCTGCGGGTGTGCGCGGTGTCTGTGTGATGTCTGCGGCTGTGTGCGTGCAGGCAGACAAGGGCCGATGTGACACTACTACTCCCATCGGCCTATGTCTGTCCCCCGTCCACTCGTGCCAGCAGGATCAGCTCGATGGGAGCAGTAGTTACCATCAGCCTGATCCTGCTATTTAAACTGCCCCATATGTTATTTTACCCCTATACACATTTTTTATTCTTTTAGGCCCCCATATATATTTGTTTTTGGTCCCCAATAAATTTTAAATACATGTCATTGGTGGCCAGTGGTTACCTAAAATAAATTAGTTTATACATTACCTGTCCCCGCCGATCGCCACCTAAAATAAAGTAAAAAATAAAAAACTACACCTATACTCACCTAGACACCTAATTCCCCGAAGCCATCGATCTCCTGTAATAAAATATAAAATAATAAACCACAACCTTATCCTTACCCCTCCATAGTAGTCCACGAGTGTCCCACGATGATCTCCAGTTTAGAGCAGCCACATAGAATGTGACCGCTCTGAACCGCTGCTGCCGCTAGAATGACGGGGCCGTAAAACAGCCCCGTCATTGCATAAGCGGGTTTGCCGGAGTTCAGGCAGCGCTGCTCCGGTCAGCTCCTTTATGGCCCTGCTGTACCGTGAGAAATTCCCACGGTACAGCAGTGCCGTTAAGGAGGTCTCCGGAGCTGCGCTGACTGAATGCACTCCGGTGACCTCAGTCAGGGACACCCGCTGCTGGGAGCGGATGTGTTCCCGGCAGTGTGAGCTTACAGCAGCCATGCACAGCTGTCACCATCTCCAGATGTGACAGCTGTGCATGAAAGATCAGCGCAGGAACGTGGACAGGTAACTATTTTTTTTTAGTAAACTAAGAATTAAATAAAATGGTGTGTTTTATTTCAAATAAATTATTTTTTTCTAGGTGTAGTGTGTTTTATTTCTTTTTAACACTTTGTAGGTTGGTAATGGGGGTGTCTTATAGACGCCCATCATTACTAACCACTATTACCCCACTGCCACCGCACCAGGACAGCGTGGAAGATCGAGGCTAAGTGCCAGAATTGGCGCATCCTATGGATGCGCCATTTCTGGGTCGGCTGACGGCTGGTGTTTCTAGCCTGGGAGGGGGCCAATATTCATGGCACCCTTCCTGGGCTATTAATATCAGCCCCCAGCTGTCTGCCTAGCCTTTGCTAGCTATTAAAATAGGGGGGACCACACGTCATTTTTTTGGGGGGGGTTTCCCATTTTAATAGCTAGTAAAGGCTAGGTATTCAGCTGATATTAGTAGCCTGGGAAGCTCCGTGGGTATTACCCCCTTCCCAGGCTTCAAACTTCTGCCCCAGCCGTCTGCTTAACCTCCGCTAGAGACTAAAATTATGGGGGATCTCACGCCAATATTTTAACACTAAATGACACTTGAGGGGTTAATAAAGATGCAGTCCCTAAATTATTATTTATTTTTAATTCATTTTTCCCAAAAATGTTGACGTGGGCTTTGCCATATTTTTGTATGCCAGCCAGGTACAGGAGGCAGGAACGGGCTGCCCCCAACCACCAGCTGCCTATTTGTACCTGGCCGGACACAACAATATAGGGAAGCCCTTTTTTTTTTTAATTATTTCATGAAATAATTTAAAAAAAATTGACGTGGGGCTTCGCACTACATTTGTGTCCAGCCAGGTACAGAAGGCAGGAACAGGCTGCCCCCAACCACCAGCTGCCTATTTGTACCTGGTTGGACACAACAATATAGGGAAGCCCTTTTTTTCTTAATTATTTCATGAATTTCATGAAATAATAAAAAAAAAAAATACGTGCGGCTTCGCCCTATTTTTGTGTCCAGCCAGGTACAACTAGGCAGCTGGGGGGTGGAATCTGCAGCGCAGGGAGGCCCAAGCTTTCTGGGCCCCCCCCGCTGCAAATTGCAGTCCGCAGCCACCCCGGAAAATAGCGCGTTCATAGAAGCGCCATCTTCTGGCGCTGTACCCAACTCATCCAGGGCCCTGGTGCGGTGGCTCACTGGGTAATAAAGGGGTTAGGGCCAGCTTGGCATTATCAGCTGGCCCTAAGCCCGAAATTCATGGGGTCACGCCAATATTAGACATGACCGCCATGAATTTCTAGTAAAGTATTTAAAAAAAACCCAACTCCCAGAATAAAGTCCTTTAATTGAAATAAACACACAATTCTTTATTGTTCTAAATTAAACCATACTTACCATCACGCCCATTCCAGCTGAAGCCAACGATCTCCTGCAATAAAAGAAAAATAATAAACCAACATCATCCTTACCTTTCCATGGTTCCCAGGACAGCTTCAGCTCTGCTACATCGAGATGACATGCTGGACCGCAGCAGAAATCTGTAATCCAGCCTTTCATCCCGCAGACACTGAGAAGCGCAGGCATGCTTGCGCTCCTCAGTGTCAGGCTGTGACAGCATCCAGATGAGCCGACATCTCGGAGCCCCAAAATTATTTTCCGGGCTAGATGCAGCTAAAAATTATTATTAATTTTAAATCTGGTGGAGCTTAGTATAGATGGCCTAATAGGATCAGTGCTGCACACTGCTACAAAGCCCAAATTATTTTCCAGTCAAGATACAGATAAACATGATTAGTAATTTTAAATCTGGTGGAGCTTATTATAGATGACCTAATAGAATCAGTGCTGCACACTGCTACAAAGCCCAAATTATTTTCCAGCCAAGATACAGATAAACATGATTAGTAATTTGAAAGCTTAAAACGGTTGGTAGGGTGATTTTAACCAATCATCAAGCTTTTACTCTCCCCAGGATGACACAGGGGTAGAAAAGTCATTTCGGATCCATGATTTGTTCATCTTTATGAACGTGAGTCTGTCTACATTATCAGTGGAGAGCCGCGTGCGCTTATCTGTCAGCACACCACCAGCAGCGCTGAACACACGTTCAGACAGAACGCTGGCTGCTGGGCATGACAAGATCTCCAAGGCGTAAGTGGCTAGCTCCGGCCATTTATCCAGATTGGAAGCCCAAAAAGAGCAAGGGTCCAGTGACACAGTCATGGCTTCAATGTTTACTTGGAGATACTCCTGTACCATCGTCTCTAGGCGTTGACTATGTGTCAGACTTCTTGTTTCCTGTGGCCTTGCAAAGGATGGGCTAAAAAAGTGGTGAAATGATTCCGCAAAATTGATGTTACCAGCAGATACTGTGGTTCTGTTACGGTTTGAGTGCTGAACAGTTGACGGTCCCACGGTTGGCAAGTTGGAACTGTGAGATTCACTACGTGCACCACAGGTGTTTTGTGGAAAAGCACATGTAAGATTCTGCAACAGTCTCTGCTGATACTCTTGCATGCGTGCATCCCTTTCTATGGCAGGAATAATTTCTGCAAATTTACTTTTGTACCGGGGATCTAACAGTGTGGCAACCCAGTAGTCAGGATTATTTCTAATTCTCACAATTCGAGGGTCATGTTGCAGGTAGTGCAGCAAGAAGGCACTCATGTGTGTTGCGCATCCAGGAGCACCAAGTCCCTGTTGTGTTGGTGGCGAGGTAACAATCAATCTTCCTTCCTCTGTCCTCTCCCCCCAACCTCGCACAACAGAAATGTGATCAAGGTCTCCCTCATCTGATGAGTCTTCCATCAGTTCGTCCTCCACTTCTTCCTGGGCTCCTGCACCTTCCTCACTAGTTTGGCTGCTACCATGCGCCCTGGTAAAACCATCTCCCCCACCCTCACATGCCTGCTGCCTTGGTGCTGCCGACCGTCTGGACCTTGCAGATGTTAGCCCTTCCGCATACAACTCCTCCTCCTCTACTTCCTCCACCTCCTCTTGTGCCACCACCTGACTCCGAATTCTGTTTAACATGTGCTCCAGCATGTAAATCACCGGAATAGTCATGCTGATAATGGCATCGTCAGCACTAAACATCTTCGTCGCCATTTCAAAACTGTGCAGAAGGGTGCATAGGTCCCTGATCTGAGACCACTCCTCCAGCGTGATTTGCCCCACCTCTGGATCTCGTTGGCCCAGGCTATACGTCAGAAAGTATTGCACCAGGGCTTGTCGGTGCTGCCACAGTCGCTGCAACATGTGCAGAGTTGAATTCCACCGGGTAGGCACATCGCATTTTAGCCGGTGAAGTGGCAGGCCCAACGACTTCTGTAGAGATGTAAGTCGCTGAGCTGCGGGATGCAAACGGCGGAAGTGAGCACACAGCGACCGTGCCCTCTGCAGAAGGCCATCTAGTCTGGGATAGTGGGCTAAAAATTTCTGGACAACCAGGTTCAACACGTGAGCCATACAAGGCACGTGTGTGACATTGCCCCGGCGAAGGGCCGCACCCAGGTTTGCAGCATTGTCGCACACGGCCTTCCCTGGTTTCAGGTCCAGTGGAGACCACCATTCATGAAATTGGTTCTCCAGAGCTGACCACAACTCCTCAGCTGTGTGACTCACATTTCCCAGACATTTCAAAGTAAAAACCGCCTGATGACGTTGAGCCCTACTGCCAGCATAGTAAGGAGGTGTGCAGGATCCCTTCTGCGCAGATAGAAAGCTTGTGGCATGACCAGACAGGCTTTGGGTGCAGGTGGGAGACCGAGAGGAGGTTGAGGAGGCAGAAGCAGTGGAGGAACTTTGACATAAAAAGGATTGACGCACAACTCGTGGGGACGGCAAGACTTGGACAGCAGCCCCTTGTCCTGCTGTTACCATAGTTACCCAGTGCCCAGTCAGCGACATGTAACGCCCCTGTCCATGCCTACTCGTCCATGTGTCTGTGGTGAAATGCACCCTGTCACACACAGAGTTTCTCAAAGAAGCGGTGATGTTGTGTGCGACATGCTGGTGGAGCGCAGGCACACCTTTCTTTGAGCAGTAGTGCCGACTGGGCATCTGGTACTGGGGCACTGCGACGGACATAAGGTCTCGAAAATCCTCTGTGTCCACCAGGCGGAAAGGCAGCATTTCTGTAGCCAAGAGCTTGCAGATGGTGAAATTCAGACGCTTAGCTTTCTCATGGCTAGGAGGAAATGGTCTTTTACTTGTCCACATCTGAGGGACCGAGGGCTGGCTATTGTGCTTAGACGGGGTTGATAAGGGTGTCCCCGGCAAACTGCCGGTCTGTGAAGAAGATGCAGGCGGACATGTTAGGTTGCCTTGATCCAAAGGTGGTGCTATCGATGTCGGTCAGCGCTCAACACCAGCTGGTGTTACCTCCTCCAAAGAAAATGATGACCTGCCAATCACGCTGGCTGTTGCGGGTAAAGAGGTGGCAGGTCTGCGCCCCAAAACAGGTGTGACTGCTGCCCCCCCAGTCACAGAGGATGAAGAGGCCGCGGATGCACAAGATATGGCAGACGGTGGTTGGCCCGGCCGGCTAGGCCGCATTGTAGCACACTGAGCTTCCCACTGCAACTTATGCTTCATGTCCATGTGCCGGTTCATGCATGAAGTACTCAAACTATGTATTTTTTGGCCTCTACTTATCTTTTGCTGACAAATGTTACAGATAACACGAGTTGGGTCATGTTTATCGATCTGAAAAAATGCCCAGGCTATGCAAGGCTTAGCACCCATGCGACCTGAAGAGCCACCACGACTTGTGGTGAGAGGCAGAGTTGTGTTTGAGGATGCAGTTGTTGACGTGCTTCCAGTACTACGTCTCTGTCCAGGAAGGCGCAACCTGACCTCGTCGTCACTAGCATCTTCCTCCACCTCCTCTGCTGACCTCATCTCTTGGATGACTGTGGGTTGACAGTAAGTGGGATCTCCAACCTCACATCATCACCCTGTGCGTTATCACTAGTGTTGAGCCACCCCCGTAGTGTTCGGGTTCGGTTCGTCGAACACCGGGATGTTCGAGGAACTGTTCGTCGAACTGTTCGTCGAACACCTTAGAACACCGTCGAACACCGTTAAAACCAATGGCAGGCAAACAAAAACACATAGAAACACATAGAAAACACCTTCAAAGGTGTCCAAAAGCTGACAAACTGCTCAGAAGACGCTTTCTTTAAAAAAGCCGGCCGGCAATTCAGCAGCGGCATACAACGGTACCCGACAATTTAGACAAGAAGGAATAGAGCCTCACACATAGATTAGATAGATAGAAACATGTCAGTCACATATATATGAAGTACAGTGACAGTGTTGCTTACTGTACTTGTCATTTAGTGTAAAGGATTTATTAAAAAATATAATAGTGTTTTCATGCACTGTCTCTTTAAAAAAGCCGGCCGGCAATTCAGCATCTGTACCCGACAATTTATAACAGACAGAATAGAGCTTCACACATAGATTAGATAGATAGAAACATGTCAGTCACATATATATGAAGTACAGTGACAATGTTGCTTACTGTACTTGTCATTTAGTGTAAAGGATTTATTAAAAAAAATAATAGTGTTTTCATGCACCGTCTCTTTAAGAAAGCCGGCCGGCAATTCAGCATCTGTACCCGACAATTTATAACAGACAGAATAGAGCTTCACACATAGATTAGATAGATAGAAACATGTCAGTCACATATATATGAAGTACAGTGATAGTGTTGGTTACTGTACTTGTCATTTAGTATTAAAATAAAGGATTTATTATTAAAAAAAATTGGCGTGGGGTTCCCCTTAATTTTAGTCTCTAGCGGAGGTTAAGCAGACAGCTGGGGCAGATGTTTGAAGCCTGGGAAGGGGGTAATACCCACGGAGCTTCCCAGGCTACTAATATGAGCCCCCAGCTGAATACATAGCCTTTACTAGCTATTAAAATGGGGGACCCCCCCAACAAAATGACGTGGGGTCCCCCCTAATTTAATAGCTAGCAAAGGCTAGGCAGACAGCTGGGGGCTGATATTAATAGCCCAGGAAGGGTGCCATGAATATTGGCCCCCTCCCAGGCTAGAAACACCAGCCGTCAGCCGCCCCAGAAATGGCGCATTCATAGGATGCGCCAATTCTGGCACTTAGCCTCGCTCTTCCACGCTGCCCTGGTGCGGTGGCAGGGGGTAATAGGGCTGGGGTTGATGTCAGCTTATAATGCCAGCTGACATCAAGCCCAGGTTAGTAATGGAGAGGCGTCTATAAGACACCCCCATTACTAACCCCATAGTCAAAGTTAAAAGAAAACACAAACACCCAGAATAAAGTTCTTTAATTGAAATAAAGACACAATCCTTTATTGTTCTAAATTAAACCATACTTACCATCACGCCCATTCCAGCTGAAGCCAACGATCTCCTGCAATAAAAAAAAAATAATAAAGCAACATCATCCTTACCTTTCCATGGTTCCCACGACAGCTTCAGCTCTGCTACATCGAGATGACAGGCTGGACCGCAGCAGAACGCTGCCATCCAGCCTGTCATCCCGCAGACACTGAGAAGCGCAGGCTTGCTTGTGCTCTGCAGTGTCTGGCTGTGACGGCATAAAGATGAGACGAGTTCATGTCCAATGAACTCGGCGCACCTCATGCACGTCACTGACAGCGTGGGAGAATTCTCCTGCACTCAGCGCTTCAGCGTGAGAATTCTCCCACGCTGAAGCGCTGAGTGCAGGAGAATTTTCCCACGCTGTCAGTGACGTGCATGAGGTGAGCTGAGTTCATTGGACATTAACTCGGCTCATCTGGATGCCCTCACAGAGAGACACTGTGGAGCGCAAGCAAGCCTGCGCTTCTCAGTGTCTGCGGGATGACAGGCTGGATGGCAACGTTCTGCTGCGGTCCAGCCTGTCATCTCGATGTAGCAGAGCTGAAGCTGTCATGGGAACCATGGAAAGGTAAGGATGATGTTGCTTTATTATTTTTCTTTTATTTCAGGAGATCGTTGGCTTCAGCTGGAATGGGTGTGATGGTAAGTATGGTTTAATTTAGAACAATAAAGAATTGTGTGTTTATTTCAATTAAAGGACTTTTTTCTGGGTGTTGTGTTTTTTTTAAATACTTTACTAGAAATTCATGGTGGTCATGTCTAATATTGGCGTGACCCCATGAATTTTGGGCTTAGGGCCAGCTGATAATGCCAAGCTGGCCCTAACCCCTTTATTACCCAGTGAGCCACCGCATCAGGGCCCTGGATGAGTTGGGTACAGCGCCAGAAGATGGCGCTTCTATGAACGCGCCATTTTCCGGGGTGGCTGCGGACTGCAATTTGCAGCGGGGGTGGCCCAGAAAGCTTGGGCCTCCCTGCGCTGCGGATTCCAGCCCCCAGCTGCATAGTTGTACCTGGCTGGACACAAAAACAGGGCGAAGCCCCATGTCAATTTTCTTTAAATTATTTCATGAAATAATTAAGAAAAAAAGGGCTTCCCTATATTGTTGTGTCCGGCCAGGTACAAATAGGCAGCTGGTGGTTGGGGGCAGCCCGTTCCTGCCTGCTGCACCTGACTGGACACAAATATAGTGCGAAGCCCCACGTCAATTTTTTTTAAATTATTTTATGAATTTCCTGAAATAATTTAAAAAAATTGAAGTGGGGCTTCGCACTATATTTGTGTCCAGCCAGGTACAGCAGGCAGGAATGGGCTGCCCCCAACCACCAGCTGCCTATTTGTACCTGGCCGGACACAACAATATAGGGAAGGCCTTTTTTTCTTAATTATTTCATGAATTTCATGAAATAATTAAAAAAAATTGAAGTGGGGCTTCACACTATATTTGTGTCCAGCCAGGTACAGCAGGCAGGAACGGGCTGCCCCCAACCACCAGCTGACTATTTGTACCTGGCCGGACACAACAATATAGGGAAGGCCTTTTTTTCTTAATTATTTCATGAAATAATTAAAAAAAAAATACGTGGGGCTTCGCCCTATTTTTGTGTCCAGCCAGGTACAACTAGGCAGCTAGGGGCTGGAATCTGCAGCGCAGGGAGGCCCAAGCTTTCTGGGCCCCCCCCGCTGCAAATTGCAGTCCACAGCCACCCCGGAAAATGGCGCGTTCATAGAAGCGCCATCTTCTGGCGCTGTACCCAACTCATCCAGGGCCCTGGTGCGGTGGCTCACTGGGTAATAAAGGGGTTAGGGCCAGCTTGGTATTATCAGCTGGCCCCAAGCCCAAAATTCATGGGGTCACGCCAGTATTAGACATGACCGCCATGAATTTCTAGTAAAGTATTTAAAAAAAACACAACACCCAGAATAAAGTCCTTTAATTGAAATAAACACACAATTCTTTATTGTTCTAAATTAAACTATACTTACCATCACGCCCATTCCAGCTGAAGCCAACGATCTCCTGCAATAAAAGAAAAATAATAAACCAACCTCATCCTTACCTTTCCATGGTTCCCAGGACCGGTCCAGCTCTGCTACATCGAGATGACAGGCTGGACCGCAGCAGAACGCTGCCATCCAGCCTGTCATGCCGCAGACACTGAGAAGAGCAGGCATGCCTGCGCTCCTCAGTGTCTCTCTGTGACGGCATCCAGATGAGCCGAGGTCATGTCCAATGAACTCAGCTCACCTCATGCACCTCACTGACAGCGTGAGAATTCTCCTGCACTCAGCGCTTCAGCGTGAGAATTTTCCCACGCTGTAAGTGACGTGCATGAGGTGAGCCGAGTTCATTGGACATGACCTCGGCTCATCTTTATGCCGTCACAGAGAGACAATGTGGAGCGCAAGCATGCCTGCTCTTCTCAGTGTCTGCGGGATGACAGGCTGGATGGCGGCGTTCTGCTGCGGTCCAGCCTGTCATCTCGATGTAGCAGAGCTGAAGCTGTCGTGGGAACCATGGAAAGGTAAGGATGAGGTTGCTTTATTATTTTATTTTTATTACAGGAGATCGTTGGCTTCAGCTGGAATGGGCGTGATGGTAAGTAGAGTTTAATTTAGAACAATAAAGAATTGTGTCTTTATTTCAATTAAAGGACTTTATTCTGGGTGTTTGTGTTTTTTTTAACTTTGACTATGGGGTTAGTAATGGGGGTGTCTTATAGACGCCTCTCCATTACTAACCTGGGCTTGATGTCAGCTGGCATTATAAGCTGACATCAACCCCAGCCCTATTACCCCCTGCCACCGCACCAGGGCAGCGTGGAAGAGCGAGGCTAAGTGCCAGAATTGGCGCATCCTATGAATGCGCCATTTCTGGGGCGGCTGACGGCTGGTGTTTCTAGCCTGGGAGGGGGCCAATATTCATGGCTCCCTTCCTGGGCTATTAATATCAGCCCCCAGCTGTCTGCCTAGCCTTTGCTAGCTATTAAATTAGGGGGGACCCCACGTCATTTTTTTTGGGGGGTCCCTCATTTTAATAGCTAGTAAAGGCTATGTATTCAGCTGGGGGCTCATATTAGTAGCCTGGGAAGCTCCGTGGGTATTACCCCCTTCCCAGGCTTCAAACATCTGCCCCAGCTGTCTGCTTAACCTCCGCTAGAGCCTAAAATTAAGGGGAACCCCACGCCAATTTTTTTAATAATAAATCCTTTATTTTAATACTAAATGACAAGTACAGTAACCAACACTATCACTGTACTTCACATATATGTGACTGACATGTTTCTATCTATCTAATCTATGTGTGAAGCTCTAGTCTGTCTGTTATAAATTGTCGGGTACAGATGCTGAATTGCCGGCCGGCTTTCTTAAAGAGACGGTGCATGAAAACACTATTATTTTTTTTAATAAATCCTTTACA
This sequence comes from Phyllobates terribilis, assembly GCF_046119375.1. Lineage (NCBI taxonomy): Eukaryota > Metazoa > Chordata > Amphibia > Anura > Dendrobatidae > Phyllobates > Phyllobates terribilis. The sequence continues at coordinate 40,296,702 of NW_027362770.1, read as the reverse complement.
CTAAATGACAAGTACAGTAAGCAACACTGTCACTGTACTTCATATATATGTGACTGACATGTTTCTATCTATCTAATCTATGTGTGAGTCTCTATTCTTTCTGTTATAAATTGTCGGGTACAGATGCTGAATTGCCGGCCGGCTTTTTTAAAGAGACGGTGCATGAAAACACTATTATTTTTTTTGATAAATCCTTTACACTAAATGACAAGTACAGTAAGCAGCACTTTCACTGTACTTCGTATATATGTGGCTGACATGTTTATATCTATCTAATCTATGTGTGAAGCTCTATTCTTTCGGTTCTAAATTGTCGGGTCCCCTTGTATGCGCTGATGAATTGCCGGCTTTTCATGTTTCACTGTTGGCACTGTTCCCATCGATTTGGGCAATCACTGTAATGCCACAACCAACATGGCTGTGGCATTACATTGAGTGGCAGACAATCCCTGCATGATTGGTGCTCTAAATAGCACCAGACATGCAGGACACGCTTTTGGTGCACGAACAGTTATCGAACATAACCTCGAACAGCCGAATTTTTTGCAAATCGTTCGGGTTCGTCGAACAACTCGAACACCGCCCAAAACAGCTCGAATTTGAGATTGGCGAACAGTTCTAGTCGAACACCGCTCATCTCTAGTTATCACACCCGTCGTCCTCAGAGCCAACCTCTTCCTGCCCTGACAAAAAACTAAAGTTGTCGCTCCAATCAGGTATTTGAGTCTCATCATCGTCTTCCTCATTGTCTCCACCAACAGGAGTTACAGTTTGGGAATGAGGGTCTACATTATGGTCAGAACCTTCTGCGTCTGGTCCTGGATCCGACTCATAAAGATTCTGGGCATCAGTGCAGATCATTTCCTCGTCTGGATTCACAGAAGCGCTGGAGTCGACCTCTGATTCCCAGGCTATAGTATGAGTAAACAGCTCTGCAGACTCAACCATCTGTACTACCTCATAATCAGACGGGCAGCTGGAGATTTGGGAGCTGTGAGGAAGCAAGTGCGATTGGGGTGACACCTTTGAGGACTGGAGTATTTGTGATGTTGAAGTTGATGTGGAGGAGAGCCCACTTAAAGGACCACTTGATATCCATTGAAGCACCTGCTGTTTTTGTGCCTCATCTGGAATTTGTAGCGATTGGCGTGGCCGTAAGAAAGGGATCTTATCACATTGTCCGCTAAAAGAAGTAGACATTTTAGTTTGGCTGGAAGATGGTCTTTCTTCTGCAGATGTTACTGTTGCTTTAACACCTACCCCACGGACACAACCTTTTTTCCCCTTCCCAACACGCCTATTCCCCTTTCGACCAGCAGCAGGCCTTTTTCCACTCATTTTGGTGGTTAACTAATTCACAACTCTGGAGTTGTTTGCAAAAAAAAACAATGGATGGGAACCAAGCAGAGCTGAGTGGCCAAACTGTGGTATTAGGCCAAAACTATTGGCTGGGTTAGATGCAGAAAAAAATTATATTCAATTTGCAACCTGATGGAGGTCAGTATAGATGTACTAATAGAACAAGTCCCACACACAGCTAGAAGCCCAAATATTTTTTCAGAGGTAGATGCAGAAAAAAATTGTATTCAGTTTGCAACCTGATGGAGGTCAGTATAGATGGACTAATAGAACAAGTCCTACACACAGCTAGAAGCCCAAATATTTTTTCAGAGGTAGATGCAGAAAAAAAATATATTCAGTTTGCAACCTGATGGAGGTCAGTATAGATGGACTAATAGAACAAGTCCCACACACTGCTAGAAGGCCAAATATTTTTTCAGAGCTAGATGCAAACAAAAAATTATTTTTAATTTGCAACCTGATGGAGGTCAGTATAGATGGACTAATAGAGAAAGTCCCACACACTGCTAGAAGGCCAAATATTTTTTCAGAGCTAGATGCAGAAAAAAATTATATTCAGTTTGCAACCTGATGGAGGTCAGTATAGATGGACTAATAGAGAAAGTCCCACACACTGCTAGAAGGCCAAATATTTTTTCAGAGCTAGATGCAGAAAAAAATTATATTCAGTTTGCAACCTGATGGAGGTCAGTATAGATGGACTAATAGAACAAGTCCCACACAGAGCTAGAAGGCCAAATATTTTTTCAGAGGTAGATGCAGAATAAAATTATATTCAGTTTGCAACCTGATGGAGGTCTGTATAGATGGATTAATAGAACAAGTCCCACACACAGCTAGAAGCATAATATTTTTTCAGAGGTAGCTGCAGAAAAAAAATATATTCAGTTTGCAACCTGATGGAGGTCAGTATAGATGGACTAATAGAGAATGTCCCACACACTGCTAGAAGGCCAAATATTTTTTCAGAGCTAGATGCAGACAAAAAATTATTTTTAATTTGCAACCTGATGGAGGTCAGTATAGATGGACTAATAGAGAAAGTCCCACACACTGCTAGAAGGCCAAATATTTTTTCAGAGCTAGATGCAGATATAAATTATTTTTAATTTGCAACCTGATGGAGGTCAGTATAGATGGACTAATAGAACAAGTCCCACACACTGCTAGAAGGCCAAATATTTTTTCAGAGCTAGATGCAGAAAAAAATTATATTCAGTTTGCAACCTGATGGAGGTCAGTATAGTTGGACTAATAGAACAAGTCCCACACACAGCTAGAAGGCCAAATATTTTTTCAGAGCTAGATGCAGATAAAAATTATTTTTAATTTGCAGCCTGATGGAGGTCAGTATAGATGGACTAATAGAGAAAGTCCCACACCCTGCTAGAAGGCCAAATATTTTTTCAGAGCTAGATGCAGACAAAAAATTATTTTGAATTTGCAACCTGATGGAGGTCAGTATAGATGGACTAATAGAGAAAGTCGCACACACTGCTAGAAGGCCAAATATTTTTTCAGAGCTAGATGCAGACAAAAAATTATTTTTAATTTGCAACCTGATGGAGGTCAGTATAGATGGACTAATAGAGAAAGTCCCACACACTGCTAGAAGGCCAAATATTTTTTCAGAGCTAGATGCAGATAAAAATTATTTTTAATTTGCAACCTGATGGAGGTCAGTATAGATGGACTAATAGAACAAGTCCCACACACTGCTAGAAGGCCAAATATTTTTTCAGAGGTAGATGCAGATAAAAATTATTTTTAATTTGCAGCCTGATGGAGGTCAGTATAGATGGACTAATAGAACAAGTCCCACACACAGCTGGAAGGCCAAATATTTTTTCAGAGGTAGATGCAGATAAAAATTATTTTTAATTTGCAGCCTGATGGAGGTCAGTATAGATGGACTAATAGAGAAAGTCCCACACACTGGTAGAAGGCCAAATATTTTTTCAGAGCTAGATGCAGAAAAAAATTATATTCAGTTTGCAACCTGATGGAGGTCAGTATAGATGGACTAATAGAACAAGTCCCACACACTGCTAGAAGCCCAAATATTTTTTCAGAGCTAGATGCAGAAAAAAATTATATTCAATTTGCAACCTGATGGAGGTCAGTATAGATGGACTAATAGAATGATGCTATGCCCAAAAGATTTTACTTCACTAGGTGCAGTAAAAAAATTGGTATTCTATACACAGGTGGTATATCTTGCAACACAGATAGGCTACTCCACTGACTAACACACTCTGCAATAGGCCAAAAAGGATTAGCTTTGCTAAATTCAGCCAACTGCTGTGAAAAAAACTTGCACAGCACTGGCACAGACCTGCCTGGCAAAAACTGATAGGAACTGATGTAACCTAGTCCTGAAAAGGACTGCAATTACAATTAGTCTTTACTCCCACAATCTATCTATTTAAGAGCACAGACCTGCCTGATAAAAGTCGTAGGAAATGCTGTTACCTAGTCCTTAAAAGGACTGCAATCACAACTATTCCCTACTCCCAAGCTATCTGTAGATTTGTGCGAAAATTGGCTTGAAATTAACAAGGTATAGCATACACAGCAACAGCGGTGCCGTCTAACACGCAGCTGCAGCAGTGAGAAAATGGTGGCGACGGGGAATATGGCTTGGTCTTATAGGGCAAGGACATGTGACATACACTGCCAATGACACATGCCCTTGCTTGTGTGGAAAAAAAGCACTTTGCTCCGTGTGTGCGCTGCTGATAGGCTGACAGATTGCACCTCCCCACTGTAAATGCGGGAAAGAGAAAAAAAATGGAGATCTTCATTATTCCTGCAGAGATCCATCCCCTGCCCCTCCCCCCACCCCGCTGTACACTCAAACTGCGTATTAACATTAATTTTCATCATTACTGAGAAAAAATCCAGTTATGATTTTGGTGCACGAACAGTTATCGAACATAACCTCGAACAGCCGAATTTTTCTCAAATTGTTCGTGTTCGCCGAACGGCTCGAACACCGCCCAAAACAGCTCGAATTTGAGATTGGCGAACAGTTTGAGTCAAACAACGCTCATCTCTAATGGTAAGTATGGTTTAATTTAGAACAATAAAGAATTGTGTGTTTATTTCAATTAAAGGATTTTATTCTGGGTGTTTGTGTTTTTTTTTTAACTTTGACTATGGGGTTAGTAATGGGGGTGTCTTATAGACGCCTCTCCATTACTAACCTGGGCTTGATGTCAGCTGGCATTATAAGCTGACATCAACCCCAGCCCTATTACCCCACTGCCACCGCTACAGGGCAGTGGGAAGAGCGAGGCTAAGTGCCAGAATTGGTGCATCCTATGGATGCGCCATTTCTGGGGCGGCTGACGGCTGGTGTTTCTAGCCTGGGAGGGGGCCAATATTCATGGCACCCTTCCTGGGCTATTAATATCAGCCCCCAGCTGTCTGCCTAGCCTTTGCTAGCTATTAAAATAGGGGGGACCTGACGTCATTTTTTTGGGGGGTCACCCATTTTAATAGCTAGTAAAGGCTAGGTATTCAGCTGGGGGCTGCTATTAGTAGCCTGGGGAGCTCCGTGGGTATTACCCCCTTCCCAGGCTTCAAACATCTGCCCCAGCCGTCTGCTTAACCTCCGCTAGAGACTAAAATTACGGGGAACCCCACGCAAATTTTTTTTTTAATAAATCCTTTATTTTAACACTAAATGACAAGTACAGTAATCAACACTATCACTGTACTTCTTATATATGTGACTGACATGTTTCTATCTATCTAATCTATGTGTGATGCTCTATTCTTTCTGTTATAAATTGTCGGGTACCGCTGCTGAATTGCCGGCCGGCTTTTTTAAAGAGACGGTGCATGAAAACACTAATATTTTTTAAATAAATCCTTTACACTAAATGACAAGTACAGTAAGCAACACTGTCACTGTACTCATTATATATGTGACTGACATGCTTCTATCTATCTAATCTATGTGTGATTCTCTATTCTTTCTATTCTAAATTGTCGGGTACCGCTGCTGAATTGCCGGCCGGCTTTTTTAAAGAGACGGTGCATGAAAACACTGTTATTTTTTTAAATAAATCCTTTACACTAAATGACAAGTACAGTAAGCAACACTGTCACTGTACTTCACATATATGTGACTGACATGTTTCTATCTATCTAATCTATGTGTGAAGCTCTATTCTTTCTGTTATAAATTGTTGGGTACCGGTGTATGCCGCTGCTGAATTGCCGGCTTTTCATGTTTCACTGTGAGCACAGTTCCCATCGATTTGGGCAACCACCTCCCCCAATACATTCTACATTATTGTTAGTTGTTTTCCTTTATGTAAAATTAACCTACAAGGAAAGAAAGGGTTTATTTTCATTCCGATATTTGTGTCCCATTGACTTGCATTGGTTTCCGATATCGGAATCGGCAATATGCGATACTTTTTGGGTATCGGCCCGATGCAATCTGATCCGATATTTCCTGATATTGGAAAGTATCGCTCAACACTAATCACAAGCTAACCAGAGGATCTTAAATCAAAGTTGCTTAGGATATGATTCACTGTTAATTCATTGGTATTATCAAAAATTCCCAATCCACCTATACTATCAGTACACAGGCTCAGTCCCTGACGCACGTTTTGCCAGTATACCGGCTTATTCTAAGGGCAAGGTCGGCCCCTTGTCCCGCATATTTAGAAAAATTAAAAAAGCCGGTAAACCGGCGAAACCCACGTCGATCTAATGCTGAAACTCATCAGAAATGGGATCTTTCTTATGGTTATAATTTGATTGGTTGACCCACTTGTCAATCCTGATGGAATGTATAAATATACAGTACAGACCAAAAGTTTGGACACACCTTCTCATTTAAAGATTTTTCTGTATTTTCATGACTATGACAATTGTACATTCACACTGAAGGCATCAAAACTATGAATTGACACATGTGGAATTATATACTTCACAAAAAAGTGTGAAACAACTGAAAATATGTCTTATATTCTAGGTTCTTCAAAGTAGCCACCTTTTGCTTTGATGACTGCTTTGCACACTCTTGGCATTCTCTTGATGAGCTTCAAGAGGTAGTCACTAGAGATGAGCGGTGTTCGACTCGAACTGTTCGCCAATCTCAAATTCGAGCTGTTTTGGGCAGTGTTGGAGCCGTACGGCGAACACGAACGATTTGAAAAAAATTCGGCTGTTCGAGGTTATGTTCGATAACTGTTCGTGCACCAAAATCATAACTGGATTTTTTCTCAGTAATGCTGAAAATGAATGTTAATACGCAGTTTGAGTGTATAGCGGGGTGGGGGGAGGGGCAGGGGATGAATCTCTGCAGAAATAATGAAGATCTCCATTTTTTTTTCTCTTCCCCGCATTTACAGTGGGGCGGTGCAGTCTGTCAGCCTATCAGCAGCGCACACACGGAGCGAACTGCTTTTTTTCACACAAGCAAGGGCATGTGTCATTGGCAGTGTATGTCACATGTCCTTGCCCTATAAGACCCAGCCATTTTCCCCGTTGCCACCATTTTCTCACTGCTGCCACTGCGTGTTAGACGGCACCGCTGTTGCTGTGTGCGCTATACTTTGTTAATTTCAAGCCAATTTTCGCACAGATCTAAAGATAGCTTGGGAGTATGGAAGAGTTGTGATTGCAGTCCTTTTAAGGACTAGGTTACATCATTTCCTACGACTTTTATCAGGCAGGTCTGTGCTCTTAAATAGATAGGTTGGGAGTAAAGACTAATTGTAATTGCAGTCCTTTTCAGGGCTAGGTTACATCAGTTCCTATCACTTTTTGCCAGGCAGGTCTGTGCCAGTGCTGTGCAAGTTTTTTTCACAGCATTTGGCTAAATCTAGCAAAGCCAATCCTTTTTGGCCTATTGCAGAGTGTGTTAGACAGTGGAGTAGCCTATCTGTGTTGCAAGCTACACCAACTGTGTAGAGAATACAATTTTTTTTACTGCACCTAGTGAAGTAAAACCTTTTGGGCATAGCATCATTCTATTAGTCCATCTATACTTATCTCCATCAGGTTGCAAATTCAATATATATTTTTTCTGCGTCGAGCTCTGAAAAAAGATTTCGGCTTCTAGCAGTATGTGGGACTTGTTCTATTAGTCCATCTATACTAACCTCCATCAGGTTGCAAATTCAATATAATTTTTTCTGCATCGAGCTCTGAAAAAATATTTCGGCTTCTAGCAGTGTGTGGGACTTGTTCTATTATTCCATCTATACTAACCTCCATCAGGTTGCAAATTCAATATAATTTTTTTCTGCATCCAGCTCTGAAAAAATATTTCGGCTTCTAGCAGTGTGTGGGACTTGTTCTATTAGTCCATCTATACTGACCTCCATCAGGTTGCAAATTCAATATAATTTTTTTCTGCATCTGGCTCTGAAAAAATATTTCAGCTTGTAGCAGTGTGTGGGACTTGTTCTATTAGTCCATCTATACTAACCTCCATCAGGTTGCAAATTCAATATAATTTTTTCCTGCATCCAGCTCTGAGAAAATATTTCAGCATGTAGCAGTGTGTGGGACTTGTTCTATTAGTCCATCTATACTAACCTCCATCAGGTTGCAAATTCAATATAATTTTTATCTGCATCTAACCCAGCCAATACTTTTGGGCTAATACCACAGTTTGGCCACTCAGCTCTGCTCGGTTCCCATCCATTGTTTTTTGTGCAAACAACTCCAGAGTTGTGAATTAGTTAACCACCAAAATGAGTGGAAAAAGGCCTGCTGCCTGTGGAAAGGGGAATAGGCGTGTTGGGAAGAGAAAAAAAGGTTGTGTCCATGGGGTAGGTGTTAAAGCAACTGTAACATCTGCAGAAGAAAGACCATCTTCCAGCCAAACTAAAATGTCTACTTCTTTTAGCGGACAATGTGATAAGATCCCTTTCTTACAGCCACGCCAATCACTACAAATTCCAGATGAGGCACAAAAACAGCAGGTGCTTCAACGGATATCAAGTGCTCCTTTAAGTTAGCTCTCCTCCACCTCAACTTCAACATCACAAATACTCCAGTCCTCAGAGGTGTCACCCCAATCGCACTTCCTTTCTCACAGCTCCCAAGTCTCCAGCTGCCCGTCTGAGTATGGGGTAGAACAGATGGTTGAGTCTGCAGAGCTGTTTACTCATACTATAGCCTGGGAATCAGAGGTCGGCTCCAAAGCTTCTGTGAATCCAGACAAGGAAATGATCTGCACTGATACCCAGAATCTTTATGAGTCGGATCCATGACCAAACGCAGAAGATTCTGACCATAATGTAGACCCTCGTTCCCAAACTGTAACTCCTGTTGGTGGAGACAATGAGGAAGACGATGATGAGACTCAAATACCTGATTGGAGCGACAACTTTAGTTTTTTGTCAGGGCAGGAACATGTTGGCTCTGAGGATGATGGGTGTGATAACACACAGGGTGATGATGATGAGGTTGGATATCCTACTTAATGTCAACCAACAGTCAGCCAAGAGATGAGGTCAGCAGAGGAGGTGGAGGAGGATGCTAGTGACGACGAGGTCAGGTTGCGCCTTCCTGGACAGAGACGTAGTACTGGAAGCACGTCAACAACTGCATCCTCAAACACAACTCTGCCTCTGACCACAAGTCGTGGTGACTCTTCAGGTCGTATGGGTGCTAAGCCTTGCATAGCCTGGGCATTTTTTCAGATTGATAAAGATGACCCAACTCGTATTGTCTGTAATATTTGTCAGCAAAAGTTAAGTAGAGGCCAAAAAATACATAGTTTGAGCACTTCATGCATGAACCGGCACATGGACATGAAGCATAAGTTGGGGTGCGGCCCTTCGCCGGGGCAATATCACACACGTGCCTTGTATGGCTCACGTGTTGAACCTGGTTGTCCATCAACTTTTAGCCCACTATCCCGGACTAGATGGCCTTCTGCAGAGGGCACGGTCGATGTGTACTCACTTCCGCCGTTCGCATCCCGCAGCTCAGCGAATTACATCTCTACAGAAGTCGTTGGGCCTGCCACTTCACCGGCTAAAATGCTATGTGCCTACCCGGTGGAATTCAACTCTGCACATGTTGCAGTGACTGTGGCAGCACCGACAAGCCCTGGTGCAATACGTTCTGACGTATAGCCTGGGCCAACGAGATCCAGAGGTGGGGCAAATAATGCTGGAGGAGTGGTCTCAGATCAGGGACCTATGCACCCTTCTGCACAGTTTTGAAATGGCGACGTAGATGTTTAGTGCTGACGATGCCATTATCAGCATGACTATTCCGGTGATTTACATGCTGGAGCACATGTTAAACAGAATTCGGAGTCAGGTGGTGGCACAAGAGGAGGTGGAGGAAGTAGAGGAGGAGGAGTTGTATGCGGAAGGGCTAACATCTGCAAGGTCCAGACGGTCGGCAGCACCAAGGCAGCAGGCATGTGAGGGTGGGGGAGATGGTTTTACCAGGTCACATGGTAGCAGCCAAACTAGTGAGGAAGGTGCAGGAGCCCAGGAAGAAATGGAGGATGAACTGATGGAAGACTCATCAGATGAGGGAGACCTTGATCACATTTCTGTTGTGCGAGGTTGGGGGGAGAGGACAGAGGAAGGAAGCATGATTGTTAGCTCGCCACCAACACAACAGGGACTTGGTTTTCCTGGATGCGCAAGACACATGAGTGCCTTTTTGCTGCACTACCTGCAACATGACCCTCGAATTGTGAGAAATAGAAATAATCCTGACTACTGGGTTGCCACACTGTTAGATCCCCGGTATAAAAGTAAATTTACAGAAATTATTCCTGCCATAGAAAGGGATGCACGCATGCAGGAGTATCAGCAGAGACTGTTGCAAATTCTTACATGTGCTTTTCCACAAAACACCAGTGGTGCACGTAGTGAATCTCACAGTTCCAACTTGCCAACCGTGGGACCGTCGAGTGTTCAGCACTCAAACCGTAACAGAAACACAGTATCTGCTGGTAACATCAATTTTGCGGAATCATTTCACCACTTTTTTAGCCCATCCTTTGCAAGGCCACAGGAGACAAGAAGTCTGACACATAGTCAATGCCTAGAGACGATGGTACAGGAGTATCTCCAAGTAAACATTGAAGCCATGACTGTGTCACTGGACCCTTGCTCTTTTTGGGCTTCCAATCTGAATAAATGGCCGAAGCTCGCCACTTACGCCTTGGAGATCTTGTCATGCCCTGCAGCCAGCGTTCTGTCTGAACGTGTGTTCAGCGCTGCTAGTGGTGTGCTGACAGATAAGCGCACGCGGCTCTCCACTGATAATGTAGACAGACTCACGTTAATAAAGATGAACAAATCATGGATCCGAAACGACTTTTCTACCCCTGTGTCATCCTGGGGAGAGTAAAAGCTTGATGATTTGTTAAAATCACCTCACCAACCATTTTAAGCTTTAAAATTACTAATCATGTTTATCTGTATCTTGGCTGGAAAATAATTTGGGCTTTGTAGCAGTGTGCAGTACTGATTCCATTAGGCCATCTATACTAAGCTCCACCATATTTAAAATTACTAATCATGTTTATCTGTATCTTGGCTGGAAAATAATTTGGGCTTTGTAGCAGTGTGCAGTACTGATTCTATTAGGCCATCTATACTAAGCTCCAACAGATTTAAAATTACTAATCATGTTTATCTGTATCTTGGCAGGAAAATAATTTGGGCTTTGTAGCAGTGTGCAGTACTGATTCTATTAGGCCATCTATACTAAGCTCCACCAGATTTAAAATTACTAATCATGTTTATCTGTATATTGGCTGGAAAATAATTTGGGCTTTGTAGCAGTTTGCAGTACTGATTCTATCAGGCCATCTATACTAAGCTCCACCAGCTTTCAAATTAATAATAATTTTTAGCTGCATCTAGCCCGGAAAATAATTTTGGGTCTCCTAGATGCGCAAGGCACATGAGTGCCTACTTGCTGCACTACCTTCAACATGACCCTCAGATTGTCAGAATTCAAAGTAATCCTGACTACTGGGTTGCCACACTCTTAGATTCCCCACACTCTTCGATCAACCTTTTTATTTTAATAAAGAGCAAAAAAATGGTCATTTTTGAAATTATAAGCATTAGCAGGTTATTAGAAACTGAAATCAAACAGTTTCAGCTCAAAACTTTATTCTAGGTGATGTTACATTTGCACATAGGACCCCTTGTTCGAAAGGAGCTTCTGAACTCTCTCGTCCATTGAATTTGTCAGGTTTTGGATGGTTTCTGCTTCAATTGTTTTGCATGAGGACAGAATACCCTCCCAGAGCTGTTGCTTAATTGTGAACTGCCTCCCGCCATCATAGACACTCCTTTTGATGATGCTCCAGAGGTTCTGAATGGGGTTGAGGTCAGGGGAGCATGGGGGTCACACCTTAAGTTTGTCCCCTTCTATGCCCATATCAGCCAGAGATGCAGATGTGTTATGTGCAGCATGAGACGGTGCATTATCATGCATGAAAATGATCTTGCTGCGGAATACACGGTTCTTCTTCTTGAAACATGGCAGGAAGTGCTGTTTGAGAAACTCCACATACATTATGGAGCTCATCTTTACCACTTCAGGGATCCTAAAGGGGTCGACAATCTCTCTCCCCATGATTCCAGCCCAAAACATTACTCCACCTCCTCCTTGTTGGCGCTGTAGCCGTGTTTGTGTGGGGTGTCCATCAACCTGCCATCCTCCACTCCATCCATCTGGACCATCGAGCGTTGCACGGCACTCATCAGTGAACAAAACAGTTTTGAAGTCAGTTTTCATATATTGTTTGGCCCACTGGAGCAGTGGATAGAGGAGGTCGACAGGATGGCTTATGCACAGCTGCAAACCTCTGAAGGACCCTGCATCTTGTTGTTCGGGGGACGTTGGAGGCACCAGCAGCTTCAAAAACTTGTCTGCTGCTATGACAAGGCTTTTTTGCCACTGCTCTGTTAACCTGACGTAATTGCCTGGAGGAAAGAGTCCTCAATTTTCCCTTATAAGCACGCACACGTGTGTACTGTGAATCAGCTACATACTTCTTGATTGTGCGATTATCAGGATGAAGGGTCTTGGCAATGTTGATTGTAGTCATGCCTTGACCTAAACACTGCACAATTTGTTGCTTCTCAGCAGCCGACACATCCTTTTTCGTTCCCATTTTGGCAGAAAATGTAGACTGCTTAATAATGTGGGACAGCCTTCTTAAGTAGTCTTGCCTTTCATTGGACACACCTGCCAAACTAATTAGCACAGGTGTGTGCAATTGCTTACAGTGATATAAAGATCCCTGAGACACATCACCATCAAAGAGTTTACCTGACAAACAAACAAATTCTTCCCTTATCACTCCTAAACACTTTTTGCATAATAATTTGGAACACAGTGTACAAGTGCTTTTACACAAAACACCAGTGGTTCACGTAGTGAAACTTACCGTTCTAACTGGCCAACCGTTGTCTGTATGGAGTTGTTCAATAAAGGGCCCAAAATTAAGATAACATAGACGGGAAAGGTCTCTATGAATATGAATTCCTAAGTATTTGATACCCTGTGAGGGCCAGGCAAAGGGAAAGTTGGACTGGATGGAATCCGGTATGGATTTGGGGAGGGAGACATCGAGGTTCTCAGACTTCGCTGCATTGATTTTAAAATTTGACCATGTAACAAAGTGATCTATTTCAGCGATAACAGCAGGGATGGATATATGTGATTGAGTGATATATACTAGTACATCATCAGCAAATGCAGAGCACTTGTACTCGGTGCCACCCACCTCAATCCACCTAATATTGGGGTTATGGCGAATTGATGAGAGCAGGTGCTCCGTCACTAGGATGTATAAGAGAGGGGACAGAGGACATCCCTGCCTTGTCCCATTGGTGATTATGAAAGGTGATGAAAATGTTCCATTTATCTTCAGCCTTGGTGACGTATTGCGATACAGGGCTGTGATTTTGGCTATAAAAGGGTCTCCTAGACCCCTACCCCAAGCTTTTTAAGAGAATAATATATGGCATGCCAGGAGACTCCATGGAGTGCTTTCTCAGCATCCAACGATAGTATCTAATTACAAATTTTTAACTGCATCTAGCCAAGGAAATACTTTGTGCCTAGTAGCAGTGTCTGCTAGTCAGTGGATTATCCCAGCTGTTAAGCAAGCTACACCACCTGTAGTTTGGACACTTAATTTTTTCAAAGGAAATGGTTCGGGCCCCCGGGACACTCAGTGAAGAGCATCGGGGAGACACCCCAAGGCATAGGGGCTGGGACTGGCGGTAGGACGCCTTGCGGTGGACCGCCGAGCTCGATCCTTATAAAAGCTTTTTAACTGCAGCAGCTTTAGTGGACGTTACTGAAGCTGGAATTACGCGGCTGCTGGCATGAGACTTGCCCTCCAATAGGTTTTTGTAAAAGGATTTAAAGTGTATTCATTCAAATTAGAGAGACAATTTAAATTAAAAAGCTTAGACCTGCCTCCCCCACAGGGGGGCTCGCTCGACCCACCAGCGGACAGGCACCAGTATTGGAAGAGGGGGGCTGGCCGCCAGTGTCCACCGCAGCTCTGGTACAAACCCGGCGACACGGAGGTCGCACGGGCAGGAACGGACTGGCCGTGTCGGCTTCGCACTATTTTTGTTTTAGAAGGGCATGACATGCCTATATCTGTGTCTCCCCCTCCTTTTACTCCTCCAACTCTTTTCTTTTCGCATGACTATATGTACTTGTCACTTTTCCATGTGTTAGTTGTGTCTTCTGAGCAGTTTGTCAGCTTTTGGACACCTTTGAAGGTGTTTTCTATGTATTCCTATGTGTTTTTGTTTGCCTGCCACTGGTTTCAACGGTGTTCGAAGGTGTTCGACGAACCGAACTCGAACACTACGGGGGTGGCTCAACACTAGTAGTCATCAGAAATGGTCTTCCAACAATCTTGAAGGAGTTCCCAGAGATGCTTAGCACTTGTTGGCCCTTTTGCCTTCACTCTGCGGTCCAGCTCACCCCAAACCATCTCGATTGGGTTCAGGTCTGGTGACTGTGGAGGTCAGGTCATCTAGCGTAGCACCCCATCACTCTCCCTCTTGGTCAAATAGCCCTTACACAGCCTGGAGGTGTGGTTGGGGTCATTGTCCTGTGGAAAAATAAATGCTGATCCAACTAAATGCAAACCGGTTGGAATAGTATGCTACTGAAAGATGCTGTGGTAGCCATGCGGATTCAAGTTTTTGAAGCTGCTGGTGACTCCAACGTCCCCCGAACAACAAGATGCAGGGTCCTTCAGAGGTTTGCAGCTGTGCGTAAGCCATCCTGTCAACCTCCTCTATCCACTGCACACAAGCAGAAATGGCTCCAGTGGGCCAAACAATACATGAAGACTGACTTCAAAACTGTTTTGTTCACCAATGAGTGCCGTGCAACACTCGAGGGTCCAGATGGATGGAGTGGAGGATGGCTGGTTGATGGACACCCAATGCAAACACGGCTACGGCGCCAACAAGGAGGAGGTGGAGTAATGTTTTGGGCTGGAATCATGGGGAGAGAGATTGTCGGCCCCTTTAGGATCCCTGAAGGGGTAAAGATGGACTTCATAATGTATGTTGAGTTTCTCAAACAGCACTTCCAGCCATGGTTCAAGAAGAAGAACCGTGCATTCCGCAGCAAGAACATTTTCATGCATGATAATTCACCATCTCATGCTGCACATAACACATCTGCATCTCTGGCTGCTATGGGCATAAAAGGAGACAAACTTATGGTGTAGCCCCCATGCTCCCCTGACCTCAACCCCATTGAAAACCTCTGGAGCATCATCAAAAGGAGTGTGTATGATGGCGGGAGGCAGTTCACATCTAAGCAACAGCTGGGAGGGTATTCTGTCCTCATGCAAAACAATTGAAGCAGAAACCATCCAAAACCTGACAAATTCAATGGACGAGAGAGTTCAGAAGCTCCTTTCGAACAAGGGGTCCTATGTGCAAATGTAACATCACCTAGAATAAAGTTTTGAGTTGAAAACTGTTTGATTTCAGCTTGTAATATCCTGCTAATGCTTATAATTTAAAAAATGACCATTTTTTTGTTCTTTATTAAAATGAAAAGTTTGAAAACTCTGCTGTGCATAATAATTTGGAACATACATTTTGAGTGCAGTTTGAGTGTTTTAATTTTTTAAAAATATATTGTTATCATAGGCAGTTTGTACAAAAACCTTTCAATTGTACTCTAATAGTTATTTGACTGGAAAATTACAATGACTGCAATTCATATAGGTAATTTGGGAAAATCTGAGAAAATATTATTTGCATAATAATTTGGAACACAGTGTAAAACATTCAAAAACGAAACTGAAACGGTTTTCCTGTGAAATATGTTAAGGAACTTCCTTTCTAGGGTAAAGACTTGTGCATAAGGTAAAATAAATAACCAAAAACAAAAATACTCCTCCACACCTTGGGCTATATTCACAAGTAGCATTTTTTATGCATGTTTGCACTTTTGTATTGCTTTCAACCGTGACAAATTCATTCACCGGGAAATGTCATGCTAACATTTTACAATCTTATCTGGCCATGTGCTGTGTGACACATGCATACAGTGCTGAAAAGACATGGGAACAGCATGGAGAAGACCCCTGGAAGCATCTCTGAAACCCAGGTCACTGCCTAAAAGTGTGCCCATCAGAAGTGATCCTTGCCGCATCAGAAGATGCAGACTTGCAACTATCCCCGTGCAAGTCCTTGTCCCAAGGCAGTGTTCAATTGTACCTCCCCCATTCCTTGCAATGCATGCGCAAGCATGCAGCCTGCCACGCACCCACCCCCAGACTGCAATACCCTACTGCTAGCTTGCTTGCACTTGAAATTAGGCCTTTTAGGCTTGTGGAGGCAGACGCCGGCCACCACGTCATGGCTGCGTCGGCGGTCTGGTACCCATACTCAGTTCCCAGCTGCCGGCGGCCGGGTGTCCACGCTCGGTCCCCAGCCGCCAGGGGGCGGCCGGGTGACCATACTCGGTCCCCAGCCGCCCCGTGGCCGGGTGCCCACACACGGTCCCCTGCCACCTGGGGGCGGCCTGGTGTCCATAAACGGTCCCCAGCCACCCCTATTTCTCCTGGGAACTTCCCCCACCCTTTTCTTAGCCTGGCCTGCTTTAGGGCAGCATTGGACGAGCCCACCAGAGAACCAGACTCCTCCGGTCGGCCCTGGCTTCTCCATCAGGGGAGTAGAGAGTGCCAAGGTGAGGAGCATGATGTTGATGATAGAAGTTAGCATCTGCTTTGTTTTCTTGGAATGCAAGCATAAGTGTGCAACCTGCCACCCCCCCACCACCAGGCTGCAAAACCATACTGCTAGCTTGCTTGCACTTGAAATTGGGCCTTTTAGGCATGTGGAGGCAGACACCGGCCACCATGTCATGGCTGCGCCGGCGGCCGGGAGTCCACGCTCGGTCCCCAGCCGCCAGGGGGCAGCCGGGTGTCCACACTCGGTCCCCAGCCACCAGGGGGCGGCCGGGTGTCCATAAACAGTCCCCAGCCACCCCTATTTGAAGGACAGCCTAACCACAAACACGTGGACAAGTGAATGTGGCCAGGGATGTTCCATCTGACTGATGCCTTCACACTGGGTTAATATTGTGGAAGCCGGTACACAGTTGGACACTGGGATGCAACACGACCTCCAGACATAGAGGGTTGCGGGTCCTGGGTCAATCAGGCTTCATCACAAAATTCAAAAGGTAGACAGCAGCAGTGGTCGGCCTCCTACACAACGAGTAAATTATTCATGATCTGAGGCCATCCATCTCCTTGGCTTTCTGTTCCTTGGAATGAAAGCCCATGTATGTAGTAGCAGCTAGGCCTGAGGAGGTCAGCGTTTTGGCACATATCCTACCTCCTCCGAGGATTGCTGGATGTTTTCCTGCTACTATCCCAGTTCTATGACTTCCGTTAAAACAAAGCTTCAGGTGATGAATGATGGATGATGTGGTGGCAAAGGAGAAAGAGCAGGAGGAACAGGGACCATTCACATCAATATAAGGCCAGTCAACCACATATGTCTTGTAGGATATGTTTCTGTAACAAAAGGAGCGGTTCGGCTACACAGTTATAGGGCATACAGTGAGTGCAATGCCTACCAAAAATGTCGAGGCACTCCAATGCCCCTTGGAAGTGACATGGAGGTCAGAGGGCCTTAACTAAACCGTTTTTTCCATTTATAGCAACTGGGTCTCCTGTACACTGTTGGCCTAAGAAGTGAATGGAAGGCTTTCCAAAAATTATGAGGAACTGCAATGCCCCTTGAAACAGACGTGGATTACAGCATACAAAAAACCATCTACCCATCATTGGGGAGTGGGTCTCCCTTAGTGTTCACCTATGCATTGAAAAGTAAAAGCTGACTAAAATTAGGAGGAAATGCAATGACCGTTGGTAGGGTGGAGGAGGTTAGAGGTAATTAAAAACAACATATCAATGCTCCTTGGAAGAGCTGTGGAGTTCAGAGTGGTTTAACAGGATGGTTTCCATGCCCCTTGGAAGAGATGTGGAGGTCACAGTAGCTTAACAAGACAGTTTTAATGCCCCTTGGAAGAATGGTGGAGGTCGCAGTGGAATAAAAAGACAATATCAATGCCCCTTGGAAGAGACGTGGAGGTCACAGTAGCTTAGCAAGACGGTTTTAATGCCCCTTGGAAATTTGGTTGAGGTCGCAGTAGCTTAACAAGATGGTTTTAATGCCCCTAGGAAAAGCGGTGGAGGTCGCAGTAGCTTAACAAGACGGTTTTAATGCCCCTTGGAAGACTGGTGGAGGTCGCAGTAGCTTAACAAGATGGTTTTAATGCCCCATGGAAGAGACGTGAAGGTAGCAGTAGCTTAACAAGACGGTTTAAATGGACCTTGGAGGAGTGGTGGAGGTCACAGTAGCTTAACAAGATGGTTTAATGCCCCTTGGAAGAGTGGCGGAGGTCGCAGTAGCTTAACAAGACGGTTTTAATGCCCCTTGAAAGAGCGGTGGAGGTCGCAGTTGCTTAACAAGATGGTTTTAATGCCCTTGGAAGAGAGGTGAAGGTCGCAGTAGCTTAACAAGACGGTTTTAATGCCCCTTGAAAGAGTGGTTGAGGTCGCAGCAGCTTAGCAAGAGAGTTTTAATGCCCCTTGGAAGAGTGGTGGAGGTCACAGTAGCTTAACAAGACGGTTTAAATGCCCCTTGGAAGAGACGTGGAGGTCACAGTGGAATAAAAAGACAATATCAATGCCCCTTGGAATAATGGTGGAGGTCGCAGTGGAAAAAAAAGACAATATTAATGCCCCTTGGAATAGTGGTGGAGGTCGCAGTAGCTTAACAAGACGGTTTTAATGCCCCTTGGAAGAGACGTGGAGGTCAGAGTGGTTTAACAAGACGGTTCTAATGCCCCTTGAAAAAAAGGTTGGGGTCACAGTAGCTTAACAAGATGGTTTTAATGCCCCTTGGAAGAGCGGTGGAGGTCGCAGTAGCTTAACAAGATGGTTTTAATGCCCCTTGGAAGAGTGGTGGAGGTCACAGTAGCTTAACAAAACAGTTTTAATGCCCCTTGTAAGAGACGTGGAGATCAGAGTGGTTTATCAAGATGACTTTAATGCCCCTTGGAAGAGTGGAGGAGGTCACAGTAGCTTAACAAGACAGTTTTAATGCCCCTTGGAAGAGCAGTGGAGGTCGCAGTAGCTTAACAAGATGGTTTAAATGCCCCTTGGAAGAGTGGTGGAGGTCGCAGTAGCTTAACAAGACGGTTTTAATGCCCCTTGGAAGAGTAGTGGAGGTCGCAGTAGCTTAACAAGACGGTTTTAATGACCCTTCGAAAAGTGGTGGAGGTGGCAGTAGCTTAACAAGACGGTTTTAATGCCCCTTGGAGAAGTGATGGAGGTCGCAGTAGCTTAACAAGACTGTTTTAATGCCCCTTGGTAGAGCGGTGGAGGTCGCAGTAGCTTATCAAGACGGTTTTAATGCCCCTTGGAAGAGTGGTGGAGGTCGCAGAAGCTTAACAAGATGGTTTTAATGCCCCTTGGAAGAGACGTGGAGGTCGCAGTAGCTTAACAAGACGGTTTTAATGCCCCTTGGAAGAGTGTTGGAGGTCACAGCAGCTTTACAAGACGGTTTAAATGCCCCTTGGATGAGACGTGGAGGTCACAGTGGAATAAAAGGACAATATCAATTCCCCTTGGAAAAGTGGTAGAGGTCACAGTAGCTTAACAAGATGTTTTTAATGCCCCTTGGAAGAGACGTGGACGTCGCAGCAGCTTAACAAGACGTTTTTAATGAACCTTGGAAGAGACGTGGAGGTCAGAGTGGTTTAACAAGATGGTTTAAATGCCCATTGGAAGAGTGTTGGAGGTCACAGTAGCTTAACAAGACAGTTTAAATGCCCCTTGGAAGAATGGTGGACATCACAGTAGCTTAACCAGATGGTTTAAATGCCCTTTGGAAAAGCGGTGGAGGTCGCAGTAGCTTAACTAAACGGTTTAAATGCCCCTTGGAAGAGTGGTGGAAGTCGCAGTAGCTTAACAAGACGGTTTTAATGCCACTTGGAAGAGATATGGAGGTCGCAGTAGCTTAACAAGACTGTTTTAGTGCCCCTTGGAAGAGTGGTGGAGGTCACAGTAGCTTAACAAGTCGGTTTTAATGCCCCTTCGAAGAGACGTGTAGTTCAGAGTGGTTTAACAAGATGGTTTTAATGCCCCTTGGAAAAGTGGTGGAGGTCACAGTAGATTAACAAGACGGTTTTAATGCCCCTTGGAAGAGTGGTGGAGGTCACAGTAGCTTAACAAGACAGTTTTAATGCCCCTTTGAAGAGACGTGGAGGTCAGAGTGGTTTAACAAGACGGTTTTAATGCCCCTTGGAAGAGTGGTAGAGGTCACAGTCGCTTAAGAAGACGGTTTTAATTCCCCTTGGAAGAGTGGTGGAGGTCACAGTAGCTTAACAAGACGATTTTAATGCCCCTTCGAAGAGACATGGAGTTCAGAGTACTTTAACAAGACGGTTTTAATGCCCCTTGGTAAAGTGGTGGAGGTCACAGTAGATTAACAAGACGGTTTTAATGCCCCTTGGAAGAGTGGTGGAGGTCACAGTAGCTTAACGAGACAGTTTTAATGCCCCTTGGAAGAGACGTGGAGCTCAGAGTGGTTAACAAGACGGTTTTAATGCCCCTTGGAAGAGTGGTGGAGGTCACAGTCGCTTAAGAAGACAGTTTTAATGCCCCTTGGAAGAGACGTGGAGGTCAGAGTGGTTAAACAACACGGTTTTAATGCCCCTTGGCAAAGTGGTGGATTTTGCAGTAGCTTAACAAGACTGTTTTAATGCCCCTTCGAAGAGTGGTGGTCACAGTAGCTTAACAAGACAATTTTAATGCCCCTTGGAAGAGACGTGGAGGTCAGAGTGGTTTAACAAGACCGTTTTAATGCCCCTTGGAAGAGTGGTGGATGTCACAGTAGCTTAACAAGACAGTTTTAATTCCCCTTGGAAGAGTGGTGGAGGTCACAGTAGCTTAACAAGACAGTTTTAATGCCCCTTGGAAGAGTGGTGGAGGTCACAGTAGCTTAACAAGACGGTTTTAATGCCCCTTGGAAGAGACATTGAGGTCAGAGTGGTTTAAAAAGACGGTTTTAATGCCCCTTGGAAAAGTGGTGGAGGTCGCAGTAGCTTAGCAAGATGGTTTTAATGCCCCTTGGAAGAGTGGTGGAGGTCACAGTCGCTTAACAAGATGGTTTTAATGCCCCTTGGAAGAGACGTGGAGGTCGCAGTGGCTTAACAAGACGGTTTTAATGCTCCTTGGAAGAGTGGTGGAGGTCACAGTAGCTTAACAAGACGGTTGTAATGCCCCTTGGAAGGGACGTGGAGGTCAGAGTGGTTTAACAAGACGGTTTTAATGCCCCTTGGAAAAGTGGTGGAGGTTGCAGTAGCTTAACAAGACTGTTTTAATGCCCCTTGGTAGAGTGGTGGAGATCACAGTAGCTTAACAAGACGGTTTTAATGCCCCTTACAAGAGCCATGCAGTACAGCATATTAAAACATTATTCCCATTATTGGGGAGTGGGTCTCCCATAGTCTTTGCCAATGCATTCCAAGCAAAAGCTGCCAAAAATTAGGAAGGCAATAACTTGCAATGCTGGGAACACGGACCACGGGCACCCTCATGGTATAGTGGTGGTGGATGCTGAGGATAAGGACAAGAGCAAAAAACAGCCGAAATTAGGAAGCGTATACCGATGTGTGGGTGTGAAGCGGTGCTTTATGTTACTCTGCTGTCATTTGGTGTTAATGAGAAGTCTGGCCCAATCCAGCCCTTGTTCATTTTGATAAGGATCAGCATGTCAGCATTGTCAGTTGACAGGCGAGTGCGCTTATCAGTTATAATTCCCCCAGAGGCACTAAAAACACGCTCCAATGACACGCTAGCGGCAGGCCAGGCCAGGATCTCCAAGGCGTACAGAGCGAGTTCATTCCAAGTGTCCAGCTTGGATACCCAATTATTAAAAGGCACAGAGGAATCACGGAGGATGCTGGTACGGTCGGCAAGGTACTGCCTCATCATCTTTTGAAACTTTCCACTCCTTGTGAGAATACCCCACGCCTGAGGGCCTGTAAGCTGGGCGGGTCTCAGAAAACTGTCCCAGAATGTTTACAGTGTTCCCCTGCCTCTGCTGGATTGGAGTTGCGTCTCTCTCGCCTGTACGCCTGGGTTTGTCAGCGAACTGTGACCTCTGCCGCTAGCGTGTTCAGATGGGAATTTTTTTAACAATTCTGCAGCAAGGGCCTTCTGGTACTGCCACATTTTTGTAGACCTCTCCAGTTCAGGAATAAGAGAGTGAAAGTTCTCCTTGTAGCAGGGGTCTAAAAGTGTCACCCACCAGTAATGACTGTCACCCAACATTTTGACAACACGAGGGTCACGGTTAAGCAGCGTAACATAAAGTCAGCCATGCGTGCCAGACTAGTAAGGACAAGACTTCCGTGTCTTCACCAAGATGACGACCGACCATGCTCTCGTCCTCCTCCTCCTCCTCCCCCCTGTCCTCAGGCCACCCACGCTGAACCGACGGTACGACAGTTGTACAGGTACTACCACCTAGAGCGCATGATACCAGCTCCTGTTCTTCCTCCTCCTCCTCCTCTCCTCTCCCTCATTGACCCCAATGCACGTTGGGATGAGATGAGGCTGGGCTGTGTGTAATCGCCCATTACGGCTTCCTGATCCATCTCATCATACTCTGGCTGCAATGCCTCCTCTTTAATTCTCTGCAGAGAGTGCTGTAAAAGACAGATAAGTGGAATGCTAACACTAATGATGGCGTCATCGTCACTCACCATCTTGGTGGACTCCTCAAAGTTTGTCAGGATGGTACATATGTCAGACATCCAGGTCCACTCCTGAGTAGTGTTGAGCCACCCCCGTAGTGTTCGAGTTCGGTTCGGTTCGTCGAACACCCGTATGTTCGCCGAACTGTTCGTTGAACTGTTCGTCTAACACCTTCGAACACCGTTAAAACCAATGGCAGGCAAACAAAAACACATAGAAACACATAGAAAACACCTTCAAAGGTGTCCAAAAGCTGACAAACTGCCCAGAAGACACAACAAACACATGGAAAAGTGACAACTACATTTAGTCATGCGAAAAGAAAAGAGGTGGAGGAGTAAAAGGAGGGGGAGACACAGATATAGGCATGTCTTGCCCTTCTAAAACCAAAAAAGTGCGAAGCCGACACGGCCAGTCCGTTCCTGCCCGTGCAACCTCGGTGTCGCCGGGTTTGTGCCAGAGCCGCGGTGAACCCTGACGGCCAGCCCCCCTCTCCCAATACAGGTGCCTGTCCTCTGGTGGGTCGAGCGAGCCCCCCTGCGGTGGAGGCAGGTCTAATCTTTTTCATTTAAATTGTCTCTCTAATTTGAATGAGTACACTTTAAATCCTTTTAAAAGGATCTATTGGAGGGCAAGTCTCATGCCAGCAGCGGCGTAATTCCAGCTCCAGTAGCGTCCACTAAAGCTGCAGCAGTTAAAAAGCTTTTATAAGGATCGAGCTCGGCGGTCCACCGCAAGGCGTCCTACCGCCAGTCCCAGCCCCTATGCCTTGGGGTGTCTCCCCGATGCTCTTCACTGAGTGTCCCGGGGGCCCAAACCATTTCCTTTGAAAAAATTAAGTGTCCAAACTGCTGGTGGTGTAGCTTGCTTAACAGCTGGGATAATCCACTGACTAGCAGACACTGCTACTAGGTACAAAGTATTTCCTGGGCTAGATGCAGTTAAAAATTTGTAATTAGATACTCTCGTTGGATGCTGAGAAAGCATGCCATAGAGTCTCCTGGCACGCTATATATTATTCTCTTATAAAGCTTGGGGTAGGGGTTTAGGGGACCCTTTTATAGCCAAAATCACGGCCCTGTATCGAAATACGTCACCTAGTCTGAAGATAAATGGAACATTTTCATCACCTTTCATAATCACCAATGGGGCAAGGCAGGGATGTCCTCTGTCCCCTCTCTTATACATCCTAGTGATGGAGCACCTGCTCTCATCAATTCGCCATAACCCCAATATTAGGTGGATTGAGGTGGGAGGCACCGAGTACAAGTGCTCTGCATTTGCTGATGATGTCCTAGTATATATCACTCAATCACATATATCCATCCCTGCTGTTATGGCTGAAATAGATCACTTTGTTACATGGTCAAATTTTAAAATCAATGTAGCGAAGTCTGAGGCCCTCGATGTCTCCCTCCCCAAATTCATACAGGATTCCATCCAGTCCAACTTTCCCTTTGCCTGGCCCTCACAGGGTATCAAGTACTTAGGAATTCGTATTCATAGAGACCTCTCCTGTCTATGTTTTCTTAATTTTGGGCCCTTTATTGAACAGCTCCATACAGACCACGGTTGGCAAGTTAGAACTGTTAGATTCGCTACGTGATCCACTGGTGTTTTGTGGAAAAGCACATGTACACTGTGTTCCAAATTATTATGCAAAAAGTGTTTAGGAGTGATAAGGTAAGAATTTTTTTTGTTTGTCAGGTAAACTCATTGATGGTGATGTGTGTCAGGGCTCTTTATATCACTGTAAGCAATTGCAGACACCTGTGCTAATTAGTTTGGCAGGTGAGTCCAATGAAAGGCAAGACTACTTAAGAAGGCTGTCCCACTGTTACTGTTACGGGGCCGGGTGGTGGAACCTCTGTGCCGAGGTGCAAGGAGGGACCCAGAGGGGCTTGACTAAGTATCCACCCGAACCGATCCTGGTCGTACGGCAGCAGACGACACCGTGACCAGGGAGGATCTGGGCTGAGGGACCAGGTGCTACTCTGGGGACGACCTTGTAAAAGAGCAGGTGGCTCCAACGGGTCAGATGGCTGGGACTGACCGGTATGGCGGATGGACACGGCAAGCAGGCGGAAGTCTCTGGTAGCTGGCAGGTGGTCACAGTTCGAAGAAGCGGGGCAGGTAACAGTCTTTAGGTTTACCAGGAAGATGGTCACAGCAAGTGATGGCAGGGTCTCCAGGCAGGCTGGCAGGAAACAGGCAGGTGCTCCCAGGTGAGCGGGCAGACAGACGAGGCAGGTAACTGGCAGGTAACTGGTGGGCGCTTCCAGGTGAGCGGGCTGACGAACACAGCAGGTAACAGGCGGGTAATTGGTGGACGCTCCCAGACGACCACCCAAATGACTGTACAACCGGCAGAAACAGGAAGATCGGTGATAAAGTCCATAGCAATGAGCAGCCATGGAGCAGCAGGTATGGGCAGGGGCAAGAGATGGCCAGCTGGAAGATGTCTGGGAACTTTGTTACGGGCACAGGATGAACAGGCCGCGACGAAGTCTATAACGTCCTTACGCAGGGTAGGCCACCAGTAATGCCGGGAAATGAGCTGGAAGGTCTTCTTTTGGCCAGCTTGGCTGGCTAGTTTAGAAGAATGTCCCCAGCGAAGAACCCTCTCCCGATCTGATACTGCTACAAACGTCTTACCGGGTGGAAGACGAGTCAGATCCAAGGGGGCCACATTCATCACCTCTAGATCGGAGGACAGGAAGGACCGGGACAAGGCATCAGCTTTGACGTTCTTGTCCGCCGGGCCGAAATGAAGAATGAAGTCGAAGCGGGCAAAAAACAACAACCACCGGGCCTGGCGAGGATTGAGTCTCTGGGCATTTTGGAGATATGCCAGGATTTTGTGATCCGTGTAGACGATTACCAGGTAGAGAGCCCCTTCTAGCAGATAGAGTCACTCCTCAAGTGCCAATTTGACGGCTATCAATTCACGGTCTCCTATGGAGTAGTTGCGCTCAGACGAGGAGAAGATTTTGGAGAAGAAGCCGCAGGTTACCATTCTCCCGGTAGAAGATTTTTGGGTGAGTACCGCTCCGGCTCCAGAGGAGGAGGCATCAACCTCCAGGTAGAATTGTTTTTTATAGTCCGGACGATGCAGGACGGGGGCAGAGGCGACGGCTCTCTTTAAGGAAAGGAAGGCCTCCTCGGCTTAAGGTGACCATACCTTGGGATTTTCCCCCTTACGGGTAAGCGCAGATATGGGAGCAGTCCGGGACGAGAAGTGTGGGATGAAAAGAAGATACTAATTAGCGAAGCCCAGGAATCGCTGTATCGCCTTCAAACCTTCTGGACGGGGCCATTTTAGAACAGAGGAGAGCTTCTCTGGATCCATTTGTAGACCTGTCTGGGAGATAACATAGCCCAAGAATGGAAGGGAGGTCTGGTCGAAGAGGCACTTCTCGTATTTGGCATAGAGCTGGTTCTGCCGGAGCCTAAGCAGGACCTGACGAACATCCCTTCGGTGTGTGGGGAGATCCGGAGAGAAGACCAAGATATCGTCCAGGTAAACCACTACGCAGGAGTACAAGAGGTCACGGAAGATGTCGTTGACCAGCTCTTGAAAGACAGCGGGGGCGTTACAGAGACCAAAGGGCATCACAAGGTACTCATAGTGACCGTCCCGGGTATTGAATGCTGTCTTCCACTCGTCTCCATGACGGATACGGACCAAGTTATATGCCCCTCGTAGATCCAGCATGGAGAAGATCCTGGTGCCCTTGAGACGGTTAAACAATTCGGTGATGAGCGGCAGGGGGTATTTGTTTTTTATAGTGATTAGATTGAGCCCTCTGTAGTCAATACAGGGACGTAGCGAGCCGTCTTTCTTTTTGACAAAGAAGAATCCGGCTCCAGCCGGGGAGGTAGATTTTTGGATAAATCCCCTAGCCAGATTCTCCTCAATGTATTCAGACATAGCCCGGGTTTCGGTCGCAGACAACGGGTAGATACGCCCACGGGGAGGAGTGGCGCCAGGTACCAGGTCGATCGGGCAGTCATATGGCCTATGGGGTGGCAAAGTCTCTGCTTCCTTTTTACCGAAGACGTCCGCATAGGGCCAGTATGGAGCCGGGAGACCGGGAAGATTAGCTGGAGTAGGCGGAGGGCGAGCTGGGCGGACCGGAACCAGGCAGGTCCTATGGCAGTCTGGACCCCACCGGAGTACTTCGCCGGATCGCCAGTTCAATACGGGCTCATGTGTCTGGAGCCAAGGTAGACCTAGCAACAGGGAGTGAGAGAGTCCAGATAGCACATGGAAGGAGATCTTCTCAGAGTGCAGCATTCCCACCTGCAGAGTTAAGGGTTCAGTGACAAGCAGGATGGGTACTTGAAGGAGTTTACCATCCACGGAGGCAACTGACAAAGGTTAAGTGAGAGGCTTGGTGGGAATACGGTATCTCTCTACTAAGGACTGGGAGATGAGGTTCCCAGCCGCTCCAGAGTCCAGGTGAGCGTTTTCAAAGTGCCGATCCTCTCCCAAGGAGAGAGAGACAGACAAAGTCAGGGAGGGAGAGGACTTACTTTTGTCTAGGATGACCTCTCCGAGCGATCCCAGACACCGGCGTTTCCCGGCCTCTCCGGGCAGGAACGGATCAGGTGCTCCTTGCGGCCACAATAGAAACAGCTCCCCTCGGCCCGGCGTGACTCCTGGCGGGATTTGACCAACTTGGTCTGGTCGACCTGCATGGGTTCGGGTGAGTGCACCCTGGGAGTGACTGAAGAAGAGACAGGTCTCTGGAAGTTAGTAGCAAGGCGGGGAAACTTTCTCTCGCGGGTGGTCTCCTTGGCACGTTCCTGGAACCGGATGTCAATCCGGGTAGCAAGTTACACTAGGTCGTCCAGAGTGATAGGGATGTCCCGACCGGCAAGTTCATCTTTAATCCGACCGGAAAGACCTTCCCAGAAGACGGACAGCAGGGCCTCGTTATCCCAGGCAAGTTCAGAAGCGAGGGTACGGAACCGTATGTCATATTGGCCTACGGTGAGAATCCCTTGGCGGAGACGTATCAGAGAGGAGGCTGACGAGGTCTTTCGTCCCGGTTCATCGAAGACTTTCCGTAAAGCAGTGAGGAAAGCTGACAAGTTGGATACTAGGGGATCCCCTCTCTCCCACAGGGGATTTAGCCAAGCCAGTGCCTCTCCAGTGAGATGGGACATTATGAAAGCCACTTTGGCCCGGTCGGTGGTAAAGTGATGTGCCAAGAGTTCAAAGTGCAGGGTTCACTGGTTTATGAAGCCCCGAGCTTGAGCGGGGGCGCCTCCGAAACGAGGAGGTGCAGAAAGCCGGGGTCCAGAGCAGGATGCCATGGTATTGATGGGCAGCGGTGCTGCCGGGGTTCGAGTCATGCAACTAGCGGTGGTTGTAGGTGGAGCAGTCAGTGTGTCCAGGCGGGAGTGGACATTCCGCAGGTGGTTCAGGATGGACTCCTGCTGAGATCTCTTACGGGAGACTTCCTGGTATAGGTCTGAAAGCGAGGGAGCTTGGGTGCCACCGGGTTCCATGGCCCGAGCAAACTGTTACTGTTACGGGGCCGGGTGGTGGAACCTCTGTGCCGAGGTGCTAGGAGGGACCCAGAGGTGCGTGACTAAGTATCCACCCGAACCGACCCTGGTCGTAAGGCAGCAGACAACACCGTGACCAGGGAGGATCCAGGCTGAGGGACCAGGTGCTACTCTGGGGACAAGCTTGTAAGAGAGCAGGCGGCTCCCACGGGTCAGATGGCTGGGACTGACCGGTATGGCTGATGGACACGGCAAGCAGGCGGAAGTCTCTGGTAGCTGGCAGGTGGTGACAGTTCGAGGAAGCGGGGCAGGTAACAGTCTTTAGGTTTACCAGGAAGATGGTCACAGCAAGTGACGGCAGGGTCTCCAGGCAGGCTGGCAGGAAACAGGCAGGTGCTCCCAGGTGAGTGGGCAGACAGACGAGGCGGATAACTGGCAGGTAACTGGTGGGCGCTCCCTGGTGAGCGGGCAGACGGACAAAGCAGGTAACAGGTGGGTAACTGGCGGACGCTCACAGGTGAGCGGTCTGACAGACGAGGCAGGTAACAGGCAGGTAACTGGCGGACGCTCCCAGGTGAGCGGTCTGACAGATGAGGCAGGTAACAGGCAGGTAACTGGTGGACGCTCCCAGGTGAGCGGTCTGACAGGCAAGGCAGGTAACAGGCTGGCAGACAGGACGAGGAGTCAGGCTAGCAGCGGAACCTGGGGGCTGAAGCACAGGTGAGACACAGTGCAAACAACTTTGCTCGGGCACCTCCATTTTGGAGGAGGTGCCTTATATATGGGAATTCCTCCAGCAATTGGCCGGGGACTCCTTAGGACGACGCGCGTGGCCCCTTTAAGAGAGGGGGAGCGCGCGCGCGCCCTAAGCCCAGTGCCCGGGAAGGAGCGCGCGCCGGTAGCAGCGAGGGAAGGAGCGCACGAGGACGCCGCGCGCTGAACAGGAAGGTGAGAGGGACGGCGTCTCTGCCTAGCAGGAAGCAGAGACGCCGATGCTACACCCACATTATTAAGCAGCCTACATTTTATGCCAAAATGGGAAAGAAAAAGGATGTGTCGGCTGCAGACAAGCAACAAATTGTGTTTAGGTCAAGGCATGATTACAATCAACATTGCCAAGACACTTCATCCTGATCATCGCACAATCAAGAAGTATGTAGCTAATTCACAGTACACACATGTGCGTGTTGATAAGGGAAAATTGAGGACTCTTTCCTACAGGCAATTACGTCAGGTTAAAAGAGCAGCGGCAAAAAAGCCTTGTCATAGCAGCAGAAAAGTTTTTGAAGCTGCTGGTGCCTTCAACGTCCCCCGAACAACAAGATGCAGGGTCCTTCAGAGGTTTGCAGCTGTGCGTAAGCCATCCTGTCGACCTACTCTACCCACTGTACACAAGCATAAACGGCTCCAGTGGGCCAAACAATACATGAAGACTGACTTCAAAACTGTTTTGTTCACCGATGAGTGCCATGCAACGCTCGATGGTCCAGATGGATGGAGTGGAGGATGGCTGGTTGATGGACACCCCATGCAAACACGGCTACAGCGTCAACAAGGAGGAGGTGGAGTAATGTTTTGGGCTGGAATCATGGGGAGAGAGATTGTCGGCCCCTTTAGGATCCCTGAAGGGGTAAAGATGAACTCCATAATGTATGTGGAGTTTCTCAAACAGCACTTCCTGCCATGGTTCAAGAAGAAGAACCGTGTATTCCGCAGCAAGATCATTTTCATGCATGATAATGCACCGTCTCATGCTGCACATAACAAATCTGCATCTCTGGCTGATATGGGCATAAAAGGGGACAAACTTATGGTGTGACCCCCATGCTCCCCTGACCTCAACCCCATTGAGAACCTCTGGAGCATCAACAAAAGGAGTGTCTATGATGACGGGAGGCAGTTCACATTTAAGCAACAGCTCTGGGAGGGCATTCTGTCCTCATGCAAAACAATTGAAGCAGAAACCATGCAAAACCTGACAAATTCAATGGACGAGAGAGTTCAGAAGCTCCTTTCGACCAAGGGGTCCTATGTGCAAATGTAACATCACCTAGAACAAAGTTTTGAGTTGAAAACTGTTTGATTTCAGTTTCTAATAACCTGCTAATGCTTATAATTTCAAAAATAACCATTTTTTTGCTCTTTATTAAAATGAAAAGGTTGATCGCAGAGTGTGGGGAATCTAAGAATGTGGCAACCCAGTAGTCAGGATTATTTTGAATTCTGACAATCTGAGGGTCATGCTGCAGGTAGTGCAGCAAGAAGGCACTCATGTGTCTTGCGCATCTAGGAGCCCCAAAATTATTTTCTGGGCTAGATGCAGCTAAAAATTATTATTAATTTGAAAGCTGGTGGAGCTTAGTATGGATGGCCTAATAGAATCAGTACTGAAAACTGCTACAAGGCCCAAATTATTTTCCAGCCAAGATAAAGATAAACATGATTAGTAATTTTAAATCTGGTGGAGTTTAGTATAGATGGCCTAATAGAATCAGTACTGCACACTGCTACAAGGCCCAAATTATTTTCCAGCCAAGATACAGATAAACATGATTAGTAATTTGAAAGCTTAAAACGGTTGGTGAGGTGATTTTAACAAATCATCAAGCTTTTACTCTCCCCAGGATGACACAGGGGTAGAAAAGTCATTTCAGATCCATGATTTGTTCATCTTTATGAACGTGAGTCTGTCTACATTATCAGTGGAGAGCCGCGTGCGCTTATCTGTCAGCACACCACCAGCAGCGCTGAACACAAGTTCAGACAGTACGCTGGCTGCGGGGCATGACAAGGTCTCCAATGCGTAAGTGGCGAGCTCCGGCCATTTATCCAGATTGGAAGCCCAAAAAGAGCAAGGGTCCAGTGACACAGTCATGACTTCAATGTTTACTTGGAGATACTCCTGTACCATCGTCTCTAGGCGTTGACTATGTGTCAGACTTCTTCTCTCCTGTGGCCTTGCAAAGGATGGGCTAAAAAAGTGGTGAAATGATTCTGCAAAATTAATGTTACCAGCAGATACTGTGTTTCTGTTACGTTTTGAGTGCTGAACACTCGACGGTCCCACGGTTGGCAAGTTGGAGCTGTGAGATTCACTACGTGCACCACTAGTGTTTTGGGGAAAAGCACATGTAAGATTCTGCAACAGTCTCTGCTGATACTCCTGCATTCTAGCATCTCTTTCTATGGCAAGAATAATTTCTGCAAATTTACTTTTGTACAGGTGATCTAACAGTGTGGCAACCCAGTAGTCAGGATTATTTCTAATTCTCATAATTCGAGGGTCATGTTGCAGGTAGTGCTGCAAGAAGGCACTCATGTGTCTTGCGCATCCAGGAGCACCAAATCCCTGTTGTGTTGGTGGCAAGGTAACAATCATGCTTCCTTCCTCTGCCCTCTCCCCCCAACCTCGCACAACAGAAATGTGATCAAGGTCTCCCTCATCTGATGAGTCTTCCATCAGTTCGTCCTACACTTCTTCCTGGGCTCCTGCACCTTCCTCACTAGTTTGGCTGCTACCATGCGCCCTGGTACAACCATTTCCCCCACCCTCAAATGCCTGCCGCCTTGGTGCTGCCAACAGCAGCGACCTTACAGATGTTTGCCCTTCTGCATACAACTCCTCCTCCTCTACTTCCTCCACCTCCTCTTGTGCCACCACCTGACTCCGAATTCTGTTTAACATGTGCTCCAGCATGTAAATCACCGGAATACTCATGCTGATAATAGCATCGTCAGCACTAAACATCTACGTCGCCATTTCAAAACTGTGCAGAAGGGTGCATAGGTCCCTGATCTGAGACCACTACTCCAGCGTAATTTGCCCCACCTCTGGATCTCATTGGCCCAGGCTATACATCAGAAAATATTGCACCAGGGCTTGTCTTTGCTGCCACAGTCGCTGCAACATGTGCAGAGTTGAATTCCACCAGGTAGGCACATTGCATTTTAGCCGGTGAAGTGGCAGGTCCAACGACTTCTGTAGAGATGTAAGTCGCTGAGCTTCGGGATGCGAATGGCGGAAGTGAGCACACAGTGTCTGTGCCCTCTGCAGAAGGCCATCTAGTCCGGGATAGAGGGCTAAAAATTGCTGGACAACCTGGTTCAACACGTGAGCCATACAAGGCACGTGTGTGACATTGCCCCGGCGAAGGGCCGCACCCAGGTTTGCAGCATTGTCGCACACGTCCTTCTCTGGTTTCAGGTCCAGTGGAGACAACCATTCATGAAACTGGTTCTCCAGAGCAGACCACAACTCCTCAGCTGTGTGACTCACATTTCCCAGACATTTCAAAGTAAAAACCGCCTGATGACGTTGAGCCCTGCTGCCAGCATAGTAAGGAGGTATGCAGGATCCCTTCAGCGCAGTTAGAAAGCTTGTGGCATGACCAGACAGGCTTTGGGTGCAGGTGGAGGACCGAGAGAAAGTTGAGAAGGCAGAAGCAGTGGAGGAACTTTGAGATAAAGAGGATTGACGCACAACTCGTGGTGACGGCAAGACTTGGACAGCAGCCCCTTGTCCTGCTGTCACCATAGTTACCCAGTGCCCAGCCAGCGACAAGTAATGCCCCTGTCCATGCCTTCTCGTCCAAGTGTCTGTGGTGAAATGCACCCTGTCACACACAGAGTTTCTCAAAGAAGCGGTGATGTTGTGTGCGACATGCTGGTGGAGCGCAGGCACACCTTTCTTTGAGAAGTAGTGCTGACTGGGCATCTGGTACTGGGGCACTGCGACGGACATAAGGTCTCGAAAATCCTCTGTGTCCACCAGGCAGAAAGGCAGCATTTCTGTAGCCAAGAGCTTGCAGATGGTGACATTCAACCTCTTAGCTTTCTCATGGCCTGGAGGAAATGGTCTTTTACTTGTCCACATCTGAGGGACCGAGGGCTGGCTGTTGTGCTTAGTCGGGGTTGAGAAGGGTGTCCCCAGCAAACTGCCGGTCTGTGAGGAAGATGCAGGCAGACATGTGAGGTTGCCTTGATCCAATGGTGGTGCTCTCGATGTCAGAGAGCGCTGAACACCAGCTGGTGTTTCCACCTCCAAAGAAAATAATGACCTGCCAATCACGCTGGCTTTTGTCTGTAAAGAGGTGGCAGGTCTGCGTCCCAAAACAGGTGTGACTGATGTCCCCCCAGTTACAGAGGATGAAGAGGCCGCGGATGCACAAGATGGGGCAGAAGGTGGTTGGCCCGGCCCGCTAGGCCGCATTGTAGCACAGTGAGCTTCCCACTGCAACTTATGCTTCATATCCATGTGACGGTTCATGCATGAAGTACTCAAACTATGGATTTTTTGGCCTCTAATTAGCTTTTGGTGACAAATGTTACAGATAACACGAGTTGGGTCATCCTTATAGATTTGAAAAAATGCCCAGGCTATGCAAGGTTTAGCACCCATGCGACCTGAAGAGCCACCACGACTTGTGGTCAGAGGCAGAGTTGTGTTTGAGGATGCAGTTGTTGACGTGCTTCCAGGACTACGTCTCTGTCCAGGAAGGTGCAACCTGACCTCGTCGTCACTAGCATCCTCCTCCACCTCCTCTGCTGACCTCATCGACTGGCTGACTGTGGGTTGACAGTAAGTGGGATCTTCAACCTCGTCATCATCACCCTGTGTGTTATCACACCCATCGTCCTCAGAGCCAACCTCTTCCTGCCCTGACAAAAAACTAAAGTTGTCGCTCCAATCAGGTATTTGAGTCTCATCATCATCTTCCTCATTGTCTCCACCAACAGGAGTTACAGTTTGGGAATGAGGGTCTACATTATGGTCAGAACATTCTGCGTCTGGTCCTGGATCCGACTCATAAAGATTCTGGGCATCAGTGCCGATCATTTCCTTGTCTGGATTCACAGAAGCTCTGGAGCCGACCTCTGATTCTCAGGCTAAAGTATGAGTAAACAGCTCTACAGACTCAACCATCTGCTCTACCCCATACTCAGATGGGCAGCTGGAGACTTGGGAGCTGTGAGGAAGCAAGTGCGATTGGGGTGACACCTCTGAGGACTGGAGTATTTGTGATGTTGAAGTTGAGGTAGAGGAGAGCCCACTTAAAGGAGCACTTGATATCCGTTGAAGCACCTGCTGTTTTTATGCCTCATCTGGAATTTGTAGCGATTGGCGTGGCCGTAAGAAAGGGATCTTATCACATTGTCCGCTAAAAGAAGTAGAAATCTTAGTTTGGTGGGAAGATGGTCTTTCTTCTGCAGATGTTACTGTTGCATTAACACCTACACCACGGACACAACCTTTTTTTCCCTTCCCAACACGCCTATTCTCCTTTCCACCAGCAGCAGGCCTTTTTCCACTCATTTTGGTGGTTAACTAATTCACAACTCTGGAGTTGTTTGCACAAAAAACAATGGATGGGAACCGAGCAGAGGTGAGTGGCCAAATTGTGGTATTAGCCCAAAAGTATTGGCTGGGTTAGATGCAGATAAAAATTATATTGAATTTGCAACCTGGTGGAGGTTAGTATAGATGGACTAATAGAACAAGTCCCACACACTGCTACAAGCAGAAATATTTTTTCAGAGCTAGATGCAGAAAAGAATAATATTGAATTTGCAACCTGGTGGAGCTTAGTATAGATAGACTAATAGAACAAGTCCCACACACTGCTACAAGCCGAAATATTTTTTCAGAGCTAGATGCAGAAAAAAATTATATTGAATTTGCAACCTGCTGGAGGTTAGTATAGATGGACTAATAGAACAAGTCCCACACACTGCTACAAGCCGAAATATTTATTCACAGCTAGATCCAGAAAAAAATTATATTGAATTTGCAACCTGGTGGAGGTTAATATAGATGGACTAATAGAACAAGTCCAACACACTGCTACAAGCTGAAATATTTTTTCAGAGCTAGATGCAGAAAAAAATGATATTGAATTTGCAACCTGGTGGAGGTTAGTATAGATGGACTAATAGGACAAGTCCCACACACTGCTGCAAGCCAAAATATTTTTTCAGAGCTAGATGCAAAAAAAATTATATTGAATTTGCAACCTGGTGGAGGTTAGCATAGATGGACTAATAGAACAAGTCCCACACACTGCTACATGCCAAAATATTTTTTCAGAGCTAGATGCAGAAAAAAATTATATTGAATTTGCAACCTGGTGGAGGTTAGTATAGATGGACTAATAGAACAAGTCCCACACACTGCTACAAGCTGAAATATTTTTTCATAGCTAGATGCAGAAAATTTTTTTATTGAATTTGCAACCTGGTGGAGGTTAGTATAGATGGACTAATAGAACAAGTCCCACACACTGCTACAAGCCAAAATATTTTTTCAGAGCTAGATGTAGAAAAAAATGAAATTGAATTTGCAACCTGGTGGAGGTTAGTATAGATGGACTAATAGAACAATTCCCACACACTTCTACAATCCAAAATATTTTTTAAGAGCTAGATGCAGAAAAAAATTATATTGAATTTGCAACCTGGTAGAGGTTAGTATAGATGGACTAATAGAACAAGTCCCACACACTGCTGCAAGCCGAAATATTTTTTCAGAGCTAGATGCAAAAAAAAATTATATTGACTTTGCAACCTGGTGGAGGTTAGTATAGATGGACTAATAGAACAAGTCCCACACACTGCTACAAGCCGAAATATTTTTTCAGAGCTAGATGCAGAAAAAAATTATATTGAATTTGCAACCTGGTGGAGGTTAGTATAGATGGACTAATAGAACAAGTCCCACACACTGCTACAAGCCAAAATATTTTTTCAGAGTTAGATGTAGAAAAAAATCATATTGAATTTGAAACCTGGTAGAGGTTAGTATAGATGGACTAATACAACAAGTTCCACACACTGCTACAATCCAAAATATTTTTTCAGAGCTAGATGCAGAAAAAAATTATGTTGAATTTGCAACCTGGTGGAGGTTAGTATAGATGGACTAATAGAACAAGTCCCACACACTGCTACAAGCCGAAATATTTTTTCAGAGCTAGATGCAAAAAAAAATTATATTGAATTTGCAACCTGGTGGAGGTTAGTATAGATGGACTAATAGAACAAGTCCCACACACTGCTACAAGCTGAAATATTTTTTCAGAGCTAGATGCAGAAAAAAATTATATTGAATTTGCAACCTGGTGGAGGTTAGTATAGATGGACTAATAGAACAAGTCCCACACACTGCTACAAGCCAAAATATTTTTTCAGAGCTAGATGCAGAAAAAAATTATATTGAATTTGCAACCTGGTGGAGGTTAGTATAGATGGACTAATAGAACAAGTCCCACACACTGCTACAAGCCGAAATATTTTTTCAGAGCTAGATGCAGAAAAAAAATATATTGAATTTGCAACCTTTTGGAGGTTAGTATAGATGGACTAATAGAACAAGTCCCACGCACTGCTTCAAGCCGAAATATTTTTTCAGAGCTAGATGCAGAAAAAAATTATATTGAATTTCCAACCTGGTGGAGGCTAGTATAGACGGACTAATAGAACAAGTCCCACACACTGCTACAAGCCTAAATATTTTTTTCAGAGCTAGATGCAGAAAAAAATTTATATTGAATTTGCAACCTGGTGGAGGTTAGTATTGATGGACTAATAGAACATGTCTCACAAACTGCTACAAGCCGAAATATTTTTTCAGAGCTAGATGCAGAAAAAAAAAATATTGAATTTGCAACCTGGTGGAGGTTAGTATAGATGGACTAATAGAACAAGTCCCGCACACTGCTACAAGCCGAAATATTTTTTCAGAGCTATTAGCAGAAATTTTTTTTATTGAATTTGCAACCTGGTGGAGGTTAGTATAGATGGACTAATAGAATAATGCCATGCCCAAAAGGTTTTACTTCACTAGGTGCAGTAAAAAAATTTGTATTCTGTACACAGGTGGCGTAGCTTGCAACACAGATAGGCTACTCCACTGACTAACTCACACTGCAAGAGGCCAAAAAGGATTTGCTTTGCTAGATTTAGCCAAATGCTGTGAATAAAACTTGCACAGCACTAAAACAGAAATGCCTGGCAAAAAGTGATAGGAACTGATGTAACCTAGCCCTGAAAAGGACTGCAATCACAACTATTCCCTACTCCCAAGCTATCTGTATATTTGTGCGAAAATTGGCTTGAAATTAACAAGGTATAGCGCACAGAGCAACAGCGGTGCCGTCTAACACGCAGCTGCAGCAGTGAGAAAATGGTGGCGACGGGGAAAATGGATGGGTCTTATAGGGCAAGGACTAGTGTTGAGCCACCCCCGTAGTGTTCGAGTTCGGTTCGGTTCGTCGAACACCCGTGTGTTCGCCGAACTGTTCGTCGAACTGTTCGTCGAACACCTTCGAACACCGTTAAAACCAATGGCAGGCAAACAAAAACACATAGAAACACATAGAAAACACCTTCAAAGGTGTCCAAAAGCTGACAAACTGCTCAGAAGACACAACTAACACATGGAAAAGTGACAAGTACATATAGTCATGCGAAAAGAAAAGAGGTGGAGGAGTAAAAGGAGGGGGAGACACAGATATAGGCATGTCATGCCCTTCTAAAATCCAAAAAGTGAGAAGCCGAGACGGCCAGTCCGCTCCTGCCCGTGCCACCTCCGTGTCGCCGGGTTTGTGCCAGAGCCGCGGTGAACCCTGACGGCCAGCCCCCCTCTCCCAATACTGGTGCCTGTCCGCTGGTGGGTCGAGAGAGCCCCCCTGTGGTGGAGGCAGCTCTAAGCTTTTTAATTTAAATTGTCCCTCTAATTTGAATGAATACACTTTAAATCCATTTACAAGGATCTATTGGAGGGCAAGTCTCATGCCAGCAGCCGCGTAATTCCAGCTCCAGTAGCGTCCACTAAAGCTGCTGCAGTTAAAAAGCTTTTATAAGGATCGAGCTCGGCTGTCCACCGCAAGGCATCCTAGTGCCAGTCCCAGCCCCTATGCCTTGGGGAGCCTCCTGATGCTCTTCACTAAGTATCCCGTGGTCCCGAAGCATTTCCTTTGAAAAAATTAAGTGTCCAAACTACAGGTGGTGTAGCTTGCTTAACAGCTGGGATAATCCGCTGACTAGCAGACACTGCTACTAGGCACAAAGTATTTCCTGGGCTAGATGCAGTTAAAAATTTGTAAGTAGATATTCTCGTTGGATGCTGAGAAAGCATTCCATAGAGTCTCCTGGCACGCCATATATGATTCTCTTAAAAAGCTTGGGGTAGGGGTCTAGGGGACCCTTTTATAGCCAAAATCACGGCCCTGTATCACAATACGTCACCTAGGCTGAAGATAAATGGAACTGTAGCACCGAGGGCACGGTTGCTACAGACGTATTGCACCTCACCCAGAGGTGTGATATCTCACTCTCAGATAAGGATGGAGTGTGGATCAGGACCCGACACCTGCATGCATTACACCACATTGCCGTGGGGCAGGGCGACCAATATGCCCCTGAGATGGGCACGACAGTCCCTGTCCCTGGCTGGAGTGGGGGGAGGGAACACTGAGGAAGGGGAACCCTGCAGTGCAGGAGCAGGGAGGAAGCAGTTCCTGGGTGCATTGAGAAGGGAGTATAAAAGGTGGGCACCATCTTAGTTCAGTGCAGAGAAGTCTGAGCAGAAGTGGCAGGGAGCAGGGGCTCTGCATGAGCTCTGCTCCGGAGGCGGGCCTAGTAACAGAGGCCCAGGCCTGCAAGAGGGAGAAGGAAGGAAGAGGAGCGGAGAAGGCTCCAGGAACGAGGAATGAAGGGATCCCAGGGGTGCGGACGGGCGAGTCGCCACCGCACGCCCGAATCCACCTGCGTGGAGGGGTCAGGCCAAAGGGGGAGACCGGTCCCCGAACTAGTGGAGGCAGGAAACGACCCTCAGCTAGAAACCGGAGGCTCTGACATTTTATGTGGCGCAGCCCCTTGCTCCACCCGCTAGGAAGGCACCACATAGGGTCAGGGAAACTGGCGCCAAGTTTACCAAGAGGAGGCCCGAGTCAGCCGGACAGAAGTGTTGGTAAGAAAGGCCAGACAAAGGACACACAAAGGGGGTCCTGTGAAGCGCTCCAAAGTTATCTGGGAGTTGTCTGAGCCCCTCACCTGGTGAGCACAGTACGACGTGGGCAGCCGTTACCTGCAGACGTGGTCTGGATAATAAGAACTGTGAGTAAAGGCCCTGAACTGCATCACTGACTCCGTGTCGTTACTGCTGCTGCCCTGCACCATCACCCCCATCCTCCGCATACACTGCCCTGAGGCTATACTCCTCCCGTGGGGAGTTATGCTATGCTCTGCTGCACCCACAACACCAGCCTTAGCGGTCTGCCCTGTAGCGGCGGTTCACTCTGACCGCAATCCACGGGTGGCGTAGTCGGACATTTAAACATCAAAACCACATAAATAGTTCCGCCACTGGTTTGACCGCCCTGAGCCACGGAACCGGATCGCCGCCACGAAGACTACAACCACCAGCATCCACCAAAAAGGGTCCGGCTCCGGGTGTCCCAAGGCCCAGGGGGTGCGTCAGAACATTTTCATCACCTTTCACAATCACCAATGGGACAAGGCAGGGATGTCCTCTGTCCCCTCTCTTATACATCCTAGTGACGGAGCACCTGCTCTCATCAATTCGCCATAACCCCAATATTAGGTGGATTGAGGTGGGAGGCACCGAGTACAAGTGCTCTCTATTTGCTGATGATGTCCTAGTATATATCACTCAATCACATATATCCATCCCTGCTGTTATGGCTGAAATAGATCACTTTGTTACATGGTAAAATTTTAAAATCAATGCAGCGAAGTCTGAGGCCCTCGATGTCTCCCTCCCTAAATCCATATAGGATTCCATCCAGTCCAACTTTCCCTTTGCCTGGCCCTCACAGGGTATCAAATACTTAGGAATTCCTATTCATAGAGACCTCTCCCATCTATGTTATCTTAATTTTGGGCCCTTTATTGAACAATTCCATACAGACCACGGTTGGCAAGTTGGAACTGTGAGATTCACTATGTGCACCACTGGTATTTTGTGGAAAAGCACATGTAAGATTCTGCAACAGTCTCTGCTGATACTCCTGCATGCGTGCATCCCTTTCTATGGCAGGAATAATTTCTGCAAATTTACTTTTGTACCGGGGATCTAACAGTGTGGCAACCCAGTAGTCAGGATTATTTCTAATTCTCACAATTCGAGGGTCATGTTGCAGGTAGTGCAGCAAGAAGGCACTCATGTGTGTTGCGCATCCAGGAGCACCAAGTCCCTGTTGTGTTGGTGGCGAGGTAACAATCATGCTTCCTTCCTCTGTCCTCTCCCCCCAACCTCGCACAACAGAAATGTGATCAAGGTCTCCCTCATCTGATGAGTCTTCCATCAGTTCGTCCTCCACTTCTTCCTGGGCTCCTGCACCTTCCTCACTAGTTTGGCTGCTACCATGCGCCCTGGTAAAATCATCTCCCCCACCCTCACATGCCTGCCGCCCTGGTGCTGCCGACCGTCTGGACCTTGCAGATGTTAGCCCTTCCGCATACAACTCCTCCTCCTCTACTTCCTCCACCTCCTCTTGTGCCACCACCTGACTCCGAATTCTGTTTAACATGTGCTCCAGCATGTAAATCACCGGAATAGTCATGCTGATAATGGCATCGTCAGCACTAAACATCTTCGTCGCCATTTCAAAACTGTGCAGAAGGGTGCATAGGTCCCTGATCTGAGACCACTCCTCCAGCGTGATTTGCCCCACCTCTGAATCTCGTTGGCCCAGGCTATACGTCAGAACGTATTGCACCAGGGCTTGTCGGTGCTGCCACAGTCGCTGCAACATGTGCAGAGTTGAATTTCACCGGGTAGGCACATCGCATTTTAGCCGGTGAAGTGGCAGGCCCAACGACTTCTGTAGAGATGTAAGTCGCTGAGCTGCGGGATGCGAACGGCGGAAGTGAGCACACAGCGACCGTGCCCTCTGCAGAAGGCCATCTAGTCTGGGATAGTGGGCTAAAAATTGCTGGACAACCAGGTTCAACACGTGAGCCATACAAGGCACGTGTGTGACATTGCCCCGGCGAAGGGCCGCACCCAGGTTTGCAGCATTGTCGCACACGGCCTTCCCTGGTTTCAGGTCCAGTGGAGACAACCATTCATGAAATTGGTTCTCCAGAGCTGACCACAACTCCTCAGCTGTGTGACTCACATTTCCCAGACATTTCAATGTAAAAACCGCCTGCTGACGTTGAGCCCTACTGCCAGCATAGTAAGGAGGTGTGCAGGATCCCTTCTGCGCGGTTAGAAAGCTTGTGGCATGACCAGACAGGCTTTGGGTGCAGGTGGAAGACCGAGAGGAGGTTGAGGAGGCAGAAGCAGTGGAGGAAAAATGACATAAAGAGGATTGACGCACAACTTGTGGGGACGGCAAGACTTGGACAGCAGCGCCTTGTCCTGCTGTCACCATAGTTACCCAGTGCCCAGTCAGCGACATGTAACGCCCCTGTCCATGCCTACTCGTCCAAGTGTCTGTGGTGAAATGCACCCTGTCACACACAGAGTTTCTCAAAGAAGCGGTGATGTTGTGTGCGACATGCTGGTGGAGCGCAGGCACACCTTTCTTTGAGAAGTAGTGCCGACTGGGCATCTGGTACTGGGGCACTGCGACGGACATAAGGTCTCGAAAATCCTCTGTGTCCACCAGGCGGAAAGGCAGCATTTCTGTAGCCAAGAGCTTGCAGATGGTGAAATTCAACCTCTTAGCTTTCTCATGGCTAGGAGGAAATGGTCTTTTACTTGTCCACATCTGAGGGACCGAGGGCTGGCTATTGTGCTTAGACGGGGTTGATAAGGGTGTCCCCGGCAAACTGCCGGTCTGTGAGGAAGATGCAGGCGGACATGTTAGGTTGCCTTGATCCAAAGGTGGTGCTATCGATGTCGGACAGCGCTCAAGACCAGCTGGTGTTACCACCTCCAAAGAAAATGATGACCTGCCAATCACGCTGGCTGTTGCGGGTAAAGAGGTGGCAGGTCTGCGCCCCAAAACAGGTGTGACTGCTGTCCCCCCAGTCACAGAGGATGAAGAGGCCGCGGATGCACAAGATATGGCAGACGGTGGTTGGCCCGGCCGGCTAGGCCGCATTGTAGCACACTGAGCTTCCCACTGCAACTTATGCTTCATGTCCATGTGCCGGTTCATGCATGAAGTACTCAAACTATGTATTTTTTGGCCTCTACTTAGCTTTTGCTGACAAATGTTACAGATAACACGAGTTGGGTCATCTTTATCGATCTGAAAAAATGCCCAGGCTATGCAAGGCTTAGCACCCATGCGACCTGAAGAGCCACCACGACTTGTGGTGAGAGGCAGAGTTGCGTTTGAGGATGCAGTTGTTGACGTGCTTCCAGTACTACGTCTCTGTCCAGGAAGGCGCAACCTGACCTCGTCGTCACTAGCATCTTCCTCCACCTCCTCTGCTGACCTCATCTCTTGGCTGACTGTGGGTTGACAGTAAGTGGGATCTCCGACCTCATCATCATCACCCTGTGCGTTATCACACCCGTCGTCCTCAGAGCCAACCTGTTCCTGCCCTGACAAAAAACTAAAGTTGTCGCTCCAATCAGGTATTTGAGTCTTATCATCGTCTTCCTCATTGTCTCCACCAACAGGAGTTACAGTTTGGGAATGAGGGTCTACATTATGGTCAGAACCTTCTGCGTCTGGTCCTGGATCCGACTCATAAAGATTCTGGGCATCAGTGCAGATCATTTCCTCGTCTGGATTCACAGAAGCGCTGGAGTCGACCTCTGATTCCCAGGCTATAGTATGAGTAAACAGCTCTGCAGACTCAACCATCTGTTCTACCTCATACTCAGACGGGCAGCTGGAGATTTGGGAGCTGTGAGGAAGCAAGTGCGATTTGGTGACACCTTTGAGGACTGGAGTATTTGTGATGTTGAAGTTGATGTGGAGGAGAGCCCACTTAAAGGAGCACTTGATATCCGTTGAAGCACCTGCTGTTTTTGTGCCTCATCTGGAATTTGTAGCGATTGGCGTGGCCGTAAGAAAGGGATCTTATCACATTGTCCGCTAAAAGAAGTAGACATTTTAGTTTGGCTGGAAGATGGTCTTTCTTCTGCACCTACCCCACGGACACAACCTTTTTTCCCCTTCCCAACACGCCTATTCCCCTTTCCACCAGCAGCAGGCCTTTTTCCACTCATTTTGGTGGTTAACTAATTCACAACTCTGGAGTTGTTTGCACAAAAAAACAATGGATGG
This sequence comes from Phyllobates terribilis, assembly GCF_046119375.1. NCBI lineage: Eukaryota > Metazoa > Chordata > Amphibia > Anura > Dendrobatidae > Phyllobates > Phyllobates terribilis. The sequence goes on along the minus strand of NW_027362770.1, from coordinate 40,253,307 downwards.
TAACCGAGCAGAGCTGAGTGGCCAAACTGTGGTATTAGGCCAAAACTATTGGCTGGGTTAGATGCAGAAAAAAATTATTTTTAATTTGCAACCTGATGGAGGTCAGTATAGATGGACTAATAGACCAAGTCCCACACACCGCTAGAAGCCCAAATATTTTTTCAGAGCTAGATGCAGAAATTTTTTTTATTCAATTTGCAACCTGATGGAGGTCAGTATAGATGGACTAATAGACCAAGTCCCACACACTGCTAGAAGCCCAAATATTTTTTCAGAGCTAGATGCAGAAAAAAATTATTTTTAATTTGCAACCTGATGGAGGTCAGTATAGATGGACTAATAGACCAAGTCCCACACACCGCTAGAAGCCCAAATATTTTTTCAGAGCTAGATGCAGAAAAAAATTATTTTTAATTTGCAACCTGATGGAGGTCAGTATAGATGGACTAATAGACCAAGTCCCTCACACCGCTAGAAGCCCAAATATTTTTTCAGAGCTAGATGCAGAAAAAAATTATATTCAATTTGCAACCTGCTGGAGGTCAGTATAGAAGGACTAATAGAACAAGTCCCACACACTGCTAGAAGCCCAAATATTTTTTCAGAGCTAAATGAAGAAAAAAATTATTTTTAATTTGCAACCTGATGGAGGTCAGTATAGATGGACTAATAGACCAAGTCCCACACACTGCTAGAAGCCCAAATATTTTTTCAGAGCTAGATGCAGAAAAAAATTATTTTTAATTTGCAACCTGATGGAGGTCAGTATAGATGGACTAATAGACCAAGTCCCACACACTGCTAGAAGCCCAAATATTTTTTCAGAGCTAGATGCAGAAAAAAATTATTTTTAATTTGCAACCTGATGGAGGTCAGTATAGATGGACTAATAGACCAAGTCCCACACACCGCTAGAAGCCCAAATATTTTTTCAGAGCTAGATGCAGAAAAAAATTATATTCAATTTGCAACCTGCTGGACGTCAGTATAGAAGGACTAATAGAACAAGTCCCACACACTGCTAGAAGCCCAAATATTTTTTCAGAGCTAAATGAAGAAAAAAATTATTTTTAATTTGCAACCTGATGGAGGTCAGTATAGATGGACTAATAGACCAAGTCCCACACACTGCTGGAAGCCCAAATATTTTTTCAGAGCTAGATGCAGAAAAAAATTATTTTTAATTTGCAACCTGATGGAGGTCAGTATAGATGGACTAATAGAACAAGTCCCACACGCTGCTAGAAGCCCAAATATTTTTTCAGAGATAAATGAAGAAAAAAATTATTTTTAATTTGCAACCTGATGGAGGTCAGTATAGATGGACTAATAGACCAAGTCCCACACACTGCTAGAAGCCCAAATATTTTTTCAGAGCTAGATGCAGAAAAAAATTATTTTTAATTTGCAACCTGATGGAGGTCAGTATAGATGGACTAATAGACCAAGTCCCACACACCACTAGAAGCCCAAATATTTTTTCAGAGCTAGATGCAGAAAAAAATTATATTCAATTTGCAACCTGCTGGAGGTCAGTATAGAAGGACTAATAGAACAAGTCCCACACACTGCTAGAAGCCCAAATATTTTTTCAGAGCTAAATGAAGAAAAAAATTATTTTTAATTTGCAACCTGATGGAGGTCAGTATAGATGGACTAATAGACCAAGTCCCACACACTGCTAGAAGCCCAAATATTTTTTCAGAGCTAGATGCAGAAAAAAATTATTTTTAATTTGCAACCTGATGGAGGTCAGTATAGATGGACTAATAGACCAAGTCCCACACACTGCTAGAAGCCCAAATATTTTTTCAGAGCTAGATGAAGAAAAAAATTATTTTTAATTTGCAACCTGATGGAGGTCAGTATAGATGGACTAATAGACCAAGTCCCACACACCGCTAGAAGCCCAAATATTTTTTCAGAGCTAGATGCAGAAAAAAATTATATTCAATTTGCAACCTGCTGGACGTCAGTATAGAAGGACTAATAGAACAAGTCCCACACACTGCTAGAAGCCCAAATATTTTTTCAGAGCTAAATGAAGAAAAAAATTATTTTTAATTTGCAACCTGATGGAGGTCAGTATAGATGGACTAATAGACCAAGTCCCACACACTGCTAGAAGCCCAAATATTTTTTCAGAGCTAGATGCAGAAAAAAATTATTTTTAATTTGCAACCTGATGGAGGTCAGTATAGATGGACTAATAGAACAAGTCCCACACGCTGCTAGAAGCCCAAATATTTTTTCAGAGATAAATGAAGAAAAAAATTATTTTTAATTTGCAACCTGATGGAGGTCAGTATAGATGGACTAATAGACCAAGTCCCACACACTGCTAGAAGCCCAAATATTTTTTCAGAGCTAGATGCAGAAAAAAATTATTTTTAATTTGCAACCTGATGGAGGTCAGTATAGATGGACTAATAGACCAAGTCCCACACACCGCTAGAAGCCCAAATATTTTTTCAGAGCTAGATGCAGAAAAAAATTATATTCAATTTGCAACCTGCTGGAGGTCAGTATAGAAGGACTAATAGAACAAGTCCCACACACTGCTAGAAGCCCAAATATTTTTTCAGAGCTAAATGAAGAAAAAAATTATTTTTAATTTGCAACCTGATGGAGGTCAGTATAGATGGACTAATAGACCAAGTCCCACACACTGCTAGAAGCCCAAATATTTTTTCAGAGCTAGATGCAGAAAAAAATTATATTCAGTTTGCAACCTGATGGAGGTCAGTATAGATGGACTAATAGAATGATGCTATGCCCAAAAGATTTTACTTCACTAGGTGCAGTAAAAAAATTGGTATTCTATACACAGGTGGTATATCTTGCAACACAGATAGGCTACTCCACTGACTAACACACTCTGCAATAGGCCAAAAAGGATTAGCTTTGCTAGATTCAGCCAAATGCTGTGAAAAAAACTTGCACAGCACTGGCACAGACCTGCCTGGCAAAAACTGATAGGAACTGATGTAACCTAGTCCTGAAAAGGACTCCAATTACAATTAGTCTTTACTCCCACAATCTATCTATTTAAGAGCACAGACCTGCCTGATAAAAGTCGTAGGAAATGCTGTAACCTAGTCCTTAAAAGGACTGCAATCACAACTATTCCCTACTCCCAAGCTATCTGTATATTTGTGCGAAAATTGGCTTGAAATTAACAAGGTATAGCGCACACAGCAACAGCGGTGCCGTCTAACACGCAGCTGCAGCAGTGAGAAAATGGTGGCGACGGGGAAAATGGCTTGGTCTTATAGGGCAAGGACATGTGACATACACTGCCAATCACACATGCCCTTGCTTGTGTGAAAAAAAGCACTTCGCTCCGTGTGTGCGCTGCTGATAGGCTGACAGATTGCACCTCCCCACTGCAAATGCGGGAAAGAGAAAAAAAAATGGAGATCTTCATTGTTCCTGCAGAGATCCATCCCCTGCCCCTCCCCCCACCCCGCTGTACACTCAAACTGCGTATTAACATTAATTTTCATCATTACTGAGAAAAAATCCAGTTATGATTTTGGTGCACGAACAGTTATCGAACATAACCTCGAACAGCCGAATTTTTCTCAAATTGTTCGTGTTCGCCGACCGGCTCGAACACCGCCCAAAACAGCTCGAATTTGAGATTGGCGAACAGTTCGAGTAGAACAACGCTCATCTCTAGCAAGGACATGTGACATACACTGCCAATGACACATGCCCTTGCTTGTGTGAAAAAAAGCACTTCGCTCCGTGTGTGTGCTGCTGATAGGCTGACAGAATGCACCTCCCACTGTAAATGCAGGAAAGAGAAAAAAATATGGAGATCTTCATTATTTCTGCAGAGATCCATCCCCTGCCCCCACCCCCCCGCCCCGCTGTACACTCAAACTGCGTATTAACATTAATTTTCAGCATTACTGAAAAAAAATCCAGTTATGATTTTGGTGCACGAACAGTTATTGAACATAACCTCAAACAGCCGAATTTTTTTCAAATCGTTTGGGTTCGCCGAACGGCTCGAACACCGCCCAAAACAGCTCAAATTTGAGATTGGCGAACAGTTCGAGTCGAACACCGTTCATCTCTACTCCTGAGGTCTTATGTTTGGAGTCTGACCTGAATATCAACGGCCTTGTTGCAGCTGGTACTCCACAACTGCTCTCTTCTGCTCAAAAATCCTTTGCAACATGTGGAGGGTAGAGTTCCAATGTGTGGGGACATCACACACCAGTCGGTGTGCCAGAAGCTGCAAACGCTACTGCAAGACAGCAAGGGCGGCGGAAGCTGTAGCCGACTTGCGAAAATGAGCTGACAGGCGGCGTAATTTGACGAGCAGATCTGGCATCTCCGGGGGGAACGATTTAAGAAACCTCTGAACCACGAGGTTAAGCCCATGAGCCAGGCATGGTACATGTGTAATCTCGCCTCGCCTCAGAGCCGCCACCAGGTTACGTCCATTGTCACACACGACCATGCCTGGATGTGGGTTCAGCGGTCTCAGCCACAGATCTGCATGCTCTTTCACAGCTGTCCACAACTAATAAGCAGTGTGAGGTTTATCACCTAAGCTTATGAGTTTCAGCACAGCCTGTTGCCGGTTGGCTTAGGCAGTACTGCAGTGCTTCCAGCTTGTAACTGATGTGGTGATATCTGAGATGGAGGCTGAACATGAGGAGGAGGAGGATGATGCGCAGGAGCTGTACTCTGTGGGGGCAACTCTGACTGACATAGGGCCCACAATCCTTAGTGTGGGAAGGATGTGTTCCGTCCCAAGGTCTGACTGGGTCCCGGCTTCCACTATGTTTACCAAGTGTGCCGTCATGGAGATGTATCGTCCCTGGCCACAAGCACTTGTCCACGTGTCCGTTGTTAGGTGGACTCTCCCAGTAACTGCGTTGTTGAGGGCACGGCAGATGTTTTGGGACACGTGCTTGTGTAGTGCGGGGACGGCACACCGGGCAAAATAGTGTCGGCTGGGGACTGAGTACCGAGGGACGGCCACCACCATAAGGTTGCGGAAGGATTCCATCTCCACCAGCCTAAAAGGCAGCATTTCCAATGCAAGCAGTCGTGAAATGTGCGAATTTAGGACTGTGGCCTTTGGGACATTGGCTGCGAATTTGCGCTTTCATTCAAAGCTCTGAAATACGGACTACTGAACGCTGCGGTGGGACGTGGACGTGGACGTTGATGCTGTTTCTTGAGAAACTGCCATAACAAGTGAAGACTAAGAGGAGGGGACAACTTTGCAAGCAGTATGGACAGGGGATTTCCTTGCATGCTCAACAGGGGGTTCTCTTACATGCATAACAGAGGAATAAGCAGTGGTGATGCCCGCTGACACTGTTCGTGGACCCTGGGATTCGCCCCACAAAGTCGGGTGCTTTGCTGCCATGTGCCTGATCATACTGGTGGTGGTCAGGCTGGTAGTTTTGTCACCCCTGCTGATGCTTGGCATGGCAGGTGGTACAAATGGCCTTTTTGGGGTTATCAGCAGAGTCTTTAAAAAATTCCAGACTCTGGAAGACCTACCGGTTGCACTGGCAACGTCCCTCGTGTTGGTGTTACGGGGAACTGTTGCCTGCCTTCTGTGTGCGGCCACCACACTGATTCATCCTGCCTGTTGGGGTACTCTGCCTCCCTCCCCCTGTGTGCTGCTGGCCTCGCTCTGCGTGTCCTCCTGCCACGTTGGGTCAGTTACTAGATCATCCACCACCTCCTCCTCTTCCACTTGCGCACCACGATCATCCTCCTCACTTCCTGGCAATTGTGTCTCGTCATCGTCCACCTCTTGTGACAAATTGCCAGCGTCGACTTCCTGTGGCCGTGGCTGTTCAAATATTTGAACACATGGGATCTCCTCTTCCACCACTTCAAGCGGAGCAGGCGTGGGGCACAAATATGGAAATCGACCAGTGAACAGCTCTTCAGAGTGTCCAAGTGTGGGATCAGTTGCTGTCTGACAACACTCGGCATGGTGGGAGGAAGGAGCATCAAGGTGAGGAGGAGTATGCGGTCGAGACTCTTGGCTATTAAAACTTGACCGTGTGGAAGACAGACTGGAGGTGGTGGTGCCCAGGTAACTCGAAGTATTATCTGCTATCCAATTAATAACCTGTTCACACTGATCAGTTCACAATACTGGTGTTGTAGTGTGCTTCCCTAGTAATTCGGTCAAGAAGTGGGAGCGAGAAGATGTTGCTGTTGGCTGTGGCACATTTTCACCTTGGCCACGGCCCCGTCCTCTACACGCACCATCACCAGAACGTCCAGTTCCACGTCCTTTGCCACGCTCCTTGCCCATTGTAAATGAAGTAAAATAGCTTACACTCGCACTATCAATGGAAAAAGAGTAAGAATAAGGAGATTAGAACCATGGAAGAGGAAAAACCACAGTTCTATTTCTCTGGCCTACAACAGAATCTTTTAAACAGATATATTTGTGTCTGAACACTGAGCGAGACACTCAATTTTTTGTTTTTTATGTAAAAAAGGCAAAAAGGTGGACAATACAGAGATTTGACGCGTGGAACTGCAAAACCACAGTTCTAGTTATCTGGCCTACACAAGACTCTTTTAAACAGATATATTGGTGTCTGAACAGTCAGGGAGACACTATTACTGTTTTTTTTTACGGTAAAAATGCCAAAAGCAGGATAATACAGAGATTAGACACGTGGAACTGCAAAACCACAGTTCTAGTTATTTGGCCTACACCAGACTCTTTTAAACAGATATATTTGTGTCTGAACAGGCAGGGAGACACTATTACTGTTTTTACAGTAAAAATGCCAAAAGCAGGATAATACAGAGATTTGAACCTTGGGACTGCAAAACCAAAGTTCTAGTTATCTGGCCTACAGCAGACTCTTTTAAACAGATATATTGGTGTCTGAATAGTCAGGGAGACACTATTACTGTATTTTTTTACGTTAAAAATGCCAAAAGCAGGATAATACAGAGATTTGACATGTGGAACTGCAAAACCACAGTTCTAGTTATCTGGCCTTCACCAGACTCTTTTAAACAGATGTATTGGTGTCTGAACAGTCAGGGAGACACTATTACTGTTTTTTTACGGTAAAAATGCCAAAAGCAGGATACTACAGAGATTTGAACCGTGGAACTGCAAAACCAAAGTTCTAGTTATCTGACCTACACCAGACTCTTTTAAACAGATATATTGGTGTCTGAACAGTCAGGGAGACACTATTACTGTTTTTTTACGGAAAAAATGCCAAAAGCAGGATAATACAGAGATTTGACCCATGGAACTGCAAAACCAAAGTTCTAGTTATCTGGCCTACACCAGACTCTTTTAAACAGATATATTGGTGTCTGAACCATCAAAGACACACTCAATTTTTTTTGGGGGGGGGAATACCAAAAGGTTAATAAGATGCATATTTGTACAGTCTGACTGAGGAAAAGAAAAAAAATACAGGATTTAAATGAAAAAAAAAAAGGATTTTTCCTGGCCCCTGAGACTGGGGGATAAGTATAGCAATTTGACCAGCAGGAGCACACAGGACTGTAATGCAGCATTTGCTGGTATAACCACTGCGTCTCCTATACAGCCTGCCTGCCTGCCTGATATCTGGGATGGATATTAGTCCTGAGAAGGACTGTTTGTTTGATTTGGCTGGCATTAGAGACCCTACACTACCTATTTCGCACTATATAGAATCATAGAATCATAGAATCATAGAATGGTAGAGTTGGAAGGGACCTCCTGGGTCATCTGGTCCAACCCCCTGCTCAAAGCAGGATTCACTAGATCATCTCAGACAGATGTCTGTCCAGCCTCTGTTTGAAGACGTCCATTGAAGGGGAACTCACCACCTCTCGTGGCAGCCTGTTCCACTCATTAATCACCCTAACTGTCAAAAAGTTTTTTCTAATATCTAATCTGTGTCTCCTCCCATTTAGTTTCATCCCATTTCTTCTAGTCTTTCCTTGTGCAAATGAGAATAAAGATGATCCTTCTACAATGTGACAGCCCTTGACATATTTGTAGACAGCTATTAAGTCTCCTCTCAGTCTTCTTTTTTGCAAGCTAAACATTCCCAAATCCTGCAACCGTTCCTCATAGGACATGGTTTGCAGACCAGTCACCATTCTGGTCGCTCTTCTCTGAACTTGCTCCAGTTTGTCTATGTCTTTTTTAAAATGTGGTGCCCAAAACTGTACACAGTATTCCAGATGAGGTCTGACCAAAGAGGAGTAAAGACCGATAATGACTTCACGTGATCTAGACTGTATGTTTCTGTTAATGCATCCCAGAATTGTATTTGCATTTTTTGCTGCTGCATCACACTGTTGACTCATGTTCAGTCTATGATCTATTAGTATACCTAAGTCTTTTTCACATGTACTGTTGCTTAGCTCTATTCCTCCCATTCTGTATATGCTTTTTTCATTTTTATTGCCCAGATGTAGTACTTTGCATTTTTCCCTGTTAAAAACCATTCTGTTGGTTGCTGCCCACTGCTCCAGTTTATTTAGGTCTTTTTGAATCCTCTCTCTCTCTTCTCTAGTATTAGCTATCCCTCCAGCTTTGTGTCATCAGCAAATTTAATCAGTTTACCCTCAATTCCTTCATCTAAATCATTGATAAAGATGTTGAACAATACAGGTCCCAGGACGGAGCCCTGTGGTACCCCACTTGAGACATTCATCCAGCTGGATGTGAAGCCATTTACAACCACCCTTTGAGTCCGATCACTAAGCCAGTTATGAATCCACCTAACAGTTGCCTGGTCCATTGCATACTTGGTCATTTTTTCAATAAGGATGGTGTGAGATACTTTGTCAAATGCTTTGCTGAAGTCAAGATATACTATATCTACAGCATTTCCCTGATCCACCCAGTCAGTGATTCTGTCATAGAAGGAAATTAAGTTAGTCTGACATGACTTGTTAGTTACAAACCCATGCTGACTCTGGTTAATCACTTCATTCTTATCCATGTACTTACATACATGTTGTTTAATAATTTGTTCAAAGATCTTTCCTGGTATAGAAGTCAGACTCACCGGCCTATAGTTCCCTGGGTCCACCTTCTTCCCCTTTTTGAAGATAGGAACAACATTTGCTCTTCTCCAGTCTTCTGGGACTTCTCCTGTTCTCCAAGAATTTTCAAAGATTATGGAGAGTGGTTCTAAAATTTCTTCTACGATCTCCTTCAGTACTCTGGGGTGTAATTCATCTGGACCTGGAGACTTGAACTCATTTATGTTAGCTAAATATTCCCTCACATTCTTTCTGTTTACAGATAACTTGGATTCCTCTATTCCTTTAAAAGGACAGTGAAGATCAGTTGATGTTACATTTTGTTTCTGAGAGAAAACAGATGCAAAATAGGAATTAAAAAGTTCGGCCTTCTCAACATCCTCTCTTACCATTTCTCCATTTTCATCCTGTAAAAATCCTATAGCATCTTTGACTTTTCTTTTACTTTTGACATACCCCCAAAATCCTTTTTTATTGCTTTTGACATCTCTTGCAAGCCTTAATTCATTGTCAGCTTTAGCTAACCTGATACGTGCCCTGCAGGATCTGCAGACTGCATTATAATCTTCTTTAGATATGCCTCCCTCTTTCCATTTAATAAACATTTCTTTCTTTCTTTTTAGCATGTGTTTAAGTTCTGTGTTCATCCATCCTGGTTTCCTTAAATGCTTCCCATTCTTCCTACTTTTCGGGATTGTTAACAATTGTGCTTTGAGAATCTCATTTTTAAAAATTTCCCATCCTTCCTGGACATTTTTGTCCTTAAGGACATCCAGCCATTGGATCCCTCCTATTCTCTTTCTGAGTCTCTTAAAATCTGCCTTTCTAAAATCTAACCTTGAAGTTTGAGTCTTCACATGTCTTCCTCCTCTAGTTATCCAAAATTCTATAATAGCATGATCGCTGCCTCCTAGGGTCCCAGCCACCTTTACCTCCTCAACCATTTCCTCCCTGTTTATAAGGATTAGATCCAAAGTAGCAGATCCCCTTGTTTTCTCCCCTACCTTTTGGAAGATAAAGTTGTCAGCAAGAGAGGATAAGAATTTGCTTGACCTGTTAGTTTTACTCGAGAGAGATTATCAACAAATGTCTGGATAGTTGAAATCTCCCATGACCACTACGTCATATTTTTTGGAGAACTTGGTCATTTGATGCATAAAGAGTAGAGATGAGCGTTGTTCTACTCGAACTGTTCGCCAATCTCAAATTCGAGCTGTTTTGGGCGGTGTTCGAGCCGGTCGGCGAACACGAACAATTTGAGAAAAATTCGGCAGTTCGAGGTTATGTTCGATAACTGTTCGTGCACCAAAATCATAACTGGATTTTTTCTCAGTAATGATGAAAATTAATGTTAATACGCAGTTTGAGTGTACAGCGGGGCGGGGGGAGGGGCAGGGGATGGATCTCTGCAGGAACAATGAAGATCTCCATTTTTTTTTCTCTTTCCCGCATTTGCAGTGGGGAGGTGCAATCTGTCAGCCTATCAGCAGCGCACACATGGAGCGAAGTGCTTTTTTTCACACAAGCAAGGGCATGTGTGATTGGCAGTGTATGTCACATGTCCTTGCCCTATAAGACCAAGCCATTTTCCCCGTCGCCACCATTTTCTCACTGCTGCAGCTGCGTGTTAGACGGCACCGCTGTTGCTGTGTGCGCTATACCTTGTTAATTTCAAGCCAATTTTCGCACAAATATACAGATAGCTTGGGAGTAGGGAATAGTTGTGATTGCAGTCCTTTTAAGGACTAGGTTACAGCATTTCCTACGACTTTTATCAAGCAGGTCTGTGCTCTTAAATAGATAGATTGTGGGAGTAAAGACTAATTGTAATTGGAGTCCTTTTCAGGACTAGGTTACATCAGTTCCTATCAGTTTTTGCCAGGCAGGTCTGTGCCAGTGCTGTGCAAGTTTTTTTCACAGCATTTGGCTGAATCTAGCAAAGCTAATCCTTTTTGGCCTATTGCAGAGTGTGTTAGTCAGTGGAGTAGCCTATCTGTGTTGCAAGATATACCACCTGTGTATAGAATACCAATTTTTTTACTGCACCTAGTGAAGTAAAATCTTTTGGGCATAGCATCATTCTATTAGTCCATCTATACTGACCTCCATCAGGTTGCAAACTGAATATAATTTTTTTCTGCATCTAGCTCTGAAAAAATATTTGGGCTTCTAGCAGTGTGTGGGACTTGGTCTATTAGTCCATCTATACTGACCTCCATCAGGTTGCACATTAAAAATAATTTTTTTCTTCATTTAGCTCTGAAAAAATATTTGGGCTTCTAGCAGTGTGTGGGACTTGTTCTATTAGTCCTTCTATACTGACCTCCAGCAGGTTGCAAATTGAATATAATTTTTTTCTGCATCTAGCTCTGAAAAAAATATTTGGGCTTCTAGCGGTGTGTGGGACTTGGTCTATTAGTCCATCTATACTGACCTCCATCAGGTTGCAAATTAAAAATAATTTTTTTCTGCATCTAGCTCTGAAAAAATATTTGGGCTTCTAGCAGTGTGTGGGACTTGGTCTATTAGTCCATCTATACTGACCTCCATCAGGTTGCAAATTAAAAATAATTTTTTTCTTCATTTAGCTCTGAAAAAATATTTGGGCTTCTAGCAGTGTGTGGGACTTGTTCTATTAGTCCTTCTATACTGACCTCCAGCAGGTTGCAAATTGAATATAATTTTTTTCTGCATCTAGCTCTGAAAAAATATTTGGGCTTCTAGCGGTGTGTGGGACTTGGTCTATTAGTCCATCTATACTGACCTCCATCAGGTTGCAAATTAAAAATAATTTTTTTCTGCATCTAGCTCTGAAAAAATATTTGGGCTTCTAGCAGTGTGTGGGACTTGGTCTATTAGTCCATCTATACTGACCTCCATCAGGTTGCAAATTAAAAATAATTTTTTTCTGCATCTAGCTCTGAAAAAATATTTGGGCTTCTAGCAGTGTGTGGGACTTGGTCTATTAGTCCATCTATACTGACCTCCATCAGGTTGCAAATTGAATAAAAAAATTTTCTGCATCTAGCTCTGAAAAAATATTTGGGCTTCTAGCGGTGTGTGGGACTTGGTCTATTAGTCCATCTATACTGACCTCCATCAGGTTGCAAATTAAAAATAATTTTTTTCTGCATCTAACCCAGCCAATAGTTTTGGCCTAATACCACAGTTTGGCCACTCAGCTCTGCTCGGTTACCATCCATTGTTTTTTTGTGCAAACAACTCCAGAGTTGTGAATTAGTTAACCACCAAAATGAGTGGAAAAAGGCCTGCTGCTGGTGGAAAGGGGAATAGGCGTGTTGGGAAGGGGAAAAAAGGTTGTGTCCGTGGGGTAGGTGCAGAAGAAAGACCATCTTCCAGCCAAACTAAAATGTCTACTTCTTTTAGCGGACAATGTGATAAGATCCCTTTCTTACGGCCACGCCAATCACTACAAATTCCAGATGAGGCACAAAAACAGCAGGTGCTTCAACGGATATCAAGTGCTCCTTTAAGTGGGCTCTCCTCCACATCAACTTCAACATCACAAATACTCCAGTCCTCAAAGGTGTCACCCAAATCGCACTTGCTTCCTCACAGCTCCCAAATCTCCAGCTGCCCGTCTGAGTATGAGGTAGAACAGATGGTTGAGTCTGCAGAGCTGTTTACTCATACTATAGCCTGGGAATCAGAGGTCGACTACAGCGCTTCTGTGAATCCAGACGAGGAAATGATCTGCACTGATGCCCAGAATCTTTATGAGTCGGATCCAGGACCAGACGCAGAAGGTTCTGACCATAATGTAGACCCTCATTCCCAAACTGTAACTCCTGTTGGTGGAGACAATGAGGAAGACGATGATAAGACTCAAATACCTGATTGGAGCGACAACTTTAGTTTTTTGTCAGGGCAGGAACAGGTTGGCTCTGAGGACGACGGGTGTGATAACGCACAGGGTGATGATGATGAGGTCGGAGATCCCACTTACTGTCAACCCACAGTCAGCCAAGAGATGAGGTCAGCAGAGGAGGTGGAGGAAGATGCTAGTGACGACGAGGTCAGGTTGCGCCTTCCTGGACAGAGACGTAGTACTGGAAGCACGTCAACAACTGCATCCTCAAACACAACTCTGCCTCTCACCACAAGTCGTGGTGGCTCTTCAGGTCGCATGGGTGCTAAGCCTTGCATAGCCTGGGCATTTTTTCAGATCGATAAAGATGACCCAACTCGTGTTATCTGTAACATTTGTCAGCAAAAGCTAAGTAGAGGCCAAAAAATACATAGTTTGAGTACTTCATGCATGAACCGGCACATGGACATGAAGCATAAGTTGCAGTGGGAAGCTCAGTGTGCTACAATGCGGCCTAGCCGGCCGGGCCAACCACCGTCTGCCATATCTTGTGCATCCGCGGCCTCTTCATCCTCTGTGACTGGGGGGACAGCAGTCACACCTGTTTTGGGGCGCAGACCTGCCACCTCTTTACCCGCAACAGCCAGCGTGATTGGCAGGTCATCATTTTCTTTGGAGGTGGTAACACCAGCTGGTCTTGAGCGCTGTCCGACATCGATAGCACCACCTTTGGATCAAGGCAACCTAACATGTCCGCCTGCATCTTCCTCACAGACCGGCAGTTTGCCGGGGACACCCTTATCAACCCCGTCTAAGCACAATAGCCAGCCCTCGGTCCCTCAGATGTGGACAAGTAAAAGACCATTTCCTCCTAGCCATGAGAAAGCTAAGAGGTTGAATTTCACCATCTGCAAGCTCTTGGCTACAGAAATGCTGCCTTTCCGCCTGGTGGACACAGAGGATTTTCGAGACCTTATGTCCGTCGCAGTGCCCCAGTACCAGATGCCCAGTCGGCACTACTTCTCAAAGAAAGGTGTGTCTGCGCTCCACCAGCATGTCGCACACAACATCACCGCTTCTTTGAGAAACTCTGTGTGTGACAGGGTGCATTTCACCACAGACACTTGGACGAGTAGGCATGGACAGGGGCGTTACATGTCGCTGACTGGGCACTGGGTAACTATGGTGACAGCAGGACAAGGCGCTGCTGTCCAAGTCTTGCCGTCCCCACGAGTTGTGCGTCAATCCTCTTTATGTCAAAGTTCCTCCACTGCTTCTGCCTCCTCAACCTCCTCTCGGTCTTCCACCTGCACCCAAAGCCTGTCTGGTCATGCCACAAGCTTTCTAACTGCGCAGAAGGGATCCTGCACACCTCCTTACTATGCTGGCAGTAGGGCTCAACGTCATCAGGCGGTTTTTACATTGAAATGTCTGGGAAATGTGAGTCACACAGCTGAGGAGTTGTGGTCAGCTCTGGAGAACCAATTTCATGAATGGTTGTCTCCACTGGACCTGAAACCAGGGAAGGCCGTGTGCGACAATGCTGCAAACCTGGGTGCGGCCCTTCGCCGGGGCAATGTCACACACGTGCCTTGTATGGCTCACGTGTTGAACCTGGTTGTCCAGCAATTTTTAGCCCACTATCCCAGACTAGATGGCCTTCTGCAGAGGGCACGGTCGCTGTGTGCTCACTTCCGCCGTTCGCATCCCGCAGCTCAGCGACTTACATCTCTACAGAAGTCGTTGGGCCTGCCACTTCACCGGCTAAAATGCGATGTGCCTACCTGGTGGAATTCAACTCTGCACATGTTGCAGCGACTGTGGCAGCACCGACAAGCCCTGGTGCAATACGTTCTGACGTATAGCCTGGGCCAACGAGATTCAGAGGTGGGGCAAATCACGCTGGAGGAGTGGTCTCAGATCAGGGACCTATGCACCCTTCTGCACAGTTTTGAAATGGCGACGAAGATGTTTAGTGCTGACGATGCCATTATCAGCATGACTATTCCGGTGATTTACATGCTGGAGCACATGTTAAACAGAATTCGGAGTCAGGTGGTGGCACAAGAGGAGGTGGAGGAAGTAGAGGAGGAGGAGTTGTATGCGGAAGGGCTAACATCTGCAAGGTCCAGACGGTCGGCAGCACCAAGGCGGCAGGCATGTGAGGGTGGGGGAGATGATTTTACCAGGGCGCATGGTAGCAGCCAAACTAGTGAGGAAGGTGCAGGAGCCCAGGAAGAAGTGGAGGACGAACTGATGGAAGACTCATCAGATGAGGGAGACCTTGATCACATTTCTGTTGTGCGAGGTTGGGGGGAGAGGACAGAGGAAGGAAGCATGATTGTTACCTCGCCACCAACACAACAGGGACTTGGTGCTCCTGGATGCGCAACACACATGAGTGCCTTCTTGCTGCACTACCTGCAACATGACCCTCGAATTGTGAGAATTAGAAATAATCCTGACTACTGGGTTGCCACACTGTTAGATCCCCGGTACAAAAGTAAATTTGCAGAAATTATTCCTGCCATAGAAAGGGATGCACGCATGCAGGAGTATCAGCAGAGACTGTTGCAGAATCTTACATGTGCTTTTCCACAAAATACCAGTGGTGCACGTAGTGAATCTCACAGTTCCAACTTGCCAACCGTGGGACCGTCAAGTGTTCAGCACTCAAACCGTAACAGAACCACAGTATCTGCTGGTAACATCAATTTTGCGGAATCATTTCACCACTTTTTTAGCCCATCCTTTGCAAGGCCACAGGAGACAAGAAGTCTGACACATAGTCAACGCCTAGAGACGATGGTACAGGAGTATCTCCAAGTAAACATTGAAGCCACGACTGTGTCACTGGACCCTTGCTCTTTTTGGGCTTCCAATCTGGATAAATGGCCGGAGCTAGCCACTTACGCCTTGGAGATCTTGTCATGCCCCGCAGCCAGCGTTCTGTCTGAACGTGTGTTCAGCGCTGCTGGTGGTGTGCTGACAGATAAGCGCACGCGGCTCTCCACTGATAATGTAGACAGACTCACGTTCATAAAGATGAACAAATCATGGATCCGAAACGACTTTTCTACCCCTGTGTCATCCTGGGGAGAGTAAAAGCTTGATGATTGGTTAAAATCACCCTACCAACCGTTTTAAGCTTTCAAATTACTAATCATGTTTATCTGTATCTTGACTGGAAAATAATTTGGGCTTTGTAGCAGTGTGCAGCACTGATCCTATTAGGCCATCTATAATATGCTTCACCAGATTTAAAATTAAAAATAATTTTTAGCTGCATCTAGCCCGGAAAATAATTTTGGGGCTCCAAGATGCGCAAGACACATAAGTGCCTTCTTGCTGCACTACCTGCAGCATGACCCTCATATTGTCAGAATTCGAAGTAATCATGACTACTGGGTTGCCACACTCTTAGATCCCCCAAACTTTTCGATCAACCTTTTCATTTTAATAAAGACCAAAAAAATGGTCATTTTTGAAATTATAAGCATTAGCAGGTTGTTAGAAACTGAAATCAAACAGTTTTCAACTCAAAACTTTATTCTAGGTGATGTTACATTTTCACATAGGACCCCTTGTTCGAAAGGAGCTTCTGAACTCTCTCGTCCATTGAATTTGTCAGGTTTTGGATGGTTTCTGCTTCAATTGTTTTGCATGAGGACAGAATACCCTCCCAGAGCTGTTGCTTAGATGTGAACTGCCTCCCGCCATCATAGACACTCCTTTTAATGATGCTCCAAAGGTTCTGAATGGGGTAGAGGTCAGGGGAGCATGGGGGTCACACCATAAGTTTGTCCCCTTTTATGCCCATATCAGCCAGAGATGCAGATGTTTTATGTGCAGCATGAGATGGTGCATTATCATGCAGAAAAATGATCTTGCTGTGAAATACACGGTTCTTCTTCTTGAACCATGGCAGGAAGTGCTGTTTGAGAAAATCCACATACATTATGGAGTTCATCTTTAGCGCCTTCAGGGATCCTAAAGGGGCCGACAATCTCTCTCCCCATGATTCCAGCCCAAAACATTACTCCACCTCCTCCTTGTTGGCGCTGTAGCCGTGTTTGCGTGGGGTGTCCATCAACCAGCCATCCTCCACTCCATTCATCTGGACCATCGAGCGCTGCACGGCACTCATCCGTGAACAAAACAGTTTTGAAATCAGTCTTCATGTAATGTTTGGCCCACTGGAGCCGTTTCTGCTTGTGTGAAGTGGATAGAGGAGGTCGACAGGATGGCGTATGCACAGCTGCAAACCTCTGAAGGACCCTGCATCTTGTTGTTCGGGGGACGTTGGAGGCACAAGCAGCTTCAAAAACTTGTCTGCTGCTATGACAAGGCTTTTTTGCCGCTGCTCTTTCAACCTGACGTAATTGCCTGTAGGAAAGAGTCCTCAATTTGCCCTTATCAGCACGCACACGTGTGTACTGTGAATCAGCTACATACTTCTTGATTGCCAAGACACTTCATCCTGATCATCGCACAATGTTGATTGTAGTCATGCCTTGACCTAAACACTCCACAATTTGTTGCTTCTCAGCAGCCGACACATCCTTTTTCTTTCCCATTTTGGCAGAAAATGTAGGCTGCTTAATAATGTGAGAGAGCCTTCTTAAGTAGTCTTGCCTTTCATTGGACACACCTGCCAAACTAATTAGCACAGGTGTCTGCAATTGCTTACAGTGATATAAAGAGCCCTGACACACATCACCATCAATGAGTTTAACTGACAAACAAACAAATTCTTCCCTTATCACTCCTAAACACTTTTTGCATAATAATTTGGAACGCGGTGTACATGTGCTTTTCCACAAAACACCAGTGGTTCACGTAGTGAATCTTACAGTTCTAACTTGCCAACCGTGGTCTGTATGGAATTGTTCAATAAAGGGCCCAAAATTAAGATAACATAGATGGGAGAGGTCTCTATGAATAGGAATTCCTAAGTATTTGATACCCTGTGAGGGCCAGGCAAAGGGAAAGTTGGACTGGATGGAATCCTATATGGATTTAGGGAGGGAGACATCGAGGGCCTCAGACTTCGCCGCATTGATTTTAAAATTTTACCATGTAACAAAGTGATCTATTTCAGCCATAACAGCAGGGATGGATATATGTGATTGAGTGATATATACTAGGACATCATCAGCAAATAGAGAGCACTTGTACTCAGTGCCTCCCACCTCAATCCACCTAATATTGGGGTTATGGCGAATTGATGAGAGCAGGTGCTCCGTCACTAGGATGTATAAGAGAGGGGACAGAGGACATCCCTGCCTTGTCCCATTGGTGATTGTGAAAGGTGATGAAAATGTTCTGACGCACCCCCTGGGCCTTGGGACACCCGGAGCCGGACCCTTTTTGGTGGATGCTGGTGGTTGTCGTCTTCGTGGCGGCGATCCGGTTCCGTGGCTCAGGGCGGTCAAACCAGTGGCGGAACTATTTATGTGGTTTTGATGTTTAAATGTCCGACTACGCCACCCGTGGATTGCGGTCAGAGTGAACCGCCGCTACAGGGCAGACCGCTAAGGCTGGTGTTGTGGGTGCAGCAGAGCGTAGCATAACTCCCCACGGGAGGAGTATAGCCTCAGGGCAGTGTATGCGGAGGATGGGGGTGATGGTGCAGGGCAGCAGCAGTAACGACACGGAGTCAGTGATGCAGTTCAGGGCCTTTACTCACAGTTCTTATTATCCAGACCACGTCTGCAGGTAACGGCTGCCCACGTCGTACTGTGCTCACCAGGTGAGGGGCTCAGACAACTCCCAGATAACTTTGGAGCGCTTCACAGGACCCCCTTTGTGTGTCCTTTGTCTGGCCTTTCTTACCAACACTTCTGTCCGGCTGCCTCGGGCCTCCTCTTGGTAAACTTGGCGCCAGTTTCCCTGACCCTATGTGGTGCCTTCCTAGCGGGTGGAGCAAGGGGCTGCGCCACATAAAATGTCAGAGCCTCCGGTTTCTAGCTGAGGGTCGTTTCCTGCCTCCACTAGTTCGGGGACCGGTCTCCCTCTTTGGCCTGACCCCTCCACGCAGGTGGATTCGGGCGTGCGGTGGCGACTCGCCCGTCCGCACCCCTGGGATCCCTTCATTCCTCGTTCCTGGAGCCTTCTCCGCTCCTCTTCCTTCCTTCTCCCTCTTGCAGGCCTGGGCCTCTGTTACTAGGCCCGCCTCCGGAGCAGAGCTCATGCAGAGCCCCTGCTCCCTGCCACTTCTGCTCAGACTTCTCTGCACTGAACTAAGATGGTGCCCACCTTTTATACTCCCTTCTCAATGCACCCAGGAACTGCTTCCTCCCTGCTCCTGCACTGCAGGGTTCCCCTTCCTCAGTGTTCCCTCCCCCCACTCCAGCCAGGGACAGGGACTGTCGTGCCCATCTCAGGGGCATATTGGTCGCCCTGCCCCACGGCAATGTGGTGTAATGCATGCAGGTGTCGGGTCCTGATCCACACTCCATCCTTATCTGAGAGTGAGATATCACACCTCTGGGTGAGGTGCAATACGTCTGTAGCAACCGAGCCCTCGGTGCTACAGTTCCATCTATCTTCAGCCTAGGTGACGTATTGTGATACAGGGCCGTGATTTTGGCTATAAAAGGGTCCCCTAGACCCCTACCCCAAGCTTTTTAAGAGAATCATATATGGCGTGCCAGGAGACTCTATGGAATGCTTTCTCAGCATCCAACGAGAGTATCTACTTACAAATTTTTAACTGCATCTAGCCCAGGAAATACTTTGTGCCTAGTAGCAGTGTCTGCTAGTCAGCGGATTATCCCGGCTGTTAAGCAAGCTACACCACCTGTAGTTTGGACACTTAATTTTTTCAAAGGAAATGCTTCGGGACCACGGGATACTCAGTGAAGAGCATCAGGAGGCACCCCAAGGCATAGGGGCTGGGACTGGCACTAGGATGCCTTGCGGTGGACAGCCGAGCTCGATCCTTATAAAAGCTTTTTAACTGCAGCAGCTTTAGTGGACGCTACTGGAGCTGGAATTACGCGGCTGCTGGCATGAGACTTGCCCTCCAATAGATCCTTGTAAATGGATTTAAAGTGTATTCATTCAAATTAGAGGGACAATTTAAATTAAAAAGCTTAGAGCTGCCTCCACCACAGGGGGGCTCTCTCGACCCACCAGCGGACAGGCACCAGTATTGGGAGAGGGGGGCTGGCCGTCAGGGTTCACCGCGGCTCTGGCACAAACCCGGCGACACGGAGGTGGCACGGGCAGGAGCGGACTGGCCGTCTCGGCTTCTCACTTTTTGGATTTTAGAAGGGCATGACATGCCTATATCTGTGTCTCCCCCTCCTTTTACTCCTCCACCTCTTTTCTTTTCGCATGACTATATGTACTTGTCACTTTTCCATGTGTTAGTTGTGTCTTCTGAGCAGTTTGTCAGCTTTTGGACACCTTTGAAGGTGTTTTCTATGTGTTTCTATGTGTTTTTGTTTGCCTGCCATTGGTTTTAACGGTGTTCGAAGGTGTTCGACGAACAGTTCGACGAACAGTTCGGCGAACACACGGGTGTTCGACGAACCGAACCGAACTCGAACACTACGGGGGTGGCTCAACACTAATAAAGAGTTCATCCATATCTTCAGCTTGCCCAGGTGGCCTGTAGTAAATGCCTACAATGGTGTCCTTTCCGTTGTTCTCTCCTTGTATTCTTACCCAAATAGTTTCCACAGAACTCCCAGTCTCTGAAGCTTCAATCTCTGTGCAGATATACGCTTTTCTAACATACAATGCAACACCTCCTCCTCGTTTATCAAGTCTGTTTCTTGCAAATAAGTTGTATCCTTTTAGCCTTTTATTCCAATCATGTGTATCGTCCCACCAAGTTTCAGTGATTCCAATGACATCATATTCCTTTTCCTGCATTAGTAGCTCCAATTCTCCTTGTTTGTTGCCCATGCTTTGTGCATTTGTATAAAAACATTTTAGTTTGTGATTGGTTTCTCTTCCTCCCATATTTTTATTATTTAAATTGTTTTGTCTTTGTTCTTCCTTTCCACTTCCAGTAGCAGAGATCTCAATAGTATTTGTCAGCTGTATGGCTTTTTCTGGCCTTTTGCTTCCCTTCCCACATTGTTCTAGTTTAAAGCTCTTCTGATGAGTGTAGCAAGGCGACTTCCAAATACATGTTTTCCAGTCTTCGTAAGGTGCACCCCATCTCTAGCAAGTAGTCCATCGTATAGGTAATTCATTCCGTGATCCAGAAATCCAAATCCTTGTTGACAACACCATCGACGTAGCCAGTTGTTCACCTGTAGAATCTTATTCCACCTTATTGTTCCATGGCCATCCACTGGGAGGATGGATGAGAAGACCACCTGCGCTCCCAATTCTTTCACTTTCTTGCCTAAGTCTTCAAAGTCACTGCAGATGGTTTCCAGGTCCTTTCTTGCGGTGTCATTTGTCCCCACATGTATTAGCAGGAATGGGTAGTGATCTGTAGGTCTGAAGAGTCTTGATATCCTGTCAGACACATCTTTAATTTTTGCTCCTGGAAGACAGCACATTTCTCTTGAGGTTATGTCTGGTCTGCAGATAGCGGCCTCTGTTCCTCTTAACAGGGAATCCCCCATGACCACCACTCTCCGTTTTTTCTTCACAACATTCTTCTTTCTCCATCCAGGAGGATTCTGAGGGCTTACAAGGTTATTCATTGCTGGCAAAGTCTTATTTTGCTGTATTTCTTCATGGTTCTCCTGCGTGAGAGCCTGGTACTGGTTCCTGAGCAGTATGGGTGCTGACTGCCTCTCGATCCTCCTGCTTCTGTGGGTCACATGCTTCCATTCCTCTGTTTCCTCAGGTGCAGTTCGAATTTCTTCTCTTTCTGAATCATGAAGAGATAATTCTGCTCTGTCTAAGAACTCTTCACCTTCCTTAATGATTTTCAAGGTAGTTAACCTCTCTTCTAGATTTCGCAACTTTTCCTCCAACAGGGACACAAGCTTGCATTTCTGGCATGTGAAGTTTGGCTTTTCCACTGGCAAGTCTGTGAACATGTAGCAGGATATGCAGTTCACCAAATGGCTCCTGGACTCTTCCATGTTCTTATTGTTAATGTTCTGAAAACAGTGAAAAAAGCTTGAAAAAAAAGCTTCAAAATGCGCGCGCCGGCAGGCGCGCAGTTTACCGATGTCCTCTTTTCAGCTCCAACAGCCAAAATCCAGTGTTCTTTGAGCTCGCGGAGACTCTTCACTTACCCCAAAATGCAGTGGGAATATGCAAATTATCTCCTCAGGACTCCTCCCCTGGTTTACCGATGTCCTCTTTTCAGCTCCAACAGCCAAAATCCAGTGTTCTTTGAGCTCGCGGAGACTCTTCACTTACCCCAAAATGCAGTGGGAATATGCAAATTATCTCCTCAGGACTCCTCCCCTGGTTTACCGATGTCCTCTTTTCAGCTCCAACAGCCAAAATCCAGTGTTCTTTGAGCTCGCAGAGACTCTTCACTTACCCCAAAATGCAGTGGGAATATGCAAATTATCTCCTCAGGACTCCTCCCCTGGTTTACCGATGTCCTCTTTTCAGCTCCAACAGCCAAAATCCAGTGTTCTTTGAGCTCGCGGAGACTCTTCACCTACCCCAAAATGCAGTGGGAATATGCAAATTATCTCCTCAGGACTCCTCCCCTGGTTTACCGATGTCCTCTTTTCAGCTCCAACAGCCAAAATCCAGTGTTCTTTGAGCTCGCGGAGACTCTTCACTTACCCCAAAATGCAGTGGGAATATGCAAATTATCTCCTCAGGACTCCTCCCCTGGTTTTGATATATCTCTCCCTAACTCAGGAGCACTCTCCCTATCCTTCTGATCTGGAGCGACTGTGTCCAAGATGGCGGCGCCCTGTTTTAAATAGTCGAGGTGACGCTGTGCGGCCAGTCAATCACTGTAATGCCCACAAACAACCTGGCTGCGGCATTACAGTGACTGGCTGGCAATCCCTGCATGTTCATTGGCTCTGTAAAGAGTGCCAAACGTGCAGGGCGGAGACCCGAGCTCCTGCCCGAGTAACCCGGAAATGCTCGGTGCTCGCCAATCATCCCGAGTAGCGAGATGCTCGGGCAAGTACTGAGCAGTGTCGAGCATGCTCGCTCAACACTAGTTGGGATTGAACAAAGCTTCACAAGTATCCCCCTGACTACTATTCCTTGGTTGGACTTGTCTCTGGTGAAAACACTTAAAACACATCCCATGATTGAAGCTAACCTTGCCTGTTGTAGTCTTGCCACAGTCTCAAATTTTGCCGTAATCCTCCTCTATGTAACTTCCATTTTGGATAATCTGCTTACCCTGCCCCAGAGTTAAAGTATAAAGTTTTTAACATCTGGTAAAATAGGTGTTGTTTTAGAGTGTCTGGAGTTGGACAGATTTTTCCTTCAAGGGAATATCTTCTCGGTCTCTCTGCTCTATCTCCCCTGGGTATCTGGAAAGTTGGTAAGCTTTCCTACGTTTTTCACTCACTCCCTCCTAGACCTTTTTATAATGACAAGACGATTTTTGAAGTTGGTGCTCTGGCATAGGACCTTTAAGGCACACTTTATCTTTCTCATTCTCCTTTCTGATTGAACCTCCAAACCAATTTTCCTAACATCAATTTTCAAAACCAATGGGAGAATGATTTCGGACTCTCTCTGTTGAAAGATCAGTGGAGGCATATCTTCACCTTAACCCCTTTACAAGCCAAGATGGTTTGCACGTTAATGACCAGGCCAATTTTTACAATTCTGACCACTGTCACTTTATGAGGTAATTACTCTGGAACACTTCAACGGATCCCCCTGATTCTGAGAGTGTTTTTTCGCGACATATTGTACTTCATGATTGTGGTAAAATTTCTGCGATATCACTTGCGTTTATTTGTGAAAAAAATGGAAATTTAGAGAAAATTTAGAAAATTTTGCAATTTTCAAAATTTGAATTTTTATGCCCTTAAATCAGAGAGATATGTCACACAAAATAGTTAATAAATAACATTTCCCACATGTCTACTTTACATCACCACAATTTTGGAACCAAATTTTTTTTTTATTAGGGAGCTATAAGGGTTAAAAATTGACCAGCAATTTCTAATTTTTCCAAGCCCAACCATAGCCCAACCCTAACCCCAACCCTAACTGCAACCCTAACCCTAGTCCAACCCTAACCCTAGCCCAACCCTAACCCCAACCCCAACTGCAACCCTAACCCTAGCCCAACCCTAACCCCAACCCTAACCGTAGCATACACTAACCATAACCCTAGTGTTTATTTTTACGCCGTTCCTTGTGCGGTATAAGTGATTAGACGACTTTATTGTTTGGGTCGGTGCGATTACAGCGATACCAGAATAATATCGTTTTTTTATGATTGACAGCTATCACACACTAAAAGACTCATTTTTTGTAAAATTTAGTTTTTGCACCACCATATTTTGAGAGCTATAATTTCTCCATATTTTGGCCGAGTCATGTGACGGCTTGTTTTTTGCGAGATGAGTTGACATTTTTATTGGTACCATTTTCAGGCAGGTGACTTTTTTTTAAACTTAATTTGTTTTATTAAACAATTTTATAAACAATTACACATTGCATTTGGTAATAGAAAACATCCAGAGACATCACATCAACACAGATTTACATCTCTTACATCGATGAGAACACATTAAAATAAACTGGTTGGATGGGTTATCGCATGCATATAAATAATTTCTTTGCCCTGTGGATGTCGCATCTTCTGGATTTATATAAAAAGGAGAAAAAAGGTATTTACCTAATTAGGATACAATCCAAACTTTGAACCCTCAACCACAACTTATCAAACTTGTGCTGTCTTTATCCTTTCCATGCTCAGATTGACTCTCATCGTAATGTATATGGACCTAAATGCCTGCCCCTATAAGCAACATTTGTCACTTATAACTTGTGATTTTCTATTTGTTCTCACATCCCTTTCAAACATACTCTCCCAGCTCAAACCCTTTGTCTAAGTAGAGACCGTAAGACACGAAGAATTCCAATAGTCCCATATTTTGGAGAATTTTAATGGACTACCTCTGTTTTGGTATACTATCTGTTTGAATGGGATGATTGAGTTAACCAATGTGATGCAAGATCGCAATGTTTGCTGTGTATTGCCCATCCATCTCAGTGCGAACAATTTCCTGGCCAAAGATATGGTTTCTCTCAGAAAAATCTTAATATAATGATCCCAGGCATCATCCTCCATTACCCCAAAAAGGCAAATCAATGGATCACATGGAATTGGGATGGATAATAAGGAAGATAATAAAGAGGTTACTTCCTGCCAGAAGAACCTAATAATGGAGCAGTCCGAAATTAAATGAACAAAGTCAGCATCTATGGTATAACATCGTAAACATTCTGAATTAGAGGAACGCCCCATTTGATATAGTCTGAGGGGCTTGAGGTATGACTGATGGATAATATATAGCTGAATCAACTTATTATTGACGGTGGGGGAGACCTCCCATATTCGGAATTAGAAGTCTCCACTTATTTTTTGCTCGTAAAGAGTTCCGATCTAAGCCTGTTGATAGCAAGTATGTATACAAGCTGGATATAAGACCTTGTGGACCTTGAGATTTAAGTATTCCTATTAAGGGAAATGAGGAAATAGTTTGATTTATTTCTTGATTTGGTAGGTGAGATCTGAGCCCAGTTCTAAGTTGGAGGTACCTGAAGAATTGAGATCTTGAAATTTTGAATTTATTTTGCACCTGTTCAAATTACATCAGTATAGACCTTTCATAAATGTCTCTTAACAAATAGACCCCACTAGCTATGCAGAAGGGGGCAGATGGATGTTCCACTAATGTCTCAAAATACGGATTCCCCCATATAGGCATTTCAGCTATAACATCTGTAAAATCAATTCTTTTCTTTGCCTGCTTCCATACTGTTCTCGTCAATCTATGTAGGGGTAACAATTTAATGTCAGTAGATTTATTCAATTCTAAAAAAAACAATAAACAACCTGTGCCTAAAGAGTGTGCCAAGTGGTTCTCAGAATTCGGTAACTGGGAGTCAGGCATCCAACTACGGATCGCTTTTAGTTGACCTGCTAAATAAAATATAGATGGAAGTCAGGCAGAGATGCTCCTCCCATATCTTTAGGCCTTTGAAGGGTAGATAACCTGAGTTTAGGTTTGGAGTTCCCCCAAATAAATGTGGACAACAAAGAGTTAAGAGATGTGAAGAATTTTTTAGGGACCGGTACTGCACTGTGTTGTAATATATAATTAAATTTAGGGAGTAAGATCATCTTAATTAAGTTAATCCTTCCTGACACTGATAGCGGTAATCTCCCCCACAAGGAAAATTTACATTTAGCGTATTCTATTAAAGGGAGAATATTACTCGAGAGGTCCTCTCTATCAATTCTAACAATCATAATTCCCAAGTATTTGAAACATGACATTACAGGTAAAGGAGATAATGTTTCCAAATCAGCATTCTGAGTAGGCAACAGAGACATAAGAGAAGACTTATCCCAATTTATAAAGAGACCCGAATATTCACTAAATTTATCAATAGTAGATATAACATATGGAGGAGTATCTTTAACCTTGTCCATAAAAATTATCATGTCATCTGCATATAAACCAATTTTATCAGTTCTGTCTGCAATTATAATTCCACTGATATCCTCAGATCATCGTATTCTTATTGCCAATGCTTCAATTGCCAGAGTGAATAGAGCCGGAGTCAAAGGGCATCCCTGGCGAGTTGCCCTTTCCAATGAAAAAGATGTGGAGGATATATTATTTATCACCATCTTAGCTTTGTGGGCCGCGTACAATATTTGAATCCAGGCCTGTAATTTAGGGCTAAAACCAAATTTCTCTAGGCAAGCAAATAAAAACGGCCACTCCAGCGAGTCAAAAGCCTTGGCCGCATCCAATGAAGCCAAGGCCCAATCATTCCCCGGTATCAGAGCTATTGAGCTATTGATTGTACCCTTCTAATGTTAATAGAAGTATTTTTTCCTGGCATAAAGTCTGTTTGGTCTGGGTGGACAACCGATAGTATCACCTTCTTAAGTCTCATGGCTAGAATTTTTGTAAGAATTTTATAATCCACGTTTAATAGTGAAATAGGGCGATATGATCCACACTCCAGAGGATCTTTCCCCTCCTTTTTTAGGACAATAAAATTTGCATCATAAAAGGATTCAGGCAAGGAACCACTTTGCATCGCCTCTGAGAAAGTCTCTAAAAGGTGCGGCATCAAGACCTTTTCTGTATCTATGGTAGAGTTCTAATGGTAGGCCATCAGGGCCAGAAGCTTTACCCAAAGCCATATCTGCCAGGGCTGCATTTATTTCCTCTAAAGTGATATCTGCATCTAAAAGGGATTATTGTGTGACACTTAATTTGGGAAAATCAAAATCTGCCAAATAAGTGAGACATTCCCATTTATTATGAGCACTTTGCGATTTATATAATGATTTATAAAAGTTATGAAAGCCACTTAGAATATCTTCTGCTGCAGTGACTATCTAGCCCCCTAATGTTCGAATCCTAAGAATAGCATTAGAGTCTTTATGTTTGTGGACCATAAAGGCCAACAACTTACTTGATTGGTTCCCCAATTCAAAATATGATTGTCTAGTGAAGAATAGTTATGTTTAGATTTAGTGTCAATGTTTTGGGTATACAGTCTATATGAGTGTAGCCAGTTTACTCTATTCTCATCAAACATATCTGAAACATAAGTCTGTTCAGCTTCCTTTAACCTATGTTCAAACTCAGTATCAACCTATGAAGTCGTTCTCTTGATGTATGAAATAGTGAAGGAGAGGAATCCTCTAAGGTATGTGTAATGCACACGCCCGGGCTGAGTGGTGTGTGCGTGTGTATGTAGTGATACCACTGTGCCATGAACCGGAGAGTGCCTGGAGGGGCGTAACTAAGTATCTGCCCGATCCGACCAAGGTCGCACGACGGCATACGACGCCAGTGCACCAGGGAGGAACCGAGCAGAGGGACCAGGGTCTACTCCAGGTCAGACTCCGGACACGGCTGTTGACCCACACCGGGGAATGCAGGAACAGGCAGACTAGAGCGCAGGCTGGGTAGGGTCCAGTACAGACTGGGAGACAAATTCGAAACCGCGGACGCGGTGGACAAGGCTGAGCAAAGCGAAACTGCAGACGCGGTGGACAAGGCTGAGCAAAGCGAAACCGCAGACGCGGTGGACAAGGCTGAGCAAAGTGAAACCGCAGACGCGGTGGACAGGGCAAAGCAAAGCGAAACCGCAGACGCGGTGAACAGAGCTGAGCAAACGAAACCGCAGACGCGGTGGACAGAGCTGAGCAAAGCGAAACCGCAGATGCAGTGGACAGAGCTGAGAAAGCGAAACCGCAGACGCAGTGGACAGGGCTGAGCAAAGCGAAACCGCAGACGCGGTGGACAGGGCTGAGCAAAGCGAAACTGCAGACGCGGTGGACAGGGCAGAGCAAAGCGAAACCGCAGACGCGGTGGACAGGGCAGAGCAAAGCGAAACCGCAGATGCGGTGGACAGGGCTGAGCAAAGCGAAACCGCAGATGCGGTGGACAGAGCTGAGCAAAGCAAAACCGCAGACGCGGTGGACAGGGCTGAGCAAAGCGAAACCGCAGACGCGGTGGACAGAGCTGAGCAAAGCGAAACCGCAGACGGGGTGGACAGAGCTGAGCAAAGCGAAACCGCAGACGCGGTGGACAGAGCTGAGCAAAGCGAAACCGCAGACGCGGTGGACAGGGCTGAGCAAAGCGAAACCGCAGACGCGGTGGACAGGGCTGAGCAAAGCGAAACTGCAGACGCGGTGGACAGGGCAGAGCAAAGTGAAACCGCAGATGCGGTGGACAGAGCTGAGCAAAGCGAAACTGCAGACGCGGTGGACAGGGTAGAGCAAAGCGAAACCGCAGATGCGGTGGACAGGGCAGAGCAAAGCGAAACCGCAGACGCGGTGGACAGGGCAGAGCAAAGTAAAACCGCAGACGCGGTGGACAGGGCTGAGCAAAGCGAAACCGCAGACGCGGTGGACAGAGCTGAGCAAAGCGAAACCGCAGACGCGGTGGACAGGGCTGAGCAAAGCGAAACCGCAAACGCGGTGGACAGGGCTGAGCAAAGCGAAACCGCAGACGCGGTGGACAGGGCAGAGCAAAGCGAAACCGCAGATGCGGTGGACAGGGCAGAGCAAAGCGAAACCGCAGACGCGGTGGACAGAGCTGAGCAAAGCGAAACCGCAGACGCGGTGGACAGGGCTGAGCAAAGTGAAACCGCAGATGCGGTGGACAGAGCTGAGCAAAGCGAAACCGCAGACACGGTGGACAGGGCTGAGCAAAGCGAAACCGCAGACGCGGTGGACAGGGCTGAGCAAAGCGAAACCGCAGACGCGGTGGACAGGGCTGAGCAAAGCGAAACCGCAGACGCGGTGGACAGAGCTGAGCAAAACGAAACCGCAGACGCGGTGGACAGAGCTGAGCAAAGCGAAACCGCAGATGCGGTGGTCAGGGCTGAGCAAAGCGAAACCGCAGATGCGGTGGACAGAGCTGAGCAAAGCAAAACCGCAGACGCGGTGGACAGGGCTGAGCAAAGCGAAACCGCAGACGCGGTGGACAGAGCTGAGCAAAGCGAAACCGCAGACGGGGTGGACAGAGCTGAGCAAAGCGAAACCGCAGACGCGGTGGACAGAGCTGAGCAAAGCGAAACCGCAGACGCGGTGGACAGGGCTGAGCAAAGCGAAACCGCAGACGCGGTGGACAGGGCTGAGCAAAGCGAAACTGCAGACGCGGTGGACAGGGCAGAGCAAAGTGAAACCGCAGATGCGGTGGACAGGGCAGAGCAAAGCAAAACCGCAGACGCGGTGGACAGGGCAGAGCAAAGCAAAACCGCAGACGCGGTGGACAGGGCTGAGCAAAGCGAAACCGCAGACGCGGTGGACAGAGCTGAGCAAAGCGAAACCGCAGACACGGTGGACAGGGCTGAGCAAAGCGAAACCACAGACGCGGTGGACAGGGCTGAGCAAAGCGAAACCGCAGACGCGGTGGACAGGGCAGAGCAAAGCGAAACCGCAGATGCGGTGGACAGGGCAGAGCAAAGCGAAACCGCAGACGCGGTGGACAGGGCAGAGCAAAGCGAAACCGCAGACGCGGTGGACAGGGCTGAGCAAAGTGAAACCGCAGATGCGGTGGACAGAGCTGAGCAAAGCGAAACTGCAGACGCGGTGGACAGGGTAGAGCAAAGCGAAACCGCAGATGCGGTGGACAGGGCAGAGCAAAGCGAAACCGCAGACGCGGTGGACAGGGCAGAGCAAAGTAAAACCGCAGACGCGGTGGACAGGGCTGAGCAAAGCGAAACCGCAGACGCGGTGGACAGAGCTGAGCAAAGCGAAACCGCAGACGCGGTGGACAGGGCTGAGCAAAGCGAAACCGCAAACGCGGTGGACAGGGCTGAGCAAAGCGAAACCGCAGACGCGGTGGACAGGGCAGAGCAAAGCGAAACCGCAGATGCGGTGGACAGGGCAGAGCAAAGCGAAACCGCAGACGCGGTGGACAGAGCTGAGCAAAGCGAAACCGCAGACGCGGTGGACAGGGCTGAGCAAAGTGAAACCGCAGATGCGGTGGACAGAGCTGAGCAAAGCGAAACCGCAGACACGGTGGACAGGGCTGAGCAAAGCGAAACCGCAGACGCGGTGGACAGGGCTGAGCAAAGCGAAACCGCAGACGCGGTGGACAGGGCTGAGCAAAGCGAAACCGCAGACGCAGTGGACAGAGCTGAGCAAAACGAAACCGCAGACGCGGTGGACAGAGCTGAGCAAAGCGAAACCGCAGACACGGTGGACAGAGCTGAGCAAAGCGAAACCGCAGACGCGGTGGACAGGGCTGAGCAAAGTGAAACCGCAGATGCGGTGGACAGAGCTGAGCAAAGCGAAACCGCAGACACGGTGGACAGGGCTGAGCAAAGCGAAACCGCAGACGCGGTGGACAGGGCTGAGCAAAGCGAAACCGCAGACGCGGAGGACAGGGCTGAGCAAAGCGAAACCGCAGACGCAGTGGACAGAGCTGAGCAAAACGAAACCGCAGACGCGGTGGACAGAGCTGAGCAAAGCGAAACCGCAGACGCGGTGGACAGGGCTGAGCAAAGCGAAACTGCAGACGCGGAGGGGACAGGGCTCTATTCACACGGAACAGACTGGAAGGGAAAGGCAGAACCAGA
This sequence comes from Phyllobates terribilis, assembly GCF_046119375.1. Classification (NCBI taxonomy): domain Eukaryota; kingdom Metazoa; phylum Chordata; class Amphibia; order Anura; family Dendrobatidae; genus Phyllobates; species Phyllobates terribilis. The sequence goes on along the minus strand of NW_027362770.1, from coordinate 40,222,256 downwards.
TACACACAGGATACTTGAAATGAAGTACAGAGTGGACTCCAAACTCACAAACGGGAGTACATAGACAACGAGTAGGAGATAGGTACGGGATCAGATTCTGCAAGAAAAGGGAAGGTACGGACATAGAGAAAAACAGATAACAGGCTAGAAGAGTATACAAACAAGAGCAGGCAAGATACAGGAACGGGTCTAGGTACGCGGCCCCTAGAAGGCGTAAAGAACTGGCTAGGAGCGTGTTCACACTGGCCTGGAAATACAGCCTCCAGAATAGGCAGAAGACAACAGGCTAGAGAGCGTGTACAGACTGCAGGTTAGAGTACACAGGTAGGACACAGTACAGACACAGGAACAAATACTGCAAGACAGGTAACATACACAGGACCTGGCATGTCAGAGACAAAAAACCAACTGACAGGGCAAGATGCTCAGGCATGGGTTAATTGGAGCAGCTGGTTTAAATACCAGGTGACAGACAGCAATAGGCTGAGGACGCACAAGGGGTGTGCCTGCAGCAGGTACAAGAAACAGGAAGTGATCGGGCACCGCCCTTAAGCAGCAGAAACAGAGACAAACAAACAGCATGAAGGGAAGCCAGAGAGACATTCTGAATTGGAGATCAAGTGCGCTCTCTTGCACAGTGGGAGATGGACCACTATGCAAGGACGCCGCCAGGTATGTTACAGTATGTCTTTAGTGTATCCCAAAAAATCTTAAAGTTCCTTGGCATCAGATGTACTTCCACAAAACAGTCTATTTGATCCGGTATTCTATCATCAGGACCAATTAATTTTAACCAAAAGGGATTAAGTTTCCATGTGGGTCTGTCTCGTACCTGGTCAAATTTAAGTGTTAGTATCACCGGACTATGGTCTGAGATCCTTCTTACCCCATGCTCAATACTATCTACCCACGTTGCGGTATTACTAGAACTGAAAATATAATCTAACCGTGATAACGTAGATTTGGTTGAGGAGTGACATGTGTATTTTTTAGTTCCGAGGTGATGCAATCTCCACAAGTCTATCCAACCAATACTCTCCATATAGGTTGAAAACAAATTAAAATATGGTGTTATTGTCGTTCTGGTGTTGTCACCAATTCTCAATCTGTCTAAATTTTCGTCCATAATTAGGTTGAAATCCCCCATACACAAGACCTGAGAATCCGGGTGGTTTAGTGCGAAGTTTACTGCCTTTTGGACAATTATTAGATTAGCAGGAGGTGGGTTATATATACATAGTATTACGTACTCTCTGGAGTCAATTCTAGCATTTATAAAAACAAATCTTCCCTCTGAATCTCTGCGGGCCTCCCTAACCTCCCAACTAATGGTCTTGTGGATTAAAAGCAAAACTCCTCTTGAATAGCTTGTATGCTAAAAGTGTATTGACCATTGCACTCAGGGTTTATTTAGCCACCTAGCTGAATCTCTAGTGAGGTGTGTTTCGACCAAAGCCAGGATATGTGGCTGGTAATTTTTGATTTGCGAGAATACTTTAACTCTCTTCTTAGGGGATTTAAGACCACTTATATTCCATGTCATACATTTCAGTTGCGACGCCATTTACCTACTATAAGAAGATGGAAACAAATATGAGGAGTAGAAACAAAAGGCCATTACACTATTACTGCTCATATTCATTATTTCCCGTTTGACGTATCCCAAAATTTCCATCCAATTTATATATTTATGGGGCTCACCAGGTTGATCTATCGCCCACGTGACATTTTTTGATCGCTTTCTGTTCCGATTTTTGGGAGGCAGAATAAACAAAAAAACAGCAATTCTGGAATTGTTTTTATGGGTTTTTTTTAATGCTGTTCCGCGTGTGGTAAAATTGATAAGGTAGCTTTATTCTTCGGGTCAGTACGTTTACAGCGGTACCGCATTTATATTGTTTTTCTATGTTTTGGCGCTTTTACACAATAAAAGCTAATTTACACAAAAAAATATTTTTTTGCATCTCTTTATTCTGAGAGCTATAACTTTTTTATTTTTCGGCTGATGGAGCTCTATGGTGGCTTGTTTTTTTGCGGGACAAGATGACATTTTCAGTGGTACCATTTTTATTTATATTCGTCTTTTTGATCGCGTGTTATTCCATTTTTTGTTTGGCGGTATGATGATAAAGCATTGTTTTTTGCTTCGTTTTTTTTTTTTTTTTTTTACCGTGTTCACTAAAGGGGTTAACTAGTGGGACAGTTTTATAGGTCAGGCCGTTCCGGATGTGGTGATGCCAAATATGTGTACTTTTATTGTTGTTTTTTTTTTCATAATACTATTTATTGATGGGTACATTATATTTTTATTTTTGGTGGATTATTATTATTTTTTTTAGATTTTTACAATTTTTTTTTTCCATTTTTTAACACTTTTTGGACTTTTATACTTTGTCCCACTATGGGACTTTCACTTTTTACATTCTGAAAGCCTGTATAGCATATGGATGCAGAAGATACTTTAGTCATGCACTGAGCATGACCAAAGTATCTTCCTGCTATCTGGTGACCCGGATGTTGTCATGACGACATCGGGTCATCATGACAACATCCGGGAAGCCGTGACAGACAGCGCTGGAGGCCAGGAGAGGAGATGAGTATCGCGATTACCTCCCCTTGCCCCCGCAATGCTGCGATCGACTTTGATCGCAGCATTGAGGAGGTTAATATGCCGGGAGTGGTGCGGGACCGCTCCCAGCACATAGCAATGGGTGTCAGCTGTGACAATCAGCTGACACCCGGCAGCGATCGCACCCGCACAGCGTGTGTGCGGGTGAAATCAACAGGGCGTACTAATACATACCTGGCTCTTAAAGCCCTGGGCGCAGATGCGTATTAGTATGCCTTGGGCTGTAAAGGGGTTAATGCATACATTATCCATTTGTTCTCGCTTTTATGAGGCCAGCTCTAAAATGCTTTCTTGGTGGTATATGGTCCCAACTCGTCAACATTCTATTTTCACAGAAGCTAGTCCCATGTGGTGGAGATGTGAGGAAGAGCAAGGTGACCTGTTACACATTTTTTGTTCTCTTCCCTTTTTGGGAAAAAGTATAACGAGTGATATATAAAATCACAGATTTCTAACCTAAATCCAGTTTTCGTCCTCCATCACTGCGACATCCCCTTAAAATTATATAAGCTGTGACGACACAGCATTTAATTTTAATTATGCCAGATGTATATTTTCAGTAGGTCAAGAAACAGAGTATTGGTCATATGAGTCTGAAAGTTGTCTCTTGAATTAATGTGTTTTTCTTAGGTAGGTCAAGAAACATAGACTATTGTCTAAATGTTAACTCTTGAATTGATGTTTGTGAATTACTGAATGGCTGCTATTTAACTCTTATATCAGCTCTTACAGTTTATTGTACTGCTATTCTTTGGAAACAGGAATGCAGGGTCACTGAACAATCAATGTTTGCTAATATGTTGATTACCCATTGTATAAGTCCATGTAACTTGTTGACCTGCAAAACAGTGGAGGACAAACTAGGCAGATTAATTAAATACTCAAACAATGAGAGTTAATCTTATCCCACTCCCCACCCCCCGACCTGTGGATAATGACATGAACCACAGATGTAGGTATAAAAAGGGATTTCTATCCTTCTGCAAGAGAAAGAGACTATACAAAACAACAGCCAGGTTGGGATCCTCCAATCATCTGGTCACATGGAGACATTTGGGAAAGCCAGGTTGGGACACTCTGGTCACCTGGCCCCATGAAGACATTTGGGGAAGCCAGGTTTGGATCCTCTGGTAACCTGACCCAATGGAGATGTTTGGAGAAGTCAGATTGGGACCCTCTGGTCACCTGGTAACATACCTCAATAGACTGCTACCTCCTCGCTGTGGGTGCCCGACAAAAGCAGGGTGCCACTGGTGGGGGTAGTCGGCCCTGGAAGCCCCAGAGTTGCATCTGCTCTAATCCCAGTGAGTCAGCGGAAGGGTGAGACTCTGTAATTTTCACCATCTTGTGTATTTGCTGGGGTTGTTCTATATATGCTATTGTCTGTTGGTGGTTCAATAAAGTATTGCCAAACTGTTTTACCCTCACTCTGTGTTGTCTGAGTAGTATTATGACCATGGGAAAAGAGTTCAGTCGGATGAGCCCTGGTTCATATTGTCTCGAGCCAGCGGACAAGGCATTTGATAATAAAACACGCAATCACGACTGTAAAAGGACTCTTCCCCGTAATAAATCATTTTCTGCAATTCCTTTTCTGTCTCATAACATAGAAGTATGTTTGTCAGCCAGTAGATGGCAGCATAGCTCTATATGAAGATGTGACCTACTAATGTACTCCACATAAAGTTCTAGCTAGGATGTAAAAAGAACTTTTATTAACTCCCTGTGACTCAACTAGAATTCCATGAAGAATTCGGTTTTACACTGCACTAAAAGTCTCCACCTAATTCTATTTCAATACACTTAACTGTATGCAATTATCTTTCTAAATTTACAATATGCGCAGCGCTGAGATGCTGGTACATCTCAGCCCTTCAGTTATCAGTATAAGCAGAGACCACTTCATTTGAGAATTACCAAAGTGGTCCACAGAGAAATACATCTCATTGCAAAACTGTATATACAAATACTTGAAACATATAGATGAAATTTGAAAAACTTCCCAAGAGAAAATATATTTCGAAATCCCAACCCAACAGAATTGCAAGTAGAAGCCTGACATTAAAAGCCTGCACCTCGATGCTCAAATGTGTGCAGTTAATAGAATTACCATCAAAATTTAGGAATTTGATTTCTTGTAACTGTGATGACTCCTCATACAGATGTCACTAACATACATTAATATATTCTATATGAATACATGAGTTAATGAGTAGAGATGAGCGTTGTTCTACTCGAACTGTTCGCCAATCTCAAATTCGAGCTGTTTTGGGCGGTGTTCGAGCCGGTCGGCGAACACGAACAATTTGAGAAAAATTCGGCTGTTCGAGGTTATGTTCGATAACTGTTCGTGCACCAAAATCATAACTGGATTTTTTCTCAGTAATGATGAAAATTAATGTTAATACGCAGTTTGAGTGTACAGCGGGGCGGGGGGAGGGGCAGGGGATGGATCTCTGCAGGAACAATGAAGATCTCCATTTTTTTTTCTCTTTCCCGCATTTGCAGTGGGGAGGTGCAATCTGTCAGCCTATCAGCAGCGCACACACGGAGCGAAGTGCTTTTTTTCACACAAGCAAGGGCATGTGTGATTGGCAGTGTATGTCACATGTCCTTGCCCTATAAGACCAAGCCATTTTCCCCGTCGCCACCATTTTCTCACTGCTGCAGCTGTGTGTTAGACGGCACCGCTGTTGCTGTGTGCGCTATACCTTGTTAATTTCAAGCCAATTTTCGCACAAATATACAGATAGCTTGGGAGTAGGGAATAGTTGTGATTGCAGTCCTTTTAAGGACTAGGTTACAGCATTTCCTACGACTTTTATCAGGCAGGTCTGTGCTCTTAAATAGATAGATTGTGGGAGTAAAGACTAATTGTAATTGGAGTCCTTTTCAGGACTAGGTTACATCAGTTCCTATCAGTTTTTGCCAGGCAGGTCTGTGCCAGTGCTGTGCAAGTTTTTTTCACAGCATTTGGCTGAATCTAGCAAAGCTAATCCTTTTTGGCCTATTGCAGAGTGTGTTAGTCAGTGGAGTAGCCTATCTGTGTTGCAAGATATACCACCTGTGTATAGAATACCAATTTTTTTACTGCACCTAGTGAAGTAAAATCTTTTGGGCATAGCATCATTCTATTAGTCCATCTATACTGACCTCCATCAGGTTGCAAACTGAATATAATTTTTTTCTGCATCTAGCTCTGAAAAAATATTTGGGCTTCTAGCAGTGTGTGGGACTTGGTCTTTTAGTCCATCTATACTGACCTCCATCAGGTTGCAAATTAAAAATAATTTTTTTCTTCATTTAGCTCTGAAAAAATATTTGGGCTTCTAGCAGTGTGTGGGACTTGTTCTATTAGTCCTTCTATACTGACCTCCAGCAGGTTGCAAATTGAATATAATTTTTTTCTGCATCTAGCTCTGAAAAAATATTTGGGCTTCTAGCGGTGTGTGGGACTTGGTCTATTAGTCCATCTATACTGACCTCCATCAGGTTGCAAATTAAAAATAATTTTTTTCTGCATCTAGCTCTGAAAAAATATTTGGGCTTCTAGCAGTGTGTGGGACTTGGTCTATTAGTCCATCTATACTGACCTCCATCAGGTTGCAAATTAAAAATAATTTTTTTCTTCATTTATCTCTGAAAAAATATTTGGGCTTCTAGCAGCGTGTGGGACTTGTTCTATTAGTCCATCTATACTGACCTCCATCAGGTTGCAAATTAAAAATAATTTTTTTCTGCATCTAGCTCTGAAAAAATATTTGGGCTTCTAGCAGTGTGTGGGACTTGGTCTATTAGTCCATCTATACTGACCTCCATCAGGTTGCAAATTAAAAATAATTTTTTTCTGCATCTAGCTCTGAAAAAATATTTGGGCTTCTAGCAGTGTGTGGGACTTGGTCTATTAGTCCATCTATACTGACCTCCATCAGGTTGCAAATTGAATAAAAAAAAATTTCTGCATCTAGCTCTGAAAAAATATTTGGGCTTCTAGCGGTGTGTGGGACTTGGTCTATTAGTCCATCTATACTGACCTCCATCAGGTTGTAAATTAAAAATAATTTTTTTCTGCATCTAGCTCTGAAAAAATATTTGGGCTTCTAGCAGTGTGTGGGACTTGGTCTATTAGTCCATCTATACTGACCTCCATCAGGTTGCAAATTAAAAATAATTTTTTTCTTCATTTAGCTCTGAAAAAATATTTGGGCTTCTAGCAGTGTGTGGGACTTGTTCTATTAGTCCTTCTATACTGACGTCCATCAGGTTGCAAATTGAATATAATTTTTTTCTGCATCTAGCTCTGAAAAAATATTTGGGCTTCTAGCGGTGTGTGGGACTTGGTCTATTAGTCCATCTATACTGACCTCCATCAGGTTGCAAATTAAAAATAATTTTTTTCTGCATCTAGCTCTGAAAAAATATTTGGGCTTCTAGCAGTGTGTGGGACTTGGTCTATTAGTCCATCTATACTGACCTCCATCAGGTTGCAAATTAAAAATAATTTTTTTCTGCATCTAGCTCTGAAAAAATATTTGGGCTTCTAGCAGTGTGTGGGACTTGGTCTATTAGTCCATCTATACTGACCTCCATCAGGTTGCAAATTAAAAATAATTTTTTTCTTCATTTAGCTCTGAAAAAATATTTGGGCTTCTAGCAGTGTGTGGGACTTGTTCTATTAGTCCTTCTATACTGACGTCCATCAGGTTGCAAATTGAATATAATTTTTTTCTGCATCTAGCTCTGAAAAAATATTTGGGCTTCTAGCGGTGTGTGGGACTTGGTCTATTAGTCCATCTATACTGACCTCCATCAGGTTGCAAATTAAAAATAATTTTTTTCTGCATCTAGCTCTGAAAAAATATTTGGGCTTCTAGCAGTGTGTGGGACTTGGTCTATTAGTCCATCTATACTGACCTCCATCAGGTTGCAAATTAAAAATAATTTTTTTCTGCATCTAGCTCTGAAAAAATATTTGGGCTTCTAGCAGTGTGTGGGACTTGGTCTATTAGTCCATCTATACTGACCTCCATCAGGTTGCAAATTAAAAATAATTTTTTTCTGCATCTAACCCAGCCAATAGTTTTGGCCTAATACCACAGTTTGGCCACTCAGCTCTGCTCGGTTACCATCCATTGTTTTTTTGTGCAAACAACTCCAGAGTTGTGAATTAGTTAACTACCAAAATGAGTGGAAAAAGGCCTGCTGCTGGTGGAAAGGGGAATAGGCGTGTTGGGAAGGGGAAAAAAGGTTGTGTCCGTGGGGTAGGTGCAAAAGAAAGACCATCTTCCAGCCAAACTAAAATGTCTACTTCTTTTAGCGGACAATGTGATAAGATCCCTTTCTTACGGCCACGCCAATCGCTACAAATTCCAGATGAGGCACAAAAACAGCAGGTGCTTCAACGGATATCAAGTGCTCCTTTAAGTGGGCTCTCCTCCACATCAACTTCAACATCACAAATACTCCAGTCCTCAAAGGTGTCACCCAAATCGCACTTGCTTCCTCACAGCTCCCAAATCTCCAGCTGCCCGTCTGAGTATGAGGTAGAACAGATGGTTGAGTCTGCAGAGCTGTTTACTCATACTATAGCCTGGGAATCAGAGGTCGACTCCAGCGCTTCTGTGAATCCAGACGAGGAAATGATCTGCACTGATGCCCAGAATCTTTATGAGTCGGATCCAGGACCAGACGCAGAAGGTTCTGACCATAATGTAGACCCTCATTCCCAAACTGTAACTCCTGTTGGTGGAGACAATGAGGAAGACGATGATAAGACTCAAATACCTGATTGGAGCGACAACTTTAGTTTTTTGTCAGGGCAGGAACAGGTTGGCTCTGAGGACGACGGGTGTGATAACGCACAGGGTGATGATGATGAGGTCGGAGATCCCACTTACTGTCAACCCACAGTCAGCCAAGAGATGAGGTCAGCAGAGGAGGTGGAGGAAGATGCTAGTGACGACGAGGTCAGGTTGCGCCTTCCTGGACAGAGACGTAGTACTGGAAGCACGTCAACAACTGCATCCTCAAACACAACTCTGCCTCTCACCACAAGTCGTGGTGGCTCTTCAGGTCGCATGGGTGCTAAGCCTTGCATAGCCTGGGCATTTTTTCAGATCGATAAAGATGACCCAACTCGTGTTATCTGTAACATTTGTCAGCAAAAGCTAAGTAGAGGCCAAAAAATACATAGTTTGAGTACTTCATGCATGAACCGGCACATGGACATGAAGCATAAGTTTCAGTGGGAAGCTCAGTGTGCTACAATGCGGTCTAGCCGGCCGGGCCAACCACCGTCTGCCATATCTTGTGCATCCGCGGCCTCTTCATCCTCTGTGACTTGGGGGGACAGCAGTCACACCTGTTTTGGGGCGCAGACCTGCCACCTCTTTACCCGCAACAGCCAGCGTGATTGGCAGGTCATCATTTTCTTTGGAGGTGGTAACACCAGCTGGTCTTGAGCGCTGTCCGACATCGATAGCACCACCTTTGGATCAAGGCAACCTAACATGTCCGCCTGCATCTTCCTCACAGACCGGCAGTTTGCCGGGGACACCCTTATCAACCCCGTCTAAGCACAATAGCCAGCCCTCGGTCCCTCAGATGTGGACAAGTAAAAGACCATTTCCTCCTAGCCATGAGAAAGCTAAGAGGTTGAATTTCACCATCTGCAAGCTCTTGGCTACAGAAATGCTGCCTTTCCGCCTGGTGGACACAGAGGATTTTCGAGACCTTATGTCCGTCGCAGTGCCCCAGTACCAGATGCCCAGTCGGCACTACTTCTCAAAGAAAGGTGTGCCTGCGCTCCACCAGCATGTCGCACACAACATCACCGCTTCTTTGAGAAACTCTGTGTGTGACAGGGTGCATTTCACCACAGACACTTGGACGAGTAGGCATGGACAGGGGCGTTACATGTCGCTGACTGGGCACTGGGTAACTATGGTGACAGCAGGACAAGGGGCTGCTGTCCAAGTCTTGCCGTCCCCACGAGTTGTGCCTCAATCCTCTTTATGTCATTTTTCCTCCACTGCTTCTGCCTCCTCAACCTCATCTCGGTCTTCCACCTGCACCCAAAGCCTGTCTGGTCATGCCACAAGCTTTCTAACTGCGCAGAAGGGATCCTGCACACCTCCTTACTATGCTGGCAGTAGGGCTCAACGTCATCAGGCGGTTTTTACATTGAAATGTCTGGGAAATGTGAGTCACACAGCTGAGGAGTTGTGGTCAGCTCTGGAGAACCAATTTCATGAATGGTTGTCTCCACTGGACCTGAAACCAGGGAAGGCCGTGTGCGACAATGCTGCAAACCTGGGTGCGGCCCTTCGCCGGGGCAATGTCACACACGTGCCTTGTATGGCTCACGTGTTGAACCTGGTTGTCCAGCAATTTTTAGCCCACTATCCCAGACTAGATGGCCTTCTGCAGAGGGCACGGTCGCTGTGTGCTCACTTCCGCCGTTCGCATCCCGCAGCTCAGCGACTTACATCTCTACAGAAGTCGTTGGGCCTGCCACTTCACCGGCTAAAATGCGATGTGCCTACCCGGTGGAATTCAACTCTGCACATGTTGCAGCGACTGTGGCAGCACCGACAAGCCCTGGTGCAATACGTTCTGACGTATAGCCTGGGCCAACGAGATTCAGAGGTGGGGCAAATCACGCTGGAGGAGTGGTCTCAGATCAGGGACCTATGCACCCTTCTGCACAGTTTTGAAATGGCGACGAAGATGTTTAGTGCTGACGATGCCATTATCAGCATGACTATTCCGGTGATTTACATGCTGGAGCACATGTTAAACAGAATTCGGAGTCAGGTGGTGGCACAAGAGGAGGTGGAGGAAGTAGAGGAGGAGGAGTTGTATGCGGAAGGGCTAACATCTGCAAGGTCCAGACGGTCGGCAGCACCAGGGCGGCAGGCATGTGAGGGTGGGGGAGATGATTTTACCAGGGCGCATGGTAGCAGCCAAACTAGTGAGGAAGGTGCAGGAGCCCAGGAAGAAGTGGAGGACGAACTGATGGAAGACTCATCAGATGAGGGAGACCTTGATCACATTTCTGTTGTGCGAGGTTGGGGGGAGAGGACAGAGGAAGGAAGCATGATTGTTACCTCGCCACCAACACAACAGGGACTTGGTGCTCCTGGATGCGCAACACACATGAGTGCCTTCTTGCTGCACTACCTGCAACATGACCCTCGAATTGTGAGAATTAGAAATAATCCTGACTACTGGGTTGCCACACTGTTAGATCCCCGGTACAAAAGTAAATTTGCAGAAATTATTCCTGCCATAGAAAGGGATGCACGCATGCAGGAGTATCAGCAGAGACTGTTGCAGAATCTTACATGTGCTTTTCCACAAAATACCAGTGGTGCACGTAGTGAATCTCACAGTTCCAACTTGCCAACCGTGGGACCGTCAAGTGTTCAGCACTCAAACCGTAACAGAACCACAGTATCTGCTGGTAACATCAATTTTGCGGAATCATTTCACCACTTTTTTAGCCCATCCTTTGCAAGGCCACAGGAGACAAGAAGTCTGACACATAGTCAACGCCTAGAGACGATGGTACAGGAGTATCTCCAAGTAAACATTGAAGCCACGACTGTGTCACTGGACCCTTGCTCTTTTTGGGCTTCCAATCTGGATAAATGGCCGGAGCTAGCCACTTACGCCTTGGAGATCTTGTCATGCCCCGCAGCCAGCGTTCTGTCTGAACGTGTGTTCAGCGCTGCTGGTGGTGTGCTGACAGATAAGCGCACGCGGCTCTCCACTGATAATGTAGACAGACTCACGTTCATAAAGATGAACAAATCATGGATCCGAAACGACTTTTCTACCCCTGTGTCATCCTGGGGAGAGTAAAAGCTTGATGATTGGTTAAAATCACCCTACCAACCGTTTTAAGCTTTCAAATTACTAATCATGTTTATCTGTATCTTGACTGGAAAATAATTTGGGCTTTGTAGCAGTGTGCAGCACTGATCCTATTAGGCCATCTATAATAAGCTTCACCAGATTTAAAATTAAAAATAATTTTTAGCTGCATCTAGCCCGGAAAATAATTTTGGGGCTCCGAGATGCGCAAGACACATAAGTGCCTTCTTGCTGCACTACCTGCAGCATGACCCTCATATTGTCAGAATTCGAAGTAATCATGACTACTGGGTTGCCACACTCTTAGATCCCCCAAACTTTTCGATCAACCTTTTCATTTTAATAAAGACCAAAAAAATGGTCATTTTTGAAATTATAAGCATTAGCAGGTTGTTAGAAACTGAAATCAAACAGTTTTCAACTCAAAACTTTATTCTAGGTGATGTTACATTTTCACATAGGACCCCTTGTTCGAAAGGAGCTTCTGAACTCTCTCGTCCATTGAATTTGTCAGGTTTTGGATGGTTTCTGCTTCAATTGTTTTGCATGAGGACAGAATACCCTCCCAGAGCTGTTGCTTAGATGTGAACTGCCTCCCGCCATCATAGACACTCCTTTTAATGATGCTCCAAAGGTTCTGAATGGGGTAGAGGTCAGGGGAGCATGGGGGTCACACCATAAGTTTGTCCCCTTTTATGCCCATATCAGCCAGAGATGCAGATGTTTTATGTGCAGCATGAGATGGTGCATTATCATGCAGAAAAATGATCTTGCTGTGAAATACACGGTTCTTCTTCTTGAACCATGGCAGGAAGTGCTGTTTGAGAAAATCCACATACATTATGGAGTTCATCTTTAGCGCCTTCAGGGATCCTAAAGGGGCCGACAATCTCTCTCCCCATGATTCCAGCCCAAAACATTACTCCACCTCCTCCTTGTTGGCGCTGTAGCCGTGTTTGCGTGGGGTGTCCATCAACCAGCCATCCTCCACTCCATTCATCTGGACCATCGAGCGCTGCACGGCACTCATCCGTGAACAAAACAGTTTTGAAATCAGTCTTCATGTAATGTTTGGCCCACTGGAGCCGTTTCTGCTTGTGTGAAGTGGATAGAGGAGGTCGACAGGATGGCGTATGCACAGCTGCAAACCTCTGAAGGACCCTGCATCTTGTTGTTCGGGGGACGTTGGAGGCACAAGCAGCTTCAAAAACTTGTCTGCTGCTATGACAAGGCTTTTTTGCCGCTGCTCTTTCAACCTGACGTAATTGCCTGTAGGAAAGAGTCCTCAATTTGCCCTTATCAGCACGCACACGTGTGTACTGTGAATCAGCTACATACTTCTTGATTGCCAAGACACTTCATCCTGATCATCGCACAATGTTGATTGTAGTCATGCCTTGACCTAAACACTCCACAATTTGTTGCTTCTCAGCAGCCGACACATCCTTTTTCTTTCCCATTTTGGCAGAAAATGTAGGCTGCTTAATAATGTGAGAGAGCCTTCTTAAGTAGTCTTGCCTTTCATTGGACACACCTGCCAAACTAATTAGCACAGGTGTCTGCAATTGCTTACAGTGATATAAAGAGCCCTGACACACATCACCATCAATGAGTTTAACTGACAAACAAACAAATTCTTCCCTTATCACTCCTAAACACTTTTTGCATAATAATTTGGAACGCGGTGTACATGTGCTTTTCCACAAAACACCAGTGGTTCACGTAGTGAATCTTACAGTTCTAACTTGCCAACCGTGGTCTGTATGGAATTGTTCAATAAAGGGCCCAAAATTAAGATAACATAGATGGGAGAGGTCTCTATGAATAGGAATTCCTAAGTATTTGATACCCTGTGAGGGCCAGGCAAAGGGAAAGTTGAACTGGATGGAATCCTATATGGATTTAGGGAGGGAGACATCGAGGGCCTCAGACTTCGCTGCATTGATTTTAAAATTTTACCATGTAACAAAGTGATCTATTTCAGCCATAACAGCAGGGATGGCTATATGTGATTGAGTGATATATACTAGGACATCATCAGCAAATAGAGAGCACTTGTACTCGGTGCCTCCCACCTCAATCCACCTAATATTGGGGTTATGGCGAATTGATGAGAGCAGGTGCTCCGTCACTAGGATGTATAAGAGAGGGGACAGAGGACATCCCTGCCTTGTCCCATTGGTGATTGTGAAAGGTGATGAAAATGTTCTGACGCACCCCCTGGGCCTTGGGACACCCGGAGCCGGACCCTTTTTGGTGGATGCTTGTGGTTGTAGTCTTCGTGGCGGCGATCCGGTTCCGTGGCTCAGGGCGGTCAAACCAGTGGCGGAACTATTTATGTGGTTTTGATGTTTAAATGTCCGACTACGCCACCCGTGGATTGCGGTCAGAGTGAACCGCCGCTACAGGGCAGACCGCTAAGGCTGGTGTTGTGGGTGCAGCAGAGCGTAGCATAACTCCCCACGGGAGGAGTATAGCCTCAGGGCAGTGTATGCGGAGGATGGGGGTGATGGTGCAGGGCAGCAGCAGTAACGACACGGAGTCAGTGATGCAGTTCAGGGCCTTTACTCACAGTTCTTATTATCCAGACCACGTCTGCAGGTAACGGCTGCCCACGTCGTACTGTGCTCACCAGGTGAGGGGCTCAGACAACTCCCAGATAACTTTGGAGCACTTCACAGGACCCCCTTTGTGTGTCCTTTGTCTGGCCTTTCTTACCAACACTTCTGTCCGGCTGCCTCGGGCCTCCTCTTGGTAAACTTGGCGCCAGTTTCCCTGACCCTATGTGGTGCCTTCCTAGCGGGTGGAGCAAGGGGCTGCGCCACATAAAATGTCAGAGCCTCCGGTTTCTAGCTGAGGGTCGTTTCCTGCCTCCACTAGTTCGGGGACCGGTCTCCCCCTTTGGCCTGACCCCTCCACGCAGGTGGATTCGGGCGTGCGGTGGCGACTCGCCCGTCCGCACCCCTGGGATCCCTTCATTCCTCGTTGATTTTGGCTATAAAAGGGTCCCCTAGACCCCTACCCCAAGCTTTTTAAGAGAATCATATATGGCGTGCCAGGAGACTCTATGGAATGCTTTCTCAGCATCCAACGAGAGTATCTACTTACAAATTTTTAACTGCATCTAGCCCAGGAAATACTTTGTGCCTAGTAGCAGTGTCTGCTAGTCAGCGGATTATCCCGGCTGTTAAGCAAGCTACACCACCTGTAGTTTGGACACTTAATTTTTTCAAAGGAAATGCTTCGGGACCACGGGATACTTAGTGAAGAGCATCAGGAGGCACCCCAAGGCATAGGGGCTGGGACTGGCACTAGGATGCCTTGCGGTGGACAGCCGAGCTCGATCCTTATAAAAGCTTTTTAACTGCAGCAGCTTTAGTGGACGCTACTGGAGCTGGAATTACGCGGCTGCTGGCATGAGACTTGCCCTCCAATAGATCCTTGTAAATGGATTTAAAGTGTATTCATTCAAATTAGAGGGACAATTTAAATTAAAAAGCTTAGAGCTGCCTCCACCACAGGGGGGCTCTCTCGACCCACCAGCGGACAGGCACCAGTATTGGGAGAGGGGGGCTGGCCGTCAGGGTTCACCGCGGCTCTGGCACAAACCCGGCGACACGGAGGTGGCACGGGCAGGAGCGGACTGGCCGTCTCGGCTTCTCACTTTTTGGATTTTAGAAGGGCATGACATGCCTATATCTGTGTCTCCCCCTCCTTTTACTCCTCCACCTCTTTTCTTTTCGCATGACTATATGTACTTGTCACTTTTCCATGTGTTAGTTGTGTCTTCTGAGCAGTTTGTCAGCTTTTGGACACCTTTGAAGGTGTTTTCTATGTGTTTCTATGTGTTTTTGTTTGCCTGCCATTGGTTTTAACGGTGTTCGAAGGTGTTCGACGAACAGTTCGACGAACAGTTCGGCGAACACACGGGTGTTCGACGAACCGAACCGAACTCGAACACTACGGGGGTGGCTCAACACTATTAATGAGCTATGGAAATGAATTATTTCTACTTTAACATTAAAGTCTAACTATTGCTTTGATTACTTGTTTTTCTTCATCTGTCCCACTGTATGGATGCTAACATTCCTGTCAAATAATCCAGTGCACGCCACAAGCTTAGCTGTCTTAGTCCTGTACATTAAAGCAGATATATCACCAGATTTGACAACAGGGGAAGAAAAAGCTAACAAGAAAGCATGTGCAAACCTACTGTATAAGTAGAAAAGTAAATGTTATTGGCACAGTAATACTCCAAATTTAGAAACAATTAAAACCATAACGTCCCCATCCACATACGATGGTAATATAGACCAATGTGTAGAAGTCTGGGCACAAAGTTAATATTTACTCCAAAAATGAATATGATGAGCATATGAAAGTTAATTACTATAACCAGGTATGAATCCCATATAGTAATGTACATTAGTATAACCAGGTATAAGTCCCATACAAATGCCATTAAAGGGGAACAGCACCCAACTAAATATAGGAAGCAATAATATAATCATGGATGTGTCCTTCTTTCCGAAGCCTCTATAGACTAAGCATGTGCAAAGCATCTGCATAATCTGGCTGTAGACAGAAAGACACATGCGCATCCCAGATATGGATGAGGAGTGTGGCGCCGGAGATCACGGTATGCGTAGGCACTGAATGCATACCGTGATGTCCTGCACCATAAACACATACCGTCAATGTACGGGCCTGTCATCTCTGGAGAGGTCGGGGGGAGGAGTGTGGGGCCAGAATCAGCGCCTGTGCATAGCGTGATATCCGGCGCCCTTTTAAGGAAGACAAATTTGCACAGTGTCTTTAACAAAATGGTGCCAGACAGCCCGGTATGCGCATGCACTTACTCCGGCGCCATTTTGTTGAATGCACTCTGCACATTTGTCTTCAATAAAATGGCGCCGAATATCAAGCTATGCACAGGCGCTGATTCTGGCACCATTTTAGTAAAATAATGCAGGCTACTCACTGCAGGGGAGTGGTGGAAAGGTGAGTAGGAGTGATTTGTTTTTATATCTATGGATGGATGGATGGATGAGGGAGCATATACCAGGATGGGGGACCAGGACGGGGGATCAGGATGAAGGAGAAAATACCAGGATGGGGGACCAGCATGGGGGAGCATATAACAGGATGGGGGATCAAGATGGTGGGAAGCATATACCAGGATGGGGGAGCATATACCAGGATGGGGCAGCATAAACCAGGAAGGGGGAGCATATACCAGGATGGGGGAGCATATACCAGAATGGGGACCAGGATGGGGGAGCATATAGTGCGTATACCAGGCTGGGGGACCAAGATTGGGGAGCGTATACTAGGATGGGGGACCAGGATTGGGGAGCGTGTACCAGAATGGAGGATCAGGATGGGGGAACATATACGAGGAAGGTGGGCATATACCAGGATGTGGGAGCATATACCAGGATGGGGAACCATATTCCAGGATGGGGACCAGGATGGGGGAGCATATACCAGGACAGAGGACCAGGATGGGGGAGCATATACCAGGATGGAGGACCAGGCTTGGGGAGCAGATGCCAGGATTGGGGACCAGGATGAGGGAACAGATGCCAGGATGGGTGAGCATATACGAGGAAGGGCGAGCATATACCAGGACAGGGGACCAGGATGGGGGAGCATATACCAGGATGGGGGAGCATAGATCAGGATGGGGATTAGGATGGGGGTGCAAATACTAGAATGGGGGAGCGCATACCAGGATGGGGGAGCCCATACCAGGCTGGGGGAGCGCATACCAGGATAGGGGAGCATATACCAGAATGGGGACCAGGATGGGAGAGCATATACCAGGACAGGGGACCATGATTGGGGAGCGTATACCAGAATAGTGGACCAGGATGGGGGAACATATATGAGGAAGGTGGGCATATACCAGGATGTGGGAGCATATACCAGGATGGGGGACCATATTCCAGGATGGGGACCAAGATGGGGGAGCATATACCAGGACAAAGGTCCAGAATGGGGGAGCGTATACCAAGATTAGGGACCAGGATTGGGGAGCAGATTTCAGGATGGGGGACCAGGATGGGGGAGCATATACAAGGATGGGGGAGCATATACGAGGAAGGGCGAGCATATACCAGAATGGGGAAGCATATACCAGGATGGGAGACCATATTCCAGGATGGGGACCATGATGGGGGAGCATATAGCTGGACAGGGGACCAGGATGGGGGAGCATATACCAGGATGGGGGAGCATAGATCAGGATGGAGATTAAGATGGGGGTGCAAATACTAGAATGGGGGAGCGCATACCTGGATGGGGAAGCACATACCAGGATGGGGGAGCATATACCAGAATATGGGACCAGGATGGGAGAGCATATACCGGGATGGGGGAGCAATTCCAGAACAGGGGTCTAGGATGGGGGAGCATATACCAGGACAGGGGAGCATAGATCAGGATGTGGATTAGGATGGGGGTGCAAATACTAAAATGGGGGAGCACATACCAGGATGGGGGAGCACATACCAGGATGGAGGAGCGCATACCAGGATAGGGGAGCATATACCAGAATGGGAACCAGGATGGGGGAGCATATACCAGAATGGGGGAGCATATACAAGGATGGGGGAGGATTTACGAGGATGGGGGAGCATATACCAGGATGGGGGAGCATATACCAGGATGGGGGACCATATTCCAGGATGGGGACCAGGATGGGGGAGCGCATACCAGGATAGTGGACCAGGATGGGGGAGCGTATACCAGGATAGTGGACCAGGATGGGGGAGCGTATACCAGGACAGTGGACCAGGATGGCGGAGCGTATACCAGGATAGTGGACCAGGATGGGAGAGCATATACCAGGATAGCGGACCAGGATGGGGGAGCATAAAGCAGGATGGGGGAGCATATACCAGGATGGGGGATCAGGATTGGGGAGCATATGCCAGGATAGGGGACCAGAATTCGGGAGCATATACCAGGATGGGGGAGCATTTAAAAGTATGGGGGAGCATATACCATGATGGGGGACAAGGATGGGGGAGCATATATAAGGATGGGGGACCAGGATGGGGGAGCATATACTAGGAAGAGTGGAGCAGGATGGGGGAGCATATACCAGGATAGGGGAACATATACCAGGATGGGGGACCATTTTCCTGGATGGGGACCAGGATGGAGGAGCGTATACCAAGATAGTGGACAAGGATGGGGGAGCGTATACCTGGATAGTGAATCAGTATAGGGGAGCATATACCAGGATTGGGGGCAAGGATGGGGGAGCATGTACTAGGATGGGGGACCAGGATGGGGGAGCATATACCAGGATAGGGGAGCATACACCCATTAAAATGCTAGCCACCAGGGCGTAAAACGGGTTCAATAGCTAGTATCATATAATAGTATAAATGAAAACATGCAGACCCTGTGTTATGTGACCCAAATATAGATGACAAGTAAGATGCAAACATATATATAGTGAAACTCTGAAAATAACAAAAAATAGCAATAATCCAGAAAGTATAGATAAATGTAAATATAACATGAGAAGATAGTGAGATATATCACAAAAGATATGTATATCCACGATGTGCTAATAGGAACGTACTGTACATCGTGGAAAACAAATAAACATTTGTAGTATCTATCAATAAACTGGAATATTGCCCAACATAATTAAATAAAGTACAAATGCAAATTTATTCTCGAGGGGCAAAAATATATATGGGAGATGAGATTAATGATATGTATCAAACCAATGGATCCGAAATCTAAAGTGTCAGCTGAAGATATTGATGGGCATTTACCCCATGTGTATCACTGCAAAAAGGCAGCTTTCTTAGGGGAAAGGAAGATTTTACAATAAAAGATGCATACATTGTGAAGTAGATCTCCTAGACCTGATGACGCTGATGTATTTACTTTGAAAATCCATGTCAGAGTGGAAAAATCCTCATTTTAAAATGAGCATTTCATTGTCTAGCTATAGAATGAATTAGCATGTGTATTCCATCTACCCAAGCCTGACGGACAGCTGCATCTTGTACTGAGCAGTGTGAGATATCAGCAGCAAGAGGAAGGAGGGCACTGAAGAGATATCAATCAGATGAGAAGAGATTAAAGAGAACCTGTCAGTATGATTTTGCAGAGTAAAGACATGGCTGTTATGCTGATTGCGTTGATACCTTTGGTGAAGAAATCCGCTTTGTTGTTCTTTTTTAATCACCCTTTGATGTTTTCTGCTAATTAGATTTCGGTGCACAGGGGCCAGACTGTACCCGGTTTCTACTCCTCCCTGTCTGTGATCCCCCTGCCTTTATACCTACCTCCGGTCTATTGATGACCTGTCTTCTCTGTAATATCAACAATGACCTGTCAGTCAAAGACCGAAGGCAAGCGGAGGGGCTGGGGAATCACAGACAGGGAGGAGAAGACCCCGGGTACAGTCCGGCCCCTGTGCCCCGAAATCTAATTAGCAGAAAACTTCAAATGGTGATTACAGAAAAACAACAAAGTGGATTTCTCCACCAAAGGTATCAATATAATCAGTAATTACAGTTCTATTATGGCCATGTCTTCATTTTACATGACAGGTTCTCTTCAAGAGTAACCTTTCTAAATGTATTACTGCCCCAGATTTTCAAAGTAAGTACACCTCCCTTTTTGGGTTTAAGAGGAATGTTCAATAATTTATGCAGCTTGTATAATGAAATCAGGCTCCAAATCTACCTTAAACAAACAAAAGCTCAATAAACTATAATATAGCAGGATAAATTATATTTATAATAGATTTTGTGAAAGTTCTTATCCCATGTTGTTTAGCATCAGCAAAAACATCAATTAAATTAGCTTTTTTATATTATGTACTCAAGTGATCCAAATAAAATAATCTTTGGATACACCTTGTAGTATACATTTACGGTTCTAATCCAGAAATATTTGGTATTTTCATTCATTTGCTAGCTATACAAATATATTATAATTATATGGCAGAGTAGGATGATACTTGCATTGTTGAAACCCTTTATATGAGGGAGAAGTATAAAAAGAAACAGATAAAGAAACTGGCATATTTAACTCAGGTATAAAAAAATGTCTTGTGATTACAGCAGCCTCTGCAATGATTGGTATGTACCACCAAGGAACAGTGACGAGCATAATGTAAGACATTTGCTGGAAATTAGACATTTCAAATCGCTTCACATTTACAAACAATTTTTTACAAATTGCACAGAAAAAATCTCTGTTCTTGACCAGGCACATTATTGTTTTTTCGTACATGTGATTAAATGGTTGTAAATATTTTTCTCATTTGGATCATCTGCAAAACTCGTAACAGTGATTTGGATTGACACTGGCATTTTATCTATTTCATTTTACCTGCTGTTTTTTATTTGTTTTTCATTTATTTCACACACTGTGCCCTCCATAAGCTCATAAAAAACTTGTAGGGAACATTTAAATATTTAAAATATATTTTTACCTTATTTCCATTATAACTGGGGCTGGTATATTAGCCCCAGTTACAGGGAAATGCTGCTTCCTGGCTGCCTAGGTCTCCTATGATCACCAGCTACTGCTACTACCCAGCGATCACATGACTGCTGTATGTGGAGGAGGAAGTTTCTTGAGTGCTTCCTATTACTGCAAACACAGTGCTTGTTTAACACTGTGTATACCTCAATCACGACGGCATAGACCAATGTAAGTCATCTGTGCCTTATATATGGGGACTCAAACTGTCTCTTATAGTCACATCCCTGCTCCCACAGCTATACTGTTATGTGTAGCTGCACTCCTATGCAGTGACATTTTAGAATGTCACTGCAGAGTAGAAGTGGGACCGCCCATAAGTTTACAGCCTATGGGCGGTCTGGACACAGCTAAAGAAAATCTGCCAGGTGATTTATGCTGCAAGGACCATTTGCCACTATTGCAAATATCTACAGTATATTTTAGAATCTATACAACTATGAGCAGTAATTGGGAACTAGGTAACTGACCAGTCTAGTCACAGGTGCTGTTCACAGTTGGTTTCTCTTCCTCCATCTCTACTTGATTGACAGATCTCTCCATGTGCAATTTAGTTGAGTGGGGAGGGGAGAGCTTGTCATCTCAATCACCTTGCTCCTGGCACTTGCCATTAATTATGGCCTCTCTGAAGCACAGCAGCATTTCAGAATAAAATATAGACATGTGTAATGATTAGTGATGAGCAAGTATGTTCTGTTAACCCTTTCGGTAAGCATGCTCAGGTGCTAGCAGAGTATCTACAGCATGCTCGCTGTTGTGTTTTCGTCACTCAGTGCTCATGATTTGTGACTGTTTGACAGCTTTAATACATGTGAGGAATGCCTAAGAAACAGGCATTCCTCACATGTATTAAAGCTGTCAAACAGTCACAAATCATGAGCACTGAGTGACGAAAATATAACACCCAAGCATGCTGAAGATACTCGGAAAACACCCGAGCATGCTCGCTCATCACTAGTAATGATGGAGCCGGTTTCTTAAACAGGTGAAAATTACAAAGTTATTGTACCTATGTTACGCAAAAAGCTGCAGTAAGTGAAATACTAAGAAAAACTCAACATATATGCAACGTCCATGGGTAATCACTAATCACATTTTTAATGGCAACCTGACAGCCGATACATGGGCAGCGTATAATAGACCCTGGCTGCATGATTTCAGCCATTTTCAGTGTGTTTATCTCTGTTATGCTGTGGTGAATCAGAGAAAACCACAGTATAATAGCCACCGGGGTCCGAGCCATCCTGAAGACTATTCGGACAGGCGGGTCCCTGGCGGCTTCTCCCCGCCCACTTCCCCTGACTGACAGGTGTCACCCTGTACACGCTAAGAGGGAGTGACCTATCACTCCAGGACAACAGACAGGGAGAAGCGTCGGGTATTAAACTATATTTTTTTCTCATACTCCGCAGCGTTTCAGAGTTAAACATATATGGCTGAAATAATTCAGTCAGAGTCTGATACATGCAGTGTGAATTGGGCACAATGTATGAGCTGTCTGGTCATACTCCATTACTTAAGCAGTCCCTCCTTTTCCTTCTGCAGAGAATAGAGATTATTGTTTCTGGTTTTAACCACAGAAACCATTATACATTATTTGATGATAAAGTTTGTAGACCCCACACGGAGCATACATAGAAATACGAGGCTGAATTCTCTATCTTGCATTGTTATTCATCTTACAGTCTTTCATACTGTATTGTTGGTACAGTTGTGCCAGCTGAAATGAACGTGTGATAACCGGATATGATTTCTGTCAGAAATGTTCTTTCTCTTGACATTTTAGACCAATTCTCCTGACGGATAAGAGTCAAACTGAGAATTATATATTTATTTTTTTTAGTTTTTCTAGCAACCAAGATAGCAGAAACTTCAGTAGCAATCCTGAGAATAACTGACACTAGCTATGTGTCTTCTTTCATAGTTTTTTTTAAGAGAATGCATTCAAGGGCTGTCATTACTGTAGGGATTGAGTCAATATTACAAATGTTACAGATAGAAAAGAACTGTGATCAGTCAACAATAAGTTCACGTTTCTTCAAACATATGCAAAATCTATGTGAACAAATTGCTAGGGGCATTAATCCCTTTATTGAATTTATAGACTAAAAACTCAGTAAGGGATATAAATGTAGAATAGGTTATATATGTAGTGTAAAAGAAAACTCCTGTTTATGCAAAAACATGCAGTGAACAGTTATATCAACCCAATGGGTTTGAGGTATGTGAAAACCAGGTAGTGGGGTCTAAGTGATTGTGTGCTCTTCATCCATAAGGGGCTATAGACTTTCCATATCGCTAACTCAGTCTCCAATAGTCAAAGCTGTCGTGAAAATGATTATGTACCAGTCCAGGATATCCCAGGCTCTGCTTCTTTCCTCTGGGTCCGCTGCCCTCTATTGTGCTCCTCTTAGGGTCTTGCAAGTTGTCCAGCATGACTCGATGATGCCATCTTCCTAGACCTAGTTAAGGCCTACTAAGACACACACCTGTGTTTTAAGATACCATTTAGTGACCACCAATACGTCTTTTTACTGACCTGCAATATGACTAGCATCCTCCAACGGATAACAATCCTGCAGCTATCAGCTGTACCCTATAGCTGACAACTTTGCTGCATCAGCCACTATCAGTGTTAGTGTGTGACTCACGCGCGTCCTCTGTAAGCCGTACCCTGGGAGATGGGGGACTCGGAGTCGGGTCCAGTGATGTAGAGATGGGGTGCAGCTGTGGCCCGGACCCGCTCCGTGCCCAGGGTCGTCACACTAAGACAAAAGAGATGGTACGGGCTTATCCGGGTTGAGTGGCTGATCTCGACTACGCCACCTGTGGCACCTGGTGAAGGCCACCAGCGCTGCTGCAGTCCGCTGAGGCCTGGTGTTATGGCAGCCGTCATTGTTACTACTCCCCACAGACGGAGCAGGACCTCAGGGCAGAGGGACAGGATGGACGGGGTAGTAGTCTAGGAGGTCTGGTGCCGCGTAATGTGGTGTGATGCAGAATAAAGAGTCCGGAGGCCATAGGGGTTAACTTCCAGGGTTTGTTTACTCACGTTGAAGAGTACAGCTGCAAAGCTTCTCCCTGCTCCTAGCAGAGTTCTGCGGTCACCAGAGACGGGGGGGGGGGGGGTCCGACAACCTCCGAATAAGTCCAGTGTTCAATCAGGACCCCACACCAGAGTGTTCCTAGACTTCGGACCGGGTCCTTTCCTGTCTGTGTGTGTGTAGATAGGCCGGGTCTCCCTCTGAACTCCTCTCAGAAAAAGGGTACGGGTGGCAGCTCCGTTCCTTCCGATACCCGGTGGGATCCTCAGGGCCTACCGGACTTTCCTGACCAGGACGTGGAGTAGCAAGGTCAGGTGTCGGGGGTCCGGTACCCCTCTTGCAGCCGGAATCCCTCTGAATATATCAGGTTGGCGAGGACAGGTGGCATATACCGCTCCGTCTGCATCCTCCCTGGGATCCATTTGCGGTGGAGCAACACTCTTAAGCTCCGGGCCTTCTTGGTCATGGTCCTTGACCGGGCTGAGACATTCCCTATCAGCAACCTGCCCCTCGACCCAAGGCTGGGGTAAGAGGGCCGTGCCTCCATCCTCTGCAGGTCCACACAGGATCCACACTCAGGGAGGGAGGTCACGATAAGGACAGTCAATGAACCATCATAAGACCATGAACCAAGATGGCTCTGTATTAAATATGAAATTTAAAGTGTCACTAAAATGTGAGTCCTCCACCCTCACCCACTAAATGGTTCCCCTAACTCTTGGTTCCCCAGTCTCCCAATTACCAGGAAGGGCAGCACCTAGTGCATTCTAGCCCCCTCTGGTGGGAGAAGTGTGGTGTTGGATGTGGAGGTGGGGTCCTGACCATCACACTGCTCTTACCTCAGAGGAGGAACACTACACTAAATTAGAGAAGTGCAGCATCCCTGTGGCGGTCGAACCCTCAGGGGCGCCACATTGACACTGACCATGGCCATTTAACCCCTTAAATGCTGCTTTCAATAGTGATTACGGCATCTAGATGGTTAACAGAGTGTGTGGGCTTCCTTTTTAACCCCATTGGCACCCTGAGATCTTGATTGTGTGGTCCTGATGTTTGGAATGGCGGCTCATGGCCAAATAACCACCTTAAAGTCTTCCGGCTATAGCGGCCTGTTCAGAAGCTATCAAAATTTAGGTGGTAAAAATAAACTTTTTCATTTCTGTCACATTGCATTAATTCCTGAAAAGCACCTGAAGGGTTAATTAACTACCTGAAAGCAATTTTGAATACGTTGAGAGCGCTGTTTTTAAAATGGTATCATTTTTGGGGGTTTCCAATCTATAGGTCCTCCAAAGTCACTTCAGAATTGAACAGGTCCCCATAAAAAATAAGTTTTGTAAATTTCCTTGAAAAAAAGAAAAATTACTGCTACATTTTTAAACCTTCTAAAATGCTAACATAATAAAAGAATATTTTACAAATGGTGCTGATGTAAGGCAAACATGAGGAAAATGTTATTTATTAATGTTTTTGTGTGGAATGACTACCTGGATTAAAGGGATAATCATTCAAAGTTTGAAAATTGTAAATTTTTTTACATTTTTGCCAAATTTCGGATATTTTTATAAATGATTGCAAAGCATATCAACCTAAATGTACCATTATCATAAAGTATAATGTGTGACAAAAAAAACAATTTCAAACTCAAATGGATATGTAGAAGCATTCCAGAGTTATTACTACATAAAGTAACACATGTCAGATTTGAAAAAATTGGCACGGTCTCCAAGGGGTTAAGACTTCAAGTCCGGGTATAGAGTTTGTTTGGTGTACTCCACCATCAGCTTCCGTTCTCCATCTATCATTATGACCCTGCATACCCTCTGCCTTGCGTGGTAACCTACTGCTATCCACCTCCTGGATTTACCCCTACGTTGCTGCAAGCCAATATTCTGTTGTTGATCTCTGTTCATATTGAACACTCATTCTTGCACCATGTCTATGGTTCCTCTGCTTCCCTGGGTGTTTCTTTGGAATTGTCATGTCTCTCTTCAACTGCCATCCTTTTTCTGTGGTCTGTAGTGTGGCATTGTTCCGTAGCTGCTTTCCTGACTTCTGTATCAACGCCTGGAGTCCATGGGCCCACCCAGTATTTTAACTCCTTCATACCCTAAGCCATGGAGTATAACCGGGACTTTGGAACTGTCAGAAGCAAAGGGCAGGTGTTTGAAAGGTAACATCTCCCATTGAAGAGACAAACTTAACTATGTATGGAGACTCAGGGCTGCCTCTAGGAATTTCGGGGCCCCATACTGGCAAAATGTTCAGGCTCCCATGAGACTCCGCCCAGGCTCCACCCAGCTCCGCCTCCACCCCTTGAATGTTCCACAGTCCCACCGCCCACTCTTGGAAAAACTCTACTTTCTGCACCACGTCTTCACCAATCACAGATTAACAGTTCCCATTGAACACCATATCACATATATAGCCAGCAGCTTTTATTTTGGCCCAAAGATTTTTTAAGCCCCACCATGACAAGGAGACTCTTCTGGCCGGACCATACTCTTCTCTAACCTATTAAACATTTCTTATAATACCCAATACTCTTTTAAGTATATTTTTATTTATGGTAATGTGTCACATACAGTTTTTAAAATGACCAATAATACCACATACAAGGGATAAATACCACCACACTATGACCATATCACATATTACCACCACATAGTGACCGAATAATACCACATACAAGGGACAAATACCACTACACCATGACCAGAACACATATTACCACCACATAGTGACCGAATAATACCACATACAAGAAAAAATACCGCCACACCATGACCAGATCACATATTACCCCCACATAGTGACCGACTACTACAATACTGATCATTAATAAAAAACAGAATACTAATATTACCATTATTAATAGTACCATTATTCACAGGATCTCTGTACAGATTATACAGTGTACAGTGTCAGTGTACATATAACACACTCACTCACGGGTGACATCTCTAGTTGAAGTCTTTCATCTTCGACTTTCCTCTTCATCCAGCGCAGACAGCCATCACTTCTTCCAGCTAGGACTCGTCTTTGCATAAAATAACACAGTTATAATGAGCAGCTTACTGAGCACATTCCCCAACTTTCCCAACTTTTACACTACACCAGATAAAGAAAAAAAGTGACTTAGTGTCGCCCTGCACAATAACAGGACCCCCTCACTGAAAACAGTATAGTCAGAAATAAAATACATCGAAGCAGAAATAATATCCTTTAATTAGCCCCTACAGTAATAATGTCCCACATCCTGGCTCCATGTCTCCATCCTGCCCCCATTGTCTCCACAATTAGCCCCTACAGTAATAATGTCCCACATCTTGCCCCCATGTCTCCATCCTGCCCCATTGTCTCCATAATTAGCCCCTACAGTAATAATGTCCCACATCCTACCCCCATGTCTCCATCCTGCCCCCATGTCTCTCCATCCCGACCCCATGTCTCCATTCTGCCCCATGTCTCAATTCTGCCCCATGTCTCCATTCTGCCCCCCATGTTTCCATTCTGCCCCCCATGTTTCCATTCTGCCCCCCATGTTTCCATTCTGCCACCCATGTCTCCATTCTGCCTCCATGTTTCCATTCTGCCCCCCATGTCTCTCCATTCTGCCCCATGACTCACATTTTGCCCCATGTCTCCATTCTGCCCCCCATGTTTCCATTCTGCCCCCATGTCTCCAATTTGCCCCTCATGTCTCCATTCTGCCCCCCATGTCTCCATTCTGTCCCCATGTCTCCATTCTGACCCATGTCTCCATTCTGCCCCATGTCTCTCCATCCTGCCCCCATGTCCCCATGTCTTCATTCTGCCCACATGTCTCTCCATCCTGCCCCTGTCTATATCTTGCCCCATGTCTCAATCCTGCCCCTATGTCTCTCCATCCTGCCAACATGTCTCTCCATCCTGCCCCTGTCTCCATCTTGCCCCATGTCTCCATCCTGACCCCATGTCTGCATTCTGCCCCCCATGTCTCTCCATACTGCCCCCATGTCTCCCATTCTGCCCCCATGTTTCCATTCTGCCCCCAATGTCTCACATTCTGCCCCCAACGCCCCCCATGTTTTCATCCTGCCGCAAATGTCCCCCGTGTTTTCATCCTGCCCCCATGTTTTCTGTGGCTGCCCCCAATGTTCCCCATCCTGTCCTGGTGCGGCTTTAAAAAAAAAGAAAAGTCTCTTCTTACCTTGCTGCGCTCCCGCCCTGTCCTGCTCAGCCATCGCCTGGTGCATTGCGGTGACGTCATACGCCAGCGACGTATGCGCTGACGTCAGCCACTGTCCAATCACTGTGATTGGCCGGCGGCTGTTAACTATTGCTGTGCAGGAAGCTTCCCACACGGCAATAGATTTAAAGTGAACCTGCGTCCGAGGCAGAATGCTGCGGCTTGGGCCCGGTGAGCAGAAGAACAAGGCCCCGACCGGGCCCTCTCTGCTCACCGGGCCCCATACGCCAGTAAGGTCAGTAATGCCCTGATGGCAGCCCTGCGGATACTTATTTTCAAGGCAATGCTCCATGGAAAAAGACTATGCAAAGTGAATTTTACCAGCAGAACCATCTTGACTCTCAAGTATTGCAGTAGTTACATTTCATTGTTCTTGTGTTCCTTTACTGGTTTATGTGTTCTGTATTTTCCTTCTCTCATCTCAGCCTGAAGTGTTGTGAACCTGATACCAGCACTCCTCTGCCATTTTGTTCATGGCTTGGGTTTCTTATCAGTCCTCATTTCTTATCTAGCTGGAGAGTCCATTATATTTTTCTGTTCCATGTATATGTTCTCCCAGGCTGTAGTAATATAACTTCTGTATATGTAACCACTTAAAAAGAATTTGTCAAAGGGTTTTTGCTACCTCATCTGACAGCAGCATAATGTAGGAAAAGAGACCCTGATTCCAGCGACGAATAACTTAGTTCACAGGATGCAGCAGTTGTGGCACAATCAGAGTTTTTAGATGTAGCATGTAGCAAAGCTCAGATGGCGAACCCACCCACACCAGGTTCTCTATGTATATTGTATATTGATAGTGAGCTGCTAATCAGAGGAGGGGATGTGGTTGGACGACTTGGCATGAGGCAGCTAGTCTGGGCAATGATAATGTCCTAGTGATTAAACCTTCATGGTAATTAAACAACAGCACATAGCCTGTTAAGTGGCATATCGTTGATAGATTCATTTTAATTAATTACATATTTTGTTCTATTTTGCAACAAGTTAACTAATGTTCCAAGGGAATAATATGCAGACTGACTCACGTCAGTCATACAGTACTGTTTTGCTACTTTAGACAGTACTGTTTTGGTGTTTTTGATACTCATCAGTATAGAGTCTCAACAGAAAATAAGTTCTGTGAAACATCTAGACATCTCATTCTGCCATTATGTGACATGTAGAAGTAGTGCTGTTGCTTCAAAAGCATCTAGCAACTGTTACAAATAAAACAAGCACAGGAGACAGGAAGTGTTGTGCTTCAGAACCATCCAGCAACTAGAGGGGTTAACACAGTCACAGGAGACAGGGAGTGTTTAGCAGAGCCCCAGGGGGATTGTGGGTAACTTGTTATTGTAGTCTGGCTGAAGCCAAAGAGAAAGGTGGTGTGTTATCTGGATCTGACAGAAGGCAACTGAACAAGATTCAGATCAGGAGAGAAACTAAACACAGGTCAGATAAACTCCCTGAACTAACAGAGCAGAGTATTATCAGGCAGGAAGATAAGGACTGTAAGGAATTGTGTCACAGGGATCATTTCCCTCATCAAACCCTAACCTCCCACCTCCATCTCCATGCAGGATAAAGAATGCTGTGTACTATTGTTTCCTTGTGAAGGAAAAGCCTGTGATTGTGTATGCATAGAAGTGTGCTGCTAAGAGATCTAATCTATGCTGAATTATGCTGCTGAAGAGACTAATACTGTGCCTTGTGAAGAAACTACTGTATTGTTACTGGAGCTGGTTGCTCAAGCAACTCAGACTGTACTGTAATGAAGATTGTTGCTGTAATATCCCTGAATTGTATTGGCCATGCTTCAGATTAAATTCCACTGTTAAACTGTTGAAAAAGACTCTTGTCAGATGTGTCTGGTTAGCAATTGAATCTATTGTGTGCCTGAGAGAAGCTGCAGTCTATTGTTGCCCTGAGTAACGGTTCCCCAGGATTCCAAAGAATTCATGAAACCCATCTCGCCCTATCTGAACCTAGCAATGAGCGTGTAACAATTAACTACCCTGATCTGAACTGATAAAGGGCAAAAAAAAACAGAAAACTGTGATGTTTACTGATGGGTCTCTAGTTTGGCTGATATAAATCACTTCGTGCAGCTTTTTCAATGCATTGCTAGGAAAGCTGCATATTCTCAGTCACCGCTTCCCTGTCTGAAGAACGATGCTGGTCCCTGCACCTATCATATATATATGGACTATCCTTTTGATATGACATATTTGTATGAGATGAGAAAAAAAACAATGAATGCCATCAGAACCCCACACTGCAGAGTAATTGACTGTTATCCTTATATACAAACTTATAAAGGGCAAAAAAATAATTAGCAAAGCCTGGTCCGAGAAAGAGGTTCTCACAGGCTTTCTCTGGGATTCCTGGTAGCATTTAAACAGCTTTTTATATTCAAAATAGTAAATCAATAATAGAATATTATGTAACGTAGAGATCAACAATCCCCCCTTTATACTAGCACACAGCCGACAGATCCACTTACGAGGCTTTGTCTGCTCTCCTGACAGATCTTTATCAGAAATTCGAATAATCTTTACAGAGTAGCAGCTCTGCAGCATACTTTCTTATAGCTCCATATTGCTCTGTTCCTTGGATATTCCTTGACATGTATGAATAAATTGACACTGGGCGTTTCCGTTCCCCTTGTGATTTGATGACTGTATGACGTCGGTACTCCAGAGTATGTAGATGCAAATTAAAGATTCAGGAGCAGGATAGAGCGATCCTTAATTATTCACAAGGACGTTTCGGCTCTCCTGGGCCTTCGTCTTCCACAGGCTCTGTAGTAAAATCTCAGGAATGGCAGAAGCTGAAAATGTTTATGATGTCTGTGGCTGTGAAATAATTGAGTGTTGCTTTGTTCTACTCTTGAATCATTGAATGACGTCTGTGACAGCAAAAAAAATCTTCAACTTGCATCTATTGTACATACGTGGAATGAATGAATTTTTCCCTTTTGTATATTGTTGATTTTGAAATCTTTTAATCAGGCAGCACTATTGGTGGACTAATGCAAAACTATGCATCCAGTAAAAAAAAATAAAATAAATTAAAAATCGAACAACAGTCGGATGCTATCCTTGTGCTGTCTAGTTTTCATGGACTGTTTGATTGTAAAAGCTTGAGAAATCTCCATCAGTTTCTTTTTTTCTGTTTTTTGCTCACAAGAAATATCATTGACGTTTGAAGGAGCCATCAAAAGGACATACCTACAATTCGAGACATCCATTTGTCAATTTATTCCTACAATTCTATGAGGAATAACAAAGGATCATCATAATCTAGAATTTCATATTTTGTGGGCAATACAATTATCCTATCGGGTCTTTAAATAAATTGTCCAGAGCTAACATTATGGCAAGATAATTAATATGAGATCATTGGTAAGCCAGCACCCAACACTCCCACTAATCAACAAGTGAAGGGAATCTGTCACCAGGTTTTTCCTACTTCATCTGAGAGCAGTATGATGTAGCGGCAGATAATCTGATTCCAGTGATGTATCACTTACTGGTCATGGCTGGGTCTTCCAGCACAGATCGATCAGTGAGCTTGGCAACTGGGGGCTTCTTGTAAGCCCCCCATCTATGCCATCTTGGTTCTTCTGTAAAATTCAGCCACAAGTTGAGCTCCGTAGGATAAACTATAGTTTATAATCATTTGGTAAAAAAAACCTTTAAGAAATATCTAAAAATGTGAATCACCATTTATTCTCTTTTTTCTACCTCATCTGAGAGCAGCATAAGTTAGGAAAAGAAACCCTGATTCCAGCGATGTATCGCTTAGTTTACTGTGTGCCGCAGCTGTGATGCAATCAGAGATTTTAGAAGAAGCATGTAGCAGAGTTGCTAAAGCTAACACCGTCCTAACCACAGCTTTTTGTGTACATTAATAATAATAATAATAATAATAATAATAATCTTTATTTTTATATAGCACCAACATACTCCACAGCGCTTTACATACATTATCATCGCTGTCCCCATTGGGGCTCACAATCTACATTCCCTATCAGTATGTCTTTGAAGTGTGGGAGGAAACCGGAGAACCTGGAGGAAACCCACGCAAATGGGAGGAGAACATTTTTGCAATTTGCTTGTGGCGGTTTTGGCACTTTGCAGATTTCATTGCACCCCCATCCACTCTCATTTTGCTGCTGTACTGAGAACTTTGGCTGGGTGACTTGTGTTGTGTTTAGGCACGGCCTGAGGACTTTCCTAGAGTTCTGAATTCTTCACTGACCAAAGAAAAAAAAGGTCTGAATTGAGGATTCTTTATAATGTAATGAAAAACAAAACAAAACAAGTATTTGGGGTGATCATCAGCCGCAATAGGTCATGGATTAATATTGGAAGTGGAGCCAGAAGGATTACAAACTATACTTGGGGGTATGTCAAGAGAAATGATGTCGAAATGCAGAGAGTGTTAGTTTACCTACAATTGAATTTAGGTCCAGAAATCACTGAAAACTACCAAGATTGGTAGTGGGACAAAATGACAGAGTGTATGAAAGGACATCTATCTCCACCGTAATAAGTTTATATAGGAAAAGATCCTTAGGACAAAAATATAATGCTGGTTCTGAATAATATGTATACGTTTATTAATTCATCTCATGAATAAAAGCATGAAAAAAGTGGGGTGATTATACAGGATTCAGGGACAGGATAAAAAAATGCACTGCAATGTGGAAGCATGGGCACATTTATAATCAGTACAACTACTAAAAATAAACAAAATAAGAACTACTCCCTGATATATTTAGGCTTTGAGCAATATAAATGGCAATTACAGCACATTAAAAAAGTATGTTTGAGATAGTGTAAGTGCAATCAAAACAAATGAAGCTCATGCAGCATAATTAATAGACCAGGACAAACATCAGATGAAAAAGTGGACAGTGCTAGGTCAATAAGGTAATAAACCCCACAAATGTGGGAGCACAAGTGTAATACACTAGTGAATAAATAAACAGAATACTTAATTCTATTACCCATGCAGTAAAACCTGAGCACCCCTGATGCGCGTTTCGTTTTGAAGCTTCTTCACAAGGAGCTGTAACACTGAACTGAGGCATGAAGTTATATAAAGGCAATGGCCCAATGAATGGGCAGACAATTACCTACAATGCAGCTGATGACAGTGCTGGCATTCGAGCATCGCACCTCAGAACCTTCTGGGCTTGGAGCTCAGTGAGGCTCTGATCAACTCCGCCCAGATGCATTATGG
The DNA here is from genome assembly GCF_046119375.1 of Phyllobates terribilis. NCBI lineage: Eukaryota > Metazoa > Chordata > Amphibia > Anura > Dendrobatidae > Phyllobates > Phyllobates terribilis. The sequence goes on along the minus strand of NW_027362770.1, from coordinate 40,188,721 downwards.
GGAGGAGATCAACATATCACAGAGAGAACTCATCACCAGGGACACCAGGACACCCGGACTTGGACGCAAGTGCACACTGCTTACTACAGGGAACAATAAAACAACTTTATTAACACATGAATAAAGCAAATAGGGAATTGGTGAGGATCATTTAATATGGAATATGGAATATAATAGACAGATCATTCAAAATGGATCAATATCTATGGAAACTGGCTGATAAGCCATTGTTGGTACTACTTCATATATTGCACTCAAATGTGAATGGTAACCATATAACAGTATGCACTGTAAAAATTGTGTTTATTAAAGAAGCACTCCCATTAAACTTTGTATCCTCTTAATATAATCCAATCATCATATTATATTGCACTGTGTACTTACAATTGCTCATTTTCCCCTTCTACCCAGCTAATTCTTCTCTTTTCCATTAGATCTATGACATCACATGATTAAAAACTGACTAGCTGATTCCTTCTAAGCTCTATCTAGAAACAGGAGGTCAATTTCCCCTGTATAACTCATGAGTCACTGCAAATGTCCCTGGCAGGAGGAGGAGGAGGAGCAGCTGGGTCAGGAGGTGAAGAGGGGAATGATAAATGCAGGGACAAAGAGAAGAATTAGCTGGGTAGAAAGGCAAAATGAGTCATTGTAAGTACACAGTGATATATAATATGATGATTGCAATATATTAAGAGGATAAAATGTTTGATGGGAGGAGGAGGAGTGCTTCTTTAAAAATATAATAGGCTACGATTTGTATTGCAGCACAGTAGCATAAATATCAGTATAAATATAACGTCCGCAGATCTACGTAATAGACATCACTATAGATATACAGCTCTGGCAAAAATTAAGAGACCACTGCAAAATTTTCATTTTCTCTGATTTTTCTCTTTATAGGTATATTTTTGAGCAAAATGTACATTGTTGTTTTATTCTATAAACTACAGACAACATGTTTCCGAAATTCAAAGCTAAAATTTTGTATTTATTTGCAGAAAATGATAACGCGTCAAAATACTAAAAAAGAAACAGCGCTTTCAGACCTCAAATAATTCAAAGAAAACAAGTTCTTATTCATTTAGAAACAACAATACTCATGTTTTCACTCCGGAACAATTCAGAAATCCATATTTGGTAGACTAACCATGATTTTTAATCACAGCTTTCATGCATCTTGGCATGCTTTCCACCAGTCCTTCCATGCTTTCCAATAGAAAACTGTCCAGTGGTCTCTTAATTTTTGCCAGAGCTGTATTCCACATTATCATGTACTGTATGACCCATCTGGGTATATAGTGATATGACCCCACAATTGCAAATACATGTTATGTGAAGCAATAAATATAAAAGATATTGTTGGTAATAAATGTTGGTGAATAAAGACTATTTTACTACAATTACGTGATGTGGACATGTTTGTTATCATCATCTGTTAATTGTATGACATTACTGGTGCTTAAAGCTTCATTCTGAGTGTCACAAAAGTAGAAAACTATTATGAATGCTATACATTAGATGCAGAATAATGAGCACTAAAAATAAACATTAGAGACAATTTTTAAATATTCCTCAGCAATATCATACAGATGTGATTGGCATTTTGATTTGTTGAAAACATGACCTATAATGTTCATATAGCAGATAGCAGGAGCCAAGAAATGTGAAAAAACAGCTGATGCAAATAGAGGTGTGTAAATAAAGAAAGAAATATAAAAATAAAATGCTGTAGTGTATGAGATAAAGAATACCTGAGCAGGGTGCTATTGAGGCCGTGTAAACATTTATGTGAAATATGATAATAAATTATCATGCTAATGGGTGCATTGAGGAAGGTGAAGAAACAATATATGAAAAAATACCATCAGAAAAGGAAGTGTATAAAAGAGGCCAAAGCTAATCAAAGCGGAATACACAGGCAAACTGTCAGCCACACCTATAGTGTGAATGGATGACAATGGTGCGTGCATCCACCTGTAAAGATAAAAAACAGGTAAGCACATAGTACGGTCATAAAAGCAAGTACAGGCATCCATGGAGCTAGAAAGGTGAGATATGCTGTTCTAAAAGATCCAGCAAATTGGATGACAGGGATATTTAAGGCAGCGCCGCCCTCCACACCTTTGCCTGGGCTTAGGTTCCCGTTAGTCTCAGCAATCAGCCCTGTGTTATTTCATCTCGTCTCGCCTGTTACAGACCCGGCTCGTTTACCTATTCTGTCTGACCTCTTCGCTCCTTACCTCGGCTTAGTATTCTGAACCCGTGCTGCTTACCCTGACTCCGGACTATCTGACTATGCTTCTGTCTCGCCCCTCCGGTACCTCGTACCCGTGCCTCTATCCCTCCGGTCAGCTGCTGCAGTCCCGGGGACTGCTCTGGAGTGGTACCTGGTGTCTGTTTTTAGTGGACTTTTATGTTTGTTTATCCCATTTCTCTCCGTTGCTTTTTTTAACTCTTCTTGATTTCAATACTTTCCTGTTTATTGAGTTACTTAGCTTTGATACAATTTTATTGATAAAGTCATGTGCGGATTACATTTGTTTTACTGCATTCCACAAAGGCAATAAACACACACATGCAAAAAACATCACAAACAAAAAAAGGCCATGCTATACCTGGTCACAATACCAATGTAGTCCAGGATGCAGACAAGTTCCAGTGATAAAAGGCAAAGTAGTAAAGGTGCAAAATACTGATGGACATTCTATCGAACACGCCAACCATCCAAGGTGGGTGAGTTGTTGGCTGCTTAGTTTTATAGATGCACAAGAATAAGGCTATTATAAGATGCCAGTTACATAGATGCACCATGCTGGCTTACCAACTATTGGTCATGCTCATTATATTATATAAGGCTGCTAAGCACTATCTAAGTACACCCCATGTGGAAAAACATCCTATTTCCCATTCAAGGCTATATGGAAAATCCACAAATAAAATGCATATTAATCACAGGAGAAATTGCCATGTTACTAATTTAAAAATGTATAAATCTCATCCACTTTGCTTGAACTGTAATTTGCTGTGTTTTTTCTGCATGCAGATATGCAGCTGAAAGAATGCAGCATATCGTCACAGTAAGAATATAGCCTAAGTGTATTAAAGAAGTAATATTATCAGAAATTTATTGACAGAAAACTGATTGTGATGATGGCACACCTATAGAATGGGTGCTACTATACATACATGTATACATGTGGTTTAGGATCTATACAATATAAAAATAAATTAAAATGTTAATTTTCAATTTCAGTTTTATTCACTTTCACTACAAAGTATTCTAAAACATATCTTATACACAGACTGTTACCATTTAAATAATCATATAAACAACTTAGAAATGCATGGAAGTATTTAATATAAATTAGTGTAAAGATGAAACTATAAAAACATTGAAGATGTAATTGTATTTTACATCTGTTTGATTACATTACACAATGCAATGAGAAGTTACCAGGGCTTCCCACTGAGAAGAAAGATTCTGTTTCAATAATGGATTGCATATATTTTATACATTTTCCTTTCTGTGGCCCAGCCAATGTTTCTAAGAGAAGCTACATAAAAAATCATTAAGCTGTGTTTAAAGCGTAAAACTATAGTGTCACAACAATAACTTGCATTCGCTCTGCCTGGCTGCTGCACAGATGCTATATTAGGCAGCGCCGCCCTCCACACCTTTGCCTGAGTTTAGGTTCCTGTCAGTCTCTGCAATCAGTCCTGTGTTACTTCGTCTCAGCTTGTTTACCCGTTCTGTCAGACCTCTTCGCTCTTGACCTCGGCTTAGTATTCTGAACCCGTGCTACTTGCCCTGAACCGGGACTGTCTGACTATTCTTCTGTCTCAATCCTCCTGTACCTCGTACCCATGCCTTTGACCCTCCGGTCAGCTGCTGCAATACTGTGGACTTCTCTGGAGTGGTACCTGGTGTCTACAAGCATCCCAGTCTATCCTCACCATCAGATGCCCTAGTGAAGGCCCAGTAAACACTTAGTCACATACCTCCAGGGTAAGCCTGGCCAGTGGTACCGTGGCTCACACCCACCAATGTTACAGTAAGCTCAGGCAATGGACCCCACTGACAAGACAGGATCTAGAGACCCCAAGTCTCTTGTGAAAGTCTGTATGAGGAGGTTTGTTCCCAACCGTCAAAACTAGCTGACTCAGGAGATTAATGTGATGGCATCTGAGTTGCAGGATGTGTCCACTTCTGTGTCCACTCTGTTCTGTGCCTCATTGGATACAGACCCTCACCTGGAGTTCAAGTGTCTCGTGGAGTAGCTAAGCTTCACTTCCAAACTGCTTTTATGGAGACCCTAAGGAGAGTTGTGGCTTCATTATTCAGTGCCAAATCCACTTCAATCTCCACACTCATCTTTTTCCTTTGGAACAGATCAAGATTGCATTCACGGTCTCTCTGCTGTCCAGACGGGCCCTGGTTTGGGCATTCCCCATTTTGGATCATGCTGGTTGGAGACTCGTGATGCTGGGAGATTCTTGGAGATGTTCCAGGCAGTATATGCGGAACCTGGCCGCACCTTGTCTTCACCCTGTTGACTCCAAGACAGAGCACGGGTACCGTGGCTCAGTATACCTTTGCTTCTGCACTCTGGTGGCAGAGCTGGCTTGGAATGAAGAGTCCCTGGTGGTGACCTTTTGGCAGTATCTGTCCAATTTTAATTAAGGATTAGTTGGCAGACAGAGATCTACGATCTTCTCTGGATGCCCTCTTACACCTCACTACTAAGATTATTATCTGTTTCCATGAGCATGCTCTGGAGCAGGCTTAAGTGTCTTTTCTTTTCGGGGAACCTCCCATGTCGGTTCCAACTTGTCAGCACTCCTTGCTGCTGCAAACTCCACCTTCTGCTACAGAGATAGAGCAAGTTAAACGCTCTGTACAAGAGCGACAGTGGAGTTACTGTGACATTGTGTGCATGTACTGTGGTGGCAAAGGCCATTATGTTCGTCGGTGCCCAGTAAAGCCCAGAAAAAACACTGCTTCCAGGGTTGGTTAAAGAGGTGACCCTAGGTAAGACAGATTGCTTTCCAAAAGTGGTGACTGAAGTTACCCTGTCCTGGCAGGAGAGGTCACTCTCTGCAGTTGCCCATCTGGATTCCGGCTCAGTAGGCAATATCATCCACCTGGATCTAGTCCGCCAACTTCGGCTCCCTATGCAACAGCTGGATCACCCCCTGTATATTCCGTACATTGAAGGACAACTCCTGGCCGAACCTATGTGTTATATCATGCTGTTCCCTTGAAGATCAAAACACAGCAATCTGAAAAAAATGCTTTTTTTACATGAGTGTATACCATGGAAGTTTCCTAGGATGGAGGACATATTCATCAGAATTGGCCCAGGATGGGTGATATACAACTGAAACCAGAAGTTTACGTACACTATATAAAAAGACACATATGCATGTTTTTCTCAATATCTGACATGAAATCAGAATAAACCTTTCCCCTTTTAGGTCACTTAGGATTACAATAATTTTAAATATTTGCCAAATGCCAGAATAATGAGAGAGAGAGAGAATGTTTTAAGGCATTTTTATTACTTACTGGAAAGTCAAAACTTTACATACAGTTCATTAGTATTTGGTACCATTGCCCTTAAACTAAATGACTTGGGTCAAACGTTTGGGATATCCTTCCACAAGCTTCTCACAATAGTTGGTCAGAATTTGGGCCCATTCCTCCTGACAAAACTGGTGTAACTAATCCAGATTTGTAGGTCGCTTTGCTCACACCTGCCTTTTCAGCTTTGCCCATAAATTTTGTGATGGCCACTCCAAAACATTGACTTTGTTATTCTTAAGCCACTTTGATACCATTTTGGCAGTATGCTTTGGGTCATTATCCATTTGGAAGACCCATTTCCACCCAAGCTTTAACTTCCTGGCTGATGTCTTGAGATGTTGCTTCAGTATTGCCACATAATCTTCTTTTCTCATGATGCCATCTATTTTGTGAAGTGCACCAGTCCCTCCTAAAGCAAAATAACCCCACAACATGATGCTGACACCCCCGTGTTTCAGAGTTGGGATGGTGTTCTTAGGCTTCCAAGCTTCTCCCTTTTTCCTCCAAATGTAACGATGGTCATTATGCCCAAAAAGTTAAATTTTAGTTTCATCAGACCACAGGACATGTCTCCAAAAAGTAAGGTCTTTGTTCCTGTGTGCATTTGCAAACATTAATCTGGCTTTTTCATGTTTCTTTAGGAGTGATGGCTTCTTCCTGGCAGAGTGCCCATTCAGCCCATGTTGATACAGTACTCGTTTCACTGTCGATATTGACACAATCTTACCATCTTCCACCATCATCTTCACAAGGTCTTTTGTTTTTGTCCTTGTATTGATATGCACATGTTGGACCAAAGAACGCTCAGCTCTGGGACACAGAACCAATCTCTGATATGATGGCTGGACATTCCCATCTTGTTTGTACTTGCGTATAATTATTTGTACAGATGAACGAGGCACCTTCAGGTCCCTTGAAATTGTACCCAAGGATGAGCCAGACTTGTGCAAGTCCACAATTCTCTTCCTGATATCTTGGCTGAGTTCTTTAGACTTTTCAGTGACACAAAGAAGCAGTGTGTTTCAGGTGTACATTAAAATACATCCACAGGTGTGTCTCTAACTATCTCAAATGTTGCCAAAAAAAGCTTCCAAACACATGACATCATCATATGGGCAGTTCAGAATTGTTTAAAGGCATTGTAATCTTAGTGTATGTAAACTTTTGACGTTGCAGTAAGTAAAAAAAATGCCTTAAAACATTCTCTGTCTCATTATTCTGGCATTTGGTAAATGTTAAAAATTATGGTAATCCTAATTGACCTAAAACGGAAAAGGTATATTCTGATTTCATATCAGATATTGAGAAAAACATGCATATGTGTCTTTTTATATAGTGTATGTAAACTTCTGGTTTCAACTGTATGTACCAGGATGGGCCCAGAATAGGGAACATATATACTAGGATGGGCCCAAGATTGGAAACATATATACTAGGAGAGGGGACAAATATACCAGGATGGGGAACATATACAGTATACCAGGAAGGGGCCCAGGATGGGGAATGTATATACCAGGATGGCGCCCAAGATTGTGGATATAGAGTTGAAACCAGAAGTTTACATACACTATATAAAAAGACACATATGAATGTTTTTCTCCACATCTGACATGAAATTAGAATAAATCAGAATCTAAATAGGGTCCGTACATCTGACCAACATGCAAGGGGGGGGCCCAGGTCCAAATTTTGCATCAGGGCCCATCAGACTCTAATTACACCACAGCTTTTTTTTCTTTCCTTTGAGATTGTGTGCTTAGATCGTCGGCTATATTTTAAACATAATTCTACCAAATCTACAGTAACTTCTAGGACAAAGTGAACAATTCCTCTAGAACAGTTTTGTAGTGTGGCAACATGTGCTTCATCAACCACTTATTCAGTACTAGATGGTGGCACGATTCTAATGCATCGGGTATTCTAGAATATGTATGCGGCCGACCGGGCGCGACTAATCAGAAAAGCAGTGTTTAAATGGGTTGTGCACTACTTTAAATTAACACCCCAATGTATCCCCCCGGGGCCCCAAATGAATTTTGTAATTACGTCATGTTGTCAATACTGCTTGTGACAACATCGCTGACCACGCACAGCCAGCACGTAATTCCCCTGGCTGCAGCCGGCTCTTGCTTCAGCCAGGGGTCTCCTGTTCCGCGTTCCTCGGTGAATGACGGGCTGTGGGCGGGGTTATCCCCCATCGTATCAGACCCAGCATCCACCGCGCGCTCTGTCAATGAATGCGCGTGCGGTGGATGCCGGGTGCGGGTGCGACCAATCAGCGAAGCGTGTTTCAAATCCGGCGCCAATTTGCGGCCGCAACCAATCAAGACAGCGGTGTTTTATATTTTGCACCAACATCGCTGATTGGTCACGGCCGGTGGCCGCGACCAATCAGCAAACCGTATTAGTGAGGACCGTGGAGCGGGGCTGCCTGTGCAGGTACTTCCGCTGCGAGCAGCCAGGAGATGACTGGCTAGCGCCGGTCATCTCCCGGCTGCATCGCCACTGACCTCCGTGTGGCAGATGAGCCGCTAACGGCCGCCATCTTGTTCTGAAATCCCGCGTCGCTGATTGGTCGCAGCTTGACCAATCAGCGACACGGGATTTCCTGGACGGACAGACAGATGGGATAAGCCGATTATATAGTAGATTTGATGTATCAATCTGGATTTGGTTGCCACAGAGAGAGTGGCCTTCAACAAAAAAGTGCGGGAATTAGCTGCTTTATGACTTTCCTTCCCTTGCATTACTGATTATTTCCCTTTGCTCTGCTGCCATAAGACAACCAGGAATGTGAAAATTTACTTAATTGATTATTTTTCCTTTAGTTCATAGGCAGCACAATATCTCTCCCTAATAAAGTTCTTATTTTTACATTATACACATCTGTATTTCTGAGTGATTAGGCTTTCTAAGAAATATGTGCCTGCTTTTAATCTTTATTATTGCTAATGACTCTCTTAAATTCTGTCTTTTAAGGCTGAAGTAGCTCAGTGATTGGCTGCAGTGGTGATGTGCTCTGTTAATGTGACATTATTGTAACAACCAAAACAAAGAGACTCGAGCAGCGACAGGGAGCTGGTGGCAACCTTAGAAAGGGAGAGTACTAGTTACGATTGTAATCTTAGATATTTTAAAGCATTTGGGGTCCACTTTCCTAAATGTAGAAAGCCTCTTTAATACCCACAAACAAAGTTGACGTATTGTTATTTTCGATAACGTTGATTATTTTAATGATTTTAGTTTACATCCCTGTGAAATGTCCATGTGCTGTCTGATTTTTTTTATTATTGGACAGAATATGGACTTAGAGAGTTCAATGAATCTATTCAGCCATCTGCAAAAATCATTAATCCAATCATTCTCTGATCCATACAATATTTGCTGATAAGACCCAGCCTTACAATGGAGCTCCATGAAACATGTATGCTAATTGGATTGCTTCCAATTTGCTGCCATTTTGCCTTCATGTCTCTGGATCTGTTTAGATTTGCGACTGTTTGACAGATTTAATACATGTGAGGAAAGCTGGAAAAACAGGCATTCCTCACATGTATTAAATCTGTCAAACAGACGCAAATGATGTTCACGGAGTGACGAAAACTTAAAGTCCGAGCATTCTATAAATACTTGGTGCTTGGCCGAGTATACTCGGCGAAAGGGTTAACCGAACATACTCGCTCATCACTAATGATGACACATGGGAAAAAAAAATCTATTTGTTCTCTGGAATGGTAACACTTTTAGATGTGTCCACTTCTCAGACAACCCCTTCTTAATCACTATATTTTCCCCATGTAAAACAACAACAGGCTACATCATTGCTGGAATGGCGCCAGCAAAGGGGGTGAGTATAGACTGTTATTTTACATGGGGGAACTATAATGTTTGAGAAGGGGTTGTTTGAGTAGTGGATAACACTTTTAAAGTGTGACTATAGTTTTTGGCAATCTTTCAGAATAAACTGTTATGAATACACTACATGAGATATAATATACTGACCAGTATATAACTTGCATTCCACATTCATCACCAGTTTCCCCTCTTCCATCTCCATGTTTAATTATAAGTTTTCATTAGCTTCAGGTCTGGTGAGAGTGAATACTAGCTGCGGTTAAATCTACACTGCACTGTATAGACTGCGAAGAGGAAATGCTGTTCCTTTATCTCCATCACATACAAAGAAAGAAGCAGCAGGGAGGTCATTCATTACACAGCAGTACTGAGCTGAGTTACTGTGAATCAAGCACTAGGATGACACAGTAAAATACTTGCTAGAAACAGCAGCTATTAAAAAGGGTTAATTGAATGTACTTCAGTTATTTCACATTAGCCCCGGTTGCGTTTTACGTCTTTTTTGTTTGCATCCAATTCATTATTCTATTTTCATTATTCTACTCGCACCTTTTTTAAGTCTCTTTTATACGTGCTTGCCTGTTGTTTTTTTTCTACTTTGAGGGCAAAGTATAGCGATTCCAGATGCTTTTGCAAAACTTGGCACAACTTTACTCCAATCCTCACCTTGTGTATTTTCGAGTACATCAGCATTTTGGCACAATTTTTGCATATTTTGGTGCCCAAATTAGCAAAAACAGTTCAAGACAGTAAGAAAGACCATTTTTGACTTAGTGCAAAATTCATGAATCATTAGATAAATTTGTCACTAAAAACAGCAACTAATACCACAGGACAAAAAAGTGACTTAAAAAAGCTCAAATGATGAATCGGAGCCATTGACTCTAGATGTATCTTTTTAATATTTATCAGTTCCTTCACCTGTGGACTAATTTCAAGGGTTTTCCGAGAAAAAAAGTTTTAATTTTTTTAATCCATAGGTTTGCACACAAAAAGGATGACAAACTCTGGAATACTCAACCACTGCAGGTCCAAAGCTGCCTCTGCATTGCTCTCCCTGGTATTTGTAGACACGTTGCAACAGATATATCACAACTAGTGTTGAGCCACCCCCGTGGTGTTCGGGTTTCGGTTCGGTTCGTCGAACACCGGGATGTTCGAGGAACTGTTCGTCGAACACCGGGATGTTCGAGGAACTGTTCGTCGAACACCTTAGAACACCGTCGAACACAGTCGAATACCGTTAAAACCAATGGCAGGCAAACAAAAACACATAGAAACACATAGGAAACACCTTCAAAGGTGTCCAAAATCTGACAAACTGCTCAGAAGACACTCTCTTTAAAAAAGCCGTCCGGCAATTCAGCAGCGGCATATACCGGTACCCGACAATTTAGACAAGAAGGAATAGAGCATCACACATAGATTAGATAGATAGAAACATGTCAGTCACATATATAAGAAGTACAGTGACAGTGTTGGTTACTGTACTTGTCATTTAGTGATAAAGGATTTATTAAAAAAAATAGTGTTTTCATGCACCGTCTCTTTAAAAAAGCCAGCTGGCAATTCAGCATCGGTACCCCACAATTTATAACAGAAAGAATAGAGCATCACACATAGATTAGATAGATAGAAACATGTCAGTCACATTTATAAGAAGTACAGTGATAGTGTTGATTACTGTACTTGTCATTTAGTGTTAAAATAAAGGATTTATTAAAAAAAAAATAGGCGTGGGGTTCCCCATAATTTTAGGCTCTAGCGGAGGTTAAGCAGACGGCTGGGGCAGATGTTTGAAGCCTGGGAAGAGGGTAATACCCACGGAGCTTCCCAGACTACTAATATCAGCCCCCAGCTGAATACCTAGCCTTTACTAGCTATTAAAATGGGGGACCCCAAAAAAAATGACGTGGGGTCCCCCCTATTTTAATAGCTAGCAAAGGCTAGGCAGACAGCTGGGGGCTGATATTAATAGCCCAGGAAGGGTGCCATGAATATTGGCCCCCTCCCAGGCTAGAAACACCAGCCATCAGCGGCCCCAGAAATGGCGCATCCATAGGATGCGCCAATTCTGGCACTTAGCCTCGCTCTTCACACTGCCCTGTAGCGGTGGCAGTGGGGTAATAGGGTTGGGGTTGATGTCAGCTTATAATGCCAGCTGACATCAAGCCCAGGTTAGTAATGGAGAGGCGTCTATAAGACACCCCCATTACTAACCCCATAGTCAAAGTTACAAAAAAACACAAACACCCAGAATAAAGTCCTTTAATTGAAATAAAGACACAATTCTTTATTGTTCTAAATTAAACCATACTTACCGTCACGCCCATTCCAGCTCAAGCCAACGATCTCCTGCATTAAAAGTAAAATAATAAATCAATCTCATCCTTACCTTTCCATGGTTCCCAGGACGGCTTCAGCTCTGCTACATTCACATGACAGGCTGGACCGCAGCAGAACACTGCCATCCAGCTTGCCATGCGGCAGACACTGAGAAGCGCAGGCATGCTTGAGCTCCTCAGTGTCTGGCTGTGACGGCATCCAGATGAGCCGAGTTCATGTCCAATGAACTCAGCTCACCTCATGCACATCACTGACAGCGTAGGAAAATTCTCCTGCGCATGCGGTGAGTGCAGGAGAATTTTCCCACGCTGTCTATGAAGGATTGCATGCTGGATGGCAGCGCTCAGCTGTGATCCAGCCTGTCATCTCAATGCCATCCCAGCGTGGGAGAATTCTCCTGCTCAAGCGCTGAGCACTGAGAATTTTCCCACGCTGTCAGTGACGTGCATGAGGTGAGCCGAGTTCATTGGACATGAGCTCACCTCATGCACTTCCCTGACAGCGTGGGAAAATTCTCCTGCACTCACCGCATGCGCAGGAGAATTTTCCCACACTGTCAGTGACATGCATGAGGTGAGCTGAGTTCATTGGACATGAACTCGGCTCATCTGGATGCCGTCACAGCCAGACACTGAGGAACGCAAGCATGCCTGCGCTTCTCAATGTCTGCCGCATGGCAAGATGGATGGCAGCGTTCTGCTGCGGTCCAGCCTGTCATGTGAATGTAGCAGAGCTGAAGCTGTCATGGGAACCATGGAAAGGTAAGGATGATGTTGCTTTATTATTTTACTTTTATTGCAGGAGATCGTTGGCTTCAGCTGGAATGGGCGTGATGGTAAGTATGGTTTAATTTAGAACAATAAAGAATTGTGTCTTTATTTCAATTAAAGGACTTTATTCTGGGTGTTTGTGTTTTTTTGTAACTTTGACTATGGGGTTAGTAATGGGGGTGTCTTATAGACGCCTCTCCATTACTAACCTGGGCTTGATGTCAGCTGGCATTATAAGCTGTCATCAACCCCAACCCTATTACCCCACTGCCACCGCTACAGGGCAGTGGGAAGAGCGAGGCTAAGTGCCAGAATTGGCGCATCCTATGGATGCGCCATTTCTGGGGCGGCTGACGGCTGGTGTTTCTAGCCTGGGAGGGGGCCAATATTCATGGCACCCTTCCTGGGCTATTAATATCAGCCCCCAGGTGTCTGCCTAGCCTTTGCTAGCTATTAAAATAGGGGGGACCCCACGTCATTTTTTTGGGGTCCCCCATTTTAATAGCTAGTAAAGGCTAGGTATTCAGCTGGGGGCTGATATTAGTAGCCTGGGAAGCTCCGTGGGTATTACCCCCTTCCCAGGCTTCAAACATCTGCCCCAGCCGTCTGCTTAACCTCCGCTAGTGACTAAAATTACGGGGAACCCCACGCCAATTTTTTTTTTAATAAATCCTTTATTTTAACACTAAATGGCAAGTACAGTAATCAACACTATCACTGTACTTCTTATATATGTGACTGACATGTTTCTATCTATCTAATCTATGTGTGATGCTCTATTCTTTCTGTTATAAATTGTCGGGTACTGATGCTGAATTGCCGGCCGGCTTTTTTAAAGAGACGGTGCATGAAAACACTATTATTTTTTTTAATAAATCCTTTACACTAAATGACAAGTACAGTAACCAACACTGTCACTGCACTTCTTATATATGTGACTGACATGTTTCTATCTATCTAATCTATGTGTGATGCTCTATTCTTTCGGTTCTAAATTGTCGGGTACCGGTGTATGCCCCTGCTGAATTGCTGGCTTTTCATGTTTCACTGTGAGCACTGTTCCCATCGATTTGGGCAACCACTGTAATGCCACAACCACCATGGCTGTGGCATTACAGTGAGTGGCAGACAATCCCTGCATGATTGGTGCTCTAAATGCCAGACATGCAGGACACGCTTTTGGTGCACGAACAGTTATCGAACATAACCTCGAATAGCCGAATTTTTTGCAAATCGTTCGCGTTCGTCGAACGACTCGAACACCGCCCAAAACAGCTCAAATTTGAGATTGGCGAACAGTTCTAGTCGAACACCGCTCATCTCTAATCACAACTACTGTGCAAGTAGCCACTGCAACACATCACTGTTCTCAGTGGTGAAGCCAACGTACTCGGAACTAGATGGAGCCCAGAGATTGACCGCAGCTGTCATGTGTGCTCTATTGGTGATGTCCCTGTTGCATCTTCTCAACACAGATTGTGGGTAGTAGACAAGAGGACAAGGGTGAATATTGGCGAGTTTGTTATTTTTTTTGTCTGAAAGCCTATGTAATAAATAACTTTTTCTTGGCAAGCCCCTTTAATTTTATCTGAGAAACTTTTCAATACGTTATTACATCCTGCCTATATATAATGTAACATATTTATATTGTGCTCTGTACATCATACTGTTTTCATTGTAAGCTACCCAAACATAGAAGGCCTAGGAAGAGTTTGAGTTTGCCAGAACGATGTGTGAAATATGGAAGAGTGGGGCTGAGGTCCCTACATGCTGTTAGGGCTGTAGCATGCTGGAAACTGTTGCAGCCTTCTATATCAGTGGCATTGTTGAAGCCGATTTGCCTGCTGAGGATTAGTAGTGGATTTCAGACTAGGAAATATTGCATGAGGTTCAACATGCGGATTTGGACTAGACTCGAAAGAGAAAGTGGTTCAGATGCTACTGAAGCAGGCCAGGAAAGTATTCTGTCAGACTTGGTGGGATGAGCTATAGAGGGGAATCTCCTGTGACTGGGAAGTTATGTCAGCTTGTAAGGAACCCAAAAAATTGTGATTTTCCTTATTATAAATACAGTCAGTAGAAAATCTGTACATTGAGGCATCCCCTTTTATAACCATTAGACAGCCACCAATTTAGACCACAGATTTGAATTTTTATTTCCATTCATGAAGAAAAAAAAATCCAGAAATAGCAAAGTTTTCAGTATTCCTATGCCTCAGTCAAACATAAAGAAATTAAAATATGAATTAACAAAAATATTTGGTATTGCATGTCTAAACAAAGTATAATCTATCAAAATAGAAAATTATTTAAACCCTTACATGAGATGTAGAAAGAAAAAAAAAAGTCGAACCACCAAAATTGCTGTTTTTCAGTTGCCATACTACACTAACTAAAAATATACAATAAAAATCCATCAAAATGTTGAATGTACCCTGACATTATACTAATAAATATTACTACTCACCACACAAAAAAAAGCCCTTAGCCAGATCTACGGATGAAAAAAATAATTATTGGTCTCAGAAAATGGCAAAATTTTTTTTTTTAAATGTTCTTCATTTTTTAACCACTCAGATATATAAAACAAACTTTAACGTATTGTTGTAATAGCAACAACCTAGAAATCATATTACCATGTAATTTTCATCTCAAAATGAACGCCATAAAAACAAAACCCACAAAATTGTGAAATAACTGCATTTTTTATCACCATTACTCACTACTTGGAATTTTTTCCCATTTTTTAGTTCAATATATGGTAAAACAAATGGTGTTGCTCAAAATTACAATTCTTCCCACAAAAAAGAAGCCCTCACACTGATATTTTGATATAAACTAAATCAAAATGATATGGCGCTTGGAAGAAGTGGAAGAAAAAATCTAAAGCAAATAAACAAGACTGTCCATTTCCTTGTTAGTATTAATAGTTTTCAGAAATGTGGTGTGGCTATGACATCTCACCTCTTTGCAAGTACTGTCAGGACTCCATATATGCCGATCTGCCTGTATATAACCACTCTTCTAGCAGAGGGTATTTCATTCTATTTTCTCTCTACCATAATCTCCTCTTTTTTTGTTTTTCTTGATAGGTAAGGTTGTGTGATTTTTCTTTAACCATTAGGCCACATGCACACGTTGAGTATTTGGTGAGTTTTTTTTATCTGTGTTTGCAAGCTAAAACCAAAAGTGGAACAATCAGTGGAAAAGCATAATAGAACATGTATACCACTTTGCCTTACAGATACTAAAAAACTCACCAAATACTCAATGTGTGTACCTGGCCTTCATGAGTTGTGTAACTGTTATGAACGTGTTCACACTCACACATGGGAAATGCCGCACCTACACCCAACTGGTCCCTGTACAGACTAGAAAGGCCCTAGTCACACAACTTAAAATACCACCTCTGACCTATCTCCCTAAAAGGCCAACAATTGGTTTCCCGTACCTCCTGAGGGACCAGATGAGAGGCCGAAACACACTGTGAAAAGGAGAAAGGAAAGTAGGAAGTAAAATATGAAAACCCAGAGTGAGAAACTAAAGCAAATTCATATATGGTAGAAAGGGAAAGCTAAAGCGAACCAAAAATAAAAGAAAGTATAACTTCACAGAAACCTAACAGTAGGAAAAGGAAAAGGTACTGGGACAGAAAGCAAACAGACTCAATGCAAGAATACAAATATCATAACTGACCGACACTTACAAATAGAAAAAATCAAGTATGAACAGGTGCAAGCTAAGAGAACCTCTCTATATAACTAACAAATTAAAGCTGCACTCTGAAACGCTATGATATGTAAACATTGAATATATGAAATTGGAACTGCTTTACTGCTGTAGAAAGCAGCTTAAAAAATAAAGTTACATAGCGCACAAATTGGCCAATTCATGTGAGTCCAAAAGCCAGCAACAAGACGTACCTCTTTGTTGGGACCCAAAACCTAACATGATGCCTCTCCCAGGCTAAAAGCCTACAATTATAGAGGCAGGTAGGATCAAGATCTATTTAAAAATGCCTTAGGCTGATGGGAAGCGTCCTCTGACTGAGCACTCCTCCCATCAGCTTAAGGCATTTAAAAGTCAGCTGAAGACGGGGATGTCAAACACAAACACACAAAGGACCAAAATCAAAACCTGGACAAAGTCGCGGGCAAACCAGTATACAGTATAATGGGCCCCACATAGTCCTCCATACAGAATAATGGGCCTCACATAGTCCACTATACAGTATAATGGGCCCCACACAGTCCTCTATTGAGTATAATGGGTCCCACTCAGTCCTCCATACAGTATATTGGGATACACACACCGCTCCATACAGTATAATGGGCCCCACACCCTACTCTTTATAGTATTATGAGCCCGACATTGCCTTCCATACAGTATAATGGGCCCACAAAGCCTTCCATACAAAATAATGGCCCCACATAGGGGTGGTGGTTCTGGTTTCACGGGCCAAATATATTCACCCTGCCGGCCAGATTTGTCCCACAGGCCAGAGTTTGACATGTATGGCTCCATGAGTCCAAAAACTGTGGAAAATTTCAGAAAAATGTTCCTCTATATAAAATTGCAAAGACTAACTATGGAACATCTACAGTACATAACGTCATCAAAAGATTCAAAGATTCTGGAGAAATCCACGTGCACAAGGGACAAGGCTAGAGGTCAATATTGGATGCTTGTGATCTACAGGCCCTCAGGCAGCACTGCATTAACCCCTTTAAAGCTCAAGATGTATTAATACGTATCTGTGCCCTGACACGTATTAGTACGTCTTTGCGATCGCGCCTGCACACAGGCTGTGCGGGAGCGATCGCCTACGGGTGTCAGCTGATTGTCACAGCTGACACCTAGTGCTATGTGCTGGGAGCAGTCCCGCACTGCTCCTGGCACATTAGCCCCTGCAATGCTGCGATTGAAGTCGATCGCAGTATTGCGGTGGCAAAGGGAGGTGATCGGGATACTCACCTCTCCTGCCGGCCTCCAGTGCTGTCTGCCGCGGCTTTCTGGAAGTTGCCATGATGACCCGATGTCGTCATGACAACATCCGGGCCACTAGACAGCAGGAAGATATTTTGGTCATGCGCAGTGCATGACCAAAATATCTTCTGCATCTGTAGCACTGACAGCCTGTATTGCACAGGGATGGTGCTGCATTCCTGTGCTATACAGGCTATCAGAATAAAAAAAGTGAAAGTCCCATAGTGGGACAAAGTATAAAAGTAAAAAAAGTTCCAGAAAGTGAAAAAAAAAAAAATTGTAAAAATATAAAAAAATCAATAAAAAAAATAATCCACCAAAAATAAAAATATAATGTACCCATCAATAAACATTATTATGAAAAAAAAACAAGCAATAAAAGTACACATATTTGGTATCACCGCATCCAGAATTACCTGACCTATAAAACTATCCCACTAGTTAACCCCTTTAGTGAACAAAGTAAAAAAAAGAATTAAAAAAACAATGCTTTATCATCATACCGCCAAACAAAAGATAGAATAACACGCGATCAAAAAGACAAATATAAATAAAGATGGTAACGCTGAAAATGGCATCTTGTCTCGCAAAAAACAAACCATCATAAAGCTCCATCAGCCGAAAAATAAAAAAGTTATAGCTCTCAGAATAAAGCGATGCAAAAAAATATTTTTTTTATAAAATAGGTTTTATTGTGTAAAAGCGCCAAAACATAGAAAAACGATATAAATGTGGTACCGCTGTAAACATACTGACCAGAAGAATAAAGCTGCCTTATAAATTTTACCACACGCGGAACAGCATAAAAAAAAACAACAAAAAAAACAATTTCTGAATTGTTGTTTTTTGTTTAATCTGCCTCCCAAAAATCAGAATAGAAAGCGATCAAAAAATGTCACGTGTCCGAAAATGGCACCAATAAAAACGTCAACTCATTCCGCAAAAAACAAGTTGTCACATGACTCTGTCGGCCAAAATATGGAAAAATTATAGCTCTCAAAATATGGGGATGCAAAAAATAGATTTTACAACAAAATTTGTCTTTTAGTGTGTGACAGCTGTCAGTCATAAAAACCCGATATGATTCTGGTATCGCTGTAATCGTACCGACCCGAAGAATAAAATCGTTTAGTCACTTATACCGCACGAGGAATGGTGTAAAAAATAAACTCTTGGGTTAGGGTTAGGGTTTGGGTTAGGGTTAGGGTTGGACTAGGGTTTGGGTTGGGGTTGGGGTTTGGGTTAGGGTTGGGGTTATGGTTAGGGTTGGGGTTAGGGTTGGGCTATGGTTGGGCTAGGGTTAGGGTTGGGGTTACAGTTGGGCTAGGGTTGGGGTTAGGGCTGGGTTAGGGTTAGGGTTGGGCTAAGGTTGGGCTACAGTTAGGGTTGGGCTAGGGTTAGGGTTGGGGTTTTATTAGGGTTGGGGTTAGGGTTGGGATTTTTTTCAAAAGTAAAAGAAAAGATAACGATATGGCGACTAGTGTTGAGCGCAAGTGTTCGCTACTTGAGTTTGCATCGGGTGCTCGGGTATGCACCGAGTATCGCGGGTGCTCGAGTGACATGTTCGAGTCTCCGCCCCATATGCTTCATGGCCAAAAAAACCTCGGGGGGATTGCCTACCATGCACGAGCGATCACCGCATGTTTTTTTTCTAATAACCATGAAACATGTGGGCGGTGACTCGAGCATGTCACTCGAGCACCCACGATACATGGTGCATACCTGATTACCCGATGCAAACTCAAGTAGCGAGCACTTGCGCTCAAGACTAATGACAATTTATTCAATATGATGACCTAATGCTATCAAATTCTGTGTTGTACTTCGGGGTTTAAAATGTTCACTATACCCCTTGATAAAATCCTTAAGGGGTGTAGTTTCCAAAATGGGGTCACTTGTGTTTTTTTTTTCACTATTTAGGCACATCAGGTGCTCTCCAAACATGACATGTCGTCTGCTCTCGATTCCAGCCAATTTTGCGTTCAAAAAGTCACACAGTGCTCCTTCCCTTCTGAACTCTGCCGTGCGCCCAAACACTGTATTTTCCCCACATATGGGGTATTGGTGTACTCAGGAGAAATTGCACAAAAGTTTTTGGGGTCCATTTTCTCCTCTTACCCTTGTGAAAATAAAAAAATTGGGGTTAAAACATAATTTTTGTGGAAAAAGTTAGATTTTTTTATTTTCACGGCTTCATGTTATAAACTTCTGTAAAACACTTGGGGGTTCAGGGTGCTCACCACACATCTAGATAAGTTCCCCGAGGGGTCTAGTTTCCAAAATGGTATCATTTGTGGGGGGTTTCCACTGTTTAGGCACATTAGGGGCACATCCGCTAATTATTCAAGCAAATTTTACATTCAAAAAGTCAAATGGTGCTTCTTCCCTTCCGAACCCTGCCGTATGCCCAAAAAGTGGTTTTCCCCCACATATTTCTCCTGTTACCCTTATGAAAATGCAAAATTGGGGGCTGAAATACATTTTTGTGGGAAAAATGTGAAAATTTTAGTTTTTACGGCTCAATGTTATAAATTTCTGTGAAGTATTTGAGGGTTGAAGGTGCTCAGCACACATCTAGATAAGTTCCCTGAGGGGTCTAGTTTTCAAAATGGTGTCACTTGTGAGGGGTTTCCACTGTTTAGGCATATCAGGGGCTCTCCAAACACAACATGGCGTCTGCTAATTATTCAAGCAAATTTTACAATCAAAAAGTTAAATGGCGCCCCTTCCCTTCCGAACTCTGCCGTGCGCCCAAACAGTGTTTTTCCCCACATATGGGGCATCGGCGTGCTCAGGGGAAATTGCACAATAAATTTTGGGGTCCATTTTTTCTGTTACCCCAGCGAAAATAAAAAAATTGGGTCTAAAGTAACATTTTTGTGAGAAAAGTTAAATGTTCATTTTTTTATTCCACATTCCAAAAATTCCTGTGACGCACCTTAAGGGTTAATAAAGTTCTTGAATGTGGTTTTGAGCACCTTGAGGGGTGCAGTTTTTAGAATGGTGTCACTTTGGGTATTTTCTGTCATAAAGACCCCTCAAAGTGACTTCAAATGTGATGTGGTCCCTAAAAAAATGTTTATGTAAATTTTGTTGGAAAAATGAGAAATTGCTGGTCAACTTTTAACCCATATAGCTCCCTAATAAAAAAAAAAATTTGGTTCCCAAATTGTGCTGATGTAAAGTAGACATGTGGGAAATTTTATTTATTAACTATTTTGTGTGACATATCTCTCTGATTTAAGGGCATGAAAATTCAAATTTTCAAAATTTCTAAATTTTCAAAATTTTCTCCAAATTTCCTTTTTTTCACAAATAAACACAAGTGATATTGAAGAAATTTTACCACTATCATGAAGTACAATATGTCACAAAAAACAATCTCAGAATCAGGGGGATCCATTGAAGCGTTCCAGAGTTATTACCTCATAATGTGACAGTGGTCAGAATTGTAAAAATTGGCCCGGTCATTAACGTGCAGACCACCTTGGGTTATAAAGGGGTTAAAACCGGAGATGATTCGATCATGCAACTCACTTTATGGGCTCAGGAATACTTAAAGAAATCATTGTCTGTGAACAGTTTGCCATGCAATTCACAAATGCAAGGTTAAAAGAAATTGTCATAGATCAACACAATCTTGAAATGCTGCCATCTTCTCTGTGCCAAAGATCATTTAAAAGGGACTGATGCAAAATGGAAAACTGTTCTGAGGTCAGAAGAATCAAAATTTGCAATGCTAATATAAACCATGGACACCATATTCTGAGGACCCAGGAGGAGAGGGACCAACTAGCTTGCTATCAGCGCACAGTTCAAAAGGCTACATCTCTGATTGGACTGGATTGCATTAGTGCCTATGACATGGGCAGCTTACACATCTTGAAAGGCATTATCAATGGTGACAATTATATTGAGGTTTTCGATCAACTTATGCTCCCATCCAATCAACTTATGTTTCAGGGAAGATTTTGTATATTTTAAGCCACACCGTTCTAAACCTCATCCATCACAACAGCATGACTTCACAAAAGAAGAGTTTGGGTGATGAACGGGCCGCCTACAGTCCAGACCATTCACCGATAGAAAACAATTGGCTTGTTATGAAGCAAAAAATCCATCCCCCCAAAAAACAGGTTTGTTGAGCAGCTAGCATCCTACATCAGACAATAAAGGGACATCATTTTTCTTCAAAAACTCCAGCAATCTGTCTCACTTCCCAGATGTTTACAGACTTTCGTAAAAAGAAGGGGGGATGTTACACAATAGTAGACATGGCGTTGTTTCATATTTTTGTGTGTACGTTTGTACATGAATGGCAATGTTCTTAAAGGGAATCAATTAGCAGGTTTTCGCTAAGTAATCTAAAAGCATCACGATGCAAGGACAGAGAGCCTGATTCCAGCGATCTATCACTTAGTTTAGCGGTGCAGCAGTTGTCACAATTTTCTTTGCGGCAGTTCTAGCAGAGCTCAGAGTTTTGAGTCGTGTAACCCCACACACGCCACTGATTGGCAGCTTTCTGTGTGCTCTGTATAAATAAAGTTGATAATCAGCATTGGGTGCGTGGGTGAACTAGGAGGCATGAGGCCTACTTGTCCTGTAATAATAATCTCCTGCTGATAAAACACTGTATTAAAACAGTAAAACACAGCCTACTAAGTGACACATTGCTGGAATCAGGCTTCTCTTACCCAACATCATGGTTCTCTCAGATAAAATAGCAAAAACCTAGTGACATATTCCCTTTATGAGAATATATCATCAGTAGAGATGAGCAAATTTATTTGAGTGGAATTGAATTCTTCTCAAGTTTTTTAAAAAATGATCTTCTCCAGGGTATGGATTTTATGCGTTTCGCTCCACGCAAATTTAGCAGAATTGCTATTTTTCTGCAAAATCCTGCAATATAGAAAAGTCAAACACATCTACTTCAACCTGCTTCGCTCTGACCCATGACATCCAATGCGATAAGGCCTTTGATGTCCCTTCATGCTGTGTTGCGGTACAGGTGTTAACCAGGCTTTGGGCAATGCAACATATGACATCACAATGTCAAGACATGTGCGGCAATGGCATGAGATGTCAGCTGAAAGCCACGACATTGAATGAAGCAGGTTGTAGAAGCCGTGCATGACAGGGGAGAGTGAAGAGAAGAGGTGCAGAGGAATGGACAGAAGGCTGAGAAGAAGGTGGGATAAGTGAGCGGTGAGAAAAGTACTCATCTATTTACTTTTTCTTACATCCTATGTTCATTATGCTCTGACACCTGGAGAAACTCCAAATCATACACAGTGTGCACAGTTATTAGGCAATTTGTATTTTTCTCTTTCCTCAGAGAATATCTATGTGAGCAGAATTATTGCGCAACTAGTAGGTGTAGAATTATTATACAACTAAATGAAAAATGTAAGTTTTCCCATCTCAATTATTTTCATCTCATTAATTCAAATTTTTGGGCAGCACCAACCACAACCTCCCAGACACTGTTCAGAGATATGACTGTTCTCCTTCACTGTAAATCTTCAATTTAAGAAGGGCGCACATATTCTCAATACTGTTTATGTCAGGTAAGTAAAAGAGGTATTGTTATGTTCTGCTACCAGAGCTAAGGAAAGAGAGGAGATCTGTCCCTACGATAGAACTCAGCTTAATCCCTACGATGTAACAGGGGACCTGATCCTGCGATCAGACCTGCTAAAGTCTTAAGCTAGTCTGTACGGAGACCTATAGATGTGGGGAAGGAATCCCTACAAGTACTAAGGACTGGGAGGAATATGGGACACCTCCTAACAGAAATAGTAGCAGACAGACGAACAAACAAAATATATAGAACAAAGAGGTCAGTAGACCAAGCAAACTAACAGAGCAAGACACAGAGCACAGGCTAGCTAGAAAGTAGATATACAATGAAGTCCAGCAAAGCCAGAAGGGCAGAGCAGGATTAAATAGGCTAACAAGGTCATGTGACCAGCAAAGGAAAAAAAACCTAAGAGCAAGGTTCTAACAGTACCCCCCCTTCTAAGAGGATCCTCCGGATCCCCTAGGACCAGGCTTATCAGGAAATCTCCTGTGAAACGCTCTGATAAGTCTGGACGCGGAAACATCATCCGACCTCACCCAAGAGTTATCCTCGGGACCGAAACCTTTCCAGGCCACAAGATACTGCAAACTACCTCTATACCGTCTAGAGTTAAGGATGCGAGAAATTTCATATTCCCCGTCCTCCACCACCGGAGGAACAGAGGCAGAGGCGTCACAATCCGATACAACAGCTTTTTTCAACAGAGAGACATGAAATACCGGATTAATTCTCCAGGAGGTAGGAACCTCCAACCTAACAGCAGATTGGTTGACAACCTGAAGCACCTTAAAGGGCCCTACAAACTTGGGACCCAATTTCTTTGAAGGAATCCTCAACCGCAGATTCCTAGAGGACAACCAAACCATGTCACCAACAGCGAACAAAACCTCCTGTCGTTTCCTATCAAAGTAGTCTTTAGATTTTCTGATGGCCTCTGTAACGGGTCTGGGAGGCGGAACCTCTGAGCTACTATACAAGGGGGCAGTCCTTGTAAGGGAGCGGGTGGCGACCAGGGAAGACGGGCAGGAGGTCACAGCAGGTGACCGGGACAGTCTCTGAGTGAACGGGCTGGAGGTCACGGCAAGTGACCGGGGCAGTCTCTGGATGAACGGGCTGATGGTCACGGCAAGTGACCGGGGCAGTCTCTGAATGAACGGGCAGATGGTCACGGCAAGTGACCGGGGCAGTCTCTGGATGAACGGGCAGATGGTCACGGCAAGTGACCGGGGCAGTCTCTAGGTAAAGGGTTGGTACGATCTGTGGCGGCTGATAATAGACGTGAGCTCCCAGGTGAGCAGGCGAGAGTCTCTGGATGAACGGGTGGTCACAGCATGTGACGGCGGAGCCTCCAGGAAGACCAACAGACAGGCGGCAGATGAGCGCTCCCAGGTGAGCGGGCAGAAGTCTCTGGACAGGCGGGTGGTCACAGCACGTGACGGCAGAGCCTCCAGGTAGTCTAGCAGACAGGCAGCAGATGAGCGCTCCCAGGTGAGCGAGCAGGAGTCACTGGACAGGCAGGTGGTCACAGTACGTGTCGGCGGAGCCTCCAGGTAGACTAGCAGGCAGGTAGCAGGTGTGTGCTCCCAGGTGAGCGGGCAAGCTGGTCCATAGACAGACTGACAGGAGTTGGAAGGCAGACCGTCGGACCTCGGGCAAGCAGGCAGGTGGCTGATGTGCGCTCCCAGGTGAGCGGGCAGACTGGTCCTTAGACAGACTGACAGGAGTAGTAAGGCAGACCGTCGGACCTCAGACTAGCAGGCAGGTAGCAGATAATCAGGCAGGAATCTGGCAGGTAACTGGCAGGTAACTGGCAACGGGACCTGAGGGCTGAAGCAGAGTAGTGAACAGTGCAACAACATTGCTCGGGCACCTCCATTTTGGAGGAGGTGCCTTATATATGGTGAAGTCCTCCGGCCATTGGCCGGGGACTCCTTAGGACGGAGCGTGCGGCCCCTTTAAGAGGAAGGGAGAGCGCGCGCGCGCGCCCTAAGCACAGTGGCCGGGAAGGAGCGCGCGCTGCCAGCAGAGCGGGAGGAGGACGCCGGGCACGGAGCAGGGAGGTGAGGGGAACAGCGTCCCTGCCTAGCAGAGGGCAGGGATGCCGGCGCTACAGTACCCCCCCTTTAGGCCCCCCCTTTTTTAGGCCAGACAGAAATTTAGCTAGGATAAGAGGGGCATGGATGTTCTCCCGGGGCTCCCACGTTCTCTCCTCAGGACCAAACCCCCTCCAATCTACTAGAAAAAAGGTCTTTCCTCTTACCCTTTTGGTGGCAAGAATGTTCTCTACCTCAAACTCGTCCTCAGCAGAAACCGGAGCAGGAGGCGTACCTGTAGACTTGGAAAAAGAGTTAAGTACCACAGGTTTGAGGAGCGATACATGGAAGGAGTTAGGGATCCGTAAGTTGGCCGGGAGTTTTAATTTATAGGCCACCAGGTTGATCTGACTGATGACCTCCAGAGGACTGATGAACCGAGGCCCTAACTTGTAAGAAGGTATCTTGAGTCGGACATATTTAGATGAGAGCCAGACTTTATCTCCAGGACGAAATTGTGGAGGATCCAGGCGTTTTTTGTCAGCGTGTCTTTTCATTCGTTCGGACGACTGAAGGAGTGCGGATCGGGTACTCTCCCAAATGGAGGAAAATTTGCTAACGAGAGATTCCGCAGCCGGGTTGTCCACAGAGGTGGAGACAGGAAAAGGAATCCGAGGATGCTGACCGAAGACTACAAAAAACGGGGATTTGGAGGAGGATTCGCTCTCGTGATTGTTATAGGAGAACTCGGCCCATGGTAGGAGATCCACCCAGTCAGAATGATGGGCATTAACGAAGTGCCGGAGGTAACTGGTCAGGTTCTGATTGATCCGCTCCACTTGACCATTGGACTGTGGGTGGTAAGCGGAAGAGAAGTCCAGGGTGACGTCTAGCAGTTTACAAGTGGCTCTCCAGAAACGTGAGGTGAACTGTACCCCACGATCCGACACGATGTGGAGGGGCAGGCCATGAAGACGGAAGATGTGGCGGATAAAGTCTTTAGCCAGCTCGGGTGCAGACGGGAGGCCAGGCAGGGGAATAAAGTGAGCCATCTTGGAAAAGCGGTCAGCGACCACCCAAATGACCGTACAACCGGCAGAGACGGGGAGATCAGTTATGAAGTCCATAGCAATATGCTGCCAGGGGGCAGCAGGCACAGGAAGTGGAAGAAGGCGACCGGCTGGCAGGTGTCTCGGGACTTTGTTGCGGGCGCAGGACACACAGGCAGAAACAAAGTCTATTACGTCCTTGTGCAGGGTAGGCCAACAGTAGTGCCGGGCAATAAGCTGGAGGGTCTTTTTCTGACCGGCGTGGCCAGCTAGTTTAGACGAGTGACCCCAGTGTAGGATCTTCTCCCGATCAGGTACTGATATGAACGTCTTACCGGGAGGGAGACGATTTAGGCTCACGGGAGCCACCTGCATTACTCTGGTGGGATCGATGATATGTTTAGGTTCTTCCTCGAGATCGGACACCAGAAAGGATCGGGACAAGGCATCTGCTTTGACGTTTTTGTCAGCCGGGCGAAAATGAAGAACAAAATCAAAGCGAGCAAAAAACAAGGACCACCGGGCTTGGCGCGGGTTAAGTCTCTGGGCATGCTGGAGGTAAGCCAAGTTCTTGTGGTCAGTGTAAATTATTACCGGGTGAAGAGCCCCCTCGAGTAGGTAACGCCACTCCTCCAATGCCAGTTTGATGGCCAATAACTCTCGGTCTCCTATGGAATAGTTGCGCTCAGAAGAGGAGAAGAGTTTGGAGAAGAAGCCACAAGTTACCATTCTCCCGGAAGATGATTTTTGAGTAAGTACCGCTCCGGCTCCAGAGGAGGAGGCGTCAACTTCCAGGAAGAACTGCTTGTTGCCGTCCGGGCGATGCAGCACCGGGGCGGAAGAGAAGGCCTGTTTTAGGGAAAGAAAGGCCTCCTCTGCTTCGGGCGGCCACTCTTTGGGATTAGTACCCTTATGGGTGAGCGTGGAAATTGGGGCAGTCCGGGAAGAGAAGTGTGGTATGAAGAGGCGGTAGTAGTTGGCGAAGCCCAGGAATCGCTGAATGGCCTTCAACCCCTCCGGTCGAGGCCATTTCTCGATGGCAGACAGTTTCTCTGGATCCATTCGTAGGCCGGTCTGAGAAATAATGTAGCCCAAAAACGGAAGCGAAGTCTGCTCAAAGAGGCACTTCTCGTATTTAGCGAAGAGGTGATTCTGCCTGAGCCTGAGCAGGACCTGACGAACGTCCCTCTGGTGAGTCTGGAGATCTGGAGAGAAGACCAAGATGTCGTCCAGGTACACCACTACGCAGGAGTAGAGAAGGTCCCGGAAGATGTCATTGACCAACTCTTGAAAGACAGCAGGAGCGTTACAGAGACCAAAGGGCATTACCAGATATTCATAGTGGCCGTCCCGGGTGTTGAATGCCGTCTTCCATTCATCCCCCTGACGGATACGAACCAGGTTGTACGCCCCACGGAGGTCCAGTTTGGTGAAGATTCTAGCCCCCCTCAGACGATCAAATAACTCCGGAATGAGCGGAAGGGGGTACTTATTCTTCACCGTGATCTGGTTAAGGCCTCTATAGTCTATACAGGGACGGAGAGAGCCGTCCTTCTTTTTGACGAAAAAGAAGCCTGCTCCCGCCGGGGAGGTAGATTTCCGGATGAATCCCCTGGCCAGATTCTCCTCAATATATTCGGACATCGACCGGGTCTCAGCAGCGGATAAAGGATAAATACGCCCACGGGGAGGAGTAGTACCAGGTAACAGGTCGATAGGGCAGTCGTATGGTCTATGAGGGGGTAGTGTCTCTGCTTCCTTTTTATTAAAGACATCAGCATAAGACCAATAAGGAATCGGAAGTCCAGGTAGATTAGCTGGGGTAGGAGAAGGACGGATGGGATGGACGGGAACCAGACAGGTCTTATGGCAGTCCTGTCCCCATCGAAGGACTTCTCCGGTCTGCCAGTCAAGCACGGGTGCATGTCTCTGGAGCCAAGGTAGGCCTAGCAAGAGGGAGTGAGAGAGTCCAGGCAGAACATGAAAGGAGATACTCTCAGAATGCAGCATTCCCACCTGCAGAGTAATGGATTCGGTGATGAGTTGGATGGGGCGTGGTAAGAGGCCCCCATCCACGGCAGCAACAGACAAGGGTACAGCCAGAGGTTTGGTGGGGATGCGGTATTTCTCTACCAGGGACTGTGAAATAAGATTCCCGGCTGCTCCAGAGTCAAGTTGGGCTAGTTCGAAATAACGGTTCTCCCCGCAGACGATTGAGACTGACAGCAGCAGAGATGGAAAGGATTTATTCTTGTCTAGGTTGACCTCTCTGAGCGAACCTAGACACAGGCGTTTCCCGACCTCTCCGGGCAGGCACGGATCCGGTGCTCCTTACTGCCACAGTAGAAGCAGCTCCCCTCGGCATGGCGTAAGTCCTGACGGGTTTTGACCATCTTGGTCTGGTCGACCTGCATAGACTCAGGAGAGTGTACCTGGGTAGAGATGGAGGGAGTGACGGGTTTCTGAAAAGTAGGAGCTAGACATGGTAACCTCCTCTCACGGGTGACCTCTTTGGCACGCTCCTGGAACCGTAGGT
Source organism: Phyllobates terribilis (assembly GCF_046119375.1). Taxonomy (NCBI): domain Eukaryota; kingdom Metazoa; phylum Chordata; class Amphibia; order Anura; family Dendrobatidae; genus Phyllobates; species Phyllobates terribilis. Next base: position 40,159,975 of record NW_027362770.1, on the reverse strand, counting down.
CAATCCGGGTGGCAAGAGTTATTAGGTCATCGAGAGTGGTAGGAATGTCCCGACCGGCAAGTTCATCTTTAATACGGCCGGACAGACCCTCCCAGAAGACGGATACCAGAGCGTCGTTATCCCAGGCCAGCTCCGAGGCAAGGGTACGGAACCGTATGGCATATTGGCCCACGGTGAGACTTCCCTGACGGAGGCATAGCAGTGATGATGCGGATGAGGTCTTCCGTCCGGGTTCGTCGAAGACTTTCCGGAAAGCCGTGAGAAAAGCAGGCAAGTTGGACACCAGGGGGTCTCCTCTCTCCCATAGAGGATTTAGCCAGGCCAGGGCCTCCCCGGTGAGATGGGACATGATGAATGCAATTTTGGCCCGGTCGGAGTTAAACTGGTGGGACAATAGTTCAAAGTGCAGGGTGCACTGATTTATGAAGCCCCGAGCCTGGGCGGAGTCGCCTCCGAAGCGAGGAGGTGCAGAAAGCCGGGGTCCGGGGTAGGATACCATGATATTAGTGGGCAGCGGAGCTGCCGGATTGCGAGACATGGCACTGGCGGAGGTTGCTGGTGGAGCAGTCAGAGTGTCCAGGCGAGTATTGACATTCCGCAGGTGACCCAGGATGGACTCCTGTTGGGACCTTTGACGGGACAGTTCATGACACAGGTCCGAGAGCGAGGGAGCTTGGGTGCCACCGGGTTCCATGGCCCGAGCAAACTGTAACGGGTCTGGGAGGCGGAACCTCTGAGCTACTATACAAGGGGGCAGTCCTTGTAAGGGAGCGGTTGGCGACCAGGGAAGACGGGCAGGAGGTCACAGCAGGTGACCGGGACAGTCTCTGAGTGAACGGGCTGGAGGTCACGGCAAGTGACCGGGGCAGTCTCTGGATGAACGGGCTGATGGTCACGGCAAGTGACCGGGGCAGTCTCTGAATGAACGGGCAGATGGTCACGGCAAGTGACCGGGGCAGTCTCTGGATGAACGGGCAGATGGTCACGGCAAGTGACCGGGGCAGTCTCTAGGTAAAGGGTTGGTACGACCTGTGGCGGCTGATGATAGACGTGAGCTCCCAGGTGAGCAGGCGAGAGTCTCTGGATGAACGGGTGGTCACAGCATGTGACGGCGGAGCCTCCAGGAAGACCAACAGACAGGCGGCAGATGAGCGCTCCCAGGTGAGCGGGCAGAAGTCTCTGGACAGGCGGGTGGTCACAGCACGTGACGGCAGAGCCTCCAGGTAGTCTAGCAGACAGGCAGCAGATGAGCGCTCCCCGGTGAGCGAGCAGGAGTCACTGGACAGGCAGGTGGTCACAGTACGTGTCGGCGGAGCCTCCAGGTAGACTAGCAGGCAGGTAGCAGGTGTGTGCTCCCAGGTGAGCGGGCAAGCTGGTCCATAGACAGACTGACAGGAGTTGGAAGGCAGACCGTCGGACCTCGGGCAAGCAGGCAGGTGGCTGATGTGCGCTCCCAGGTGAGCGGGCAGACTGGTCCTTAGACAGACTGACAGGAGTAGTAAGGCAGATCGTCGGACCTCAGACTAGCAGGCAGGTAGCAGATAATCAGGCAGGAATCTGGCAGGTAACTGGCAGGTAACTGGCAACGGGACCTGAAGGCTGAAGCAGAGTAGTGAACAGTGCAACAACATTGCTCGGGCACCTCCATTTTGGAGGAGGTGCCTTATATATGGTGAAGTCCTCCGGCCATTGGCCGGGACTCCTTAGGACGGCGCGCGCGGCCCCTTTAAGAGGAAGGGAGAGCGCGCGCGCGCGCCCTAAGCACAGTGGCCGGGAAGGAGCGCGCGCTGCCAGCAGAGCGGGAGGAGGACGCCGGGCACGGAGCAGGGAGGTGAGGGGAACAGCGTCCCTGCCTAGCAGAGGGCAGGGACGCCGGCACTACAGCCTCCTGAAGATTACCACGCACATCCGTCCAAACTCTCTCCAAATCACCGGAAAAATTCTCCTCCTCAGGCACGGCAGATCCCAACTTGGAGAACGACCCAAACGACGGATGTCTCCCAGAACAACAAAAAAAAGGCGAACAACCAGCAGAAGAAGATGTATGATTGTTCAGAGCAAATTCAGCAAGTGGCAGAAACTCAGACCACCCCTCATGATTGTCTGCCACAAAACAACGCAAGAACTGCTCAACATCCTGGTTTTTCCTTTCTGTCTGGCCATTAGATTCAGGATGATATCCGGACGAGAACGACAAATGAACTCCCAACCTATCACAAAAGGCATGCCAAAAGCGAGCCACGAACTGAGGACCCCTATCAGAAACAATGTCAGTAGGAACGCCATGAAGTCTGACAATTTCCTTGACAAAGGCCTTAGCGAGAGTTTTAGCGCAGGGCAGTTTGACGAAAGGAACCAAGTGACACATCTTGCTAAAACGGTCCACGACCACCCAGATGACAGTAAAACCCTCAGAGGGGGGAAGGTCAGTTATAAAGTCCATAGCCAAATGTGTCCAAGGAGCACTGGGAACCTCCAAAGGACAAAGCAACCCCGCAGCAGGAGTATGTGAGGACTTAGATCTAGCACATATAGTACATTGACGCACCCACTTAATGACTTCCTTCTGCCATCCAGGCCACCAAAAACTGCGACCCACCAGTCTCTTGGTCTCAGAGATTCCGGGATGACCTGCCAACCGAGATTCGTGACACTCAACAAACAAATCTCTCCTAAAGGTCCCAGGCACAAACAACCTCCCATGAGGAGTGTTAGAAGGGGCATTCTCCTGTGCTTTAAGAATCTCATTTTCCAAAACGGAGTCCAAAGCAGCTATCACAACACCTTCTTGTAAAATGTTCTCCTTTTTCTCAGCACCGACTATGGGAGAAAAACTGCGAGACAAGGCATCCGCCTTAACATTCTTAGTACCAGGGATGTAAGTAACGGAGAAATTAAACCGCGAGAAAAACAGTGCCCACCTAGCCTGACGGGCATTCAGGCGCTTGGCAGCATCAAGATATATCAGATTTTTATGATCCGTAAGAACCTGAACGGGAAATTCCGCACCTTCCAAGAAGTGGCGCCAGTGTTCAAATGCGAGTTTAATAGCCAATAATTCCCGATTACCAATATCGTAATTCAGTTCAGTCTCCGAAAATTTTTTTGAAAAAAAGGCACAGGGATGTAATCCATCCCCGTTATCCTGAGACAATACTGCGCCAACCCCCACAGAGGAAGCATCAACCTCAACCAAAAACGGCCTAGTAACATCAGGCTGCATAAGGATGGGAGCAGAGGTGAACCTCTCCTTGAGATACACAAAAGCTTCAATGGCCTCAGAAGACCACTGAACCGCATCAGCACCTTTCCTGGTGAGATCAGTCAGAGGTTTGACAATACTAGAAAAATTTTTTATGAATTTTCTGTAGTAATTGGCGAAACCCAAAAACCTCTGTATCGATTTCAAACCAATAGGCCATTCCTGCACAGCCTGAACCTTAACCGGATCCATCTCAAAACCTTTGCTGGAGATAATGTAGCCCAAAAAACTAATTCTCTGTACAGCGAACTCACATTTCTCCAGCTTAGCAAAATGCGAATTGTCCATTAATAACTGTAATACCTCACGCACGCTCCGCCAATGAGACTCCAGATCCGGCGAATAAATCAAAATGTCATCCAAATACACAACCACATTTTTGCCGATCAAAGGTCTAAGGATGTCATTAATCAGATTCTGAAAAAATGCAGGAGCATTAGTAAGACCAAAAGGCATAACCAGATTCTCAAAATGACCCACAGGAGTGTTAAAAGCAGTCTTCCATTCGTCACCCTCCTTCATGCGCAACAGATTGTATGCCCCCTTAAGGTCAATTTTAGAGAACCACTTGGCCCCCATTAACTGGTTAAACAGATCAGAAATCAATGGCAGTGGGTAAGGATTGCGTACAGTAATTTTGTTAATCTCACGAAAATCCAGACAAGGACGTAAACCGCCGTCCTTTTTTTTTACAAAAAAAAATCCAACCGCCACAGGAGACTTAGAGGGCCTAATGTGACCGGCGGCCAAACTTGTCTGTATGTATTCCTCCAAAGCCTTCCTCTCAGGAATAGTAAGGTTAAATAAACGACTTTTAGGAAGAGTCGCTCCAGGGACAAATTCAATAGAACAATCATAGTCTCTATGGGGAGGCAAAACCTGCGATTCCTTCTCAGAAAAAACTCTCCAAAAATCCTGAATAGGAACAGGCAATTCTCCCCTATCCAAAGCTGCAATACGCCCGTTACAACACTTGTCATAACATTTATGGCTCCAGGATTTAATTTCACTGGTAGACCAATCCAGTACAGGATTGTGAAATTTTAACCAGGGCAATCCCAATATTACTGGAGAAGGCAAGTTATTCAACACTACCAAATCCAATTTCTCATGGTGAACACCATTAACCCCTTAAGCCCCGCGGGTGGCTTGCACGTTAATGACCGGGCCAATTTTTACAATTCTGACCACTGTCACTTTATGAGGTAATTACTCTCGAACGCTTCAACGGATCCCCCTGATTCTGAGATTGTTTTTTCGTGACATATTGTACTTCATGATTGTGGAAAAATTTCTTCGATATCACTTGCGTTTATTTGTGAAAAAAACGGAAATTTGGCGAAAATTTTGAAAATTTTGCAATTTTCAAAATTTGAATTTTTAAGCCCTGAAATCAGAGCGATATGTCACACAAAAGAGTTAATAAATAACATTTCCCACATGTCTACTTTACATCAGCACAATTTTGGAACCAAAATTTTTTTTTGTTAGGGAGCTATAAGGGTTAAAAGTTGACCAGCGATTTCTCATTTTTCCAACAAAATTTACAAAACCATTTTTTTAGGGACCACATCACATTTGAAGTCACTTTGAGAGGTCTTTATGACAGAAAATACCCAAAAGTGACACCATTCTAAAAACTGCACCCCTCAAGGTGCTCAAAACCACATTCAAGAACTTTATTAACCCTTCAGGTGCTTCACAGGAATTTTTTGAATGTGGAAGAAAAAAATGAACATTTAACTTTTTTCACAAAAATGTTAATTTAGACCCAATTTTTTTTATTTTCACAGGGGTAACAAGAAAAAATGGACCCCAAAATTTGTTGTGCAATTTCCCCTGGGCACGCAGATACCCAATATTTGGGGAAAAAATACTGTTTGGGCGCACGGCAGGGCTCGGAAGGGAAGGAGCGCTATTTGACTTTTTGATTGTAAAATTTGCTTGAATAATTAGCGGACGCCATGTTGTGTTTGGAGAGCCCATGTGTGCCCAAACTTTGGAGCTCCCCCACAAGTGACCCCATTTTGGAAACTAGACCCCCCAAGGCACCTATCTAGATGCATAGTGAGCACTTGGAACCTCCAGGTGCTTCACAAATTGATTCGTAACAATGAAAAAGTGAAAAAAAAAACACTTTTTCATTTGTATGAATCAATTTGTGAAGCACCTGAGGGTTCCAAGTGCTCACTATGCATCTAGATAGGTGCCTTGGGTGGTCTAGTTTCCAAAATGGGGTCACTTGTTGGGGAGCTCCAATATTTGGGCACACAGCGGCTCTCTAAATGCAACATGGTGTCCGCTAACAAATTTAACGCAAAATTGGCTCAAATTGTTAGCGACACCATGTTGCGTTTGGAGAGCTGCTGTGTGCCCAAACATTGGAGCTCCCCCACAAGTGACCCCATTTTGGAAACTAGACCCCCCAAGGCACCTATCTAGATGCATAGTGAGCACTTGGAACCCCCAGGTGCTTCACAAATTGATTCGTAACAATGAAAAAGTGAAAAAAAAACACTTTTTCATTTTATGAATCAATTTGTGAAGCACCTGGGGGTTCCAACTGCTCACTATGCATCTAGATAGGTGCCTTGGGGGGTCTAGTTTCCAAAATGGGGTCACTTGTGGGAGAGCTCCAATGTTTGGGCACACAGGGACTCTCTAAATGCAACATGGTATCCGCTAACAAATTGAATGGAAAATCGGCTCAAATTGTTAGCGGACACCACATTGCGTTTGGAGAGCCCCTCTGTGCCCAAACTTTGGAGCTCCCCCACAAGTGACCCCATTTTGGAAACTAGACCCCCCAAGGCACCTTTCTAGATGCATAGTGAGCACTTGGAACCCCCAGGTGCTTCACAAATTGATTCGTAATAATGAAAAAGTGAAAAAAAAAACACTTTTTCATTTTTACGAATCAATTTGTGAAGCACCTAGGGGTTCCAAGTGCTCACTATGCATCTAGATAGGTGCCTTGGGGGGTCTAGTTTCCAAAATGGGGTCACTTGTGGGGGAGCTCCAATGTTTGGGCACACAGGGACTCTCTAAATGCAACATGGTATCCGCTAACAAATTGAATGGAAAATCGGCTCAAATTGTTAGCGGACGCCACATTGCGTTTGGAGAGCCCCTCTGTGCCCAAACTTTGGAGCTCCCCCACAAGTGACCCCATTTTGGAAACTAGACCCCCCAAGGCACCTTTCTAGATGCATAGTGAGCACTTGGAACCCCCAGGTGCTTCACAAATTGATTCGTAATAATGAAAAAGTGAAAAAAAAAACACTTTTTCATTTTTACGAATTAATTTGTGAAGCACCTAGGGGTTCCAAGTGCTCACTATGCATCTAGATAGGTGCCTTGGGGGGTCTAGTTTCCAAAATGGGGTCACTTGTGGAGGAGCTCCAATGTTTGGGCACACAGGGACTCTCCAAATGCAACATGATATCCGCTAACAATTTGAGCCGACAATTTGTTAGCGGATATCATGTTGCATTTGGAGAGTCCCTGTGTGCCCAAACATTGGAGCTCCCCCACAAGTGACCCCATTTTGGAAACTAGACCCCCGAAGGCACCTATCTAGATTCATAGTGAGCACTTGGAACCCCAGGTTCTTCACAAATTGATTCATAAAAATGAAAAAGTGTTTTTTTTTTTCACTTTTTCATTTTTACGAATAAATTTGTGAAGCACCTGGGGGTTCCAAGTGCTCACTATGCATCTAGAAAGGTGCCTTGGGGGGTCTAGTTTCCAAAATGGGGTCACTTGTGGGGGAGCTCCAAAGTTTGGGCACAGAGGGGCTCTCCAAACGCAATGTGGTGTCCGCTAACAATTTGAGCCGATTTTCCATTCAATTTGTTAGCGGATACCATGTTGCATTTAGAGAGTCCCTGTGTGCCCAAACATTGGAGCTCCCCCACAAGTGACCCCATTTTGGAAACTAGACCCCCCAAGGCACCTATCTAGATTCATAGTGAGCACTTGGAACCCCAGGTGCTTCACAAATTGATTCATAAAAATGAAAAAGTGTTTTTTTTTTCACTTTTTCATTTTTACGAATCAATTTGTGAAGCACCTGGGGGTTCCAAGTGCTCACTATGCATCTAGAAAGGTGCCTTGGGGGGTCTAGTTTCCAAAATGGGGTCACTTGTGGGGGAGCTCCAAAGTTTGGGCACAGAGGGGCTCTCCAAACGCAATGTGGTGTCCGCTAACAATTTGAGCCGATTTTCCATTCAATTTGTTAGCGGATACCATGTTGCATTTAGAGAGTCCCTGTGTGCCCAAACATTGGAGCTCCCCCACAAGTGACCCCATTTTGGAAACTAGACCCCCCAAGGCACCTATCTAGATTCATAGTGAGCACTTGGAACCCCAGGTGCTTCACAAATTGATTCATAAAAATGAAAAAGTGTTTTATTTTCACTTTTTCATTTTTACGAATCAATTTGTGAAGCACCTGGGGGTTCTAAGTGCTCACTATGCATCTAAATAGGTGCCTTGGGGGGTCTAGTTTCCAAAATGGGGTCACTTGTGGGGGAGCTCCAATGTTTGGACACACAGGGGCTCTCCAAACGCAACATGGCGTCCGCTAACAATTTGAGCCGATTTTCCATTCAATTTGTTAGCGGACACCATGTCGCGTTTGGAGAGCCCGTGATGTGCCTAAACAGTGGAGCTCCCCCACAAGTGTCCCCATTTTGGAAACTATACCCCTCAAAGATTTTATTAAGGTGTATAGTGAACATTTTGAACCCAGAGGTACGGCACATTATTTGTTTACATTAGGTCATCATATTGAATAAGTTGTCATTATTCTTGAGCGCAAGTGCTCGCTACTTGAGTTTGCATCGGGTACTCAGGTATGCACCATGTACAGCGTGTGCTCGAGTGACATGCTCGAGTCCCTGCTCCGCATGTTTCACGGTTATTAGACACCCAAAAAAAAACATGCGGGGATCGCTCGTGCATGGCAGGCAATCCCCGTAAAGTTTTTTGGCCGCGAAGCATATGGGGCAGAGACTCGAGCATGTCACTCAAATACCCACGATACTAAATGCATACCAGAGCACCCGATGCAAACTCAAGTAGCGAGCACTTGCTCTCAACACTAGTCGCCATATCGTCATCTTTTTTTCTTACTTTTGAAAAAAATCCCAACCCCAGCCCTAACCCTAGCACAACCCTAGCCCCAGCACAACCCTAGCCCCAGCACAACCCTAGCCCCAGCACAACCCTAGCCCCAGCACAACCCTAGCCCCAAACCCAGCCCTAACCCTAGCCCAATCCTAACTCAAGAGTTTATTTTTGACGCCGTTCCTTGTGCGGTATAAGTGATTAGACGACTTTATTCTTCGGGTCGGTGTGATTACAGCAATGCCAGAATCATATGGGGTTTTTATGACTGACAGCTGTCACACACTAAAAGACGCATTTTTTGTAAAATCTAGTTTTTGCATCGCCATATTTTGAGAGCTATAATTTTTCCAGATTTTGGCAGACAGTCATGTGACGGCTCGTTTTTTGCGGGATGACTTGACGTTGTTATTGGTGCCATTTTCAGGCACGTGACATTTTTTGATCGCTTTCTATTCCGATTTTTGGGAGGCAGAATAAACAAAAACCAACAATTCAGGAATTGTTTTTTTTTTTTTTTTTATTCTGTTCCGCGTGTGGTAAAATTGATGAGGCAGCTTTACTCTTCGGGTCAGTACGTTTACAGCGGTACCACATTTGTATCATTTTTCTATGTTTTGGCGCTTATACACAATAAAAGCTATTTTATAGAAAAAAATATTTTTTAGTATCGCTTTATTCTGAGAGCTATAACTTTTTTATTTTTCGGCTGATGGAGCTATATGGCGGCTTGTTTTTTGCGGGACGAGATGACGTTTTCAGCGGTATCATTTTTATTTATATGCGTCTTTTTGATCGCGTGTTATTCCACTTTTTGTTTGGCGGTATGGTGATAAAGCATTGTTTTTTGCTTGGTTTTTTTTTTTTTTTTTTTACCGTGTTCACTGAAGGGGTTAACTAGTGGGACAGTTTTATAGGTCAGGTTGTTCCGGACGCGGCGATACCAAATATGTGTACTTTTATTGTTTTTTTTTTATTTTTTTTATAATAATATTTATTGATGGGTACATTATATTTTTATTTTTGGTGTATTATTTTTTTTATTTTTTTATAATATTTTTGCACATTTTTTTTTTTTTTTTTTTCCACTTTCACACAGTTTATACACTTTATTACTTTGTCCCACTCTGGGACTTTCACTTTTTTTTTTCTGATCGCCTGCATGGCACAGGAATGGAGCACCATCCCTATGCCATGAAGGCTGTCAGAAGTGCACAGTGTGAAGATTGCTTGGAGATGCACTGCGCATGTCCAAGCAATCTTCCTGCTCTCTGGTGACCCGGATGTTGTCATGACGACATCGGGTCGTCATGGCAACACCCGGGAAGCCTTTGCAAACTGCGCTGGAAGCCGGAAGAGGAGGTGAGTATCGCCGATCACCTCCCCTTGCCCCCGCAATGCCGCGATCGACTTCGATCGCAGCATCGCGGGGGTTAATGTGCTGGGAGCGGTGCGTGACCGCTCCCTGCACATAGTACCGGGTGTCAGCTGTGACAATCAGCTGACACCCGGCGGCGATCGCGCCCGCACAGCTTGTGTGCGGGCGCGATCGCGATGACGTACTAATACGGGTCTGGCTCTTAAGTCCCAGGGCACAGACGCGTATTAGTACGTCAGATGTTATTAAGGGGTTAATAGTGAGAGGAAATTCACAGACCTTGAGAGTAATATTCTTCAAAGGGGAACCATCCACAGAAACCACAGCAATGGGGGATGATAAAGGTTCAGGTTTTAAATTGAGTCTTTCCACGAATCCCCCATCAATTACATTCAGAGTAGACCCGCAATCAACAAACACCCGAAATTCCATTAATTTTTTCTGAGCAATCGTGGAAGCAGCTAAAAATATACCCTTGGAATTTAAACAGGCAATACGGGCGTGACTGACCATTTTTTTTTCTTTCTTCATGCGAAGCTCACAGCCTTTAATCAAATGACCAGATTTTCCGCAATAGAAACACAAGCCTTCAGAAAATCGACGGTCTTTTTCTTGAGAGCGAGGTGCCACCGATCCAATCTCCATCGGTTCACCACTATTAGTACACACATTCTCATAACCAGAAACTGACATAGCAGAGGATTTGCTCTCATTAACCCTTGCACGCAGTCTTCTATCCACCCGTATAGCTAATTGCATAGCCTGTTGCAAATCTTCAGGTGTAGGATAAGCAATTAGCAGGTCTTTAACCCTTTCACTGAGCCCAGCAAGAAATAGACTTTTCAGAGCAGAATCGTTCCACCCTGTTTGAGTAGACCAACGACGGAAATGAGTACAATATTTTTCCACATTACCTGATCCCTGTTTTAAACGTCTCAACTCAGTCTCAGCTGATGCGACACAGTCAGGATCATCATATAATAGTCGCAAAGCAGAAAAAAACTATCCACTGATCTGAAGCATGTATCACTAGGTTGCAAAGAAAAGGCCCACTCCTGAGGCTCTTTGCGCAAAAGTGACATTATGAACCCTACGCGCTGGGATTCATCCCCAGAGGACTTAGGTCTCAAACGAAAATACAATAAGCAAGCATTTTTAAATGAAAAAAATTCTCGGTGTTCACCAAAAAATAAATCCGGCAAACATACCTTAGGCTCCAAGAAATGTGCTCCAGGACAGTTACTCACGTGCTGACGGAGCTCGGCCAACTCCAGAGAGAGTCCCTGCAGGCGATGAACCAAATCCTGAACCGACACCATGATGGAACAGAAAAATCTTTCCTTAGAGAATTTGCTGGCTGGACTTACTGTTATGTTCTGCTACCAGAGCTAAGGAAAGAGAGGAGATCTGTCCCTACGATAGAACTCAGCTTAATCCCTACGATGTAACAGGGGACCTGATCCTGCGATCAGACCTGCTAAAGTCCTAAGCTAGTCTGTACGGAGACCTATAGATGTGGGGAAGGAATCCCTACAAGTACTAAGGACTGGGAGGAATATGGGACACCTCCTAACAGAAATAGTAGCAGACAGACGAACAAACAAAATATATAGAACAAAGAGGTCAGTAGACCAAGCAAACTAACAGAGCAAGACACAGAGCACAGGCTAGCTAGAAAGTAGATATACAATGAAGTCCAGCAAAGCCAGAAGGGCGGAGCAGGATTAAATAGGCTAACAAGGTCATGTGACCAGCAAAGGAAAAAAAACCTAAGAGCAAGGTTCTAACAGGTATATCATCATTCTTTAATCTTCTTTAATCTTAAATTTATTTAATAGCTACCCAAACAGCCATTGATGCATGTAATGGAGTATTGTCCTACATAAAAATCATGACTTTCTTGAAAGATGCAGACTTTTTCCTGTTCCACTGCTTGAAGAAAGTGTCTTCAAAAAACTGTCAGTAGGTTTGAGAGTTGATTTTGAGTTCACCTTGAACCTGAAAATGTCCAACAAGCTCATCTTTAATACCAGCCATTAGCAGTATCCCACCTTCACCTTCCTGGTGTCTGAGTTGAATTGGACGTCTGTGCCTGTTACTGCTCCAGCCACAGGCCCATCCGTATGGTTCATCGAGAGTCACTCTTATTTCATCAGGCCATAAAATCTTAGAAAAATTTGTCTTTAGACATTTCTTGGCCCAGTCTTGACGTTTCATCTTCTGTCTTGTTCAGTGGTGGTGGGGTTTCAGCCTTCCGTATATATAGACCATGTCTATGAGCACTGAATATGTTGTACTTCTGGCTCCATTGAGGTTGCAGTTCTGGAATATGACAGCACTGAAGGATAATGGGTTCCAGGTCGCTTCACATTTGATTCTTCTCAAATCTTTGGAAGTTAATGGATGTTTCTTTTTCTTCAACATGTTTTTTGAGAACCTGTTCACTATTTGCCACAACATTTTTGATGGTTCGGCGCTAACTCCCCAATATCTTAACATTTTCAAGAGTGTTGCATCCATCTGTAAGACTTGTTACAATTTTTTATTTTTTAGAGTCAGTTAAATATCTTTTGTTTGCTCATTTCACCTGAGGAAAACAAGCTGTTTAATAATTCTGCACACCTTGATAAAGTCTATTAATTTCATAGGTCCACTCGCTCCCTCATTACAGAATACACATCACCTGATCTGCTTCAATTCAATAAACATGCAAGTTTACATATCTTGTAGTCGGAAAATATTCATAAAAATCATATAGTAAAAATACTTGCACAATAATTGGTAACTTAGTGTAATAACGAACGTTCAATTTGCATCGAATAACTTATATGTGAATAGAATTTCCTTGATAAATTCTCGTGATTTGTCAAATTTGAATCTCTGCAGATTAGATTAGCTCTAGTCATCTGAAAAAAAACTATTTTGTCATATCAGGTTTTTGCGACAATTTTTAATTTTTATTTTTGTTTATAGTTCCGATTCATATAGGAATAAGAAAAGCATTCCCTTTTTTTCTTTTAAATACATGTAACACAAAAACATGATTTTGCACATTAAGTCATTTTCTGTTGATACCTTCCCTTTAAGCAATTAAATACTGTATTTTCCTTATTTCACTTAAAATGCTGATTCATACATCTCCAGCAGACCTGTTCCTCATATAGTATGTGTTGCTATATATGAACCATTTTAGAACCTGAGAATTTTTTTTTTCCTGTGAGATGCAATCACTCTTTCCACAATGTCACATTTTGACGGTGATATATGAAAATAAGGTTATCCTGCAATGCGAGATATTGCTAATGATAAGGATCTATATATAATTCTGTGATTCATCAACACATGATGATCTTGTCCAACTGCGCAAGAAAAGCGCCACAATAGATCTCCTTATATGCTTTGAAGGGAGAATAGAATATATAAGAAATGATTAGTCAAAGGGAAACAATATTATTTAAATGTCAATGATGTGTCTGTGGGCTTCAGCTATATACTGTTGGCCTTGAAAATCTATAAAAATAATACAAAATATATGTAATGAAGGTGTGACACCCCAGGGGTCTGGTTGCCACAGTGATAGAGATATTACGTCTGAGAGCAGGTGGGAGGTCCTTTGGTCAGGGATCCTGTGCATGCCACACCTCCTGCCCAGTCTTGGGAGGGGAAGGACTTCCCCTATATAAACCTGGGGCTGAGGCAGGGTAGGGAGTTCTGAGAGGAGAAGACAGGGAGCAGAGCTGCTCTATGGGCTCTGCTCCACAGGCAGGCCCTGTCCAGGGGCCTGAGCCTGGAGTCAAGGAGAGACAAGAAACAGCAGAAGCAATACTACTACGAGTCAGGGGCTGGCAGCTGCAGAGCTCGCCCTGACTGAGAAGCTTTCTTACCGGACCCGGCGTCCGAGGCTGTGGGGACTAACTCTTACCCAGCAGCAGAAGCCGACCGGCAGGGGATTTCAGGTCCTCAGGCCCAGAAACCCGAAGGCACGGTCACACGCGTGGGACCAGCACCGCCATCGTGGAGCGGAAGCCATTAGAAGGCCCCGAGTCACCGGCCATACGGGTGAGCACCACACGGTACACTCAGGGACGTGGGCTACTTATATCCGCTTCTAGCAAGGTAGCCAGAAGAGTACAGTCAGTTTGGGAGGCCTACAACTCCGCCTGGCCAGGGGAGATCCCATCTGCTCAAGGACTGACCAGGCCCCGTTCACTAGCAAGTACTCCGGGAGGGTCTATCGTTGTTACCAGTAAAGACCCTGAATTACACCGCACCGTCTCTGAGTGGTTCCTGCTACCCCCATCATCCACATCTGCTGCCCTGAGGCCATACCCCTCCCGTTGGGGGTTATACCATCTACGCTGCACCATCCATCCACCGGCCTCAGCGGACTGTCCTGCAGCGGCAGCTCCATAGCTGCATTCAACGGGTGGCGTAGTCGTCCTCCATCTACCGCTGTTACATCGCCGCTCAGTTTGACTCCCTGGGCACGGACCGGGTCACCGCCACGAGACTACAACCCTCAAGAGATCCGGCTCCGGGTAAGCTCCCGCGTGCGCAACGCAGCGCGACACAGGCCCAGGGGCGCGTCAACTTTGGCGTAGTCGGCAGGATTTCGTGCCCGCAACCACCGGGTACTGCGTGCCTGAAAAAGAGACTTTTAAAACTTACCATCCGTGAAGTTTTCCCACCATCGGTGAAGATTCCCGCCATCCGGCGCCATTTTCAGCCTTCTTCCCGCCATCGGTGAAGTTTCCCGCCATCCGGCGCCATCTTCTGCCTTCTTCCCGCCCTCCGTGGAGTTTTCCCGCCATTGGACGCCATCTTGAGGACGCCGCGCGGGAAGAAGAGGGGCGTGGACTCCGAAAGCGCGCGAGAACTGAAGCCCCGCCTCACGTCCGGACGTTGCGTAAGGTCCTGGAAGGAGCCCAGCAGACGCCGACGTCACAGGAGCGCGACGGAAGGTCCTCAACCCTGACGATCCACTGCGGAGCCGCGGCCTACGGAAGAGGATCATCGCAAGGTAGGCCACGGTCCACTAGGGGGGAGGAGGACACCAGGAACGGACAGCAAGATGGCGAACAGGCAGCAGACTAAGCTGCCCAGCATCGGCAGTGCCCCAGTCGTCGCCGGCCCCGACCAGCGCCGGGAGAAGACGCGTGACGCAGGAGCGGTCGCGGGAGCAGGTAAGAGGAGTCTCCCTGTCCCGGACGCTGCCAGCGTCAGCCTGCTCCCGGGCCCCCTGGTGGAGCCGCCGATTCCGGGCGCTGCAGACACCGACCTGCTCCAGCCCCCGCAACAAGCCCTGCGGCCAAGCCCTCCAGCCCTGGGCACTACCACCACCAGCCCGCGCCCAGGCCCAAAGTTGCACCCTCTGACCCCGGGCGTCATCAACGGCGACCCTCTCCACGCCTGGTCGCAAGGCCTGAACTCCCCAGGTGCAAAAGGACTGTACGCCCTCCACGTTAACCAAGGAGGAGCTGCAGTACTACCAATACGAGGAAAGCCAAGAGGACCCGGACGGGTCTGAAGCCTACACACAAGAAGGAGCAGGAGGATGCCGTTACTGAAGTACGGTAAAGTGGAACTGTACATAGTTACCCGTAGGGGTACTTGTGTTGCTAATTAAAATATGGTCCCCGTTGGGACAAGTGTGAACTGTTCCCGTGTGTCCCCTATCCTTAACCAGGCTGAGGACTGTGAGCAGCCATCCCATCTCCCCACTGGCCGAGGACTGAGAGCGGCCATATCTTGTAAATATTATGTGTTTCCAGTTATTTATAGGAGTCCTTGGTGGATTTACCGGGAATCCTTTGTACAGTTAGTGGAGCGTAACCCAGGATGGACTAAAAGACTGTTAAGGACTCGGGGTAGGACAGACCCCTACCTGGTTACGTCTCCCTGTTTTGGTGAAATGGACACCTTGCTTTCTTCAAATACTGCACCCGGTTACGGACACGCCGTGACCAGCTTTATGCGTTTCCTTATTGTAATGTTATTGTTTATACTTTGTTATGTTACAAAAATATGTTTAGTCCCGGAGTACTAAATTTCACTAGGGGGGAATGTGACACCCCAGGGGTCTGGTTGCCACAGTGATAGAGATATTACGTCTGAGAGCAGGTGGGAGGTCCTTTGGTCAGGGATCCTGTGCATGCCACACCTCCTGCCCAGTCTTGGGAGGGGAAGGACTTCCCCTATATAAACCTGGGGCTGAGGCAGGGTAGGGAGTTCTGAGAGGAGAAGACAGGGAGCAGAGCTGCTCTATGGGCTCTGCTCCACAGGCAGGCCCTGTCCAGGGGCCTGAGCCTGGAGTCAAGGAGAGACAAGAAACAGCAGAAGCAATACTACTACGTGTCAGGGGCTGGCAGCTGCAGAGCTCGCCCTGACTGAGAAGCTTTCTTACCGGACCCGGCGTCCGAGGCTGTGGGGACTAACTCTTACCCAGCAGCAGAAGCCGACCGGCAGGGGATTTCAGGTCCTCAGGCCCAGAAACCCGAAGGCACGGTCACACGCGTGGGACCAGCACCGCCATCGTGGAGCGGAAGCCATTAGAAGGCCCCGAGTCACCGGCCATACGGGTGAGCACCACACGGTACACTCAGGGACGTGGGCTACTTATATCCGCTTCTAGCAAGGTAGCCAGAAGAGTACAGTCAGTTTGGGAGGCCTACAACTCCGCCTGGCCAGGGGAGATCCCATCTGCTCAAGGACTGACCAGGCCCCGTTCACTAGCAAGTACTCCGGGAGGGTCTATCGTTGTTACCAGTAAAGACCCTGAATTACACCGCACCGTCTCTGAGTGGTTCCTGCTACCCCCATCATCCACATCTGCTGCCCTGAGGCCATACCCCTCCCGTTGGGGGTTATACCATCTACGCTGCACCATCCATCCACCGGCCTCAGCGGACTGTCCTGCAGCGGCAGCTCCATAGCTGCATTCAACGGGTGGCGTAGTCGTCCTCCATCTACCGCTGTTACATCGCCGCTCAGTTTGACTCCCTGGGCACGGACCGGGTCACCGCCACGAGACTACAACCCTCAAGAGATCCGGCTCCGGGTAAGCTCCCGCGTGCGCAACGCAGCGCGACACAGGCCCAGGGGCGCGTCAAAGGCTTTACTCCAAAACATGAAGGAAAAGAAGTATAATGGTTCAAAGAGCAAACAAGAATTCAGAAAAAATCTACTGGAAATCTTTGCACTATATTCATCTTTTATGCAAAGTTAGTATTTTTCAGAATTCAATATCAAATTTAGGTTTGGCATGAAATATTACCTACTTATCCTTTCTAAAGCTCTTCATGTTCAGTTACTTTAAGCCTCCTATTCAGACAATTCTTCTTTACAATAGAGAAACAATTATAATTTTACTGGTTTTTCATGAAGGTAAAGAAAGCTTTCGTTGGATTTTTTTTACTTAACCACTTTTGGGTCTTCTATCGATTTTAAACATTTGAGCTGTCCTTTGTTCTAAAATGTCACTGCATAAGTTTAATGGATGGGGCGACAGCCGTGACCAAGGTACGTTTCATCCGTACCCTGCCACGCTACAGGAAAATGGGGGTCCTGGCTGGGTGTGTGTGCTGCTTTTACCGAGGCGATACACCTCTGCAGACTGCATGCTGCCACCTGACAGGGCAGGGGAGGTCCAGATGAGGTAGATGTGAGGAAGGCCAGAGTGCAAAATACACTTTCCTATATTAAACCACTTGAGAAGTATATAAATCAGATAGCAGGTGCAAACTTCAAGAATACTACATCTACACAATCCAGAGGCAGGAACTTCATGATTACATTACTTCCATTACATGTTACATAAGTCCAGCAAACCATTATGGGAACCTCCATATTCCCCTGTGAAGACTTCATGTGTCGAGGTGTGTCGCTATCGACCATCACAGCTAGGCTCAACACCCAGTCGATTTGTGAGGACCTCATTGGCAGAGGTATGTCAGTACGGCTCCTCACTTTTATTCCCCAAGTGCATTCGATGAGGGTCACACGATGAGGGTCCTTGTTGTGCCACTGCATCTTCAGTTGCCACAGAACTTATGTCTCAAACTGGCCATCTTCTCATTCATGACCCTCAGGCCCGGCTACACTCCAGCTTCCTTTCTAGTATAAACATTTGCTTAACACTCACTTTCCGGAGAGATGAGGAAACCTTCCTTCAGCTTAATCCTCGTTTTAGGCGACCATTCCATGAGATAG
The DNA here is from genome assembly GCF_046119375.1 of Phyllobates terribilis. NCBI lineage: Eukaryota > Metazoa > Chordata > Amphibia > Anura > Dendrobatidae > Phyllobates > Phyllobates terribilis. The sequence goes on along the minus strand of NW_027362770.1, from coordinate 40,141,997 downwards.
AGAAATCCTTCCTTTTGCTTAGTCCTTGCTTTAGGCCTCTTTGCCTGAGATAAATGAATACTTCCTTTTGCTTAGTCCTTGCTTTAGACTTTCTTGCCCGAGTTCAGGAACCTGTCTGCCACTTAGCAATTATTTTCTTCAGAACATGGTATCCAATATGGCCTCTCTTTCTTGGCACACTATTAGTATGGTAGGAAGCAAACAAAAGCGCAATGGGGTTTTACCCAAATAAATGTTAAAATACATAAAAGCGTATGCTAACCTGATTATGTTGTGAATATACAACAATATTAAAGCCTGTGATCCCAGCTGCTGCAAGTCCACGGGTCCTAGGAACAATTGTAGATATATCAAACAAATTATTGTGGAGAATCAGTGCTGCTGATTAGAGATGAGCGTTGTTCTACTCGAACTGTTCGCCAATCTCAAATTCGAGCTGTTTTGGGCGGTGTTCGAGCCGGTCGGCGAACACGAACAATTTGAGAAAAATTCGGCTGTTCGAGGTTATGTTCGATAACTGTTCGTGCACCAAAATCATAACTGGATTTTTTCTCAGTAATGATGAAAATTAATGTTAATACGCAGTTTGAGTGTACAGCGGGGCGGGGGGAGGGGCAGGGGATGGATCTCTGCAGGAACAATGAAGATCTCCATTTTTTTTTCTCTTTCCCGCATTTGCAGTGGGGAGGTGCAATCTGTCAGCCTATCAGCAGCGCACACACGGAGCGAAGTGCTTTTTTTCACACAAGCAAGGGCATGTGTGATTGGCAGTGTATGTCACATGTCCTTGCCCTATAAGACCAAGCCATTTTCCCCGTCGCCACCATTTTCTCACTGCTGCAGCTGTGTGTTAGACGGCACCGCTGTTGCTGTGTGCGCTATACCTTGTTAATTTCAAGCCAATTTTCGCACAAATATACAGATAGCTTGGGAGTAGGGAATAGTTGTGATTGCAGTCCTTTTAAGGACTAGGTTACAGCATTTCCTACGACTTTTATCAGGCAGGTCTGTGCTCTTAAATAGATAGATTGTGGGAGTAAAGACTAATTGTAATTGGAGTCCTTTTCAGGACTAGGTTACATCAGTTCCTATCAGTTTTTGCCAGGCAGGTCTGTGCCAGTGCTGTGCAAGTTTTTTTCACAGCATTTGGCTGAATCTAGCAAAGCTAATCCTTTTTGGCCTATTGCAGAGTGTGTTAGTCAGTGGAGTAGCCTATCTGTGTTGCAAGATATACCACCTGTGTATAGAATACCAATTTTTTTACTGCACCTAGTGAAGTAAAATCTTTTGGGCATAGCATCATTCTATTAGTCCATCTATACTGACCTCCATCAGGTTGCAAACTGAATATAATTTTTTTCTGCATCTAGCTCTGAAAAAATATTTGGGCTTCTAGCAGTGTGTGGGACTTGGTCTATTAGTCCATCTATACTGACCTCCATCAGGTTGCAAATTAAAAATAATTTTTTTCTTCATTTAGCTCTGAAAAAATATTTGGGCTTCTAGCAGTGTGTGGGACTTGTTCTATTAGTCCTTCTATACTGACCTCCAGCAGGTTGCAAATTGAATATAATTTTTTTCTGCATCTAGCTCTGAAAAAATATTTGGGCTTCTAGCGGTGTGTGGGACTTGGTCTATTAGTCCATCTATACTGACCTCCATCAGGTTGCAAATTAAAAATAATTTTTTTCTGCATCTAGCTCTGAAAAAATATTTGGGCTTCTAGCAGTGTGTGGGACTTGGTCTATTAGTCCATCTATACTGACCTCCATCAGGTTGCAAATTAAAAATAATTTTTTTCTTCATTTATCTCTGAAAAAATATTTGGGCTTCTAGCAGCGTGTGGGACTTGTTCTATTAGTCCATCTATACTGACCTCCATCAGGTTGCAAATTAAAAATAATTTTTTTCTGCATCTAGCTCTGAAAAAATATTTGGGCTTCTAGCAGTGTGTGGGACTTGGTCTATTAGTCCATCTATACTGACCTCCATCAGGTTGCAAATTAAAAATATTTTTTTTCTGCATCTAGCTCTGAAAAAATATTTGGGCTTCTAGCAGTGTGTGGGACTTGGTCTATTAGTCCATCTATACTGACCTCCATCAGGTTGCAAATTGAATAAAAAAATTTTCTGCATCTAGCTCTGAAAAAATATTTGGGCTTCTAGCGGTGTGTGGGACTTGGTCTATTAGTCCATCTATACTGACCTCCATCAGGTTGCAAATTAAAAATAATTTTTTTCTGCATCTAGCTCTGAAAAAATATTTGGGCTTCTAGCAGTGTGTGGGACTTGGTCTATTAGTCCATCTATACTGACCTCCATCAGGTTGCAAATTAAAAATAATTTTTTTCTTCATTTAGCTCTGAAAAAATATTTGGGCTTCTAGCAGTGTGTGGGACTTGTTCTATTAGTCCTTCTATACTGACGTCCAGCAGGTTGCAAATTGAATATAATTTTTTTCTGCATCTAGCTCTGAAAAAATATTTGGGCTTCTAGCGGTGTGTGGGACTTGGTCTATTAGTCCATCTATACTGACCTCCATCAGGTTGCAAATTAAAAATAATTTTTTTCTGCATCTAGCTCTGAAAAAATATTTGGGCTTCTAGCAGTGTGTGGGACTTGGTCTATTAGTCCATCTATACTGACCTCCATCAGGTTGCAAATTAAAAATAATTTTTTTCTGCATCTAGCTCTGAAAAAATATTTGGGCTTCTAGCAGTGTGTGGGACTTGGTCTATTAGTCCATCTATACTGACCTCCATCAGGTTGCAAATTGAATAAAAAAATTTTCTGCATCTAGCTCTGAAAAAATATTTGGGCTTCTAGCGGTGTGTGGGACTTGGTCTATTAGTCCATCTATACTGACCTCCATCAGGTTGCAAATTAAAAATAATTTTTTTCTGCATCTAACCCAGCCAATAGTTTTGGCCTAATACCACAGTTTGGCCACTCAGCTCTGCTCGGTTACCATCCATTGTTTTTTTGTGCAAACAACTCCAGAGTTGTGAATTAGTTAACCACCAAAATGAGTGGAAAAAGGCCTGCTGCTGGTGGAAAGGGGAATAGGCGTGTTGGGAAGGGGAAAAAAGGTTGTGTCCGTGGGGTAGGTGCAGAAGAAAGACCATCTTCCAGCCAAACTAAAATGTCTACTTCTTTTAGCGGACAATGTGATAAGATCCCTTTCTTACGGCCACGCCAATCGCTACAAATTCCAGATGAGGCACAAAAACAGCAGGTGCTTCAACGGATATCAAGTGCTCCTTTAAGTGGGCTCTCCTCCACATCAACTTCAACATCACAAATACTCCAGTCCTCAAAGGTGTCACCCAAATCGCACTTGCTTCCTCACAGCTCCCAAATCTCCAGCTGCCCGTCTGAGTATGAGGTAGAACAGATGGTTGAGTCTGCAGAGCTGTTTACTCATACTATAGCCTGGGAATCAGAGGTCGACTCCAGCGCTTCTGTGAATCCAGACGAGGAAATGATCTGCACTGATGCCCAGAATCTTTATGAGTCGGATCCAGGACCAGACGCAGAAGGTTCTGACCATAATGTAGACCCTCATTCCCAAACTGTAACTCCTGTTGGTGGAGACAATGAGGAAGACGATGATAAGACTCAAATACCTGATTGGAGCGACAACTTTAGTTTTTTGTCAGGGCAGGAACAGGTTGGCTCTGAGGACGACGGGTGTGATAACGCACAGGGTGATGATGATGAGGTCGGAGATCCCACTTACTGTCAACCCACAGTCAGCCAAGAGATGAGGTCAGCAGAGGAGGTGGAGGAAGATGCTAGTGACGACGAGGTCAGGTTGCGCCTTCCTGGACAGAGACGTAGTACTGGAAGCACGTCAACAACTGCATCCTCAAACACAACTCTGCCTCTCACCACAAGTCGTGGTGGCTCTTCAGTTCGCATGGGTGCTAAGCCTTGCATAGCCTGGGCATTTTTTCAGATCGATAAAGATGACCCAACTCGTGTTATCTGTAACATTTGTCAGCAAAAGCTAAGTAGAGGCCAAAAAATACATAGTTTGAGTACTTCATGCATGAACCGGCACATGGACATGAAGCATAAGTTGCAGTGGGAAGCTCAGTGTGCTACAATGCGGTCTAGCCGGCCGGGCCAACCACCGTCTGCCATATCTTGTGCATCCGCGGCCTCTTCATCCTCTGTGACTGGGGGGACAGCAGTCACACCTGTTTTGGGGCGCAGACCTGCCACCTCTTTACCCGCAACAGCCAGCGTGATTGGCAGGTCATCATTTTCTTTGGAGGTGGTAACACCAGCTGGTCTTGAGCGCTGTCCGACATCGATAGCACCACCTTTGGATCAAGGCAACCTAACATGTCCGCCTGCATCTTCCTCACAGACCGGCAGTTTGCCGGGGACACCCTTATCAACCCCGTCTAAGCACAATAGCCAGCCCTCGGTCCCTCAGATGTGGACAAGTAAAAGACCATTTCCTCCTAGCCATGAGAAAGCTAAGAGGTTGAATTTCACCATCTGCAAGCTCTTGGCTACAGAAATGCTGCCTTTCCGCCTGGTGGACACAGAGGATTTTCGAGACCTTATGTCCGTCGCAGTGCCCCAGTACCAGATGCCCAGTCGGCACTACTTCTCAAAGAAAGGTGTGCCTGCGCTCCACCAGCATGTCGCACACAACATCACCGCTTCTTTGAGAAACTCTGTGTGTGACAGGGTGCATTTCACCACAGACACTTGGACGAGTAGGCATGGACAGGGGCGTTACATGTCGCTGACTGGGCACTGGGTAACTATGGTGACAGCAGGACAAGGGGCTGCTGTCCAAGTCTTGCCGTCCCCACGAGTTGTGCGTCAATCCTCTTTATGTCATTTTTCCTCCACTGCTTCTGCCTCCTCAACCTCCTCTCGGTCTTCCACCTGCACCCAAAGCCTGTCTGGTCATGCCACAAGCTTTCTAACTGCGCAGAAGGGATCCTGCACACCTCCTTACTATGCTGGCAGTAGGGCTCAACGTCATCAGGCGGTTTTTACATTGAAATGTCTGGGAAATGTGAGTCACACAGCTGAGGAGTTGTGGTCAGCTCTGGAGAACCAATTTCATGAATGGTTGTCTCCACTGGACCTGAAACCAGGGAAGGCCGTGTGCGACAATGCTGCAAACCTGGGTGCGGCCCTTCGCCGGGGCAATGTCACACACGTGCCTTGTATGGCTCACGTGTTGAACCTGGTTGTCCAGCAATTTTTAGCCCACTATCCCAGACTAGATGGCCTTCTGCAGAGGGCACGGTCGCTGTGTGCTCACTTCCGCCATTCGCATCCCGCAGCTCAGCGACTTACATCTCTACAGAAGTCGTTGGGCCTGCCACTTCACCGGCTAAAATGCGATGTGCCTACCCGGTGGAATTCAACTCTGCACATGTTGCAGCGACTGTGGCAGCACCGACAAGCCCTGGTGCAATACGTTCTGATATATAGCCTGGGCCAACGAGATTCAGAGGTGGGGCAAATCACGCTGGAGGAGTGGTCTCAGATCAGGGACCTATGCACCCTTCTGCACAGTTTTGAAATGGCGACGAAGATGTTTAGTGCTGACGATGCCATTATCAGCATGACTATTCCGGTGATTTACATGCTGGAGCACATGTTAAACAGAATTCGGAGTCAGGTGGTGGCACAAGAGGAGGTGGAGGAAGTAGAGGAGGAGGAGTTGTATGCGGAAGGGCTAACATCTGCAAGGTCCAGACGGTCGGCAGCACCAAGGCGGCAGGCATGTGAGGGTGGGGGAGATGATTTTACCAGGGCGCATGGTAGCAGCCAAACTAGTGAGGAAGGTGCAGGAGCCCAGGAAGAAGTGGAGGACGAACTGATGGAAGACTCATCAGATGAGGGAGACCTTGATCACATTTCTGTTGTGCGAGGTTGGGGGGAGAGGACAGAGGAAGGAAGCATGATTGCTACCTCGCCACCAACACAACAGGGACTTGGTGCTCCTGGATGCGCAACACACATGAGTGCCTTCTTGCTGCACTACCTGCAACATGACCCTCAAATTGTGAGAATTAGAAATAATCCTGACTACTGGGTTGCCACACTGTTAGATCCCCGGTACAAAAGTAAATTTGCAGAAATTATTCCTGCCATAGAAAGGGATGCACGCATGCAGGAGTATCAGCAGAGACTGTTGCAGAATCTTACATGTGCTTTTCCACAAAATACCAGTGGTGCACGTAGTGAATCTCACAGTTCCAACTTGCCAACCGTGGGATCGTCAAATGTTCAGCACTCAAACCGTAACAGAACCACAGTATCTGCTGGTAACATCAATTTTGCGGAATCATTTCACCACTTTTTTAGCCCATCCTTTGCAAGGCCACAGGAGACAAGAAGTCTGACACATAGTCAACGCCTAGAGACGATGGTACAGGAGTATCTCCAAGTAAACATTGAAGCCACGACTGTGTCACTGGACCCTTGCTCTTTTTGGGCTTCCAATCTGGATAAATGGCCGGAGCTAGCCACTTACGCCTTGGAGATCTTGTCATGCCCCGCAGCCAGCGTTCTGTCTGAACGTGTGTTCAGCGCTGCTGGTGGTGTGCTGACAGATAAGCGCACGCGGCTCTCCACTGATAATGTAGACAGACTCACGTTCATAAAGATGAACAAATCATGGATCCGAAACGACTTTTCTACCCCTGTGTCATCCTGGGGAGAGTAAAAGCTTGATGATTGGTTAAAATCACCCTACCAACCGTTTTAAGCTTTCAAATTACTAATCATGTTTATCTGTATCTTGACTGGAAAATAATTTGGGCTTTGTAGCAGTGTGCAGCACTGATCCTATTAGGCCATCTATAATAAGCTTCACCAGATTTAAAATTAAAAATAATTTTTAGCTGCATCTAGCCCGGAAAATAATTTTGGGGCTCCGAGATGCGCAAGACACATAAGTGCCTTCTTGCTGCACTACCTGCAGCATGACCCTCATATTGTCAGAATTCGAAGTAATCATGACTACTGGGTTGCCACACTCTTAGATCCCCCAAACTTTTCGATCAACCTTTTCATTTTAATAAAGACCAAAAAAATGGTCATTTTTGAAATTATAAGCATTAGCAGGTTGTTAGAAACTGAAATCAAACAGTTTTCAACTCAAAACTTTATTCTAGGTGATGTTACATTTTCACATAGGACCCCTTGTTCGAAAGGAGCTTCTGAACTCTCTCGTCCATTGAATTTGTCAGGATTTGGATGGTTTCTGCTTCAATTGTTTTGCATGAGGACAGAATACCCTCCCAGAGCTGTTGCTTAGATGTGAACTGCCTCCCGCCATCATAGACACTCCTTTTAATGATGCTCCAAAGGTTCTGAATGGGGTAGAGGTCAGGGGAGCATGGGGGTCACACCATAAGTTTGTCCCCTTTTATGCCCATATCAGCCAGAGATGCAGATGTTTTATGTGCAGCATGAGATGGTGCATTATCATGCAGAAAAATGATCTTGCTGTGAAATACACGGTTCTTCTTCTTGAACCATGGCAGGAAGTGCTGTTTGAGAAAATCCACATACATTATGGAGTTCATCTTTAGCGCCTTCAGGGATCCTAAAGGGGCCGACAATCTCTCTCCCCATGATTCCAGCCCAAAACATTACTCCACCTCCTCCTTGTTGGCGCTGTAGCCGTGTTTGTGTGGGGTGTCCATCAACCAGCCATCCTCCACTCCATTCATCTGGACCATCGAGCGCTGCACGGCACTCATCCGTGAACAAAACAGTTTTGAAATCAGTCTTCATGTAATGTTTGGCCCACTGGAGCCGTTTCTGCTTGTGTGAAGTGGATAGAGGAGGTCGACAGGATGGCATATGCACAGCTGCAAACCTCTGAAGGACCCTGCATCTTGTTGTTCGGGGGACGTTGGAGGCACAAGCAGCTTCAAAAACTTGCCTGCTGCTATGACAAGGCTTTTTTGCCGCTGCTGTTTCAACCTGACGTAATTGCCTGTAGGAAAGAGTCCTCAATTTGCCCTTATCAGCACGCACACGTGTGTACTGTGAATCAGCTACATACTTCTTGATTGCCAAGACACTTCATCCTGATCATCGCACAATGTTGATTGTAGTCATGCCTTGACCTAAACACTCCACAATTTGTTGCTTCTCAGCAGCCGACACATCCTTTTTCTTTCCCATTTTGGCAGAAAATGTAGGCTACTTAATAATGTGAGAGAGCCTTCTTAAGTAGTCTTGCCTTTCATTGGACACACCTGCCAAACTAATTAGCACAGGTGTCTGCAATTGCTTACAGTGATATAAAGAGCCCTGACACACATCACCATCAATGAGTTTAACTGACAAACAAACAAATTCTTCCCTTATCACTCCTAAACACTTTTTGCATAATAATTTGGAACGCGGTGTACATGTGCTTTTCCACAAAACACCAGTGGTTCACGTAGTGAATCTTACAGTTCTAACTTGCCAACCGTGGTCTGTATGGAATTGTTCAATAAAGGGCCCAAAATTAAGATAACATAGATGGGAGAGGTCTCTATGAATAGGAATTCCTAAGTATTTGATACCCTGTGAGGGCCAGGCAAAGGGAAAGTTGGACTGGATGGAATCCTATATGGATTTAGGGAGGGAGACATCGAGGGCCTCAGACTTCGCTGCATTGATTTTAAAATTTTACCATGTAACAAAGTGATCTATTTCAGCCATAACAGCAGGGATGGATATATGTGATTGAGTGATATATACTAGGACATCATCAGCAAATAGAGAGCACTTGTACTCGGTGCCTCCCACCTCAATCAACCTAATATTGTAATATTGGGGTTATGGCGAATTGATGAGAGCAGGTGCTCCGTCACTAGGATGTATAAGAGAGGGGACAGAGGACATCCCTGCCTTGTCCCATTGGTGATTGTGAAAGGTGATGAAAATGTTCTGACGCACCCCCTGGGCCTTGGGACACCCGGAGCCGGACCCTTTTTGGTGGATGCTGGTGGTTGTAGTCTTCGTGGCGGCGATCCGGTTCCGTGGCTCAGGGCGGTCAAACCAGTGGCGGAACTATTTATGTGGTTTTGATGTTTAAATGTCCGACTACGCCACCCGTGGATTGCGGTCAGAGTGAACCGCCGCTACAGGGCAGACCGCTAAGGCTGGTGTTGTGGGTGCAGCAGAGCGTAGCATAACTCCCCACGGGAGGAGTATAGCCTCAGGGCAGTGTATGCGGAGGATGGGGGTGATGGTGCAGGGCAGCAGCAGTAACGACACGGAGTCAGTGATGCAGTTCATGGCCTTTACTCACAGTTCTTATTATCCAGACCACGTCTGCAGGTAACGGCTGCCCACGTCGTACTGTGCTCACCAGGTGAGGGGCTCAGACAACTCCCAGATAACTTTGGAGCGCTTCACAGGACCCCCTTTGTGTGTCCTTTGTCTGGCCTTTCTTACCAACACTTCTGTCCGGCTGCCTCGGGCCTCCTCTTGGTAAACTTGGCGCCAGTTTCCCTGACCCTATGTGGTGCCTTCCTAGCGGGTGGAGCAAGGGGCTGCGCCACATAAAATGTCAGAGCCTCCGGTTTCTAGCTGAGGGTCGTTTCCTGCCTCCACTAGTTCGGGGACCGATCTCCCCCTTTGGCCTGACCCCTCCACGCAGGTGGATTCGGGCGTGCGGTGGCGACTCGCCCGTCCGCACCCCTGGGATCCCTTCATTCCTCGTTCCTGGAGCCTTCTCCGCTCCTCTTCCTTCCTTCTCCCTCTTGCAGGCCTGGGCCTCTGTTACTAGGCCCGCCTCCGGAGCAGAGCTCATGCAGAGCCCCTGCTCCCTGCCACTTCTGCTCAGACTTCTCTGCACTGAACTAAGATGGTGCCCACCTTTTATACTCCCTTCTCAATGCACCCAGGAACTGCTTCCTCCCTGCTCCTGCACTGCAGGGTTCCCCTTCCTCAGTGTTCCCTCCCCCCACTCCAGCCAGGGACAGGGACTGTCGTGCCCATCTCAGGGGCATATTGGTCGCCCTGCCCCACGGCAATGTGGTGTAATGCATGCAGGTGTCGGGTCCTGATCCACACTCCATCCTTATCTGAGAGTGAGATATCACACCTCTGGGTGAGGTGCAATACGTCTGTAGCAACCGAGCCCTCGGTGCTACAGTTCCATTTATCTTCAGCCTAGGTGACGTATTGTGATACAGGGCCGTGATTTTGGCTATAAAAGGGTCCCCTAGACCCCTACCCCAAGCTTTTTAAGAGAATCATATATGGCGTGCCAGGAGACTCTATGGAATGCTTTCTCAGCATCCAACGAGAGTATCTACTTACAAATTTTTAACTGCATCTAGCCCAGGAAATACTTTGTGCCTAGTAGCAGTGTCTGCTAGTCAGCGGATTATCCCGGCTGTTAAGCAAGCTACACCACCTGTAGTTTGGACACTTAATTTTTTCAAAGGAAATGCTTCGGGACCACGGGATACTTAGTGAAGAGCATCAGGAGGCACCCCAAGGCATAGGGGCTGGGACTGGCACTAGGATGCCTTGCGGTGGACAGCCGAGCTCGATCCTTATAAAAGCTTTTTAACTGCAGCAGCTTTAGTGGACGCTACTGGAGCTGGAATTACGCGGCTGCTGGCATGAGACTTGCCCTCCAATAGATCCTTGTAAATGGATTTAAAGTGTATTCATTCAAATTAGAGGGACAATTTAAATTAAAAAGCTTAGAGCTGCCTCCACCACAGGGGGGCTCTCTCGACCCACCAGCGGACAGGCACCAGTATTGGGAGAGGGGGGCTGGCCGTCAGGGTTCACCGCGGCTCTGGCACAAACCCGGCGACACGGAGGTGGCACGGGCAGGAGCGGACTGGCCGTCTCGGCTTCTCACTTTTTGGATTTTAGAAGGGCATGACATGCCTATATCTGTGTCTCCCCCTCCTTTTACTCCTCCACCTCTTTTCTTTTCGCATGACTATATGTACTTGTCACTTTTCCATGTGTTAGTTGTGTCTTCTGAGCAGTTTGTCAGCTTTTGGACACCTTTGAAGGTGTTTTCTATGTGTTTCTATGTGTTTTTGTTTGCCTGCCATTGGTTTTAACGGTGTTCGAAGGTGTTCGACGAACAGTTCGACGAACAGTTCGGCGAACACACGGGTGTTCGACGAACCGAACCGAACTCGAACACTACGGGGGTGGCTCAACACTACTGCTGATGAATGAAAGTAACTCCAAAACACACAACAATGTGCAGTATAATTGTGTTTTTTTCTTGCAGTCTATGCGTTTCGAAGTGCATTACTTCTTCCTCAGGATAAAAACCATATCGATATGGTGCTGTCAGTCTACTTTGTTGTTACTAACTCTGCCCCTGGAAAAACATGTCACCAATATATAAAAATGTTTGAAGAATAGGGTACACATTTTTTAATGTATTTTTGTGGTCTTGTGTGGTCATTAAAAAAATGGGAAAAACAGACACTTATTTCCCTTATTTTTCCATCAATATCGCCCAATATCAGCAAAAAAAAGAGAGTATGATAACGACAATGAATTCTTATGTATCACAAAAAAAGACTCAAAAATTACTTGAATATCCAAGAAAGAAAAGAGTGTTATTCTCTTTAAACTCCATGTCTGAAAGAAAACAAAATGCCTCTGATCAGGAATAGGATAAATGGATAGGTTTAACTGATTAAGTGAGTGTCTCCTCCAATTAACAATGCTTCACTGATTATAAGACAAGTTTTTCTTCAGTGCCCCTTAGATCAGTGGCGTACCACCAATGGCGGCAGGCCACATGACTGCTATGGGGCCCGTGAGCCGGGTGGGCCCCATAGCAGTCCAGGGGTGGACATACCGCCGCCAGTGAATTCGAAAACACCGAATATAATGGCATAATATAAACACCATACTGGTAATAGTACAGGGGCACTCCCAATGAAACCAAACCTACAAAATAAATGGAGTAACTATGCCCGAAAAACATAAAGGCAACGTACAAAATTGATTAGAGTATAAAAATCAATTTTATTAGATATGCAAAATATAAAAAAGGGAGAGGCCAAAGAACACACTCCTAGAATTGACACAAACATTTAAAATGGAGCGTCAAAAGGTGAGAACAAATAAGATGCATATGGAGGCAACCATAATAATCCCCAAACAGGTGAGAATGACATGCAGGGTCAGCATTAACCATGGGTTCAGAAGAGGATGTATGCACATGGTAATATGCCCTTTAATATGTAAAACCTATGTAAGGTAGCATTAGGTCATTAGTATGTACCTGATGCAGGAGAGTCCATGTGCTCTCTGGGCTATGTATAAAAGTGTCGCCCATGGAAAAGGAGACAAAATCTAATGTTGCATGAGAGATATAGCAAACTCACCCATAGAGGTATATGCCCAGTGCCTACCAGGAGCCCTGACTTTGGTAGGCTTCCTCGGGGGGCGCTCTGTGGTGTGTATGTTGTGGGACACCATTAAGTACCCACCTCACAGGTGTTTTGTGTTATCCTAATGTATCGCAGCAGATGCGTGGTGACGCTCAGCCCCCAGAATCGGGTCACATCCGGCCGGATCCTGGCAACGGCGTGGAAGGAACAATTTTTCCGGTGACGTCATTAGCCCACGCCACCGCCGTAGGGGTGCCTGGTCTGACGCGGACGGAAGGGCAGAGCACAGAGCATGCGTGGCTTGCGGTGGCCATCGTTGTTAAGGGCAAAGTGTTGGAAAAATTATCTCAAAAGTGAGTATCATGGAGCAATCTACAGGAACCAGTAAGAAAACAATGGGGTCCACAATGCATACTGTATATGTTAGCCTCATCAAATACAAAGAGATATTTAAGCGACACAGCAAAAAAAAGGATAATTTTTTGATAAACAAATACTGCATACAAATGTATAAAGGTGATAGACTTTAATAAATGATGACAAATTTCTGCAGATTCAGAAGCATAGGCCAGAATTGAATGATACAGAAAGGTGAGCCTGCTAAAAAGCAAAAAAGAGGAGAAAAACACACATAATTAAAAACCAAGAATAAGTATGAGGATCCTATAAAAATGAGGTGAAACTAAGTTTCTCATTTAGGCCATGTGGTAACATAGTGCACAATACAGCGATCCACCGCCATTCAAGCTGCGCCAAAATGCGTTTATAGTCGCCACCCCTCATTCTGAGGTGCACTCTATCTATGCCTCTAAATCTGAGGCCATTTGAATTGCAATTATGGCGCAGCTTGAAATGTCATGGAAGGGTTTTTAGCATTGTGAGGACCTCCGCATCTCTTGCTGCCCCAATGTCCCTGATGTGCTCCCTAGCTCTGACATGGAACTCTCGAGAGGTGAGTCCCACATAGCTAAGGTTACAGGGACAGGTAGCCAAGTATACTACAAATGTAGTAATGCATGAGATGTAACTCGTAATTTGGAAAGTCCTGCGACCATCAGCAGATGAAAAAGAAGTTGCCCGAACTATATTTTTGCAAGAAATGCATGACCCACAGGGGTAGCAACCCCACCTTTGTCTGCTTGCTCCAAAAAGAGTGGGAGGGGTCGCCACATAGTGGCTCTTTACTAACATATCATTGAGACTTTTCCCTCGCCTAACAGTCAGCAAGGGGCGATTAGGTAGAATTCGACATACTGTCGGTTCAGTTAGAAGAACGGACCAGTGTTTGTTCAAAATCTGGCATATATCTGACCAACAATTGTTAAAGTGAGAAATAAATCTAATGGGCTGGTCCCTCTCAGGTTCTTTTTTGGAGGATTGGAAAGAAGTTGGGCATGTGGAATCCTCCTGTCACCAAAATAACCACTCCTGATAATGCGATTACTATCACGATAATGATGGCTTAGGTCCTGAGCCTGAGCCTCAAAAATCCCATTCGTGGAACAAATACTGTATGCTTTATTCCAAGAAACTGTCCCACTGGTATAGCCTCGATAGTGGAACGAGTGTGTGCCGATGTGGCAAAAAGAAGAGAATTTACTGACATTTCTTTATGAAATACGTTGGTTTCAATGAATCCATTTGGTTGGACCATGATTTTAATGTCCAAAAAATCTATTTGATGTTGATGGTATTTGTAAGTAAGTTTAATTTTCCGTTGATTACAATTAAGTGTAGTGATCAAATCATGAAGCCCAGACTTGGGACCCTGCCATATGATGAACACATCATCCATATAACGGTACCAGCACTGCGCTTGGGACGCAGCGAGTGCACCGCCCCTGAAAATCTCCCAAGAAAGAGATTAGCGTATGACGGCATACATGCCACGCCCATCAGTGTGCCCCGTTTCTGTAAAAAGAATCTGTCCTTAAATGTGAAAAAGTTATAGGTAAGTATAAATTGTAATAACTCCATAATAAGAAACCGTAATGGGACGTCGAGGTTACTTGTGTCAAGAAAAAACTCAACTGCCTCCAACCATCTTTGTGTTCAATGCTAGTATACAGCGACTCAACGTCTACTGCTACTAGGAGCATGTCAGGGTCCCTGACATAGGAGGACAGCGTCTCAACTAATGGATGAAGATAGCACTCAATAAATTTGCATAGTGGATCGCGTAGCCCACCTATGCCAGAGACAATGGGACGCCCCGGAGGTTCCACTGAATTCTTATGAATTTTAGGCAATAGGTAGAAGGTCGTTACTGTTGGATACTTGACACAAAGACCCTCAAAAACTTTCTTAGGGATAATACCCTGGGCAAATGCCTTATCCAAAATTTCGAATAATTCAGTAGAAAATGCTGTAAGTGGGTTATGTGGTAGTGGGGTATAGGAGTCACGGTCACGGAGTTGCCTATGGCCTCTTTCTCGTACTTCAGCACCGGCCAGACCACCACATTCCCCCCTTATCTGCAGGTTTGAATACGACATCCTTAAGGGACTGCAACTCTGTCAGTTCTACGGGTTATGCATGAGTAAGGTTGTCGTTTTTAATCCCACCGGGACATTTTTTGAGATCTTCCAAGACTAATTTGTTGAAAATGTAAATCTGGGGACACAGAGAAAGGGGGGAAAAGTGACAGATTTGGGGGGACCCGCCAGTGCAGCTTCTCCCTGCTGGCAGCGGGCAGGGAGCGATCACTGCTGCTCCGCTGCTGACAGGAGAAAATGGCAGCGAAGTTGGAGAGATCCGTCATCTGCTTTATGCCCACTGCTTCCTCCCTCACACAGGCACGTGCAGCTTGATGACGTCATCATGCATCTCAGGCCTGTGTGAGGGAGGAAGTTGCAGACAACAAGGATGCTGCTGCCTGCGGGGGAATGGGCAGAGAGGTAAGTGCTGTTTTTTTTTTTTTTATACTGAAACGATGGGGTTGGTGTGGCTGGGGAGAGCAATAATGGGGCTGATGGGGCTGGGGAGAGCAATAATGGGGCTGGGGAGAGCAATAATGAGGCTGATGGAGCTGGGGAGAGCAAGGAAGAGGCTGATGGAGCTGAGGAGAGCAATGAAGGGGCTGATGGGGCTGGGGAGAGCAATGGTGGGGCTTATGGGGCTGGGGAGAGCAATAATGGGGCTGATGGGGCTGGGGAGTGCAATGGTGGGGCTGTGGAGAGCAATAATGGGGCTGGGGAGAGCAATAATGGGGCTGATGGACTGGGGAGAGCAATGATGAGGCTGATGGTGCTGGGGAGAGCAATAATGGGGCTGCAGAGAGCAATAATAGGGCTGATGGGGCTGGGGAGAGCAATGATGGGGCTAATGGGGCTGGGGAGAGCAATGGTGGGGCTGGGGAGAGCAATAATGGGGCTGATGGGGCTGGGGAAAGCAATAATGGGGCTGATGGGGCTGGAGAAAGCAATGATGAGGCTGATGGGCTGGGGAGAGCAATAATGGGGCTGCAGAGAGAAATAATGGGGCTAATGGGGCTAGTAAGAGCAATGATGGGGCTTATGGGGCTGGGGAGAGCAATAATGGGGCTGATGGGGCTGGGAGAGCAATGGTGGGGCTGGGGAGAGCAATAATGGGGCTGATAGGGCTGGGGAAAGCAATAATTGGGCAGGGGAGAGCAATGGTGGGGCTGGGGAGAGCAATAATGGGGATGTTGGGGCTGGGGAGAGCAATGATGGGCTGGGGAGAGCAATGAAGGGGATGGTGGGGCTGGGGAGAGCAATGTTGGGGCTGATGGTGCTGTGGAGAGCAATGATATGGCTGGGGAGAGCAATGATGGGGATGTTGGGGCTGGGGAGAGCAATGATGGGCTGGGGAGAGCAATGAAGGGGATGGTGGGGCTGGGGAGAGCAATGATGGGGATGGTGGGGCTGGAGAGAGCAATGAAGGGGATGGTGGAGCTGGTTAGAGCAATGATTGGGATGGTGGGGATGGGGAGAGCAATGACAGGTTGCTGGGAGAGAGCAATAATGGGGTGCTGGGAGAGAGAAATGATGGAGGTGCTGGGAGAGAGCAATGATGGGAGTGCTCGGAGAGAGAAATGACAGGGGTGCTGAGAGAGAGCAATGATGGGGGTGCTCGGAAAGAGCAATGATGGGGGTGCTGGGAGAGAGCAATGATGGGGTGTTGGAAGAGAGCAATGACGGGGGTGCAGGGAGAGAGCAATGATGGGGGTGCTGGGAGAGAGCAATGACAGGGGTGCTGGGAAAGCTATGATAGGGGTGCTGGGAGAGCAATGATGGGGGTTGCTGGGAGAGAGCAATGATGGAGGTGCTGGGACAAAGCTATGACAGGGGTGCTGGGAAAGCATTGATAGGGGTGCTGGGAGAGCAATGATGGGGGTTGCTGGGAGAGAGCAATGATGGAGGTGCTGGGACAAAGCAATGATAGGGGTGCTGGGAGAGCAATGATGGGGGTGCTGGGAGAGAGCAATGATGGAGGAGCTGGGACAGAGCAATGATGGGGGTGCTGGGACAGAGCAATGATGGAGGTTCTGCGACAGCGCAATGATGGGGGTGCTTGTATATTTTCCGTGTGCACATAGCCTTACAGTTAATTGAGGAGCGTCACTGAGAATGAACAATTTTTATTATTGGGCGACAGAGATTATAGTTAATGGGGGGCACAGTGCTGCGTATCACTTTATATTTTGATTACTAAGTGGCTAATAGTATATTAATGGGGGGGGTACATATCTACAGTCAGGGGCGCAGTGCAGGGGAGACCCATGTATATATACAATATATGTGACCTTGTTATTTTCTAGGCTGGAGATCATCGTGACGAGTCGTGACTGGGAGATGTCGACATGAAGGTCTGACCAGATGGAGAAGAAGCAACAGAAACCGACTCTGATCAGATGAGACGTCAGCGGTAAGTGCCTGGATGTAAATATTATTCTGTATCTGCACTGTGTGACTTGGAGTGATAATTGTATCTGTAAAATCCCTTAGGCTGCATTCTCACATTTGTGTGAAATGTCCGTGTGCTGCCAGATTGTTTTATCGGATGGTCCACGGACTCGTAGAGTTTTATAGATCCATTCACACATCCATGAAAATCACAGATCTGAGAATGAGATCTGTGAGGGTCAGAGAATGTCCAGTTCTGATCTGATTTTGAGGATGAGAATAGGACATGCTCAATGCATCTTTAAAAGCGGGCAGCACACCAACACTGCACACAGATGCAGGAATGTAGCTGTATTATGTAAAGCACAGTCCCTTAGTATATAGTGTACTCACTTATTATATATAGCACAGTCCCTTAGTATATAGTGTACTCACTTATTATGTGTAGCACAGTCCTTAGTTATATAGTTTCATCTTTTATTATGTATAAGTCTCCCTTATTACGTACCATCCTCTCTAGCTCTAGGGCTCACAGTTGGGGGCTCATACTGTGTTGGGGTCAGAACACTTTGCCCTGGGAGTTGAGGTGGGGTACAGTAGGGTCATGATACTGTGCATGTGGTGGAATTCACCATGGGGGTATCATACTGTGTTTGGGGGACACTTTTGTTGGCATCATACTTTATGGGGCAATGAAATGTAAAGGCTGGAAAGTTGTGAGATCTGCTCTTCTGTGACCCCGACAATTATTTACATTTTTTTTTGAGGGGGGGCCCAGTTAGAACTTCTGCTAAGGGGCCCCATGATTCCTATGTACGCCCCTGCCTTAGATCCAAAGTTATGCGTCCCATCAATAATGGTGCAAACTTTCCACTCAGCCAGCTAGGAGTATACCACAGAACTTCTATGTGGGGATTTGCTCTTTCTGCTCTGATTCTCCTCTGATGCTGTCCAATCAATACACGGCCGTGCCCACAGAGAAGTTTTGTGGTTTAATCCAAGTTAGTTATTTGCATCTTTATTACAAGGAGGCATACATTTGGACCGGATGGTCAAAGAAGAAAAAGAAAAACTGTTCCAGAGTCAGAGGAGCAGCACCAATTGGAGCAGGTTCTCAGTTTAAATTAAAAAATCTATCTTTAATTATTAGTGTTGAGCGATACCTTCCGATATCGTGAAATATCGGATCGGACTGGATCGGACCGATACCCAAAAAATATCGGATATCGCCGATTCCGATACCGGAAACCAATGCAAGTCAATGGGACACAAATATCGGAATGAAAAGAAACCCTTTCTTTCCTTGTAGGTTAATTCTACATGAAGGAAAACAAATAAGAATAATGTAGAATGTATTGGGGGAGGTGGGGGAGACATTAAAGGCATAGAAGTTTAGCCCAATCAAATGGAAAAGCAGGAATTAATTTTTTTTTTAAGACGTTCGGAGTTACAAAGATATTGACTATGTTAAGCTTTTTAATATTTTGTCAGATATTTATGTTTCACTACTTCCATGCTCTTCACCTTCTTTTTAACTTCTCCCACACTTTCTCCTTCATCATCCTCAGCAGCAGCATCTTTTTCATCAACTTCTTCTTCACCTTATTCATCTTCTTTTTCTTCACCTTCTTCCTATTATTCTTTTTTTTACATTCTTCTTATTCTTCTTATTCAACTATTCTTCTTCATATTCTACTTCTTCATCTTCTTCATATTCTTCTTCATCATATTCTTATTTGTGACAGGCATTCCTGTAGTTGTTATCCCTAAAAGTTTGAAGATTACACCTTCCGTTCTGCCTGTCACAAAAGATTTACAACAGGATTTGTCCGCGTTCAGTTTGGCCTTCAGCAGCAGGTCTTTTCCAGGGGCACCACGAGGAGGAAAGGACTCACCCCCATACACTGCTTAGTCTTTTCTGCTTATAATTTAGATAATATCTTTTGCTCTGATTTTTAGTCTTATGCTTAATGTTCTTCTGCTTTTTGTTCTGCAGCTTCTTGTTCTTCTGCATCTTGGTTTTCGGTCTCTTGTTCTTCTGTATCTTGGTGGTTGTCTTCTTGTTCTTTGTCCTCTTGGTCTTCTTCATCAGGGTCATCTTCTTTGTCTTCTTTGGGGTGGTCTTCAGGGTCATCGTCTTCAGGGTCATCATCTTCGGGGTCCTCGTCTTCTTCGAGGTGGTCTTCAGGGTCGTCGTCTTCCGGGTCCTCGTCTTCTTCGGGGTGGTCTTCAGGGTCGTTGTCTTTGGGGTCCTCATCTTCTTCGGGGTGGTCTTCAGGGTCGTCGTGTTCAGGGTCGTCGTCTTCCGGGTCCTCGTCTTCTTCGGGGTGGTCTTCAGGGTCGTTGTCTTTGGGGTCCTTGTCTTCTTCGGGGTGGTCTTCAGGGTCGTCGTCTTCAGGGTCGTCGTCTTCGGGGTCCTCGACTTCTTTGGGGTGGTCTTCAGGGTCTTCGTCTTCTTCGGGGTGGTCTTCAGAGTCATCATCTTCAGGGTCCTCGTCTTCGGGGTCCTCGTCTTCTTCGGAATGGTCTTCAGGGTCGTCGTCTTCGGGGTCCTCGTCTTCTTTGGGGTGGTCTACAGGTTCGTCATCTTCAGGGTCGTCGTCAGGGAGATCCCGAGTGATTACCAAAAACCATTTCAAAAAGCTTGAACTTGGAAATGTAGCAGAAGGAAAAAGAAGGCTGAGGAACTGCCAAGGACCAGCTGACGGTACTGGAACGCGGATGAGTAGCAGAAGGTACAAGAGCCAATGGAACTACTGAGAACCAGCTGACGGTACTGGAACCCGGTTACTAAGCAGGAGGTACCTGTGCCAGAAAGCACTACCAAGGACCAGAAGACGTTGGTGGAACTCGGATACCGAGAAGGAGGCACCTAATCAAAAGGTACTGCCGAGAATCAGCTGATGGTACTGGAACCCGGATGGGTAGCAGAAAGTACAAGAGCCAATGGAACTACCGAGGACCAGCTGACGGTACTGGAACCCGGTTACTAAGCAGGAGGCACGTGTGCCAGAAAGCACTACCAAGGACCAGCAGATGTTGGTGGAACTCGGATACCGAGAAGGTGTTGGGACCGGGGTAGAGACCTTTTAATGTGCCATGGATGGCAACTAGAGTATAAGAGTAGGCTATTTTTGTCAGTGGATTTGACATACAGGTCACTCTCTAGAGAGCCGGTCCCAGTTAAAGTAATTAGAGTGTCCAGAAAATGGATTGAATGGAAGTTAGAGTGCATTGTGAAAGTCAAATCAGGAATGCATGCATTAAGATATGTAAAAAAAGAATATAGTTCATTATTAGTCCCTGTCCAAATGAAAAAAATGTCGTCAATAAATCGTTTCCAATATAGTATATATCTTGGGAAACAGTCATGAGTATATACGAAAACGTCCTCGAAGTGTGCCATTAAAAGGTCTCTACCCCGGTCCCAATACCATAGAGTCGAACGTATCGTTTCAAATAATGGACTCAGGGATATCAGACATATGGAAATGAACCGAAAATTTCTACAACGGGGTTATCCAGAATGAATTTTAAAACCCCGTCCCTCTACACATGAGAAAACCCAGAGGATTGTCTTTGTTAACACATATCACCCCTTTGGAAATGCGATACAACGGTGTATATCACAACATTGGTCCCTATTAACTAAGTCATACCCAACAATACCTGAATTTGCCAACCAACCACTGATATGTCATAATCGTCCATGCAATATACGTGACCATCTAGTCAAAGCAGAGGTAGGTCCCTTAAAAAGTGGACCAATATAACGCACTTTGTTGACACCCCGCTGGGGCACTTTCCCATGTCTGGGGTGCCTCCAATGCTCAAATATCATAAAAGGTGATTCCTTTACACACCCCCTTTCAGGCAAGAGATTTCCTATTCAGGGATACTACACATGTGAATCTACATACGTGATATACCTTATCAAATGTCCTTGCAGTCTCGGGTATGTTGGGGAAACTACCCAGCATATCCGAGATCGCATATCCCAACATAAATCAACAATTAGATGCAAACGTACTATGCTACCCATACCTGCCCATTTTCTGGACAGATCCCATACTGTATCTCAGTTGAGATATCAAGTAATAGATCATGTACCTCTGGCCCGTAGAGGTGGCAATCGGATTAAAAGGTTGAAGGAGCGTGAATCCTTCTGGATTCACACCCTTCAGACCTTATATATCCCAAAGGTCTCAATAGGGAATATGAAACACTGTTTTGATCATCAGTATTAAAATGCATGTACTTTACAATAAGTAGGTTCTATTATTGTTTTCCTATATCGTCTATTTGTCCACACTGTATATAATTTGTCATATTCAAGGTTCATAAACTATATTTCTCATCTGTTTTCTCCTCTCTTTCATATTTAGGTCACCCATTAATATTACCAGTGTCCCATCTCACTGCACTCCATGATGCCTGGCTAATAACGGATTTTCACTCACTCATTCATAAAGGACCGCACTTTCTCCATTTATTAATGGATAACTACTATTTTCTGTGCACCTTGATGGTGGGTTCCCTTCCCCTTTAATCACTGTGCACGCACCTGCACACTACATTGGAGACTCAGTTCCTCCCCCTTGCAGTATAACGTTACGATGTAGCGGAGGCTATGGAACGCATATGCGTTCCACCGCTCCCGGAAGTCACGAGTCATGTGATAGGAAGTCGCGATACACGTGACTTGAAGGACCTGTAGGTCCTCAAGGCATTAGTACATAGCGCACTCTGTTCACGCAGAACGCGCCTCCACCAGAACCACCAATGAGACTGCGGGACTGAATATAAAAGGAATTAGTATTCCACACTTCCCCACAGCACATGCAGCCTTATCCACCCTCACCCCAGGCACAGGTATGATACCGCTAATGAATGAAGGGGACCATGATTGTTTTTTTTTATATATATACCAGCCACTGCTGACCTTGTATGCTATCTTGAGAATATAATCCCTATTTTTGTGTTACATAGGACACTTCCAGCTCTCTAACTCTGAGTGAGACAGCATTCTCAAACTGGTAATATGAACCTCATTTTGTGTACAACTAGTTCCAGTTAATGTATTGGTAGACCCTTTGGCCTCCCATGAGGTATAGATCCAATAGCATATAATTTGACCCATATAGAGTTTTTCCTATAAAGCTTAGCTTCTTCTGATATTTTCGATTCTATGGAATAATAGACCCGAATTTTGGTGCATACTATATATAGACTTTACTATATCCATGTATTTTCGCTTTCCTGTTGTTCACACATTATATAATGGAATTCAATGTATATGGATTTTCGCATTAATTATTCGTTTGTTTATGCCTAGTGATGACCCTGAGAAAGACCGTCCTAAAGGTCGAAACGTTGGTCTGCTTTATTATTATTTTGGGCTTACGCCCTGTTTTGTGAAACAAGGGGCACATGTGAATAAAAATTTAAAACTTTTTCAAGCATAATTACTGGTGTGCCGAAGTTTTCTTGATACGGTACTGGAACCCAGATGGGTAGCAGAAGGTACATATGAAAAAAAAAGTAGCAAGGCCGCGAGCTGGCCGGTGTTAACGAAGCCCACAGTCCTACAGGGGGTGCTTGTCCTATTGGCACTAGGGAACCAGCCTTCATTACCAGATCCCGCAGCCCACATAGGAGTCACCTAAACTGCAGGCACCATAGAGTCAGCTAACCCGACCGCAACACGACAGGACAACGTATTGGAGGCAAAGTGACGTTGACACTACCCGGAAACAGCTGGCGTGCTGGAACCTGGCTGGGCAGGAGGGTGTACCCATGCCAAAGACACTGCCGAGAACCAGCTGAGGGTACTGGAACCCAGATGGGTAGCAGAAAGTACAAGAGCCAATGGAACTACCGAGGACCAGCTGATGGTACTGGAACCCGGTTACTAAGCAGGAGGTACCTGTGCCAGAAAGCACTACCAAGGACCAGCAGACGTTGGTGGAACTCGGATACCGAGAAGGAGGCACCTAAGCCAAAGGCACTGCCGAGAACCAGCGGACGGTACTGGAACCCGGATGGGTAGCAGAAGGTACACATGAAAAAAAAGTAGCAAGGCCACGAGCCTGCCGGAGTTACCGAAACCCACAGTCCTACAGGGGGTGCTTGTCCTATTGGCACTATGGAACCAGCCTTCATTACCAGATCCCGCAGCCCACATAGGAGTCACCTAAACTGCAGGCACCATAGAGTCGGCTAACTCGACCGCAACATGACAGGACAAAATATTGGAGGCAAAGTGACGTTGACACTACCCGGAAACAGCTGGCGTGCTGGAACCAGGCTGGGCAGGAGGGAGTGCCCGTGCCAAAGACACTGCTGGAAACAGCTGGCGGTGCTGGAACCCAGGGTAAATACTAAAAATAGAGAGGAGCCAGAGGCCTAATTGGAGCAAGTTTTAAATTAGTAGTAGAGTGGATGTGGACAGAGCAGGAGAATTTTCCGGAAACACAGCAGGGGATCAGCTGATGTTACTGAACCCCAATAACACTGGAGCAAGCGTTGACTGTGCAGACGGCACTTCTGAGCAGCAACTGGCGGCGTTGGAGCTCAGGGTAAATACTAAAAACAGAGTGGAGCCAGAGGCCTTATTGGAGCAAGTTTAAAATCTGTAGTAGTGTGGATGTGGACAGAGCAGGAGATATTGCCGGGCACACAGCAGGGGATCAGATGATGTTACTGAACCCCCAATAACACTGGAGCAAGTGTTGACTGTGCAGATGGCACTTCTGAGCAGCAACTGGCGGTGTTGGAGCTCAGGGTAAATACTAAAAACAGAGTGGAGCCAGAGGCCTAATTGGAGCAAGTTTAAAATCTGTAGTAGTGTGGATGTGGACAGAGCAGGAGATATTGCTGGGCACACAGCAGGGGATCAGCTGACTTTACTGAACCCCAATAACACTGGAGCAAGTGTTGACTGTGCAGACGGCACTTCTGAGCAGCAACTGGCGGTGTTGGAGCTCAGGGATAATACTGAAAACAGAGGAGCCAGAGTTGTAATTGGAGCAAGTTTTAAATTAGTATTAGAGTGGATGTGGACAGAGCAGGAGAATTTGCCGGACACACAGCAGGGGATCAGCTGACTTTACTGAACCCCAATAACACTGGAGCGAGCATTGACTGTGCAGATGGCACTTCTGAGCAGCAACTGGCGGTGGTGGAGCTCAGGGATAATGCTGAAAACAGAGGAGCCAGAGGAGTAATTGGAGCAAGTTTTAAATTAGTAGTAGAGTGGATGTTGACAGAGCAGGAGAATTTGCCGGACTCACAGCAGTGGATCAGCTGACTTTACAGAACCCCAATAACACTGGAGCAAGTGTTGACTGTGCAGACGGCACTTCTGAGCAGCAACTGGCGGTGTTGGAGCTCAGAGATTACTGTTCAGGTGGTAGAAACATGAACACAACAGGAGACCTGGATACTGTTGCCAACCAATTATTTATTCTGGAAGAGGACTTGCAAATTCATGCGAGATCCAGGCCTTGTTCATTTTCAGAAAAGTAAGCCGGTCAACGTTATCGGAGGATAAGCGCATGCGACGGTCTGTTAGTACACCACCTGCGGCACTAAAGCCACGTTCCGATAATACACTAGCAGCAGGGCAAGCCAGAACCTCCAATGCATACTGGCTAAGCTCTGGCCATGTATCCAGCTTAGAGACCCAAAACTTGAAGGGGGAAGAGCCGTCTGGGAGTACCCTGAGAGGGCAAGACATGTAGTCTGTCACCATCTGACCGAAACGTTACCTCCTGCTGACTGGAGCCGTCTGTGATGGTGTAGACATTTGTGGCGGGGACAGAAAACTTTGCCACATTTGGTCCATACTGGTCTTGCCTTGTGCTGAGGCGCTACTTCTGCTCCCTCTTTATGCAGAGCTTCCTCCACTGCCTCGACGCACTGAGCTGCTTTGTAAAGCACTAGCAGCACTGCTCTCGGGTGGAATGGAGAACATGATGGAATGCACCAGTGTGTCTTGGTACTCCCGCATTTTACGCTCCCGGTTCAACGGTGTTATGAGGCTTTGTAAGTTGTCCCAGTAGCGAGGATCTAGGAGGGTGGACACCCAATAATCACCCGTGTTGAGATGTGGGCGATGTGGCGGTCGTTTCTCAGGCACTGCAGCATGAAATCAACCATGTGCTGCAGACTGCCAACTGACCACAAAACACTGTCCCCTGCTTGAGGCGTGATCTCTGCCTGCTCTGCATCACCCCACCCTCGATCTAGATACTGACTACTAGTGCATTGTGTACCTCCCTCCTCTGGACAGATGTCTTCCTCCTCCATTGACTCCTCCTCATCCTCCTCACAAAGTGTCTCCTGCCTAGGCCTTTGTGAGGAACCACGTTCCGCAGACTGTACAGAAGCAGATGGCATTTGTGACTCCTCATCCTCCACCTCTTCCAAAACCTCCTCCCTTAGTGCTTGCAGTGTTTTTTTTCAAGCAGGCAGATAAGGGGGATAGTCATGCTGACTAGTGCATCATCTGCACTCGCCATCCGCGTGGAATAATCGAAGGCACGCAAAACGTGGCAAATGTCCTTCATAGAGGCCCACTCAGTGGTGGTGAAGTGTGAACGGCGCGCACTGCGACTTGTTTGCGCCTGCTGCAACTGGTACTCCATTACTGCTGCCTGCTGCTCACACAACCTCTCCAACATATGTAACGTTGAATTCCACCTGGTGGGTAGGTCACATATGATGCGATGTTCCGGAAGGCATAATCGGCGCTGCAGAGCTGCAATGCGCGATCTTGCGTTGCTGGAACGACGCAAGTAAGCGCACTCTATGCGGACCTTGTGCAGCATGTAACATACCTGGCGGCGTCCTTGCATGGTGGTCCATCTCCCACTGTGCAAGAGCGCGCACTTGATCTCCAGTCCAGAATGTCTCTCTGGCTTCCCTCCATGCTGTCTGTTTGTGTCTGTTTCTGCTGCTTAAGGGCGGCGCCCGATCACTTCCTGCTTTTTGTACCTGCTGTGGGTCACACCCCTTGTGCATCCTCATCCTATTGCTGTCTGTCACCTGGTATATAGCTCAGCTGCTCCCATCTATCCCTGCCTGAGCATAGTGTTTCATTCAGTGTGTGCTTTCACTCTGAAGGTGCCAGGTCCCGTTCTTTGTCTCCTGTCTTGCGGTATCAGTTCCCGTGTCTGAACTGAGTCCTGTCTATGTCTCCTGCCTTGCGGTATCAGTTCCCGTGTCTGAACTGAGTCCTGTCTATGTCTCCTGCCTTGCGGTATCAGTTCCCGTGTCTGAACTGAGTCCTGTCTGTGTACTCTTGCCTGCTGCCTTTCCTGGAGGCTGTATTTCCAGTCCTGTCTGAACACGCTCCTAGCCTGTTCCTCCCGCCTTCTAGGGGCCGATTACCTAGATCCGTTCCTGTATCTTGTCTGTCCTGTCTGAACACGCTCCTTGCCTGTTCGTCCCGCCTCTCTGGGGGCCGATTACCCAGACCTGCTCCTGTATCTTGTCTGTCCTGTCTGAACACGCTCCTTGCCTGTTCGTCCCGCCTCTCTGGGGGCCGTATTCCCAGACCCGCTCCTGTGTCCCGCTCCTGTGTCGGTCTCGTCCGTACACTCAGTTCCAGTCTGTACTCTCTCCTATCTTTCATCTGTCTTTTCTCTATGTCTGTTCCTTTCCTTTTTCTGCAGAGTCTGAACTCGTACCTAACTCCTGCCTGTTGTCTCTGTACTCCCGTTTGTGAGTTTGTGGTCCACTCGCTACTTCACTGCAAGTACCCTGTGGGTGTCTGGCTCTGCCTTTCCCTTCCTGTCTGTTCCGTGTGAACAGAGCCCTGTCCCCCCTACTCAGCCTTGCCTGCTCTGACTCCTTTGCTCACCGCTCCGGCGGTTCTAGCCTGCTCTGACTCCTTTGCTCACCGCTCCGGCGGTTCTAGCCTGCTCTGACTCCTTTGCTCACCGCTCCGGCGGTTCTAGTCTGCTCTGACTCCTTTGCTTACCGCTCCGGCGGTTCTAGCCTGCTCTGACTCCTTTGCTCGCTGCTCCGGCAGCCTTGCTCCGCTCTGACCCTTTTGCTCGCTGCTCCGGCACTCTCGCTCCACTCTTGCTCACCGCTCCAGGCGGCCTCGTCCTGCTTTACTCTTGCTCACTGCTCCAGCAGTCTCGCTCAGCTCTGATCCTTTGTTCACCGCTCCTGGCGGCCTTGTCCTGCTCTACTCTTGCTCACCGCTCCAGGCGGCCTTGTCCTGCCCTGTTCTCGCTCACCTCTCTGGGCGGCCTCACTCTGCTGTGTTTGTCCGCCACATCTGTGGTTCTGTTCCTGAGTCCCAGTGTGTACTGGGTCCTATCCCGCCAGTGTCCCTACCTGCTAGTGCCTCCCTGTCTGCACTCTAGCTGTGCTTGCCTGTACCCCTCTGCCTGTATTGTTCCTGAGTCCCAGTGTGTACTGGGTCCTATCCCGCCTGTGTTCCTACCTGCTAGTGCCTCCCTGTCTGCACTCTAGCTGTGCTTGCCTGTACCCCCCTGCCTGCATACCCGCCTGCCTGCATACCAGTCGTGCCTGCCTATACCCACCAGTCTGTGTGCCAGCCTACCAGTCTGTTCCTGTATTCCCCTGTGTGGGTCAACAGCCGTGTCCGGGGTCTGTCCTGGAGTAGCACCTGGTCCCTCTGCTCGGTTCCTCCTTGGTGCACTGGCGTCGTATGCCGTCGTGCGACCCTGGTCGGATCGGGTGAATACCTAGTTAAGCCCCTCCAGGCATTCACTCTCCGGCACGGTCCAGTGGAATCACTACAATCACACGCACACGCCGCTCAGCCCGGGCGTGTGCATAACACAGCAGTGCATCAAGATCCGGATAGTCCCTCAAAAAATTCTGCACGACCAAGTTGAGCACATGTGCCAGACATGGGATGTGAGTGAGGTTGCCTAGGCCCAGAGCTGCCACCAGATTTTGGCCATTGTCACACACTACCATGCCTGGCTGGAGATTCGCTGGCACAAACCACACGTCGCTCTGCTGCTTGATGGCATTCCAGAGCTCCTGCGCTGTGTGGCTTCGATTCCCCAAATGAATTAATTTCAATACAGCCTGTTGACGTTTGGCCACGGCTGTGCTCATATCGGTCGTAACAGGTAACCGTCCATGGGTCGATGTGGAGGTAGACCGTGACGGCTCCTGCAGCGCTGATTCAGAGGAATTGGAGTATGAGGAGGAGTCAATGTCTACAGACTGGATTCCTGCAATCCTTGGAGTTGGCAGAACACGTACAGCGCCACTCTCAAGATCTGTACCCGTCTCCACAACATTTACCCAATGGGCTGTGAGGGAAAGGTATCGTCCCTGTCCATGCTTACTGGTCCATGCATCGGTGATGAGGTGGACCTTACTACTGATGGCGTTTTGTAGCGCATGTTTAATTTTTCCCTCCACATGCTGTTGCAGGGCAGGGATGGCTTGCCTGCTGAAATAAAAGTGGCTGGGCACGTTGTATTGTGGGACTGCCAATGCCATCAAGTTACGGAAGGTGTCAGTCTCTACCAGCCTGAATGATAGCATTTCAAGGGCCAGTAGTTTTGCAATGCCAGCATTCAGAGCCTGTGCTCGGGGGTGGTTTGACGAGTATGGGCGCCTTTTCTCCCATGCCTGTGCTAACGATGGCTGTAGACTGGCCTGGGAGTGTGAGGATGACAGGGAACGTGGTGCTGTGGGTGGAATTACACTGTGTCTCTGTACAACAGTGCCAGAGGTTCTTCCATGGCGATCCTGTGAGGAAGCCGAATCAGCTGTGTCTGAGCTGGAGGAAGAGGCTACAACACGAGCTGAAGAGGTGGTAGGTGGCGCTGTAGGTTGGCCTAGGTCTTCAGTGTGTCTTTGTAACTCCACCATGTGTTTGGTCCGCACATGTTTCCACATATTTGTGGTATTGAGGTTGTTGACACTTTTCCCTCTTTTCACCTTCTGATTACACAGCTTGCATTTGACAAAGCAAATGTCATCTGCAACTGTGTCAAAAAAGGACCAGGCACTGCAAGTCTTGGGAGCACTCGTTTTGGGTTTTGGAAGAGGCATGCTCCTAATGGGTGCCGAAGTGGAGGCTACAGGCAACCAAGTCTGCCCCCTCCCTCTCCCTCCTTTTTGGGCCATTCGGGGAATCTCTTCCTCAGAGCTGCTCCCACCACCTTCCTGTCCCTCACGCCATGATGGGTCAAGGACCTCATCATCTACACCACCCTCTTCAAACAACTGCTTTTCCTGGGTAGTCTCGACAGCACAGTACGCACCAGAAAGTGGCACCTGAGTCTCATCATCAGATGCGTATTGAGGTGTGCTGCTGACCATAGGCACTGGCCTACCCGCCTCTTCAGATTCAGAGAGACAAAACGGTTGCGCATCACTGCCTACTACCTCTTCTTCAAATTCTCGAATTCTGCTTGGCTGGCCCCCTCTTTCAAAGCCAAGAGATTCAGAGAACAGAAGTAGAGATGGCTCCTGTCCAGGGCTCTCTGACTGCCTTGGCAATTTGGCAGGTGGTGAAGAGACAGATGGGTGCTCTTCAGTGCTCAGGAGCTGAGAGGATCTGGAACTAATTGAAGTCGATGCGTTAGCTGCCATCCATCCGACAACGGCTTCAATTTGGTCCTCCCACAACAGTGGGGTATGGCGAGCTCCTACAAAGCTGCGCATAAAGGACTGTTCCCTTGTAAAACTGGGGGATGCTGAGTCACTGGTGCCCGCAGCAGGCACAGAATCCCCACGTCCTCTCCCTGCAGGCACAGAATCCTCACATCCTCTCCCTGCAGAAACTCTACGCCCACGACCACGACCACATGCCTTACTCCCTGCCTTCTTCATCTTGGTAGACTGATAAAGATAGGCAGAAAAGTAGTAAGGGCTTAGTGTGCTTATTCCTGAACAGCTGCTAACAGGTATAAGAAACACTAATTTTATAAAGTGTGGACTAGACTTTAATATGAGCTAATGTGGCCTACACAACTGTAAAGTGGAGTGTTTGGTGAGCTTTATTTAGGTTTTTTTTGTCACAAAAAGACACTGGATGTGCCCAAAGATGTAATACCAATAGCATCACAAACTTTTTGTAGCTATTAAAAGGCAGGAAGGTAACCTACAATGCAATAGATGATGCTACAAAAAATAGGTATTAGTATTAGCTAATCTGGCTGGGGCTGCAGGGCACAAGGCTGCAGAAAGGCTCCTCTATCTACTCCTATATAGTGTGTTTGGAACCAATCTAGCTAGAGACGGATGGAACCACCACACTAATAGGAGAAATCAGGAAAAATGAGCAATTAGCAAAAAAGGACAATGTATGAGGCAGTGACGCACGCTGAGCGGACTACAACTGGACGTGGCTGCAGCACACACTACAGCGTGAGCTGCACTCACACACAGAGACCTTGCAGACAGCCGTGAACAGTGCAGAGCACTGTGCACTAGCGCTGCAAGGCAAAATAAAGCTTCTCTATCTACTCCTATATAGTGTGTTTGAAACCAATCTAGCTGGATACGGATGGAACCACCACACTAATAGGAAAAATCAGGAAAAATGAGCAATTAGCAAAAAATGACAATATATGAGGCAGTGACGCACGCTGAGCGGACTACAACCAGACGTGGCTGCAGCACACACTACAGCATGAGCGGCACTCACACACAGATACCTCGCAGACAGCCGTGAACAGTACAGAGCACTGTGCACTAGCGCTGCAAGGCACAGCGGTTTATAAAGTAGCTTGGGTTAAGCACAATAGGTAGCTAAAACTGTCCCTCAGAACAGCAGCGTCCTATCCCTAACTGAATTCACAGCAGAGTGAGCCCAAAATGGCGGCGGCGGCGGCTTTTATAGTGCATCATGTAAAACAAAGAAAGGGTGGGGGGGAGAAGCGCTGTGCCTGTGTGAACCTGATAGATAATAAACTGGCTGTGCAAATAATGGTAGGCTGCTCACCTTAGGGGGGTTGTGCAAACCACACAACCCAGGTGTGGAAGCCTCTGGTATACAAGGTGTTAGCTGCCGCTTATGGTGCGTGGCCTCTGATGACCGCTGTCTGCTGCCGGTCACGTGGTACCGGGTACGAATCACGTGATGGTGACGTCATCAAGGTCCTGGTTCCAGCGAGCGCTTACAGTTCCCTGCAGCTCCGAGCCACAAATCCCCTCGGGGAATGCAGAAATTGTATAGATAGATTGTGGTCAAATTCGGGCGCCAGGAACTGGATAAAGACGACTCCACCTGCAGAGCCGCCACCACATATAGGGCCATATATGTGGTGGCGGCTCTGCAGGTGGAGTCGTCTTTATCCAGTTCCTGGCGCCCGAATTTGACCACAATCTATCTATACAATTTATAGTGCATCATGACATCATTTCAGCAGCCAATCACAGCCATGCCATTAGTTAACATGCCTAACATGCCACAGGATGTGCCCACACTTCTTAGGATCCTCATTGGCTGAATAAAATCACACTGGCTCATTGCATTATGGGAACTTCCGATTCCGGTATCCGGTATTCTAAAAGTATCGGAACTCAGTATCGGAATTCCGATACCGCGAATATCGGTCGACACCCGATATTTCAGTATCGGAATGCTCAACACTATTAATTATACATCAATGCAATCCAATCTTAGGAATTATACAAAATGTATGTATTTCTGACTAAAAAAAAATCTACAAAAGGCATTATGTGTGATTTGGATTTTGCAAATTATAGACTTGATAAAGAATTTTAAAGAAAAGCATTGCAATTGAGCTTGACGAAGATAAGAGAGGATACCTTCTTTTATTTTTTTGCCCTTTGAAAAATATTTGTATCCACCGGACAATCTCTTTAATGGGACTCATATAAATCCATTTGCAAACAGCTTTGTCTAATGGTGGCTGCAGGCATACAGCACTGAATCATTTAACTTGTTTAAAATATGAAGGTCAGCTAGGGAACTGGATTTCTACATCAGAAAATGGAGCTTGTGTCAGAAAAGAAGCTTAAATGCTTTTAAAGAATCATGAATCAGAACTGAATATATAGTTTGTTTATAAGTTTTCTATATAAAGACCTGGACAAAATTGTTGGTATCTGTCAGGGCTTCACACGATCCCGATTACTCACAGAGACCACCCACTGTGATCTCTGGAGCTAGCAGCTCTCTGCTGCCCCCTATTATCTGGACAATTGCTCGATTGGCCGACGATCAACCGAGGGGGCCGCTGGCTGTTCTCACTTATTAATTATTGGAAAGCTAACAATGAGCGTATAGCATACACACGTCCGAATTCCAACATATGGAATATGTGTATTTACCCTCATACGATCACTGCTAGCCTCACGATAACCCAGAAAAGATTATTAGCTGCCACCACCAATCAGTTTCTTTTTAACTATTAAAATCCAATACAGGCCTAATTGGATGCATGCTTTCTGGTAGCGTATATGGCTTCAGGGGAGGCACGATTACAGATCAAAAGAAAAAGAACTATTAAATGTAATATTTAATCCAAGGGGAGGCAATGTTTGTGAAAAAATATACAAACGATTTTTACAAGAGGGACAAAACAATACAGCATATACAGTTGCAGAAAATAAAAGGGATTAACAGAAGAACTTACTATACCTATCGCAGAGACAATTAAGTTTAGCTGGAGGAGAGCACCCCGATTTGACCGTTCCAGCTTACACGAAAATACCTATCTCCCAGCACGAACACAGATCAATATTCGGCTTGATATTTTATGCCGAATTGGGCCCTGCCCACACACTCCCAGGTGATGATCTCACATGGGCTGGTCTCCGCCCTTCATGGTTTTATTAAATCCATAATTTCTGCAATAACTCCTCGCTCGATGATCACAGAAGTTAGCAAGTCATGCCATATTTTTAATTGGGATTTTACCTTTCCTTAGAGATCAAACATGACATAGCTGCAGTCAGTTATCTCTTCACTGTTGCGTTACTGCTAATCGGCAGGGCTCACAGATATGAAAAAATATGCATACTGGTCCCCAATTAGCCCTGCTGCTAAAAATATATTTCCCATCACAATACGATTTATAGAAATTCCCTTATTCAATATTTCCTTTCGGTGCCTCAGTGTCTGGAGGTTAAAGGAATGTGCAAATGGGAATGACACAGCAATTCGAAGGAGTGTGATATATTCCATTTGAGGCTTAACAAGATGTTTTCTATCCCTTTCTAGTCTTTGTGCTATTTATCTCTAATCAAATGCACATCTCGTTCAGTCCCTGGCCCATATGTTAAAAGGTGTCTATTCGTCACACATGTCTATGACTAGTGACTAGGCAATATGGACATCTTCTTCGTTTTTGTTCTACCAGGAGCTCTGCATGGTAATTAACCTGGATAATTAATTTTGTCGCTTCTTGTGTACACTGCTATTTTACATAGAAGCAGCTTTTTACACTGCTTTTTCCCATGCTTACAGCAAATTGGATAGGGGAGGGGGGAGCGAGGGGTTTGGTGGGAGAGACTGCAGAGATTTTTAATATTTTCTGACAGTACCCTTCTATTAAAGTGAGAAAATCCCACACTGGTCACTGAAATAACTTGAATCTGACAAAAGTAATTTTCAATTTAAATTTACTCAATATCAAATAATGAAAATCAGACATTGTTTTTGAATTGTGGTTCAATAGAAAAATAAAAAACTAATGAAAATAGGCAAAAATGATGGTACCCTTAATTTAATATTTTAACAACTTTTTGAGGCAATTACTGCAAACAAACAATTTCTCATTGAGAAATGTCTCATTGAGACCCTGCCATTAAACACCTGCCCACAGGTATTTTAGCCCAGTCCTAATGAGCAAATTGCTCCAGCTGTCTCAGGTATGAAGGTGCTGTTTCCAGACTGGAGGTTTTGGCTTCATCCAGAGATGTTCAATTAGATTTAGATCAGGGATCATGGAAGGCCCCTTCAGAATAGTCCTATGCTTCACTCTTAGACATTCTTGGATGCTTTACTTGTGTGTTTTCGGTCATTATCCTGTAGGAGGACCCATGACCTGTAACTCAGACCAAGCTTTCTGGCACTGGGCAGCACATTTCACTACATAATGACTTGATGGTCTTCAGATTTCATTGTGCCATGCGTAGATTCAGGACATGCCGTGCCAGATACAGCAAAGCAGCCCCAAGTGATAATTAAGCCACCTCCATGTTTCACTTTAGGTACCATGTTATTTTCTTTGTATGATTCATGTTTGCGCCCGTGAACATAGAGCTGATGTGTCTTGCCAAAAAGTTCCAGAGGCTTTGTGTCTTATCAATATGCATTTTGTCAAATTTCAGTCTTGCTTTTTTCATGATTTATGTTAAATAATGGCTTCTTATTCTGTCATCTTCTATGAAGTACACTTTGGCCAAGACAGTCAGTGACGGATGGTGTCATCTGACAATAAGGTACCTTGACTTTGGAGTTGACCTCTAATCTCTTTGGAAGTTGTTCTGGGCTCTTTGGTTACCATTCATATTATCTGTCTCTTCCATTTGTCATCCTTTTTCCTCTGGCAACTATATTCCAAATAGATTGGCTGAAATTCCATAAACTTCTAAATAATACGTGCAACTGTAAAGTAATAACTAGTGATGAGCGAGCAGTAAAATTCTCGGGTACTCGTTGCTCGAGTCGAGCAAATTGGAATGCTCGAGTGCTCTGTCCGAGCAATGAGCCCAATGGTAAACTCAAGCATTTTTCTGGTGGCTCCCCCAGCGGTCTGCAGAGGGCCTAAAAATTGCCCAAATCGATGGGAACAGTGCTCAGATGACATGGGAACAGCATGGGGAAGACCCCTGGAAGCATTTCTGACTCTCAGGTCAATGCTATCAACAATGTTGTCAGAGGTATTAAGCCAATTTTATGGAATCACAATAAAACATACAAAAACTAAACCAAAATGGATTTTCCTGGGAAATATGTTAAGGAACATCCTTTCCAGGATAATGACTTGCATATAAGGCAAAATAAATATACAAAAACAAAAATGCTGCTCCACACCTTGGGCTATGTTCACAAGTAGCGTTTTTGATGCGTTTTTGCACTTTTGCATTGCTTTCAACAAAGACAAATGCATTCACCCGAAAATGTCATTTTAACATTTTACAACCTTATCTGGCCATGTGGTCTGTAATACATCATCAGACACATCCTGTTTCATTTATAGTGGGGGGACTCTGAAAGTCATAAAGCTTATTTTTATAGGGCCCTCAGGCAGCCCTTACTATTCTCAAAGGGCCAGCAGTCAGCCCTAGCTATTGTTAGAGAGCCATCAGCCAGCTATGCTTTGTTGTTCCCATTATTAACGAGTGGGTCTCCTATACTGTTATTGCATATGCAGTGACTGCAAGGGCTGCCAAAAATTTGGACGCAACCCAATACCCCTTTGAAGAGACAAGGAGGAGGGCCTCACTACAAAAAATGTTCCCATTATAAAGGAGCGGGTCTCCTATAGTGGTAATGCCCATGCTGTGACAGCAAGGGCTGCCAAAATTTGGGAAAAACCCTACTAACAATTTAAAGACACATAGAGCAGGGTCACAGTAACGACTATGACATGTTTCTATTAGAAAGGAGAGGGTCTGCTATACAGTTATAGGGTATACAGTGAGTGCAACGGCTGCCAAAATTTAGGAAAAACCCAACTAACAATTTAAAGACACTTAGAGCTGGGCCACAGAAACGAGTACGACATGTTCCCACTAGAAAGGAGAGAGTTTGCTATTCAGTTATAAGGTATGTAGTCAGTGCAACGGCTGCCAAAATTTAGGAAAAACCCTACTAACAATTTTAAGACACATAGAGCTGTGCCACAGTAAAAACATGTTCCCATTAGAAAGTAGAGGGTCTCCCATACTGTTTGTCTATGCAGTGAAGCAATGGCTGCCAAAAATCTGGAGGAACTCCAATGCCCCTTGCAAAAGATGTAGAGGTCGGAGGGCCTCCTGAAAACAATATTCTCATTATTAGAAAGTGGGTCTCCCATACTGTTTGCCTATGCAGTGAAGCAATGGCTGCCAAAAATTTAGAGGAACTCCAATGCCCCTTGCAAGAGACGTAGAGGTCAGAGGGCCTCCTGAAAACAATGTTCCCATTATTAGGCAGTGGGTCTCCCATACTGTTTGCCTATGCAGTGAAGCAACGGCTGAAAAAAATTTGGAGGAACTCCAATGCCCCTAGCAAGAGACATAGAGGTCGGAGGGCCTCCTGAAAACAATGTTCCCATTTTTAGGAAGTGGGTCTCCCATACTGTTTGCCTATGCAGTGAAGCAACGGCTGCCAAAAATTTGGAGAAACTCCAATGTCCCTTGCAAAAGACGTAGATGTCGGTGGGCCTCCTGAAAAAACAATGTTCCCATTATTAGGAAGTGGGTCTTCCATACTGTTTGCCTATGCAGCTTGGATACGTAATAATTATAAGGAACAGAGGAATCACGGAGGACGTTGGTATGGTCGGCAAGGTACTTCCTAAGCATTTTATGAAACGTTTCCCTCCTTCGGAGAGTACCACACGCCTCAGGACTTGTGCGATGGGAGGGTCTAAAAAAACTGTCCCAGAACTTTGACAGTATTCCCCTGCCTCTGCTGGTTTGCACGCACAACAGCGGAAGACACGATTGCTGGACCCTGGGATTCGTCCCACTTAGTAAGGTGCTTTGCTATCATGGCCTGATCATTCTGGTTGTGGTCAGGCTGGTAGTTTTGCTACCCCTGCTGATGCTGGCCTGGCAGGTGGTGCAAATGGCCTTTTTGGGGTTACCTGCAGAGTCTTTAAAAAATAACCAGACTCGGGAAGACCTAACAGTTGCACTGGCAACTTCTGTCGTGTTGGTGATACGAAGAAAGCTTTCCTGCCTTGTGTCTCGGTCCACCACACTGCTTCTTCCAGCCTGTTGTGGTACTATGCCTCCCTCCCTCTGTGTGTTGCTGTCCTCGCTCTGTATGTCACCCTGCCAGGTTGGGTCAGTTACTATATCATCCATCACCTCGTCTTCCACTTCCGCACCCTGGTCCTCCTCCTGACTTTCTGGCAACTGTGTCTCATCATGATCATCATCCACCTCTTGCGACAGTAATTGAAATTTCCGTCGCCTTCGTGTGACCTTGGCTGCTCCAATATTTGGGCATCGCTACACACATTCTCCTCTTGACTCGCTTGAAGCTGGCCGGGCGAGAGGCCCGAATCTACAAATGGAAAAGTGAACAGCTCTTCTGAGTGTCCAAGTGAGGGATCAGTTGTCTCCGGGCACTCGGCATGGTGAGATGAAGGAGGATCAGGGTGAGGAATATGCGGTCCAGACTCACGGCTACTGAGATTTGACCATGTGGAAGACAGGGTGGTAGTGGTGGTGGCAAAGTGACTCGAAGCATTATCTGCTATCCAACCAACAACCTTTTGACAGTGCTCTGTGTTCAATAGTGGTGTTCTGCCATCCCCTAGTAATTGGGACATGAAGGTCGAGTGACAACATGTGGGTGTTTGTTGTGGCACAATTTCTGCTTGCCCACTGCCACGTCCTCGGCCTCAGCCTCTGCATGCACCATCACCATTATGTTCACTTCCCCATCCCTTGCTACGCACGTTGCCCATTTTAATGGAGTACAATATTGGCAACATTCACGAGAAATGGCTGATTTTTGGAACACAGTTACCGGATATGTGATACGTCTGACAGAGAACCACGGTTTTAAAGAGCAGGCCTGTAATTTGCTAACACTATCCTTCACAGACACCTAGTGTGAATAGCTTGACTGACACACTGCAACGGAATGAAAATGGAAGAAATGACTGATTTTGGAACACTCTTATAGCTGTTATGTCTGACAGAGAACCACGGTTTTAAATAGCAGGCCTGTAATTTGGTAATACTATTCTTCACAGACACCTAGTGTGAATAGCTTGACTGACACACTGCAACGGAATGAAAATGGAAGTAATGACTGATTTTGGAACACTCTTATAGCTGTTATGTCTGACAGAGAACCACGGTTTTAAATAGCAGGCCTGTAATTTGGTAATACTATTCTTCACAGACACCTAGTGTGAATAGCTTGACCAACACAATGCAACAGAATGAAAATGAAAGAAAGGTCTGATTTTGGAACACTCTTATAGGTGTTATGTCTGACAGAGAACCACGGTTTTAAATAGCAGGTCTGTAATTTGGTAATACTATTCTTCACAGACACCTAGTGTGAATAGCTTGACCGACACACTGCAACAAAATGAAAATGGAAGAAATGTCTGATTTTGGAACACTCTTATCGGTGTTATGTCTGACAGAGAATCACGGTTTTTAAATGGCAGGCCTGTAATTTACTAATACTATTCTTCACAGACATTTAGTGTGAATAGCTTGATCGACACACTGTAACAGAATGGAAAAGGAGGCCAAAATTTTCCACGTTAAGTTTAAATTTCTGGATTTTTATCGCTGAAATATGGAACAGATATGGCTTTATTCTGCAGTGAGAACAAGCAAATAGAGCAGAAAAATGGTGTACTCTGGATTGCTTTTTAAGCAAATAACCAGGATTAAGATAAAAAAAAAATTGCCCTGGCCCCTGATATCTGGGACTATGTGTACAAATATCTGTAATTATTACAGCAGCAGCAGACAGGACGTTCAAGGGACCCTCTTGCGCAATATGCACTGCATTCTGCCACATACACTGCCTGCCTGCCTAACTCCTGCCTAGCACTGATTATATGCAGCTGGATTAGTCCTCAGAAGGAGTGTTAGTTCACATGGATATATATATATAAATATATATATATATATATATATAGTACAGACCAAAAGTTTGGACACACCTTTTCATTTAAAGATTTTTCTGTATTTTCATGACTATGAAAATTGTACATTCACACTGAAGACATCAAAACTATGAATTAACACATGTGGAATTATATGCTTAACCAAAAAGTGTGAAACAAATGAAAATATGTCTTATATTCTAGGCTCTTCAAAGTAGCCACCTTTTGCTTTGATGACTGCTTTGCACACTCTTGGCATTCTCTTGATGAGCTTCAAGAGGTAGTCACCGGAAATGGTCTTCCAACAATCTTGAAGGAGTTCCCAGAGATGCTTAGCACTTGTTCGCCCTTTTGCCTTCACTCTGCGGTCCAGCTCACCCCAAACCATCTCGATTGGGTTCAGGTCTGGTGACTGTGGAGGCCTTGTCATCTAGCGTAGCACCCCATCACTCTCCCTCTTGGTCAAATAGCCCTTACACAGCCTGGAGGTGTGTTTGGGGTTATTGTCCTGTTGAAAAATAAATGATGGTCTAACTAAACGCAAACCGGATGGAATAGCATGCCGCTGCAAGATGCTGCGGTAGCCTTGCTGGTTCAGTATGCCTTCAATTTTGAATAAATCCCCAACAGTGTCACCAGAAAAGCACCCCCACACCATCACACCTCCTCCTCCATGCTTCACGGTGGGAACCAGGCATGTAGAGTCCATCCGTTCACCTTTTCTGCATCGCACAAAGACATGGTGGTTGGAACCAAAGATCTCAAATTTTGACTCATCAGACCAAAGCACAGATTTCCACTGGTCTAATGTCCATTCTTTGTGTTCTTTAGGCCAAACAAGTCTCTTCTGCTTGTTGCCTGTCATAAGTAGTGGTTTCCTAGCAGCTATTTTACCATGAAGGCCTGCTGCACAAAGTCTCCTCTTAACAGTTGTTGTAGAGATGTGTCTGCTGCTAGAACTCTGTGTGGCATTGACCCGGTCTCTAATCTGAGCTGCTGTTAACCTGCGATTTCTGAGGCTGATGACTTAGATAAACTTATCCTCAGAAGCAGAGGTGACTCTTGGTCTTCCTTTCCTGGGGAAGTCCTCATGTGAGCCAGTTTCTTTGTAGCGCTTGATGGCTTTTGCAACTGCACTTGGGGACACATTCAAAGTTTTCCCAATTTTTTGGACTGACTGACCTTCATTTCTTAAAGTAATGATGGCCTCTCGGTTTTCTTTACTTAGCTGCTTTTGTTTTGCCATAATACAAATTCTAACAGTCTATTCAGTAGGACTATCAGCTGTGTATCCACCAGACTTCTGCACAACACAACTGATGGTCCCAACCCCATTTATAAGGCAAGAAATCCCACTTATTAAACCTGACAGGGCACACCTGTGAAGTGAAAACCATTTCCGGTGACTACCTCTTGAAGCTCATCAAGAGAATGCCAAGAATGTGCAAAGCAGTCATCAAAGCAAAAGGTGGCTACTTTGAAGAACCTAGAATATAAGACATATTTTCAGTTGTTTCACACTTTTTTGTTAAGTATATAATTCCACATGTGTTAATTCATAGTTTTGATGCCTTCAGTGTGAATGTACAATTTTCAAAGTCTTAAAAATACAGAAAAATCTTTAAATGAGAAGGTGTGTCCAAACTTTTGGTCTGTACTGTATATATGTTGTGGAATATCTATACTAACAGGGCGTTCAATGGACCCTATTGTGCTGCATCATGCACTGCAGTCTGCCACATACACTGCCTGCCTGACTAATTCTTGCTATCACCACTGAATATATGCAGCTGGATTAGTCCTCAGAAGGACTGATAGTTCAGTTGGATATATATATGTTGTAGAATATCTAAACTAACTATGAAAAAGCAAATTTCTCCCTGATTCAGCAGCAGCTCTCGCTACTCTGCCTGATTCCAGGGTACACTGTGACGAGCATATCGGCGCCAGGTCTTATATAGACCTGATGATGCTGTGCGGTCAGCCAATCACTGTAATGCCCACAACCAACATGGCTACATGGCAACATGACATTACAGTTCAAGGCAGGCAATTCCTGCATGTTCATTGTCTCTCTAAAGAGCGCCAAACATGCAGGGAGGGGACCCGAGTTCCCGCCTGAGCAACCCGGAAATACTCGCCAAGCGCCGAACTTGTCGAGCACCCTGATGCTCGGGAGAGTACCGAGCAGTGGCGAGCACGTTCACTCATAACTAGTAGTGATGAGTGAGTATGTTTTGATAACCCTTTCGCCGAGTATGCTCGGGCGAGCACCGAGTATTTACAGCTGCTCGGTGTTATGTTTGAATCACTCCCGTGTGCACGATTTGCGATTGTTTGACAGCTTTAATACATGTGAAGAATGTGTAAGAAATAGACATTCCTCACATGTATTAAAGCTGTCAAACATTTGCAAATCATGCACACTGGAGTGATTCAAAAATAACACTGAGCAGCTGTAAATACTCGGTGCTCGCCTGAGCATACTCGGCGAAAGGGTTAACAGTACATACTTGCTCATCACTAATCACTAGTAATAATTGGAACATTAAGCTGTTTGGAAATGGTCTTCTAGCCATTACCTTTAACATGTTTTTCTATAATTTTCTTTCTAATCTCCTGAGACAACTTTCCTCTTTAGCTTTTTTTGGTCTTTATTTGGTACACAACATGATACCAAACAGCACCATGACTACTATTCACCCTATAAATAGGCAGACGGACTAATTACAAGTTTGTAGACACCTGTGATGCTAATTACAGCACGCACCTTAGTTTAACATGTCCCTATAGTCAATTTTTTTTTTCATTTTCTAAGGGTACCATCATTTTTTTCGAGGCCATTTTCAAAAATTTGTTTTTTTGTGTGTTTTTTTTATGTAGAACCACAATTCAAAAGCAGTGTCTGATTTGCAATAGTTGATATTCAGTAAATTTAAATTGCAAATTACTTTTGTCAGTTTCAAGTTATTTCCATTACCATTGTGAGTTTTTCTTCCTTTAAGATAAGGATCCAATAATTTTGTCCATCTGTGGTATATCCACAGTATGCTTAGTCCACTACTGCAATACAGTTTTTTTTTACTCAATAAAAATAGAACAGCAGAAATTATAAAATCACAAGACTGCAAAATTCACTATTTCAATAGGTACTGCATTTCATACTCAGGCCAATGAGTGGTTGCATTAAAAGCTGGTAAATATAACCTGTCAAAGACCACTGGAGTGTCTACATTGTAACAGGGAAGATTTTAGAAATTGATTTTTTGTCCCGATTCAAGCTTTTTGAAAAAATAATTCCAAGACAACCCCTTTTATAGTGATTGTTGTCTCAGTTTTTAGCAATTGGATTCGGTATCTTCTTCACATTACCATAGATTTGTACTGTGGGAAGTCGGGAACATAGAGCTGTCAGCATTTAACTTGGATCAACCTTTATAGCTTTGGACAGGTAAAAAGGAAAAGCAAATGGGTGACAGAGATAAAACTGAGAAACGTGTTTCGCATCGGTCTGTATAGCTTTGAAATATTCTTATTGTATTTACACGTGTCTTCAACCATAAGCTTCTCAAAATATAACTGAATATTTTTTTTTTTTCTTAATATACCGTAATTTTCCTGCTCAAATACTGTAAAGGACAACTTCAAGCATAGTTTATGATTTAAGCTCGATTGGATTAAATATTACTATTTGATCTACTTCACGCTCTGGATCTGCCAACACTGTACTCTCATTAGCACATCCCATGAAACATCAAGATATATTTATGGTAGTTACAAGTTTTATTTTACAACAAATCAGATGATGGCATACTTATCCACAACACTAGATAAGGAAGAGCTAAGAATAGCATTGAAATATTAAGAAACAATGTATTTTTCTGTAGTATCCATTTCAGAGACATAGCTTGGGGTTCAGTTCAGGGGGAAGGGAGGGGCAAAAAATCTGAGTGGGCCCCTAACTGGTAAACCTGATTACAACAATGATGACATACTAATATTACCGCCCTATGGTGACCATATAGTGGTAGATACGAGTCCTTCAGAACATACAAGCGATTACAGTACAGTTAAAGATACTGATTTACAACTGAAGTTCTTTCTGATGGATTTGTTCGTTTTTCACATCTTTTCCATCTGGCCCAGATCAACATGACAACTTCTTCCAGCCAGGACTCGTCTGCAGAGATTACAACAAAGACATATTTGACTTTTCACATGATACTTTCATGCTCCTGGTAGCCCAGTAATGAGCCACTGCTGCCATATGTGTCCCTAGTACTGCACCTGCTATGGCACAATAACAGCGCTCCTCTTACTGCCCCATATAATAATGCCCACCACTGAGCCCCTTGCATAGTAATAATGCCTCTTTTCTGCTCTGTAGATGGTAAAATTGCCCCCTAGAAAATTTTAACGTCCTAGAAAACATTGTCCACATTTTGCCCCTTTGTCGATCACAATATTCTGAGTGGCCCTATAACAATAATGCTTCTTAAGTGCCCACTTAACATTTAATAATGTCCAATGAGTCCCCCAATTTACAGCTCTTCCACACATAGTATGATGGGCTTTCAGCTTCCTTATTCAGCACTACATACAATATGATGGGCCCACAGCTGCAGTATACACAGTATGATATCCCACAGCTCCTCTATACATATTATGATGTCCCCACTGCTCCCTCAAAACACAATACAATGACCCCCACAGTAAAATCCACACTGTATAATGGCCACCACGCTGTATAATGTCCTCTATAGTAGTCCCCACACTTGCTCTCAAACTGTATAATGGCCCCACATTATCTTCCACGCTGTATAATGGCCAGCCCCTGCATTAGCCTCCAAACTGTATAATGGCCCCCACATTAGCCCCAAAACTGTATAATTGCCTCTGCGTTTGCCCCCAAACTGTATAATGGCCCCCACATTAGCTTCCACGCTGTATAATGGCCCCCGCATTAGCCCCCAAACTATATAATGGTCCTAGCATTAGCTCCAAACCTATATAAAGGCATTCGCATTAGTCCCTAAGCTGTGTAATGGCCCCTGTATTAGCGCCCAAACTGTATGATGGCCCTTACATTAGCCCCCAAACTGTATAATGGCCCCTGCATTAGTCTGTAAACTGTATAATGCCTCTACATTAGCCCCAAACTGTATAATGGCACTCAAACTGTATAATAGCCCACACACTTTATAAGAACCCCCATAATAATCCATATGATGTATGAGGGCCCCCACTGTTTCAGGGTTCCCCATTGTTTTTGATGCCCCCCAAGTTCTAATCAAAATAAAAATCATCATATACCCACCTAATCCAGGATCCTGATGAGTCCACCAGCAACGCCCAGGGGGGCCAATGCACTGCTATTGCGCCAGCGCACGCACAGGATCACGGAGGTGGATCGCGATGAGGTCACCACAACGGGACTTTGATGTCCTGTGCGGGCGTTGGCGCCTCAGTCATTCTGTAGACCACAGACTTAAAACGACCTGCGGTCTACAGAACGGAGAGCAGTAGTGCAGTTAGATTGT
This sequence comes from Phyllobates terribilis, assembly GCF_046119375.1. Classification (NCBI taxonomy): domain Eukaryota; kingdom Metazoa; phylum Chordata; class Amphibia; order Anura; family Dendrobatidae; genus Phyllobates; species Phyllobates terribilis. The sequence goes on along the minus strand of NW_027362770.1, from coordinate 40,097,439 downwards.
GTCTCACTGCTCTACTGCGGGACTTAGCTGTGCAGACCGACACAGTTAAGGGTAGCATAGCTCCAGGTAGGCCCCTCTGAGCGAAGGGCCCAATGCAATCGCACCCTCTGCCCCGGTAGCTATGCTACTGCCCCATTTCCAAACTTTATAGAGGAATGTTATGAAGAAGTCTGTGCTATAGTTGATAAAGATGCATTTATATTTTACTCTAAAATCCTGCAACATTTCAGAGAAAACATAATATAAGAAGGGACTGGGATTTACTCAGTGCCATCTCCTTCTAACCAACCTTTTCATGGGGAATGACTCACCATTCAAGCCAAGCTAGGCTTCAGTCACAGGATCAGATTATTTGTTTCAGTTACAGACCACAATGCAAGACAGAATTTAGGCTCCTAACCAAATTTAACAGCCTCATGCATGCCTATGAGGATTTAGTTTGGGCCAAGAGATTTGCATTTGCTCTGGGCATTGTGGTTTATGCATAGACCATGTAATACATGCATGTAAACGTAGCCTTAGTTGGTGCTATTAATGCTAACTATGGCATGTAAGTGGTTTGCCAATTTATCTGCCCCTTTACACTTGCATTGTTCTTATTCATTCCATGCTACTTCCAAAGGAAACAAAACATGGCCTAACATGTCTATAAAGCCCTGACAGGTATAATGCACAGCAACAAAGTATTTTTCAATGTCTTATAATACACTGCTCAAAAAAGTAAAGGGAACACTCAAATAACACATCCTAGATCTGAATGAATGAAATATTCTCATTGAATACTTTGTTCTGTACAAAGTTGAATGTGCTGACAACAAAAATCACACAAAAATCATCAATGGAAATCAAATTTATTAACCAATGGAGGCCTGGATTTGGAGTCACCGCCAAAATTAAAAAATGGAAAAACACACTACAGGCTAATCCAACTTTGATGTAATGTCTTTAAAACAAGTCAAAATGAGGCTCAGTATTGTGTGTGGCCTCCACGTGCCTGTATGACCTCCCCACAATGCCTGGGCATGCTTGTGATGAGGTTGCGGATGGTCTCCTGTGGGATCTCCTCCCAGACCTGGACTAAAGCATCCGCCAACTCCTGGACAGTTTGTGGTGCAACGTGATGTTGGTGGATGGAGCGCGACATGATGTCCCAGATGTGCTCAATCGGATTCAGGTCTGGGGAACGGGCGGGCCAGTCCATAGCTTCAATGCCTTCATCTTGCAGGAACTGCTGACACTCTCCAGCCACATGAGGTCTGGCATTCTCCTGCATTAGGAGGAACCCAGGGCCAACCGCACCAGCATATGGTCTCACAAGGGGTCTGAGGATTTCATCTTGGTACCTAATGGCAGTCAGGCTACCTCTGGCGAGCACATGGAGGGCTGTGCGGCCCTCCAAAGAAATGCCACCCCACACCATTACTGACCCACTGCCAAGCCGGTCATGCTGAAGGATGTTGCAGGCTGCAGATCGCTCACCACGGTGTCTCCAGACTCTGTCATGACTGTCACATGCGCTCAGTGTGACCCTGCTTTCATCTGTGAAGAGCACAGGGCGCCAGTGGTGACTTTGCCAATCCTGGTGTTCTGTAGCAAATGCCAAGCATCCTGCATGGTGTTGGGCTGTGAGCACAACCCCCATCTGTGGATATCGGGCCCTCATACAACCCTCATGGAGTCAGTTTCTAACCGTTTGTGCAGACACATGCACATTTGTGGCCTGCTGAAGGTCATTTTGCAGGGCTCTGGCAGTGATCCTCCTGTTCCTCCTTGCACAAAGGCGGAGGTAGCGGTCCTGCTGCTGGGTTGTTGCCCTCCTATGGCCCCCTCCACGTCTCCTGGTGTACTGGCCTGTCTCTTGGTAGCGCTTCTAGCCTCTGGACACTACGCTGACAGACACAGCAAACCTTCTTGCCACAGCTCGCATTGATGTGCCGTTCTGGATGAGCTGCACTACCTGAGCAACTTCTGTGGGTTGTATAGTCCGTCTCATGCTACCATGAGTGTGAAAGCACAACCAACATTCAAAAGTGACCAAAACATCAGCCAGAAAGCATTGGTACTGAGATGTGGTCTGTGGTCCCCACCTGCAGAACCACTCTTTTATTGAGGGTGTCTTGATAATTGCCAATAATTTCCATTTATTTTCTATTCCATTTGCACAACAGCATGTGAAATTGATTGTCAATCAGTGTTGCTTCCTAAGTGCACAGTTTGATTTAACAGAAGTTTGATTTACTTGGAGTTATATTCTGTTATTTAAGTGTTCCCTTTAATTTTTTGAGCAGTGTATAAGAGAATCACATGTTCAAGGATAAAAATGTAACTTTTTCTTTCCAAACTAATTTACTATCTAAAATATCTGGTATTGTGGAATCATAGTATAATTACATAGTATGTTTGAAAAAAGACACATGTCCAACACATTCATTCAAAAGATGGAAAAGGATAAAGGGAATGGGTTACAGGTGCAACCATAATGCATGAACCAATATGCCTTAACACAGCAAATGTTTCCCCTCTTGATCCCAACTGTCTATTGATTGGATTAATATTCAGAACATAAGATTTCACACACACCCACACCCACACACTTACATAAGTATTTTTTTTTTCACCTAAAAAGCATCTAAGCCTTTTTTGAAAAAATTGACCGTTCCTGCCGTGACCAGCATCTGAGATAGACAACAATTGCACAGATTATAAATTCTCATGGTTAAAGATGGCAAGTCTTCCCTGGAGATTGAACCTTTTTCTTTCCAGATGTAATGCATACCCTCTTATTTTTTGACTGGGTTTTACATGAAAAAGCTTTTAACCAAATATTTTATGAGCCGATTATATAGTTGTATAATTAAATCATGTTCCTCCTTAGATTTCTCTCCTTGAGACTACATAAATTTAATTATTGTAATCTAAATCATGGGGCCCCATAGCGGTAAAGTTCTAATTGCCCCCCAAATAAAAAAAATAAAATAATATTCAGTGGGGTCACAGAAGAGTATATCTCACAACTTTGCAATCTTTACAAAGTAAGTGTCCTCCTACTGAAGCCCTAGGTTCCCCTTTCATTGCACACATAAAGTATCATACCAACAAAAGTGCCCCACAAACACTATATGATACCCACCACAGTGAATTCCTCCACAGTATCCTCCACATGGACAGTATGTTGACCCTACTGAACACCATCTTAACTCCCCCCGCAAAGTATGGTGACCCTAACACAGTATGATCCCCCAACTGTGATCCCACACAGCCCTCCATGCAGTATAATGGCATACATAAAGTATAATGGCCCCACATCTCTCCACTCTGTATAATGGCCCGCACTATCTCTCCATACAGTATAATTTCCCCAAATTTCCCCTATATTGCACTCTCTATAGTCCTCCATACAATATACTGCACTCCCCATAGTCCTCCAAACAGTATAATGCACCCCCCATAGTCCTCCATATAGTATACTGTGCTCCCCATAATCCTCCATACAGTATTATTCTCTCCCCATAGTCCTCCATACAGTGTAATGCACTCCTCATAGTCATCCATACAGTATAAATCACTCCCCATAGTCCTCTATACAGTATTATGGTCACCGCAATGTATTTACTGATTTAAAAAAAAAAACAACTCTTGTCCTTGTACCTCCACTGCTATGTTCTCTGCAGCGAGCTTTCTAAAGGCTACATACCTCAGCGCATATGGCGCCATGTAGTGACATCATCACGCTCGCTACGCTGAGACGTCAGACACAGAGGAAGAATCTGTACAGGATGCTGATACAGTTGAACGTGCGATGACGAGTAGTGGAGCACTCACTGAGCCTCCCTGACTTGCGGGCCCCAAAGTGGCCGCGTGGCCTGCCGCCATTGGCGTTACGCCACTGCTCATAACTAAGATCCTCCATGCCGCTTATCAATCTTTTAGTTATACTTTGTGCTCTTTCTAACTCCAAGCCACTGATTCACATTGAATTCTGTTATTTAAAGTCTGTAACCTAAAAATAGAACCAGATCCTTTTCTACAAGTGACTGCCCTAGAGCATATGGTGCCCTCAAATTATTAGTACCCAAATACATAACTTTACATATATCCATATTGAATCTCATCTGTCCTTTCCAAAAGGTCAGTATGTCCAGGTCAGCTTGTAGTTTATGAACATCTTACATAGATTGTGCTATACTACATAGCTTTGTGTAATCTGCAAAAAATAGAAACAATATTATTAATCAAAGTTTCCATACACTTAACAAATTAATTCAAGAATAGCGAATCCAACACTAAATCTTGCGTTACACCACCTAAATTCAAAGAGCATTCAGAATAACTGTCATTTTCCACTATTATCTCGGCGCAGACTTTGAGCCAATTTTTTATTCAATTACAAATATTATATTCTAAACTACAGAATTTAATTTACTCATTTTACATCCATGTGGGACAGTGTCAAATGCCTTTGCATAGTCCAAAAACCCTACATCCAGCTCTATTAGTCTCTCCAGGTTTCTACTAACCTCTTCATAAAAATGAACCACTTTAGTTTGACAACTTCTGTCTGCAGTAAAATTATGCTGGCTATCGATGATAATGTTATTTCCTTACACATACTCCTGCGTATAGTCCCATACAAGCCCTTTGAATGTCTTTCCCACAATGTATGGTAATTACTAAGCTTACTGGTCTATAATTACCTGGGAAAGACCTAGATACAGTGGTGGCCAAAAGTATTGGCACCCCTGCAATTCTGTCAGATAATACTCAGTTTCTTCTGGAAAATGATTGCAATCACAAATTCTTTGGTATTATTATCTTTATTTAATTTGTCTTCAATGAAAAAACACAAAAAGAATTGTCCTAAAGCCAAATTGGATATGATTCCACACCAAACCGAAAAAAGGGGGTGGACAAAAGTATTGGCACTGTTTGAAAAATCATGTGATGCTTCTCTAATTCGAGTAATTAACAGCACCTGTAACTTACCTGTGGCACCTAACAGATGTTGGCAATAACTAAATCACACTTGCAGCCAGTTAACATGGATTTTAGTTGACTCACCCTCTGTCCTGTGTCCTTGTGTGTACCACATTGAGCATGGAGAAAAGAGAGAAGACCAAAGAACTGTCTGAGGACTTGAGAAACCAAATTGTGAGGAAGCATGAGCAATCTCAAGGCTACAAGTCCATCTCCAAAGACCTGAAGGTTCCTGTGTCTACCGTGCGCAGTGTCATCAAGAAGTTTAAAGCCCATGGCATTGTGGCTAACCTCCCTAGATGTGGACAGAAAAGAAAAATTGACGAGGGATTTCAACGCAAGATTGTGCGGATGGTGGATAAAGAACCTCGACTAACATCCAAACAAGTTCAAGCTGCCCTGCAGTCCGAGGGTACAACAGTGTCAACCCGTACTATCCGTCGGCGTCTGAATGAAAAGGGACTGTATGGTAGGATACTCAGGAAGACCCCACTTCTTACCCCGAGACAAAAAAAAGCCAGGCTGGAGTTTGCCAAAACTTACCTGAGAAAGCCTAAAACGTTTTGGAAGAATGTTCTCTGGTCAGATGAGACAAAAGTAGAGCTTTTTGGGAAAAAGCATCAACATAGAGTGTACAGGAAAAAAAAAGAGGCATTCAAAGAAAAGAACACGGTCCCTACAGTCAAACATGGCGGAGGTTCCCTGATGTTTTGGGGTTGCTTTGCTGCCTCTGGCACTGGACTGCTTGACCATGTGCATGGCATTATGAAGTCTGAAGACTGCCAACAAATTTTGCAGCATAATGTAGGGCCCAGTGTGAGAAAGCTGGGTCTCCCTCAGAGGTCATGGGTCTTCCAGCAGGACAATGACCCAAAACACACTTCCAAAAGCACTATAAAATGGTTTGCGAGAAAGCACTGGAGACTTCTAAGGTGGCCAGCAATGAGTCCAGACCTGAATCCCATAGAACACCTGTGGAGAGATCTCAAAATGGCAGTTTGGAGAAGGCACCCTTCAAATATCAGGAACCTGGAGCAGTTTGCCAAAGAAGAATGGTCTACAATTCCAGCAGAGCATTGTAAGAAACTCATTGATGGTTACTGGAAGCGGTTGTTCGCAGTTATTTTGGCTAAAGGTTGTGCAACCAAGTATTAGGCTGAGGGTGCCAATACTTTTGTCTGGCCCATTTTTGGAGTTTTGTGTGAAATGATCAATGATTTGATTTTTGCTTCATTCTCTTTTGTGTTTTTTCCTTGCAAGCAAATTAAATGAAGATAATAATACCAAAGAATTTGTGATTGCAATAATTTTCAGGAAGAAATTGAGTATTATCTGACAGAATTGCAGGGGTGCCAATACTTTTGGCCACCACTGTACATCTTTCAAAGTGGGTGCGACAGGAGTATTGCACCAGTTGCTCAGTACCAGTCACTCGGGAGTCTATAAAAAATTTAGTAGACAACAAAGCAGTAACTGACCTGAAATCCTTAAGAACTCTTGGATGCAGCAAATATTGATTTTATTTAACTTTGCTTGGACCATATCTACATTTAGCCAACTGAATATATTAGATGACAGTTTTAGAAGACTGGGACAAACTACATCATTGACTCTCTTCTTTCGTATATTCAGAGTTAAAGAACTCATTTAGTACTCATGCCTTCTCTTAATCGTCAGCAACCAACCAAAGGTTTCTTCTCAACTCTTCATAAAAACATCAGTTTAGTTTGACAACCCCTTTATAAAACAGTACTGCCTATCACTTACAATGTTATTTTCTACCACATACACTTGTAAATAATCACATAAAAGTCCCTAGAACATTTTTCCTACATTGAATGTTAAGCTTTCTGACCTATAGTTACCTGGGAAGATCTAGAGCTTTTCTGAAAATGGGCACCACATTATCAGTCAATAGAGAGTTGCTAAAAATTATGTACAAGGGTCCAGCAATAACTGAGCTGAGTTCCTTAAGAATTCTTAGATGTAGACCATCTGGGAAAGCAGCCTTTCTCACATTGATTTTATTTAACTAAGCTTAAAACATATCTAAGTTTAAAAAAAACAAAGACAGAAACATAATACGCAAATACCCTGCAATAAATAAATAAACAGCAATAGGGCATGAAAATAATATAGGGTATGCAGTGAGTCCAACGACTGACCAATTTTAGGAAAAACCCCACTAAGAATTTAAAGACACATAGAGCAGGGCCACAGTCATGACAAATTCCCATTAGAAAGGAAAGAGTCTGCTATACAGTTATAGGGTATACAGTGATTCCAACGGCAGACCAATTTTAGGAAAATCCCCAATAAAAATTTAAAGACACATAGGGCAGGGTCACTGTAATGACAAATTCCCATTAGAAAGGAGAGAGTCTGCTATAGAGTTATAGGGTATGCAATGAGTCCAACGGCTGACCAATTTAAGGAAAATCCCCACTAAGAATTTAAAGACACATAGAGAAGGGCCACAGTAACGACAAATTCCCATAAGAAAGGAGAGGGTCTGCTATACAGTTATAGGGTATGCAGTGAGTCCAAAGGCTGACCAATTTTAGGAAAAACCCCACTAAGAATTTAAAGACACACAGAGCAGGGCCACAGTAACAAGTACGACATGTTCCCATTAGAAAGGAGAGAGTCTGCTATACAGTTATAGGGTATGCAGTGAATCCAACTGCTAAACAATTTTAGGAAAAACCCGACTAAGTATTTAAAGACACATAGAGCAGGGCCACAGTCATGACAAATTCCCAATAAAAGGAGAGAGTCTCCCATAGTGTTGGCCTATGCAGTGAATGCAAGGGATGCCAAAAATTTGGAGGCACTTCAATGCCCCTTGGAAGAGACGTGGAGGAGGGCCTCATTAAAAAATGTTCCCATTAGAAAGGAGCGGGCCTCCTATACTTGTAATGCCCATGCACTAAGTGTATGGGCTGACAAACATTTACCCCTCGGGGGTATACATGAACATACTGTATAAATTTTTTTTTTTACGGGCATCATAAACACCCTTTAAAAAAATAATGTGAGTGTTGCATCATGGACCACGGTCACCCTGATGATATTGTGGTGGAGGATGAGGAGATGGAGGAGGACAAGAGCAAATAGCCAAAATCAGGAAGCGTATACCCATGTCTGGGTGTGAAAAGGTGCATGGGAATACACTTCCCAAGAAAAGACACTGGATTTGAGTTTATGTTATGCTGCTATCATTCGGTGGTGTTGAGAAGTGTGGCCCAATCCAGCCCTTGTTCATTTTTATAAGAGTCAGCCTGTCAGCATTTTCAGTTGACAGGTGGATGCGCTTATCAGTTATAATTCCACCAGTGGCACTAAAAACCCATCCTGATAAAACGCTGGTGGCAGGGCAAGCCAGGACCTCCAAGGCATAGAGAGCCAGATCATTCCATGTATCCAGCTTGGATACCCAATAATTATAAGGCACAGAGGCATCACAGAGGATGTTGGTACGGTCGGCAAGGTACTCCCTCAGCATCTTCCAAAACTTTGCACTCTTTGTGAGAGTACCCCGTGCCTCAGGGCCTGTGCGATGGAAGGGTCTGAGAAAACTCTCCCAGAACTTTGACAGTGTTCCCCTGCCTCTGCTGGATTGGAGTTGTGTCTCTCTTGCCTGTACTCCTTAGTTGTCCAACAAAGTGTGCCCTCTGCCGCCAGCATTTTCAGATGGGAATTTTTTTAGTCGTTCCGCAACAAGGGCCTTCTGGTACAGCCCCAATTTTGTAGACCTGTCCGCCTCAGGAATAAGAGATATAAAGTTCTCCTTATAGCGTGGGTCTAGAAGTGTCACCAATGACTGTCAACCAAAATTTGGAGAACGTGAAGGTCATGGGAAAGGCAGCGTAACATAAACTCAGCCATGCGTGCCAGACTACTAACAGGCAAGACTTCAGTGTCCTCACCAAGAGGATGACTGACCATGCTCTCCTCCTCCTTCTCCTCCTCCTCTCTGTCCTCTGGCCATCCATGCTGAACAGACGGTATGACAGCTGTGTAGGTAGTACCATCTATAGTGCACAAAACTAGCTCCTGTTCTTCCTCCTCCTCTTCCTCATTGTCCCCCAATCCACGTTGGGATGAGATGAGGCTTGGCTGTGTGTAATCACGCTGTATAGTTCCTTGCTCCATCTCATCATGCTCCGCCCGCAATGCATCCTCTTTGATTGTGAGCAGAGAGCATTTCAGAAGACAGAGAAGCAGGATGGTGACGCTAATTATGGCATCATCGCCGTTCACCATGTTGGTGGAGTCCTCAAAGTTTTGGAGGATGGTACATATGTCTGACATCCATGTCCACTCCTGAGGTGTTATGTGTGGAGTCTGAACTGAATACCGACGGCCTTGTTGATGCTGGTACTCAACAACCTGCTCTCTTCTGCTCACAAATCCTTCCTAACATCTGCAGTGCAGAGTTCCAATGCGTGGGGACATCACACACCAGTCTGTGAGCCGGAAGCTGCAAATGCTGCTGAAACACTGCAAGGGCGGCAGAAGCTGTAGCTGAGTTTCTAAAATGGGCACACAGGCGGCATTCTTTAACCGCTTCCCGACCGCCCACTGTAGATAAACGTCCGCGCTGCCTGGGCTCTGTGCAGCGCGGACATTTAAAAACGGTGGGTGGTCTCGCAGTGAGAGCGGTGCCGCTGTGAGAGCAGTGCAGAGCGTTAGCTCTGACAGGGAACATCATCGGGACCTGATTAGATCAGGTCCCAGTGATGTTAACGCTTTGCTGTCTTCTATATGCTGCGATCTATAGTGATCGCGGCATATAGGAGACAGCAGGAGGAGAGGGGGTCGTCCACTTACCTCTCTGACGACCCCTTGATTGCTTTCAGGACCTGGCGTTGCTATGGCAGCTGGAGGTCACATGACCGCCTCCAGCTCTGCCATATATGGTGTCCTTCCTGTCTGGCTTCAGCCTGTAGCTGATGCCAGACAAGAGACTGTGAAACAGTCAGTGAAGATCTCATATAATGTAATACATGTCTATTACATTACATGAGATCAGGGATCAGAAAAATAAAAATTAATGTCTCATACAGGGACTAAGTAAAAATGTAAAAAAAAGTAAAAAAAAATGTTTTGAAACTGTTAAAAAAAAAATACAAAATAAATAAAAATAAATAAATAAAATATTAAACCGATAAATCCATATAGTTATGCAAAAATAAAAAAAGTACACATATTTGGTATTGCCGCGTCCGAAACAACCCGAGCTATAAAACTGTCACACTAATTAACTCCTTATGTGTACACCGTAATAAAAATAAATAAAAAACGGAGCAAAAAACTATGCTTTTTCCTCATATCGCCAAACAAAAAGTGGAAAAAAATGCGATCAAAAAGCAAAATGGAAATAGAAATGGTACCGCTGAAAACGTCATCTTGTTCCGCAAAAATCAAGCTGCTATACAGCTCCATCAGCCAAAAAATAAAAAAGTTATACCTCTCAGAATAAAGCAATGCAAAAAAAATATTTTTTCTATAAAATTGTTTTATTGTGTAAAAGCGCCAAAACATAAAAAAATATACAGTAAATGTAGTATCGCTGTAAATGTACTGACCCGAAGAATAACGCTGCCTGATCACTTTTACCACACGCAGAACGGCATAAAAAAAAACCTCAAAAAACAATTCCTGAATTGTTGGTTTTTGTTAATTTTAGCTCCCAAAAAAACGGAATAGAAAGCGATCAAAAAATGTCACATACCCACAAATGGTACCAATAAAAATGTCAACTCGTCCCGCAAAAAACAAGCCATCACATGACTCTGTCGGCTGAAATATGGAAAAATTATAGCTCTCAAAATATGGCGATGCAAAAACTAGATTTTTCAAAAAAAAAGCGTCTCTTAGTGTGTGACAGCTGTCAGTCATAAAAACCCGATATAAATCTGGTATCTCTGTAATCGCACCGACCCGAAGAATAAAGTAATCTAATCAGTTATATCACACTAGGAACAGCGTAAAAAAATAAATAAAACCAATTCTTCACCTGCTACTGATTTGTTTATTATGTCTCCCAAAGATCGCAGTATGGCTCGGCACACATTTATCCTGCGCTCTGCGCTGAGCACTTCCGCCAGAGTTTCCATGTAAATCTCTGAAATATGTGATTCAGCCGGAACCCATGACGGAAGATTCCCTGTAATGAGGCAGATATAGGCCACTGTGGATGCCGTCTGGCCTGTGATCCCACGGTGTCATTTGTTTTAGGCGTGCATAAAAGTGCGGTTGGCCACAGTTTTGTGCACTTCTGAAAAAAAGGACACCGCTAAACAGAGGCCAGACGGAGTCCAGAGTAACTCTGCTGCCTCATTACAGTGAATGGATCCCGCAGGGGTTTCATCTGAATTACATCACTTGGAAATTTAGATGGAAACCCCGATGTAAGTGCTCAGCCTAGAGCGCCGGATAAATGTTACGTAAAATGTTCCCAATAAAAGCTTCAACTCAGTCCTCAAAAAAAGCTAGTCCCCACTCAGGTCCGTCATCTGTTAAAAATATAAGGGACTTCCAAGTTACTGGTAGCAGAAAGGCTCTGGAAAAGCGAAATGGCCCTTGCCCCCCAAAAGAAATTCAAAAAATTTTGTGCTCCCAAAGCCAAATGCCTATTCTACAATAATTTGTTCTCCAATTGTCAAATAGCACTCCGTCCCCCCCAGATCTCGCCATATGGCTGAGCAGTACGATACAGCCACATATGGGGTATTTGCACTTTTAGACGAAATTGTGTGACACATTTCGGCACCACTTTTACATATTGTCCTGTGTGAAAATGTAAAATCTGAGGGTAAAACAATTTTTTGTGGTAAAAATATAATTATGCTTTTTTCACTGCCCAATGGTATAAATTTAAAAATTAAAAAATACTCACTACTTCCCTAGATGAATTCCTTGAGAGGTGTAGTTTACAAAATGGGGTCACTTGTGGGGGTTTCTGCTGTTTCTGCATGTCAGCGACTCTTCAAATGTGACACGGTGTCTGCTGCCTATCCCAGCCAACATAGCGCTCCTTTCTCTTCCGAACCCTGCCGTACACCAAAGCAGTGGTTTTCCCCCACATATGGGGTATCGGCGTGTTCAGGAGAAATTGTACAACAAATTTCATGGTGCAATTTATCCTGTTACCCTTATGATAGTACAAAATTAGGGAAAGGAAAACATTTTTTGTGGGAAAAATGTGAAAATTTTATTTTTATGGCTCAATATTATAAACTTCTGTGAAGCAGCTGGGGGTGAAAGGTGCTCACCACATATCTAGATAAGTTTCACTTGTATGGGGTTTCCACTGTTTAGGCACATCAGGGGCTCCCCAAATGCAACATGGCGTCCGCTAATTATTCAAACAAATTTTACATTCAAAAAGTCAAATGGCGCTCCTTCCCTTCCGAGCCCTGCCGTGCGCCCAAACAGTGGTTTGCCTCCACATATGGGGTATCGGCGTGTTCAGGAGAAATTGCACAACAAATTTCATGGTGCAATTTATCCTATTACCATTATGATAATGGAAAATTAAGGGATGAAAAACGTTTTTGTGGGAAAAATGTGAAAAATTTATTTTTACAGCTCAATATTATAAACTTCTGTGAAGCACCTTGGGGTTCAAGGTGCTCACCACACATCTAGATATGTTCCCTAAGGGGTCTAGTTTCCAAAATGGTGTAATTTGTGGGGGGTTTCCACTGTTTAGTCACATCAGGAGCTCTCCAAACGCAACATGGTGTCAGCTAATTATTCAGACAAATTTTACATTCAAAAAGTCTAATGGCGCTCCTTCCTTTCCGAGCCCTGCCGTGCGCCCAAACAGTGGTTTTCCCTCACATATGGGGTATCAGCACGCTCAAGAGAAATTGCACAAAAAATTTTGGGGTCCATTTTTTCCTGTTACCCCTGTGAAAATAAAAAAAATTGGGTCTAAAGTAACATTTTTGTGAAAAAAGTTAAATGTTAATTTTTTTCTTCCACATTCCAAAAATTCCTGTGAAGCACCTGAAGGGTTAATAAAGTTCTTCAATGTGGTTTTGAGCACCTTGAGGGGTGCAGTTTTTAGAACGGTGTCACTTTTGGGTATTTTCTGTCATAAAGACCCCTCAAAGTGACTTCAAATATGATGTGGTCCCTAAAAAAATGTTTTTGTAAATTTTGTTGGAAAAATGAGAAATCGCTGGTCAACTTTTAACCCTTATAGCTCCCTAACAAAAAAAAATGTTGGTTCCAAAATTGTGCTGATGTAAAGTAGACATGTGGGAAATGTTATTTATTAAGTATTTTGTGTGACATATCTCTCTGATTTAAGGGCATGAAAATTCAAAGTTTGAAAATTGCAAAATTTTCAAAATTTTCGCCAAATTTCCGATTTTTTCACAAATAAATGCATGTGATATCAAAGAAATTTTACCACTATCATGAAGTACAATATGTCACGAAAAAACAATCTCAGAATCAGGGGGATCCGTTGAAGCGTTCCAGAGTAATTGCTTCATAAAGTGACAGTGGTCAGAATTGAAAAAATTGGCCCGGTCACGAAGGCAAAAACAGGCTCTGGTGCGAAGTGGTTAACAAGCAGATCCGGCAGCTCCGGGTAGGATTTGAGAAACTGCTGAACGACGAGGTTAAGCACATGGGCCAGGCATGGTACATGTGTGAGCTCGCCTAGCCTCAGAGCCGCCACCAGGTTCCGGCCATTGTCACACACGACCGTGCCTGGCTGTAGGTTCAGTGTTGTGAGCCATAGATCTGCCTGCTCTTTCAGAGCTGTCCACAACTCTTCAGAATTGTGCGTTTTTTTACCTAAGCATATTAGCTTCAGCACAGCCTATTGCCGCTTGGCCGAGGCAGTGCTGCAGTGCGTCCAGCTTGTGACTGATGTGGTAATTTCAGAGATGGAGGCTGAAGTAGAGGATGAGGCTAAGGAGGATGGGGTGCAGGAGCTGTTGACCGTGGGGGCAACCCTGATTGACCTAGGGCCCGCAATCCTTGGCGTCGGGAGGACGTGTTCCGTCACCAGGTCCGACTGGGTCCCGGCTTCCACTGTGTTAACCCAGTGTGCCGTCAGCGAGTTGTACCGTCCCTGCCCACAAACACTTGTCCACGTGTCCGTGGTTAGGTGGACTTTACCGGTAACTGCGTTGTTGAGGGCACGGCTATTGTTTTTGGATATGTGCTTGTGCAATTCGGGGATGGCACACCGGGAGAAATAGCAGAGGCTGCGGACCGAGTACCGAGGGATCGCTGCCGCCATCAGGTTGCGGAATGCTTCCATCTGCACAATCCTAAAAGGCAACATTTCGAGCGCAAGCAGTCGTGAAATGTGAGAGTTTAGTAATGTGGTCTGTGGGGCATTGCCTGCATATTTGCGCTTGCGTTCCCAGGACTGGGGTATGGACAACTGAACGCTGTGGTGGGACAAGGACATTGACGTGCTTCCTGATGCTGCTACTTGAGAGTGTGCAACGACAGGTGCAGGGCAGGAGGCATCTTCGCATGCACCATGGACAGGGGATTGGCTTGCATGCACAACAGCGGAAGAAGCAATGGTGCTACCCGCGGAGTCTTTAAAAAACAACCAGACTCGGGAAGACCTAACAGTTATACTGGCAACTTCCTTCGTGTTGGTGTTACGAGGAACAGTTCCCTGCCTTCTGTCTGCGGCCACCACACTGCTACTTCCTGCCTATTGGGGTGCTCTGCCTCTCTCCCCCTGTGTGCTGCTGTCCTCTCTCTGCATGTGCTGCTGTCCTCGATCTGCATGTCCTACTGCCAGGTTGGGTCAGTTACTATATCATCCACCACTTCATCTTCCACTTCCGCACCCTTGTCCTCCTCCTGAATTTTTGGCAATTGTGTCTCATCATGGTCCACCTCTTGTGACACTTTCCCACCGTCACCTTCGTGTGACTGTGGCTGCTCAAATATTTGGGTATCGCTACATGCGATCTCCTCTTGCCCCGCTTCAAGTGGACCGGGCGAGAAGCCCGAATCTATAAATGAAAAGTGAACAGCTCTTCATGGGGGAAGGAAGGATGATCAGGGTGAGGAATATGCGGCCCAGACTCACGGCTACTGAGACTTGACCGTGTCGAAGACAGGGTGGTGGTGGTGATGTTGGCTAAGTGACTGGAAGCATTATCCGCTATAAAACCAACAACCTTTTGACACTGCTCTGGGTTCAATAGTGGTGTGCTGCGGTCCCCTAGAAAAGGGGACAGGAAGGTCAGGCGAGAAGATGTGGGTGTTTGTTATGGCACAATTTTGGCTTGCTCACGGCCTTGTCCTCGGCCTCTCCATGCACCATTACCATCACGTCCAGTTCCCCATACCTTGCCACGTGCCTTGCCCATTTTAAATGGAGGACAGTATCTTCCACACTCACTACAAATGACTGAGTTTGGAGTGAACTTCTATGTGATCCGTGTGACGGAGAAAACAGAGTTTTAAATACCTTGCCTGTAGGTAAGTAGTTTGAACAGCAAACTTGTGTAAATTGATTCACTGACACACTGAAAGAAATTTTTAATGGATGCCAGAAATGGCAATATTTTCTGACAACGTATATGTGATCCGTGTGACGGAGAAAACGGAGTTTTAAATACTTGGCCTGTAGGTAAGTAAAAATCAATATGCAGCAACGGGGATTGTAGAAATAACTACACAAAAGTAAATATAAATACAAGCAGGTGTAGTACTATAGGAACTTAAAACTTAACGTTTATTACCATTAGATAAAATATGTGCAAAATGAAAGGACCTAAAAACACACAGTTTGACTGTCTGCGATATAAAATAGCCAAAAGAACTTCCATATATTGTTGCTTCCAGAGATCTACATATATGTCATTTAAGCATATTGTATCTCTAACACAAACCAAGGCAGAAATGGCAATAAGAAATAGTGGAGCCCACGGTATACTATATCAACTTATTGTACCCCAAAATGTGAGAACATGAAAACACTCGCCCTGAGATATGGGAACATGAAAACACTCGCCCTACCAGTGGTGACCATTTAACTTTGTTATATATAGAAATGGAACATCCTCACCAATTTTGATGTCTGTTCCCGCTCTCAGACTTCAGAGGGGGCTCCATATGATGGAGGTGAACCGAAACTCATGAGGTCACCAACCAAATACCGCTCCCTAGATGCCGCTCCCGACGCGTTTCTTAGCCTTAGCTATTCATCAGGGGAAAAGGGAAGAGGACATGCGGTATGCACGCTGCCCAAAATCGCGCAGCTCATTCAACAGACGGCGCTGGTTGGTTGGTGACCTCATGAGTTTCGGTTCACCTCCATCATATGGAGCCCCCTCTGAGGTCTGAGAGCGGGAACAGACATCAAAATTGGTGAGGATGTTCCATTTCTATATATAACAAAGTTAAATGGTCACCACTGGTAGGGTGAGTGTTTTCATGTTCCCATATCTCAGGGCGAGTGTTTTCATGTTCTCACATTTTGGGGTACAATAAGTTGATATAGTATACCGTGGGCTCCACTATTTCTTATTGCCATTTCTTCCTTGGTTTGTGTTAGAGATACAATATGCTTATATGACATATATGTAGATCTCTGGAAGCAGCAATATATGGAAGTTCTTTTGGCTATTTTATATCGCAGACAGTCAAACTGTGTGTTTTTAGGTCCTTGCATTTTGCACATATTTTATCTAATGGTAATAAACGTTAACCTGTAGGTAAGTAGTTTGAACAGCAAACTGCTGTGAATTGCTTCACTGACACACTAAAGGAAAATTTTAATGGAGGCCAGAAATGGTAGTATTTTCTGACAACGTATATGTGATCCATGTGATGGAGAAAACAGAGTTTTAAATACCTGGCCTGTAGGTAAGTAGTTTGAACAGCAAACTGCTGTGAATTGCTTCACTGACACACTAAAGGAAATTTTTAATGGGGGCCAGAAATGGCATTATTTTCTGACAACGTATATGTGATCCGTTTGACGGAGAAAACACAGTTTTGAATAGCTGGATTTTTAGCGCTGTAATATGGAAAGGACCTGGCTGTATTCTGCAGTGCCAACAAGCAAATGGCACTGAAAAACTCTGTTCTCTGGATTGCTTTTTAAGCAAATAATGAGGATCAAGATCCAAAGAAAAGTATTCCTGGCCCCTGAGACCTGGGCCTTTGTATAGAAATATCTAACAGCAGCAGAAGGCAGAATTGGAATGGAGCCTCTTGTGCTATATGCACTGCAGTCTGCTATATACACTGCCTGCCTATACATCCTGCCTGCCTGAAATCTTTGCAGAATGATTAGTCCTCAGAAGGACTCTTTGTTAAGCTGGATATGTGTAATGTACGGTTTTTCTCCCTACACTACCTAATACACAAGCAAATCTCTCCCTGACGCAGCAGCTGCTCTCCCTACACTGTCTGATCTGGAGTGACTGTGACGAGCATGGCGGCGCCAGGTCTGATATAGACCTGATGTTGCTGTGCGGCCTGCCAATCACTGTAATGCTCACAACCAACATGGCTACGGCATTACATTGCATGGCAGGCAATCCCTGCATGTTCATTGGCTCTCTAAAGAGAGCCAAACATGCAGGGAGGGGACCCGAGTTCCCGCCCGAGCAACCCGGAAATACACGGAGAGCGCCGAGCATCTCAAGCAGTGAGATGCTCGGACGAGCACCGAGCAGTAGCGAGCATTCTAACTCATCACTAGTACTTAGTTAACATCATTTTAATTAAAATAATGCAACAGCCATCCCACCTCATCACAGTGACCCTATTTGGGACAATCCTAACTCCAATGTATAAAATCTTACCGTTTGTTAAGTGACATGCAAGTTTATAAGGCCTGAGGGACTGAACCCATCTAGTGGACATACAGACATGGGGAGCAAGATGAATAGACTTTCCAGCTCGCGGAAAAGACAAGCCACATCTGTATATGCACTTGCGTACACTTAACTGAAAAAAACTAAAGAAATGAACTGGAATATAAATTAGTGTGCATGCACTGTAGGTGTGGATTTCTTTTTCCCTTAATAATAAATACCTTCATTTAAAAACTGCATTTTATGTTTTCTTGTGTTATCTTTGTCTAATGTTTACATTTGTTTTGATTTGAGAGTCCTCAGTGGTTGATATCTTTTAATGGCTAACTGAAAAGATGGTAACAAACTGCAAGCTTTCAAGAATACTCAGGTCTCTTCTTCAGGCATAGTACTGTGCCTGATGAAGAGACCTGAGTAGTCTCGAAAGCTTGTAATTTGTTACCATCTTTTCAGTTAGCCATTAAAAGGTATCAACCACTGAGAACTCTCAAATCTAAATATTTTTCTATCTACTGGTTAACACAGTACAACGATATATATTTTCCCTGTACATTTGTTTTGTGATCTGAATCATGTGACAAATATGCAAAAGAATAAGAAATCAGGAAGGGGGCAAACACTTTTTCACATCACAGTACAATATGATGGTCCACACAGCTCCCTATATACATTATGATGGCCCCCATATCTTACTATGTACAGTATGATGTCCCTAGTGTATCCTATATAGAGTACTATGGCCTTCACAGCTCCCTACACACAATATAATGACTGCACAATCCCCTATGCACAGCATGTAGGCCTCCACAGCTCCCTATGTATAGTATGGAGCACTTATTGCTCCCTTTATACAGCATAATGTCTCCATATCTCCTCATGCACAGTATGCTGGACCCCACAGCTTTCTATATACAGTATAATGTCCTTACAGCTCCCTTTGTAGTACAGTATGATGAACCATAGTTCTCCATATGCAGTATGATGGTCCCACAGCTCCTTGTACAAAAAATGGTGACACCACAACTCCCTACATACAGTATGATGTCCCCCACTTCTTGCTACAGAATATGATGTCCCACAGCTCCCTATACACAATTTGATGTCCCTGGATCTTTGATGCTAGCGATGCCCCTGTTTAAAGGGATGCTTACACTGCACCATTTTTAAGCGTGAGGCACATCGTGAATGTTCCCCTTTTTCTGGGGCTTTCTCTGTTTTGCAAGACTGAGTTCTTTCATTAGTTTATTTTGTAGCCATTTCCTGAAAGTTATTGTCGAAGTTTTTCTATCCGCCAGAGTTTTTGGTAAAGGGTTTTGCTGTGGTTTTTGGGCATCTTTTTATTGTTATTTTCCTGACATTTTTTACAATCCATTAATAAAATGCTCTCAATATTTGGGGCAAAAATGCTTACAAAATGGTCAAAAAGACACACAGGCAACTTCTGAGCATCTTTTTAGCCTTTCATTCACTTGTATTGCAAGTATGCAGCGTCTTCCTAACAGAAAATTCCTGAAGAATGGTCATGTCACTTCTTGGACACTTGGACATATCAACAGAAAGTTGTTTTGCCATTGAATCAATTAGGACGATTCTTTTGAGCATTTTTGTGCTTTTTTTCTAACATATTTATTAACAGAGCTGCTCAAAAATACTGGAAAATTGTGCGGTGTGAACATACACTAAGAGTTATGTATTTTCCTTCACCCAGAAGTGAAATAAAGCTATTCAAGGAGACGGGCAATCAATATCACCAGAAGATACTTTAATTTGGAAAAGTGAATGCTGAATGTCTCTTGTTGATTTCAGTGTAGCATAAAAACATGTCTTGGACTGCACCACTCTTGCCCATTGACATACTCTGGTATTGCATCTTTACTTCCATGGGCATGACCTGGAGTTCCACATATTACCCAAGAGGGGCACTGCTTTTTCAACTCATGTTAGAGAAAACCAGAGCAAGTGGACTTCAATTGCACTGTTGATCAAAGAAGAATGATAGAAAAAATTAATTCAAGGTGGTTTATTTGTCAACGCATTTCAGAGTCCATTCCTATTCCTTCCTCAGGATAACCACATGTGAAAGTTGGAAGAGTATCAGTGGGCCCCTTTAACACATACCACGATTCATGATGCACATATATGGCAGAGTAATATAAGTATAGTACGATGCCAAAGATTTTACTTACTTCTTACATTACATGAGTGATCTCTATTAGTGTTGAGCCACCCCCGTAGTGTTCGAGTTCGGTTCGGTTCGTCGAACACCCGTGTGTTCGCCGAACTGTTCGTCGAACTGTTCGTCGAACACCTTCGAACACCGTTAAAACCAATGGCAGGCAAACAAAAACATATAGAAACACATAGAAAACACCTTCAAAGGTGTCCAAAAGCTGACAAACTGCTCAGAAGACACAACTAACACATGGAAAAGTGACAAGTACATATAGTCATGCGAAAAGAAAAGAGGTGGAGGAGTAAAAGGAGGGGGAGACACAGATATAGGCATGTCATGCCCTTCTAAAATCCAAAAAGTGAGAAGCCGAGACGGCCAGTCCGCTCCTGCCCGTGCCACCTCCGTGTCGCCGGGTTTGTGCCAGAGCCGCGGTGAACCCTGACGGCCAGCCCCCCTCTCCCAATACTGGTGCCTGTCCGCTGGTGGGTCGAGAGAGCCCCCCTGTGGTGGAGGCAGCTCTAAGCTTTTTAATTTAAATTGTCCCTCTAATTTGAATGAATACACTTTAAATCCATTTACAAGGATCTATTGGAGGGCAAGTCTCATGCCAGCAGCCGCGTAATTCCAGCTCCAGTAGCGTCCACTAAAGCTGCTGCAGTTAAAAAGCTTTTATAAGGATCGAGCTCGGCTGTCCACCGCAAGGCATCCTAGTGCCAGTCCCAGCCCCTATGCCTTGGGGTGCCTCCTGATGCTCTTCACTAAGTATCCCGTGGTCCCGAAGCATTTCCTTTGAAAAAATTAAGTGTCCAAACTACAGGTGGTGTAGCTTGCTTAACAGCCGGGATAATCCGCTGACTAGCAGACACTGCTACTAGGCACAAAGTATTTCCTGGGCTAGATGCAGTTAAAAATTTGTAAGTAGATACTCTCGTTGGATGCTGAGAAAGCATTCCATAGAGTCTCCTGGCACGCCATATATGATTCTCTTAAAAAGCTTGGGGTAGGGGTCTAGGGGACCCTTTTATAGCCAAAATCACGGCCCTGTATCACAATACGTCACCTAGGCTGAAGATAAATGGAACTGTAGCACCGAGGGCTCGGTTGCTACAGACGTATTGCACCTCACCCAGAGGTGTGATATCTCACTCTCAGATAAGGATGGAGTGTGGATCAGGACCCGACACCTGCATGCATTACACCACATTGCCGTGGGGCAGGGCGACCAATATGCCCCTGAGATGGGCACGACAGTCCCTGTCCCTGGCTGGAGTGGGGGGAGGGAACACTGAGGAAGGTGAACCCTGCAGTGCAGGAGCAGGGAGGAAGCAGTTCCTGGGTGCATTGAGAAGGGAGTATAAAAGGTGGGCACCATCTTAGTTCAGTGCAGAGAAGTCTGAGCAGAAGTGGCAGGGAGCAGGGGCTCTGCATGAGCTCTGCTCCGGAGGCGGGCCTAGTAACAGAGGCCCAGGCCTGCAAGAGGGAGAAGGAAGGAAGAGGAGCGGAGAAGGCTCCAGGAACGAGGAATGAAGGGATCCCAGGGGTGCAGACGGGCGAGTCGCCACCGCACGCCCGAATCCACCTGCGTGGAGGGGTCAGGCCAAAGGGGGAGACCGGTCCCCGAACTAGTGGAGGCAGGAAACGACCCTCAGCTAGAAACCGGAGGCTCTGACATTTTATGTGGCGCAGCCCCTTGCTCCACCCGCTAGGAAGGCACCACATAGGGTCAGGGAAACTGGCGCCAAGTTTACCAAGAGGAGGCCCGAGGCAGCCAGACAGAAGTGTTGGTAAGAAAGGCCAGACAAAGGACACACAAAGGGGGTCCTGTGAAGCGCTCCAAAGTTATCTGGGAGTTGTCTGAGCCCCTCACCTGGTGAGCACAGTACGACGTGGGCAGCCGTTACCTGCAGACGTGGTCTGGATAATAAGAACTGTGAGTAAAGGCCCTGAACTGCATCACTGACTCCGTGTCGTTACTGCTGCTGCCCTGCACCATCACCCCCATCCTCCGCATACACTGCCCTGAGGCTATACTCCTCCCGTGGGGAGTTATGCTACGCTCTGCTGCACCCACAACACCAGCCTTAGCGGTCTGCCCTGTAGCGGCGGTTCACTCTGACCGCAATCCACGGGTGGCGTAGTCGGACATTTAAACATCAAAACCACATAAATAGTTCCGCCACTGGTTTGACCGCCCTGAGCCACGGAACCGGATCGCCGCCACGAAGACTACAACCACCAGCATCCACCAAAAAGGGTCCGGCTCCGGGTGTCCCAAGGCCCAGGGGGTGCGTCAGAACATTTTCATCACCTTTCACAATCACCAATGGGACAAGGCAGGGATGTCCTCTGTCCCCTCTCTTATACATCCTAGTGACGGAGCACCTGCTCTCATCAATTCGCCATAACCCCAATATTAGGTGGATTGAGGTGGGAGGCACCGAGTACAAGTGCTCTCTATTTGCTGATGATGTCCTAGTATATATCACTCAATCACATATATCCATCCCTGCTGTTATGGCTGAAATAGATCACTTTGTTACATGGTAAAATTTTAAAATCAATGCAGCGAAGTCTGAGGCCCTCGATGTCTCCCTCCCTAAATCCATATAGGATTCCATCCAGTCCAACTTTCCCTTTGCCTGGCCCTCACAGGGTATCAAATACTTAGGAATTCCTATTCATAGAGACCTCTCCCATCTATGTTATCTTAATTTTGGGCCCTTTATTGAACAATTCCATACAGACCACGGTTGGCAAGTTAGAACTGTAAGATTCACTACGTGAACCACTGGTGTTTTGTGGAAAAGCACATGTACACCGCGTTCCAAATTATTATGCAAAAAGTGTTTAGGAGTGATAAGGGAAGAATTTGTTTGTTTGTCAGTTAAACTCATTGATGGTGATGTGTGTCAGGGCTCTTTATATCACTGTAAGCAATTGCAGACACCTGTGCTAATTAGTTTGGCAGGTGTGTCCAATGAAAGGCAAGACTACTTAAGAAGGCTCTCTCACATTATTAAGCAGCCTACATTTTCTGCCAAAATGGGAAAGAAAAAGGATGTGTCGGCTGCTGAGAAGCAACAAATTGTGGAGTGTTTAGGTCAAGGCATGACTACAATCAACATTGTGCGATGATCAGGATGAAGTGTCTTGGCAATCAAGAAGTATGTAGCTGATTCACAGTACACACGTGTGCGTGCTGATAAGGGCAAATTGAGGACTCTTTCCTACAGGCAATTACGTCAGGTTGAAAGAGCAGCGGCAAAAAAGCCTTGTCATAGCAGCAGACAAGTTTTTGAAGCTGCTTGTGCCTCCAACGTCCCCCGAACAACAAGATGCAGGGTCCTTCAGAGGTTTGCAGCTGTGCATACGCCATCCTGTCGACCTCCTCTATCCACTTCACACAAGCAGAAACGGCTCCAGTGGGCCAAACATTACATGAAGACTGATTTCAAAACTGTTTTGTTCACGGATGAGTGCCGTGCAGCGCTCGATGGTCCAGATGAATGGAGTGGAGGATGGCTGGTTGATGGACACCCCACGCAAACACGGCTACAGCGCCAACAAGGAGGAGGTGGAGTAATGTTTTGGGCTGGAATCATGGGGAGAGAGATTGTCGGCCCCTTTAGGATCCCTGAAGGCGCTAAAGATGAACTCCATAATGTATGTGGATTTTCTCAAACAGCACTTCCTGCCATGGTTCAAGAAGAAGAACCGTGTATTTCACAGCAAGATCATTTTTCTGCATGATAATGCACCATCTCATGCTGCACATAAAACATCTGCATCTCTGGCTGATATGGGCATAAAAGGGGACAAACTTATGGTGTGACCCCCATGCTCCCCTGACCTCTACCCCATTCAGAACCTTTGGAGCATCATTAAAAGGAGTGTCTATGATGGCGGGAGGCAGTTCACATCTAAGCAACAGCTCTGGGAGGGTATTCTGTCCTCATGCAAAACAATTGAAGCAGAAACCATCCAAAACCTGACAAATTCAATGGACGAGAGAGTTCAGAAGCTCCTTTCGAACAAGGGGTCCTATGTGAAAATGTAACATCACCTAGAATAAAGTTTTGAGTTGAAAACTGTTTGATTTCAGTTTCTAACAACCTGCTAATGCTTATAATTTCAAAAATGACCATTTTTTTGGTCTTTATTAAAATGAAAAGGTTGATCGAAAAGTTTGGGGGATCTAAGAGTGTGGCAACCCAGTAGTCATGATTACTTCGAATTCTGACAATATGAGGGTCATGCTGCAGGTAGTGCAGCAAGAAGGCACTTATGTGTCTTGCGCATCTCGGAGCCCCAAAATTATTTTCCGGGCTAGATGCAGCTAAAAATTATTTTTAATTTTAAATCTGGTGAAGCTTATTATAGATGGCCTAATAGGATCAGTGCTGCACACTGCTACAAAGCCCAAATTATTTTCCAGTCAAGATACAGATAAACATGATTAGTAATTTGAAAGCTTAAAACGGTTGGTAGGGTGATTTTAACCAATCATCAAGCTTTTACTCTGCCCAGGATGACACAGGGGTAGAAAAGTCGTTTCGGATCCATGATTTGTTCATCTTTATGAACGTGAGTCTGTCTACATTATCAGTGGAGAGCCGCGTGCGCTTATCTGTCAGCACACCACCAGCAGCGCTGAACACACGTTCAGACAGAACGCTGGCTGAGGGGCATGACAAGATCTCCAAGGCGTAAGTGGCTAGCTCCGGCCATTTATCCAGATTGGAAGCCCAAAAAGAGCAAGGGTCCAGTGACACAGTCGTGGCTTCAATGTTTACTTGGAGATACTCCTGTACCATCGTCTCTAGGCGTTGACTATGTGTCAGACTTCTTGTCTCCTGTGGCCTTGCAAAGGATGGGCTAAAAAAGTGGTGAAATGATTCCGCAAAATTGATGTTACCAGCAGATACTGTGGTTCTGTTACGGTTTGAGTGCTGAACACTTGACGGTCCCACGGTTGGCAAGTTGGAACTGTGAGATTCACTACGTGCACCACTGGTATTTTGTGGAAAAGCACATGTAAGATTCTGCAACAGTCTCTGCTGATACTCCTGCATGCGTGCATCCCTTTCTATGGCAGGAATAATTTCTGCAAATTTACTTTTGTACCGGGGATCTAACAGTGTGGCAACCCAGTAGTCAGGATTATTTCTAATTCTCACAATTCGAGGGTCATGTTGCAGGTAGTGCAGCAAGAAGGCACTCATGTGTGTTGCGCATCCAGGAGCACCAAGTCCCTGTTGTGTTGGTGGCGAGGTAACAATCATGCTTCCTTCCTCTGTCCTCTCCCCCCAACCTCGCACAACAGAAATGTGATCAAGGTCTCCCTCATCTGATGAGTCTTCCATCAGTTCGTCCTCCACTTCTTCCTGGGCTCCTGCACCTTCCTCACTAGTTTGGCTGCTACCATGCGCCCTGGTAAAATCATCTCCCCCACCCTCACATGCCTGCCGCCTTGGTGCTGCCGACCGTCTGGACCTTGCAGATGTTAGCCCTTCCGCATACAACTCCTCCTCCTCTACTTCCTCCACCTCCTCTTCTGCCACCACCTGACTCCGAATTCTGTTTAACATGTGCTCCAGCATGTAAATCACCGGAATAGTCATGCTGATAATGGCATCGTCAGCACTAAACATCTTCGTCGCCATTTCAAAACTGTGCAGAAGGGTGCATAGGTCCCTGATCTGAGACCACTCCTCCAGCGTGATTTGCCCCACCTCTGAATCTCGTTGGCCCAGGCTATACGTCAGAACGTATTGCACCAGGGCTTGTCGGTGCTGCCACAGTCGCTGCAACATGTGCAGAGTTGAATTCCACCGGGTAGGCACATCGCATTTTAGCCGGTGAAGTGGCAGGCCCAACGACTTCTGTAGAGATGTAAGTCGCTGAGCTGCGGGATGCGAACGGCGGAAGTGAGCACACAGCGACCGTGCCCTCTGCAGAAGGCCATCTAGTCTGGGATAGTGGGCTAAAAATTGCTGGACAACCAGGTTCAACACGTAAGCCATACAAGGCACGTGTGTGACATTGCCCCGGCGAAGGGCCGCACCCAGGTTTGCAGCATTGTCGCACACGGCCTTCCCTGGTTTCAGGTCCAGTGGAGACAACCATTCATGAAATTGGTTCTCCAGAGCTGACCACAACTCCTCAGCTGTGTGACTCACATTTCCCAGACATTTCAATGTAAAAACCGCCTGATGACGTTGAGCCCTACTGCCAGCATAGTAAGGAGGTGTGCAGGATCCCTTCTGCGCAGTTAGAAAGCTTGTGGCATGACCAGACAGGCTTTGGGTGCAGGTGGAAGACCGAGAGGAGGTTGAGGAGGCAGAAGCAGTGGAGGAAAAATGACATAAAGAGGATTGACGCACAACTCGTGGGGACGGCAAGACTTGGACAGCAGCCCCTTGTCCTGCTGTCACCATAGTTACCCAGTGCCCAGTCAGCGACATGTAACGCCCCTGTCCATGCCTACTCGTCCAAGTGTCTGTGGTGAAATGCACCCTGTCACACACAGAGTTTCTCAAAGAAGCGGTGATGTTGTGTGCGACATGCTGGTGGAGCGCAGGCACACCTTTCTTTGAGAAGTAGTGCCGACTGGGCATCTGGTACTGGGGCACTGCGACGGACATAAGGTCTCGAAAATCCTCTGTGTCCACCAG